>NC_138990.1:75297545-76568979 GCF_964341445.2 Mesoplodon mirus
TTGTATGTAGAATAAGATTTTTTTTTCTTTCTTGCTACCAGTCACACAGCTCTAAGATCAGAAGAAATACATAGTCTTTGAAGCTGCTCAAATGTTTTAGTTAAAAGGACAGCAGTTGTTTTCAAAGATCCAAGAGTATCTTTATCAGAATTAAATTTTTCCTTATTGATTTTTCCCCTTAACATAACAAAAACATAACGTGAGAAGGTTACAATTTATTATTAAAATTTTTCTCAGTCTTTAAATCGTTCTTCAGTAGCTAGTGTTCACTTTTAAATGTAAAAGAATAATTTTTTTTAATCTTAGAATGAGATGGAGTAGGAGAGAGAAACTCATGAAATTTAAAATTTAACATTGGTTAATACATTGTTTTAACTATGAACTCAAAGACTTGGGAGAGGGGGCTAAAATAAGCAGTAAATGGCTCATTGTAAGCTGCCCCGAAACGTAAATAAATCACAAAATCATGGTATCCCCTGAGTCGGTAAAAGGAAATGCTTCAGATTTTTTTTTTTTTTTGACCCAAAGAGAAACTCCATATTTAAAACCTAAAACGCAGACGTGGCATGTAGTACCCTGTGCTCCACCTAAGGTAAGAATCCAAGCTACACCTTATTTCCCTAAAAATTGACAGATGTGATTTTTTTTCTGCAGCTTTTTATGCATCATTACATATCAAGAAGATGAACTGATGAATATAAATGTAAATGCCCCGATGCTTAGCAAAAGGCTTCCCTGTGTTTTTTAGAAAGTTCCAAAATAAAATAGAAAGTGGAGAAAGGGGGGACACCACAGCACCTGTGTTCTTTTTGAAAGCACCTTTGCAGGTTTCACAATAATTCCATTCTTCATTTTAATGGTAGTTTTTAATCAGTGGACTCACCTCTATCAAAAACTAAAATCAAATTGTAGGTGTAATTGTTCATTGCCAATGCTAACAACAGCAAAGATACAAACAGAAACTCATTGTGAGTGACCACAGGTCCCCAGGTATCCCCTTCACCAACATGCCTGCTCCAGGTCCCCACTGGGAATTCCCTGGCGGTGCCGATTAAATTCTGAATAACAGGCTGAGAACCCTATCTGGAAAAGGGTGTGCACGGAGTCTTCTCGCCTCTTTTAGAGGAAGTTTAAACCTACTCATCTCACCTTCAGTGGGTATAATTTGCTGTTTAGCACACCAAGAACTTGGTATTTTATCTATCTAAAGAGATCAAAAAGAAAAAAGGAGGGCAGAGTGGGAGCAAGCTGTGGCCTGGCCTAGCCCCTGTGCAGGGTGCTAGCTCAGAGCAGCAACCTGTGCAGGTAAGACTTCCAGCGGCATTGCATCAGATCCGATCACATCAGTCTCCAGGGTGAACCGAGAGGTGAAACGCTCCGGTGCCCTGTCTGCAAACTTCTCATTCGCCAGTTCTTGGCAGCTTATTTTTCCGAGTGTTTTGTTTCAGGAAACGTGTGTATTTTTCTTTGTATGTTTTGTGGATTTACCACAACTGGTTCTGACAGCTGTTGATACTCTTAAATGAACACATTATAAAAATCCTCTTTAAAACCTCAAGCAACAGTGGACTCAAAAATAATGGTAAAATATTTTAATGGAGTTCCAGTTGAGAGTTGGTTAAAAAAAAAAAAGTACAAATGAACATACAGAAGTCCTTTAAGTTAGCGCTAGATTTAAACTGAATGTCTGTGTGTGCGCGTGTGCGTGTGTGTGTTTAATGGGGAAAGAGGGGTGTTGCAAATCACCACAAATATTTACACTGTACTCCCTTTGTTCAAATCACATACTTTTAACAGGAAAACCTGGAACTGTGGCTATTTAAAATTTTAAATATTCAAATGCCTGTAATTAACCATATGAAACAAATTATGTCGCATTTCTCCATACCAGAACATGCAAAAAAATTCGGGTGGGGGATTGGGAGGTGGCAGAGTCGGGGAGACAACTCCAAGAGGAGGAAAGGATGATGTTTTCATTTTGCTATAGATCAAAGGAGAACAAGAATGGAAACTGTGGCATATCCAGCATTTTTACATCGCTGTCTTTCACACTGGGCTATCTAAGTTTACACAATTCCCCAGACTAGCTGCATACTAAGCTGGCTGTGTACAGCTTTATTATGGTGCGCTGGTGGAAGAAGCATTAATATTCCAGCTCCGCATCTGACAGGGCATTTACATGCGCCCATCTGAGCGGCACCTGAGAGATCTTCCAAGGTGCAGTAGCTGTGCGCCTATTGTAAAGGCAAATGAAGCTCACCTATTCCCTGCTGGGGTCAGAAGTGACCTCACCACCCCCCGTGCCTCAAATCCTTCCCTTGCCAACCTAACTCAATGCCATCGCAGAATGACGAATGAGCTCAGAAATAGACCCTAAGTTACTAACCCTGCTAAGAACAGCAAAAGCCTTTGCTGAAATGTTTTAAAAATGCATAGGGAGTGCAGCTGGCCAGTAAAAAGCAGAGAGACAAATTCCAGTGAACCCAATATGGAATACGTTACATTCTAAAACTGATTAGAAATACAGTCTGATGTTTACTGGCTTCAAATTGAGTTTGGCATCAAGCATACTAGCTTTAATAATGCTGGCATTTTTTTATTATTATTTTAAATCTGCCTTTGGTCTTTAGGAGCACATGTGGAGAGCTCAAGCATTCTTATTCGTCAGGTTACATTTCCTAGAAATTAAGTTTGTGACAGAAAATGACTCTACTAGCAATAATATGGTCCGTGCTCAAATTAATTAGGTCATTGTTGTAAAAACTACATGGCAAATTACAAAGGTAAATTTACTGATATTGGCCAGAGCTCTAACCCCTGGGAGTAAAGGGGAGAAGCAGTTTAAGGATGCTTATTTACCTGGGTAGGAGGACAGAACAGAGGAGGGAGGGATACGATGCCAATTTTCTATTGGTATTACAAATAAAAATACTAGTCATTATCCATTAAATTATATAGTCTGAATATATTTTATGAACTTTATTAATATCCTCCAAATTGACACATAAAATTAAAACCTGTTCGATTTGAGATAGTGTTAAAAATGGGCCCTAAGTTTAAATCTTTTTTTTTAATCCTTGTAATAACAACACTGCTGACATAACCATGACCCAAATGAAATCTGAACAAGCAGAAAGGTACTAAAGATCCTTGGTGATTAAATCTCTTGCTAAAAAAGTGGCAAGGTGCCAGGCTGGGTCCAGTTTGATGCTAAGTGACTTTTATTGCACAAAGCTGGTACTACTGTATGTAAAAACAGACTTGGGCTTCGGGTAAATTTTGTCAAATGATTTCTTTGTGCAATAAGGGTGTGAACAGAGCAACCAGAGTAGATTAAATTAACATCAAGTGACGCAATCTCGGTGCATCTCCCTAGCTGTGCTACTTCAGTTAAATTTCATATTTTCCCCCCAAACGAAAGCCGAACTTTCTTCTTTTTTTCACTGACTAGTGTACAAGGCCACCATTCACCTATTCTCCTTTTTGAAATACTTTCACTAAGAAATCACAAAATTCTGAAAAATGCTTCCCTAGGATTTGCACGTTTGTTATATACTTCAATTTAGTACCCCCCCCCACATTAGCCAAACTGCACTAAGGCTGCAGTGTGACAATAATGATTTTCCAGGATTCTAAAATGTGCCATTAATATGCATCCAATTCACCTCTTCCCTGAGCTTAAAGTTTGCTGTCCTGACGCTGCCTGCACGTGTCTATACTCACTTGCATTTTCCAGCCCATGGGCAGCTCCACAATTAAATGCCACATTCACCAGGAGAAAGGTGTGCAAAACAGATTTCAGGTCCTTTAAAAGTAAAAGACACAACTTGCAATACAACGAGGAATTGGGTGATTTGAGAAATTACAGCACTGTTTTTTAAGCTTTCATAGAATAAACACAGAGAATGGGAGGGAAACTTTCCCCCTCTCCTCCTGTTCTTGAAGTGAATACATATTTGTGTTTCCAATAGAAGGCCATTTTTACATTAACTGTCTGTAACAGCAGGAGACAGAAAAACTAACACAATCTCCACATCACACACAGGATGATCTTCATATCACATGGCCCTATTCTCAAAACTATTTATAAAAGACAACTAGGAAAATGCACAATGCATCTTTTCTGTGTCACGGAAAGGGTAACATCGGAAGAACTTTGGGATCTTTGGGATCTTCCACATTGTAGATTTTTTTTTCTTTTTGGCTTGCCGAAGTAAATTTAGCAGCCATGGGGGCCACTGTGTTTAATTAAGCTTTCAAAAGTCCTCTGACAATGCCAACAATTGTAAGACACTTCTGCGGCTCAATCATGCAATCGCTGTGACAGTTCTATTTACAATTTGTCTTAGAAAGAGTTTCTCTCACATTGTACTTTGACAAAACATCCAAGCTGCCAGTTCACAACCTTTCTCTGTCTTATTTACAAATACATCTTGTATATAGGACTCCCAGTCTCATGAACATGAGCCTTTGGGTAATGGTCCCACAAACACAGGCTCCCAGTGAAAATCCTAGGTATTTATTAGGAAACAATATTCTTTAGTCTCTGGATGTGAAGGTTAAATAAATTGTTCACCAGTAAACTGGGGTTTTGTTTGTTTGTTTGTTTTAGCTGCCATGCTAAAAATTCACTTCAGAAGTCAGTGGTTTTTATTCAGAATCACACAAATAAAGAGAAATGAAAAATAAGAGGTTATAATAGGATACTATAATTTATAGTCTCATTTACAATTATACCATAAAGTACATCTTCCAGTTCAGTCTGAGATAAGAAAGAATTCAAATGGGTACAAAAAGAAAAGGAAAGTTGAGTTTCTAAATTCTAAAAAGCATGAGTATGTTATACTTGATTTACCTTTAAGTAACATGCTTATATATTTCTGGATTGAATTAGTATTTCTCCTCTCACAGAGCTTCTGTCTTACATATTATTATCTGGGTATGAGGTGTATTGTCTAGGCAAATAATTTTTCAATGCCCTGATATCAATGTCTATGTTCATGATTTTAAAGAGAAAAAATGTTATATATCAATAGCAAGAGACTTCACTACACTTTACAGGACTAATCATATTTTCTCCCATTCTCTCAAAAAGCTAACTTTATGACAGCCCAACCCTAATTTAAAGATTTCTATGTGCAACAGCCAAAACCTCAAAGCTGACACTGTGGGATAATATTTTTTGGCCTTTTCTATAAGTGAACAGCAGCTCCACAGTCACTAATCTTCAATGAGTATTTCCCCCTCATAAAATATGAGTCTAGAAAACAAAACAAAACCCTAATTAAAAGCCCTGACTGCCAGTCAAAGGCTGCTGATATCTGATGGTAGATATCTGACACATAACATTGATGAACTGGGCCCTGCACAATATAACCTGCCCATTTCCAGTTAAATTAGTACTACTTCAGTGGTCTCAGTGGATCACAATCACACAATATTTTGAATAAAATGAAAAAAAAACGGATCAACATATACGTGTGTATTCAACCAGGTAAAAATCATCCTTTCTAAAAAATACTCGGCTTTGAGAGGCCTATGTACAGCCAAAACCCACACCATCTTACTGAAGTTTTAAAGAACACTCAATCTCCTATGTGAAAGCCCCAAATTCTAAGCTTTATTTATCTCAGGAAGAAGATCTGTCACTGTTTGATTCCAGCTTCCTGCCTATAAAACAGCATAGAGCACACAGTAAGCTCACATCCAACTTACATCACTTTAATAAGGCCTTTCCTACACAGCGCATTTAAATAACTACCTTTTATATGGTTGCCAAGCATATTCTTCTAGAGATTCATCAATGTATCTCTTTCCTAATACAAAGCATTGCTTCTCCTTTCTTTTTGTGACACAATTAAAATATCTACTGAATGATTACTCTTATTGTTTCCTTCCTCACTGTAAAAAGAAAAGCAGACTTGGAGTTGTGAAGACGTGCTCTAGGGAAATGGGCTGGGAATACACAGCCGTCTTCCAGAACTTTGCTTCAGAGGCACCTAAGGGCCAGGGCATCTTAATTTATGTGCGATGGCAGAATGTTAATTTCACCATAGGAAACTCCTTAATTCATTACCGTGAATTATGAAAAGTCGTGACTCTAGTTACTGACATCTCGCTTTGCGATGTGACCACGCTATTTATGTTCAGCCAATTCCAGGGTGGGAACAGGTGATTAAACACAATGAAAGGAATCAAGACTTTGTAATTATTCGTGAGTGAAAGGTTTACCTCACCTGGGTCGCAGCACTGGTGCACCCATTGAATATCTTAGATAGCTTAGGTAGCTCTTCATCTCAGTGTAATTACTTAGCATTAGCCCTATAAAATATATTTTAAATGTGCTTTTTGGGGGGTTTCTTTGAGCTCTCTTACTGCACTAGTCCTTAAAAAAAAAAGAACCTTTATGACAACCAGAGAGTTAAGGAAAATATCTCTTCTTCCCTACGTAGATTTACAACTGTGACAGCAAAAAGCCTTCACTATAGAGCCTTCCCCCCAGCTTTTAGATTCCTCCTCTAAGTACAGAGGCACAGAATTTTCAAGCTGGTTAATCTGAGACTGAATAACCTATTTGGGACCTCAGTAAGAAGTGTGGTTTTAATTCTTGCTTGACAGACACTGTGTTTTGTCTTTTAAACGAGCAGCTCGATATGTAAATACGATGTTACATCACGCAAGTGTTACTCCATATTTGGAGATTTAGAAAGGCTTTGGATCTCCTAAGACGACAAATCCCCTTCCGCTTGCTCTTGCTTCATTAATCATGCCTTACACTTCTGTTCATTTTCCTTCTAGTCACAAGACAGCACATGGAAATGGTCATTGCCATATCCTGCTGGGGGGCAGGGAGGGGTGGATAAAATCTTAACCTGCATGTCATATAAGCTACATGTGGTAGATTCGAGAAAAATATTTTGTGAATGCACCTTCCCTGGCAGCAGATTTCTCATTTCACTAAAGGAAAAGTATGAGTATTGTTGCAGACAGCAGTAAAAAGAAAAAAGAAAAAAGAAAAAATGCCATGTTTGATTTTAATGATCAAATTCCAGAGTGGGGGAGGAGAAATACTATGACATTTAATCCCCTCTGGACTACTGACCCACTACAGTTCAGCTCTTTGGTCAAACTAGGTTGAAGGGACAAGTTCCAATGAATCAATTGATTCTATGCACTACCCTTCCTAAAACTGAACAAACCGTCTGCCTTTTGGGGGCAGCAGCAGGGGAAATAGAGGGGAGCGACCAACCGACAGGCATGCCGGTTTTGTTACCACAGAATCTGCATTCACTTCATCTTGTACATTAAATCACCGTTGTTTCATTTTTAAAAATGTTTTAAGGGTCGCTGTACAGTGTTGTTGTTTATCACTTAGAGAAGGGATTTAAGTCCCTCTGTTAGCCATTAATTCCTTTTCCCTTGAGCTGTTGAGAAACCCACACCCCTAGCTACCTTTCTGCTAAAATTAACCAAAGGAAGCAGAGCTGTTCAATGTGTGTATATATTTTTCCAAGAGAATTTTTACATTACGTTATAGCAGAAACAGTGGAAGTCTGGACTGGACATTTGTAAGGGTGACATGTGGTTGTGTAAACCACAAACAAAATCAAGATACATCTGTCAAAACCACATCAGAGACGAGAGAGAGCACAGAGAAGCATTTATCATTTAGCTGAGGAGGCAGGCTGCAGGGAGCAGCCGTTCCTGTCAAACCAACCTTTTGAAATTTCCAACATGCCCTTAAACTTTTCGAGTAAGCATGTCTGTGCGCTTCAGCAACTGCCCTCTCTACTCTGGCCTGGCCAGTCGAAAATGGCATCTTAAAGTCAAGGTCACGGTGTCATCCCACCACGGGGCTGTGTTTAATTACAGCCCCATACGGGCTGACAGCCAATATGGATCCAAGGCTAGCCCTGAAACTCAGTTAACTCTTTCCAGCCCCTCCAAAATGCCCTTCCAGCCCACCCAACTTCATGGAAGCATCGAGAACAAACGGCACCCCTAGTGAGGTCTGATCAGGTATTCTGACTCAAACAGGTCACTGGCCAAACTACAAATGCCTATACGCCACTTTGCCTCTGACTTGTCACCAAGGCTGGAAATGGACCTTGGAAACTGGGCTAGGTGTAGTAAGGTTCAACACTTAAAAATGAGAAGGGGAGAGAAAAGGAAAGAAATTCAGAATCAGCAGATCCAGAGAGAGGGTATCAGGTGTGTGTAACCTATTCTGCCTACATCTGACTCGGTGAAGTGGAAAATATTTATTTTTGTGTGTTCTGGACATAAGCAATAGGAATGATTATTATAACATTACAGGGCTGTCATGGACAGTCACATGGAGAAATACAGAAAGCACTTCACCACTCCTTAGTGCTTGGCTACAGCGCCTCCGAAAATGAAAAGAAAACATGCAAACAGCTTTTCTCCTTGCTTCTCATTTACCTGCTATGTGTTCCTGTTTGGGGCAAATTCCTCTAGATGACGTTGATAAACAATCGTCATCCTCTGGCGTGACCTGGATGCCAACCTCCACGGGATTGGATGCTTTTTTCATCTCGATTGGTGAAGGGGAAGGTGGCTTATCCACAGCTTTTTCTAAGCAGAGGCTGCCATTGCATTGTTTCCGTTTGTGCTCGATAAAAATAAGAATGTCCCCCAATGGGAAGTTCATCTGGCACTGCCCACACGTGAGGAGGTCATGGTCCCCTTCTGGAGCTCCCAAAGGGCCGTGGTCTGGTTCATCATCTGTAAGAATGGCTTCAAGAGGTTCGGCTGTGGTTGAAGAAACAAAAGCACAATTATTAGAGTGCCAGAAAGGAGAGAATACGGGGAAGTACATTCTCAACCCCATCCCATCCCAGCACATTATGTAAAGGGTTTCTAGCCTCCTCCATTTAATGCCCAGAAAAATGTGAGTGTCTAAAATGTACACGGATGTGGAAACTGTCAACAAGAAAGCAAATTTATCAATGAGGCTAATCATCATATATTTAAAGAAAACTGCCTGACTTGCATACTTCCAGAGAAAACACACATACATACACACATACACACACACACACACACACACACCCCAAATGTGTCTGGTCTGTAAGTTTAGAAAGAATGTGACTGTTAAATAAATAGTTAATGCAAAAACATAAAGTAAGCTTAAATAATAACTACTCCCCAAAAAACTGGTAAAAACATGGATTGAAACCAAATTTGTTTCTTTTTCATATAGAATAAGTTGTCTATTGTGCCCAAGAATAAAAGGAGAGGTGAATAAACACACACACACACACACCCTTTGTGTGTGAACATATAAACTCTAAATATACAGAGACATGGCTTCATAAATTAGAAAGCTACTACATCACACAGAAAATGTGCCACATTTACACTGCCGTAATAAGAAAAAGACTGCATTCACCTGTGAAACAGATCTAAATAATAATCATAACGCAGCATAATTCACACTGCCAAAAACCTTTCTGATCTCACTCTCAGCAGTGCCACAAAATCAAAGAAATACCAAATTCACTGGCAATTCTTCTCAGACACATTAGCTAAATGGGATACTTTCGAGTACTTAAGAAAATAAGCCAATTAGTCATTTTTTCATTCTGAAGAAAGGAATGTCTAAAATATTCTAAACATGTTTGCAGTTGGTGGCCCCCATCACGTAAAAATCAGAATGGTCAAGCAAACGCGACATTTCAGATCAAGGCTGAGAAGTCCTTTCTTTAGACTTGAAATACTTTGCCTAATGTTGTCAAAGTTGTCTAATTTTCTGAATGAGCTCCAGAACGCTTCATTATGGGACTATTTCTGCACACATAATCACCAGCGGATGGTATAACAAGGTAGATATGTCTTTCATTCCTGCTTCTTTTTTTTTTTAACCGTGCACCAAAATACTCCAGCATCTATTTGAACAACTTCTATCATTTTTTAAACTTCCAAAGGGGAAAAGAGAGTTGGTAAGTCTCTGCTCCTGAAACCTTATGCTTACTCTATCACACACACACAAAATTACAAAATACGAAACATATCCAGGATGCTGCCAGTTAATAAAACTGAAGCAGAAAATGTACAAGTCTTAAACAGTTAATCAGTCTGACCTTCTTTAGCAAGCTGCCAATTTCACATTTAATGAACTTAAAGCCACAGAGAATCAAAAAATAGATTTTAATTTGAGTGTAGAATATTGGAACAGATTTTGATAAAGTGCAAAAATCCAGTGAACTCAGGTTAAATTTATTTCAACCCTATCCAGACTGAATATTGAGGGGGAAGATCTGGAGTAACTCCCAGATGTGCTGGGTGAAATAATATTGAGAGAGCCCTGCCTAGCTGCACCTGTGCTCAAGTAGGACATGTCATAATTTCTAGCCTCTGGTACTCCTCCTAATTTAACATAAGGTCACCACAGGAATATGAAGGTTATATTCCTACTAATAAAGACAGCAAAGTAAGCACTTATATTTCTTTGCCCAACATACTGACCAAAAGATAAATACACATGCATACTTTTCAAATAAAAGGAGACAAACAGAAAGCTTTTGCATTGTGCTTCTATGTCATTTTTCTCCTATTTGCTTTCATTGTGACCAAGTGAGGAACTGAATAAGGAAGTCATTCTCCAAGATCCCTCCTATGTGAATTAAGAATTTTAAGTACACATTAACAAATGTGGCTTTTGTTGTTGTTGTTCAGCATTAACTACAAATTCTGAGGTTTACAGATTGAAGAAAGACTCAGGAAAAATCCTTCATTTTATTAAAGTTAGTAGTACATAGAACCTTTGCATAAAAACATGTTTTTAAACTCCACCGTTAAGATTTGTTTTTTATTCCCAAGCCCTGACACATTTCTGAAAATGGAAATATTATTTGGGAGCAAAAGGAGATATTCCCCTAGTTATCAAACAGTTAAAGGTAATGTGGTACAAAACAGACTTGGTTAAAGTCTTCTAAATGTAGTGACTGAACTGATTTACAATCAAAACCAGGAAATGAAGTGGTAATTCAGAGGTTGCTGATTACACCTCCACATTTCACCTAATTAATTTTATAGGAGGCAAAGTTCTTGAAAATAACAAGATGATCAAATGTACAGATATAAAACCTATAACCTCAACATTTTCTATGCTCTTAACATAAATTATTGCTAATTAACAAGAATTATATCCTAATGTATGAAATACGGTTAACATCAGGCTCCCTGCTAAACATTTGGCTAGTGATGTTCAGAGAAATACCAAAATGTTTTATCATTGCTACTATATTATTAAAAATCAGACGAAGTGGGGCACAAAGAAAATATGAAAATACAATTCTCTTGCTGTAGTCTACTGATTTGCATTGACATCTTTTCTCAGTGGCAATCAACATTTCCTTTCTGGGCTCTGATAATTTCTCTGTATTTTAATGCAAATTCCCCTTTCCCTAAAAACATTCCTAACCTCAGCCATTTTACCCCCTCCCTCAATTCAATTCCATCCTCCTTCCCTCCCACACAACCACCGTTTCTAAGCTCCGGCCTAAGCTCTGGCTACAAAGCGGGGAGTCCAGGATTGAAGTGGAAAGGAGTGGGCAAATAATCATAATAATTAGCCGAAAATTCTCTACAAGGGGAAAAAGAAATTGAAAATAAAATGCTTCTGCGTTCAAACAGCAAGACTGGCTGAAACGTCTCAATGCCCCAGCGGCTGACTGAGATCTCCTTCCTCTCTCTGCAGTTGCAAAAGAATAAATTTAAAAAAAAAAAAAGGCCTTAGAAGAAATGTAGGGAAGGAGGAAGGAGCTAGCGAAACGAGGGCTGCTGGGGAGGGGGAGGGGGAGGGGGAAAGAGAGCTCTGCCTTCAAGTTTGCTTTCCAAGTCCTTCCCTTTGATTGTCTTAACAGGGTAAGGAAGCAAACCGAGGCTGAAATGCTGAGAGAAAAAGCAAAGAAACAAAAGCGAAGGCAGGGGCGACAGGCCGGGGGCAGGGGGCCCGGCGGGGGTGGGCAGTGCGGAAAGTGAAGTTGGGCGCCGGGACTCTGAGGCACAAAGCGAGCAGCGTGCTGGCCGCAGGCTCCGGCCGCGCTCGCTGGGAACACGTGCAGCGGCTGCCGCGGGGCCGTGGGGCCGGGAACCCGGGGCGGGAGGCGGCGGGCAGCCTGGGGACCCGATTGCTGCCTCCACGGCGGTCCTGCCTGGCCGCGGGGTGACGACGGTTCCCCAGGACCACCAGTTGGAGAACTGGGAAGTGAGGCTTGGAAAACTCGGCAGGTTAACCTGGTGCGGTCTCGGTATCAACGCACACACCAAAAGCGCGGGTCCTGAAATTCATTCTGTGTCCAGAGGCTCACACTTTTTACTTTGAGGGATCTCTGCAAATGCGTTTCTCCCGCAATTCCCGGCACCGGTGTGCGCAGCGCGGCGGCGGCGGCTGCGGTTATTCATTATTAATGACGCCGCTTGCCCGCATCATTATGATGATAACTATTACTATTGTTGTGATTTCGGGCTTCAAGGCGAGAGCTGCAGGAGGCGGAGGAGCCGGGGGGGGGGGGTCGGGCTGCGGAGCAGCCCTGCAAGCCCGCTGTGGCCGCCTCGGTCCGCGCTTTGCATGGGGGTGAGGGGGTGGAAGAAGTGAACCTGGAGACTAAGTGCAAACTTGCAGGATCCCGCCCTTTGGCCTTGCCCCGAAGCCGGAGAGCGCGCACTCCCCTTTCCTCCCTACCAAAAATGCCCGCCCGAAAGAGAACGAAAACTGCACCCCGCTCCACTCCCGGAGCCCGGGGGTGTCGGCCGCGCGCTTCTCTGCAGCCCTGGCAAGAAGCATTTTTAAAGTCAAAATGAAGAACAAAGACATAAGGGGTGATGGGAGGGAGGGGGGAGAAAGGGAATTCTGCCTAACCGTCCGTTTCCCCCACCCCCACCCTCGCAAAGCTCTTCCCTCCCGGCCGAGAAATGCAGAGCGGGGGTGGGGGAGGCTCTGGTACAGGTTCAAGTTCGCTGAGCTTTCTTGATCTTGTTCTGCCTCCTAGCGACCGAATGGCTCAGCCAGCCCAAGAAGCGGAGGATGGGGGCGGGGAGGGGAAGGGGGTCCTGAAGACCGGAATGGCTCCCGCTCCCCCCTGCGCACCCAGAAAATTAGACCACCGCACGCCCTTCAAACTGGTTCCTCAACGCTAAGCCAGCCGAGACCCGGCGAGAGGGGGATAACCCACCCAGCCTGGAATATCTCCGGATGGGCCCAGGGTGGGTGGGGGACGGGAGAGCAGCCCCGACTGCACGCCTCAGTCCGTCCTTGGAGCCCCCAATGCATCCTTCCGAAGAAGGGCCCAGCTTTCCCGAGTGCTGCGAACACTGCCCTTCCTTCCCGCCGGTACCTGGCCGGGCTGTAACTTCACACCGCCGCGCGCCGCGTCTGCTCCGCATCCGGCGCGGCCGGGGGAGTGGGGGGCGGAGGAGAGCGGCGAGGGAGGGATGCGCGGGGGTGGGGAGAGGGAGGGCCCCGCAACGTGCCCGGGCGGGGGAGCTTTCGAAGTGTGTGACAAGTTCCAGGGCCCAGTGAAAAATTCAATTCCCTCTGCGCACCCCCCTCAAACACACACACCCCTTTAAAAAATACAGAACTGGGTATAGGGTGGTCCTTTAAAATTGCAGCAAAAATTAAAATAAGGGTCATGAATGAGGAGGGGGAAGGAGGTGGGCCCTCTCATTCCTTTCTTTCCCTTGCAGCCAAACTTTCCTAAGTGCCCACCGCCTGCCTTTCCAGGCGCATTCTGTTAGCCAGGAGACAGCAACCCACTTACCCACCCACCCCCACCCCCAATATAGACTCACAAGGGCCCCCTGACCGACACAGGCCCGTGGTAGAGGACAAGAACTCAAGGGAGGGGTGCGTGGAGTCCCAGGGTCGAACACTCCCCAAAAGCATACTCGAACATATTACTCCCGTACCACCTACCACCCACCCCCACCTGGCTTGGCCGCGCTCAGGAGCTGGGGGCTGGTGGCCTGTCCCGGTGGGAGGGGGGCAGGGAAAGCACGTGGTGACCTCTCCGCCGTCCCGAGCTGGGGGCTAGAGGCGTCGGGGGTAGGGGGCGGACAGAACTCGCTTTTACGGCTGCTCTGCAGAATAAAAATGCTTTGCAAAGCCGAGTTTCTCCCCAGCCGATTTCGCAGTAGGGTTGGCAGGGAGGAGGTCTGGGCATTATGCTGGGGGGTCAGAGAGGACCCTCGACCCGGCTGGCGCTGAGTCACTGCACGGCCTGCCGCTGTGCCAGCGGGCGGGCGGCGGGCGCCGGGTGGGCGATCCCGGGCGGGGCGGGGGCGCGGCGAGGCCCGGCGAGGCCCCGGCGAGGCCCCGGCGAGGCCCGGCCGCAGCCGCCGCCCGCTCCCGGGCTGCCGCGCAGCGCTCGGTCCTCTGTCTGTTTGTTGGCAGGAGGCTCCCGCACACGCGGTGCTTGTAAACATTCAGACACGAGATTTTTCCCAATCAAAATCCACTTCCACTTTTTTTGAAAATCTTCCAAAAAATAGTAAGAGGAGGGAGTTCCTCGCTCCCTCTCTGTGCCGCCGGCGCTCTAAGTTTGCAGCTAAAGAGGTTTTGGTGAAGGAGATAATTGTATTTTATCCCCTCTATTAGAGACTGTGAGATTTTTGCTGGGAGGGGGGCGATGGGGGAGTCAAAGAGGAGAGCGTGGCAGAAAACGGCCGGCGGAGCGTTAGGCTTCTGTTTTGGGGCAAGAAATTTTGCCCTATTTTATTTATTTTATTTTATTTTATTTTTCACGTTTTCTCGCCGCCACTGAGGTTCGGCCGGGAGGGGCGGGCAGCGGCAACCCGGGCGGCAGCGGCCAGAGCGCCCTCCCTCCCTCTCCCGCTCGCCCCCGTCCCTTGCCCCTGCCCTTCGGCGGCGGCGGCGGCGGCGGCGGCGGCGGCGCGGGAGGGCAAGCGCGAGGAGCCGGCACAAAAGGCAGCGGGACAAACACCCACCTCGGGCCGGAACAAAAGGCGGCAGCGCCGGCCGCTGCTCCCGTCCTTCCCGGTTGCCCAAGCTCTCCCTGCCGCCGCGGTCCCTCTCCAGACTCGGGAGACTCCAGAGCGCCGGGGGCCCCCTCCCACAATCCCACTTTCTCACTATTGTGGAGATGACTACTTTCCTCCCGGTGCACACTTGACCGTGAGCGCGCTGATGTCCGAGGGCCAGTCTCACCTCTTTTCTCCCTGGGAATTGTTTTTTTTAGACTTGGGCTCCCCACCCCCCCCGTTTCTCTTCCTACGGTGAGTGGAAGCAACCCCCCTTTTCCCTTCGGTTCCCTCCCTTAGGTTTGCAAGAGAGTTGTTAGCATCCACAGCATTGTCCATTATTTTGCAAAACTGGAGGGGAAATCATTGCATTCCTTTTCGAAAAGCGAAATAAAGCAGAGGAAAGCAGGAAAGAGGAGCAGTCAAATTGTTGTAAAATTAAATAAAATTAAAAGGTTCGTGCTATCCCAAAAGTGTACATACGGCTATGGTTCGGGATGGGATGAGATTGGGTTTTTTTTCCCCCTCTCCCTTTAATCTCTTTTATCCCGACGCTCGGAGGTTTTTTCTCGTGAAAAAAAAATTTTAATGCATGCACACACCCCTCTCTCCCCCTCTCTCTTGCTTCTCGTCCTGCGCGCTCTTGTGATTATTAATAATTATTATTACTATTATTGGGTTACTTACGCGAGAATTCCCGTTTGCTTAAGTGCTGGGGTTTGCCTTGCTTGCGGCGAGACATGGTGGACTGCGGGGCGGGCGGCGGCGGCGGCGGCGGCGGCGGGCGGACGACGGCTCGGTTCACATCGGGAGAGCCGGGTTAGAAAGAAGGAGACTCCAGAGAAAATATCTTCATCAGTGCCTTTTGACATCCAAAATAAATTAGAAATAATACAAAGATGGCGCAGGGAAGATGAATTGTGGGAGAGCCGTCATGGCTTTTTTTTTTTTTTTAAGCAAAAAAAAAAAAGAGAGAGAGAGAGAGAGAGAGAGGAGAGATAGAGGGGGAGAGAGAGAGAAAGAGAGAGAGATGAAAAAAATGGCAAAAGCCCCCCTGAGCTGCAAGTTCAAGTGCGGACGTGACGTCCCTGCGAACTTGAACGTCAGGAGTCTGGATGGACAGAGACACACAAAACATGGGCAGGGCGAGCAGGAGAGAAGGGGAGGAGGGAAGGGGAAGCTCACACCAATGGACACACATCAGGGGCTGGACATGAAAAAGAGACCAGGACAAGCCAATGGCCAGTGCGGGGCGGGGGAGGTGCGGGGCGGGGGGCTCCGCAGACGCCAGACGCGGCCCCCGTGGGAGGGGCGGGCCGAGGGGAGGGGGCGCTGGGGCCGCGAGCTCACCAGTGGCCGCAGCAAGCGCCGAGGCAGCGGCGTGGCCGGGAGAGAAGAAAGGGGTGGCGGGGGCGGAGGGGGTGGGGAGCAAGACGTGCGCCCTGCTCCCCACCCCCGCACGCGGACTCTAAAATGAAAGATTATTTAAAATTTTAAAAACAAAACAAACAAACAAACAAAAACCAGAGTGTACGGGGAGGCTGCAGGGGCCGGGGAAGCGCGGGCGGAGGGAAGCCAGGTAGAGTTGCTCCCGGACACCCTCCTGCGTGCGCACACCCACTTCCCCTCTCCGCCGCCGCCGCGCTCGCACCCCGCGTGCGGACGCCGGGGCCGAAGCAAAAGCCCTGAGGCCGCGGCTGCGCTCGGGAAACTTTGCCCGAGGAGAGAATGGCAAAGAAAAATCACCCGAAGTTGAGAGCTGAGCCTCCAACTTACAGCTACGCGGCAGGCAAGGGGAGGCGGGAAGGAGCGCGCGGCGAAGCAGAGTCCAGCTCAAGTTTGGAGGGTTGCGGGTCCGGAAGGGCAGCGCCGGGGCCTCCGGGAGCCCGGGCGGCCTGGAGAGAGGGGGCAAGGGCGAGGGAAGCGGTGCAGACCAGGGCCGAAGGGCCGGGAGGGCGCCCCCCAGGCCAAGCAGGGGGGCCGGGGATCTGAACGTCCCGACAAACGATAGGGTCTGAATGCAACTGGGAGCAGGGAGTCGAGGCTCTCAACGGTCGCGGAAAGGGAGAGAAAGGCCGAGGAATAAAAAACAGGGAGCCGGACTCGGGGCAGGTTCCAGCCCCGGGAGTGGAGTGCCCGGACCCAGGGCGAGGGAGGCGCCGAGGCGTCCACCTCAACGGAGCTGCTGCCGGCCAGAGGACAAAGCCCGGGCAGTCCCGGGAGTGCCAGTGCCTGGGAACTTGCTCCCGGGGCCGCGGGAGGTCCCCAAGCCAGGTCCCAAGGAAAGACACACCCCCTCCCACTCCAGAGCTACTGCAAAAGCACCGAGGAATGGCAAGAAAGTGTTTCTTACGGGCAGAGCACAACTAGTCCAGTGCTGTTACCCGGGGAAAGAGAATGGGGAATGAAGAAAGAGCGACTGGCTCGCGGGAGCAGCGGGGAAGCCACAGTGATGGGGTGACAGCCCCGGGTCAGCGCCACGCTCCCCGGGCGCCCCGGGCGGAGCCGCACATCCCGGAGCCCGCAGCCCATCTCTGGCCTTTCTGCAGACGTTCCCAGGAAATTAGGGAAGACCTGTTGGAAATAAACCCCTGTCTCTTTAATGCGCGCGCGCGCGCGCTACTGCTGTCAAAAAGCGGGCTTCACTCTGGCGTGGGATACTTTCAGTTTTACGTAAAATGTACAGCAACAGCACCCCCTGCGATTGGAAAGTTTATTCAGAAACGTGCCCGCAAAGTCCCCCGGCGTCTCCCGCCTCCCAGCCTCCCCGCCTGCCTGCGCCACCCTGTAGCCTCAGCCGACGCCGATGCCGAGACCGCGCTGCGATTCCAGATCCGGAAGGGCACGGGGGGAGAGCAAAATGGACTCGGGTCCAAGGGAGGCGCGGAGGGTGCAGGGTGGAGGCGGAGAGCCGCGGCCCGCGACACTCCGAGCTGCAGGTGGACGTGTGTGAGTGTGTGTCTGCAGAGCGAGGAGCCTTCCTTCGCTCTCCTCCAAGCGGCTCCACAACCCCTTGTGTCTTCTCTTCCCCCTCCTCAGTCTAAGGGACGTCGTTTTCGTAAATTCACCTACCCGGCGCGGGGCTTTATTGTTTTAAGCGAGGGCCCCGGGCTTGCATGCGCGCACCCATCTCCGAGCCGCGCCGGCCAGCGGCTGTTTATTCATATGTTGCCTTCATAAAGTTTCAAACCCATTAGAAAATAACTGGTTTGCCTAGCTCGGCGAAGCTTCGGGCCCCTCTAAGGAAGAAAAGGAGGTTTTGATGCTCAACATTAGGAGAGATGTGGGCTGGACTGGGTTTGTGTAAATATGGTTTGTTGTTATTGTTTTCCTCCAGTTTAAGGGGGGGGGGACTAAAAACCTGTTTAAGAAGCGGGAAGATTCACTTGCAGTAAAGCTCTGTAGCGTGTGCGTTACACCATTTCCCCTTTTTCACGAGTTTTTCAGAGCAGGTCAGCATCTCTTTTCCACTACTGTCTATTTTTTTGTCTTGTTCCACTAGCCTTGGAGCGACCAAAAGAATGTTATTGCAGGGCAGGGGTGGGGGGAGCGGGACGTGGAGGAGAATGGTTGGAGGGAAGGTGAGGAGAGGGAAGAAAAAAGTACAACTGGAGGCCTTTGAAAAATAAATAAATAAAATAAAGGCCCCTTCAGGTGACAATAGTGAGTCAGTCACATTATTTCGGAACCGAGCTTTTCAAATTTAAATATTTTTCCCATCCATCCATAAAAGTTCATATATAGAAAAGGTATATAAATGGGTGAATGTGTGTTGTGGAAATATATATGTATGATTTATATATAATGGTGTGTATAGAGCTTTTCAGGGTTGGCTGTAGTGTAAAAAGTAATGACTTTATTACCTCTGAAAGGTTCTGTGGTTCACATTTAACAGTCTTCTGAATTACAATTCATTACACAATTGTGTGCTCTCTAAAACCGGCACCCTATCAGGGCCGCTATCTGTGGTTATTTCCAATAAATAACTGGCAACATTTTATTGATTTTCTTTTTTTAAAAAAATCATAGCGTATTAGGCACTTAGTTACAAGTAGGTCTGCTATGTTACTGCACTTGTTTCAGATTCCAGGGGGTTCCTTCCGAAACCACATGTTAAAACATAACATTTAAAACCCAGTTTTGCAGCTGCTTTCCCTGGGTGCCCATGGAGAGGTAAGTGGCGACGTTTCCACTATTAACATATATTTAATTTCACCATCATAAAATGCCCAGAGTGAAACAGGAACTGCCCTCCACTCCTGCCCCTCCCCCAGCCTGATTTCACCCAGTCCAGAAAACCAGGGCTGTGTATCGGCATTTGATTCCCTCCGCGTCGCGGACCCCCACTCGCGGTCCCTCCTGCTCGCCCCTACGAGTGACGCCCCCTCCCTCATTGATGCTGGATGCTCGCTAAAGCGCCCAAAACTGGGGGAGGGGGAAGGTTTGTATGTGTGTTTAAAGAAATAAAAATGTGTTGTTTTAAGAGCTTTGAAAATACTACGTAAGTATTGATTAATGATGCAGGTGGGTTTGTAGAGGGGTGAAAGGTCACTTTAAACGCGCACACTTGGATACACAATAAGTATATTTACTTTCCAAAAGTAGCTTTCAGAAAATAATAAATTATGACAACGTTAAAATCATTTTATGGCCGTTCGGTTAACTTCATTTGGAGCTGTAGAACCTTTGCTGATTCCACTGAGGAGCTAATACGCTCTGTGGGCTCGTTCCCAAACCTTTGGTGACGACATTGCGTGTAAACTCCAGGCCAACAGACGACCCCTCCCCTCCCCTCCTCCCCCTTTCTATCTTGCCCGCGGAGGAGACTCCCCAGGACTTCCTGCAGTATATATTCTGCCTCTGATCTCGTACTTAATAGCCAAGTCCTGTTTTATGCTTTATAATGTGTTGACAAGTTTTCTAACAGACTTTCTGAAATAATGCACATATATTCACGTCGGTTAGAAACCCACCGTATTTTTAGAGTCGAGTAGATCTATACCCTAATGCAGTGAGAGAGTGTAAATCATAGAGGATTTCATAGTCCTTTCAGTAGTTTTCGGTATGAAGTATGAGCCGCGTGGCCTCCAGACGTAACCTTTTAGAAAAAAAGACAGTGCTTTTATTTTATGGTGTAAAGTGCTTTTAGCTTCAGGGCTCTGAACGTGAATGTGGTCAACAAACAGCTCCAAGAGGGAGACTTAATACAGTCCCAGCCTTCGTGCGGAGGATCGGCTGGCGCAGGGGACTCGGGCTGAGCTGGAGAATGAAGGGTTAAAAGGTCTGATGGAAACTGCAAGATTCAAATAAAATATTCACTGTCTGCCTTTAGCAGGAAACACCTTTATAGACTTAAAGATAAATAAATGAGTGACTGAATGAATGGTTAATACAATCGCTCCCACCTTGCTTTTACTTCATTCTTCTTTTTTTTTTCTTCCTAATGTAATTTCATAAAATAAAGAATGGGCAGTCATCTTGATAAAAATAAAACTTAGGTTTGGATTCATCACTTGGCATAGGTTTTGGGGTTCTTAAGGGTGGGAGTGCTAGGGTGTTGTTAAGACAAAGGAAAATTCATTTTAAAAAGGAAGGGAGGTTGTGCTTGAGGAAGGGGGTGGGCTTTGTGTGGGGGCCCCACATTGAAAGGTGAGCATGAGGGCCACAGCCCCTCTTCTCCCCAGCCTTCCTCAGCCCTGACCCCCTATAACATTTCTTCCTCCTCTGCTCACAGTGTGATCCAGAGCCTGGGACCTAAGGAGGCCCCTGGAGGGCAGTGTCTACACCTGAAAAGGCAGACTTCCTCCAGTGGGGTTCCGGGAGAACAGTTAGTATGGCATTTCTCCAGAGGCTCCCTGGGCCTTTAGCTGACTGGCAGGCTACGTCACATACCTGGATGGAGCCCCTCAAAAAAATAAAGAAGGGAGGAAAGAAGGGAAGAAAGGAAAGAAGGAAGGGAGGGAGGAAGGGAGGGAAAGTAGGAAGTCAAAAGCTGGATCTGCTCTAAATAAGTCTATACTTACCTCTAGACTGGGCTGCTGTGTGCTGAGTCAACAATGTGTGTGTGGAGGGGGGCTGTGGGCAGCAGTCTCACCACTTAAGTAAGAGGCTCCTTTGAAGACAGCAAGGAGTTCTGGTTAGAACACTGAAATTTAGCTCCCTAACACTGACATCAAAGACACATACGTGCTGGGCAGTGAAACCAGTCCAATGGACCGCATTAGAAATGTCCAAGTGCAATGCTTAGCACACAGTAGATTCTCAATAAATGGTTTTTGAGTGAATAAGTGAATAAATCCTATCACCACATAAATGAAACCAACATAACCATACAAATTCTAGTAGTTTCCCCCAGAGCCAATAAGGCTTTCATCAGGCAACTCTGTTATAAGAGTACATTTTAGCCTAAAAGTGATTCCCACCAAGGATGGTGAGCTCCAAAAGATCACCCCAAAGATCAAAACAGCTGAACACTTAAGAATAAAATGCAAGATATTTTCACCACCTCCAGCAGCCTACATAATCAATTATCTTCCAAATAAACCAGTGTCAAGAACTGGGTATCATGAGATTCACTTTTGTAACATTGCTTTTTGGATATGTTCAAATCTGGTTTCCCAAATGAGAGTGCTTCTAAAGGAGAAAATACAATCAGAAAAAACAAAAATGAAAAATATCTCAAACTTCATTTTCTGTGCACCCTCTCCCAATAAATCTTTTGCTTTTAACAAGGGAATAATTTTTTTAAATACATGTTTTTCACACCCAGTCTTAAAAACAAGCTTCACCTATTTCCCTTTTTTTGTGGGAGGGGGTAAATAAGAGGAAAAGCAACACACACACACACACACACACACACACACACACACACATCTGGTCTGACATTTTGTACAGCAAGTTTCAGCCCAATGTGATTTAAAACAATGTGAGTTAAAAACCTCTTAAAATTTGGGTTTATAATGGAAACACTGACAGACTCTTAATTATAGCAGCCCTGCCAGACACTGCTATAATGAAATAGTTGTGCTTTCATTACTACAGAGGCACTATAGTTAGGGGTCTGTCAGTGTTTCTATTATAAACCCCAAGTTTAAGAGGTTTATAACTTGGGCTATTTAAATGGCACTGGGTGGAATTCAAGTTGTCAGTCCAGATGTGAAGTTGTTTTATAAAAGAATAACTCAGTAGAGGAAGAGCTTTTGGAGATACTTCCTCTCTCTCTCCCCTTCTCTCTCTCTCCCTCCTCCCCCCACCTTCTTCTCTCCCTCCCACCTTCCCTTCCTCCCTCCCCTCCTTACACATCACAGAAATGATTTTTACTGGTTTCAGATGGTCTTATTGCCAACTTCCAGCTATGACTTCACTCACTGTCTAAAAGGAAAATTTATAGGCAGCTAGTCCTTTATTTGGACAAGTACTCTTTGCCATTATTATAATTTTTTACTATTTTATTATCCTGGAATACATACACACAACACACACACACACACACAAACCAAAAAAAATCAAGACTCTATGTCAAGGAATGCAACCTCATACACATACACAGAGGTACACATTCTGATGAAAAAGTATAAATTTACTGAAGAGGAGAAATAAAGCACCTGAAATCTTCTTTATCTTGCCTATCAACTGTGTAGTAAAAACGAGAAGTACTACCATCTTATTTCAAAAATTTGTAGCTTTCCTGATATCATTTGGTTTGTTCAGAAAAGCAACAGCTAGCATTGTGCAGTCAGCACTGGACTATCCAAGGACTCTACACAGACACCATGTATGTCTCTGCTTGACTTTGAATGTTGACAGTTTGATGAAGAATTTATCTTGGATTATCTAATGGACCATAATTTTGAAATATGTTCTATTAACCTGATATACCATCACCATAATGTATGTTTGTTAGTGAGGATGTGGCTAATGCTGATTCTATCATAAGGAAAACAAAGATGGTGGTGGTGATCATGGTGATGGTAGTAGTGGTAATGGAGGTGACAGTGGTGGAGATGGTAGTGATGGTAGGGGTTGGAGGTGGGGTGGTTTCCCTAGTTAACACGTCCATAAGAGTGCAGTAGAAATAGGATGAAAGATGAAGCTAAAAAGCTCAAACCTTTGCTTCTCCACGTCTTGACCCTTTAGAAAAGCCATTCCATAAAGATGAGGTGGTCGATGAATTAAAACGAAGTTTTCAAATGCACGCTGCTCTATGTCCCTCCCTTGCCCAGCAAGACGAGGCCCTGGGTGGGTGTTTCTGGCAGGCCCTAAGGCCACTGACTTCATACAGAAAAAGACCCACCAAGAACTGTGCAGCAACCATATCTGCATTTAGGAACCTTCTCACTTTCAGAAGAAGAACAGTCCATTTTCTCTGTTCTCTCTGACTGAAATCAGACCACCACCAAATCATGCCATCAAGGACCATAGGGCCTTGATCATTCTCACTTCACAATAGCTTTAGTTGGTATCCTCTCGAATTAGCTAGGTGACAAAAGAGAAGCAGTCATCAAAACACATCACCAGGCTCAAGTTCCTTTTCTGCCAGTTTCTCATAAACCCCACAAATGCCTAGGCCCACAACCATTCCAGATGTGTGCCAATCATTCCCAGAGATTACTGAAGAGCTGCGGCTATTCTAGTTCCTTTTCCAGAATTTAAGACACCATTTTTTCCCTGATAGTTAATCATCAGTATTTTTTTTTCCTGCTAAAACCAGCAAAGGAAACTTTTCTGGTAGAAAAAGGCTGTCTCTATTTCATCTTCTTTGGCAGCTTGGTAGAAGATAAACAAATCTCTCTGGTCTCCCATTCCTGGTTGTATACAATTTGCCTGTTTTCTTTTTCTCTTAAAAAAAAAAAAATCCTTTGCACAAGGTCAGTTACCTAAGCCTCCAGATTCCTATAAAATGAAGAATCTAGTCCTAAGAACTGTTATTCTTTCTTTCTTTATGGAGCACTGCACTGAACAGACATGACACATGGTTTCTGCTCTTGGATGGCTTTCATTTTTAAGGCACTAAGATACACATACACAGGCACAAGCCCATCGTATAAAGTTCACAAGTCACACATGCCAAAGCCATACTGATGCACACTATTATCCTTGCTTTGGGTAGCCCTCGCTTCACATTGCTGATTTAAACAGTTCTAAGCCTTTAGCAAGGACCAGTTTGAGGAGACACAGCTCTAGTTACTTCTGACACCAGTTGGAGAAAGACCTTGGTTTCTCAGAAATAAAAATGGTAAATAATGAGGTTTGGTCATGGGTACATCTGTGATAATTCTATTGTTTTCAGTTTTTATGACATTAAATATCTTAACTACTCTTGAGAAATGAGCTTTCCGTATTACATTTGTTTTGTAGGCAATTTTAGAGACTTTTTCTAACATGCAATTGTGAATGTATCATTTCACTTCCTTAACACATAGTAGGCATTTAACACTGTTAAATCAAGGAATGAATTCTACAAATGCATTTTCTGTTGCTGCTGCAGGTGAAAAAGACACAGGTATTTGTGTCGGCTCACTAAGAAATTAAATATGCATATAGTGGAAAATTACATTATTTCACTTTTTAAATAGTTAAGAAGTATGGGCCATTTGCACAGCTATCTAACTATACTTTATAAACCGCAAGCCCATTTGCGTCAGGTGGAAACAATTGCATGTCTCTCTGTGTATATTTCATATAGTAACTTATGTCATAAAAGCTATCACCTGACAAGTCCTGGGTTGTCAGTTCTTTTAGGGCAGAGCCTCCGTCCTTTTCATCTTTTTACCCCTCAGCACAGAGTAGGACCTTAGGAAATGTCAGGTACATGAATAAAGACTTACGAAGTAGACCACTTAGATTCCTGGGAACTTCAAAATCCTTTCTACCATAGATAAAATGTTTTTTTTATTGTTCTCAATTCTCAGATTTTGAAATACAATAAAATATTCAAACAGTCAAAATCCAAGTACATTACAACACAGAGTAACTCTGAGAGATTACTTCTGGAGCCTGATTCTCCAGATACTACCTTCTTTAAATATCAAGGCCTGTTCTAGCTGGTTCTCATTTGAAAGAGGCAAGGCTCACAGAGCCTCATAATGGCAACTGCTCTCCCACCCATCCCCAAACAGTGATTTCTGTGGCCTTGCTCAGGGAACAAGGGAAATATCAGTATGTGCTCTTCAAATATGATGGAAAGAGAATCCCGACCCTCTCTTCTCAAAAGATTGAATCTTGAACTCTGAGCTTAATTAGTAGGAGAAAATTCAAGATTAGTGGATTTTCAAAATAAACTCAGTTTATGAAAGTAAACATATGAGGGGGGAAAAGGCAAATATGTTAATTATTCGAATATTAAGCACATAAAGGGGTTTTGCTAAAGACTGTAGATCTTTTGCGTTTGTTGATTTAAAGATTCTAGAAAATTAAAAATATGCTCATTTTAAAACATATGTTTTACAGGAAGTAAGCTCTCCTCAATGGGAACTTGCAACTCTCATTTTTTTTCTTTTATTTTAACATAAATAAATCAAACTGAAAAGCAACCTCAAACTAAAAAGGAACTGTTTTTTTTTTTTTAATTGATAAGACTTTAGCTATAGTAACATCTTTAGAATTCCAAGCTGGATTGTTGTATTTCCACTGATCTTCATATTTAAGGGTTTCAATCTCTTAAAATTAATGTGACAAAGAGAAAATGTTAAATGCTGAGCCCAAGCCTGTGTTTTCAGATATTTTACCCTCAGTAAGATTGACATGATATCTGGTTTGTAGAAACGTTCAAAATTATTACATTTCTGACAATACTAAAAAGTTGTCATTCATTACTTCCAATTTTTGAATATTCTAGAAGGAAGAAGCTTTTCATTATGGGAGATGAAGGGAGCAAAAGAGCCCCTGATTTCAGGTGGTATCTTCATTTTTTTAGGGGCAAGGGATTGACCAGCAGCAAGGAAATAAACGAACATTAATCCTGAATTATATATTTTTTCCAACATGATACCAAAGGCCTAAACATTGTGAATAAACTTGCACTGAAATAATAAGATGATGGCAGTAATTATTTTAATGAGAATCTCCCTAGCCAGAATAACAAACATATATTGCCTAATGTTACACTGAAAGGTAGTACATAAGTACACATACTGCTGTGGTGACTAATGTGTGATAAGAGAATCCTCTGCTCACAATTTGGGCATTTATGTCACCACGTATTATTGATAGCTATGTTATTTTTACTACCCTGTGTCTTTATTATGTAACGTCTAATTGCAGGAAAAATTATTTTCATCCCCTTGATTTTGATAGGCATTTCCATAGAAAGGATGGAATACAGAGAAGGCTGTGTATTGTGGAGTTCCTCCATCACTCAGGATGTTTGCTGTTGATTGCTGGTAACAGTTCTATAAGCACTGTACACTGGCCTTTTAGGAGGGAAGGAAATTAAGTACAATAGACTTGTGATAAAATAAGGATGAGGTTCTGATGAAGACACAAGGGAACTGGACCACTTAGAATTAAAGCTTCAGCCCCCATATTCCTGCATTCAGGTGTTGCCAGCTGCAGAGTGTGTGAACTCTCTCCCTGAACTAAAACCCCTGATAAACTGGGGTTTAACTGCACCTTGGTCCTAAGGTGGAGATAAGACTAGATTTTTCTGGGTGTAATTTCAATTATGATGCTTACTTTGGTGGAATGCTTTTCAAGACAGTGAGCAGAGTAAAAAAATCTGGCATCCAGAACCAAACAAGCCCTAGTGTCTGGCCCCTGTACAGTTTCCACAAAGAGGGTCAAAAGGGGCTGAGACGAAAGGTGTATCAAAGGTATCCTTGGAACTCAGAGCCAATAAAAATGAAACTATTCTCTTCTGAGACCTAATTAACTTTATATCCAAAGCTACACTGCACATTTGTTCATTGCTTATGACTAGGACTAAAAACATATATGTGCCATGGAACTAGGCTTTTAAGTGATCCATTGGGTGGCTTTTCCATGTCTGTAAGGAATTTTCTGTTCTTTAGAGGTATTCACTCAATGAATAAGTAAATCTATGCTAATTTTTTTCTCTCAAAATGTTAAGTATTTTCCTAGATCTATTTTCAAGGAATCAGAGACTTAGTCCTGTAACTTCCAAAATATTCCCTTCAAATTCTAAAACAAAACCAAAACAAAAATGTTCCAGAAACAAATTTCATGCTACCGGCTTTGCAAAGATTAGTCTCCTATTAGAGTCACGGTTCCTATATGATCCTTTTTCATGTGTTAAAGGAGGATATATATTTTTCTGTTACCTTTCTTGACTGTAAAGCAATCACAGGAACCTGCAGGAGGCACCATAAATATGCAAATTTCTGAGAGATAACTGTTTTCAGTGGTTATGCCTCCAAGTAGTCAGGGAAACAGGAGAACCTGAGCTTCCTACTTCCAAGTAATTCTTATGTTGGTAGTGCCCCCTGCTGCAATCACAGGTTGTCCAAGAAAGGGAGAATAAAATTCGGAAGCATTTAGATCTGGTTAATATGTGAAGTAAATGCCCGCTACCTCTGCTCCAGGAACAGTCATACCCAGTTCAGAGTTCCTCCTGCCCATCACAAATTCACTTTAAACACTTTGCTCAGCCTAAAATTGGGAAGATCTGCTTTTAGCTCAAAACCTTTAAATATGCAGGTTACATAGAGATAGATTTTATTTCTCGAAAAACAAAACAAAACAAAACACAGCACATCAAGATCCAAAACAGCACTTTAAAAGAGTGGAATATTCTAAGAATTTTTTAGAGGTTATCTAACTGTAATAAATTTTGAGTTAGAAGCATATCAAGCTACCCACTAGGACATTAGAGCAGGAAGGGAAAAGTTAAAGTGTTAACAGCGAGTAGAGCTATTATTCAGTTTTAAACGGCTTTATTTATTAAAGAAAAATTTTGTGGGCCATTAGCTCATGGTGTGGACTGGACATTTTGATATTAAAAAGGAAAATGAAATAAAATAAATACATGAAACCACCAAGTTACGAACACTGGAAAACTGATTGCTGTAGGTTTAAAGTCACTCCATTACAGATTTCCATATTCAGACTTGGGCGGAGGGGGGTGGTGGTGGTGATAGAATAGAATAACAGGATACAATTCAAACCTGTGCCGGTCTACTGAATGCATAATATGCATTTTTAAATTGCCTGAATATATATTCACATGACAGAATCTAATGGGTTTAGGAGGAGCCCTTGTTCTTGATCAAATCATAAAAACTTATAAACTTGTCTATCACATCAGATCACATACACTTCTATTAAAATTGTTTTTGTCTTCTTGTTTAAATATTACTAGGGTCTGAATAGATAAAGGAAATTAAACCTTTTTTTAAAAAGCTCAGTTAGGTATTAGAAACTCTACATAGGGCCACCAAAGCAAGGCCTGATGGCACAGCTACTCTTAACTTTTTCTGTTGGACCCTCCCCAATCTCACCCAATGCCCCCAAGTTGCCCAGTTTTGCCATTTTTTAACGTCAGTTTCAGAAATGTATGCTCTCCTAGTGTAAATATCTCACAGTGGCTATGTACTAGAGTTTGAATTTCAACTTAGCTTCACACCTCATTTCCATACTCAGATCTTCGCTGCTAGAGCAAAGTTAGAGGACTGAGGAAATTACCTATATAGTTTCAGCAATGAGCCTGTCTTTATCTGCATCATCCAGGAATCTTGCATCCTGTGTGTGGAGCCTTGACCTGAGAGCCTGTGAGGAGAGAGAGGGAAGGGGACTGGTAGATACTAGTTACCGGGCAGAACTAATTAGAAATAGACTGTGATATTAAAGGTATCCATCTTTTCCTTACTCCAAAGTTAAACAAGCCCCCATTACTCTATATGATGAGAATTTTTAAACCCCCCCCCAGCACTCTGGATTTTATTGCCACAGAAGGTGAACTGTTAGAAAAAGAAAACCGGTGCACAAAACAGCAGTTGGGAATTGAAGCCCCGTTTTACCAGAACCCCTGCCATATATGTTCTGTCACTCACCTTCTAGACACTCAGTACAACCATTCAATCTATTGAATCAAGAGACTGTTTGATCTTATCTGCATCTGTGAGCTGACTGTCAACCTGCTTAGGCTGCATATTAAATCATCTATAGTAGCTGTATCAAGCTGAGATGATCTGTTAATTCTAAATTTATTAACCCTTGGAGTGCAGTCATCATGTTTAATCTGGTGTAGCCCGCATTTATTTTACAAGATTAAATCCTTCTTTAAGATATGGCTGTGCTGTAGGTTAAAAACAGCTAATGTGGGTTTCATTATGATAATTGGGGGGAGACTGTCTGAAAAATGCTAGTGTGACTACCCTAACAGGCTATGTACGTATGTGTCTGGTCCCAGGCACTCTCCTAGGCTGGCATTTGCCTGTGGGATGAAATTTATTCCAGAAACAGTTCTGTCTCTAAAAAGAATGCAAAAGGAAAAAGAGGAGGGGGAAGAAGAGGGAAAAGAGCAAGGCCTCTGACAGACTTCCAGGGGTCCAGAGCCAGAAAGACTGATTTCCAAGGCAGTGTCAACCCCCAATGTAAAGCCTGAGGGATGAGTTTCCAGAGGCACACACCTGGTGAAAGATGCTAACAAAATTCCTTAAGTGAGTCAAACTTCTCGATCAATAAAGATCACCTATTTCTGGATTGAGTGATTTTTTCACTCCCCCCACCAAAGAAGAATTCCAAGCAATTCAAAATATAAGGTAGACCTGCTAAATAGAGAAAAACATATTCATTTAATATGTTAATCTGCTCTTCAGACAAAAAAAAAAAAGATATCCATCTCTTCTACTTGCCCATTACTGATGTTATCAACATATTCATAGCTTTTCTTTCAGACACAAACTGCTAGGCATGCTCCCTTTTTTGGTAACCACGTGCCTGATATCTCTCTAATGTAGCCTAATAACAATTTTAGCATTCAGATGAAGCGATTTCATTCTGTGACTGCCTTTTCTATTAGATTTGATTTTGAGAAGCCCCAGTGGGTGCCTTCGAGGCAGAGATCTATCTGTGAGGCTGCTACCGACTCAATAGCAGCCTGGGCTAACCTTGACCTTTCCCGAGACCCCACTCCATCTGGTGCCAGCCTGCTTTCCACCACCACCCCCCTCCTTTCTTGCTTCATAGTCAACATTGATCAAGGCAGAACGGAGCGCCTCGTCTCCTGGAAGGGCTGGGCAGGCTCAGGAGGACAGCACATTTCAGTATATGGAAATGATCAAGCTTCTTATGCAATCATAAATCTACATAGGAGTCTTGTGATTTGATATTTCATTCACCTCCAAAGATTTTTTTCTCCCTCCCAACAGGGATTTATAAGCTCTGTAAGAGCTCCCGGACAACGGCTTTCCCCAACACCTGGAAATTATCAAGCTTGCTGCTTGCTGAATGATGCTAACAGCTCTAATGCTGCAAATTCATTTTTAACAACTCACTGGCTTTTATCTAGGATCTGTGTGTGTGTGTGTGTGTGTGCCTTTCTTTAAGAAAAATCTACCAAAGCAACGGATAGTACCAAAGACACCAAAATAAAATCTGACTTGAATCTCCTACATCTCCACACCATCCCCATTATATGTCCGTAGATAGATTTTTCTATCTCTGTATTCTGTCCCCTTTTCTTAACCGCCTAGAGAGGGAGAGATAAAGAGGAAAAGAGGAGAGGGAGGGAAGAAGAGAGAGGAGATGGAAAGATGCCAGAGAGAGGTAACTGGATGTAACACTTGAATGGAGCGTGAAAACCTACCTCTCCCCTCCCCAGGCCACATTCCTTCTTTCCCAAAGACCCACACAAATGTCTCCTTCTCCAAATCACCCACTACAGTACACAGATGCCTCCTCTGCCTCACACTCTTTCTTTCCTCTTCTATCTGTTTCTGGAGCTGGGTGGTAAAGAGGCTGACTGAGGGGGAGTCACGTGGGCAGCCCGTGGGCAGCGGCGGCAGCAGCTCAAAAGAAATTGACTGACTGGCCGCTTGGGCGCATTTCAATATATGGAAATGACCAGAGGCTTCTGCAATAAATCAGCACTCAACACTGTCATTTTTCTAGTTCTGCTTCATTTTCCTATTTTCCTCCTCTCCTCACAGAAGCCCCATTTCTTGCCTTTTCCCTGCTGTGTCTCTTCCCACCTCCGACCCCCACCCTCTCCGAATCTGGCCCCAGCCTCGCCAAACGCCCACCCCCCCTTTCTGTTCCCTGGCTACCCTGTAATTGGAAACATCCGGTCGAGAACGATTCTTTTCTTTTCTTTCCCTTTAAAATTTTCTTCTTACAAAATCGGGCAGCATTTGCTGGCGTGCATCAGATTTCCTCCGACCAGAGGCGCCCGGGATGCGCTCACTTAATCCCTAGGACAGGGGAACTCAAGCCCCTTGTGATGCAGAAAAAAGAAAAAGACCGCGGTCCTCATTTCACCTTTCCCCATCCCAGCTCCCGCTGCCACCCTCGAGGAGTTCCCTTAGCAAACTTAAAAGAATATCAGAAGCAACTCGTGTTATGAAATGCCCGGGATAGCGCTGGGTGGACAGCCAGAGAAAAGGGAGGGACGTAGTGGGAATCTGAATGGGTTTGCGGGGTTGCTGCTTTTCTTTTGCAGATCTTCTGGTGCCCTCCACCTAACCCTGCCCCAGTGCCTCGGGTCTTTTTTTTTTTTTTTTTTTTTAACTAAAGCGGCGAGTCCCTGAAATCTGCAAATACTCTGGATGTTTCTCAGGAGCTCCACCGAGCCTGGATTTCGTGGCGAGTGCAAAAAAGCGAAATTAACAAAACCCCATCACCGCGCTGCGGGGTTTTGATTTTTGTTTTTGCTTTTAAGTTCCGTGCAGAAGCAAACATTACCTAGCTTCCTCCATCCCCTCTCCCTGCTCCTACTTGAGATTTCTAATCTTTCAACTTGGTTCTCTCTTGTGTTGACTGGGCAGCCTCTCTTTTTTTCTTCCGCTTGGATCTGGGAACAATAGGCATGTAAAGGGTCAGTGGGCATCACCTTATATAGCTCAGAACCTAATTAATTTTATTAAAGGAGGATCTGTTTATGCAATATGACAGCCTGGGGGAATTAACCATTTGAGGACGCAGACGCTGTTCAGCCGCCAGAGATTCCCACCTCACATCATAAGCTTATACATACTTCCTGCCCCTTTTGATCCTGGGCGGCACCGTGATCCGGGTCTGGTTTTTTGTTTGACCTCGTGAAGAGCTTGTCTAAATCCCGGGGTTCAGCACAATTCGAAGGACACCCAGAAAATCCATAGATTCCTATTACCAGATGACAATCGAAGTGCCCACCCATTCGCAGTTTGTTGCATTGACAGCTCAAAAGGTCTTACTATGGGAACGGGGGATGAACCTCTCACGTGTCCTGAAGTGGATATTTGGTGCTTGCAAAATTCTACTTGGAAATCACATCGTGTGAAATCCAATGTTCCTTCTCAAGAGCACAGGAAAATGTAACTGTTTTTAAGTTATTATTTTTTATTTTTTCCTGCCACTCTGGTAATTTGAAATACATTTTTAATAACCTCCCGGAAAAAACAGTTTAATAGTTCAGACATATTGTTCTTTGACTTAATATCCCTATATATTCTTTAATTGCCAAAAACAAAGTTTATTTTATTTACAAGGGCTAACTTTACATCTCCTAGGAATTCTAATGTCATAGTTTTTTTTTTTAATCATCACCTTGGATTTTGTTCAAGAGGGATCTAGAAATGTATAGCATATGTATAGAAATAGATATGATAAAATATTCAAGAGCTCTCTGAAGGAAAATGTGCTTGAAAATAACCCCCTCTTTTATGGAATTTGTTTTGATTTAGATCTATAGATAGTAAAAAGAATGAAAGAAACTGTGAATTACACTGAATATAAGATGTTTATCACTTTAATATTACACTTCCTAGCTTCCATATTACAGAGCTTTAGAATACTCCCCAAACTTTCAGATTGAAGCTCTGCCTTGTACGGTCTGAGGTTTGTCTGGAAAGACCTGCCAGCACATGCCAGCTAAAAATGAGTGTCAATTAATAATAATAATAAAGCTCCCTTATTTCTACACTCATGCAATTTAACAGGTTTGCAGAGGAACATAGGATGACAACAGTTGTGAGAACATTCCAATATATGCAGTTCTAACAGCTTTCATTCTAAGACGCCAAACCTTCTTAAAATAGAATGGCTTAACATTTCTTTTTTATATTAAAAGTCCAATCTACATTTCACATAAAATGTTTTTTATCACAAAAATATTTGTCTCTAACAAAATGCACTTTTTGTTCTACCAAAAAAGCAAACCTCTTGAAACAGATTCTCCTAGTTTTTTGCAGCTCCCCACTGCAATTTTCTGTACTATTTTCAACTGCCCCTCCCTCATATGAGATACTTTGAATAAAAATAATGACAATTGAAATGCTGAACTAGAATGCTATGTTTCCCAATATTGCTAATAAAATTTCTAATTCTTAAACTGCTCTCTGATGGAACTAGGCAAATTGGGGAACTTACACTGATATTTCTAAGTGCAGTTTGTTGTTTTAAAAACATATTGTACTGATTAATAAAAATGTGAAATAATTTGAGTTACAAATTTTGAACGACAAATCGCCATCTGCTCAAATGGGGGAAAACCAAAAATTGCCGAATATATTTTCTCACCTCTTTTTTTCATGATAACATAAACAACATTCCTGAATAATTAAAAAAAGAAACTGACTACACTTAACGCATTTTTATAGTTCAACAACTGCTTGATGAGTCCACCTTCTCAAACGTGCAATTATTTTTTTCTTAATTACTTACATATGTTCTATCAGAAGATGCAGGTTCTAGTGCTTTTCCTGTGTATTGTGCAAATCTGTTTAGTTCTATCTACTAGACTATAAGCCCCTGGATTGATATGATAAAGTAGATTGCAATGTACAGTAACCCCAACTTGGTCATAGGTGCCAGCTATGTCAGAGACCCGAGAGAACACTCAGAGTACCCTCTGGAGGAGGGGAGAAAATTTTTTAATTTCTATGAACCCAGATTTGGAGGAAAAGGCACAACCCATCAAATAGATACCTAGATACAAAGAAGTATGATAAACAATTTAGCTTACCATGTGTGGGAAAGAAAGTGGAGGGAAAAAAAAAAGAAAGTGGGTAGGTAGCTCTTCCATCCATGGCTATTAAAAGCAGTTAATGATGGCCTGGCAAACAGGACCCAGTGGAATTTACTATTCCACCAGCAGAAACAGTGAACAATCATCTAGGACGTGCCAACTTGTTGGCATTCAAGCAAGGAAGGGAAGAAGCCAGGGGTCATCAGTGCAAGGAGTCTAACGATATCCAATACAAAGTTGAACAGACTGCTTTTTAAACCATAACCTAGGCTTAGACAGGAGAGATAAGTATGTTGCTTTTTAATCATCCTGAGAATAAAAAAATCCCATTCTATTCAGTTAATCATAGAATAATATGATGCATTTTTTCTTTCCTTTTTGTTTTTTCTTTTTTAAAAGCTTAACGGTTTGAGGGGGAATGGTGTTCCTTTTTTTTTTTTTTTTCGGTAGAGAAACATTTGCAACATGATCAAAAAGCTGAAACTTCACAGATCATGTATGCACGGGAGAGGGAAGAGTGGGCCAAATCATGCCATGCTCTCATGCCATGCCCACCACTATCTCTGTCCAGTTTCAGTGCAGGTAAAAGTTAGGGTGTGACTCCCCAGGTCCTGGGAAGGATGTGGAAGTTGCTTTCATCATGTTGGGATGGGGTAGAAGGGAATGAAGAAATGGCTGGAAAATGCCTCCAGCTGACCCTAGACATCAGCTGCTTTCACTCTTTCTACCCAAAGTGTAATTCCTTGAACGTGGCAGCTGTTGTTTTTTTGTTTTGCTTTTAATTCACAGCCGATCTCTCTAATTTAGAGAATACTGAATACCATGCATAATGTGAAGTGGGCAGACCTCTTATTTAGAGTCAACGAAATGCCAGGTGCTTTTGAGTGTCTACCGCACCCAGGGACCTCTACCAGGTGTGGAAGGGACTTAAACTAAAAAAAAAAAAAAAGTTCCAGGTCCCCATCTTCTCAAGTGGTTCACATTCCAGGGGGGGAGCTTACACACACCTGGCTACAAAACCAATCAGACAGGGGATAGGAAATAAAGAGGAGATCAAGAAGCCACCACAAAGCAGGAGATTCCTCAACTGCTGGAGAAGGATGAGTCGGGCTTTGCTAGGTGGGAAGATGCGGGAGGAGCACTCAGGGTGGAAGGAACAACCTGACCAGTCACACGAACGGGCTTGGTGAGTTTGGGGGCCCACAGGTCTCCTGGTGCAGCTAAAGCATAGAGCAGAGTGGCAGAAAGTTGTCTGGAAAGAGTCTGGGCAAGTTTGGGAAGAGTGCCAAAGTCAGGCTTCAGAGTCTTGACCAAATTCTGCAAGCCATGGAAAACCACTTGATGTTTCTGAGTAGTAGTAGTCACGTGACACCACACACTCTTTGGAAAAATGAAAACTGGAGGCAATTTAGAGGATGGCTTGAAGAAAGTTGTCCTCTGCCAATCAACCTATTTTTTTGTCCACCAATCTGTAGAAGAAGCGGTCAGCATGACAATGATGTGACTTGAACCTTACTAGGGATGGAATATTCATTGCTTCCTCCTCCATAACCGAAGAAGATGCTCTGGACAGGGATCTCTATTTGTATGCACAGGATGACTGACTTTCGGAATCTTCACGTATAAAAATCTGTTCACTGAATGCTTCTATATTCGAAATCTCTAAGAATCTAATTTGTCTTTCCCTGGATGCGTCCCAAACATTTTTACCTCCAACCCTTACCTCTTCTCCTGACCCAATATGCCAAAAGGTAAGACCCAAACTCATGAAAGAAACCCCTCTTTTCTACCTCTTAAGAATAAACGTTTGAAGATATTTAAGCCTCGTATTATCCAGCATCTACTATATGCACATCCCTTTGCTGAATCTTCTTCCAGAAAAATGAACGCAAACACAGATATTAAGAAAACAAGGATGAATAATACATGCTATTATAAATTTTTTTAAATAACCTAAAATCAAATAACTGAAGAGTAGCAATTGTGCTCTGTTAACTGGTTTGATGGTGATCTGGTTTCTAGCACAACTCTCCTAGTGCAGCAAAGCTAAGTTCTGTAAATTAAAAACCCTTTAAAATTAGATTCGATCTTTACGGGGCTGGAGAGACCAATTTATAGAAATTTGACTATGAGGTTTCATGGCTTTTGTTTTACTTCTCTAGTTCTACCCAGTAGAAAATAACAGTATGAAAAATGGGACACCATGCTGCATTTCAAATAGCCTTCTGCTAATTAGAAAATTACCCTGTATGATCATAAGGGCTGACAGCATTGTTTTAATATGGGTCTGCTAATATTCCATTCTGAAGGCCCTAATTTAAAAATCTCGTACTTTGGCTGCTAAAATCACCGCAGGCTGAATCTTGTCAAACAGGAGGAGACTTTTTTTTCCAGTCTTGGACATGGAGCATAATGGTGTCATTTTAAAAGGCCTGGAGTGTGTGTATGTGGAGGTGGGGGGAGAGTACAAGAAAATTGTCTTTAAATGCTTTCCTTTCGGCACACCTTAGCTGTGATCCTAGAGCAGAACCTAATTCTCTTGAGAATGAAGACTGCTTTGACATTTTTAGTGAGGAAAATCTCAAGTAACCCATATGGATTTCTCCTACAGTATTTAGCCAAAATATATATTTATAGGAGATTTAAACAAAGTAGCTTCTATTGTAACATTTACAATTATTATCTGTTTCTCTGTTAAATTATTTGTTTTGGTTTAAATTAAATCTACTCTCAATAAGAATGAGTGAAAAGTGCGGACCCTAGATATGTAAACACATATTCATGTGTGTCAGCAAATTTAACATAATATATAGAAGTATACAGTGCGTTCACTTTAACTAACATCAAAAGTGAGCACTTATGATCTGACTTCAGAAAAATTCTTGCAAAAATCAGACTTACCACCATAATTCCATGCTTAACTATGCCATTGTGGCTTGGTATTATTTTTATATGTTGCCCTACTTCAAATATCAGATAGTAAAAGACTTCATTCATCTTACATATCATATATACCACAGTGTCAAGGCAAAAGAGTACAACATAAGAAAGCATTCAGCCTGAACCTTAAAACATCAGGTTTCACTCTATCTGTTTAGGGTATGATTTTAATGTAGATCAGTATATGGCTATGATAATATTCAAAAGAAGTGATACTTATAAAAAGCTATATCCCTTGGCAACGATTTAACTCAGAAAATTAGTCTTGGCCTTGTCTCTTTCTTTTTTGCTAGCTGCACTTTCAAAAGTGTTATATATTTTAGGCAACTTCTATTTAAATGTAAAAACTGATTAATCCCTTGAGCTATTCTTATTTAAATTACAGACCCATAAGCATTGCCTTTCATCGCTGGCAAAAATTAGAAAGCATCAACTTAAAGTCTAAACGCATCTCCATCTAAGAAACAAGTTGAATAGTGTACAGTATGTGGCAATTTGGGCATGATGACTACTTGGAGCTCGTAAGCATTCATTAGCTTACTTTCCTCCCTTTAGCTTGCAATAAAAATAATAACATTTGCCACTTAGTAGAGGCTTTTCGCCCTCAAAGTGCTCTATGGGCATCAAGTGGTTTATTTATTAATAATCTATGTTTCTGCTTAATAAACTAGATTTCTATTTACAATCAAAGAGAAAATTAGAAAATGTTCTGCAAGCGGTAAGTAAAAGGAGTTGCTAACGGACTATCAAATTACATATTTATTTTGCCCTGCCCATTATTTTTAAATGACTTTCTGCTAGCCAGTTAAAAATTTCAAGGTCCTGGGCAATGAGATATTGACATCTATTTCACGTCTGTTTTTCTGTTTTGGGAGGGCGTAGATTATTTTCAAAGTTTTTATCCCTCAATTTATTCATGCAAAAGGAAACTGGGTTTTAGATACTACAGATTAGCCACCAAAGATATTTCATTTGTGTTTATAAGAACATATCAGCAGCTCCGTGCTGGAGAGGGGGAGCCCCTGGAAGTCCTAGGGTGACAGCTCAGAAGCCCTCAGTGGGTTCTGTTCCAACCAGAGTAGGGACTGCAAGTATACATTTTAAAGACCCAAGGCCTCAAGGACATTTGAATTGTGCCTCTTCGGCTCTGGCTTCTGGACAGTGAGTGGGTGAGGGCAGAGGTTAGCGTAGCCCCTTGGTAGATGACCACTAGAAAGGAAATCAAACTGATCTGGGGGTGATGAGGGGGTTTTAAATGACATCCATAGACTCAGATTTCAAACTGACCTTCTCATCTCAAGATCTGCTTGAGGGTTTAGTTGGAACTGCTTATGCTTCAATTTTGAGTTTACCATCCAGAGTTCTCATGAGGAACATCTGAAATGTTCTAAGGTTTCTAGAAATTCCTTTGAGGGGGCACAGTATAAAAGGAAAGTACAAACTGGTTTACAAAGAGGTGTAAATGGCTCACCATACCGCAACTTAAATATATAAATATACAGACCATCAGACAGCCCAGCACACTGGGAAGGCTGCACCGCCTCTGAAGACTTAGAGATAGTTCTGCTGATAGGCTATTACCTTATGTGTGGTGACACTTTACAATTTTTACAGTATTTTCACATACCTTCTCTTTTTCAATTACTCATACTTTCATCTCTCTTCTCATTGATTTGGGTTTATTTGCTCTTTAATATTTTTGTTGTATTTCTTCTAACTGACAAGACTGGGGTAGTGTAAACATCACCCAGATATGTTTGCATAATGCTGCCTTGTTATAATTAAGTGTATTTTCCAAAGGTCTCTAAGCAGGTCATAAAAATCTGCTCAGTGCTAAGCGTGGAATATTCGGGTCTGATCCTATGAGCGAATTCTTTTAAACACCATAAGAACCTGAATTTTGGCCGTTTAAAAACATATACACGTGAAACAAACTCTCCGAGAGACAGTGTTTGGGTTTTACAAAGTGACTGGGTGTACTTCCCATTTTTATTTGTGTAAAGAATGGATGTGTTTAAAAGTTAATTTTGGGAGGAGGGAGATGCAAGAGGGAGGAGATATGGGGATATATGTATACATATAGCTGATTCACTTTGTTATAAAGCAAAGACTTAACACACCATTGTAAAGCAATTATACTCCAATAAAGATGTTTTTAAAAAAAAAGTTAATTTTGGTCTTTTTAAATGGTTGAACAGAAGCACTTGCTGCAGAAGTAGGCCTTGTGGTTCACCTTCAGTTTAAAAATGCTAACTTCTGCCTTCTGGGTGCCTTTATAACGACTTGTCCCAATCTTTGGCGTCAGAAAGCAACTTTCCAGTGAGAGGGGCGGAGGGGATAGAGGGAGCCATCCCCCTCACCCCGCTTGCACGCCTCTCCTCTGACGTTTTCCAAGAAGGAGGCCCAGGAGAATGATCTGCAAAATCCCTGCAGGCGGGCCAGAAGGGGAGGTGCAGCCCTGTTTAACAATTCCTTCTGAGGGAACACCCAGCAAGGCCGGCCTCTTCACACACTGGGGCCTGAACGCACCTTCACCGGCCCTATACACACGGAGGGCTAAGTAGGTGAGAGGACTCACCTTGCTCTATAAAAAGCCATTTTCCATCTCATTCCTCATCTCTTTCCAAAAGCAGCATTCATATAAAATAGAATTGCAGAGTTGGCCAGGAATGGGAACAAAATTGCAATTCAATTGCTTTTTTTCCATTTTGTAAAATAATGGCAATAAATTAAATAATCAAAATATTTAGCTGTGTAAACTGGCTTCTGCCACTTGTGCAGTTACTTCTTTTCATGAGGAAGTTTGCTTTACATACCAATAGGTGTTTTTAAAATTATCTCAATATCTATTTAGACATGCTGCTCCAGGAAGGTCTTCTGGGTTTTTTTTCAGTTGAAATTACTATTTGCTAATAAAAGAACTGTCGGGACTTTGAAGTAAACTTTCGTTTATGTGCCCAAAAGAACAGACTGGTTCCAGTTTTCACTTGTGCGGTGTCCTTCTGACCCAGTCAGTCAGCAACGCTGAGGGGCTGCAGCTCTGGCCGGAGCTGGACATCAAGCTCAGGGGGACAGAGAGGTGCCTCCTGAAACATGGGACATAGAATATTGAATTCATTCGTTTTACCAGCCCTGTATGCTCCCGGCAAAAACAAAGACAGTGTGTGGGCTGGATTCTGCATTTACTCATAAAGTTTAAGGTGTTGGCTTTAAGAATGACTGTCAAAAGGCGATTGTACCATAACCCATGAGGATAAGAGGGGCGACCCCAGAGGAAAATCTCAATCTCACACCTACCAAATTTTCATATCTATTTCAGGCATAAATAGATTCTAAAATTTTGTGGTTTAAGAAAAAAAAAAAAAAGTTCAGTGAACACAGCAGAAACTGCAATGCTGATACTGTTCAGCATGGAGACCTGGAAGCACAGATCGGATTCTGGAGCCCACCTGGGTGTATGTTCACGATCAGAGTTCAAATCAAATGCTGCCAATGGGATCATCAGGCAGGAGCGGCACCCCAAACATGCCTGGACCTTAAGTTCTCTTCCCAGGCCTTCTCTTCGGCCCCTGCCTTCCTTCCTCTGCAAGGCCTGCACAATAATTGAAAAAAACTGAGATTTTGTAAGACTTTTCAAGGATTACCAAGTCAATTACTGAGAGGGAGAAAAATAAAAGGGAAATAGTTGAGCGTGGCATGCTACGGCACATTCAATTCAAACAGCTCCCAGGGAGTTGCAATTCTCTCTATAGGGTGAACAGTGGGTTCCTACATGTTGCTGGCAAGCCGACAGCAGTTTAAGGTAATATTTTGGTCAACAGGTGTAGACCCCAAATGAACAGTGGCTTAAGACCTGGATTGTGAGAGGCAGACATGTGCTGAAATTAGAAAAGCATTCTCGGGCTATTATTTAACATTCTACATATGTGAGATACAGAATGAAAGAATGAGAATTATCTTAAAATCCCTGTTAAAGCAGGGCCTGCTTTCTCAAGGCAATCTCAAGCTTTAGTAGTTCAGACAGATTCTCTAGCTGACAATTAATATTAATGGGTAGATTTCACAATGTGGCATTATCACACGGGAGATGGGTGGGCACACCATCTGGGTTTTGGCAGGTATTAGATGTAATCAAAGGGATTACTTGGCTCAGGGAGAAATAGAAAACCTTGGGTTTGTTTAGTCTCTTTCCTCTTTTGTTTGGACGCAGCTCTAGGTGTGCTTAACTATTTTCCCCCTTGTCCTTTATTTGTGGTCGGGAACATCTCCAGGAGAAAAAAATCAAAACAAAACAAAAAGGGATGGACAACCTGCAAAGGTCATTTGGATATGGAATCATGGCCCATTTTCCCTTCTCACTAAAAATTCACCAAATATTTATTGAATGCCTACTGTGGGTAAGGAGCTCTGCCAGGACACCTCCGTCAGCTTCAGTTCAAACAAGCCATCAGTGTTCGCAGGTCTATTTCTGGATACTTTAGAATAGGCTAAAAGGCACACTGATCCCCAAAGATAATACAAGCTTTTTTGGTCGATTTTTGCCCCCTTCCCTCCATTTGCCTCCACCCCACTCCCACATACACACAGACATACACACACACACACACAAATGTTATTTAGAAGATCAAAGGGAGCATCCACCTCAGATTTTAGAATAGTCACATAATTGGATTGCTTATTGGAAACATTCAGTTAACTAGACCAGGGAACCTACACAGGTGTACATGTTTATTTTCAATAAAAATAAATGAAGTTGTTGATTGGTTAACAGTCTTGGAAGAGACAGGTGATTAGGCAGTCTTGAGGTACCAGAAGCCTGCTGATTGCTGCTGCAGGTAACTTCTAAGTTTTACATTTAACTGTGCTCTGATGATGAGTAAGAAGATGGCTTGCAACCTAAGACATTCTGCTCATGAAGAAGCACTTCTAATCCTCTGGTTTCCTATCCGGGATTGTCTTGTATCCTACAGATACACGCCCTCCTGACCCACAAGGCACCATCTTTGCTTAGTAATTATCACATGTCCAGGGAAGACAGCAGCACCATAACCCCAGTCATCACTGACCAGTGGTGATGCAGACCCAGGCCCTCCTCTGCACTCATCGCAAGCACCCAGGACCACAGAAGAACCCAAGTTCTGTCAAGGTTGTTTCTGGGTCTGACCATCTTGTCCCAGGAAGCCCAGCATGTGGGATGTCTATATTTAGCCACTTAATACATGATGGTGGTTATGCCCCCCCAATTTTCTCTAAACATAGCTCAAAGCTGAGACAGTCCCATTTGCAAGACCAGCAAGACATTATAAGGATCCATTTCCTCTTCACCTTCTTTGCCATGTCACCTTACCACAGACAGTTCACCCTCTAAAAGCATCTCCCCAAAAAGCCAAAATAAACTCAGCTGACACCACTGTCTCTTTCTCCCCACCAGCTACTATGGGGCATCTTTTCAGGTGCAACGGGCATACACTCCATGCTTTATCTGTATTTTTATAAAGTTTTGCTGCTAACAACATAACTGCATATTCAACTGCCCAGATCAACTTGAGATCTTAAAGCTGCATGTCGAAGAGGGTAGCCATAGACCTACACACATGTGAGCACAGGTGGCTACATAGGTTTAAGTTCGTTATTAAAAATTCAGTTCTTCAGCCACACTTCAGGCACGCAGTCGTTACATGTGACTAATGGCTACCAAATACTGGACAGGGAAGATGCGGAACATTTCCATCATCACAGAAAGTTCTATTGGGCTGCAGGACTAAAGGGTGTGAGGACAGGAGAGGAAAGCATTCCCGGACCCTGCAGTGACGAGGTTGGGCGACCTAGGCCCAGTCACTCCTGATTTCCACTCAAATCTAAATGCCAGTGTCTCCTCTGCAGACGTGACACCCAGGTCCTATATAGCATTTCAACCCGGAAGGCGGGTCAGGGCAGTGGTGAAAAACCTCCACAGTGCGGAATTCTGGGGCAAATTCTTTGCTACGGGTGGAAGGGAAAGGAAGCTTCCTGGGCAGGCGTTTGGAGGCCGTTCGCACTCGGGCGCTTCCAGCTTCTTGACCATGACCCAAGCTCACATGGGGCCGAGCTGTGGGGTGTCGGGGCCGAGTCGGGACTCGGGTGGATGCCCGGCTGGCGCCGCCTGCACCCGGCATCCTCTCGCCTTGTCCTTTAGCACAAGGGCGGGCAGCGCAGGACAAAGGCTCTAGCAGGCGTCAGCTGCCAGGTTCGGCGCGCAGGGGCGGCCGCGGCCACCCCGGGCGCCCACCGCCTCCGCGGCCCCGCGAGGGAGGCCAAGCGCCCGCCTTTGTCTGCGCCGCCGCCGAGGGACGGGTCCGCAGGAAGCGGGCGCCATCGTGCGGCCGGAGACGGGCACTGCGCCCCGGGAGGCGCGGCGCGACCCTAGCGCGGCCAGAACCACCGAGCTTGGACGGAATCCTCGCGGGGAACGTGGTGTCACAGCGGAGGCGACTGCTTGAATTGCTACGGTGCGTACTATTAGATATGCTGTGTGTTAGGGAAACACATTACCACTCCTGATAAAGGCAGCTGAGCCACTGCCAGCAGAAAAAGTAGAAGGAAGTGGACACACTTGTCTATGTATAACGAACAAAAATACCCAGTAGCTATGCTCAAAAATATTTATTAATATAGTTGCTTGCATATGCGTGGACTATCTCTGGAATGTCACAAAAGAAACTGGTTACAGTACTTGTCCTGGTGACCTAAGGGACCGGTGTGTCTAGGGGATGAGTGTGAGAGGGTGGCTTCTGATTCTTTGGACTTTTGTACTACGTGCACATATTTCCTGTTCAAAACCAAAGCATTTAATAATATAAAGATATGTTTGATAGACTGTGTCTGTGGTATGTATCATGTGCAAATGTTGGCGGAGCCAAAGAGAAGTAAATACATACAATCATTAAACATTCCATGTCCCGGCCCTCTGGGGACCCTGGGTCTACAGGGACAACCCAGCAAGTCCCAGAAATGGAATTAACCATCATTTTCACTGATGTGTGATCAAGTACAGGTTTTCCCAGCTTGAAAGACCCTGTTCAGCAGGTGAGGCTCTTGCAGTCTTAGTGAGGATACAAAGTGTGTCTGTTGTCCCTTACTTTGTTGACTAAACTCCTCTTACGTGGTTTTTGTCTCAGAAAATGGGGAAGATTAGCAGAAAAGGAGCAGTTACCCTCTGGCTTTTTTTTTTTTTTTTCCTGCGGTACGCGGGCCTCTCACTGTTGTGGCCTCTCACATTGCGGAGCACAGGAGGCTCCGGACGCGCAGGCTCAGCGGCCATGGCTCATGGGCCCAGCCGCTCTGCTGCATGTGGGATCTTCCCGGACCGGGGCACGAACCCACGTCCCCTGCATCGGCAGGCGGACTCTCAACCACTGCGCCACCAGGGAAGCCCCCTCTGGCTTATTTTAGAAGGCAGGTGTAGAGTTGAAGCTCTCAGGAATGATACTCTATCTCCCTCCAACCCGATCTTCTCTCCTAACCATCTAACCCTATCTTCCAGTATGGATTCCAACAAATTTAACCTATGAGGCCACTTGCCAAGGTAGAATTGGTTACGCTTAAGCTACTTCTACTCCCCACAGCCTTGACTCTGTGACATATTTGCAGAATTGGGCCTTGTGAGATGAACCCAGTCATTCCTGGCCCCTGAGAGCATTAAATCTAGCCAAGGAGCCAAGGCATGTGCACCAGGCCTGGGGCTCCTCCAGGCAGGGACCACGTCATCATCCTTCAACTCTGTTGAACTGAACTCTAAGCTGATTCTTTATCTGCCCTGGAAGTGCTCTGTGGGGTCACAGAAAGCGATGGGACAGCCAGACTGGCATCCCTGCAGTTGGGGTGGAAGGAGTGTGGGCAGCAGGGCTGGCTGGAGGGCCTGACCGAGTCTCTCCTGATCGTAAAGAAGACTTCAACTGCGTGCTCAATGGGATCAGCTGGAGACCTGAGAGCAGGGAGGGCAGAGCCAGGAAGGCCTCACCTGGGAGGGAATCTAGCTGGGCTGGGTAGAGGGGAATATGTGTGTACAGGTGTGTGTGTGTGCATGGGCGTGCGTGTGTGCTTGGGTCTAGGCAGTGAGCATTCAGGAGCCCCGCTTCGCCCACCTGCTTGGAGCAGATGGGCTGATTTGAGGAGCAGGTGAGTGAGAGCTTCTTGAGTCATTGTCTCTATGGCTTTATTTCCATTCCCCAGATACAAGTTCCAAAAAATGCAAAATCTAACCCCTGGCCCTCTCCTGGAGCTCTGATGAATCTCCTAAGCACAGGTAGGAGGCAGGGAGGGGGGCTTGGCGGGACAATGAGAACTTGATCAGCATTTCCTTCACGGTGAGGGAAGGCACTGTGACTGTGTCTGAGAAGGGCATGAGGCAGGAGGTGGCATGTTGGTTTTTCTGTTGTCTCTTTAGAACTCAGGATGGGAGCATCTTTCCTTTGCTCCAGCTGCCAGGTATCTCTTGGACCTTCCTTGGTCCTGCCTCTGGTGGGGGAGACAAAAGAAATTCGTGACAGTAAGGAGCCCACTGCCTGGAAAATCTGCCCAGCCAACTGGGATGTACTTACAATTGAAACCCTCCACTTGGGAAAGGGACCAAGTCCACCCGCAGTGGGTTCAGAATGAGGTTCATTTCTCGAGCACCTGCTCAGGGCCCTGCACTGTGCTGGGCACTTGCCAGCAGGTGTGAACTTCCATCTTGTTTTGTTGGGATCCCTGTGACCTAACAAGGGTGGCAGTGAACCCCACTCTCTCCACAGCTCCAAAGAAGATAGCAGTTCCACAGCACGATCAGTGTTTGGATGGACAGCATCCTTGGAAATCGTTCACTCGTCAGGTCTTCAGCCTTGATAAGTGGTTAAGATGCCTCTTGCCTCAGCTGAAGCTGATGGAACATGTCAGGAGTCATTCTCCAGCTCAACCACTGCATACGGCCTTCCCGTCTCTCTTAGAAAGGAAGACTGTTGCCGTTGGTTCCTTGAGGAAGACTTGGGCCTCGGTGCCTGTCTTCCCAGTGGGGAAACCCTTTGCCCTCTCCATGGGGGAGCCATGAAGCTTCCAAGCCTTGCTTTGGGCTCCCCTTGGGCTCCTGGCTCGTGGGACACAGAGGTTGGTGAGAATTAATTGTAAAGTGCATTGAGAGGCACAAATGAAAACCAGTCCTGCGGCGGAGAGATTATTACTGTTGGCAATTTGGGTTTTCTGAAATAGCTCTTAGGATTATGACTGTGGCAGCCCAAACCCCAGAGGTGAGCTCAAGGCTGATAGATTTTCAGAGTGGCCCTGTTTTGCTACAGCCTTCCCGCCTCCCCTCCCTGAAGGTGAGCCAGTCGGAGAGGGGCCTGGGCTGGGCTGGGAGCCGCATCCCCTCCAAAGCCTGCAGATGCGAGGGCAGCTGAAGGCTGACCCCCACGTTCTTGAGAGAGGGTCCCCAGACTTCCCGGCGTAATTTCCTTCTCACTTCACTGTTCCCTTCCCTGTCTGAAATGGCAGGTGACCTACGTGGGAGCGGTGTGCAAATTGATTTGGAGGCGATCAATGGCCCGGGGCGCGGCCCCGGCTCGCTGTCGTGTCGCTGAACCTCTCCGAATCGATTCACACACCGTTCCTGCTCAGCACACCTGCCACGTCAGATGGAGAGGGATGAGTGAAGTGAGAAGAAAATTACGCGTTTGTTACCGCCACCGCCGTGGAGCCGTCTGCTTCCTGCTCTCCACCACCTCCCAGGCCGCCACCACTCGCCTCGGGAATCTGGGGAGCCCCTTGCCGGGCATGTGGAGAAAGAACCCAGGAGACAATGGAGCTGCAGGGACATTGACACCACCCCACGGAGGATTCTGAACCAGGAGATCACCAAGATCGCCCTCTCCCACCACACGGGGCTCCTAAGGCGTTTGCTCAGAGCTTTTCATTTGTTTACTCTCTTTAAAGACCACTGTTGACCAACTTATAAACAGACCACTTACTTGGTGGGCCCAGAGTCATTCAATATTTGAAGTCAATTAAATTTGAATTAATTCACTCATCCATTCATCGACTCAATAAGCCTCCGTGGAAGCCCCACTGAGTGTCCAGCACTGACCTGAGAACAGGCCGGCTCCTCAACCTTCTGGATTTTCACCAACACAATCTGCTTTGGAGAAGGCAGAGCATGCTCATAGGAGCACCCAAGAAGAGCCCGAACCAACATCAAAAAAGAGAACAAGTAAAATAATGGAAAGATTCTTGTAGCCATTTACACAGACCTCATCAACTTACTGCAGTTCTGACGGTCCCCTAACTGTCCGTTACTGGTCTGCTAAGAGAGCTTGCACTGAAAGGGAAATAGACTGTGTCACGAAGCACAGTTCTTTCAGAACAAGACTTTCTCAATGAAGGAAGCAGTGCATTTTACATTCTGGTGCAGACAGTTCCTGGAGTGGCACTTTGAGTTGGGACCAACTTATCCACTAGTCATGGGAGGCGTGGTGCCTCAGCCCCGCAACACTTAGGGACTGTGGTGGGCTGAATAATGTCCCCCGGTCAAGATGTCCACATCCTAATTCCCAGAACCCATGGACATTACATGGCAAAAGGGACTTTGCAGATGTAATTACACTGAGGATCTTGAGATGGGGAATTTATCCTGGATCACCTGGGTGGGCCCAAAATAATCACAAGGGTCCTTATAAGAGGGAAGCAGGAGGAAAAGGGTCAGAGAAGGAGATGAGATGAAGGCAGCAGAGTTCAGAAAGTCAGAGAGAGGTCTGGAGATGTTAATCTGCTGGCTTTGAGGACAGAAGAAGGAACCACAAGCAAAGGAATGGGGGCAGCCTCTAGAAGCTCAACAAGGCTGAAAGTGATTCTCCCCTAGAGCCTCCGGGAGGAACCAGACCTGCCAACACCTTGATTTCAGCCCAGTGAGACAGATTTGGGGCTTCTGACCTCCAGAACCGTAAGATGATAAATTTGTGGTATTTGAAGCTGCTAATTCTATGGTAATTTGTTACGGCAGCCGTAGGAAGCTAACAGGGGGCACACAAAAATGTTTTCATTTCTTTTCAGAAGGAAAAAATATGAATTTTTAGGTTAAAGAAAATGTATACACTTAATATAGTCATCTTTATACCAATGCAGTTGTGAAATAGAATTTTTTTTATGGAGGAAGAGCCCCACAAAGGCAAAAGTGCCGAGGGCTCACAAAAGCCACGACTCGACCCTGCTTCAAGTAGCGATGATCATGAAGAGCCCTCTCTTTTAGCAATTCTAGAAGGATAAGAAAGCAGAGATCTGATGCAGAACTAAACAATCCATTTGACCACCAATCTTGAAACAACCATTCTGGCTGCTTATTGTAAATCCTTCAAAAACCAATCTTTTAAAATAGAATTTAAAACTGAGCTAAATTTATGTGTCAGAATACATCCAAGTGACTTATTTATAATAAGAGAGGCCGGGTATGCCTCCTTCTTTTTTCATACTGTCTTCTGTTGTACAGAAATGGGCTTCCCCCAAAATTAATGGTATTTCCACATTTATAAGTGAGGATTCCTTTTGTTGGAGAAGCCCCCTTGGAGATTTCTGGATTACTTGGAAGCTAAATAAACTAAAAGTTTTTTTTTAATCCTTTAATCCTACTTCCGCCTGTTTTTGAGCCACTGAAATCAAGAGTCTCCCACAGGCAGAGAACCAAAGCAATTCCTCTCAGCAAACTCTTTGACTTACTGTCCAGGTTCTGACACGTTCCTTTGCCAGCAGCAAATAAGTGAGAACTCTTCCAATGAGCAGTGGCACCTCTTCTCATTTGTAGAAGGGAGTGTCAGCCTGAAAATAGTGGCCAAGTGTTTTGACGCAAAAAGCAAGAATTTCAGGCCAACTGCAGCCAAGTGGGCTATTCTTAGATGTGCATAGGAGGCTGAGAGGTCTCTGTGTGGGTTGTTGGGAAATGGTTAGGGATTTGTGACTTTTAAGTGGCTCTTGAAAAATGTTTAGAGATGAACAAGCCCCTGCAGATCCCATTCATCACAGATGCTCGGTTCCACCTGACATTCAGAGCCCTTCTTAAACAGCAGCTGGTTTCTGAGGTCTTCCCCAATCACTCAAGGATCAGTGTGCACTGATCCTTCTCACTCCTGGTCCCTTTATTCAGTACTGTATTTGTACAGTCCATTTGGGCCACTACAACAAAATACCACAGACTGGGTACCACAGAAATCTACTCTCACAGTTCTGGAGGCTGAGGACTCCAAGATAAGATGCCAGCAAGGTCGAGTACTAGTGAGGGTTCCTGGTTCCTAGCTGGCATCTCCTCCCTGAGTAGGGAGCTCTCTGGAGCCTCTTTTATAAGACATTAATTCCATTCACGAGGGCTCCACCTCACGACTTAAACACCTCCTAAATTCCCACCTTTTTTTTTTTTTTTTTTTTTTTTTTTGCGGTACGCGGGCCTCTCACTGTTGTGGCCTCTCCCGCTGCAGAGCACAGGCTCCGGACGCGCAGGCTCAGCGGCCGTGGCTCACAGGCCCAGCCGCTCCACGGCATGTGGGATCTTCCCGGACCGGGGCACAAACCCATGTCCCCTGCATCGGCAGGCGGACTCTCAACCACTGCGCCACCAGGGAAGCCCAGTCCCACCTTTTAATACCATCATATTTGGGGGTTAGGATTTCAACATAGGAGTTTGGAGGAGACACAAACAGACAGACCATGGCAGATAACATCCTAAGTAGCACTTGAATGATACCTTTGGAGAGTCATATTGACATGGTCTTCATCCTGCTCGAGTTTTCAGAGGTGTTTGATGTGGTTGCTAACTATCTGTGTAACTCTGGGCCACTGGCATTTTGTGGACCTCAGTTCCTGTGACTCTAAAATGAGTACGGGCCATCTGGAGCCTGTAGATGTAAGAAGGGGCCGGGGATAAATCAACAAGGAGTGGAGAGCAGCACGGGACTCCAGAGACTGCCGGTGTGCCCGACTGCTTTTATACAAGCTCTTGTATCCATGCAGACGTTTATTTCCTTCTTTCCTTCTGCCTAGACTGGACAGGGTCCTTTTGCTGTTTCTTAGTCTTCTCCTCCAACAAGATTCTGCAAGTCCCACTTCCTCCCTCATGTTCACAAGAACTGCTGGAACCCTCGGTCAATGCCTACTCTCACGGACAGGGCCAGCTCCTGATATGTGGACCACCCTTTTGGAACCTGCTTCTCTATTCCCCTGTAATGCTGCTTGTGTTCTGGTTTATAAAACAGAAACAGAGGGTGGAGAGCTAAGGACTTGGGCACTCTCCAGACAACTCAGGGCAAAAGCATCGTGATTGAAAGCGGAGATTTCTGGCTTACACTACTCAAATAATTGCCCAACTGCATACAATGTACCAGCAGAAGTATTTTGTCTTACAGACTTCAAGACATGGCTATGAGATCATCATAAAGTCCTTCAAAACACTATTTGCCGAATAGAGGCAGCAAGCGGAGCAGATCAGGAGTGGGGAGAAGAGCTGCTACTCTGTTTGGGGAGCTCCTGTGTTCACAGAGAACCCGTTCTCTGAGACACCGTTGTGGACCTGATGTCCTCATGCCTTTGACAGCTGAGCAGGAGCTGCTGGAGCCCTACCACATTGAAGGGCCGCTTGAAAAGGCCTCACGATTTGGCCATGCTGTGCCTTCTTCCACAACAGCTACCTGCAGTCTGCCCGAGGCTCTTGCAGGCCTAAAGGCTATCAGGCCCCCCAAGGTGTTTGTTTTTTTTTAATTTTTTTAACATCTCTATTGGAGTATAATTGCTTTACAATGGCATGTTAGTTTCTGCTTTATAACAAAGTGAATCAGTTATACATATACATATGTTCCCATACCTCCTCCCTCTTGCCTCTCCCTCCCTCCCACCCTCCCTATCCCACCCCTCTAAGTGGTCACAAAGCACTGAGCTGATCTCCCTGTGCTATGCGGCTGCTTCCCACTAGCTATCTATTTTACGTTTGGTAGTGTATATATGTCCATGCCACTCTCTCACTTTGTCACAGCTTACCCTTCCCCCTTCCCATATCCCCCAAGGTGTTTTATCAGTACCTCTTTGGGTCAGTCCCTAGCAGACTAAGCAGAGAGGAGAGATAAGCAAACAAGCAGCTAAATGTTGGTTCCTCAACCAAGCTGCTCAGCCTTCTACTCTGGAAACAGCGTCTCTTTGGACAGGCTGGGCAGAGTGGTGGCTGCACTCTTTCTTTGTGACAGGGAAGGAAAAGTGTCACTGAGTACTTCCAAACTAACATGATTACCGTAACTATGCAGATTAATTCATATTGTTAATTCCGTGATGTGTGTTTACAGTAACACAAGGACAGGAGATAAGCCTTGTAAGGGTGACTCATCACGTGCAAAATTCCCATTTCCTCATCACATCCTTTGAAATTTATCTGAAGTCAAAGGGAACGGGCTGCCCAAAGAGTAGTGTCCTGCGATATGGTTGGTGCAAGAAGAAACTCAGGAGAAAATCTGAATCTACATTGGCGTGCTATGGGTTGAATTGTGTTCCCCCGCCGCCCTGCAAATTCATGTGAAGTCTTACCCCCCAGAACTTCAGACTATGTCCTTATTTGGAAATAGGGTCATTGCAGATGTAAGTAGTTAAGATGAGGTCATACTGGAGTAGGGTGGGTCACAAATTTTCAAATACAGTTGAAGAACTTCTGGAACACTAATTTATAACATGGATTTACTAATTATGAATTATATTTATTATTAATTTGACAGATTCCCTGAGGACCTCTACCAAGTTATCTGTGTATATTCTCTTTCTTTTATAACACTTTTCAGACCGTGTGATGACTTATATCTTTGTATGTCTGTCTCTCTATTAAGCTATAAGATCTTTGAAGACTGAAATCTTCTTCTATTCCACTTAGTATCCCCGCCACCTAGCAGGATACGCAGTCGTTGGTAACCAAGTGTTGGTTGAGTGAGATTCCAACTGTTGAACATTTAAAAAATTTCTATCATTCACACTTTTGTTTGATTAAAAATGCCATTATTGGGCTTCCCTGGTGGCACAGTGGTTGAGAGTCCGCCTGCGGATGCAGGGGACACGGATTCGTGCCCCAGTCCGGGAGGATCCCACATGCCGCGGAGCGGCTGGGCCCGTGAGCCATGGCCGCTGAGCCTGTGTGTCTGGAGCCTGTGCTCCACAACGGGAGAGGCCACAACAATGAGAGGCCCGCGCACCACAAAAAAAAAAAAAAAAAAATCTCTCTAGCTCCTACTCCTCGGAAATGAGGCAACCCAGCTCATGTTAAAAGCCTTTATTATGGTCACAGAAAATCTGCTCTGACAAGATCCACCTCGACAAGATTGTGTTCCTGGAGATCCTTCCCTCATTTTATCTGTCATCTCACTTTCTGGGTCACATCATTTCCTGGCATCGAAAGTGTTGTCTGTTTATATATATTGTTAAAGAAATGGAGGAGTGGCAAGTGGCGTGAGTGCCTTGTGGGGCTGCAATGTAGAAAAGGCTCTTCTAACTTCCATTCAGGGCACCTGCCATTTTCTGGAGAAGGAAGAGGAACAAACGCACACACATAACCATTTCTCCATAGAACCTGTTGATTTTGATGGGGATTTTACTTCTTCGAGACAGCCAATGGCAGCCCAAAGCCCAAGACGTGGACTCCAGTCAAACCTTCAGAGACGTGAGTATGAATGTTTGCTGGATTCTTCCAGAAACACAGACAACACGGGGGCTGGGTGGTGGTGGAGGGGAGGGGGGCTTGGGGCCATGAGAACCCCAGGATAGGATGACACTGCAGGTCCACCCTCTTAGGAAATAGCCAGTCACACGGTAGGTCGGCTTGCATCAGGCTGGCCCAGTACCATCATACTGATGTCTTGCTCCTCAGACCAGTCTGTCACCTGCCTTATAATAGTACAGGCAGATCTGAGATACTGCGGGTTTGGCTCCAGACCACTGTAATCAAGCAAATATCACAATAAAGCAAGTTCTGTGAATTTCTTCATTTCCCAGTGCAGATAAAAGTTGTGTTTCTATTACACTGTGGTCTATAAGGTTGCAATAGCATTGTGTCTAAAAAAATTTTTAAATACTTTATTGCTAAAAGTCCTAACCATCATCTGACAATGCAGGTTGCCACAAACCTTCAATTTGTAAAAGCTTCCAATATGTGCAGAACACAATAAAGTGCCATAAAACAAGGTCTGCCTCTAATGCTATCTATTTATTGGGTGTTTACTAGCTACCAGCACTGTGCTAAGCAGGTGACAAGCACAATCGGTGTACGGTTTCACAGCCACCCTAAGAGGGAGGTTCTGTTACTACCATTCCCATTTACAGTGAGGAAACTGAGACCCAGTGAGCTGAAATGACTTGCTTCAAGGTGCAGAGTAAAGAGCAGGGTCAGGATGTGAACTTGGGCAGTGAGGCTCAGAGTCCAGGCTCTTAGCTTGGCTTGGTTAGTGTTACGGGTTGAATTGAAATCCAACCCCCCCAAAAAAACAGATATGTTGGAGCCCACCCTCAGGATCTCAGAATGAGTCTTTATCTGGAGATAGGGTCTTTTTTTTAAATTTTATTTTATTTATTTATTTATTTTTGGCCGCCTTGGGTCTTTGTTGCTGCGCGCAGGCTTTCTCTAGTTACGGCGAGCAGGGGCTATTCTTAGTTGCAGTACGCAGGCTTCTCATGGAGGTGGCTTCTCTTGTTGCGGAGCATGGGCTCTAGACATGCGGGCTTCAGTAGTTGTGGCTCACGGGCTCTAGAGTGCAGGCTCAGCAGTTGTGGCCACGGGCTTAGTTGCTCCGCGGCATGTGGGATCTTCCCAGACCAGGGCTCGAACCTGTGTCCCGTGCATTGGCAGGTGGATTCTTAACCACTGCGCCACCAGGGAAGCCCGGGAGATAGGGTCTTTACACAAGTAACCAAGTTAAAGTGAGGTCATTAAGGTGAACCCTAATCCAATATGATGGGTATCATTATAAAAGGGGAACACGTCTCTTTGGACACAGAGACAGACATGCACAGAGGGAAGATTATATGAAGAGACACAGGGAGAAGATGGCCATCGATAAGCCAAGGAGAGAGGCCTGGGACAGATTCTTTCTCACAGCCCTCAGAAGGAACCAACCCTGTCAAAACCTTGATTTCAGACTTCTGGCCTCCAGAACTGTGAGACAGTACATTTCTGTTGTTGAAGCCTCCCAGTTTGTGGTATTTTGTCATGGTAGCACTAGCAAGATAATACAGTCAGTGACCCTCATTGTAAAGCAAAGACAATCCAAAATTCATTTAGCAAAAGCTCTTTCTTTCTCTTTCAGTGTGATCATTTGACCCTGGCTGGGGTTCATTCAAATACATTTAAATCCTAGGACTGCAGGGAATAAACTAACAGGGGTTAAACTGTTCTTGTGCCAGGATGAGTAACACGCACCCCACGTTCTGTGCATCAGCAGCAGGGCTCAGATCGAAGACAGCTGAGGTCCCCTGGAACACACTCGCCAGCAGTCAAGTCACGGAGGTTTGCATAAAAGAGAATAGCTTCGTGTAATTTTAGAATCAGCAACTTGAGGGACACTCAAATCCTCCTCCTGCCCACTAGACTTGGGCCTGAGTCTTCAAGAGAGGGGACCATGGGTGAATAATGTAACAGTGACGTCCACATGGCATCTAAGTAGCACGCTGCTTACAGATACAGATATGTTGACTATCACTGGCTAGTGTTTCCATCCGTGTGTATGTTCTATCAGCTGTGAATTCAGGGCCTTAGATTCTTAGATGAGCTAATGAGACTTAACACCTTAACAAAGCAACAGCTGACATCCTCTGATTAAACAGTATTGGCCAGCCAGACACTTGTTCTTTCTCTACCTTTCCTTCTTTTTTCCTTTCCTTCCTTCCTTTCTTATTTGTCTATCTATTCCAGGTGTATACTTTTCACATTTCCATTTTGGTCTGCATATATTCATGAGAAGGTGTATTAGTTTCAGAGGGCTGCTATAACAAATTACCATAAATTTGGTGGCTTAAAACAATGAAAATTCATTCTCTTGCAGTTCTGAAGGCCAGATATCCTAAATCAAGGTGTAGCATGGTTGGTTCCTTCTTGGCTCAGAGGGAGAATCTGTTCACTGCCTCTCTCCTAGCTTCAGGTGGTTGCCAGCAATTCCTGGCATTCCTTGGTTTGTGGCAACATAACTCCAACCTCTGCCTCCATTCTCACATGGTATTCTCCTTGTGTCCAAATTCCCCTCTTCTGGATTTAGGGCCCAACCTAATCTGGTATGACCTCGTTTTAACTTGATTATATTTTCAAAGACTCTATTTCCTAAAAAGGTCACATTCATGGGTTCCAGGTGGACATTAACTAACTTTTAGGGACACCATTCAACCCACTGCAGAAGGTGGCTACCACCAAGCATGAAGTCTGTGCCCTTTCTCCTCACTGTGGGCTCCCTCCAGAAGCCCTTTCAGATCAAAACTGGTGTCAAGGGCTAGACAGGCAGCAGGGCCAGCCAACTTTCAGACTATGTTGGTTCCACAACTCAGAATCAGCTTATAACTGGAGATGAAACTTCAGCTGGGCATTCAAGTCCCCAAACAATAATAAAGCATTGATTCTGCTTAAGAAGTAATTCTACCATGTTGTCACCCTAGGACATGGCTAGACTTCCAGGGGGCATTTGAACCTGCCCTAATGCACATGAGCCCCTTGGACACTCTTGGAGACCAACTGCCCTCTGCTTGCTTGGGGTCTGGTTGCCAAGTCAGCTCACAGACCTGGATGTTATTTACTTTGCTCTCTTTAACAATACTGAATCATGTGATGGGAATCTACAGGAGAAGGACCTGGTTTGTGGCATTTATTTTCAAGACTGATTGAGTCCAACAAATATCCAATATAGTCCGATTTCTTCTTTGTTCTTTCTTTTTTAAAAAATATGAATTTATAGTTACTAACAAGGAAAGGTGTCTGAAAGCTATTATGTTTAAAGAATAGTAGGTGACAAAAGAGTATATATAACTTGATCCCAATTGTGTGGAAAATAAATATAGAGATACACTTATAAGTAATAATAATAATGATAATAATAAACAAATATTAAACATTTTACTCTGTGCTCCCCTGTTATGAACATTTTACATATTTTAAGCCTCACAACAGCCCTGTGGAGGTCCTACTTTTATCCTTACTTTACCACTTTCAATAAAGTTGGCTAATCTGCTACATATTAAGTGTGACAATATTGATATTCACAAATCAAAGGGAAAGGAAAGAGTTTTGTTTAAATATTTTAAAATAGAAATTAAATCTTGTGAATCTATAGAAAATCATAAATATAAATTTTAAATAAGCTCTTATGTGATTTTGTTTTATTGTATTTTGGGGTTGGGGGGCATATTGGATTCTTCCCTAAGTATAAACTATTTTCTTCAGGAAAGTTCCCTGGTTTTTAAACTTATATTCCTGGCCTTTGATTCATTCAATTTTTGGCCATTCTTTCATTAAATTAAAAAAATATCTCTTGCGGGGAGAGGGGTTAAGAGCAACTCAGAGTTTCATGGGGAACAGCCAACTTCTTCCTTTCCAAGATCTGCTGTGTACTTCCTGCTTCTCTCACTGGGGGCAAATAAAAAACAGGAGATTTAAGAGACAAATTATCCCTGAGAAAGCCCCCTAGAACAGAGTAAAAATAATTGAAAAATGATAACAAGTGGCTGAAATGTTTGGAGAGATAAATGTGATTTATCATAGAGCACATAAGCACAGATGTGAAATTGTAATTGTTCCCTTAACATCTGTGTGACCTTCAGAGCATCCATAAAACTTCTACCACACGCAAAAACCCATGTATTTGTGGTTGGAGATGAACCCCGGTTTGTGTTCTACTTTCTCATATGCACCTTTTAATTTTTCTTGTTTTGTATTTTAATCCGTCTTGAGAGGCATTCCTTAAGAACTTAAGCAAAAGCTTGAAAACAAAAGCAGCTCTGAATCTATAAATTGTGAAGTCAAGGCTATATATTTTTGAGTCTTGTGTGGAGATGTGAAAGATTGTTTTATGTTAAGACATTTTTTCTTCTCAACATATTTGCTTAAGAAAGAGGGGAGAAAAGAACATATGCTTACTGCTTCATTGTTATCAGCGAGTTAGTTTTAAGTTTCTGCCAGCGCAGTATTTCCCCTTCTTATAGCTGATTTTCTCACCATCCTGTGACAGAATATGAGACAAGCACTGCCACTAAAGAGATAAAGTTTTCCAAGAAGAGCCTAGTGCTCTTTGGTATGGAAATGGAAGGTTTATGCCTCTTTGAGGTTTTTTTTAAGTTTAGCAGCCAAGAATTCAAGAGTTAAGGCTGATAAAACTGTATTCAGATTATCTCACCTGCCCAAGTGTGGGAGAAAACACGAGTCCAGAATAAATTGCTTTTCTCAAAATAGAAAGACTTCTCTGGTTTTAGTTGGCCTGGGAACAAAGCTGAAAGGTAGGTGGGGCTTCCTCCTCACAACATCTGTTTCTTGGATTGCTGGGAGCTCAGAAACTGGGAATCCCCCAAGCACCTGAATGGATGAAATGAGGACTTGGGCTCCCCCAAAGAGCAGAGGGCAGGATGGGACACAGGCAGCCACAGGACCACTCCTGCATCCTTGAGGCTCACAGACTCAGGTAACATCAAAAATCCTGATTCACTACCTAGCAGGCACCTCATTTCAAACAGAGTAGGGCCCCGATCAGTAGCTGCTGAATTACAATCTAATACATATATCTGTAGGTGTTTTAAAGACATATTTTCCACAAACAAAAATATTTTACAGGTAAAGCCAACACAAATCCCAACAAGTGTGCTAAGTGTGCATATGTAGTACTTTATAACCAAATAACGGTTGTTAACCCCATTACAATCCATCATGCATGCACGTACCTTGAAAGACACATTACCAACACATAGCTGATCGTGCTGTCCTATCGGGCCACCAAACCCAACTGCTGCTAGAACTCTTTGGGTTGTTCATATCCAAATCAACATCTTTAAATTCCCTAACTGTGCTGGTCAACCAATTTCTCAGTTCCTTTTAACATGCATCTTCCAAATCCACCAACTTCCCAAATCAGGCCTATTAACCAGAAATCAATTCTGAAAATTGTTTGTTTAAATTTAAAAATTACCATTTAACTACCCACACCCTGGCATCATGGACCAAAAGCCCAAATGGAGAATAATAATTTTTTAAAGACAGCTCTTGGTAAGAATAACCTTGGAAAATGTATTTTGCACATGTTCCATTGATGAATTTTTTGCTGTTCTTTTTTTTTTAATGGGAATCCATCGTTTTAGGAGATAATATAGTAACCTCAGTTAATTCACATGCTGCTGTTCAATCGGAGTCTGAAAGCTGAAGGCCACGAGGTTGTGCTGTAATGGAAAAAAAGCTTTTTAACTAAAAGCCGGGAGACCTGGGTTCTAATATCAGCTGAGCCGCTGCCTTGCTGTGAGACAATGGGCAAGTCGCTTAACCTGCCTGTGCCTCAATCCCTTCATCTCTGAAATGGGGATAACGGCCCTGTCCTCGCACATCTGGGGTTCTTAGAAAGATGAAAAGCAGTGACGGAAGTAGAAAGCTATCGTGAATTAGGAGCGTGTTATATTTTCCACGTGTTTGCCATTGTACGGTTTTATCTGTGCCGACTTCAGACACCAAGCACCTGGCTTTGCTTCAGGAACAAAGCTGAATATAAGTCTTATGAGCCTGGCCGTTGAGTCTGGCCAGCCTGGGGTTGAATACTGGCTTCACTACATAAGCTGACTAACCTTGGGCAACCACATAACCTCTGTCAGTAGCTGCATCTGTAAAATGGACATCATGAGATCTACCTCTTTAGGTTGTTGTGAAGCCTAAATGAGTAATGGAGACTGAATATACATAATGAGTGCTTACCAACACCATCCTCATACTTCTTGGGGCTAGACGTTTAAGGAGACATTCTTTTATGGAAATTATACTCAATTATTACTATGTCCCAAGTCTATTCATCAGGTCCCTGATTGTGTTTAAGAAGCTCACCCTTGGGTAAGTTTGAAATAATTGGAAACCAAAACTTCAACTGTTTCCTGATCATGTGATGCAAAGAAATCAGGTAGTATTCAACTTGGAAATTGCTCCATTCCCTCCAAAAGCCAGAGGTGCCTTAGGAGAGAGAGAGAGGACAACAGGTAGAGGTGATTTTAGCAGAGCATGCAGCAGACTCTAAGGGACTCAAGCTGCAGCACTGACCAAGTCTGTGCAGTTCAACTCAAAGATGAGATCATCTGGAGCTGCCCAAATGGTTGTTAATGACTCTGGTCTTAAAAACACAAATATTGAAATTTTGAAGGCAGAGAGATGAGAATTCTCTGAAATTGCCTTTAAAATCTGAATATAGTAAAGTATATATTCAGATTTGTGATAAGGACATATATATACTTATTTTAATACCTATATGCTTATAGTATATACTTATACTATACTAAAGCATAGTATATGCATTATATACTAATAATATATATACTAATAGTATACGTATATACTTTTTTTTTTTTTTTTTTTTTTGCGGTACGTGGGCCTCTCCCGTTGTGGAGCACAGGCTCCGGACGCGCAGACTCAGAGGCCATGGCTCACAGGCCCACCTGCTCCGCGGCATGTGGGATCTTCCTGGACCAGGGCACGAACCCATGTCCCCTGCATCGGCAGGCGGACTCTCAACCACTGCGCCACCAGGGAAGCCCTATACTTATTTTTAATAAGATATATATTCATGTTCAATAAACATCAAATATAGTTCAATGCTTCAACTGTCTCCTGCAAGCAATTAATTCTCGTTTCCATTTTTTTAATGTTTTTTATGCTTTATTTATTTATTTATTTTAACATCTTTATTGGAGTATAATTGCTTTACAATGTTGTGTTAGTTTCTGCTGTATAACAAAGTGTTCAGCTATACATATACGTATATCCCCATATACCCTCCCTCTTCCATCTCCCCCCCACCCTCCTTATCCCACCCCTCTAGGTGGTCGCAAAGCACAGAGCTTATCTCCCTGTGCTATGCAGCTGCTTCCCACTAGCTATCTATTTTACTTTTGGTAATGTGTATATGTGTCAATGTTACTCTCTCAACAAGTTTCCGTTTAAATCTCCAACCTTGTCTTCTCCATCAGGTTCCAGAGTGATAGTCCCAATTCTCTGCTAGAAAACAGTTATCACAAATTCATATAGCAAATGTATATTGAGGGTCTACTGTGTGCCAAGGAAACATACAGGGAGCTTGCATTCTGGTGGGAGACACAGAAAGGTGAATGGGTAATTAAGGTGTGAGCAGAGCCACAAGGCACTTGGGAACGGCTGCATGGGCTGCCCACCCTGCTTAGGGAAGCAGAGCAAAGCCCACTGGAGGAAGTGATGTCTAAGCTGACACAGGAGGGGCAAGTCAACCAGGTGTGTGGAGGGGGCTTTAGAGGAACATTCAAACAGAAGGAGCAGCGTGCACGGTGACCCTGGGGCAAGAGAAGGCATGTTGAAGTGACTGGAAAACCAGTTGTTAAGTGTGGGACACCATGATCAGATTCATACTGTAGAAAATCTCTTGGGAAAACTATGTGTATTTGAGAGAGGCAAGTTTGGAGGTAGGGAGACCAGTTAGGAGGCTTTGAGGTAATTCAGGCAAGAGATGATGGATGGTGGTGGTTGGAAATCGGAGAGTGGCAGTGGAGCTGATGAGAAGCCAATGGATTTAGAGTTGTGAAAGAGTTAGAGGCAGCAGGAAGCAGAGACGGATTGGCTGTGCTCCTAAGCAGTCTTAAGCAGGACGGAAGTAGAAATTCGAGAATCACCATAGAAATCATGGAAATAAATGAGACCACCCAGGGAGAGTGTAGAGTGAGACGAGAAGGGGTCAAGGATGGAATTCTGAAGCACGTCGAAGTTTAACTGATGGCAGGGGAAATGGAGCAAATGTACAACTGGAGAAGTAGGAAGAAACCAGAAAAGGGTAATTTTCTAGAAGCCCAGGCAAGAGAGTTCTGCAAGAAAAGAGTAACACTGCTGTCAAAAACCCAAGAGTAGGGGATGGGGGGATTTAGGGTGACAGCTAAAGAGTGTGAGGTTTCCTTTTGAGGTGATGAAAATGTTATAAAACTGCTTATGGTGATTAATATCCAGAATATATAAAGAACTCCTACAACTCAACAACAGAAATACCTCAGACAACACAATTCAAAAATGGGCAAAGGACTTGAACAGACATCTCTCCAAAGAAGATATACAAATGACCAATAAGCACATGAAAAGATATTTCATTCGCCATTAGGGAAATGCAAATCAAAACCACAATGAGATACAACCATCCGCCTATTAGGATGACTACTATAAAAAAAAAGGTGTTGGTGAGGATGTGGAGAAACGGAACCCTTTCGCACTGCTGAATAGAATGTAAAATGGTACAGCTACTATGGAAAACACTATGGCAATTCCTCAAAATATTAAAAATATAATTACCTATGATCCAGTAATTCCACTTCTCCATGTATACCCGAAAGAATTGAAAGCCAGGACTCAGAGAGACACCTGCACACCAGTGTTAATAGCAGCAAGGAGTCACAATAGTCAAAAAGTGGAAACAACCCAAGAGTCCATAGATGGATAAATGGATGAACAAAATGTGATATATATATGCAGTGGAATATTATTCAGCCTTAACAAGGCAGGCAATTCTGACAGATGCTACAACATATGTGAAGCTTGAGGACATTATGCTGTGCAATAAGCCAATCACAAAAGGACAAATACTGTATGATTCCACTTACATGAGTCACCTAGAGTAGTCAAATTCATCGGAACAGAAAGTAGAATGGTAGTTGCCAGAGGTTGAGAGGAATTAGGGAGTTATTTATTCATGGGTATAGGGTTTCAGTTTTGCAAGATGAAAAGAGTTCTGAAGATAGATGGTGATGATGGTTGCATAACAATGTGAATGTACTTAACATACTAAACTGTATACTTAAAAATGGCTAAGAAGGGACTTTTCTGGTGGCGCAGTGATTAAGAATCCGCCTGCCAGTGCAGGGAACACGGTTCGGTCCCTGGTCTGGGAAGATCCCAAATGCCGCGGTGCAATGAAGCCCGTGCACCACAACGACTGAGCCTGAGCTCTCGAGCCCGCGAGCCACAACTACTGAGTCCACGTGTCACAACTATTGAAGCCCACGCGCCTAGAGCCCGTGCTCTGTAACAAGAGAAGCCAACTCAGTGAGAAGCCCATGCACTGCAACAAAGAGCAGCCCCCGCTCGCCGCAACTAGAGAAAAGCCTGCGCGCAGCAACGAAGACCCAATGCAGCCAAAAAAAAAAAAAGAGGCCAAGATGGTAAATGTTATGTTTTGTGTATTTTTAAAAATACACAAAATATTTTTTAAAAAATACATAGGTGATAACTGAAAAAAATTGATTGTGGTGATAGTTACACAACTCTGTGAATATACTAAAATGTGAATATACTAATTGTACCTTTTTAAATGGGTATATTATATGGTGTGTAGATTATATCTCAATAAATCTTTAAAAAAAACAAGATTAGTCAAGTAAGAATAAACTGATCAATGTTCTTTTGACAGTTACTAAGAGGTTGTTAGTGACGTTAGTAGCAGCAGTTTGAGTGGAGGGATGGAGGTGGAAGCCAGGTGATGAGTGAGGAGTGAGCAGGAAGCGAGGAAGGAGAGTGAGATTACCTCACCATGAGTGTACACCGCCAACCAGCACCAACCATTTTTTTCAACAAGATTGGCTGGAGTGGGGAAGCAAGAAGCAGCAGTATCTGGAAAGGACAAGTGCCAATGCCTTCATTTTTCAAGAAGAGAGAGATTTGCTTTTAAGAAGAGAGATTTGAGCATTTAAAAGTCTCTATGGGCCAGAAAGAGAAAAACAAATACCGTATGCTAACACATATGTATGAAATCTAAGAAAAAAAAAAAAAAAGGTCATGAAGAACCGAGGGGTAAGACGGGAATAAAGACACAAACCTACTAGAGAATGGACTTGAGGATATGGGGAGGGAGAAAGGTAAGTCGTGACAAAGTGAGAGAGTGGCATGGACTTATATATACTACCAAATGTGAAATAGATAGCTAGTGGGAAGCAGCTGCACAGCACAGGGAGATCATCTCGGTGTTTTGTGACCACCTAGAGGGGTGGGATAGGGAGGGTGGGAGGGAGGGAGATGCAAGAGGGAAGAGATATAGGAACATATGTATATGTATAACTGATTCACTTTGTTATAAAGCAGAAACTAACACACCATTGTAAAGCAGTTATACTCCAATAAAGATGTTAAAAAAAAAAAGTCTCTATGGGAAGGATCCAATGGAGAAGCGAAGGTTGGCATTATAGGAGAGGGGATCACTGATCATTCCAGGTTCCAAAGGAGGTGAGTAGAGCTCAGCGCATAGAGCAGGAGGAGGAAAGGAGGCGAGAGCAGGTTCAGAGGCAAGTCAGTTTGCTGCTGGGATGGCAAGAAGCTGACAGGATTCTGATTTGATGATGCCAATGATTCTTGGCAAAGTCGGAAGCTGAGAATGAGGAGGAAGATGGCGGGACAGGAGGAAATCTGAGGAAGGTGGAGAAGGCTTGAAATATCTCCTACAGAGAATGAGAGAGAACCGGGTGGGGAAGGCCTTGCTAGGATTCACAAGTATGAATCTGTGGTGCTTCCACTATGTGAGGCCTCTTGCAAACCAGCGTGGGAAATTGAATTCTCCGACCTCTCTCCTCAAATGCCTTCTTCTCCATACTTACCTATTTCCTTTTCTCCACCCCCCACCCAAAGAGGTTCTCCTCTGAGGAACATCCCTCATCTTGCTCTGGGCTGGACTGTGTCTGCTGCCAACACCTTATTTGAGGTCCTTGCCTGAACTACCACGCTGAAACCAGACAAATCCTCCAGAAATGCAGCTCCAATCATATCTCTTCACAGTTGGCTTCCAAATGATGTATGTTGCCCCCAGCCCAGCCTTGCAAGTTCTCTACAACAGGCCACCTTTACAGCCTTGTCGCCTCGTTCTCCCTCAGCATATCCTAACCTATATCACGCTGACTACTTCCTGTTCCCCAGATATGCTTGCGTTTCCCTGCCTTGGAATCTCCACTCATGTTGTTTGCTCTCCCTAGACTGGAATGCTCTCCCCACTCACTCACCTCTGCCTAGTGAAATCTTATCTACCATTCAAGACCAATCTCTTGTCAAAACTATATGATCCCTTGAACCAGTTCTATCCCAGAACTGGATATAGCCTTCCTTTTCCATGGTTCTTTGCTAATATTCTTCTTATTTCCCCTCCACAAGTCCTTTAATGAATTAATTGGGAGCAGAGACGCTGCCTTGTACAGAGTAGGTACTCAACAAGGATTTGTTATATTGAGTTACAATACATTAATGACTTTGAATTTAGGAAGGGAAGCCATGTCTAATAGAACTTCAAGAAGACTATTCGTTAACCAATATGGCAATAACTGATGAGCTTATGAACTCTATTTCCTCAAAAGAGTGGCTTTTTTTATGCATATGCTACATTTTTGTGGCAAGTTGTACAGAACATAAAGTTTATCATTTTAACCATTTGTTAGTGTACAATTCAATGCCATTAAATATATTCACTATGCCATGTACCTATCACCACTATCTCTACCCGAACTGTTTTCATCAAACCCATCTCCAATGGGTACAAATCCCTGTAGCCCCTGAACTATAACTTCCTCTCCCCGCTCCCTCCAGCTCCTGGAACTTCTATTCTACTTTCTGTCTCTATGAGTTTGCCTGTTCTAGATACCTCATACAAGTGGAATCATACAATATGTGTCCTTTTGTATCTAGCCTATTTCACTAAGCATAATGTTTTCAAGGACCATCTATATTATAGTGTACATCAAAATTTCATTTCTTTTTGTGGCTGAAGAGTATTCCATTGTGTGTATGTGCCACATTTTGTATACTCATTCATCTGTTAATATTTTCCACCTTTTGGCTATTAAGAATTATGGTGCTATTGGGACTTCCCTGGTGGCACAGTGGTTGGGAATCCACCTGCCAATGCAGGGGACACGGGTTCAATCCCTAGTCCTGGAGGACCCCACATGCTGCAGAGCAACTAAGCCCGTGTGCCGTAACTGCTGAGCCTGTGCTCTAGAGCCCGTGAGCCACAACTACTGAGCCCGCGTGCCACAATTACTGGGGCCCACGCACCTAGAGCTCCACAACAAGAGAAGCCACTGCAATGAGAAGCCCATGCACTGCAACGAAAAGTAGCCCCCACTCGCCTCAACTAAAGAAAGCCCACGCGCAGCAGCAAAGACCTAATGCAGAAAAAAAAAAAAAAAAAAAAGAATGATGGTGCTACTGGGACTTCCCTGGTGGTGCAGCGTAAGAATCTGCCTAATTACACTCAATGACTAATTTTGTAAAGCAAACAAGAGTCTCTTTCAATGTATGACACATTTTGCTCCCACCTTCTTAGAAAAGAAGAAAGGAAATTTAATATGGAAAGGCTATAGTGTATGCATTTGTTTTTAATGTCAAAGTTCCAAGAATCAGGAATCTTATTACATTTATTCTTATTCAGTTTGGGGTCAGGAGGAAAAAAGATTTATGAACTAAGAAGATGTTTAATGATTGCAAAAACTGTATCTGTTTGCTTCTTAAGACTGATCTTTTCTACATGCCATAAAAGAGTTCCATCACACTGATAAATTGTTTCCAACCTTTTGGATTAAGGATATAAAGAAATTTGTTCTCATCAGGGCATGAGCTTTCATTGAGTAAAAATACATAGCTCAGATTTTCAAATAATGGCTAAAATTCTTTGTTTTATGAATGACAAGAAGCACACCTGGTATAAAACTTTTCTCCAAATGACATGAAAATTCACTGGCTCACCTGCTCCTCATTTGTGATGATCAAGAAACATTGTTCAGCCTTGAAAGAGATCTGACTGAGGAACATGTCAGCTCTCTGTTCTCTTGCATTTATTTTGGAAGGGATAAGAGAGAAACTTTTGAGACTTTCTAGAAGAGTTTGAGTTCAGTTCCGCCATTGTACTTTGGCTTCTCTTTGGAGGAGGGTGACTGAAAACAGCCTCAATCTGATGCCCTCTTAGGGGTGCCATGATCCTCTTTTACTTCTGTGCCTTTGGGTAAAGGAATTCATCTTCACATGCCTGACATTACTGTCTCTTTGGAAGAAAAATGCAACACTTTTTCTGCAGGCAGATCTTGCCCAGTCTCAAACCTGGTGGTAGACTTTGTAACCAGCATAGAGATGTTGGTGATAAGAAATGATGCAACTCAGAATGTCATTCACACACATTGTAGCTGAAGACAGCTCCAAGTTGGCCTTGTCTGTGTTGGGTCAACTGTATTTTCTGTGTCTTTAGTTTTACAGAAGTTGTAAACCCCTCTGGGTTGGTTTCTCCTTCCCTCTATTATTTAAGTTAGACTTAATATCTCCTTCCATCTTCTTTTTACAACTACTATTTCCCTTGAATATTCAATGTTGTACCTCCTCTTCACTGCATTTTATGCCTCCATCTAAGGAAAACAGGAACCATGAGAGGTTGTGCTCTGAAAGGACTCAGACCAGCATAATAGAAACAAGACATCACTTAATACTTGATGTTGGAAAGCTGTTATCCCTAGGGACTCTCCCATGCCCTTCCCAATGGAACAAGTACAGATTCTTCTGGCCAGGGCTCCTTTGTGATACGTGGATTCTGGTCTAGAAGTCAAAGCAGCACAAGAGGTTATATAGATAGTCCAAATTAAGCAAAACAGTCCTTGTTTTTGATAGACAGACGTGGAAAGCTTGGATTTGCGCCTCATCCCAGGAAGCTGGCACTCACCTGACCAAGTATTTCTTGCTTGCCTCATTAAGCCTGGTCCTAGGATTGCTCACCAACCTGTCTTCTCCTATTCCTCAGCATTTTAGGAACATGTACCATGTAGTTTCCATCATTAAATATTTCCTTTATAGGTCAAATGCTAAACATGATCCATAGGCCACTCTACAGACTTTTTTAGTATTGTTCAGTAGAGGAAGAAATTTCACGGCTTAATTAGAGCCTTGAAGTGTGAGCAGTCAAGATTTCATTAAGCATGCTTCATACAGATGCAGCTTCTATTACCTACAATGGTATACAGTAGTCTGTAATTAAACAATAAATATTACTTTTACTCCCTTCCTTTTGCCAGGGCTTATGATATTCATCTATTCAACAAATATGTATTGAGCCTCTACTATACACTATGTTTAGCACTGAGAATAAGCACTGAAAAGACAGATAGAGCCTTGCTATCCTAGATGGATATGGGCTATTGACCATGAAAGCTGGTTATTACATGTAATAAAAAAGAAAAGGTAAATTTTGGAAAAGAAACCCTTCACTGTCTTTCAATTTAAAAACTAGCCTTAGGAGACCATGCCCAGAGAGTCTGAGGGTCCAGTGGCCATCCATTCCACACAAAGACTCTAACCTCACGCATCATTTTGAAATATTCTTTCCTCTTCTGATCAGTTGAAGTCCAGGCTTTAAAGAGCTTTTGGTTTTTTTATTTTTCTAGCTGTTTCATCCTGTCTTTTAAACCATGACAGCAAAGGATTAATAGCCAAGAGAACAGAGGGCCTGACAACTCAATTCTGTCACCCAAGAGTACTTATTAAGCTGCCACCTGTACATAGCCCTGTACTAGATGCTCTTACTAATAACATGTGTGTGTCTCTTCTCCCTACAGGACCTTAGCACACACCAAACTTAACATGAAACTGCAGCTCCAAGGCCCGTGGTGAGTGTGGGATCAGGGCCTTGGATGAGACTTCAAGTGTGTGAAAAAAGAAGCAGACACGAGTCTAAGGTTAATTATATCGGGGGGAGCTTGCACTCTTAAAGACATTGTGGAGAGGGGCTGGCTGGTGACCACATGGAGGTTAATGGCACTATTATATATCGAAAGAGTCTATATTGTGTCAATGAAGAGATAGACTTCTTTTTTTTTTTTTTTTTTTTTTTTTTTGCGGTACGTGGGCCTCTCACTGTTGTGGCCTCTCCCGTTGCAGAGCACAGGCTCCAGACACACAGGCTCAGCGGCCATGGTTCACGGGCCCAGCCGCTCCGCGGCATGTGGGATCCTCCTGGACTGGGGCACGAATCCGTGTCCTCCGCATCGGCAGGCGAACTCTCAACCGCTGAGCCACCAGGGAAGCCCAAGTTAGACTTCTTTTAAACAATGACATAATCTACTATAACCGCTCCTCCGGTGCACTGAGACAGGGCAGTGAAAACGAGGTTTGTTATTAGAAGATACACACGTGCACACATCCACGCACCCGTGCACACCCCAAGCACTTTGCCAAGGAGACTCACTGCACTGTCTTTGGGTTCTCAAATGGCCATGGCATCAGTTAAAATTAGGAGAACTTAATTATTCTTTTGGTTGTTGGGTGAAACCCATTTGAAGATACCAAAATGCTGAAGCTTAGCATGGAGAGAGTTTAGAATTCTCTTAGGGTGGGATTTTAAGGCAATGTCATAATTTCTGTACCAGACCTGGGGAAGGCTTGGCACAAGAGGTAAATGGGGCAGATTTGAAAACGGTGTCCTCCTTGTCATGTCCTGGGTGTGGAGTGTGTGCTCTGTGATGACTTGCTAAAGGAAGACTTCAAAGCTAGGAAAGGTGGGCAAGGCGGTGCTCTGTCACCTCACAGGCAGGACGAAAGTGGAACCAGGAAACTAACTATTGTTTTCAGCCTCAGTTTTATTTTCTCTAAAACGGAGTTATTGCCCTAAGTTTGAGGACAACATGGGACAATAACTGTGAAAAAAATTTAATTATTGAAAGGATTATAGATGTAAAAAAATCATTTTTATTAATAGGTTAGATATCTATTTAAATGTTTCAACTTACTAAGGGTAAGAGTAGAATGCTTTAAAAGGAGATGTTTGCAGTCTGGAGATCTATATCTATATCTATATATATCTAAAATGCAAGTGCCTCTTAGCTCTCCCAGATCATTTAAATGGGGTTTAAGGACGACAAAGGCAGGAAAGTTCTTAGGGTCACCATCCATGCCCAGGGGTTTCCTGGGATGCAGGACTTTCAGTGCTAAAACGGGGACAGACCCCGGAAAACCAAGATGAGTTGTCCACCCTAGTCCTATTCAACCCTCTTCATTCAGTGACTTCTAATTTCAGTCCTCTCATCTCTAACAGAGAGTTAATAAACCGATGAAAATAAATGCCATATCCTTTAAGTAAACAGCAACAAAGCTGTCCCTGCAGTTCTGGGTGAAATTTTAGGGGTGCCATGGGAGCAGAAGGGAAAATAGTCCATTTCGTTCTGGTTGTTCTCCCAGCCTCCCGTTATCCGTCTTTGAAAGGAGCTGTGGGTTAAACAATGCCACTCAGTACTGCCCACTTGAAACCAGTCACTGCACGACTGCCGGGCTTCTCCCACCAGAAATACACAAGAATAACGTTCCCAGAATGTCAGCAGAAAACATAAGTTCTACTGAGCACAAGCATGGAAGGCAAGTAATCGAGGTGTTTACCTGATGAATGAAGAGGGGGGCGAAGGCAGTATCACCTCAAATATATCTAGCATTTTCCCATTAAGCCGTGAAACTTGCAGGTATTAATCATCAAAATAAATTCGCCGTGCCCTTAGGTGCGTGCTGCCTTGCACAAGAGAAACCGCCAGTACAGCGTTTCCTTTCATCAAATTACCAAAGATGAAATGAATTTTGAAACAATATCCCAGGTGAATTAGACATTTAGCCACTTAACAAGAGGCTTTGCTAAGACCCTCGTTTGTTATTTCCAGAAGTTAAGTCAGTTCCTGCTAATAATTCAGTACCATCCTGTTCACATCTCCATTATTTCATGAGCAGGAGATTCCATGGCCAATGGCCAGACCCTATTGTATCTTGAGTTTGGCATTGGAAATGGTTCTGAGAGCTTCCCACTGAGCCAAGAGTCAAGTTAGAGATCTCCCGTGCAGAAAAGGGTGGGTATTCCATTATTCTGCAATATAGCAGAGTAAAATAAGTAGGATTTCATTTAAGCTGTGTTTCTCTTTTAGATTAGGTTAAATGGCCAAGATGCTAAAAGCCTCCTATCTTGTACAAATCGAGTGCCTCTGTCTGCTGATTCTGACCATTCTGGCTGCAAGTCATATTCTGAAAAGCTTTTGATAAGCGTCTTAAGTGTATGGAGACATCTCATGTGTCTTGCTAAGAATGGGCACATTTTTATACCAAAAAAGAAGGGTACTGCTCCTTCTTTAAGTGTCTTTCTTCCTTCAGGGGTATTTTAAAGGCAAGATTGAGAGTTTTAAACCAAAATGTAAGTTTGAGTTTCAAACGTTAGTCCCCAGTTTTTTGGAGGGAAAAAAGTATTTAGAGGACAAGTCAGAATATCAATGTTTCAAGGTGTATCCCCTAGAAAGATATCTGTTCAGGAAGGAAGTTCTTAAAACAGAGAAAGCTCATTTCAGAGTTTTTTAAAAAAAAAAAAAAAAAAAAAAAGAAGCACAATGTGGAAAAGAGAAAAGCAGTACTGGTCTCCTTGCTACCAAATTTCCCTCCACCCTCCTCTGGGCTGACCTTGCCCACCAGGGACCGGTCCTCCTCTCCCATCAAGGCTTGAGGGAAGGTCCCTCTGACGGCAGAAAAATCCTCTTCCACCCACTGGTTGATGCTTAAAATTCTACTATTAGGACTTAATCCCTTTAGTTTCAGCTTTGATCCCAGTTAAAATGTAAATACCTCTGGGTGGGGTAACCCTTTTAAACTGTTATCAGCCCTTTACAGTCCACTGAGAAGGAAGAAGCCAGGCAGATTTCAATAGGGTTGAGAGGGGGAGATCTTGAGGCCAAAGAGCAATGGAAGATGAAGTGTGAGCACAGAAGGAGGGTTCCCAGGGCCAGAAAACAACCTGCCTTTCCCAACTGCCGAATCATGACAGGATCTGAAAAAAAGGAATCTTATTCCAACTGAACAGGGCACCATTAATTTATGTAGAAATTCCTCCACCAAAGAATCTGAGACAAGCATTAGCTGAACAATGGACCAAGTTACCCTTCTACTAAAAGATAATTCAAATGTTGGGGCCCATTCTGTGATAAAATATAATGGCTAATCCTCAGGGTTCAGCCTTTCCCTTCTAACTTTAACTAAGGAAAAAAGTTTAGCCTTGTTAAAGCTATTATCTGTTCCTAAATTGCATAGTATATAAAATGTAAATGTGATCACACCACTCTTAAATTATTATAACAATATGCCATTCTGTTTTCTTCCCCCTGACATTTACAAAATTCATTTGGAAGAGTGGGATCTACCTCACAGAGATTAGTGATAAATCATGTATTTTTAATGAATATCAATAGGAGAAACCCCATGACATAGCCCACCATCTAATTTGATTAAACTGTGCTTAAGGCAATACTACCTCTCTGGCTAGGGAATAGCTCCATAATGACTTTGTGAGCATTATTGCAGGCTGTTTTAATGATTTAATGAACTGCCTCTATATTTAGTTCAATAGCCTTAAAATGATTAGTGTTTAAGAAAAATTAGCTCACTTTGATTTGATTCCATTTGATGGTAAGTTTAAATAACCTAACCCTTCAAAACACAGTGGAAAAAAAATCCTAGAATCACAGCCAACTAACTGCTAGAAAACATTATGACCATCATTAATAACCGTTCATTTATGTTTAGCTACAGTATCCAGGCTGACATGCTCATCTGAGGATCTGGGCTGTGGGAACAAGGGCTAATGCTGCACTTCATCTTCCCTTTCTACGATTGGAAGGGGAGGGAGAGAGGAGGAGATGGGAGAAGTAAGAAAGAGCCTTCAATTTCAAGTGTGGGGCTATGAGGAATTTTCTCTAGTTCAGGTCCAAAATGGGTCTCTGTCTACATGTGGGATAAGTTCCAAGTTTCTGAGGGAGGAGGAGGGGAAAATTGGTGTGAGGTTTTGAGCCAACCCCTCCTGCTGTGATGTGGGCAGCCAGCATGGTTAGGTTTGAGCAGCGTGGTCAGGAAACTCCCTGGGACACCCTGATGGGAGTCAGGGAGGCTTTCTGCAAAGAGGACTGAGGCAGATGGTACTTTTTAACAATGGTAAGTGATCTGAGCGTTGGTGTGACACAGCAGAGACCAGAGCTAGCTCCTCATTCCAAAATAAAGAGTGTCACAGCACACAAATAGAAGTCTGTTCTGTAGTGTCCCCATGGGTCACCACTGCATGGCCACACCCCAAAATATGGAAAATAATTGCAATATTGGAGAACTGAGTACTGCACTTCATCTGAAATGTCTAAGCCAGTGGTCTGGTTGTACAGAACACAATGTTCAAAACCATCTTAAAGGAAAGTTACAGATCGAGAAATTTGTTCAGCTTTGAACTTTGGAATAATAATAGGGAATTTATGGAGCATTTTGATTATCTTCACTTTCAGCAGAGAAGGCAAGGCTCAGAGAGACTAAAGAGCTTGCCTAAGATCACACAGCTAAGTGGGGGGAGGGGAGTGTGGTGCAGACGAGCTCAGGTCCGTTTGACTTCAGGTCGACTCTGTCACATCACCTTTCACATCCACATCCATGCCAGATGACATGCTGAGGATATTCTGAGTTAGAAACAGGGACAGATTTAAAGAAAATGGATGTCAGAGGAGGGTTGGTGAGTATCCAGTGATTTACTAAATGAGGCCGCTCACCCCAGCCTTCATTACTCAGAGCTGTCACTGCAGATTCCTGGGCTTTGGGGGCAAGAATGCAATCCACTAACCATCCCTACTCCTTGTCCTTGGGAGGGGAGGGAAATATTTCCAAATGAACCATTGTCATCTGATGACAAAGCCCTGTATTTCTTGGCATATGTTATATACCCCCAAGATGCTTTTCCTCTTCTGTCTCTCTGTTAATGTCCACCCTTCATGCATTCCCCACTCCTGCCCTGTCTGCACTCAGGGGTGTACACAGACCCATAACATGCATACACATGCACATACACGGGCCCACATTTTAAGGCCACTCACTGAGCCCCTAGCATGGACACCATAACACAGAGAAGAATGAAACAGAGTCCCTGCCCACGGCTCTGTACTTGATGGAGCACACAGTCTCCTGGGGTGAAGGGACTGGTTCAAATATACACAGTGTCACATGACCATCACCTCTCCCTTGGCATTATCCCAGACAACCCAAGACTTTTTCAGGGTCTACTTTGCAAAGGAGTCAGCCTCCTTCTGGTACCACCTTCCCTGGTCTCAGAGCCACCCCCTTGTCTTTCCCACCCTCACTCCAGACCTTGATCTTCCTTCCCCATCACCTCATGAAAAAGCCTGCTCCATAGCTCGCGACTCATTTTCTCAAGGCCACCCATTCTGACACACTCCTTCTGGACTTATATGTAAATAACGGAATAACTTGTGTCTTTTCCCCTCCAACAGAGTCTGTGAGCACCTAATCTTATGCTGTTGAGGAGTATCAGCCCATTTGTGTAGGACATCGCTGGATGGCAGAGTGGCAGATTCTTACACTGCAGGAAATGTAAATGAATGACGTAGGCTGTGTGGGAGCTGGTAAACTGGACATACGCGTCCCATCCTAAAGGGGGCAGCACCACTCAGAAACAGCCTGTCGTTACCAAGCAGGAACGCTAGCGTTAACAGAACACCTGAGTTTTCAAGAAGAACACAAAAATCCTGTTCTAATTTTTTTTTGCTATTTTTTTAAATTAATTACTGTTCTAATTTTTTTAAGTTAGCTCATTTTAAAAGAGAGAGAGAATATTGGGCAGGCTAAACAAGACACACCTGCATTTCAAATATAGCCTGCAGTGCCAGTTTGCAAGCTCGAACCTCAGCCCCAGGGTAACACAGCGGCATTGACAGACTCAGCTAAGTGAGGACCAACCCATGCAAGAATTTTAGCACCTCGGCCACGGCTCAGTATGGAGGGGTGCGCACCCCATTCACCAATGGCTCTCTAGACACTAGAATAAGTGCATAACATCAGATAAGGCTGACATGTGCCTCTTGGAGTGAACCAAAGATTCTAGATGTTGCTGCTAATAACTTTTCCTGTAACCCACCCAAATCTCTAACTCTTGATGGGGGTGTGGGGGGGTGGAGGATGGGGAAAGCTCCTGGCTGTACATAGGCAATATCCAATCAGAATTTTAAATTACTTGACCTACATTTAGATCTTGTGACTCTGGTTTTGAGTACTGTGTTCTTGAAACAGCTGCTGTGTTGCTGTGGAGTTGAGGATTCTAACCTTACTTATTTGCTTCTGCCCTGCCTCTGACAGCTTCCTGTAATCATAAATCCAGTTGGTTTAATAGAAAATATGAAGTTTCATACAGGAGGTAGGTCTTGAAATTTAGAAAACTTTATAGGAAAGTGGGAGACTGTGGTTTTCTTAGGGTGGGGAATCTCATAAATTTCCCACTTTAAATTCCATCCTTTCCTGGCGAATGGAAAACTTACCCTGAAGACTGGAATAAAGGGATGGATCAGTGGTTTTGAACCCAAAAGGGAAAATCTCAACAGGTTTCCTGTATGTGCAAAGCCACTTGAAATTGAGTATGTGTCAACACAGATTTAATTAACTCCCAGCCAGGACATATTGGAAATGATCCCAGAAAGTTGGGACAAAGGAGAAGGTGTTAATTTCTCAGCAGGAAGAAAGTGCCTTTTAACTGCACTGGATTATGGCTCAGGGCTGGGTGAATTTTCAGGTGATCCATTTCAGGTGCGTTGAAAACAGGTGGCAATAAAAATCAAGTCAGTCCCTGCCAGTAAGGCTGGAAGACATAGGACAGTGTCCAGGGATCAACACTACAAACATTATTCGACGTATAGATAGTCCCAGAATCCCTGATTATGGAAGGGATAGCAGTGAGGTGTCCTCAAGAACTTAAAATCGAGTCTCTCTGCAAGAATTAAACCAGTTAAACATTTTGTTTCAAATTGCACACATTGGATGTGGTTACTCATCTGTGGGAGAAAGCCAAGAGATCAAGAAATTTGGCAGTCTCAAAACCCAATTGATAATGGCAGCGCCTATATCAGGATCCTCCCTCGCATCCCCCAAAGCCACAGAGATCCACAAGGAGAGCAAATAAAGTGCACATAAGCCATGCCTGCAGCATAACCAAGAGACAAAGAACACTAGGAATTTCAAATAACTATGGATGGATAGATAGATAGATAGATAGATAGATAGATAGATAGATAAGCAAGCACTGATTGAGATGATGAAACAGTATAATCTTAGTGCTATGGACTGAATGTTTTTGTCCCCCGACCCAAATTCATATACGGAAGCCCCAGCTTCCCAGTGTGATGGTATTAGGAGGTGGGTGAGATGATATTAGGGCCCTAGGGAGGTAATTAAGTTTAGATGAGGTCCTGAGGGCGGAGCCCCCATGATAGGATTAGTGTCCTTATAAGAAGAGAAAGACCCCAGAGCTCTCTCTCTCTCCATCTCTCTCTCCACTATGTGAAGATACAGCAAGAAGACTGTCTGCCTGGAAGGGGGCTCCCCCCAGGAACCGTATTGGCACCTTGATCTTGGACTCCCCACTGTCTAGAACTATGAGAAATGAATATCAGTTACGCCACCCAGTCTATGGCATTTTAAAATTATGTAAGTTTCTGGTGTACAGCATTATAATTTGACATCCCTATACACTACAAAATGATCACCAGCATAAGTCTAGTTACCATCCATCACCACACAGTTGACTCTCTTCACCTGTTTCACCCACTCCCCCAACCCCCTTCCCATCTAGTAACCACTAATCTGATCTCTGTATCTATGAGTTTGCTTTTTTTTTTTTTTTTTTTTTTTTGCGGTACGCGGGCCTCTCACTGCTGTGGCCTCTCCTGTTGCAGAGCACAGGCTCCAGACGCGCAGGCTCAGCGGCCATGGCTCACAGGCCCAGCCGCTCTACAACATGTGGGATCTTCCCGGACCGGGGCACGAACCTGTGTCCCCTGCATCAGCAGGCGGACTCTCAACCACTGCACCACCAGGGAAGCCCTGAGTTTGCTTTTGTTTTGTTTTTGTTTTTTTAGATTCCACGTATAAGTGAAATCATAAGGTATTTGTCTTTCTCTGTATGACTTATTTCACTTAGAATAATATCTTCAAGGTCCATCCATGTCATCACAAGTGGCAGGATTTCATTCTTTTTTTATAGCTGAGTAGTATTCCACTAAGCATATATACCACATTTTTATCCACTCATCCATTAATAGACACAAATTATTTCCATATCTTGGCTATCATAAATAATGCTGCAATGAATATAGGGGTGCACATGTATTTTTAAATTAGCCTTCTCATGTTCTTTGGATAAATACCCATCTATGGTGTTTTGTTGTAGCAGCCCAAGCTAAGACACTGGGGAAGCACAAGTGAATATGATTGTAATTTAATAAGCAGACACAAAATCAATTCTATTGTACCCAGTTAAGAGAAATCCTGGAACATGGAAAGGGAAGTCTGGAGTGGGAAGTTGACCCTTTATGTTGTTTTTTTTTAATTTTTTAATTTTATTTTTGACCCTGTTTATTCACTGGTGTTCAAGGGAGAGGCCCTAAGTCCAGGGGATGTGAACTTTCTATTTCCAGGGGAAGTGGACTCTGGGGTCAGAGATGACTTATGAAACCACAGAGTAGGCAAGATTGAATACTCCTCAAAACAGTCTACTTCTCCACACCATGATTCCAGGTTGACCAAGCAAACTTCTTAATATAAATCCCTGGAATACAGGTACCAGTAAAGGGCCAGGCAGGAAGCATGAGCATTTCAGTGATCAGAAAGCACTTCCCCACTCTAATAAGTTGACATTTGGGCTGCTATACATCAGTCTCCTGTGAGCTTGTTTGATGTGAGTTTGCCTCCCCAAGTCCAATCAGCTCCTGAAAATAATGTAGCAAAGAGCTAGATGCAAGGCATTAGTACATTTACCAACAAATTACTTTTTGTTGGATAGCAACTCTGACTCCATCTATGCCTCCTTTTGTACCTAAAATGCTTTCTGTATGCCCAGCCCTGTTCTAGGTTCTCAGAGATTATAAAACATGGTCCTTGCCTTCTAGGACCTGCCAATCTACTTGGAAAAATAAAATTTGAGACACAAAATCATTAGAGAACAATATACAATAGCAGGTGATTGAGTATCTGTGGGGCCCATCAGATGGCATTAAAGCTAAGAGAAGTACAACCCTTGGGATTAGGGCTGTGATACCAGTAATCATAATATGCTTAATTTTATCACATTGCATCATCAATCAAGCAATTACACATTTTTTTTTTGCAACCACGTAGCTGTCCACCTGCAGACCTTACAGTCTCCCTGCTTAGCAACTCCAGAAGGACAGCCCCTCTTCTGATAGTCCCATCAAAGACCCAGAGTTAACTCTCATTGGCCCAATGTAGGTGATTTGTACATCTCTGAGCCAATCACGATGTCCCTACAAGTCGGGAGCTGGGTGGAATTGGCCTTAATTGAATCACAAGGGCTGAGAGTGGGAAAAGAGTAGTGTCTCAAAGGAAACTTGGCATGCTATTAGCAGAAAAGGAGGGAATTATGCTTGTCAGGCAGAAGCAACAGAAGCTCATTTTTTCATCTCTTAGTATAATACTAATCTCATCAGATAATTATGAGAATTAACAGAGATAACATGTATGAATGCATTTAGTATAATCCCAGGCATATAGCAGGAGCCTAATAGACATCTTTGATCCATTGTAAGGAGTTTTAACAGAGTCAGAAACCAGGACAGACATTTCAGAGCAGAAGGCCAGTAAAGGAGGTGATGGCCTGGAATAGAGACAGTTGGGAGAAGAAGAGATAGATTGAAGTGTGTGGCAGGGCAGAGGAGAGAGGTCCCAGAAGAAGAGTGTGGGAGTTCCCCAGAGTGGACCAGCAGCTGGGAGCAGCTTCAGCTGATGAGGCTTTAGACCTGCAAGGGAGACAGCTGCGGTAGAAGGGCAAGGACCGGGGAATCAGGCAAGGCCTGGCTGGGATCAGAACCCACTCAGTAGCGTTTGACTGAAGAGTTTAATGAAGGGGCTCTTTACAGAGGGGTTGTCAGGATGAAATGAACCCTGAGGGGTGTGGAGGTCCCAGGAGCAGCAAGAGAGGGCAGCAGTTTCCATCTCTCAGCTTGAGGGGCCTGGAAGGAGTTGTATTGCTGGAAGCCAGTGAGAGCTGGAGTCCCCCCATGAGGAGGGGCCGCCTGGCAGGAACTGTCCTCACAGAGAGACACAACGGGGCGGCCAGTACCAAAGCCCTCTCCTCTGGCCCTCTGACCTGCTGGTGAGTCTGGTTCTGTTTTGTAAGTAAGCTCATTTGTATCATTTTTTAGATTCCACATATAAGCAATATCATATATTTGTCTTTATGTGTCTGACTTACTTCACTTAGTATGATACACCATCTCTTTTTTACTTTAAAAGATAAAACAACAAAGATTTATTTAAAGTTGTGAGTATGGGGCTTCCCTGGTGGCGCAGTGGTTGAGAGTCTGCCTGCCGATGCAGGGGACGCGGGTTCGTGCCCCGGTCCGGGAAGATCCCACATGCTGCGGAGCGGCTAGGCCCGTGAGCTATGGCCGCTGAGCCTGCGCGTCCGGAGCCTGTGCTCCGCAACGGGAGAGGCCACAACAATGAGAGGCCCGCGTACCGCAAAAAAAAAAAAAAAAGTTGTATGTTTCCCCAGCTCCTCCCTTGTTATTTCCTGTTCCCACATTCAGGCCTCCTCACCATCAGCAGTAAAGTTTCTCTGCCTTGGGCTCTTAAAGACCATATCATGTTCTGAGGGTCTCTCCCACCATTTCCCTCTGTCTGTAAATTTCTGACACCAGAGCTGAACCCCAGAAAACCTCTTCACATTCATTTATCCAGTGAGAGGGTAAAAGCTGAGTCCTAGAAGTGTTAGATCTGGAAGGAATCTTATGTATCATCTAGAACCATCATTTCAACTTACTGATAAGGAAGCTGTGGTCCAAATAAGAGACAGGACTTAGACAAGATTATATGGCTAATGTTTCAGACCCAATAATGTAATTTTTATTGTTTTTTTAAAAAAATTTATTGAAATATAGTTGATTTACAGTGTTGTATTAGTTTCCAGTATAGAGCAAAGTGATTCAGATATATATATTCTTTTATATATATATAGTTTTATATATATATTCTTTTTTAGATTCTTTTCCATTATAGGTTTTTAATAAGATATTGAGTATAGTTCCCTGTGCTATACAATAGGTCCTTGTTGATTATCTATTTTATATATGGTAATGTGTATATTTTAATCCCAAACTTCTAAATGTATCCCTCCCCACCCTTTCCCCTTTGGTAACCATAAGTTTGTTTTCTGTATCTGTGAGTCTATTTCTCTTCTGTAAATAAGTTCATTTGCATCATTTTTAAAGATTCCACATATAAGCAATATCATATGATATTTGTCTTTCTCTGTCTGACTTACTTCACTTAGTATGATAATCTCTAGGCCCATCCATGTTGCTGCAAATGGCAGTATTTCATTCTTTTTTATGTCTGAGTAATATTCCATTGTGTATATATACCACATCTTCTTTATCCATTCATCTGTTGATGGACATTTAGGTTGCTTCTATGTCTTAGCTATTGTAAATAGTGCTGCTGTGAACAGTGGGCTGTATGTATCTTTTTGAATTATAGTTTTCTCTGGACATATGCCCAGGAGTGGGATTGCTGGAACATACAGTAACTCTATTTTTAGTTTTTTTGAGGAACCTCCATACTGCTCTCCATAGTGGCTGCACCAATTTACATTCCCACCAACACTGTAGAAGTGTTCTTTTTTCTCCACACCCTCTCCAGCACTTATTATTTGTAGAGTTTTGGATGATGGCCATTCTGGCCTGTGTGAGATGGTACCTCATTGTAGTTTTGATTTGCATTTCTCTAATAATTAGTGATGTTGAGTATCTTTTCATGTACCTGTTGGCCATCTGTATGTCTTCTTTGGAGAAATGTCAATTTAGATCTTCAGTCCATTTTTTTGATTGGATTATTTGTTTTTTGGGGGTTGTTTTTTGGTATTAAGCTGTATGAGCTGTTTGTTTTTTTGTTTTTTTGTGTTTTTTTTTGGTACGCGGGCCTCTCACTGCTGTGGCCTCTCCCGTTGCGGAGCACAGGCTCCGGACGCGCAGGCTCAGCGGCCATGGCTCATGGGCCCAGCCGCTCCACGGCATGTGGGATCCTCCAGGACCGGGGCACGAACCTGCGTCCCCCACATCAGCAGGCAGACTCTCAACCACTGCGCCACCAGGGAAGCCCTGTTTGTATATTTTTGGAAATTAATCTCGTCGGTTGCATCGTTGGCAAATATTTTCTCCCATTCTGTTGGTTGTCTTTTCGTTTTGTTTATGGTTTCCTTTGTTTGCAAAAGGTTTTAAGTTTAATTAGGTCCCATTTGTTTGCCTTTGTTCTTATTTGCATTACTCTAGGAGACAGATCCAAAAAACTATTGCTGCGATTTATGTCAAAGAGTGTTCTGCCTATATTTTCCTCTAGGAGTTTTATAGTACCCAGTCTTACCTTTAGGTCTTTAATCCATTTTGAGTTTATTTTTGTATGTGGTGTTGGAGAATGTTCTAATTTCATTCTTTTACATGTAGCTGTCCAGTTTTCCCAGCACCACTTACTGAGGAGACTGTCTTCTCCATTGTATATTCTTGCCTCCTTGACATAGATTAATTGACCATATGTGTGTGCGTTTATTTCTGGGCTTTCTATCCTGTTCCATTGATCTATATGTCTGTCTTTGTGCTAGTACCATATTGTTTTGATGACTGTAGCTTTGCAGTATAGCCAAGAATGTAACTTTGATCTCAAGACTTTCATGCAGTCATGCACGCATTCATTCTTCAGCTTGGGTATTTGACAAATATCTTTGCATAACTATCATGTACCAAGCACCAGATAAGTGAGATAGACAGAGCCCTGCCCTCACAGAACTTTTATTCTCTCAGGGGATATAGGCAGTTTGAACCATTTTCACATAGGTTTATAGCCCAGAACTTTTTTCCTTAAACCTCACAGCTGGTATTTGGACAAAGAATCTGACTCTCCTCATCTATGAAAGATTGTACATCTACAGTTTAGATACACATCACTTACAATCATTCTGACAAGACTGACAAGAATAGCACCAAACTACTCTCTTTAATCTGAGCTGTGATGACAAGAACAAAAATGAAAATTTACACACTAAAGCATCATCCTTCCCCAGAAAGATTGTGTGCATAAAGAAAGAGCATGGGCTTAGGAATCAGAAAGCCCTGAATTTTAAACTCTGATCTTTTTTTTTTTTTTTCCTGATCTACTCTTAATACTTACTGGCTGTGTAACACTGTGTAAGTGACTTCATCCCTCTGGGCCTCATTATGTATACAAAATTTCCTCATCTATAAAAAGGCGGTGACAATGCTGTTTCATAGAGTTATACAGTATTAAATGAGATAATGGGTGCAGTGCACTCCACACAGTGCTCAAAATACATCAGCAACTTTTCTTTCTCTACCACTCTCTCTTCTATCGTTAGCACTGACAGTTGCATGGCTGGTACCTTTGAAGAAATCATGGCATTTAGGGGACTTAGTAAAATAAGGCACCTGAGGCAGGTGATCTAATCATAAACAAAACTTATGACCACGTTTCCTTTTATTTCCCAGGATTGTTTTATTCTTGAAAGCTATTAAACACATTCTTTGCACTTATTAATGTATTAGAGTCTGCCCCCTAGTGGTCATGGTACACAGTGCCAGTTTTGCTAATGACAGTTCAGCCCACAAAACTTTTCCCCCATCTGTGTTTGATTAACCTTCAGTGGTGCTTCTTGGCCCTAGTCACAACGCATTTTTATCCCAACAGAAAAACTAAATAGGAACAACGGTGACCAAAGTTAATAAGATCGGTTCTTTAACATGGAGGTTAATCCTGGCTGAACATTCAAATCACGCACACATGCACGCATGCACACACACGCAAATACAAAATCAATGTCTGGGCCCCACCCCAAACCGGTTGAACCTGAACCTCTGGGGAGCAGGTCTGCACATGGAGGGTTTACAAAGCTCCCCAGGTGATTCTGATGAACAGCCAGGATTCAGACAAATGAAAACTCTATTAGAACTTGACAAATGATGAATGACAGCAAAGACTATCCCCTTGAAGGCAGCCCTCTCAGAAGCCTCCAAGCTCTGTGGAGTTGCTGTCCAGGCTCAAAATGGTTTTACCTCCTCTTGGGGAGTTGCTTTCAGATCATATGGCATATATTTTGGAACAATCTCAATATCGGCAATGTTTTGTCTTTTGACAGTGAATTTGAGTGAGTTTGAATAAAAATCCTGAAGTGATTCTAAAATCAAGGCAGCTGACTATGCTGGACCATTTTTCAGGATAACCTGGGTAAGACCATTTTTGGTCAAAAACAACATATGGTCAAGGGGATGGATTTGTCTCGTGCACCTCATAATTGACACAAAAGGCAATTCCAAAAGAGGGCCACAAACACTTTTATTAGTAATAGCTGTATTGGAGCCTGTGTGCTGCTCCCCAAGGTACCATCTTTAAAAGGCACTGTTCATCTGGACATGTGAAGTCTGATGGGACTATTTAAAAAACTGCCTCGGGCTTCCCTGGTGGCGCAGTGGTTGAGAGTCCGCCTGCTGATGCAGGGGACACGGGTTCGTGCCCCAGTCCGGGAAGATCCCACATGCCGCGAAGCTGCTGGGCCCGTGAGCCATGGCCGCTGAGCCTGCGCATCCGGAGCCTGTGCTCCGCAACAGGAGAGGCCACAATGGTGAGAGGCCTGCGTACTGCAAAAAAAAAAAAAAAAAAAAAAAAAACCTGCCTCATTACTTAAGGGTCAAACCCGAATTTAGAATTGAAAGGGGGAAAACTGGTGGGAAGAGTCAGACCAGGACAGCCCCTGGGTTTTATGGAACTCTGTTCATGATCCAACACTGTCAGCATCCAATTTACCACATCTAAGAAGGACCCGACTCCAGGCTGGCAGAGCATTCGCCAGCACTAGGAGCTGCTGAGGGTCTCTATCCAGGAGCACCAGGACCCTCAGGAAGTTCTGTGGCTGAGTGAGATGACTAAAAATTGCATTGTGATCTTCGTCTGCTCTCTGAACCCTCATAATGAAATTCTCCAACATTATGTCAGAAAACTAACAGACGAGCACACAAAACACAGGTGAGGGCTTCCCTGGTAGCACAGTGGTTAAGAATATGCCTGCCAATGTAGGCGACATGGGTTCGAGCCCTGGTCCGGGAAGATCCCACATGCCACAGAGCAACTAAGCCCGTGCACCACAACTACTGAGCCTGTGCTCTAGAGCCTGCAAGCCACAACTACTGAGCCCACGAGCCACAACTGCTGAAGCCCATGTGCCACAACTACTGAAGCCCACATGCCTAGAGCCCATGCTCCGCAACAAGAGAAGCCATTGCAATGAGAAGCCTGAGCACCTCAACCAAGAGTAGCCTCTGCTCGCTGCAACTGGAGAAAGCCCGCGTTGAGCAACGAAGACCCAACACAGCCCCCCAAAATAAACAAATAAAATAAATAAATTTATTTTTAAAAAAAGACACTGGTGAGCCCTCTTCATCAGTCACAAATCAGTTGGACTTTATTTCCAACTCCAATATTTTGCAGTTATTTTCTTTCCCAGGTGAGATTTTATTCCTCTCTCCTACCTCCTTGATCTAATATGAACATTAACCACGGGGCCCTCCTGTTTGGAGTCTCCTGTCTCAACAATGGTGTTTTCCAATGTGTATTCCAAGGAACACTGGTTTCCTAGTATCTGTTCATTCATTTATTCAATAAATATTTGTTGAGCGCCTTGTGTGTTCCAGGCAGGGGCAGATCCAGGTTTTACAGGACCTGAAGCTTATAATAATCGTGGAGGTCCTTTTTAAAGGGAAGAACACAAAACTGAAAACAAAACTAGATACAGGGACACAAAAGGGCAATCCTGAAGCTTAAGCCCCCTTACTTTATGGTGCCTTTGTGAACAGTTCCAGGCACGATCCTGGGGATAGAATCGTGAATAAAACTGACCTGTCCTTGTGAAGTGTACATTCTAAAGGGATAGAAATAGGAGCTGGAAATTAATAGAATTTAGAGGGGGGAAAATCCAGGATTATATGTTTGAGAACTAAGGAGCTAAACAAAATTAAACAAATTTCTTCATTTAAGGGCTTCTTAGAGCCATTAAAATGCTGATGTGCCCATGACTCTCCAAAAGGGGAACCGTGTTTTCATCATTCCCCAGCTTTACTTATCAGAGAATCCTTCTTTTGTGAGGTATCCCTGTGGACTAAACTCTGTGAAACCCACTTTGGGGAAATCCTGCCCTATAATGTATTGGAAGCTCAGCACATGACATCACTTGTCATCTGCCATGAAACGGCGTCCCCTTCTTATTTGGGAAAAGCATTTGGTTCCTGTGCTAATGAAATAATTTAAATCATTTCTCATTATTGTCATTTTTCTAACCCCTCTTTTAGTGTTTTAGGCATTTGGAACAATTGTCTCCTCTGCTTCCAACATTTCAGACTATAAATCTCAAAAAAACATGTTTTAAAACCTTTCCAATCCAGCCTTGGATTTTACACAGCATGGGTTCCGCCTAAAGTAACGAAGAATTCACCTTATGAGGGATTCTCAAATTTAGAAATGCAAAATACCAGGACACCTCGTGGCTTAAAAATCATCTGTTATCCTCCAGAATCACAGAAGAGTCAGCATTTGGGGTCATAAATCTGCCTTCGCACTTCCCTTCAACCCCTCCACCAGGGTGAGAAGGCTCTTGTGTGGGGCCTTGCTTTCCAGTGGTAAGAATTATATTTGTCTTGGGTGCTGGTTCCAGAGACATCTGTGATGGCAGCCCATCCAGCTCTGTTCTCAGTGAGCTAACTTTAGCAGCAGATTCTGCATCTGTTGGTGGAGTTTGACACAGCATATGTTTTCCAAAGCAGCCCTTCCCAATAGCTGACTCCCTTCTTATGTGAGGACATTTAATATATCCTGAGAACTAATCATCTCCCCTCTTTCCCAAATGTTTAAGCTATTTTAAATTTCATCCAGTTTAACAAGCAGTCATGTGTGAAGCCCACCTTTTGATTTCAAAATAAATAAAAAAGAATTTCTATGACTCACAATAGATTTCACCTCTGGGCAGGCCAGCAAATTTATCCACACCTTCCTCCAAATAAAGTCCTTCTCTCATATGTTTCCTGACATGATTGTTAACCTTTTAACCTCTTGAAGGGATTAAATACAAGTGAACCCCATTGTGGTGGTTTTTAAATATGTCCACAATTTCTTTGACACTTCTCTCCTCAAAAGGTGGAGCCTAATACCCCTCCCCTTGAGCGTGAGTTGGACTTAGTGACATGCTTCTAACAAAGAGAATACAGAAAAGTGGCAGTGTGTGACTTACAAGGCTGGGTTATAAAAGGCACTGTGGCCTCTTCTCTGTTTTTTCTTGGATTACTCATTCTGGGGAGAACCAGCTGCCACATAATGAAGACATTCAGGCAGATCTATGGAGAGACCACATGAGGCCTCTTGCCAACAGCCAGCCAGGAACTGAGGACTTTGCCCACAGCCTTGTGAGGAAGCCATCTTGGAAGTGGATCCTTAGGTCAAGCGTTCAGATGACTGTAGCTTCAGCCAACTTCTTGACTTGGACCACATGCAACTCTCTGAGACCGAATCACCCAGCTAAGCTGCTCCCAAATTCCTAAACTACTATGTGAGATAATAAATGTTTATTGTTGTCTTAAGCCATTAAGGTTTGGGGTGATTTGTTACACAGCAATAGCTAACTAATACAACCATCCTAAGTGTTCTTGTATGATGTCCCAGCTGTACTCCCTGAGGCACTTGCCTCTTCTATCTGAAACAGTTGGGCTGGATTAGCCAGGAGTGTAATTACTTCAGTAATTGGAAGGATGTCCATGGGTTTTACCCTATGGGTAAAATTAAGTCCTATTAATATACTGGAACTAGCTTCTACTAGTCCCAAGGCCTGCTTTCAAGATTCCCAGTCCCTGGGAGTGGGGAGTGCCCCCAGAACTGCCGGTTTAATCCTATCTTCTTCTCACATGCCATATAGCTGTCACTGCTCATCTCCAAAACCCATCTTCATGCTTCCCCAGACCACTGCTGAAGCTGCCATCACTTTCCACTTCTTGGCTACAGAGTCTCTCCCTGAGCCCTGTCATTGTCACTCTATCTAACAGCTGTCCTTCGCTCTGTTAGTATCTTTTAGAGATGTCTCAAAGCAGTTTTCGGGCTCCTTGAACTTGACACACACAGCCTTCTGCAGGGAGGATGCCACCATGAGGGTGACACATGCAGGGCAGCAGCCAGCACACCAGAGAAAGACCACTGCCCCCTTTTGACCCCCAGAGCCCTATTTCTGAATTTGACTAATCATGCCTAACACTTGTTTGTTAGAGTAAATTCTCCCCCAGCAGGCCCCTCCCTGCATTTTTTTCTAAGACTTTATTTATTTATTTATTTATTTATTTATTTATTTTAATTTATTATTTTTTTTTGCTGTACGTGGGCCTCTCACCGTTGTGGCCTCTCCCGTTGCGGAGCACAGGCTCCGGCCGCGCAGGCTCAGCGGCCATGGCTCACGGGCCCAGCCGCTCCACGGCATGTGGGATCCTCCCAGACCGGGGCACGAACCCGTGTCCCCTGCATCGGCAGGCGGACCCTCAACCACTGCGCCACCAGGGAAGCCCGACTTTATTTATTTAGAGCAGTTTTAGGTTCACAGCAAAATTGAGGGGAAGGTAGAGAGATTTCCCATGTACCCCTTGTTCCACACATGCATATTCCCCCCATTAACACTCCTCACCAGAGTGGTATATTTGTCACAACTGATGTACCTACACTGACACATCATAATCACCCAAAGTTCATAGTTTATAGTAGGGTTCACTCTTGGAGTTGTGTAGTCCATGGGTTTGGACAAATGTATAATGACATGTATCCATCATTATAGCATCATACAGAGTATTTTCAATGCCCTAAAAATCCTCTGTACATCTCCTATTTATCCTTCCTCCATCCCCAACTCCTGGCAACCACTGATCTTTTTACTGTCGCCATAGTTTTGCCTTTTCCAGAGTGTCACAAAGTTGGAATCATACAGTGTGTAGCCTTTTCAGATTGGCTTCTTTCACTTAGTAATGGACTTAAGATTCCTCCATGTCTTTTCAGGGCTTGAAAGCTCTTTTCATTTAAATGCTAAATAACATCGCATTTTCTGGATATACCATAGTTTATCCATTCACCTACAGAAAGACATCATGCTTGCTTCCAGGTTTGGGCAGTTATGAATAAAGCTGCTATAAACATCTGTGTGCAGGTTTTTTTAAATTTTTCAACTCCTTTGGGTAAATACCAAGGAGCACAATTGCTGGGTCGTGTGGTAAGAGTGTGTATAGTTTGTAAGAAACTGCCAAACTGTCTTCCAAAGTGGCTCTACTATTTTGCATTCTCACCAGCAATGAATGAGAGTGACTGTTGCTTCACATCCCCACCAGCGTTTGGTGTTGTCAGTGTTCCAAATTTTGGCTATTCTTATAGGTGTGTAGCAGTACCTCACTGTTGCTTTAATTTGCATTTCCCTAATGACATATGATGTGGAGCATCTTTTCATACATATGCTTATTTGCCATCCTTATATCTTGTCTGATATATATATATGTAACAGACATGAGGTGTCTTTGGCTTCGGCTTTACACTTTTTAATTGAGTTGTTTGTTTTCTTATTGTTGCGTTTTAAGAATTCTTTGTATATTTTGGATACCAGTCCTTTATACTCTCCTTGAATTCTAGTAACCACCACCATCAGCAAACACAAATAAGTCCATCAAATATTCCTACACAAATGTGAATCCTAGTCATTTATCTTATATAAGTTATTTTCCTAAAATCTCCTTGGCCCCCAGAGCAGTAAAATAACCCTTTCTATGCATGGAGAAGCTCTCAATTTTTAATCTTAATAGGCTATTAAAAAAAAAATTTCTAAGACAAGTGCATATGTGTATGTGTTGGTGGAAGGAAGCAGTGATTGACCTGTCAATGGTTTCTTTCTGGAAAATATGATGGCTATTTTTATGAATCACCAAAACCTCGGTTTTTCAGAATTCCCCCAAATACATTATGCAGCATACTAGCTCTGCAGGACGTTGCGGGGTGGGGTGGGATTCTGTGATCTTCTTTGGGAAATGTCAAAATTAAGGTGCTTCTCTGCTATTGGACTTCTTCAAGCCTTTAATATGCTAATGTTCACCATTAGACGACCCTGAAATAAGGTTTTAGATTAGGTGCACTGTTTCCCAAACTCACTTCACCACAAAGCATCTCATGGAACTAGTGTTATATGGAACACACTTTGTAAAATCCTGGGCAAGACCTAACCCCAGAGAAAACGGAATGTAGCAAAAATCAAAAGCTCTTTAATCAAAAACTTCCTGTCCTAGATCATCCAGGTCACTCAACTTTAACCGGCTTCTAACAAGTCTTAAGAATGTGCAGGGAAAATTGTTCCTTAAAGACATAGATCTGAGGTCCAACGAATCTTTATACCAAAGTAAGCTTGTTAGCCTATTTTTCTCTCCAAGGACAGAAGAAAGACAAGGGTGCTCAGTAGATATTTTTTGGTAAGTTGAATCCAAATTTGCTCTCAGTCATTGAACTAGGACCAAGATCTCCCACCTCAAGCCCCAACTGAAAGCTGGGATGCCTGGGCAGAGAATCATCATAGTCAAGGCCCACATCCCATCCTTCCCTGTGAAAACACCTCCATAAAGAAGGTGGGAGATGCAGGAGGGGGAGAGAGAGAAAAAAACTTTATTCTTTCAACATTGACCCATTTTGTTCAGGTCTAACAACTCAAAAGCAGCAGAGTCATTGAAACACGGATTGTAAAACTATAACACTCCTCAATTACTTCTTGTTGGCCAGACAAGCAAACCTATTATTTGACAATGCATCATGCTCCAAGAAAGTAAACTTTATCATACAGAGGTCATGAGAAAAAGACCACAGGTACAGTTTGCTAACCTCCACTAGATAATTTTTCACAGTTATCATCCAAGCACTGTAAAAGCACAAAAGATATGTTATCTTTGGGCTCAGTTTATTATAACGTGTGGGTGAAACTCCCTATAAAACCACTTACTAGGTAACTGTTGCACGTTCTCCTGCACAGAAAGTCAGATCAGTAAAACATCTTTTTGACAGTGTCTTTTTAAGTGTCAGGAATAAAAGGACGTGCTCTTAAAGGAAAAGTAGCACACAATTTATCACCCCCTCACTTTCCCACACGTACACACACAGATCCCCATCGCCTCTCTGCATGCCAGAGACACTCAAAAGAATCCTTCTCAGTAGTCTCATTTCTTTTAGAGCTGAGTATTTCACGGCAGAACTGCTCCTGGATAAAGCGGCAAGTAACATTAATTCAAGATACTGTAGGTGCCAGCAGTTCAAGTACTAGTCGTGGTATTTTTTCCCCTAGAGTCATCATATCGAGTAAGACCCAGGAAATACAAGATAAAAGAATGATGGATTCCCTCAGCAAATGCTCTCAAGAGTCTCAAATTTAACATTAGAGCCTAAGAGAGGTCACCTAACTCTAGCTTGAAACTTGGATTTTTTTAAAGAGCTTACCTCTCTCCCACAGTAATATCTTCACAGTCCTCAGGGATACATGGAGAGGGGGGGCAAGTCTTGGATGATTAAACCGCAGGATGTATAATGACATCCCAGGAAACTCAGGGTTCACCCTTCTATCCCCAAAAGGAAAGACAAGTTAAAGAGTGTGAGATGGGGAATTGCTCCCACAATGCAGTTCTCTTTAGAATTCACTTCTTACAATGGTCCACATCTAAGAGCTACATTCTCCATTCATTCAAGCAAAGGAACAGCTTTTTATTTTATATATATATATTTTTTTCATTTTCACCGAGAGCTTTATTGAACAACATATTCACCCTTTTGTTCCTCTACCTTTTGCCATTTTTCAGGCAACTTCATAATTCCATCTTCCCAAAATTTTTTTATCTTTTTGAGCAAAGAACTATTCCAGGTGCCTTTTACAGTCTTCCAGGGAATTGAAATTTTTTCCATTGAATTTCCATTTCCATTACAAGAATTTTGTTAAGACTGAAATAAATGGAAATCCGCAGGTGCAATGTCTGGTGAATACGGCAGATGACACCAAACTTCGCAGCCAACCTGTAACAGTTTTTGCCTGGTCATCAAAGAAACATGCGGTCTTGTGCTATCCTGATGGAAGATTATGCATTTTCTAAAGTTGAGCAATTCCGGACACTTTTTGTTGAGTGCTGGGAAGCAGCTTTTTAGATTGCTACACACAAAAGCAATTTTTTTCAAAGGATACTGACAGAAATCTGTTGGACGGGGGTGGTTAGTCATATCTCCCCACAAAGATCTGCTGAATAAATATTGAGGGGATTATATGTTCCCAATACAAAATAGGGACTATGAGAAAATCAAAAGAGAGAGAATATGCAGTCCCTATGCTTGAAAAATTTATAATTTTGTTGAAGAAATAAGACTTTTATACAGAGGACAAAGAACAATCAGCAAAATGCTAAAATGGTTGTCTTCTGGTTGAAATGTTTCTTCATTACCAAAATATGTTTGGAAGCCAGCAAAAAGAAATATATAGAGTTCCTTTACCTGGAGCCTAGCTCAAAAATAACCTCTAGGAACATGAAATACAGCCATGAACCTTTAAGGCTAAGCAAAACTTCATTTCCAAATAATTTTCCTATATTCAGCCATGTCAAAAGGTCTTTGAGATATTTCTAGTGAGTTCCTCATGTATTCAACATTCAGTCACTCGACAACATGTATGGAGCCCTCTCCATGGGTTGGGTACACGGGCTACAGGAGTAAAAGCCCTAGTCCATGCCCTCCCAGGGCCAGAGTTAGGTGGGCTCTATCCTGCACCTCAGGTACTCACACATGGGGAAATGTAAGACAGGGCAAGTGGATCACAGAAAACTTCTCAAAGGAAATTGATACCTGAGTTGAGGTATGAAGGTTAGTGGGTGTTAGCAAGTTGGAAAGGGGTGAAGGAAAAACGTGCAGCACATGCAAGGGCCGAGAGGCTTGGGAAACTTGGTGTCATCACAGGCTTGGCTTGTTTGGAGAAGAAGATGTAAGAAGAGTTCAGAGGAAAGCAAAGTTTTTTGTTTTTTTTTGTTTTTGATGTGGACCATTTTTTTTAAGTCTTTATTGAATTTGTTACAATATTTCTTCTGTTTTATGTTTTGGTTTTTTGGCCAGGAGGCACATGGGATCTTAGCTCCCCGACCAGGGATCGAACCCGCACCCCCTGCTTTAGAAGGTGAAGTCTTAACTGGACCACCAAGGAAGTACCACAAAGATCATTTTTGGGTAAGGGATCTGGGGAGGCTTCATGGAGGAAGTGAGGTTTGGAGCAGAGACTTGGAAAATGGGTAGAATTTCAGTTAGATGAAGTGAGAAGATGGGGGGGCAATGTTTCAGTATTCCTTAGTTTCCTGCACATTGCCTGGCATGAATAGTGCTCAGAAAGCATTATTAAATGTTGAGAAAGTAAACCAAGTTATCCAGGCAGAAGAGCGAGCTCAAGATGTGTTTGGAATGGTGAGTTGTCTGATTTGCTGGAAGTATAGAATCCTTATAGAGAAGACATAGGAGATAAGGCAGGAAAAATAAACTGAGGTCAGATTAAAGAAGTCTTATCTCTCAGTTAAGGAATGAGAGGAAAGGTTGTAAGCAATGGAGATCCATCAATGAATTCTGAGCAAGATAGTTGCAAAACCAAACTGTGCTAGAGATCATTTGGTAGGGTGGAGGAAAGAGGGACCCAAATCCACAGGCCAGTTAAGATGCTAAGGATGCAGGACCTCCCTGGTGGTGCAGTGGTTAAGAATCCACCTGCCAATGCAGAGGACACGGGTTCGAGCCCTGGTCCAGGAAGATCCCACATGCCATGGAGAAACTAAGCCTGTGCACCACAACTACTGAGCCTATGCTCTAGAGCCCACGAGCCACAACTACTGAGCCCATGTGCCACAACTACTGATGCCCGTGCGCCTAGAGCCGGTGCTCGGCAACAAGAGAAGCCACTGCAATGAGAAGCCCGCGCACTGCAACGAAGAGTAGCCCCGCTTGCCGCAACCAGAGAAAGCCCGTGCGCAGCAACGAAGACCCAACGCAGCCAAAATTTTTTTAAATAAATAAAGTTGTATATTAAAAAAGAGATGCTAAGGATGCAATCCATTGTGAAATAATTAGGTGGGGGCCAGGTGGGGGCAGAAGGAAGAGAAGAGACTTGTGGATTCACTGGTTGGAGGGCTCTAAGGACAGAAGGGTTACAGTGCTCCAGAGGTTTTAGGCTTTGTGGTCCAGATATCCAACGTTGCATAAAAAACAAAAGTTTTAAGCCTGAAACTTAATGGCTTAAAACAACAATCATTTATTTTGCTTAGACATAAGCAATTTGGGCAGGGCTCAGTGGGGATGGCTCATTTATGCTCCATGTAGCATCAGTCAGGGCAGCTGACTGAGGGCTAGGGGACCCTCTTCCCAAATGGCTCTCTCACACAACTGGCACCATGGTGCTGGCAGTCTCTGGGAGCTCAGCTGGGACTGAGGGGTGAGGGCCCTCAGATTCTCTCCATGCGGTCCCCTCCTTGTGCTTAGGCTTCCTCACAGCATGGTGGTTTATTCCAAGGGCAAGCATCATAAGAGAGAGAGGTAGGCAGAAGCTGTATGTCTTTTATGGCCCGACCTTGGAAGTCACACAGCATCACTTCTGCTGTTCTGTGTTAATAGAAGTCAGCTTAAAGGCTCAATCTGTTCAAGGGAACAGGGCAAGACTTCACCTCTTAATGGGAGAGTGGCAAGGTTCTAGAGGTGCATGTGGGATAGGAAATATTGTTGTAGCCTGTATTGGGTTAAATGGTGTCCTTCCAAAATTCATGTCTACCCACACCTGGGAATGTGACCTAACTTAGAAATAGGGTCTTCACAGATGAGTTCATACTGGATTCAGGTAGGCCCTAAATCCAGTGACTGATGTCTTTACAAAAAGAAGAATGACACACAGACACAGAGGAGACACACAGAGAAGATGGCCATATAAAGACAGAGGCAGAGATTGGAGTTATGCCAACACAAACCAAGGAATGCCAGGAGCCACCAGAAGCTGGAAGAAGCAAGGAGAGATCCTCCCTAGAGCCTTCAGAGGGAGCACAGCCCTGGCAACACCTTGATTTTGGACTTCTGGCCTCCAAAACAGTGAACGAATGCATTTCTGTAGTCTGAAGACACCAAGTTTGTGATCATTTGTTACGGCAGCCCTAGGAAATGAATACATGGCCTTTTTAGAGAACGCCATCTGCCATACTCTGTGGCTTGAAGACTGGAGTATAGTCTTGAAACATAACATCAGGAGGAAGAACTGGCCAAGAGGGGTAGGTTCTAGTTTCAGGATTTGCTCCGTGGAGTTTGTTGTGTGCAGCAAATGCCTGGATGGTGCCGGTTTGAAATATGGGGCTGGCGCTTAGAGAACTAAGCTGGGGCTAGAGATGAAGTTTGAAAATCTTGGCAATCAGCAAGAAGCTCGGCACAAAGTCAGACATCCTCTGCATTACCACTTCCTCTTGGGGCTGCATCAGGTGACCGCACATGAGTTGACATTTTAATTATTTATACTGCACAGTCTAAAGTGGTGTTCAACCAGCCAAATGGTTCGGGGTGATTGAATCAAGGGAGAAGGTGATTCGAGCTCTACATGGAGAGTTTCTAATAGACTTCTCTAGAGTTTACAGCTGAAGGGAAGAACTGCTCCCTCTGTTTTCTAATAGACTAACAAACCTCTCTAAGTCTTCTTCCAAGACCCCAGAGGTACCCGCCAATTGCTCTTTCGTTCAAGAGCCAAAATGAGTACAATAAGTTTTGTGGCTGGCACAGATGAAATTAGGAATTTGTTAGTGAAATGTTCTATATACTGATTTTCCTGACAACCCTCTCATGGTCTTAGATAGCAGTCCCTGATCAACCAGATGCCAATTACAAGAGAGCAGCCGTTTCACTCATCCAAATATTTCCACTTTGCTCAAAATGGATTCCAAAGAGTCCTGGGGTTCTCGGGGATGCTTTAAATCCTTTTTCCTGGCTGGATGGCATTTTACGTTTTATGTGTAAGACTTTATGTGTAAGACTTTGCTTCATTGCAAAGCTCAAAAAGAAATCGTATCTCAGTTTATATCTCCACCCCCAGCCCCACCCCTTGGTAGGGCATTTATTAATTTAGATTTCCTGGGAACTCAGGTCCCCCCTGGCTGGGCCTGGTAACGAAATCCCATTAAAGATAATGAATTATTTTCCAAAACTTTTTGGGCTGTTGGTTTTCCTGAAAGGTGCAGAGGGACAGAATTTTTTTTTTGCGAGGCACTAAGCTGAGACCATTGTGGATGAGTCCTTGGAGGGCTCTTTGGGGATGAGAAGAAGATAGAGAGAAGGACCAGAAGGGGCTCCCCAGGGAGAAAAATGGGAGAGGGTGGAGCCAAGGAGGAAAGGGAGAAAATAATGAGGGGCGGGGGGAGAAAGACACAGAGATCCCTTGTTGCCACAAGACCATTGAAGGCTCTGCAAGTGTTCCACGGGTTCTGAGAGTAGGTGAGCCAGAAAGCTCCCCTGCATAGTCGGGTACTTGGCGGGCAGGGGACAGAGTCTGTGGACTCCAGAAAGGCAGAATGGGAGCAGATCATGGAAGGCTTGCTTCAGAGCCCAGAGAAGTTCCTGTCCGCCTCTTCATACTCCCAAGTGAAGGCAACACTCTAGTAAGAACTTGGGGTATGGGGGGGGTTCGACTCCTTTCTGTACAAGTCTCCAAATAAAGACTAAATTTTTTTTTTTTTTGGAAGGGGAAGTAGCTTGCTGGTTATACTTTAGTAGAAATTTAAGCCCATAGTTTTTCCAAGTTCTAGAGAATAATAAAATTAATAAAACAGTGAACGTTTAGTACTTAGTGTATACCAAGGATTGTGTTAAGTAGTTTATGTATATTAGCTTATTTAAATCTTACAAGTTCTCTATGACGCTGGTACTATTTTTTTTTTTTTTTTTTTTTTTTTTTTGTGGTCGCGGGCCTCTCACTGATGTGGCCTCTCTCGTTGCGGAGCACAGGCTCCGGACGCGCAGGCTCAGCGGCCATGGCTCACAAGCCTAGCCGCTCCGCAGCATGTGGGATCTTCCCGGACCGGGGCACGAACCCATGTCCCCTGTATCGGCAGGTGGACTCTCAACCACTGCGCCACCAGGGAAGCCCGACGCTGGTACTATTATCAGATGAGAGAACTAAGGCATAGACAGGTTATAAAGTTTGCCCAAGGTCACTCAGAGCCAGGATTTGAACTAAGCAGTCCAACAGCAGAGCCCTGGGCCACTGTAACAAACATTAGGAGGTATATCATCCTGAATAAAGTGAGCTAATTATGAGGTTCTTTACTGAGGGCCTCTGCACAGGGCAGAGCACACGTTACAGGATCATGTTTAAAGCCGTAAGGACTTTAGCAATCACTGGTCCCAGTCTGGGAACCTGAGGCAATAGGAATTACTTGGCCAAGGTCCCACAACTACTTCGTGACAGAGTTGGGTTAGAATCAGAGCCACCTAACTCCTGGCTTCCTGCAAGGATGACTCCTGCGTGGACATCGCTGTCTCCCAGAATTAACCAAGGGCATCATCAACCCAGAAGGCCGGGTATGGAAACGTCCAGGTGTGCTCTCCCAGAGGGAGGAATACACAAGGAAGAGCTGGTCACAGGGACCCACAGAGGAGACAGCGGAGAGAGAACGTGTTTGCTTTACCGTCACCTTCTGTGAATGTAGACCCCAAATTCCAGGTCTGTTTTGGGGAACACAGAGGGAAAGAAGGTGTTGATGAACCAGCCCTCTGGGGGCCAGAAACTCCATCTGAACAAATGGTAAAAGAATTGGAGCTGCAAAGAGAGCAGAGCTGCAGAAGGGCTACTTATTTGCGTGAACAAAACAATCAAACCTTTCCTTAGATCCCTTTATGGCAGATGAAGCAGGGCTTGGGGGATCTTGGCATACCTGTCACTGAACATTTGCATTTCACACTGCAAAAACCCTTTAGATGAACGACCTCCCTATCTGCAAGATATTCTTGTCTTAATAGTCGAGTTATGTGTAACACCAATCCCACCAAGATTAAAGAGGAAAGAATTTCTGGTACGCAAGTTTACTAATGACTGACTAAGACATAAAATCTCGCTGCAATAAATTAACACGTGTCTTCTAATATGGACCTACTGATTTACTTGAGGCAAAGTTGCTCCGGAACCACACACCTGGGCACCATCGGGCCCCCCCTTAGAAGTGGCGGAGTTTATATTTACGTTCAGCTGCAGTGAACCCTGGGGACAGCCATCTAGTGCTGCAAGTACCAATAGCCCTAAAGTGGAGAGTGGCATTTCTGTGGGGAGATATGCTAACTTCTCTCTGCATACCTGCATACCTCAGTCAGGAATCCTGCAGTCAGTGTGCAGTGGAGAGAGAAAAGGACACCTCCCTAGACCCACCATCACCACCCAGGCACCCCACGCTCTGCTTTCCTGCCCTCTATGCACTAGACATTTTTATCTAATTTGTATTACCTGCCTTGAAAAACAGTGCCACGTTCTGTGAGTGCTCTCTCTGGGTTGTATAGGCAGCACAGCGTGGCAGGAGGCCAGAACAGCCTGGCCCCATGCGCGAGGATGCTGACCCTGTGCTGACCTGGTTCGAATCCCAGTTCTGTCACTTATTATTCATACAGCTTCAGACAGTTGACTTCTCTAAGCCTTCCTTGGCTTCCCTATCTGTAGAAAAGGGACAACCAACATACATCACTTAAAATAGTTCCTGGCAGATAGTAGGACTTAGAGGACAAGTATAGAGCGGGGCCCCTCTTCCTTCTAATTTTTCCACCCAGGCCTCCATGCAGAGAAAACAGTTGACCCTCAAGGCTTACCTATAACTTCCTGAAAGCACTGAGTAACACTCTTTCTGAGTGACTCTGAAGGCCATGAACTGGGCAAACTGCCACTCTACTGAAGCATTTATTTAAGTCTTGAGCATTGCAAGGAAGGTGCTTCATGTCACTAACGAATAATCCTAGCCACCTGCGCAGCATTAGAGTGGCCACAAAACCCAGCAGGCATCTCCACCACTGCACTGCTTTGTAGTTTCCCCGGTGTGGGTGGTTTAAGTTTCTGCAGACTCCGGTGTTTCAGAATTTTGTTGCTTTTCGGTTCCACCAAGACCTTTTCCCAATGCTGATGGCATTCGGTAGTTGCAAATGGACGTTTGTCCATCAGCTTTGACAACATGAGTTTAACTGGTTCAACCCACAACACAGGACAGTAGCCACCAGGGTCAGGCGTTTCAGAGGCTGGGGTATCAAATATCCTTAACTCGAAGCCTAAGTCTCTGTATCTGGATTTATCTAATTGGTTCCCATGATTACGAGGATGCCTGCTGCTCTCCTCTGCTGGAGTCTGGCTGAGTAGGACATCTCTTCAGAAGGGGAAGGGCCCTGACAAACCCCTGCTTCTCTTCTCCCTTGATTTTGACCCCTAAAGGAATGTGGAAGTTTGTGATAATGGAGCACTTAGCAGCCTGAGATTTGTGAGATAAAATGTAGTCCTGTGTAGGGGACACACAATTTTGAGAGCATTAGCCCTCTGTGGCCCCCTTTGCCTAGCAAAACAATAAAGCTATTCTTTTCTACTTCACCCTAAACAAACAACAAAAGGTAGTCCTGTGTAAGATGGGGATCGATACTCCAGAAGCTTCCACAAGGGTACTTCATTGGTCCACCCACAAGAACCTCTGGTGGGCAAGAGGGGAACAGGTCTGGGATGGAGCTGGCTCCTCTATCAGTTGCCTTTTCACATGCAACATCTTGCACGTCTGTCCCTTAAGAGTGAGTGTGGAGGTTAAAAGTGGGCACCCCTATCTTGGGTATTGAAGGTTAAATTGACATTTCACCACATCTCCCCATCGCCCCACTCCCACACACACCTGCATGGCTCCAGAAACTACACACCATCGTGATCATCCTCTGCTAAGAGCCCACTCCCTGAAGACCTTCTCTTAGGACCCTAGGCATTGAGAGTGTTCTTCAGTCAGAATGGTTCCTCAAGACTTAACTGGTAGTCTTAGATAATGAACTCCCTGGGCCCCAGCAGAAAGAAGTGGAATGTTGTCCCCACTTGAACACTGCCACACTGCCCCTGCTCTACTGCCCCTAACCTAAGGCTTTAACCAAGGGGATGATCCAGTGATATGGTTCCTGGAGATTTTTGTTCTGCTGTTCAAAGGTTCATAATTGTTATCACCAGAACATTTGCATCCCCGTGCACTGTGTTTCCTGCACTCCTGTTTAAAAAGAAGTGACCTTAAGTCCCACAATAAAAATGCTTTTTCTAGTTGTTATGCTTTATCTTGTTATGGTAGACAGAATTCTAAGATGTCCCCCAAGATTTCTGCCCCCCTGGTGTACATGTCCTTTATAACACCCTCCCCTTGAGTATAGGCAGGACCCATGAATATGATGGCCTCTCATTCCTGTGAATATGCTACATTATATGACACAAAGGATTTTGCAGATATAACTAAGGTCCCTGATCAGTTGACCTTGACTTTGAGTTAATCAAAGGGGAGATTATCTTGGCTAAGCCTGACCTAATCAGCTGAGCCCTGAAAAGAGACAAGATGCAGCCACAGATACTCTCCTGTTGGCCTGGTAGAAAGCAAACAGCCATGTCGTGAACTGCCTATGGAGTGAGCCATGTAGCTTGGACCTGAGAGCAGCCTTAGGAACAGAGAGCAACCCCTGCCAATAGCTAGGAAGAAAACATGGCTCAGTCCTACAACCACAAGGAGCTGAATTCTGCCAACAGCCTGAATGAGTGCAGAAGAGAACCCTGAGCCCCAGATGAGAACACACCCCTGCCAGCACCTTGATTTCAGCTTTGCAAGAGATCCTGAGAAGAGAACCCAGCTATTCTGCCCCCAGACTTCTAACCTACAGAACCTATGAGATAATAAGTGAGCATTGTTTCAGGCCACAAAGTTGGGAGAAATTTGTTACATAGGAATAAAAAACTAAAATACTCACCTGGGGCTTCTTCATATCACATCAGTTTTAATGTAGGGCCTAATGTAAGCCTGTTCCTGTTTAGCTTGGCCATCTTTAGCCTTTTTCCCCCAAATACTTCTCAAACATCTCTTCATTTTTGGCTTAGAACTCTGTCTTTTTACCAATAGGCTCACAAGTCTTGGCTCATTATTCTTCTTTGAAACTATTGTTAAGTACTCAGTCCATCCAGAACTCTTCAGCATCCCATACCTCTGTGACCTGCTAGGTTCTCTGTTTGATGGCCCAGCATCAACATTTGCACCTCAGCACAGCTTTGTTTTTCACTACCTGTCTTCATCTCCACAACACTCCCCAAGAAGCGCTACTATGGAGTTCCCAGATTTGGAGATTGCAAAGTTCTCTTGGCTATACCCCTTGAGGATCTCCAGGGGCTCATGTGCCTTGGAGTTCTGACAGGATATAATTGGCAGACGTAGTAGCTGGTATTCTCAATTAAAGTGAGGTGTTTGAGTGTTTGAAGAACACATTGAGAGTCCTCTAATGAACCAGAGGCATCCACATAAATGCGGTTTTACTGTATTTGATTTAGATTGCAGAAAGCTTCTCTATGACTAGCACAAGAGTGTGATTAGTAGTTTGTAAATGAATGAACATATGAATGAATGAACAAAACATTTTACTCAAGCAGCAATAGAATTAAGGGCCAGTAAGTAAGGTATCTAATTAAAGACATGCATTCATGGTTCTTTGCCTCTTGACTAAATTGTGCGTCACCCACTCAAATACAATTGTCAGTAATATTAGTTAGCATTTATGCTTAGTTTTTTAAATAAAAAGGCTCTATTTTTTTTTTTTTTTTTTGCAGTACACGGGCCTCTCACTGTTGTGGCCTCTCCCGTTGCGGAGCATAGGCTCTGGACGCACAGGCTCAGCGGCCATGGCTCACGGGCCTAGCCGCTCCGCGGCATGTGGGATCCTCCCAGACCGGGGCATGAACCCACGTCCCCTGCATCAGCAGGCGGACTTTCAACCACTGCGCCACCAGGGAAGCCCAAAAAGGCTCTATTTTAATCCCATTTAACCGGGCGGTAGGGAGATATGCTAACTTCTCTCTGCATATGCCATGGGGAGAACAGTTAGCCAGCCCACAAGATAGAAATAAAACTCTGGAGGTGACCGTGGAGGGCAAAGCACCTTAGAGAAAATAACTGGTCACCTGGATATTGTCCCTGCAAAACTCCAATCTACAGAGTAATAGTAAGCAACTTGAAATTTCTTTATAAATATTTTATAATTCTCAAAAGTCAGAAACAATCTGAATATCCATCAATACAGGATGAGTTAAATAAATTATGGTACATCCAAATGGAGTAATATGCAGTCATTAAAAATAGTGGTAAAAATCTATACTTATTGATGAAAGGATTTCATGACATACTGTTAAGTAAAAGAAAAGCAGGGACTTCCCTGGTGGTCCAGTGGTAAAGAATCCGCCTTCCAATGCAGGGGACGCAGGTTCGATCCCTGGTCAGGGAACTAAGATCCCACATGCCGTGGGGCAACTAAGCCCGTGCGTGACAACTACTAAGCTCACGCACCTCAACTAGAGAGCCCGTGTGCCACAAACTACGGAGCCCACACACTCTGGAGCCCATGCACCACAACTTCAGAGCCCAAGAGCCCTGGAGTCTACATACCACAACTAGAGAGGGGAAAACCCACATGCCACACCTAGAGAGAAGCCCATGCGCTGCAACTAAGACCTAACTCAGCCAAAAATTAATAAAATAAATAAATAATAAATAAATAAATCTTAAAAAAAAAGAAAAGCAGGTTAGAAAATAGTATTTACAACCTAAGTGTAAGGGGAAAAAAAAGAAAAGACAGACTAGAAGGTAATATAACAAAAATGTTAACCATGTCATCTTTGGGGAGTGAAGCTTATAGGTGGAATGACCGTACTTCCTGGTTTGCCTGGGAAGGTCTATTGTAAGAGCATGCCCATTCACTCTCAAAAGTGTTTGTTTATGTGATAAATTATATGATCACCCAAGTAGTTTTACTTTACCCTTGTAGTTTTGCATTTTGGCATACCTTTCTATCATCAAGAATACAGCTATTTTAATTTGGGCAGGGAAGCATTTTATAATGTTCATTTCTCAGTCATTTAAACTGACCATCCCCAGGTTAATCCAAAGTATATGTTTTGATTCAATTCAGTGATCCTCCTAAACACCAGGCACCGCGCCAGGCACAGGAGGTCCAAGAATGGATTCAGTGGTGTCCATTCTCTAAGCCGCAGGGCTCAGCACCACTGACCACTGTCCACGTCCCAGGCTAAGACTTTATGTGCATCACTGCCTTTACCCCTCACAACACAACTCTATGAGGTAAGCACTGTGGGTATTCCCCTTTTATAAGTGAGGAAGTATCGGAGAGGTTAAGCTACTTGCTCAAGTTTGCACAAGCAGAACTTAGAGCTGAGCTGTCTGCTCCAGAGCCCATGCCCCTAACTACTGGAGTATACGGTGTGAGGATGGGAAGTGGGGGGGTAGGCAGCAGACAGCAATCCGCTTCACCCTAGGACAACCCCGTGATAGAAGTATGCCGAGTGCCCAGTATGAGATAACCCAGCCCAGGATGAGGGGAGTTAGGGGTCCTTAAAGGATGAGCAGAAAGAGGAGGTGGAGAGTGAGTGAGGAGACATTCCAAGCAGAGGCAATAGATGAGTATTTGGTGTTGGAGTATTAAGGGAGTGACAAGTAATGTGGAGCTGATCACCTGTAACGTGCCAAGTGGAAGGGGAGGGGTTGGGCTGGCCCATGGAGGGCCTGGTGTCCCCACTAAGGGGCTTCACCTGTACCTAAGAGTCAAGGGCTGCTCGGGAAGGATGGTGAGCAGGGCCTGCCCACAGACTGTGCTGGAGGCCATCTGGAAAGGGCATCGGAGGGGCAGAGCAGTGCCAGGGAGATCAGTGAGCCCCACCACAGACTGGCAAGACGATTTACTGTGAAGCTATTGGTTTAAGTTTCGGGGCCCATCCTTGGCAGATGCCTCTTCCAAGGCCTGTTTCTAATTTGGTATGCACAATTTTGTATGCATAATTTTGCATGCACAATTCTGTATGCACAATTTTGTAGGCACAATTTTGTAATCTTTCTCTTAGAAAGCCCCCTCCCCAAACTCTTTAAGCTGCTGGACCCCCCAAACTTGGACCTGCCCTCTGTGACTAGTAATTGTTTTCTTGTGCCAGCATCCAATTCCCAGCCCTTTAGTAAAATTCATCTTCTATAAATTCCTCTTTTGACTTCAGTTTCTCTTCCTCTTTTATTTTTCTAAAGAAATACCTTGTTTTTCTTAATGCCCTAATCTATTCTTATCTTCTTGTTTTCATTTTGCCACCTAGTTATATTTGTTACTGTCAAACTTCTGCTGTATTTCATACCATTCCTCTCTCTCTGCTGTACCTCATAATATTTTAAAGTGTAAACAACAACAGAGTCTGGTGAAATGGAAATAGAAGAGTGCATCCACCATGTAGCAGGACCCTCTGCTGGCAAAGAGCCCGGCCAGGCTCCCTCGGCCCCTTTTTGCCCAACCTCTGACCAGCTTCTCCTCTCTCTGGGCTTCTTTCCTTCTTTACCATCTGTCTCCAAATTTTCTGCTAATTTACCTTCCCTCTAATTCTTTTCTTTTAGCCTCTGACAGGCCTAAAGTCACTGCCCCCAGGTCCTGTCTTTCCTCCAAAATCAAGTTTGTCTTCTTCTCAGTGAGGCACCTGTTATGCACTCTAGCAAGGCAGGTGATTACCACAGGGTTCCCAAGACATGGCCCTTGGGGGTACCTTGAGATGGGAAAGAAAGAGAAAGAAGCAGGGGGGCTTCCCTGGTGGCGCAGTGGTTGAGAGTCCACCTGCCGATGCAGGGGACACAAGTTCGTGCCCTGGTCCGGGAAGATCCCACATGCTGTGGAGCGTCTGGGCCCGTGAGCCATGGCCTCTGAGCCTGTGAGTCCGGGGCCTGTGCTCCGCAACGGGAGAGGCCACAACAGTGAGAGGCTCGCATACTGCAAAAAAAAAAAAAACAACAACAACAATAAAAAAAAAGAGAGAGAGAAAGAAGCAGAAAGGTATAGTCCAATGTATTTGCGCTTTGACTGCATATGCAGGCCAATATGCAAATCTCACCCCCAGATTCTGCTGCTCGAACTTGCCTTAGGTGTTCATCCTCAGTGTTGAAGCTCACAAACTTTATCATTATCTGTGTCCTTTCCACCATCCCCAGACCCATACCTTCTGAACCTTCTGGCAGCACCCTGGCTTAAATACTTAGCATCAATGACCATGTGATCAACAATGCAACCAATTAGGTGTCCCCATCAGCAGATTAGTTAATATAGTCACCTTACTCATATTTCAGACTATAAACTTCTTGGGGGAATTGGCTAGTTTGTCTTCTTTGCTGTCTAGTACTGGAACTAAGTAAGTATTTGTCGTATAAATGAACACCCCCAAGGAGTTAGTACAGCCTCAAAATGTACCTTTTATGGTCCTTGCTCACTTTACAAGTCAGCCCACTTCCTGGACCCATCTCCCTCTCCATCACTGGGCTGGAGAACGTGCCTTCTTGTGCCTGCAGCTCCACACTCTCACCAGCTGAAAAAGCAGGGCAGAGAGCAGAAGAGACATGCACCAATTGCCTTAGTAACAAGTTCTAAGTCGTTGAGTCTCCCAGCAGGGTCAAACACTATTCCATTTTCTGAGTGCATTTTTCACCCTCCCAAGTCAAAACAGCCAAACAAATGACCACAGGTCCACACTCCTGATGTCAGATCAGTCAATAGCAATTAAGGGTCTCACTTAAAAACTGGCTGATTGGTCCACAGTACTGGCAGGATTCTTGCTCAGGCTGAAGATCAATGTCAGCACATGTATCATGATGCCACATTGGTTATAGTTAGAAAGATGTGTGAACAGGAAAGTCATGGGTGTCATCCAGGGAAAGTCAGCTCCTGGGCTTTCAAGAGACCTCACGGCTTGGATGGTCTTGATGAATATCTCACTGACGAGTGTAAGACTCTTAACCTGAAGTATTTGAAAATGGACTTGATCAACAAATTCAGAGACAAGCAGACTTTCAGTGGTAAACTTCAGCTAGCTAAACTCACAAGAGACTAAACTATAAATCAGAATACGAGTTTCTTCCTTTTACATGGGTTATCCCTTTCCAGAAGCCAGAAACTTCCACTCCCCCAATCCAAGTTCTAGCCTTTCCCTATGTCATGCTGAATTAATAATCTGAAGGTTGCTTGGTGAGATAGAAGCAGAGCTGAGTCAAATGATAACTTTATGTTTAACTTCTCAAGGAAAAGCCAGTCTGTTTTCCAAGGTAGCTGCACTATTTTACATTCCCCCTGATAGTTGTGCGAGAGTTCCAATTTTTCCATATCCTTGCCAACACTTGCTATTATCAGATTTTGTGATGATAGCCATCCTGCTGAGTATGAAGTGATACCTCATGATTTTGATTTGCATTTCCCTAATACTGAGCATCTTTTCATGCACTTATTGGCCATTTGTATATCTTATTTGGAGATGTCTACTCAAACCATTTTTTAATTGGTTTATTTTTATTATTAAGTTGTAAGAGTTCTTACAACTAGATACAATGCACTTATTAGATACACATTCTTTCTTTTTACATTCTTTTTATTGGCACTGACTAAAATATTAAGGCATTCAGTCTCATTCCCCTTGCACTGTATTACCTTAGTTCCAGAACTCAAGATTTTTTTCTACTTTAATATTTCTGTCATTGAAATAATTTTGTAATGTGTATGTATGTATTTCTTTTCTCTCCATACCCCAAAGCTGGAATTAAAGCTATGTGAGTCTTATAATCGATGATGACCTGTTAAAGGGCATCTCAGGGTCATCCTTAGGTAGTTATGGTTCTGTAGAGGGGAGAAATGATCGAAAGAATAAAAAACTGGAAGAGACAATCACCACGGACTGGGGACTGCTAGAAGTGGGGTGTGGGAAATAATTTTGTAAATATTTTTTAATATAGAAAAAAAATCTAAATGATTTTCTTTGACATGCACAAGGAAGCCACTAATTAGGTCCCCAAATACCAAGTGTTCACCAGAGAGATCAGGGGCTCCTGTAGTCTTAATTGACTAGAAATCAAACCACAAGGTGTTAACAAGAAGCTAGAGGCTCTGGGCTGTGTTTCAACAACCTCTTCTGCACTGGAAGAGGATAGAGGGGGTTTCTTGTAAACTAAAATGACAGATCTGTCAAACCACAGTAAAGAGCCATTTTTATAACACAAGATGGACTCTCATTTTTGTTGAGGCTCTTCTGGGCGTTAGGAATAGAAACTCCCACCCCAAAGCTGGCTTGGATACAAAACAGTGGGATGGTGGTAACCATACAGAGGTGCTGCTGAAACAACTGGCTGCCAGCACTCGTGGAGCCTCGGCAGTCCTCAGGCAGGGGTGACTTGTCTCTGTCTTGTGCCCTTATGAAGCCAGGGATATAGGGCCTTCCATGAGCAGTAATCAGAATAATAGGTCATGTTTATTGAGGGCTGGCTACGTGTCAGGCACTGTTCTAATCACTTAATGGGTAAATAGCTCATTTCATCCTCCCGACAATCTATGAAGTAGAGACTTTTATTATGCCCATATTAGAAATGAGAAAAACAAGGCATTGAGAGGTTAAGCAACTCTGCCCAAGGTCACACAGCTAGGAAGTGATGGATTCAGGATTCAAACTGAAATATTTTGGCTCCAGAGTCGATGCTCTTAACCACTGGGCTTTGTTTTACTTTATTCCAGGCTCACAAACTAGACCCCAAGTTCCAGACAACTGTATAAAGATGCACATGAAGAGGGACTAGGAGGGAAATGTAAATGACTCTAAATTTGTCCTCATCTTAGATTCTTAAAGCTGAGCAGGACCTTCAAGATGATCTAGAACAGTAGTTCTCAAGTTGAGCCCACAGACCCCCGGGGTCCCCAAGACCTTTGTAGGGGCACCTGAGAGGTCAAAGTTTATTTCATAATTTTACTAAGACTCTGTATGTATGTCTTTTTCACTGTGATGAATTTTCACTAATGACACAAAAGCAGTGGCAGATAAAACTGCTGGTGCCTTAGCATGAATCAAAGGAGTGGCACCACTGTGTCATTGTATTTGTCACCATTACACAGTAGCAGTTAAAAAGAAAAGAGCCAGTGTCCCTTAAGAATGTTCTTAATGAAACAGTAAAAATTATTAATTTTATTGAATCTTGACCCTTGAGTTAACATGCTATGAGACAAGATGGCAAGTACATAAAGCACACCAGCTGCATTCCCAGCATGAGGATCCTGAGCAAAAGCACTTGTGCAATTGTTGAGTTGTGAGCTGAACCGGCCGATTTTATCGTGCAATGTCATTTTTATTTGAAAGAACAACTGACAAACTGTGGTTCTACAGACTTGGGTGTGAGGCAGACATCTCAAAAATAATTAAGTGAGCCTGTTACTTCAAGGAAAACAATTGACAGTAATGACAGTGACAGCCAATGATAAAATTTGAGCTTTCAACTAAAATTTTGAAGTTTGAAAAACCTGTACCTGCCATGGTGAGCTTGACAGCTTCCTGATACCTAAAATCCTTTCTGATAGCTTTGCAGTGATAGTAACAAATGTGATTTTTTTTGATATTTTATATTTGGTATTGTGTAATGGAAGGTGTCGTCTATTGGAAGATCTGCATAAATCAGTGAACCAATATTTTCCAAATCATGAACACATGACATTATAAAATCATGTGTGAGGGACTTCCCTGGTGGCGCAGTGGTTAAGAAACCGCCTGCCAGTGCAGGGGTCACGGGTTCAAGCCCTGGTCAGGGAAGATCCCGCACGCCTCAGAGCAGCTAAGCCCGTGTGCCAGAACTGATGAAGCCCACATGCCTAGAGCCCGTGCTCCACAAGAAGAGAAGCCACCGCAATGAGAAGCCCGCGCACCACAACGAAGAGCAGCCCCCACTCGCTGCAACTAGAGAAAGCCCACGTGCAGCAACGAAGACCCAATGCAGCCAAAAATAAATAAATAAATAAATAAATAAATAAATAAATTTTAAAAAGAAAAAATCACGTGTGAGTAAACAATTCATTTCTAGTATAAGATAGATGGAGGGATTTTAGTGGGAAAAGTCTGAAAAGTTCATTGATATCATTTCCACATATATTAGAATTCTCCCCTTTCCAATCCCATAAAGCTGGATTTTCTTCATATGCTTCAGCAAAACAACATATCACAACATATTAAAGGCAGAAGCAGATGTAAAAATTCAGATGCCTCCTGTCAAACCAGACATTAAAGATATTTGCAAACATGTAAAACAATGCTACTCTTCTCAATATTTTTTGGTTTTGCAAATACAGTCACCTTTTTTTTTTTTTTTTTGCCACACAATGCGGTTTGTGGGATCTTAGTTCCCTGACCAAGGATCAAACACTGGCCCCCTGCAGTGGAAGTGCAGAATCCTAACCACTGGACCACCAGGGAATTCCCAAATATAGTTACTTTAAAAAAAAATGTCATTTATAATAACAGGCAATATGTTTATTATTGTTATATTTACTGAATTAATAAGTAAATATTTTAATGTATCCTTTTTAATGTATAATATGATAAGTAACAGTAGAATAACTCACATAAATAAAAGCTCCTTGGAGTCTTCAATAATTTTTTAGAGTACTGAAAACAGAAAGTTTGAGCCTCTGATCTAGTTCAACATTTACCATCCATATTCTAGAATTTAATAAGTTTTCTTTAGAAAAAAAAGAAGGGCTCTATGGCCAAAATAAGTTTGAAAACTCCCACATTAAAAAATACTTGTATATATAATATATGTAAAATACATCATATATATATCAATAAATACACACACTCATACACACACACATAAATATATAAGAGCATTTCTTCACTGCACAACTCTTAAGAATCATGTTATATGCTAATGGGCATCATGGTGCTCTGAAGCAGGGGTCTCCAAACCCTGGGCCGCACAGCAGGAGGTGAGTGGCGGACGATTGAAGCTTCATCTGCCGCTCCCCATCGCTCCCCATTGCTCGCATTACTGCCTGAACAATTCCCCTCCCACCCCAACCCCATCCGTGGGAAAATTGTCTTCCACGAAACCGGCCCCTGGTGCCCCAAAGGTTGGGGACCGCTACTCTAAAGAGAGATGATGATGGTATGCAGATTTCCCCAAATTTACTTGATCTCCAATACTTCAATCATGGGATATCTATTAACATTTTGAAGCACCAGTTTTCCTTGGACCAAATTTTGTGAAATGTTGATCTAGTACTATCTCCTCATTTTGCACAGAAAATTGAGTCTCAGAGAAGTAAAGTGACTTGCCATAAATTACGCTACTAATTAGTGGCAGTACTGAGATTAGGACTCAGGTGTTCAGACTGCTAATCTGGCATTCTTTCATTCATTTATAACCTCCGAGCCTCCCCAGGCCCCATCTTCACTGGAAGGGATTACAGCACAGACTTCAGTGTATTTGCACCAACCAGCACTTCTAATCTGTTGCCTTTGAGAGATAATCCTACAAAATGCAGCAGAATGTAGATTCCAAAACCTGCAGAGATTACTTTTTATGGGAGGGGGATTATCTCTGTAATCCAATTAACACAGCAAGCCATGGGGAAAAAAAAACATAGGCTTTAGATTAGCATCGGGGGAGGAGTTGAGAAAAGAAGTTAATTCATATTAACAGGTTTGCAAACCTTTGAAGTGCATTTACACTTTCCTAAATACTAATCATAAATGTGCAAGGTGAGCCAGTAGCTTTTGGAAAGAATATTACAGCCATGAATCAAACAGTTTTAATGTTTAGAGTACTTCCTTATGAATGTCCCTTTTGAGTTTCCTTTGAGAGCTGAGTACATTTCTTCTTCCCAAATGACAAGTTTGTAACCCACTACATTTCCCTCTTCATTTTGGCTGCCAGGAAGCTTTGAGTCAGATTACAGAGGAATCCAGATAACCAAATCATCAGTATGATGCTATAGATGGTCCCCAAATTCCTGGAGATGAGAGACTATTTATGTCATATGAGATTGGGTAAATAATCTTTCACCTCTCAGTGAGTAATTTTACCATCTGTTGAGTCCCAGTAAAATTACTGGCTACTACCAAATTCCCTTACCAATCTTCCCTGGTCTCCAAGTGACTTTCTGCCAAAGCTCATGGTTTTAGCTGCTGAGAATCAAAGAGGTCATCAGATCGCTGTTCTGCCTTCCTTGTCGGTATCTCCTATGCTAATATGGTCAATAATTATGCAGAGGGCAATAAAATTAAACTGCTTTTATCCCCTGAAGGAAATGCTTATGTGCTCAAGATAGTTTGCATTTTCTGAGTATATTCCAAAATCTCTGAAGATTTTATTCATGCAAGGTAAGTCTGACCTTCAACTAAACTCAGATCTATAATTTAAAGTGGCCTCTTTGACTCAAAATCCTCCCCATTTCAATGCCAAATGGATCATCAGCTGCTCTCCAAGTAATATTCGCTCCAAAGGAAGGTTCCTGCTACTGATCGACGCACATTTTTGCATTTCCACTCACAGACTTAAGTTCTGCTCTCCAATATGTGACTGTAGCTTAATTGACGGAGGAATGCAAAAAGAGATTTGCAGGCATCTGACTACTGTCGACTCATTGACTTCCCTCAGAGAATTCTTTCACTTGTCTTTTAAATTTTCCTTTCTTGTCAAAATTGCAGGTGCAGATAAATGCTGGAATCTTATTTCAATCAGAAAGTGCCAAGAACAAGAAAAGATGGAGAATTTTGATTGTCGTTGAGGACAGAGCCTCAAACAGCTGGAGGCCTTCCATTCTCTTTTAGCTTCCATCCATCTAGGAAAAAAAATGCACTAAGGATTTCACTCAATTTGTGCAGAAAGATGAGGAAATTCACACTGAAATGAAGAACCACATTCCCAAAATAGCATTAACCTAGAACAGCGCTGCTGGGGGAATAAGAGACCTTGAATGTTGTGGGCACACCCCTGGTAAAAGGTCAGGGGATGCCCGAGATGGGATTCCTGTGTCCTGTTAGCTGATGATGCATTGGCTTTTCCTTTCAGGGAATCTTAGAGCCAGCTCAGGGATTTTCACCTCAGCCAGATTTTCTTTCTCCAGACCAAACACACGTGTGTTTCAAACAACTTCTGTGTAAACCTGGAAATGATTATAAGAAGGAAAAAACCAAAACAAAACCAATTTGACTTAGTTGTCGTTCAGAGCTTCGCCCCCAGGGTGGGTCAAACAATTTGTGTCGGGGTCCACCCAGTGCCTGCTCAGAAATTTGCTGCAGCACGTGCCACGGGGATCTGAAAGACTCTGGAAACAGGCTACCTCCTCACTAGTCTGGACCCAGGTCCTCAGCATCAGAGACTGTGTTCAAGGGTTTATGTATCTCCAGGCTCCAGCCCAACTCCTGGCATATAGTAGGTCCTCAATAAAGAACTGAACTGTAGCCCCTCAGTAAATATTTGATCATGGATGAAACAAGAATCTGTCCCTAGGCCAGATTCCCTGTTTCTGGTTCTAATTTCTCCTTCACCCCCAGCCTTATCATTTTCCCTCAGCTCTTCAACAACTCAGACCTGCACTGTCCAACACCGTAGCCACTAGCCACGTGTGGACACTGAGCACTTGAAATGTGGCTGGTCCAAACTGACATGTGCTTCAAGTGTAAAATACACACTGGATTTCAAAGAGTTAGTACAGGGGGAAAAATGTAAACTATCTCATTATTCATTTTATACTGATTACATGTCGAATGATCATATTTTAGATATATTGGGTTAAATATGTTATCAAAATTAATGTCACCCATTTTGTTTGTTTGTTTTGCTTTGTTTTATTTTGTTTTTAATGCAGCTTCTAGAAAAGTTAAAATCGTGTGGTTCACATTCTATTTCTACTGGACAACACGGGTTCAGTCCTCACCTGGCTCCCATTCAGACCCAGCCAGAGTCTACTGACAACCCACTGACTTAACCAACATAGTGTCAGTCCAGCCAGACCTGAGGTCCACCAACAGCTCCAGAAAGTCCCAGAAGTAAGTCTTTCTGGTCGGTCCACACCACTCATGCCACCCGTCCCTGCAGCAGGGCATGCTTTGCTGCCCTCTGCTGGCAATCCCGGTGCCCGCAGCGTCACAGGGCACCCAGAGCCTCTCCTGCTACACCCGGTTCTGACGCTACCCCTCCACTTCCAACTTCCCCATCCTTAGCATTCTGTTTTCAAGAGTAGCAGTGGGGGCCCTCAGTGGGGGCCCTCAGTGGGGGGCCCTCCCTGGTGGCACAGTGGTTAAGAATCCGCCTGCCAATGCAGGGGACACGGGTTCGATCCTTGGTCTGGGAAGATCCCACATGCCGCGGAGCAACTAAGCCTGTGCGCCGCAACTACTGAGCCTGCGCTCTAGAGCCCGCGAGCCACAGCTACTGAGCCCACATGCCACAACTACTGAAGCCCACGCGCCTAGAGCCCGTGCTCTGCAACAAGAGACGCCACCTCAGTGAGAAGCCCACGCACCATAACAAAGAGTAGCCCCTGCTTGCTGCAACTAGAGAAAGCCCGCACGCAGCAGCAGAGACCCAACGCAGCCAAAAATAAAGAAAGAAGAAATTTATATTAAAAAAAAAAAGAGTAGCAGTGGGAAGGAAAAGGGAGACTGCACCTTTTCAAAAGAAGATGTATTCTGGAGAAAGCAGTTTCTTTTTGAGATCACTATGTATTTCCTTCAAAACATAAAAGTATCTTGTAGTGTTCCTCACACGTCACTCAGGACTAGTATCACCTGGGACGTTTGTTAAACATGACAATTACCAGACCTCACTGCTGAAAATTCTGCGTTAATAAGTGAAAGTTGGAAGCCCAGGAATCTGTTTTAACAAGCCTCCTCCCACCCTCACCCTGCCCCCCCACCCCACCAGGTGATTCTTGTTCCAGGGAAGTTTGAGAAATACGGCTGTGGGGTAGAGCTTCTCAAAGCTGAAGGTGCTCACGGACTGCCCAGGGCCTTGTTACAGCAGATTCTGATCCAGAAGTTCTGGGCTGCACTGAGATCCTACATCCCGGGTGATACTGATGATGCTGGCCCATGGCCACGTTTGGAGGAGCCAGGTTGTAGATACCAGGGTCCGTGCCCCCAGGTGTGTCCTGAATAGCACACCTGTTGCATTAAGAATCACTACAACAAGGGGAGAGGCCACAACAGTGAGAGGCCCGCCTACCGCAAAAAAAAAAAAAAAAAAGAATCACTACAAGCTCTGCTGCCGCCTACCACTCCTACAGAGGAGTCTCTAAAAAGCAAACTCAAACTGTGCTTTTGTCTGGAAAAGCAAGGATGCCCCCTTTTGACAGCTCAACATATTTTCTGTAAAATGCCAGAAGAAGAACAGTAAGTATAATTTATTCCAAAACTTTTTCTTTTAATTACTATCGGTGAGAAAGAATTCCTTTCCCTAATAGGCTGTTAAGCCCCATGAATTGGAACATTGTAGGGATCCTGGCCATTTAAGCTAAAGATATTATGGGGGTGACTCAGTTTCGTTTTCTAAGACTATGTCCTCGGAAAGATTACCACCAGGATGAACCATGCAGGGGGAGCTGGGGCTTCAGAAGTGAGTGGCTGCCTTTGAGGGCTGTCCATGGTCTACAATCTTTAAACTCGGTTTCTGCCTTTATTTCTTAACCCTTTCCACCATGGCACCAGCAAACATTTTCAGTGCTGTCACATCTGGCACTCACCCTGGTCAGGCTGTTAATGCTCCTAGCTGTTCCCAATGATTCTCTGGGAGTTTGGGGGCAGGGAAAGTGGATGGGGAGTGCTTCTATTATTTTCTCTTTAGCTTTTTTTTTTTTATGCGCCGTGCTGCTTGCGGGATCTTAGTTCCCTGACCAGGGATAGAACCCATGCCCCTGCAGTGGAAGTGCGGAGCCCTAACCACTGGACCGCCAGGGAATTCCCGAGTGCTTCTATTATATCAGCTGTACTTAAACTATGTGCTTGAAACTTTCTCTTCCTAGTGGTGACTTTGGGTTTACCCAAGGTTATGCCTTAATTTCTCAAGACATCATGAGACTGCATCATAAACTGTGCAATTTTCAGACACCAATGCAGCTGCATTTATTAAGCAGAAGCCCTTTTGGAGGGGAACCTTAAATGACCAAAACATTAGGAGACAAAAATTATCTGACCATTCTGTTCCTGGCTTAATTTCTAAGGCTCAGAAAATGAGTCTAGCATCTATCCACGTAGCTTATATTGCTGGCAGATGGGTACTGCGTGTGTGTGTGGCGGGGCAGGGGAGCCGGAGGGGTTGTTTGTTTTGTTTTGTTTTGTTTTGTTTGTTTCAAGGCCAAGGCAATAATCTATCTTAAGAGTTAATACCTTCCCATCCTCACCCCTGCATTTTCAAAAGACTCCATCCATTGTAAGCCACATAGCTCCCATTAAAGTCAAATTTCCTTAGATGAAGAAGTAACTGAATGCCTAATTACACATGGAGTGCTGGAAAACAAATATTAAGACAGCATTTACATTGCCAGCTTTCTTTTCCCATTACACACCAGAGGATTTATCCTTTCATCTAGTGCGTGAGCATTGCTCTTGCAAGCTTGTGGTTCCATGTAACATATATTAGTATATCATTCACTATTAGCACCAACCTTGACAATCTAGAAGTTATGCCTCTCTCAATGTTATATATAGTCTTTCTTCTGAGCTAGAAACAAACCGAACCAAAAATAATCACCAAGTCCCACATCCTGGCTGTCACTTACCCAGACAGTGACATTGCAACACCCCAGGGCCGCACAGATCTCCTGTGAGCTGTGTGGATTCCTGCCATGGGCTTCACCCACGCAACTATCGAATGCAATTCACAGGCAGAAAGCCCATTTAAACCTTTATCCAGTGGCACGTTCGGGGTTTTTTCTGGACAGGCTGCTTCTGCCTGTGGAATTAAGTGAGTGCTCAGTGATCAGTCATTGTCCAGGGTTCAACCTTAGGTCGTACTGAAAGTGACCCAACAAAACGTGTAATACACGTGTATGCGCACTCACCTACGTTCACTTCCAAACGCTTAGACCTTGGAACATTCCTGAGGTTTGATCAGAAGCAAAGCCTAATATGGACACTCTCAAACTCCAAGGTCAGAAAGTAACTAAAGAAAAACTGCAACCTTTAACTGGGCTGCTGCCCAGGCCTCTGGTGTGTGGGTGTCACCTAGTTTTTCCAGATGTCAGCAGAGAGACAAGATTTGATAGATAGGTAACTTAGCCCTCACCTCCTGGGAACTGCTACTTCAATGCCTGGATCGCCTACCAATTCACATTGCTGGCGGGTTCCCGGTAAATGTGGCTGACAGACTGTCGAGCTGAGGCAGCTACACCCAGGGAACAATTTGCTGAGTGGTCTGGCAGATGCCATCATGTCACACGGAGCCTCAGCAGCTCACCTGGGGAGTGATCCAGCTTCCTGGGCTCCTGGCCCCATGTCTCCCAAGATTCTGTCAGGATAAACCAAGTCATAACCATGCAGTGCCCTAGACACTGGCATGAGGAGACTGGGGTGGACACTGGGGCTTAGGTTTTTCTGTTTCTCGTAGCTGCTGTTACAGACAACTCTAACTGCCCAGTCTCCTAATGGGAGTCTTATGTTTGTAAGAGTGGGAGTGAGAGGAGGAACTCCCAGAAGAGTCTTTCTGGGGTTCAAAGAATAGAAAGAAGCCTCCTACCAAGGAGTGGCACTGGCCAACACTGCCCCCTGAGGGCAAGGCATCAGCTCCCGGCCCCATTACAAGGGAGATGGCCGGCGGCCAGATTCCCAAAGTCCCTGAGGTTCTTCTCAGGCTCAGGTCTTGTGCCTCCCTGGAGTTATGTCATGACTCTGCCCAGAGAGCCAGCTTGCACCCCAGTGCCCATGGCACACCCAGCTGAATAGCACCGATTTTTTTTTTGCACAGATCCCATAATATATAAATTCCTCCACCACCCCAGGCTCTGTCTATCACAGTGATTCTCAAACTGTTTGGTCTCAGGACTCCTTAACACTCTTAAAAATTATTGAGAACCCCAAATAGCTTTTGTTTATGTGAGTTATGTGGATTATATCTATCAATATTTATCATACTACCACATTTTCTAGCCACTCTCCCTCCTGTTTGGTGGGATATTCAGGGCCAAATATTATGGCTACTCCCACCCCCATGGCAAGCCCTCCCCCCCAGTGGTCACCACTGAGAAGAGCTGTCTCCAGGGGCATGGGGACTTTGGGAAGCAGGTGGCTTTCTAAGGGGATGGAGACTGATGAGGTTTATCTTAGATGGGATAACCAGGGAAGCTGGTGTGGCTGGAGCAGAGTGAGAGTGAGATGAAGAGGGAGGTGGAAGCCAGTTCGTGTCAACCTCGTGTCAACCTCGGTAAGGAGGGGGCTTCCTTCGAAGTGTGATGGACACCATTGGATGGTTGTGAGTAGGGGTGACATTGCTGACTTGCTTTTTATATAGAACATTCTTGCTGCTATGCAGAAAATAGACTGTAGGTGTGGGTGGAAAGCAAGAGTGATGGCAGAAAGGCCAGAAGACAGGAGGCTGTTTTAAGGATCCAGATGAGAGATGGGGGATGACTTGGATCAGCAAGGGGAAGTGATGAGAGGTTGTCTGACCAGGATATATTTTGAAGATGGAATTGCTATAACTTGTGGTTAGAGTGACATGGGTATAAGGGAAATAGAATAATCAACAAGGATTCCTGAGTGTTCAATCTGAGCAAAATCTGGGTGAATACACTGAGATGGAGAAGATGGAGGTAGGAGCAGGCTTGAAGGATAAACTCAAGTTCTACATTGAAGAGGTCCAATTTGAGATGCCTATTGGACCCCCAACTGGAAATGTCAGATAGACAAATGGACTTATGTAAGTGTGGAGATCCAGGGTGTTGCAGAGATTGGAACTGAAGATATATATTTGGAAAATATTGGCATGTAGATGGTATTTAATCCAACAGGACTGTATGTCACCCAAGAGACTATAGAGAAGAGGAGAGGAGGGGTAGAGGATGGAGCCTACAGACTTAGAGGTGAGAAAGAGGAGAAGCAGAAATGGAGACAGAGGTAGCAAGAAGGACAGGAGGGTGTGATGCAAAAGGAGAGGCAATTAATTGTACCAAATTCTATTGAGTTCAAGTAAGATAAAGACTGAGAATCGACCACTGGATTAGGCAACTGTTTGGTTTTTTTTTTACTGTTTTTTTAGGCTTTCTTTATCTCCATCTTTTCTAAAATATATATACATTCCCTCGGAAAGAAATTGGATAATTTCTTTATTATAAGCCTTGTAAAACTGATTGTTAAAATTTTTTTAAATGTTTAGAACTAGTTATATGACTTTTTAAAACTACTTATATGTATCACTTTGATAAAAATACATTTAACTTTTTTAAAAAAATAAAGAGAAAGAGAACGAGATATGAAAAAGGAGAGAAGTATAGACACAACTGACTTATTAAGATGTCTAGACTCAGTGAAACACAAGCAGCAGTTTTAATTTTTTTAATCATTGCTTTCAATCATTTTCCAGTTGAATTTCATTTTCCCATTACTTAATGAAATACTGAGCGAGCTCATAACTTTCTGGTTAATTTCAGTTACTCTCTTTCCGAAAGAAAGACTAAGCTGACCCTGGCAATGTACAGGACAGCTGGGCGAGGCTACAGGCTCTGGAGCTTCAGCAGAGTGGGCTCCACTGTGGGCTTCCCTCAGCCACATCCAGCTCCTTGGGGTCAGGCAGGGAGTTGGGTGCATCTGTTAGGCTTCATCAGAGTTGAGGTTTTTCCAGGGAAATATGGAGAGAGGGGCAGGTAGATTGAATACTATATAAGGGTGTGATTTTAGGGATTGAACCATGGAATCCAAACTGAGCAAGGTGGGAAGTAAGGACACGAGGAGGGCTTTGGGGAAGTGGGGAAGGGAGCTGAGGTTGGTGGACCAGAAGTCTCAGCGGGGTTGAAGAATGCTGGATGTTACAAAGACTGACTGTGCAGAGGTTTCCATTTAGAATTCCCGCGCGCTGCAGCACATTCGTTACCCCTGTTCTTGCTGTAATTCCCTAGCGTTGCTCCACTGTTAGGTTTCCTTGAAGTTAGGTTAGTTGTCTCTGCCCCCTTGGAGGTATGCCTGTCTCAATTCCTCTGATGTGTGAGAGTCATTCTTCACTTTCACTAGGGAGATGGAAACATGATCAGTTGTCTTCCCCTCTCTTGCTTACCTTCCTCCCTTATAGCCCTCTCTCTCTTCATGGCCATGCCAAGGTTCCATAGAAAACTTTTCTCTCCAAACGACCCACTGATTCCTTTCTCTACGGCACCTCCTGCGCCATGGTTGTGTACTAGTTTTTCTGTTGACTACTTTTCTGTGCATCACATTAGAATGGTGAGTAGGTACAGGTAAAGTTTACAGGGGAAGGACGTGGCTGCCATCCTCTACGCAGAAAATAATTGGCGGTAATAGAGAATTAATCCAGTCTGCAGTGGCACATGCAGTCAGAGGGAGAGCATGTTCTGTGTCTCCTATGGTAGTATAATTATTTGGGAGCCTGTCTTTTTCAGGATAATGGCTAATGCATGGCAATAGCTGGCTCTGGCCATGCACTTTAAAGCCCCAAAACTCATAAAGAAGAATAGATTACTAATCTGTCAAGAGGATGGGAAGGATTCACTTCTGCACAAACCCAAGATCTCCTCTGACTCCAAATTTTTCAAATTCCTTTCAAGTAATTATTCTATTTTCTATAATAGAAACACTTTTATGGTAGCAAGATTATTCATTGTATTTCAAAATCCTTTTAAAATAATAGTACCCCTAATTTTTAGCTGGACACACGGCCATCAGAATCAAAACTGTATTCCCCAGAATCCTTTGCAGTGAGGTATGACCATATGTCTAAATCCTGGGCACAGTGAGGATTGACTTCTGGTCACACTCTAAAAGGTAAGGGATGTGTCATCCCTTCACTCTTTCCTCTGCTTCCATTCTGCTGCTTGGAATGGCAAAGAAACAGGAGAGAAGGAGCCAAGGACCCTGGATGATCCTTGGAGAAGAGCCACTATACCTGCCCTGGACCATCTTCACAAGTGAGAAACAAACTTCTCTCTTGTTCAACCCATGGTTATTTGGGGGCTCTATTACATGCATCTGAAATTGTATCCTAACACCATACTCCTCCTCTTTCTTTAGCTATGTACGTGTCAGACAAGTACAAAATGCCTAACCCATGCTTTGATCTTCCCATCCTTCATTTCATTCTTGAATCCATCATTGATAAGATTGTCACCTTGGTGATTTCCTCCTTAATAATGGAAATTTAACATTTATATCTAAGATAAGGATAAATCATCTTTCTGAACATCTAGTATCTACAAATGCTATGGCTAGATCCTATTCCCAAACTTCCGGTGATAAATGAGTGTCCTTAGGTAAATCAAACAGCTAATGTTGCAGTAGTTGAACAATAATCTTTGAATAGTAATCTTTAAACAGAACTAGTTGTATTTTCTAGTTGAGTATTCTAATAGAATGATTTCCTTTCCAAGATGCCATCTTGCCCCTTCCCCATTTGTATTGTTATTGCTAAACAACCCAATTTTAATTATCATTTAATTATCTTTATCTACAGTTGAGTGCCCCCCTTCTGTTGGAAAGCCTATTTTATATAAACCAAACCATGGGTAATTACCTATCAAAAGCAGATTTATCTAAAGTCCCACTGAAACTAGATGAGGCAGTTCCTGTAAGTCATAAAATCATTCAAAATGGGATCCAGGAGAAAGGGACAGCATTGCATTTGAATTTATAGAATACCAACAACATTATAGTTACCATAGGAAACCAATTCTTATCCATATTGCCTGCTGTGGGAGTACAAAATCTCAGTTCTAGATTCATCTCCTAGGACGTACATTGTGGTGGATACCATAGGCAGATTCACTCATCATTTTTTTCCAGTCCACATTTTCTTGCCTTTCTCTACTACAGAGGCTGGGGAAAAAATTAAAACCTCATGTTCTCAACCCCACCTCATCCCCTTGCAGTAAGGAGACATCATGTGACACAGTTCTGGTCAATGAGACACATGTAGAAATCTCCTATTTAAAAACATGAATTACCAGTATTTCCACTCTTATGCATACATCCAAAAGAACTGAAAACAGGGACTCAAACACATACTTGTACATTCATGTTCATAGCAGCATTCTTCACCACAGCCAAAAGATGGAAACAGTCCATGTATCCATCAGCAGATGAGTAGATCAACAAAATGTGGTATATATACACACAATGGAATATTAGTCAACCATAAAAAGGAAGGAAATTCTGATACATGCGTCAACAGGGATGAACCTTAGAAACATTGTGCTAAGCAAACTAAGCCAGACACAAAAGGATAAATATTGTATGATTCCACTTATATGAGGTACCTAGAATAGGCAAAGTTATTGAGACAAAAAGTAGAAGAGGGATTGCTAGGGGTAGGGGAAGGAGGAATGGGAATTATTTAATGGGTACAGAGTTTACATAGGGGATGATGAACAAATTCTGGAGATGGATAGTGGTAATAATTATACAACATTGTGAATGTACTTAATGCCACTGAATTGTGCACTTAAAAATATTTAAAGTGTTAAATTTATGTTATGTATATTTTACCACAATTTAAAAATATGAGTTAAAAATCTCTATGCCTATTTTTTACTTAGCAAATTGCTAGCCTGGATCTCTCCATTCTATAGTTCGCTTAAAGATTCAATATGCTAGTGACCTTAAACAGAACTCTATTTCATCACTCAAGTTGTCCTTAAGGTAGCTCATTTTTACCCCAAGGCTAGCCAGAGATAGAACCAATAATAAACAATGGCAGAGGTTTGTGGCTAAATAGCTGTTTTGCTTCTCCACCTTGAAGACATGGAGGACAGAAGGGATTTGAGAGGAAAAGGGAAGACAGATGTGTATATAACCTGCTACTTGGTGCTGACAAAGGAAGGAGTCCTTATACAAGGCAAGACATGCCCATGGCAGATAAGCAGGAAGGAGGGACATTCTCTGCAGTAATTTGAGGTGCTCCTCTATCATTTTATCTGCCGAGATGGGAAGCGTGTCAGTGATGAGTGGTGTTAGCCAGAAGATTGAGTGGCCATCGTGACCTGACTCTCTACACCCGAAGGCTCTCTCCTCATCTCTGGATTCTGGGTCCTTGCCCGACACATGGTTCTTACTTGCTAATAACAGTAATATAACATTTGTCCAGTGCTTACTTTGTCTGGCACTGCTGGAAGCATTTTATATATATTATTTCATTTAAATTTGACAAGATGCCTGTGAAGTACATACATACTATTATCATTATTATTATTTCCACTTTACAGTTGAGGAAACTGGGGCTAGAAAAGTTTGGATAATCTGTTCAAGGTCACACGGATAACAAATAACAGAGGCAAGACTGGAACCCACCCAGTCTGGCCCCAGACCCCTCATACTTAACCACTACTTTATGCTGCTTCTTAGATCCTATAGATAATTGTTTCCTCTGAGTAGTATCTCAGTCCCCAGCTGTGCTTAACTGCAAAATATTTTTAGCTATTACCTTCTCTGCCATCATCATGGCTTATTTACAGAGGAACTAAAATAATGTGTGTCTCTGCGTGTATGATTATACAAGTCAAATCACTTTCTATTTTGTAATTATATTAATTAGGGTAACATTAGCAGCTGTTATGGATACAACCCCAAAGTCTCATTTGCCTAACCCAATTGAAGTCTAATCCTTACTAAAGTTAAGTGCAAAATAGCTGGTCCTCATCAGATGATGAGGATCACAAACAGGCTTCCATATTATGGCTCCACCATCTTGGAAACTCATGGCTTCCAAGGATGCTCTTCTGGATCAAGCAGGAAAGAGAAAGAGCATGGAGGCTCATCCGTTAAAGGTTATTATGGGCCAGGCCTGGAAGTGTCACACAGTACATGGGCTCACACACCATTGGCTACAACTTAGTCACATGGCCACACCTGACTGCAAAGGAGGCTGGAAATGTCAACCAGTATGCCTGGGAAATGAGAAAATGAGTTTTGGGTAAGCACGTGACAGTCTCTGCCATAATAGCCTTCCCACTCAATAATGCATTTACATTGTCAATGTTTCCACAGTTCTCCTGAGCCAGAGATTTGAGTAATTGCAAAGTGTCATAAATGGATAGGATTAAACACCACCAAATGAAGATTTTCCCCAATACTCCTTTGGAATACATCTATTGTTACCTACCTCTGTGCCTTTTTTAACCTTATAACCTTTTTTAACCTTTTTTAACCTTTAACCTTATAACCTTTTAACCTTTAACCTCTATAAGGTTATCTACAAGTAATATAGGACAGTTTAGAGCTGTCACTGATTGCTCCTATAGAGAGGTACCAGCTAAGGTTTGATAATATAATCAAACATGGATTCCCCAGCTATCAAAACTTTTGTGAAGCTTGTATTTTAATATTATTGTAGGCAAACATTACTTTCTAACAGAAGATTACAATCTCAAGCAGCAGGAAATGGGGCTATGATTTTAGCCCCTTTTCTGTTTAATTTATTCTTTAATAGTCTGATACAACTTTTAGATTAACTGAATGCATGTTTACATGTCAGAGCAGATTAAAAGGGAATGGTAATGGAGTCTCTCTATCAAAACTAGGAATGAGCCCAAAAAGCAATCAGTCTGACAAATATCATATGATATTGCTTATATGTGGAATCTAAAAAAAGGGTACAGGGACTTCCCCGGCAGTCCAGTGGTTAAGACTCCACACTCCCAACATAGGGGACATGGGTTTGATCCCTGGTCAGGGAACTAGGATCCTGCATGCCACACTGTGTGGCCAAAAAATAATAAATAAATAAATAAATAAATAATACAAATGAACTTATCTACAAAGTGGAAATAGAGTCACAGATGTAGAAAACTTACGGTTACCAGGGGGAAGTGGGGTAAGGGTAAACTGGGAGATTGGGATTGATGTATACACACTACTATATATAAAGTAGATAACTAATAAGGACCTACTGTATAGCACAGGGAACTCTACTCAGTACTCTGTATGGCCTATATGGGAAAAGAATCTGAAAAAGAGTGGATATATGTAGATGTATAACTGGTTCGCTTTGCTGTACACCTGAAACTAACACAACATTGTAAGTCAACTATATGCCAATGAAAATTAAAAAAAATAATAATAAGCAATTGGTCTGAGTGTCTATAGTCAGAAGAAAATATATTTATTCCCTCTAGTAAAATAACAGTTAGGCTATAAGATAAATTAAGACATGGCTTTTAGAACACATTAACATCTGATGATTTTTAAAGAAAAATCCCATTCCTTAAGAACCTGCATGATATATCCATAAATTGAGTTGGTACCTGCTATAATCATCTCTTGCAACTATGCCATAAATATGCATGTATTTAAATAAGGACCAAGAGGTAACATTCAAAAATGAGAAGAGTGCTATGTTCAGGCAATATGATTATGGGTGACCTATTTCCCCTTTTCAAAATTTCCTCTAATATTTTTACATCGTATTATCAATAATTTTTGAATAATTTATTGCCAAAAATGAAGAAAAAGAATTCTTTCCTTACCATAATACAACCTTCCATTCTCCAGTGAAAAACAGTTACCATTTCTGTCTGGTCTGGCAGAGTGAGTAGTTCTAAAGTAAAATGGATTTTTTAAAAATTACAGTTCCCTGATAAGGACTGAGGGAAGTTAATTTTTTAAAGAGTGAGAAAAGAACACTTTCCTAGAGGATATACACTCACTGGTCAGTCTTTTCCTAACACTGAGGATGCCTGAAGCCTGCTACCCTGACCAGCACTTTCATTATTAAGAAGTGGCTAGGTGAAGGTACTCTTTGACTTAGAGAATATTTTATTAGCAGAAGCTCCAAAGAGATCCTTTCTTTAAATATTCACTGTGTTCAGTGTTCCCTATCACCTCAGGGATTTACTGAGAATTCCAAAAAAGTCTGCTTTGCATCCTTAAGCAAAGGTTAGCCATTTCAGGGGGTTGGTGTATGTGATGTTTTCTTATGGACAACATTCTTCTGTCCCTGGAAATCACTTTTTCTCTGCAAGGTCTTTTCAACTGCCTGAACATCTTTGAGATTCTTAAGCTCCTCACTGAGTATCAAAAAGTATCACTTGTAACCAAACCCACAATTTCTCAAGTTCATTGAAACATCTGTCTTTATGGCCCTATTTGGTGCCATGGAGTCCTTGCCTTACCTACTTGAATGTAACTTAACATCTAAGAAGACTTAAGGGCATTTGAAGTTTTTCCAAGAGGCCAAGTCAGGCATTCAGGGCTCTCACCCTCATTTTATTCTGATAATTTGACCTGAGACATAGGCAGAGAATTGTTAGAGTTCTCCATATCCTGTGTTCATAATCCAATATCTTTCTCAACCAATCCTTTACACATAAGGAAGTTACCTACTAGCAGAAGATGATACTTAGGACAGAGAACTATGTCTTGGTTATAGTAAACATAATGCCAAAGAAAAAAATAGGAATTCAGACCTGATAATGGGTCGGGGAAATGTTCCTACTTCCTGTGGGCAGACAATTCTCCATGGGTTCTTTGTGTTTCTGTTCATCTTGTAACATCTTTTATTCTGGAATGTATGTTCAAATGAACAGTCTTAGAAGATAGATATAGTGTCTCCCTGCAGAAGATAGGGAAGATTTGTTTGCTGTGCAGGATAATAAGAATATCTCTGTCCATAGCAAAGTTTGGGCAGGTTTGCAAGCAACTCCCTTGTAAGGTTGGTGGTATCTTAAGCTCATGGTCCCTCAGCTATGACAGAAACCCACTGTATACACAGCATTCCCTTGGGCCTGCCTCTACATTGCCCCTGTGGGACGTGGGGGGCAAGGGGAATGGATGAGAACATGAAGATCACGCTGCCCACTATGCCATGAGCAATGAAGTCCTTTGGTTTTGACCCAGGAAGTTCATGTCTTCTTCCAACATCCAGGAAACTGGAGGACTAACCTGATAGCTTGAAAGTAGGTTAAAATCATAAACCCTTCACAATTCTTGACTCTCTAACAAGAGTTAGTGCACTGTTAGGATGAGAACTCTCCTTAACCACAGTAAAAAGGGAATTTTGATTTCACAGGCAAAACAAATAGGTATGTATGATAGCTAAGTATTAATGCGTGCCTTCCACTCACATGCACTTATCTCTGATGACTTGTTATATTAAACATCCCCTAGACTTACCAGAAGACATGATTAATATCAACTTCACCCAGATTCATTAATAGCGCACCCTGAGTATCTTTAGCAAGTGTAATGCCACCATAAACACCAGCCATGGGGACTGGCTACACACTTTTTTTTTTTTTCTACACACTTTTGAAAGGAGCTTTCCCAGGAGGGAGCTAGTCCCGTTCTCATGGAACAGATCAGAGTTCCTCCAGGAAAAGATGATACTTCAGAGAATGAAATCTGAGATATTGAAAACTTCCTACTAAATCGAATAACCCTCAACTAGGAAACAATAAAATATCTAAAAGCCATAAAATGGACTTATAAAATGGACAATTAATATCATGCTAGCCACACGTAAGAACATCCTGTAATTTTAAAAAACATATCAATTACTTTCCATGTAAAGTGTTAATCCTTTTCTAAGAATGAAAAAACTTAGAAAAGGGAAAAAAAAAACATGGTAGAATCCAGCCATCTCCAAAAATAACAGATTTGTGATACTGACTCAAACTTGTGTTAGATAAATTTGATCTGCACGGAACACTTAGGATGCATATTATATTTAGTATTTTGCTATTAATGACAATCCAGAGGTAGTTTAGGAGAGAAATTTGTTTCCAGTATCTATGCTTTGCCTTTCATGCTAATACAATTCAAGATTGTTCTAAAGATGTATAATTACATTAGATCAGATATTTATAACACACTGTTCTCAATTATTCCAATGTATGTTTCCTCTGTAAGCTAAGAAAAAAGCAGGGTTAACAACTTCCAGTTTGTACTTTTAAAAAATAAGCATTTGAAATGTTTAAAAATTCCTTAAATTATCATTCTCATATTTGCATGTGGGGACACAAATATTTACCCTTCCTTTCTATCTCTTTAAATAGGTTCAGATTTGCTTTCTATATTTATAAAGTTTTGCATGTCACAAGGGACTTAAAGTATGGGGAAAGGGGAACTTCTATGGTTTCTCACTCTAGAATCAGCCCTAGGCAAAAGAGAGCAAAACTGCTATATTGGTTCTCATGTGTCCTTTGTCTCTTGCTCTTTCTAACAGCCTCCTTCTCAAAAACTGAGCCCAGAGGGCATGTGATTTGCCAAGGCCACATAGATAGGACAAAGCAGAAATCAAAATAAGAACATTTGACTCCATATGCCACGCTCTGATTTACTTAACCCTAGCTGATTGTGGTCTGTATACGTGAATGCATTCTTGTTTGACCACATATTCCTTACAGAGAATTAGTGAATTCTTCTGACTGTGACTAACTAGAGGCATAGTCTGTTAGCTGTCATAATCCGGGATAACTCCTTTTCTTCTTTTTTTGGGAAGGATCCTAGACATATGTTGTCTGTTTCTTGGGCATCTCAATAGGCCTTAAGGTCAGCACAGAATTTCTCAGACTTCTGCAACTTCCCTGGGTCTGATTATTGTGACAGTTCCCTGCTCCTATAGCTGCTTCTATAGACTCAATCCTTGTAACAGTGCCTCCTCCCCTTCTCCCTACGTGTAGACCTTATCATCCCTGGTAAGGCTTGCTTTCTTTCAAGTGTCCCTCTTCATGCTACTTCTACATTCATGTTAGCTTTTAAGATGTATTTCAAGTTTCTGAACTTTATTTATTTATTTTTAAATAGATTTTATTTATTTATTTATTTATTGGCTCCATTGGGTCTTCCGTGGATGTACACGGGCTTTCTCTAGTTGCCAAGGGCTTCTCACTGCAGTGGCTTCTCTTGTTGCGGAGCACAGGCTCCAGGCGTGCAGGCTTCAGTAGTTGTGGCACACGGGCTTCAGTAGTTGTGACGCACAGGCTTAGTTGCTTCGCAGCATATGGGATCTTCCCAGACCAGGGCTCAGACACGTGTCCCCTGCATTGGCAGGCGGATTCTTAACCACTGCGCCACAAGGAAAGCTTCTGAACTTTAGACGGTAATTCTCAGATTTGTTCTTTTGGGCTGCACCCTGCAGGCCTACAAGCCTTGTAATTGCCCAGCCTCAAGACTGAAGAAAGAGCCCAAGACAGTGACAGAGACATCAGTGGTTTATTGGATGGGGGAGCTTACACATTCAAAGCAAGGTCCTGGGGTGACACCCCACTGTGTACAGCAGACATCAGGCAGGACACAGCGGCAGTCTTCCCTGGGTAAGTGGTGTGGGGGGGGGAGGAGGTTATCGATTACAGGGAAAATTGATGTCAGGTTGGCTCATCAGTTACCAGGGAAACCAGCTGAGGGGCACCCCCTCATAGCCCCTCAGGTTAGACTTTCATGGGGCAGATGTTTCCCTTTGATAAACTAGTAGGTGGAGCCATTCTGGCCTAAGGATTAGAATAATCACTAGCTGGGGCAAGGGGCAAGCGCGTAGGCAGTTACTGACTAGGCTCTATGATTAAGAGGGAAGGTCAGTCAGGCGAGTAGGCTGTAGGTGAGGCAGGGGACTGGTCAGGCAGGGGATGTACAGACAGCAAGAGAACAGCCATCTTGGGTGACATGATTATACACGTTCATGAGCAGAACACTTGAAAATCTTATTCTTAAAGAAGTAAACTAAGGAATCAAAATGACAAGCCAGGAATTCAAGAGCAAAGAGCAACCTCTAAGCAAATAAACGAGAGTAGGGTCCTAGGTGAGCACCTGAGGCAGGACCTGTCATTTTGCTCTTAAAATATTTTTGAAACATTCATAACAAACAGTAAAGCACATAAAATAACACACTGAATACCTGGGTGCCCACCTCCCTGAATTTTCCAAAACTAATGGAAGCATCAGTTTACAGGTTTAAGAACTATTATAAAGTCTGAATAGAATAAATATAACTAAACAAATATTAAAGTATACACTTAGACACGTCAGATAATATTATGAAAAAGAATCATTTCTAACTCAAAGCAACCAGAGAGAAAAGAAACATTACCTTCAAAGCTGCAATACTGACAGTTGACTTCTCAACAGAAATGTTAGAAACCAGATGACAATAGAAAGATATCTCTATAAGTGCTGAAAAAAAATTACCTGCCAACCTAGAAATCCATATCCAGGAAAAATATTATTCAAAAGTGAAAGCAGGGGCTTCCCTGGTGGCGCAGTGGTTGAGAATCTGCCTGCCAATGCAGGGGACACAGGTTCGAGCCCTGGTCTGGGAGGATCCCACATGCCGCGGAGCAACTAGGCCCGTGAGCCACAACTACTGAGCCTGTGCTTCTGGAGCCTGTGCTCCACAGCAAGAGAGGCCACGATAGTGAGAGGCCCGCGCACCGCGATGAAGAGTGGCCCCCACTTGCCACAACTAGAGAAAGCCCTCGCACAGAAACGAAGACCCAACACAGCCAAAAATAAACAAACAAATAAATAAATATTTTTTTAAAGTGAAAGCAAAATAAAGCCATTTTCCAGAAAACCAGGGATGGAGAGATTTGTCACCAGCACACCTGCCTTTAAAAAAGGAAAATAATTCCTGATGGGTGTACGAAGATGCAGGAAAGAATGAACTGTACTAGAAAGAGTAAATATATATGAATATTATCTGCATCAAGCAATATCTTATGTGGTTTAAAATATAGAGAGAGGGCTTCTCTGGTGGCACAGTGGTTAAGAATCCACCTGCCAGGACAGGAATAAAGACACAGATGTAGAGAATGGACTTGAGGACATGGGGAGGGGGAAGGGTAAGCTGGGACGAAGTGAGAGAGTGGCATGGACTTATATACACTACCAAACAAAAAATAGATAGCTAGTGGGAAGCAGCCACATAGCACAGGGAGATCAGCTTGGTGCTATGTGACCACATAGAGGGGTGGGATAGGGAGGGTGGGAGGGAGACTCAAGGAGAAGGAGATATGGGGGTATATGTAAATGTATAGCTGATTCACTACGTTATAAAGCAGAAACTAACACACCATTGTAAAGCAATTATACTGCAATAAAGATGTTAAAAAAAAAAATCCACCTGCCAATGCAGGGGACACGGGTTCAAGCCCCGGTCAGGGAAGATCCCACATGCTGCGAAGTAACTAAGCCTGTGCGCCACAACTATTGAGCCTGTGCTCTAGAGCCCACGAGCCACAACTACTGAAGCCCGCGTGCCCTAGACCCCGTGCTCCGCAACAAGAGAAGCCACCGCAATGAGAAGCCCGTGCACCACAATAAAGAGTAGCCCCCGCTCGCTGCAACTAGAGAAAGCCCGCGCGCAGCAACGAAGACCCAACGCAGCCAAAAATAAATAAAATAAATTTATTTTTTTTTAAGTTTAACAATTTTTAGAATTTAAAAATATAGAGAATTTGGGCTTCCCTGTTGGCGCAGTGGTTGAGAGTCCGCCTGCTGATGCAGGGGACACGGGTTCGTGCCCCGATCCGGGAAGATCCCACATGCCGTGGAGCGGCTGGGCCTGTGAGCCATGGCCGCTGAGCCTGCGTGTCAGGAGCCTGTGCTCCGCAGCGGGAGAGGCCACAACAGTGAGAGGCCCCCCCCAAAAAAATTTTTTTAAAGGTAATAAAATAAATGTGTTAATACATATTTCAAGGAATATCAGAAAATAAATTACTTCTTATAAAAAATTAATTATTGAACATATCTTCACAATAAATTAATGAAATAATTATTAAATAATTATGAAATAATAAATTAATTATCAAGATCAAAATTATGTATATCTAATAAAAATTAGTTTATTTTATAATAAATTATTTAAAACATGAGTAAATCTATATGCTGTTTCTCATGCTTAGTTTATAATAATGCAATGCAAGATGTAGTTAAAATAATGAGTTTTGAAAGCAAGAAGTAGTGTAAATGACATGATTTTCTTTCAGTAAACATGTACATGTATTGTACTCTAGTGCTTGGCTTTTGGAAAACAGTTTTTAAATTTTGTATAAAACTCAAAATAATTCCATATACATTATTAGGCAACTCTGTATTTAGTAGAAAAGAAAAGCATCTTTGAGCAACCAAAGCAGTTTAGGTTGATGACACTGATCCTGGCCATTGAAATGTAAAGAGGAGTATGCCTTTTTTTCTTCTTGAAGAGTGGAAGAAGGGCAATTATGAAAGAGAGGATGGGAAAGTTGCCAGAGAGTTGCCAGGCAGTGTGTGTGAGGGGCGGGGGCAGGGTAGTATACATGGGAGTTGAAGGTTCTCTTAACTATCAGTACCCCAGTACCCTGGCAAAATCTTCATATAACCACAAGGATATGCATATCCCTGTTTGAAGACCATTGCTCTGGGGCATATATTGGGTTGGTCAAAATGTGCCTTTGGTTTCTAAGTAAAAATAAAAGACACATTTTTCATTTTCACCAAGAACTTTATTGAACAACATATTCACCGTTTTGTTCCACTACCTTCTGCCATTTTTCAGGCAACTTCATAATTCCATCTTCCCAAAACGTTTTATCTTTCTGAGCAAAGAACTGTTCCAGGTGCCTTTTACAGTCTGCCAGGGAATTGAGATTTTTTCCATTAAGAGAATTTTGTAAAGACTGAAATAAATGGAAATCTGAATGAAGGTGCCATGTCTGGTGAATACCATGGGTGAATCAGAACTTCCCAGCCAAGCTCTAACAGTTTTTGCCTGGCCATCAAAGAAACATGAGGTCTTGTGCTATCCTGATGGATGATTATGCGTTTTCTGTTGACTAATTCTGGATGCTTTTCGTAGAGTGCTGCTTTCAGTTGGTCTAATTGGGAGCAGTACTTGTTGGAATTAATCGTTTGGTTTTCCGGAAGGAGCTCATAATAGAGGACTCCCTTCCAATCCTACCATATACACAACATCACCTTCTTTGGATGAAGACCGGCCTTTGGTGTGGTTGGTGGTGGTTCATTTCACATGTCCCATGATCTCTTCCGTTCCACATTATTGTACAGTATCCACTTTTCATTGCCCGTCACAATTTGTTTTAAAAACGGAACATTTTCATTACGTTTAAGTAGAGAATCGCATGTGGATATATTGTCAAGAAGGTTTTCTTCACTTAACTTATGTGGAACCCAAATATCAAAGTGATTAACATAACCAGGCTGGTGCAAATGATTTTCAACACTTGATTTCGATATTTTGAGTGTGTCAGCTATCTCCCACGTGGTATAATGTTGATTGTTCTCAATTAATGTCTCAATTTGATCACAGTCAACTTCAGCTGGTCTACCTGACCATGGAGCATCATCCAGCGAGAAATCTCCAGCACGAAATTTGGCAAACCACTTTTGACACATTCAATCAGTCGCAGCACCTTCTCCATACGCTGCACAAATCTTTTTTTGTGTTTCAGTTGCGTTTTTACCTTTCTTGAAATAATAAAGCATAATATGCTGAAAATGTTGCTTTTTTCTTCCATCTTCAATATTTAAATGGCTATACAAAAATTCACCAATTTTGATGTCTTTTTTTAAATACACGCTGATATGACAGCTGTCACATACAATCTAACAAAATTGTTTTGAATGAAGTTAAAGACAACTAAGTGCTACTAGAGCCATCTTATGGAAAAAACCGAATGAAACTTTTGGCCAACCCAATACTAAGAGAGGAATCACTGAGTCCCAAGCTGTGCACATTTTCAACTTCACCAGATATTGACAAACTGCTTCTAAAGCAGTTGAATCAGTTTATAATCCCACAGCAGTAGGTTTGATATAGTACTTCAACATCATTTTGATTTTTCATTGGCACTGTATTTTTTTGTTCATTTTGTCTTTCCCTCTCTAAAACCTTTCTAAACCTTTCAACCTTTCTAAAAAGGTTGAATATCTTTCCATGTGTTTATTGGCCATTTAAGTTTCTTATGTGAATATGCTTTTTCTTATCAATAAGATATATTTCCATATTCTGAATATTTATGTTTTGTCATTTATATGCATTGCAGATAGCTTCTCCCAGTCCACAGGCAGATTAATTAAACATTTGGATGTCTCAGTTTCCTTATATGAAAAATGAGAATAATACCTCCCTCAAAAGATGTTAGGTCATTTGATTCTCAGAACAAATCTATGAGGTGGATAACATAATTAATCCCATTTTTCATATGAGAAATCTTTTCTCAGTTATGTCAAATTGTTTACCATAGAGGTTGTACCAATGTTTATTCTATCATCAGAATATACATGTCCTTGTTGCTCCACTTGAAATAATCAGACTTTTAAACTTTTCCCAATATGGTAAGTGTGAAGAAGAATCTCTGTGCTTTTTATTTTGCATTTCCCTGGTAACTAATGAAGTTGAACACCTTTTCATATGTCTCTTCATTATTTTTTGGTTCCTCTTCTCTAAAACACCTGTACATGGCTTTTGCCCCTCCTTACACTGGGTTGTCTCTTTCCTATTTATTCTTAGGTTCTCTTTATATAGTCTGGATACATGTGGCAAGTAGTTTCTCCCAGTTTGTGGCTTCTCACTCTTTTCTAAAAACTTGAAATATAGTTGACCTTTAATATTATGGTAGTTTCAGGTGTGTTACATAGTGACTTGACATTTGCATATATTATGAAATGATGACCATGATTAAGTCTAGTAACAATCTGTCCCCATACAAAGTTATTACAGTAATATTGACCACATTCCTTATTCTGTACATTACATCCGCATGGCGTATTTATTTTATAACTGGAAGTTTGCACCTCTTAATCCCCTTCACCGTGCCTTCTCTTTTTGTTCTCTTTATGCTGACAAGATGAGAACAAGTTCTTAATTTTAATATAATTTACTTTGTTTACCCTTTCCTTTTTGGTTATGCTTTTCTTAAGTTTATTACTTTCCTTTCATTTAAACTTTTCCATATCATTCTTGTATAAGTGTACCTTGTAAGAAGCATAATCAAACCTGATAGCTTCTTGTCTTTCTATATGTGAATTTATTTATATTTGTTGTTTTTAGTGATAGACTTATTTTTACCATCTTATTTTTTATTCACTGCTTGCAATCTTCTTTATCAGTTTTTGCCCCCTCCTTTCTTGTGTTCAGTGGATTGATAAATTTTCAGAGACTCACTACAATTTTAGAATCTATAGATTATATATCTAATTATTTGTTTAGGCTGTTTTAAATATTTAGCTTATATACTTAACTATAAATTTTTAATACACTAAAATTATTCCATATTTGTATGCTGTTAAGGACTTTAGCAATATATGAAAGAAAATTGGCAAAATATTGATTGCTGCTAAAGCTGGGTGATGGATAAACTGTTTTAAAGGCCCTCACATAGTAACTACCCATTAAGCGTGCACGTGTGCGCGCACACACACACACACACAGTCTTATTATTATTATTATTATTATTTATTTAATTTTTTTTTTGCAGCACACGGGCCTCTCACTGCTGTGGCCCCTCCCGTCGCGGAGCACAGGCTCCAGACGCGCAGGCTCAGCGGCCATGGCTCACGGGCCCAGCCGCTCCGCGGCACGTGGGACCCTCCCAGACCGGGGCACGAACCTGCGTTCCCTGCATCGGCAGGCGGACTCTCAACAACTGCGCCACCAGGGAAGCCCGATAGTCTTATTATTAAGGAGAGTGTTTATCTTTTTTGTAAAAACATGCAAAAACTTGTTTTGTGGGGGATTTTTCAGTCACATAAACACATTTCCAGTTATATTTTATCTGTTCCTGTTCTCACTGCTTTTTGGTTGGTTGGTTGTTTTTGAATGCCATGGTTTTTTTCCTCTGGGTTTGGTTTTCTTCTGGATGGAAAATATCCTTAATAGTCTCTTCAATGAGAATCTATGGCAAATTTTATTCTCCTTTTTTTTTGAGGGATAGTTTAATTGTGTATAAAATTCTACATTGATGGTTATTTTTCCTCAACACTTTCATAATTTTGCTCCTTTGTCTTCTGACATCTATCATTATTGATTAGAAAACAACTGTCCATTTAATTACCATTCCTTCGTGGATAATAAGTCTTTTTTCTCTGGCTGCTTTAAAATTTTTCTCTTTATCTGTGATGCAGTGTCACCACAATGTGCCTTTTGTGTGAATTTATTTCGATATTTACTGCTGGATATTTGGAATGCACTTTTGTTTGAGAATATACATCTTCCTTCAATTCTAGAAAATTTTAAATTATTATTATCTCATCAAATATTGCTTTTCCACAATTTCCTCCATTCTTTTCTTCTAGAACTCCTATTAGATGCCTGAAACCTCCAAAATATTTCCTTCACATCTTTAACTGTTTGTTCATATTTTTCTTTATATTGGATGCTGGGTGAATTCCTCAGCACACTTTTTCAATTTACTAGTTCTCTAATATTTTCTGATCTAGAGTTGTCCCAACTTTCAAGAACTGTTTTTATTTCTGCTTCTTTTGATTCTTTTATGGATATTAGTCCTTGTTTATCCTTTTGAAAAAGTGACATTTAAGTTGAGAAACTAGAAACCACATGAAGTGGCAGGTGTAGAACATTCTAGGCAGAAAAAACAGCTTTGGGACCTGATTTTCTCCCCCTAAAACTCTGTCTGCTCCTTAACCAGCATTTATTTTCAACTTGACATATCACATAAGCATAGCTGATGATAACTCAGCATGTTGACTAAATCTCGTGGCTTTTGGTGCTGTAACCATGCACTTATTACTTAAGTTTGGGGTGTAAACAATATGATGTACAGAACTTCTATGTTGCTGACCGGGTCTTGGTCTCATTGAGTAAGTGTACTTTCTCTGACATACAGAAGCTTTACTTCCAGTAGGTCAATTGAGCCATCTTGTATCCCAGGAATAAATAAATAAAAGGAGCTGACTGAGCAACAGACTGCATGGTTTTAGTTGGAGGAAGTAACAAAATGCAAATTTAAGTTAATCATGTGCTTTATGGAAAACAATAAAATAATCCTATAAGTATAAACAAAACAGTTAAATGTCATCGCTTAGCACCATCTTGATTATATATAAAAGTACAAACTTGGGCATTAAAAGCATGTGGCAATATGCACTTTCAAAGGTGTCACATACATGATTCAAATCTTCCAAACTATGCTTAGAGTAATAGTTTTTAGAATATGATTTAATTTACAACAACAACAACAAAAAATTTAATCCTGGTTGGAATCTGAATATCCCCAGTTGTAAAACTATTGCTCCCACTCCCTAAATTCTGGGTGGTATTTTGGGTGGTGGTGGAGATAGATAACCCTGATATTCTTTTGCTCGTGTCATATCACTTTTGATGATACAGTCATATGTCTCTTCTCTCTGTCGTCCCTTCCTCCTTCTGGCCAGGTACCATTCTTGCAGCTGCCTGTTTGAACCAATCTAATATTGTACTTTTGACGGGGAAACTAACATATTCACGTCTCTTGCATTATCTGATGCAGTGAGCTTGCCCCTCATCCTCTTGTGAGACTGTCACCTCTCTAGCTCAGGGTGCTGATACACAGGTAGGTAAGGCAAGCTTCTCAGCACAACCACGCAGCTGTCTACACATAGCACAGCGCAGGGGGTCCGCTAGCTGTGTGCTTACCATCAGCCAACCATGGCGTCACACTGTATGTTTTCCTTTTTATACACTTAACAGTGTTGCCTTTATCTAGCATTTACCATCCTCATTTCTCACAGCACCTCTAAAGCAAGAAATAGTTAGATCAAAAAAGGCTGACTATTCTACATTGAGTTTTAGATTTTTAACTCTCTCCTGAAATTCCTTTACAAAGTATAAGTGACATTAAGTTTTTCACATTGCAGAAGAAGAACAATCACAGTTTGGGGCTTGGCTAATTCCAGTAAGTCTTCTTTTTGAATGAGGTAATTCAAATACCTCAACTGGAGAAAGCTCTCTCCAATTTCTCCTCAGGAGGAGGTAAGTGCCTTGAACGTGCTGTTCAATTCCTTCAATAGTACAGTGGCCAATGTAAGTGGAAATATTTTTCAACACAGAACCTGCTTTTTCCAATTCAACATTCTGTTTCAATTCACTACCAAATGCCCATACAGAAAGAAGGTTTAGTGCCAAGGAAATCCATGGTCTCATGAGCCATAGATTTGCTCTCATGTGCAAATCAGTCAACATGAAAGCAAATTCACATTTTAAAATAGTTCTTCCAGGGAATTCCCTGGCAGTCCAGTGGTTAGGACTCAGCACGCTCACTGCTGGGGCCCCGGGTTCAATCCCTGGTCAGGGAACTAAAATCCCATAAGCTGTGTGATGTGGCCAAAAAAATATATAGTTCTTCCATTGGTTTAGAAGCTAAGTATAGGTCTAGATAATTTCAAGAAAATTAATTTTTAAAATAGGTGCAGCCTGTTAAGATAGGATGAAAGTTGTCATTAGCAAACTTTCCATGGTTTTTGAGGTTTCCCATGCCAGGCCTACAAGGGCTGGCATGGTGTGGTCCCTACCATCATCTCCAACCACAACCCATGCCTTATGTCACTTGTCATTTTTGTTCTAATTGTGCCAATCTTCTGTTAGCAGCTAGAAATGCCAAACTCTTTCCCATCTCTGGGCTTTTGCGCTTATTTTTTTTTTATCTGCCCAGAACATGCTTCTCCCTCTTCTCATCTTCTCCCTGACCGCTCTATCCAAAGTAAGTCATTCTCCTTAGTCCCATTCATAGCACTCTGTTGACTTCCTGCACAGCACTAATCAGAGGCTGAAACTTTCTTATTTACTGGTTACTGATGGTCTGTTTACCCACACTAGAATGTAAGCCCCATGAAGGCAGGGGATCTAATTTGTCTTATGCTCCATCCCTAGATCTTATGTGCCATCCCTAGATCTTATGTGCCTGGCACAGAAGTCTACTAGCCTATGACATCTTCTTGATTTAGAAAAATAACCATTGTTATTCAAACAATAAGCACAGATGACTATCTGGATTTCATGCAGAATTGACATAAAATGGAATTTAGGGTATTCTGAAAGCCACGAGCGCTAACCTTTTGGTTTGAGATTTTGGAATTCATTTTTGTTAATTCTGCAGGATAGCCACTAGAGGGAGACATAGCCAAATACTACACTCAAGTTCTAAGTTTTTTTTTTTTTTTTCCCATAAAATTTGGAAGTCCTGCAGCCCAACCCTCCTTTCAGCTTCCCTGAAAGATGTCCATCCACCCAACTTCTTTTAAAACAAACCAAAAAAGTTATAATGAGGAATTCACTACCCCATGGGACAGACAACACTACAGCTAAGCACCAACTCATTTAGAAATTTCTCTTTCTGAGAAAAACAAATATCGTATATTAACGCATATATGTGGAATCTGAAAAAATTGGTATAGATGATCTTATTTACAAAGCAGAAATAGAGACACAGACATAGAGAACAAACGTATGGATACCAAGGGGGGAAAGTGGGGGGTGGGATGAACTGGGAGATTGGGATTGACATATACACTACTGGTATATGTATAAAATAGATAACTAATGAGAACGTACAGGGAACTCTACTCGATGCTCTGTGATGAACTAAATGAGAAGGAAATCCAAAAAAGTGGGGATATATGTATATATATAGCTGATTCACTTTGCTGTACAGTATAAACTAACACAATATGGTAAAGCAACTATACGCCAATAAAAAAATTTTTTTTAATTTTAAAATGACGGGCTTCCCTGGTGGCACAGTGGTTAAGAATCCGCCTGCCAATGCAGGAGACACGGGTTCGAGCCCTGGTCTGGGAAGATATCACATGCCGCGGAGCAACTAAGCCCATGCGCCACAACTACTTAGCCTGCGCTCTAGAGCTTGTGAGCCACAACTACTGAGCCCACGTGCCACAACTACTGAAGCCCGTGCACCTAGAGCCCATGCTCCGCAACAAGAGAAGCCACCACAATGAGAAGCCTGAGCACCGCAAAGAAGAGTAGCCCCCGCTTGCCACAAATAGAGAAAAGCCCGCACAGCAGCAGCAGAGACCCAAAACAGCCAAAAATAAATAAATAAATTTATTTTTTAAAAAATTTTAAAAAGAAAGTCCTCTTTCTTACTGATCTGTCCATAACTACCCCTCCTTGCTCACCTCCTTGTCTAGATCATTAAAAAAACTGACACTATCTTGGGCCCTATCCTTGGCCTCATTGTCTAAGATAATCTTTGGAACCTGTACCCGGCCAATCCCACTGTGCCTCACACATTTCTCATCCTCCGTCATGGCTCAAGGTGGAAAGTTCTTGTGTTTTCTCTCCTTTGACCCCTGGCCCACTGCTTCCTCCACTGAGCTTTATACTATACCCTGTTCCACAGGAAATGCACTCCCCAACATTGTCAACTCCCCGTTATCCCAGGAAGTGCCTCCATCCCCTTGCCATGAAAGCTGGTTCTCCCAGAGGACTGGTTACCCTGCATCTGCCTCTAGTGAAGGTCTGGTTTTCTGAAGTCCCCAGGACCACAAGCAGGGTTGGCATTCACTCAGCTGTCAGTGCCACTCTCAAAGCATCACTTCTGCTTTGAGATTTGTGACATCCTGTTGTTCCACTGTCACCTGTTCATCTACTGGTCAAGGCTGTATGGAAGACTTTGGGGTCTCATTTCCATCCAGCACCACCCATTTTGCGTGGCTTCAGCAACCATGTAAATAACCAGTCCATCATACTAGCCTCTTTATACCACCCACACCTGGGACCTTCCCCTGGACCTCAAATTTACACTAGTAATTGTCTCCCCAGCTCACTCAGTACCCCATCTCACCATATGCATCCTTCATTCTCATTAAGATGTCCACTGTATTTTCTCCCTATAGCTCAGGCTTGTCACTTCTTTTCCTATCCAGCCTACACTCCCACTATTATTTTCCACCTTACTATACTTATCCACTTATATTTCTTCCCCAACTTTTCCCCCAGCCAAAATCACAACTGAATAAATCCATCTGTTCTCCTTTTCTGTTCCTACACTAATCACTGCTAGTGAAGATATCATTAGCAAATATTTATTGACAACAACTGTATGAGGCAGTACCATTATTATCTGCATATTACAAAAGTGAGAAATAAAGCCCAGAAGACATAAGTAAATTGCCCTAGATCACACAGCTAGTAAGCCAGACAGTCTGCCTTAATCAGATGTCTTTTTTTTTTTTTTTTGCAGTACGCGGGCCTCTCACTGTTGTGCCCTCTCCCGTTGCGGAGCACAGGCTCCGGACGCGCAGGCTCAGCGGCCATGGCTCACGGGCCCAGCTGCTCCGCGGCATGTGGGATCTTCCCAGACCGGGGCACGAACCCGCGTCCCCTGCATCGGCAGGCGGACTCCCAAACACTGCGCCACCAGAGAAGCCCAATCAGATGTCTTTAAAGTATATAGAGTAAAAATTGATAGAACTACAGGGAGAAATTGACAAATTAATCATCAAAGTGGGAAATTTCAATTTACCTCTCCAAATTATTGATAAGTTAGGCATTCCAAAACTTAGTAAAGAAATACATGCTGAGAACACTTAGCAAGTTTGATTTAGTGGGCATGCATGAAACCCTGATCCCAACAGTTAGACAGTATATATGGTATAGTTACCAAAATCGCCAATGTACTAGGCCAGTGATTCTCAACATTTTTGGTCTCAGGACCTCTTTATACTATTAAAAATTACTGAAGACTCCAGAAAAACTTCAGTTCATGGAAGTTATATTTACTGATATTTACTACATTAGAAATTAAAACTGAAAGATGATTTATGTGTTTATTAATTTAATAAATACAAATATTTATTTAAATTAATAATAACATTGTATGTTAACATAAATAACATTTTTATGAAAAATTGCTTTTTTAATTAGTGAGAAAAATGGCATTGTTTCATTTTGGCAAATTTCTTTAGTGCCTGGCTTAATAGAAAACAGCTGGATTTTCCCAGGAGCATCCGTTGTGATAGATTGTTTTAGTTGAAGTCTATGAAGTCCAGCCTCACCCATGAGAATGAGAAAAGCAGCCCCTGAGATCCAGCAGGAGTTGGTGTTGCTGGGAGCTGGCCTGGCATTCACAGCTGGCCTTGGTGGTCAAGGTCACAGAACATCCCCTCAGACAGGGCCAGCCTGTGACCATGATGGACCAAAACGAAAACAAGACCATGAACTTGTCTAAGCCACGCAAGTGGCCAAACAGCTCCCTATTCTGGCTGGGTAACCACTTCTTCTTTACCAACTACAGCATTGCTCCAGTCGGCCCTTCTGTGTTAGTTTCCCATGGCTACTGAAAGAAATATCATAAACCTGGTGACTTGAAACAACAGAACTTTATTCTCTCCCAGTTCTGGAGTCAGAGTGAGAAGGCAAGGTGTTGGCAGGGCCACACTTCATCTAAAGGCTCTAGGGGAGAATCCTTCCTCATCTCTTCCAGCTTCTGGAGGGCTCCAGGAGTTCCTTGGCCTGTGGTCACATCACTCCGGTGTCTGCTTCTGCTCTCCCATGATCTTTTCTTTACGTCTGCCTCAAATGTTCCTCTGCCTTTCTCTGTAAGCGTACTTACATGGAGTACGCTAACTCATGGAGTTAGGACCCGCCTGGGTAATCCAGGATGATCTCATCTGTAGATCTTTAACTTAATCACAGTTGTCTACAAAGACCTTTTTTTTTTCCTTTTTTCCAGATAACTAACACTCACATGTTATGGGGTAAGGATGTGGACATATCTTTTGAGGGGTCACCATTCAATCCATTATACCTTCCTATAGATAAGATTGATTAAGAACCCTAATCACAGAATTACCACCACATCCTGACAGTATACAATACAGAACAAAGCTCTGCTTTCTTAAACCCTCCCCCCATATCACCTAACCAAACCCAAATCCTATGTTTTTTCTAAAACTATCTTACCAAGACTGTAGACAATCTCTGCTGGTGTATATTCTCCTTCCCTGCAATGAAGAATAAGCCCACCTTGTTCAATTACTGCTCTGTTCTTGGCGGTGTTTGGCTGGAAGGCATTTGACACAAGGACATGTAGCTAGAAAAGGGAAGAGTACTTTAACAGCCTTTTCAAATCATTGTGAATGTTCTTCTCTGATACTACACCCAAATTCAACAAATGATAATTTCTTAAAGGTTACTTGACTGTGGAATCTGAAACCATATCAATGAACTTTACACACCCTGCTACATGAAAATCCATCAGTCTATTTTTCACTTTGAGTCAATCTTTCATCCATGCATAATTTTGGACATGATTCATTGAACATTTAGAAAAAAAAAGGTTCACTGAGGTATAGGTATCTTCCAAAGGTTGACACATTTCATTATACAATGTGTATTTTTAAAAATCACACTTGTTGATATTACCACCAATCTCATTAGAAAAGTCCTTATGTATTAGGAAGCTGTCAACTTTACAGTGGTGGATACAAGATTTCCTAAATTTGAATTTTCCCTTGAAGCTCAAGTGTTATCACTGACAATAATCATTTTTCCTCAAAGTGGCAGACTTACTACGACCATTTTCAAGAAAATATCTGCCATATACCCAAGTCTGAATAACCAAAGTTTGTTTGTCAGTTGTTCTCTCCAGTTTAAAAAAAAAAAGTATTTTATAAAAAAAAGAAAGAAAAGCTGATTCTGCTTTCAACTTACTCACACAAGTGCTTTTCCATGGGAAAACCATCATATTTTGGAATACATCAAAAATGCTTGGGCCTCCCTGGTGGCGCAGTGGTTGAGAGTCCGCCTGCCGATGCAGGGGATGCGGGTTCGTGCCCCGGTCTGGGAGGATCCCATATGCCGCGGAGCGGCTGGGCCCGTGAGCCATGGCCACTGGGCCTGCGCGTCCGGAGCCTGTGCTCCGCAACGGGAGAGGCCACAACAGTGAGAGGCCCGCATACCGCAAAAAAAAAAAAAAAAAAAAATGCTTTATGTGTACTTTCCATTTTGCCAAACAGAATAATAAAAAAGATGTGTTCTCAAGGTTCAAGACTTATTAAAAGTATAATTTTTTAATGTTTCGTCAAGGACATTCTTAAGTTAAACTAGCTTTATGGTGGTGAAGAATAAAATGACTGCTAGTACAGTTTGATGCCACTGCCTGGATTCATGCTAGGGCACCAGCAGTTGTATTCACCATGTTCAAATAGGAAGCACAGTGAAAAAAAGCAAATAATGTCCCAGTATTGTTATGAAAATAGTTTTGACTTCATAGTTCTCCTAAAAGGGTCTTGGGAATCCCCAGGGATCTGCAGGCTATACTTGAAAACTGCTGATAGTATAAAGCAGTCTCAACAAATAGAAAGAATAGGTATCAATCATACAGAACAAAATCTCTGCCCACAATGCAATTAAATAAGACTCAATTACAAAAAGAAAAGTCCCCTTACATTTGGAAATTTCAGAACATTTTTTTAAACAATCGATTGGTCAAAGGAGAAGTCATAACAATTTTTTAAAAAACATGCTTAGAACTGAATGATGACAAAAATACAACATGACAAAACTTGTGAGATGCAGCAAAAGTGATACTTAAGGAAAATTTGTAGTCTTAAATGCTTATATTAGAAAAGAAGAAAGACTAAAAATTGATCACCTAAATACTTAAGTTGAAAGTGGCAACAGAATGGACCCAAAAAACTTAGAAAGAAGATGATGATAAGGATAAGAGAAAAAATTAAAGAAATAGAAGGAAGAAAGAAATGATAGGAAGGATCAATAAACCCAAAAGTTGATTCTTTGAAAAGATACAAACTTCCAAAAAGGGAACTCTCATGCACTGTTGGTGGGATTGTAAATTGGTGCAGCCACTGTGGAAAACAGTGTGGCGATTCCTATAACAATTAAAAAATAGAACTACCATATGATCCAGCAATTTCACTTCTGGGTATTTACCTAAACAAAATCACTGATTAGAAAAGATATATACACCCCAATGTTCATTGCAGTGTTATTTACAATAGCCAAGATATGGAAGCAACCTAGTGTCCATCAATAGATGAATGGATAAAGAAGATGTATATGTACACACACACACACACACACACACACACACACACACACACACACACACTGGAATATTATTCAGCCATAAAAAAGTGAAATCTTGCCTCTTGCCATTTGGAACAATATGGATGGATCTAGAGGTTATTATGCTAAGTGAAATAAGTCAAAGAAAGACAAATACTGTGTGATATCACTTATATGTGAAATCTAAATAACAAAAACACAAACAAAACAAATGAAAACAGACTCAGGTACAGAGAACAAATAGGTGGTTGCCAGCAGGGAGGAGGTTGGGGGGGGTGAGGAAATAGGTGATGGGGATTAAGAGGTACAAACCTCCAGTTATAGAATAAATAAATCACAAGGATGTAATACACAGCATTGGGGATGTGGTCAATAATATTGTAATAACTTTGTATGGAGACAGATGGTTACAAGACTTATCGTGGTCATCATTTCATAATGTATGCAAATGACAAATCACTATGTAGTACACCTGAAACTAACATAAATTGTTCATCAACTAAATTTCAATTTTAATAAAAGGGAAAAAATACAGCTTAAGAAAAATATATATATATATTTTTTCAAATTTATTTATTTATTTTTGGCTACTCTGGTTCTTCATTGCTGTACGCGGCTTTCTCCAGTTGCGGAGAGTGGGGTCCACTCTTTGTTGCGGTACGTGGGCTTCTCATTGCGGTGTCCTCTCTTGTTGCGGAGCATGGGCTCTAGGTGCGCGGGCTCAGTAGCTGTGGCTCACAGGATCTAGAGCACAGGCTCAGCAGTTGTAGCGCACAGGCCTAGTTGCCCCGCGGCATGTGGGATCTTCCCGGACCAGGGCTCAAACCCGTGTCCCCTGCACTGGCAGGTGGATTCCTAACCACTGCGTCACCAGGGAAGCCCAAGAAAAATATATTTTAAAGATATTAACCTATAAAACAAATAGCAGAATGGAGAGAACAGAGCAAAGCGTCAGTGAAATGACAAAATATTTCAATTCTTTCTGATTTTAATTCTTTTGGATAAATATTTTTTTTGGAAATCAGGATCTTGAAGAGCTGTTTGCACCCCCATGTTCATCTCAGCATTATTCACAATAGCCAAGATATGGAAATAACCTAAATGTCCATTGACAGATGAATGAGTAGAGAAAATGTGGTACATCCATACAAAGGAATATAATTCAGCCTTAAAAAAGGAAGGAAATCTTGACATATGTGACAACATGGATGAACTTGGAGGACATTGCTTTAAGTGAAATGAGCCAGTCACAGACGTACAAATACTGCATGATTCTGCTTCTGTGAGGTATCTAAAATAGTCAAACTCAGAGAAGCAGATAGTAGAATAGTGGTTGCCAGAGGCTAGGGTGGAGTGGGGCAGAGGGCGGGAATGGGGGGGAGTTGTTGTTCAATGGGTATAAAGTTTCAGTTATGCAAGAGGAGTCCTAAGTTCTAGAGATCTGCTGTATAACACAGTGCCTACAGTTAACAATACTGTATTGTGCACTTTAAAAACGTGTTAAAACGGTAGATCTCATATTGTGTTCTTACCACAAAAAAGACTGGGAGCACAAGGAAACTTTTGGAGGTGATGGTTATGTTTATTACCTTGATCGTGATGATGGTATCACGGGTGTATGTGTAGGTCCAAACTTACCAAATTACATACATTAAAGTTGTGCAGTTTTTTGTTACTCCTCAATAAAGCAGTTAATTAAAAAAACATAAAAGAATGAAACAAGTGATATCACTATAGACCCTGAAGACATCAAAAGGATAATGAGGGAATACTAAAAACAAACAAAACAAAAAACTCTGAACACCTAAATGTGACAACTTAGATGAAGAACTAATTCCTTGAGGAACACAAACTACCATAACTTACCCAATATCAACTAGTTCATTTGAATAGCCCTATAACTATTAGGGAGATTGAATTCAAAATTTTATAACTCCCAAAAAAGAAATCTCCAGGCCTAGATGGCTTCACTGGAGAATTCTCCCAAACAATTACATAAGAGTTAACACCAACTCTACAGAATCTCTTCCAGAAAATAGAAGAGGACATTTCCTAACTCATTTTATGGACCTAATATTACCCTGATACCAAAACCAGACAAAGATGATGCAAAAAAGAAAGCTACAGACCAATGTCTCTCATGAGCTTAGATGCAAAAATCCTCAACAAAATATTAACAAACCCAACCCAACAATACATAAAAAAGAATTAAATACCATGACCAAGTGGAATTTATTCCAGGTATTCAAGACTAGTTCAACATTTTAAAAACAATCAATGTAAACCACCTATCAACAAGCTAAAGAATAAAAATTACATGATCAGATTAATTGATGCAGAAAAAATCAATTTGACAAAATTCAGTACCCATTTATGATAAAAATAGGAATAGAGGGGAAATGCCTCAACTTTTTAAGAGCATCTGCAAAAAACCCAGAGCTAACATTATTGTTCATGGGAAAGGAATGAGTGCTTTCCCCATAAGATCAGGAACAAGGCAAGATGTCCCTTCCCACCTCTCATATTCAGCGTAGTGCTAGATGTTTGCAAATAATGGTTTGTCTTATGTTGATGTATCTTGGAAGTGATTAAACACTTATTGTTGAGATCAAACACTCATAAGTTGTCCAATACAGAGGAGCTGCAGGTGGTGGGTTAAAGTAGCCAAGGAGGAAGAACCTTCCACAAAGCCCACCTCTCCCCACCGTTTGTCTGTTCCAAAGGAATATGTCTGGAATGCAAAGTGTACATGTAACACCTGGAAACCCACAGGTCCCAAGAGGCCCAGGCAGGTGTCCAAACAAGTGAAGAAGGCTACTATGACTTCCCACCCCAGGAGGTTGTTGCAGCCAGGATTGTGGCCACACAAATATCTGGCCCCTTTAAAAGTAAACTTTATTATTTTCTAGGTTTACTATTTCCTTAATAATATGATTCGTAATGTATTTGAAAAGTGAAATATTCTAGACATCTCAAATCATTTTTTAAGAAGATATTTGGGGTAGGAGTTTATTAATTAATTTATTTATTTATGCTGCGTTGGGTCTTCATTTCTGTGGGAGGGCTTTCTCTAGTTGTGGTGAGCAGGGGCCACTCTTCATCGTGGTACGCAGGCTTCGCACTATCACGGCCTCTCTTGTTGCAGAGCACAGGCTCCAGACGCGCAGGCTCAGTAGTTGTGGCTCACGGGCCTAGTTGCTCCGCAGCATGTGGGATCCTCCCAGACCAGGGCTCGAACCCGTGTCCCCTGCATTAGCAGGCAGATTCTCAACCACTGTGCCACCAGGGAAGCCCCTCAACTCATTTTTTAAACCAAGTTAGATTCAAATAAGATTCAAAAATTAATATATAATCCCCCTGGTTCTTACCAGCTAGGCAGTCCTGCCCAGAATGCACTGCTGAAGAGATGTAGCAGGTCACCTGGTCCTTCCTTAAAATTTCTGTGCCTCAGTTTCCTCACCTGTAAATTCGTGATCATAATAATTCTTATCTGGTAGGGATGCGGAAGGGATTAAAAGAGATCATTCAGGTGAAGCATTTAGAACGGTGCTTGCATCTGGTAGGCCTCCTGAAGAGAAGTGCTCCTAGCCTTCTGCCCACAGTTATTGGGGAGTCAGTCTTTTGGAAGGGCACCGGAGAAACTGCTTTCTATGAATCTCATTCTGTATCCAGAAGTGATTAGTCAACACTGTAGTTGCTCATCACCATTCACTGAAGGCTGATGAAAGGAGATAGCATTAAGAAAGGAAGCCCAAGATCACTCACTGGATGTCTGCAACTGCATCCATTGATGTCTTATTTGGTCTGATTTTCTTCACCTGCCTGGCCCCCTAAGGCATTTGAGTTTGTGATGTCTGCTGTTTTGCTAATCTACATTATAGAATTCCCCACCACTTAGGCCAAACAGCCATGGTTGAACGGCTGAGAGAGAGCAGTCCTCTCAGAGGTAAGGGAATAAAGGAAAGATTTTAGCATTTGCCATCACTTTAGAGAAGTCACTTATTTAAAGTTTCTCATGTGAAACCTTAACACTAAGTGGAGGAGGGGCTGAGGGTGGATTTAAAGGATTCTCAAGGGTACTTTGGGTTATCTGCTGTGCGGAGGTCTTCTGTTTGCCCTCCTGGTCCTCTCTCCACCTTCCCCACCATGCTCTGTGCCCAGGACTGCATCACCAGGCTGTGTTGCCCTCTGGCTTCCAGTTGAGTTCAGGCAAAGGTTGGGGGTAGGGGTGGGGGACACCAGCAGAGATGGAGGGGCAGGAGAGCAAGGTTGGGGTGTCTCTGCTCCTCTCAGGTGGCCGTGTCCGTACAGCTCTGTCTCTGGGTTCCTGCGAGTACCCTACTCCCTCCCATGGCCCCTGCAGGTCTAAGAGTGGAATCAAAGCTTGCTATTAAACACGCTTGGTACCTACACAGAGCCGACACCTTGGTAAGTAGTCCCTGTGAAATAATAAGAAATATATATTGGTCTCTGCCCCTGGTTCCTGACACAGAGCTCCTAAAATCCTTGTAAATAACGGTGCTAGGAAAATCTTTTGCTCTAACAGTCAGTCTTTGATCCCTGTTCCTGACCCAGAGCTCCTAAGACATTTGTATTGATAATTTTCTGGGTGATAGGAATGTCTTTTGTTCTAATGAGACAAGTCTGGGTGGGCTCCTGGATGGAAGCTGGTCACCAGAAAGACCAAGCCGTGATTAGAAGCTAGGAAAGTTCAGCCACTTGCTTTCCCCAATTCTCTGGAGAAGGGAGGAGGGCTGGAAGTGGAGTTAAAAATCAATCATAGCCAAGGGATGAAGCCTCCATAAAAATCCCCAGAGTACAGGATTCAGAGAGCTTCTGGGTTGGTGAACACACCCATGCACCAGGAGGGTGGCACACACCAACTCCACAGGGACAGAAACTCTTACACAAGATCCTTCCAGATCTTGCCCTATGTATCTCCTCATATGGCTGTTCATTTGTACCCATTAAAATATTCTTTGTGACAAATCAGCCATAGAAAGTAAATTTTTCCTAGGTTCTAAGAGCCACTCTAGCAAATTATTGAACCCAAGGAGAGGGTTATGGGAACCTCCAATCTGTAGCCAAGTCAGACAGAAGTTGTGGGTGACCTGGGGACCTACTACTTGGGACTGGCCTCTGAAGTGAGGGGCACTCTTGTGGGACTGAGCCCTTTACCTGTGGAGTCTGCACTAAATTCTAGTTAGTGTAAGAATTGAATTGATAGCAGGACACCCAGCTGGTGTCAGAGAATCAGTCATTGCAGGAAGAACCCACAACCTGGGGTCAGAAATATGTGTGAGAGTAAGGGAAAACACAGTGAGTTTTTCCTAGACATCCTCTTATTAAACTCTCTTCAGACACCCTCCTTTGACAGTTACATCTATTTCCTAACACTATATCTGAATATATCTGAGTATGTTGCACATATATACGTATCTTCACCTTCCTCATCTTTGAATCTAACCCCTGGGTAGAGTATGATTGGACCAAGGGCCAGGGTCAGCAAGGATGGTATTGATAGATAAGTAGATAGGTAAGGATAGATTCGAACCTCAACCTGAAAACTCTCAAGTGTACAGAAAATACAACTTTTTCTACTTTTCTATAACCCAACTTATTTTCTATTTCAGTCCCCAATCCTCCAGGGTTGCAGAAACATAAGCTAAATCAGTTTAGGGTCCCCCCTGACAATTAAAATACAATTAATAAGTGTAAGAATAGAACTACCCACTAGGAATTTGGGTGCCAAGAGGAGGGACACCTAACACATCATCAAAGGAGGGACAAAGGAGTGCCAGGGAACTTCCTGGAGAGTGTGGTGTCTGAGCTGAGACAAAAGGATGAATAGAGTTAAACAAGCAAACAAAGAAAACCTCATGATAGGCACAGGGTCAAGCCCAAGCAAAGGCACGGAAGCAAAAAACAGCAAGATGCATAGGAGAGGACAAGCACCTCAGTGTTTTTGGAGTGTAATGTTCAAGACAAGGTGAGGTGACTGATGAAACAGTGACCAGATCTTTTTTTTTAAACTGAAGTATAGTTTGTTTACAATGTTGTATTAATTTCTGCTATACAGCAAAGTGACTCAGTTATACATATATATTCTTTTTTTAAACTATTCTTTTCCATTATGGTTTATCATAGGATATTGAATATAGTTCTCTGTGCTATACACTACGACCTTGCTGTTTAATCTACCTTATATATAATAGGCTACATCTGCTAACCCCAAACTCCCAATCCACCCCTCCCCCAACTCCCTCCCCCTTGACAACAACAAGTCTGTTCTCTATGTAACGGTGACCAGATCTTGAAGGGTTCTGTTAGATCAGGTTAAAGAGCTTAAACTTTATCTCTTAGATCAGATGTCCCCAAGGGGGAGGTACACACACCCCAGGATGTACACAAGAACATTCACTGGAATACAGGAAGAAAGTGTTAGAACTTCTAGCTTATGTTTTAATTTTTTTACTTTTGTGTATGTTTTATAATGTTTATATTAGTGCCAGAGGACATGTTATATAATAAACAAGTAAATATTAGACACACATTGAAGAGTGGGTTCAATGTCAGAATTCAACCAGAATCTGAACTGACTTTGGCTTTGACCAAGTGCTCCTTTGAATGTCATTTCTTTCATCCCTGAGCCACTGTGTAATCAATGATCCTGTGAAAGCACAGATCACCAGCCTATCTAATCAGTGTAACAGCTACAATTGAACAAGACATTGGTTTGGTTTCATTGTTAGTATTAGAATATTTGTTTTCCAAAATGAGTGAGCTTTCTAGATGCAATTTTGAGTAAATTTTCCTTACGTGTTTATAAGTGGAAATTCCCCCTTTTGGGTAAAATATATATAAATGTATATTTATTATTGCCAGAGTAAAATGCTACAATTATTAGTGATCACTGTGAAGCTAGAAATTTTACATATGAAATCAATTTAAAACTTTCAAGTTATTAACTAAATAGAGAAATTGACTGGCACTTAATATGAAGATTTAGAAAGATTGAGGTAGCTGGATAACTTTATGAAGAACCTTATTTTGTTTTTATTGAAATATAGTTGATTTACAATATTGTGTTAGTTTCAGGTGTACAGCAAACTGAGTCAGTTATACATATGTATGTATATATCTATATTCTTTTTTTCAATTCTTTTCCATTATACTTTATTACAAGATATTGAATGTACTTCCCTGTGCTATACAGTAAATCCTTGTTGTTTATCTATTTTATATATGGTAGTGTGCATCTGTTAATCCCATACTCTCAATTTACCCCTCCCTCCCTTTCCCTTTGGTAACCATAAGTTTGTATTCTGTGTCTGTGAGTCTATTTCTGTTTTGTAAATAAGTTCACTTGTACTATGTTTTTTTAAAAATTTATTTACTTATTTATTTATATTTGGCTGCGTTGGGTCTTCGTTGCTGTGTGCAGGCTTTTCTCTAGTTGTGGCGAGCGGGGGTTACTCTTTGTTGTGGTGCGCGGGCTTCTCACTGCAGTGGCTTCTCTTGTTGCAGAGCATGGGCTCTAGGCACGTGGGCTTCAGTAGTTGTGGCTTGCGGGCTCTAGAGCCCAGGCTCAGTAGTTGTGGTACACAGGCCTAGTTGCTCTACGGCATGTGGGACCTTCCCGGACCAGGGCACGAACCTGTGGCCCCTGCATTGACAGGCGGATTCTTAACCACTGCGCCACCAGGGAAGTCCCTGTACTATGTTTTAGATTCCACATATAAGTGATATCATATAATATTTTGTCCTTCTCTGTCTTACTTCCCTTAGTATGATAATCTGTAGGTCCATCCATGTTGCTGCAAATGGCATTATTTCTTTCTTTTTTAATGACTGAGTAATAGTCCATTATATTTATATATCTATATATATCCATATATATATATATATATATATGCCACATCTTCTTTATCCATTCATCTGTTGATGGACACTTAGTTTGTTTCCATGTATTGGCTATTGTTACTAGTGCCGCTTGAACTTTGGGATGCATGTATCTTTTTGAATTAGAGATTTCATCTTTTCTGGTTATATGCCCAGGAGTGGGATTGCTGGATCATACGGCATCTCTATTTTTAGTTTTTTAAGGAACCTCCCTACTGTTCTCCATAGTGGCTGCACCAATATACAACCCTCCTACAACAGTGTAGGAGGGTTCCCTTTTTTCCACATCCTCTCCACCATTTATTATTTGTAGATTTTTTTTGATGATGGCCATTTTGACTTTTGTGAGGTGATACCTCATAGTTTTGATTTGCACTTCTCTAATAATTAGTGATATTGAGCATCTTTTCATGTGCCTGTTGGCCACCTGTATGTCTTCTTTAGAGAAATGTCTAATTTAGGTCTTCTGCCCTTTTTTTTTTTTTTTTGGCTGTGTTGGGTCTTCGTTGCTGCGTGCGGGCTTTCTCTAGTTGTGGTGAGTGGGGGCTATTCTTCGTTGCAGTGCGTGGGCTTCTCATTGTGGTGGCTTCTCTTGTTGCAGGGCAAGCGCTCTAGGCATGTGGGCTTCAGTAGTTGCAGCACGCAGGCTCAGTAGTCGTGGCTCACAGGCTTAGGTGCTCTGCGACATGTGGGATCTTCCCAGACCAGGGATCCAACCTGTGTCTACTGCATTGGCAGGCGGATTCTTATCCACGTGCCACCAGGGAAGTCCCTTTTGCCCATTTTTTTTTATTGGGTTGCTTGTTTTTTTGTTATTGAGTTGTATGGGCTGTTTGTATATTTTGTAAATTAAGGGCTTGTTGGTCGCATCGTTTGCAAATATTTTCTCCCAGTCTGTAGAAAGAACTTACATTATTTTTGAGCCAATATGTTTATAAAACTTTAAAGAATAATAGAATGCTGGGAATTCCCTGGGGTTCAGTGGTTTGGACTCAGTGCTTTCACTGTTGGGGCCCAGGTTCAATCCCTGGTTGGGAACTAAGGTTCCACAAGCCACACAGTGCTGCCCCCCAAAAAAATAGAATGCAGACTAAAAAGGATTATATTATACTATAATTTTAATAGTTGTAGAAGCACTCAGTGTACAAGCCTTCATTTGTAACACAAAATAACTTGTAAGAATTGTATTAAAGTTTTAATTATTTAATTCCATTTTGGCCATGAGCATTTCAAGACAAGAATATTTATTTGGATGTTCTTTACATCATGTCAACTGTGCCACTTCAAAATTTCACTCCAATTTCAAGTACCACAACATCCCTAATACCTTTAATACATTTATTATGTCTTTAATTCAGACATAATAAAGATATAAGTAGCAGTTTTAAAGATGAAACTTTTAAAGAAAAATGAAGTACCCCAAATATATTTTGATTTCACCAATTAAACTTCTACCATTTTCCATAGGTGAAGTAAAAAATCTTTTGAGATTTCCCAAGCTATGAATCCTAGGTACAAAGTTCCTTTAAGAACACAAGATACTGGAAAATCTTTTCCAGAATCATTTGCCATGTACAAAAAGGGTAGTGCTTTTATTGAGTGCCGTTTTGGTGTTTTAGGTGTTGTATATGTAGACATTTGGCTAAATGGAGAAAATCTGACTTCTGTAAGTTTGGTGGTTCTGTGGAATAATAACTAAACCAACTCTCCTGCTCTCCTTCATGGCTGAGAGGTTTTTGGATTTCCCTAAAACTGATAGCATAGAGAATCTGATTGATAAAACAGTGATGGAATGGAAAATCACTTAGGTGTCATACAATTGTCACTGCATAAAACAAGCAAGGTAAAGGTTAAGAATGATTTAGGAATCACAAATATTCAATGTTTTGTTCACATCTTTTAGTTATATGTTCAATAAGGTAATTGTAGTATGGCATAATGTAACAGGATTACTGGCCATGGGTTCAACTGTGGAGGGCCCCTCTCATCATTCTTCAGCTAAAGGAAGCTATTGAACATATAAGAGATTTAGGAGCTCTCTTATCTTTCACTTATTACAAAAGATGCTCAAATAAGATGGAACAGTGACTATTACATGTTTTAAAGGCACTTGAACAAAATAAATCCTTAATAATGTACCACAGAAAACAATGGCAATGTAGCAGAGCTTAGTAGCAGTTCAATAGTTGGTTGCAGAGAAAGTGCCTCATTTGCTGGAACCTGATGAAGAAATAAACAAATTGATGTGCCTTATGAGTTCAAGTACAGCCTTTCCTGAATGATACCTGCTGTAGGGATCCTCTTATAATTCTATTCCAGGTAAGATGCTGAAATTGGCATACGTGCAGTGACAACAGAGGCACAGATTGAAATTCAAATATTATTTGGTTATTGCAAAAGCCAGTTATTTTCTTCTCTTGCCCCATTCCTGGATCCAAGCTTCAAGAAATTTTTTTTCCAAGTGATTGTGTGAAACAATTAATGAATGCTAAAGTATTAGAAGCAAGAAATATAAGGAAGGGCAAGAATCTTGAGTTTGTTTCTAAAAATATTCAGAAAGCATCCTCTTTAAGATTGGCACAAAGCTTCAGATGGTGCGGTTGCTTCAGTGAAACTGCATCATCAGAAGCACCCAAATCTTTAATCCAGAAGTAGAAAGAGGAGATTCGTATTTATGGCAGCCAGATGATATTAGAAATGAAGGGAAAAGACGATTAACAACATTAATACTGGTAGACTTTGCTAAGTTATGCATGTATATTGGTATACCTAGAGCAACAACGAAGAAAACTGTACAAAGCAATATGCCTAAAAACACTGTAAATAAACCAAGAAGGAATCCTTGAAAATATGCAAATAAGAGAGAAACAGAGGAAACAAGAAGAAAACAACTCATAAAAAGCTAAAGTATATCAATAATTACATTAAATGTAAATGGTCTAAGCACACAAATTAAAACAAAGAGATTGGCAGAATAGATTAAAAAATAATAACCTAACAATATTCTGTTTACAAGAATCTCATTTCAAATACAATGGCACTTGTAGGTTGAAAGTAAAAGGATGGAAAAAGTTATATCATGCAAACATTAATCCAAATAAACAAAAACAAAAAAAGCTGTGAGTGGCTATATTAATATCAGATAAAGTAGACATCAGAGCAAAGGAAGTTACTAGAGACAAAGAGGGACATTACATAATGTCCCTCTTATAAAAGATAATATGATAAATGTTATTCCACCAGGAAGACATTGCAATCCTAAATGTGAATCCACCAAGCATGTGAAGCTCATGAAACACATGACCCACAAAACACACGAAGCAGACAGTGAGAGAGCTGAAAGGAGAAATAGACAAATATATAATTATACTTGGGGAACTCAACTCTCTAGTCTTAACAATTATTAGAACTACTTAAACAGAAAATCAGCAAGGATATAGAAGAACTCAACAACACAATCAACCAACAAAATCTAATTAATATACAATACTTAACAACAGTAGAACACACATTTTTAAGTACCCATAGAACATTCACCAAACAGACCATATCCTTGGCCATAAAACAAACCTCAACAACTTTAAAAAAGTTTAAATCAGACAGAGAGTATTCTTTGACCATAATGAAATCAAACTAGACATCAGTAACAGAAAGAGAAGAAGAAAATGTCCAAACACTTAGAAATTAAACAACACACTTCTAAATAATACAGGGGTAAAATATAAAGTCTCAAGAGAAATGAAAAACACATACAATTGAATGAAAATGAAAATATAACATATCAAAATGTGTAGAATTTAGCTAAAGCAATGCTGAAATCAGGAAATTTCTAAAACTAAATGCTATATTGGAAAAAAGAAAAGGTCTCAAATCAATAATCTAAGTTCCTACCTCAAGAAATCAGAAAGAGCAGAGTGAAAAAAAAGATCTAACGTACACAGTCGACAAAAAATAATAAAGATAATAACAGAAATAAGTGAAATTTAAAACAGGAAATAATGGAGAAAATTAATGAATTAAAGAGCTAGAGCTTTAAAAAATTAATAAAATTGATAACTGTTTAGCAAGACTACCACAGATAAAAGAGAAAATGATTTAGCAATATCAGGAATGAAATAGGGACTATCACTACATATTCTGCAGCTACTAAAAGGATGACAAAGGAGTACTTCAAATTTATATTCATAAATTTGACAATAGAAAAAAAGGGACAAATTACTTAAAAACCACAAATTACCAAACTCAACCAAGAGAAAATAGACAACTTTTGTTGTCCTGTGGCCATTAAAGAAATTTAATTTATAATTAAAAACTCCCAAAAAAGAAATTTTCAGTTCTAGATAGTTTCACTGAAGAATTCAATCAAACTTTTAAAGATTTAACACCAATTTTACAAAATCTTTTCCAGAAAATAGAAGAGAAGGGAACATGTCCCAACTTCTTTTATGAGGCTAGTATTACCCTGATACCAAAAACAAAGACAGTACAAAAAAAGAAAATCACCAATATTTCACAATATATCACTGAGACACAAAAATCCCCAGCAAAATATTAACAAACCTAATCCAAAAATATATAAAAAGAACTATGCAACTTAGGCAAGTAGGATTTATTCCAGGTATACAAGTCTAGTTCAACATGTTTAAAAATGATCAGTGTAATCTACCATGCCCATAAGCTAAAGAAGGAAAATCACATAATCGTGTAAACTGAGAGAGGAAAACATTTAACACCATCCAACACTCATTCAAAATAAAAAACCTCAGCAAACTAGGAACAGAAAGAGCTACCCCAAATTGAGAAAGAGCATTTACCAAAAAATCTACAGGTAACATCGTACTGAATGGTTTTAATGAATGCTTTCCCTCTAAGATCAGGAGATCCTCTCACTATTTTCATTTGACATAGTACTGAAAGTTCCAGCCAGTGCAGTAAGGCAGAAAGAAAGAGAAAGTCATGGGGTAGGGAGGGAAGAAAGAAAGAAAGAGAGAAAGAGAGAAAGAAAGAGAGGGAGGGAGGGAGGGAGGGGGGAAGGAAGGAAGGAAGAAGGAAAAAGAAAGGAAGAGGGGGGAGGGGAAGAAAGAGGGACAAAAGGCATACAGACTGGAAAGTAAAATATAAAACTGTCCCAATTTGCAAATGACATGATTGTCTAAGTACAAAATCCCAAGGAATCTACCAAAAAATCAAAAAGCAAAACTCATAGAGCTAATAAGTAACTACAGCAAGGTCTCAGAATACAAGATCAAAACATAAAGACCAATTGCATTTCTATATTCTAACAATGAACATGTGGAAACTGGGATTTAAAACAGTACTATTTACAATCACTCCAAAGAAAATTAAATACTTAGGTATAAACTTACAAAACATGTACAGGATCTGTACACTGAAAATACAAAATCAAAGATCTAAATAAACAGAGAGATATACCATGTTCATGCATTAGAAAACTCAACATAACAAACATGTCAAGATTTACCTATAGGTTTCATACAATTTCTATAAAAATCCTAGCAAGGTATTTTGTAGACATACACAAGCTTATTCCAAAATTTATATAAAAAGACACAGGCCTTAGAATAGCTCAAATAATTTAAAAAAATAAGAATAAACTGGGAAGAATCACTTTACCCAATATTAAGTCTTACTATTTAGCTAGTGATCAAGAGAGTGTGATATTGGTGGATAGGTAGACACATAAGTCAATGGAACAGAACAGATAACCCAGAATAGACCCACACAAATATGACCAAATGATTTTTGATGAAGGTGTAAAAACAATTCAATGGAAAGATAGCCTTTTCAACAAATAATGTTGGAGCAACTGTACATTCATAAGAAAAAAAATTGAACCTAAATCTAAACTGCACATCTTATACAACATTTAACATAAAATGGATTTTGGACTTAAATGTAAAATGTAAAACTATAAAACTTCCAGAAAAAAAATAAGAGAAAGTCTATGGGATCTCAGGCTAGACTTGACACCAAAACATGATAGATCATGGAGAAAAATTGAAATTGGACCTCATCAAAATAAAAATAATTTTTGCTCTGCAAAAGACTCAGTTAAGAGGAAACTCTGTTAAGTTACAGCCTGGGGGGAAACATTTGCAAGCCTTTAATCTGACAAAGGACTAGTATTTAGAATATACATAGAACACTCAAAACAGCAAAAATATAAACAATGCAATTAGAGCAGGAGACAGGAGAGTGAGACCAGAGAGAGATATGAGTCAAGAATGACTCTCAGGGACTTCCTGGTGGCACAGTGGTTAAGAATCAGCCTGCCAATGCAGGGGACATGGGTTCGAGCCCTGGTCTGGGAAGGTCCCACATGCCAAGGAGCAGCTAAGCCCGTGTACCACAACTACTGAGCCTGCACTCTAGAGCCCGTGTGCCACAACTACTGAGCCTGCGTGCCACAACTACTGAGCCCATGCACCTAGAGCCAGTGCTCCGCAACAAGAGAAGACACCAAAATGAGAAACCCCTGCACCACAACTAGGAGTAACCCCTGATTGCTGCAACTCGAGAAATCCCACGCGCAGCAACGAAGACCCAACGCAGCAAAAAATAAATAAATTAATTAATTAAAAAGAAAAAAAGAATGACTCTCAAGTTTCTATCTTAGGTGAATAGGGATTACCAGCTGATAAGGGATAAGAAGGATAATAAACTATTTTTTTAATTAGTTTCTGCTTTATAACAAAGTGAATCAGTCATACATATACATCTGTTCCCACATCCCTTCCCTCATGCATCTCCCTCCCTCCCACCCTCCCCATCCCAACCCTCCAGGGAGTCACAAAGCACCGAGCTGATCTCCCTGTGCTACGCGGCTGCTTCCCACTATCTATCTACCTTACGTTTGGTAGTATATATATGTCCATGCCTCTCTTTAGCTTTGTCACAGCTTACCCTTCCCCCTCCCCATATCCTCAAGTCCATTCTCAAGTAGGTCTGTGTCTTTATTCCCGTTTTACCCCTAGGTTCTTCATGACATTTTTTTTTAAATTCCATATATATGTGTTAGCATACGGTATTTGTCTTTCTCTTTCTGACTTACTTCACTCTGTATGACAGACTCTAGTCCTATCCACCTCATTATAAATAGCTCAGTTTCGTCTCTTTTTATGGCTGAGTAATATTCCATTGTATATATGTGCCACATCTTCTTTATCCATTCATCCAATGATGGACACTTAGGTTGTTTCCAGCTCCGGGCTATTGTGAATAGAGCTGCTATGAACATTTTGGTACATGTCTCTTTTTGAATTATGGTTTTCTCAGGGTATATGCCTAGTAGTGGGATTGCTGGGTCATATGGTAGTTCTATTTTTAGTTTTTTAAGGAAGCTCCATACTGTTCTCCATAGTGGCTGTACCAATTCACATTCCCACCAGCAGTGCAAGAGTGTTCCCTTTTCTCCACACCCTCTCCAGCATTTATTGTTTCTAGATTTCTTGATGATGGCCATTCTGACTGGTGTGAGATGATATCTCATTGTAGTTTTGATTTGCATTTCTCTAATGATTAATGATGTTGAGCATTCTTTCATGTGTTTGTTGGCAGTCTGGAGAAATGCCTATTTAAGTCTTCTGCCCATTTTTGGGTTGGCTTGTTTGTTTTTTTGCTATTGAGCTGCATGAGCTGCTTATAAATTTTGGAGATTAATCCTTTGTCAGTTGCTTCATTTGCAAATATTTTCTCCCATTCTGAGGGTTGTCTTTTGGTCTTGTTTATGGTTTCCTTTGCTGTGCAAAAGCTTTGAAGTTTCATTAGGTCCCATTTGTTTATCTTTGTTTTTATTTCCATTTCTCTAGGAGGTGGGTCCAAAAGGATCTTGCTGTGATTTATGTCATAGAGTGTTCTGCCTATGTTTTCCTCTAAGAGTTTGATAGTTTCTGGCCTTACATTTAGGTCTTTAATCCATTTTGAGCTGGATAATAAACTATTGACACACAACTTGGATGCATCTCCAGGGATTTTTGTGGGGTGTAACAGCACCATGTCAGCAATTTATGCTCAAGTGGTTCAGAGAAAAACTATTCTTTGCAGTATTCTTGAAAGCCTGAAATTATTTCAAAGAGAAAAAGAGTAACTGGCAAAGCTTAAAGTCTAATTGTACATGAGAGAGGCAGGAGTCAAGAATGACTCCCAAGTTTCTAGCTTAGGTGATAAGGGTTACCAGGTGAGACCAAGAATATAAGGTACAGTAATAAGAATATAAGGTAGAGATTCCCTTTTAATATTGCATTTTAATTTATCAAGGTTATTTTGACAAATTCTTGTACTTTCAGCTAAATTCTAAAAGTTGCCTGTGGTCAGATGATTTGGTACCAGAAATCCTGAGTCTCATTCCTGGCTCTAAATTAACACAGAGCACTTAATTTCTTCAATGCTTGCTTTTTCATTTACAAAGTGAGACTAATAACTCTAGTCTGCAAAGTACTTTCCTCAGGAGAGAGTCATAATTTGAGTGCAATTAACTGCTTGTAATTTTTCAAACATAAAATTCTACTTGATGTTCACCTAATAGTATTCAAAACACTATGTCCTAAACTGTTTCCTAAAAGTGATTATTTTTTAAACCATCAATTCATTTTGAGGTAATTTTATGACATGGAGATTAAATTAGAACTAACTCATATAAAAATAATATCCTTTAACATTAGCCATAACAACAGTTGGACATTATCTTTTTTTTTTTTTTTTTGCATTACGCAAGCCTCTCACTGTTGTGGCCTCTCCCGTTGCGGAGCACGGGCTCCGGACGCGCAGGCTCAGCGGCCATGGCTCACGGGCCCAGCCGCTCCGCGGCATGTGGGGTCTTCCCGGACCGGGGCACGAACCCGTGTCCCCCGCATCGGCAGGCGGACTCGCAACCACTGCGCCACCAGGGAAGCCCGGACATTATCTTAATAGGAAGATTGTGTAACACAAGGAAGGTGGGGGAAGAGATAAAAACAGCAAAAAGTCAATTTCTACATAGAACTCCATGTTTCCATAATTATTGGTATCCACTCCTCCTATAAGTTTTCTCAGAAACCAGCAGACAGAGTTATATATAGTCCCAGCCATGAAACTAATGAACTCAATACAAAGAATACTGGTAGACATAATGAGAGATTCTACCTGGGGGTATTAGTGTCAGACTTTAATGCTGAAGGCCAGACTTGGGTACATACCTTAATCTCAATGGGATTGATGGAGCTATAGAGTGTTCAGGTAGACACTGGGTCCCAACAAGAAGCTTTTGTTTGCATATTGTCAAGCCCACTCCTTCACCTCATCAGAGTGTCTTTCAGGTTGTTCTTGAGAAGACCAGGAAAGCTGAGGGAGAAAAAACAGTGCACATATTCATCATCTCTCCTCACAGAGAAACAATGATTTTTATAGTACAGTAATTTTTAAAATGTTATTCCTCCTTCCTATTTTAACGTGAGTTTTTAGTCTGAATACACTCATAAAATGATAATAGTCATAAATTCATGAAATATGCCTACAGTAGCAGAAATAGAAGAAACAAGTGCTTAGAACACACCTGAATAAGATTCTACAGTCCCTGTGCAGGATTTGAGGGGCCATAGGTCACAGAATCATTAATTTCAAAAAAAAATTATTATTGAAGTATAAGGTACATAGAAAAGTGCACAAATCCTAAATGTACAAATCGATAAATAATAAAAAGTGACCACATCTATGTAACCAACAATCTGGTCAAGAAATGGTAATCTATGAAAAAACTAAATAGTCAGAATAGTGGCTAATGTTGGGAGCTGTCATCTGGGAGGGGAACACACCGCTGGAACTTGAAAATGTTCTATATCTCAATCTGGGTGATGGTTATCATAACTGTTTACATATGTAAAAATTATCCTGTACATTTTAGATTTGTGCATTTTCTCTACTTAACTTATAATTCAATTAAAAAAATTAAAAATTTAAGGATTGGTTTTGAACTGCATGTAAATGGAACTATACCACATGTGTTCTTTTGTATCTTGCTCAACAGTATGTTTGGGAAATTCATCCATGTAGTTGCATATGTTGCAGCTCATTCATTCTTATTGCCAACAGTGTTAAATTGTATGAGTATGCCACAGTTTATTTATCCATTCTACTTTTGACTGTATCCAATTTGAGGCTAATGTGAATAATATTTCTGTACATGTCTTTTGGTATATGTATGTACACATTTCTGCAGGGCATATATTTAGAAGTGAAATTGCTGGATCTTAGGGTATGTGTATATTCAGTTGGATATACTGGCAGTTATACAACATGGTCATTCCAATTTACCTCTCTACCATCAATGTATAAGAGTTCCCACTAGCTCCACATCCTCACCAATAATTGCTATGTGTCAGTCTTTGTAATCTTAGTCATTCTGGCAGGAGTGTACAGTACACTGTATTGTTGTTTTCATTTTAATTTCATTGATTTTGAATACTTTTTCATATATTAGTAGTCATTTTGTGAAATCTGTTCTAATCTTTTTCCCATTTTTTAAATAGCTTGTCTGTATTTGTCTTATTGATTTGAAAGAGTTCTTTATATATTCTGGATATATATCTTACAGCTTGCCTTTTCACTTTCTTAATGGTGTCTTTTGATGAACAGATGTTATTAATGTTGGTTTGGTCCAATGTATCAATCTTTTCCTTCATGGTTAACGCAACTTTGTGTCCTGTTTAAGAAATTCTTTTCATCATGATTATGAAGATTGTTTCCTATATTGCTTTTAGAAGCTTCATACATTCAAATCTGCAATTTCCTGGAGTTTAATTTTCTATATGATATGATGTAGAGGTCAGGTTTCATTTTTTTTTTCCATTTGGATATCCAATTGTACCAGTACTATTTATTGAAAAGATCATCTTTCCCCACTGCTCTGAAGTGTCAATTTTGTCATAAATCAAATGTTTTTGTGTGTGTCTATTGCTGGTCGCACTATTCTGTCCAATTGGTCTACAGACCTTAGTATCTGTCCTTGCACAATATTAAGCTGTCTTAATAACTGTAGATTTGTAATAAGTTTTACTCAGTAGCAAGTCCTTCTACTTTATTCTTCTTTTTAAAAATTGTCTTAACTATTTTTTGCTCTTTGCATTTCCATATAAATTTCAAATTTGGCTTGTCAAAACCCACCAAAACAAGCAAACAGAAAGCTTGCTAAGATTTTTATTGCGGCTGCATGAATATTTAGATAAATTTAAGGAGAATTATATTCTAGTCCATGAATGTGTTGTTTTCCTCCATTTATACATTTGAGAGTAAATCGTAGCCATGATTTCATTTTACCTCTAAATATTTCAATCTGTATTTTGTAAAAACAATGATATTCTCTTACATAACCACAATACACATATCAAAATCAGGAAATGAACATTGATATAATACTATTCTCTAATCTGCCTGTATTATTTAAATTTCATTAATGCCTTCAATAACATCCCCTGAAGCAAAAGAGAAAATAAGTGATGTGGTGTTTTTGGTTTTTGGTTTTTGGTTTTTCTGGTCCAATGTCCAATCCAGAATCACATATTACATTTATATGTTATGTCTCTTCAGTCTTCCTTAATCTGGAACATTTCCTGAGTCTTTCTTTGTTTGGAAGTGTTTAAGAATACAGGCCAGTTATTTTTTGTACAACATCCCTGATTTGGTTTTGTCTGATATTTCCTCATTGTTGGATGTGGGGAAGAAAACATATGCATTTGGGGAAGAAAAAACCATGAAAGTAACTTTGTGTCTCTCTTTGTGCACCATATCAAGAGGTACATAATGTCCATTTTTCCCTTTGCTGGCAATGTTAATTTTGCCCACTTGGTTGAAGTAGTATCTGCCAGTCTTCTCAACTGTAAGGTTACCTATTTTCCCTATTTCATGTGTTTTGAGTTTTTTTGATGCTATTTTAATGCTATTTTTAAACTATCATTTTCTGATTGTTGATGGTATATAGAAATTTAGTTGATTATAGTAGATTAAACTTGTATCCATCAACCTCTCTAGACTCTCACTTCTCTATAATTTGTAATGTTTTAACTCTTTAAATTCTTTTCATTCTAATAATTTATCGGTAGATTATTTATGAATTTTCTACATATACAAGTATGTCAGTTATATATAATGACAGTTTTTTCCTCCTATTACAAAGCCTTATACCTTTTATTTTGTTTCTTGCCTTTTGTACTGTCTAGGACAATATTAAATAGAAATGGTGATAGTGTATATCCTTCTCTTTTTCCCAATTTCAGGGGGAAAGGTTTTGATATTTTACTCTTTAATACAATATTTGCTATAGATATTTGGAGAATCACTTAACATGTTAGGGAAGATTCATTCTATCCATTGGCACTAGACCTTTTTTTTTTTCAGTCATGAATATATGTAGCATTTTACCAAATGCCCTTTTTTCTCTATTAAGTTAACAATATTTTGCCTTTATTCTGTAAACATAGTTAATTACACTGATTAACATTTTAATATTAAACCAACCTTGCACTGCTGGAATAAACTCAACCTAGTTATACGCAATTGTTAAGGTATTTGCTAGGTTCTTATTTTAAGACTAAATTGCAGTTACCCCAAATGGCTAAAAAAAAAAATCCCAAATATTATTTGGTTTAATTTATGCCCAGGTTATGGTCAATTTTGGTAAATGTTTTAGGCTCCCTTTCCCATATGCTACGGTTATGTAACAAATCACCAAAACTTAACAGCTTAGAACAGTAATAACCATTTTTATCTCTCATAGTGTGTGTGTCAAGAATTCCAGAGCAACTCAGCAGACTCAGTTCTGCTCAAGGTCTCTTATGAGGTTTAAGTCTGATTGATTGGGATTGGAGTTATCTCAAAAGATTCTTCACTCAAATCCCTGGTGCCTAGGCTGGGGAGACTCCAACAACTGGATTTTGGAACACTTGGGGCTCCTCAAACATCCCCTCTAACTCTGTGTGGTTAGAGCACATCTCCAGCACAGCAGCTTTGGTGTGGTAGGACTTCTGATATAGCAGCTCAGGGTTCCCAAGGCATGTGTCCCAAGAGGCAGGCAGAGGGAAGCTGCTTTGCCTTTTATGATCTAGCCTTAGAAGTCACACAGCATCATTCCACCAAACTACTGGTTACAAAAGCCCACTCAGTTTCAAGGGTTGGGAACATAGGCCCCATCTCTCAGTGGAGGAGTGGCAAGTCACATTGTAAGGAGAACATGTGATGTATATTGGTGAGGCCATCTTTAGAAAATGTAACCTGCCAGAGCAGCATCCCACAAGCCCCATAGCTTGTGGGATCTTATCTCTACCCCCAATAGCATAGTGCCCATCTTCTCTTCATTGTCCTTCACTCACAGCCGCATGGTGAAGTCTCACAAGCTCGCTCTTAAGGCCCATCTCTCAGATATCCTCCCTAGAGTTTTGGAGGGTGAGGAAGGGCCCTAGTGGGCCTACAAAATGGGTATCACACATCACCCAGGCTAGAGGTCCTGAGAAATGCCATTATGCCCTTGGGACAACTGGACAGACCCCTGAGTGCATCTTCATTTCAATGTCCCAAGATGAAATTCTTTCCTCGGTGCTTCAAACATCTCCTCAGTAAGGGCCTCCTCCCGACCAGGATTGTGTTAGGAGCTGGTAGGGTGGAGAGATGTGTCTGTAGACTTGTCAGACATGATCCAGAAGACATAGGGGACATTAAAGGATGTTAAGCCAAGAAGTATCATGATCAGGTTTGTACTTTAGAAAAATCATCGCTATGTGAATGAGTAATGCAAGAGCAAAATTTTAAACCTTTAGAAAATAGCAGAAAAAATACAAGAGAGGGGCTTCCCTGGTGGCGCAGTGGTTGGGAGTCTGCCTGCCAATGCAGAGGACACGGGTTCGAGCCCTGGTCTGGGAAGAGCCCACATGCCGCGGAGCAATTAGCCCTGTGAGCCACAATTACTGAGCCTGCGCGTCTGGAGCCTGTGCTCCGCAACAAGAGAGGCCACGATAGTGAGAGGCCTGCGCACCGCAATGAAGAGTGGCCCCCACTTGCCACAACTAGGGAAAGCCCTCGCGCAGAAACGAAGACCCAACGCAGCCATAAATAAATAAATAAATAATTTAAAAAAAAAAAAAGAACATAGGGGTTAACATAATTTAAAAAAAAAATACAAGAGAAAAGTGAATGGGTGTCAGATTCAGTGCCAAAGACTTGAGAAAAAGTCAAAATGCAGAAAAAAGGAAGAGATTAAAGTGAGAATAAATAATCTATATGGAAAATAGTGGAGTTGAAATATGCAGCTAGTTTTCTTCTTGAATAGAACATATAGAAGAAAATATTCAAAGATAATAGAAGAAAGCATCACCTAATGTGAAGGAAAACTTAAATGCACAGATCATAAGGATTCGATAGAATTTCTGATTCAAGCTGATTGATGGATTTCACTCAAGAAGGATGCCACCAACAGTCAAGAATATCGGGAATTTTTTGGAAACTATAAAGCAGATGAAACAAGACCGATGGAAAAGCTGAAGACAAACAAATATGAGTGTTCTGAGCAGACCGAGATGCCAAGATCAGTGGCAGTAAGAACTAGGAGTAAGATTAGCCTACAGAGTTTTGAGTTGGCAAAGTTTTTAACTAAGGGACTGTGGAACAGTTGAACCCACGTGCCCTTCAGAATACCTAGCCCCATATTTTTCCCTCAGGTCAAAATCTTCTAAACAAATCTCCAAATAAAAGAGAATACAGGGCTTCCCTGGTGGCGCAGTGATTGAGAGTCCGCCTGCCGATGCAGGGGACACAGGTTCGTGTGCTGGTCTGGGAGGATTCCACATGCCGTGGAGCAGCTGGGCCCGTGGGCCATGGCCGCTGAGCCTGCGCGTCCGCGGCGGGAGAGGCCACGACGGTGGGAGGCCCACATACCGCAAAAAAGAGAAAAAGAGAATACAAAAGAAACCCAATATATTTTAAGATTTAGAAATAGGTAATTTCTGGATATCTCACCCATTTATTCATATATTCAGTAAAAATATATAGACACCTAATATATGCCAGACACCATTTTAAGCACTGGGCATGTAATATACCAAGAGAATATGTTATAAACATATATCCAAACAAAATATCATTAAATTATTTAAAGCAAGTACATTAGAAATACATTGTATTAGACTTTAAAGCACCTTTTTCATAAATGGTCATGTTAAGTAAAAAAAATAAGATCAGAAATAATTTTAATAACAAAATCAATAGGTTTGATTTTTTCCTTAGTTTCTTTTGTATATATTTAAAAATATTTCTAATTTTTGTTACAGACAATTCATAAATGCATTATTTTTCAATTTCAAATAAAAGAATATAGGGAAAAAAAGAAGAAAAATCATCGCTACGTTAAAGCAAAGTTATCCTTGTTCCTTACTGCCAAGAACAATACTCAGTGGCACTGTGTGTACAAAATCTCCATTACAATGTATTAGACCCGAGGGAGATTTCTTTGATATGAAGCCTCTTTGAGAGAGAATCATCCAGCCCTTGCTTGTTTATATACACGCCAGGAAGCACACATTGAAGAAAACCTGCAATGGAATGGAGTTTGTTTTCCTCAGTTCAAAAGACAGAATTCAGAGCTATAGTAGCAACGACCTCCTCTTCAATTTTTTTTTTTGCTGCGCTGCGTGTCTTGAGGGATCTCAGTTCCCCAAGCAGGGACTGAACCCAGGCCACGGTAGTGCAAGCCTGGAATCCTAACCAGTAGGCCACCAGGAAACTCCCCAACCTCCTCTTCTAAAGAATTTACCCCAAAGTCAGTTCAGAGTTAATTTTCACCATCCCATCAGATAAAGGCTCATTTGATTCCTTAGCTATGAAAAAAATGAGTATAGCAACATCCTTTGTAAAATACTTGGGTTTGTTAAAAATGCCAGGGATGCATTCAGCAATGGAATCCTATGAAAAGTCATTACAAAGGTGTTATTTTCATAATCACCTTTTGTGGAATCCAAAGCGGCAGCAACAATTCCTGGTAGGACTGTCTTTTCCTGTACCATAACCGAGATTGAACGAGGAAACCGTATACCTGATTGATTCAGGAAATCAAAGTAATAAAACTGCCAGCAACAATGCGACCAAGCTATTAGAAGTCTGGTTGAAAATTTAAGCACCCTTTTACTCATTAATCTCCAACTGCTAAAGACAAACAAAAAGTAAAATTAACATGATTGTAAACTAAACACTTGTGTCCTGCGGCTACCGTGCTGGCCTGCTGAGAGGGCATGAGCTGATCAAAGCCAGCGAGTCCACAGAGAGAACTACCGGATTAGTGTTGCTTTGGTGAGGGCACAGCCGGGATCCATTACCCAGCCTGTTTCGGGAACAGGTGAATACCGTAATTAATCTTGGCTTCAGTTTGGAGGGAAACAGGGAACCTACCTGCCCTGTCCACTAAGTTTATATGTTAATCCCCCGAGCTCTGGGGAAAAGTTTTTAAATTGGTGTAAAGACTTTTTCTGCCCTTCCGAATGTATAGAGAAGAAAGAGCTGGGATGGGTTGCTGAGATCCCTAACTTCAGGCAGTTAAGACGCCTCCCAGGAAAGCTGTTGATTGCTGCCTTGCTTGGTGTGACTCATCAAAGTGCCCAGAGCAACGGCTCTTCCAATGAAGCTAGCAGGATTTTAATGCAAGAAAATACTTGAAGATGCAGGGGGCCTCACCCCACAAACATAAACCAGGAAATTCAGATACTTGGAACTGGAGTTGCTCTCAGGGGCAAACTCATCTAATCAATGGGCTCTTCAATTGCTTAAAGCATGTCCAGGACTTTACATATTATTCTAGATAAAGAAAAATGAATAGGCACCTGCCTTGTCCCTCCTTCGCACCAAATTCATTTTTTAGGCAATTAATTGTACAAACAAAATATCTGCATCAGCAATAGAAATTTCACAGTAGAAACACTGAGGGCTTGCACTAAAATTCAGTGCTGAATGATCTGGGTAGCAAAATAAAACAGAAAGTAATCCTTTTTCTTTGAGGAGACAACAAATTATGGATGTAAGCAAAAGATGCTAGACGGTGCCCTCTGACACCCCTAACATGGAGTGGTAGAGACCACCCTGTCACAGAGAACTGAAGAAAAGCAGGTTGAGAGGCCTGTTAGGAATTGTAACACTTGGGTGCCCCTCCCTCTTTGACATCCTTGGTGACAGGCTGAGGCCCCAGTGAGGCACAAACTAGTCATCCAAGCATAAAACCTTAAAGAGTAAGGTCCTTTTCCCAGAGACACTACACACATTGATAAAAACGTGGCTTCGCTATGACTACCTCCCTCATTCCACTCTGTCATCCCCCACAATTCGATAACAAAATATTACTACATATCTGAAATGTCATTGTTGCCTGCTTCTTTTCCTTTTTATTTCATTCAGATCTGATGTCCTACTATTAAAATTTTGCTTGGGGACCTGTCTTAGTTCAGGCTGTTATAACAAGATACCATAGATTTGGTGTCTTAAAGCACAGAAAATTTTTTCTCACTGTCCTGGAGGCTGGGAAGTTCAAGATCGGGGTACCAGCAGATTTGGTGTCTGGTGAGGGCACTCTTACTAGCTTGCAGATGTCAATGTTCTCATTGTATCCTCATAAAGCAGAAAGCAAAGAGAGAAAGCAAGCTTCTTCCTGTTTCTTTTTCTAAGGGTGCTAATCCCATCATGAGGCCTCCACCCTAGTTCTAACCTTTGAATTGGAGAGTGAGGGGCACAAACAATCAGAATCTATATCAATTTCTGACAGTATCCAACTCCTATTTGTTCAAAGTCAACTAAGCAATATTGGACATGAATCCATGGAGAACAATTTCAACCATATATTTTATTTTTGTTGTTCAAAGTAGGGAGGGAGTCCGTGCATGGTTGCCACCTATCATGCAACAGGGCTTGAGGTGAATTCCACATGGTCATTCAGCTTGAGTTAAGGAACACTCTTTAATGGGGAAACTTACAAGCCAAGGGTCAGGAAGAGAAGATGGCATGGTCTCAGGTCTTCCCATTATCCTAGAGAGAGGGATGCTATGGCTAGGTGCTGTGTGTATTCCAGGAGAGGGACATGTCCCTTGAGATGATACTTTCTTGGAGTAAAATTGTGAGAGGGCAGCCTTGTCAGAATGTGGAAACAGAGACTAGAGCCAGCGTGACTGAGTTTAGGTGCCAGCTGCCCAATACCTGGGGATCTCAGAGGCCCTTAAGAAGTTGCAGCCCGGGACTTCCCTGGTGGCGCAGTGGTTAAGAATCCAACTGCCAATGCAGGAGACATGGGTTTGAGCCCTGGTCCAGGAAGAGCCCACATGCCATGGAGCCACTAAGCCCGTGTGCCACAACTACTGAGCCTGCGCTCTAGAGCCCAAGAGCCACAACTACTGAGCCCGCATGCCACAACTACTGAAGCCTGCATGCCACAACTACTGAAGCCCACATGCCTAGAGGACATGCTCCACAACAAGAGAAGCCACTGCAATGAGAAGCCCATGCACCACAATGAAGAGTAGCCCCCGCTTGCCGCAACTAGATAAAGCCCACATGCAGCAGTGAAGACCCAACACAGCCAAATAAATAAAATAGTTAAGGTTTTTTTTAAAAAAAAGAGGGACTTCCCTGGTGGCGCAGTGGTTGAGAGTCCGCCTGCCGGTGCAGGGGACACGGGTTCGTGCCCTGGTCTGGGAAGATCCCACATGCCACGGAGCGGCTGGGCCCGTGAGCCATGGCCGCTGGGCCTGCGCATCCGGAGCCTGTGCTCCACAACGGGAGAGGCCACAACAGTGAGAGGCCCGCGTACTGCAAAAAAAAAAAAAAAAAAAAAAGAGAAGTTGCAACCCCTTCTGTTAGGGGTAGAAATCTATCCTAGGAAGCGAAGTTTGGGCATAGCCCATCCTGCTGGCAGAAGGGGAGACCCTAGTCCTTCCTGGCATGATATGTGGGCAACCTCAGTACCAGCTCCCAAGGTCATTTTGGGATGATCATACTCTTCTATTCATTTTTCAAAGAGTGTTAGTAATAACCTGCTAATGGCCAGTGTAAACAGTACTGTGCTACAACAATCTGCTAGGTAAAGGAAGTACTTAGAGTTAATGGAAGATTGTTCAGAGATGGAAAACTTTTAATTGAGTACTTGTATTACATTCAGACACATCAGAATATTAAGTTACAGGGAGAAGGCAAAATGGAGACAGCCTATCAACTGGGGCAAAAAGATGAAGATACGATGAGATGAAGAAAGATATAAGAGAGAATAATACTTGAAATAAATTAATTCGACAAATATTTATTAACACCTGTGCTAAGTTCTGACGATGAGCAGGTGAGCAAGACATATATGGCCCCTACTTGTCCTACAGACAAGTAAACAGCCCAGTATATCTTAAAAAGCTAAAATATTAATTTTTAAAGAGTTTTTCCTGAATTACTTGTACTAACATTTAAAAACTCTCTCAAGGTGAAATTCTATTTACCTGAATGAACCGAAAAAAAAAAAAGCTGATTGATAAACAGAAGCAATAATAAATTTTAAAGTAGAAATAAATTTTACCTAATCTTTAAAAAACATTCAGAAAAGTTTTTGAATGTTTATTTTGTTCCAGACATATTTTAGGAAAAGACAGTCATACAAAGGCCTATTTAGGGAGACTTTTTAATCTTCAAAAATAAGAATCTTACAAGTGTCCAAGACCCTTCAGGTAACAATAAAGCAACATTTACCAAGCTTTCGAGGAAGTGTTATTATCTAATAGAAGGGCATTTTCAAATATGCCAGAACTAAGAATACATACCCCCTTTATGAATAAGCTATTTCAAGACACATTCTAGAGCAAGAGATGATCAAAAGAAAAAATTCAAGCATAGGGAAGTTGCAGCTGGAAGAGACTGGCAATAAGTACTGAAAACATTTCATTTGTAGGGATGAGACTTGATAATTGGTGTAAATACACTTATACCAAAAAAAAAGACAAAAAAAATATGAATAGGCAATCCTCACAGAAAGAAATACAATACAAATGGCTGGTAAAATATGAAAGATGATCACTTTCACCACTGATCAGAAATATGCAAGTTAAAATCACAAAGAAATACCACTTTCCAACCTATTATATTAATTTAAAAGAATTCTTTTTGAATACTAACAGAGGAACCAGCTTGACAGAGGAACCTATTGGCCAAATTTGGGACAATTTTAGCATCAAAAGAACAATGACTGTAATTGATTGAAAAACACTGACTATCCAAGAAACCATGAGTCCATATGATACTCAAAAAAATAGTAAGAATAATAAAACAATCAGGCAAGCAAAGAAAATAAATAAAAACTTCTTTGCATGTGACCATTACACCAAGTTCTTACTCTGAAAGGGACAGGAATATTTTTCATTTGCAATAGTAATTGTATCACAGGGTGACCTAACAGTCCTAGTTGATGAGGAAAAGCACTTCTTTCAAGAAAAATGCCAGCTATGAATGTAGACAGAATTTGAAATCACAATTTGCAACCCCTAAGGACATAATTAAGTCAAGAAATATCAGTGAATGCTAAAACTACTAGGTAAAAGTTTGATAGAGAGCTGGATATTCACCTGGTGCCAAAATTATCACCTCACAGATCACTAGCTAGTTCCAAGATGATTGTCACCATGTAAACCCAGTGGTCAATCTTAATATCACCAACAATGGAATAACCAGAGCTTCATTATGTGACTCCTAGTTACACCATTACTCCTAGTGACACCATTATGTGATGCAGTGTTTAGCCTGAATCTAACTAAGACATCAGAGTCAACTTCCAATAATAGAAAATATGGGGGTTATTATTAAATGACAATCAGAAAAATCCAGAAATTAGGACATTCTAGGGAACAACTATCCTGGTCTTTCCAAGTCAGTGTCATAGGAAAAATAAAAAGCTGGAGGGTTTAAGAGGGAAATAAGGAGGGACAGGAAAAGGAGTGTCTGTTCTAGATTAAAGTACACTTCAGAGACCCAACAACCAAATGCAATCATAGTTCTTGATTGGATTCTAATATGAACAAACTTGCTGCAAAGACATTTTGGGGACAAGTGGGGGAAACTTGGGTGTGTTGATATTATTGTGGTTCTGTAGGGAAGTGTTCTTATTTAGATATGCATATCAGAACATTTTGGAGTGAGGTGGGGATGGGGGAATTGGACAGTCAAAAGGTACAAACTTCCAGTTACATGACAACTAAGTACTAGGGATGTAATGTACAACATGATAAATACAATTAACATTGCTGTATGTTACATATGAAAGTTAAGAAAGTAAATCCTGAGTTCTCACCAAAAGAAAAAAATTTTTTTGCTATTTCTTTAAATTTGTATCTATATGAGATGATAGATGGTCACTAAACCTACTGTGATAATCACTTCATGATGTATGTGTTGGGTTGGCCAAAAAGTTCGAGTTTTTCCATAAGATGCTACAGAAAATGAAATTTTTGGCCAACCCAATAAATCAAATCATTATGCTGTACACCTTAAACTTACAGAGTGCTATTTGTCAATTATATCTCAGCAAAACTGGAGGAAAAAAATATTAGGAGTGAAATATTTAGGAGTCACAATGTCTATATTTAAAAAAACTTCAATTTAAAAAAAGTGAAACATATGACAAAATGTTAAAGTAATTATTAAATCTAAGTGATAGGTATATGGCTTTATTCTACTACTCTCTCTACTTTTCTGCACATTTATAATTTTCATAATAAGGATAAAAAGCATTTTTAATATCTAGCATTTGTGAAGGTTTAAGGAAATAGACCATCTCATACACATTGTTGGTTAGAGTGTAAATTGGTATAACCTTCTTAGGGGACAATTTGGAATATATAAATTTTATTTTATTTATTTATTTATTATTGAAGTATAGTTGATTTACAATGTTGTGTTAGTTTCATGTGTACAGCAAAGTGATTCAGTTATAAATATATGTATAAATTAGATTATTTTTTTAGATTATTTTCCATTATAGGTTACAAGATATTGAATATAGCTCCCTGTGTTGTACAGTAGGTCCTTGTTGTTTATCTATTTTATATATAGTAATTTGTATCTGCTAATCCAAAACCCCTAATTTACCCCTCCCCCCTTTCCCCTTTGGTAACCATAAGCTTGTTTTCTATGTTTGTGAGTCTATTTCTGTTTTGTAAGTTCATTTTTATCATTTTTTATTATTTTTAAAATATTTATTTATTTGGCTGCGCCAAGTCTTAGTTACAGCACGCGGGATCATTAGTTGTGGCATGCGAACTTTTGGTTGCGGCAGATGGGGATCTAGTTCCCTGACCAGGGATCAAACCCCGGCCCCCTGCATTGGGAGTGCAAAGTCTTAGCCACTGGACCACCAGGAAAGTCCCATTTGTATCATTGTTTTAGATTTTGTGATATGTTTTCGATATCATATTTGTCTTTCTCTGTCTGATAAATTTTATTTTTAAATATACATACCCTTTGACATAGTAATCCCATCATTAAGAATCTATTAATGACTAGTGATACAAGTGTAGAGGATATATGTATAAGGATGTTTACTATAGCATTATTTATAATACAAACAAATCTGAGACAAATGAACCAGTGAAATGGTTAAATATATTTTGACAAATATTACATATTATTTATGACAAAGAATACCATATTACTGTTAAAAAGAAAAAGTAGGTGTATACTTCCTATATTGGTTTGCTAGTGCTTCCATAAGAAAGTAACACAGACTAGGTAGGAGGCTTAAACAACAAAGATATATTTTCTCACAGTTCTGGAGCCTAGAAATCTGAGACAATGTGTCAGCAGGGTTGGTTTCTTCTGAGGCCTCTCTCCTTGGCTTGTAAATGGCCGTCTTCTCCTGTGCTTTCACATGGCCTTTCCTCTGTGCCATCTGTGTCCAAATTTCCTCTTCTTATAAGGACATCAGTCGTACTAGAGTAGGGGCCACACTAATGACCTTATTTAAACTCTCCAAATATAGTCACATTCTTGGGTGCTGGAAAATAGAACTTCAACATATGAAATTTTGGGGACACAATTCAGTCCATAACATTTACTAACATAGAAAGATGCTCATGATGTTTTTGGTTACAAAAAATCAAGGAGCAGGACAACACGTGCAGTATGACCCCTTTATTTTTTTTTCAAAATTAAAAAACAATAAAATCAAAACCTCTAGTACATGTTTATATGCAGTTTGATTGAAAACATTGTATATTGAAATGTATTGAAAACATTGAAAACATTCTGGAAGGAGAGATACCCAGCCGTTAATAATGGTTCCCTGGGGAGTAAAAATGGAGTTAGGAATGGAAGGGAGGGAGACATTTCCACTCTTTCTTTTCTTTTCTTTCTTTCTTTTTTTTTTTTTTTACAAACATGGGTTACATTTGTGGGGTTTTTTTGTTTTGTTTTTTTGATGTGGACCATTTTTAAAGTCTTTATTGAATTTGTTACAATATTGCTTCTGTTTTATGTTTTGGTTTTTTGACCATGAGGCATGTGGGATCGTAGCACCTCCTGCATTGGGATCAGGGATCGACTGACCAGGGATCGAGCCCGCACCCCCTGCATTGGAAGGCAAGTCTTAACCACTGGACTGCCAGGGAAGTCCCATGGGTTACATTTGTAATTGGAAAATTTTAGCTTAAAAAGTATAGCTACAATGTAGACCACCCCCCAACACACACACAAAGGAAAACATATTCTTCCTTGAAAGAAAGTGTCCTTATTGAAATGGGGGTTGGGGACTGGCATTCGATCCCAGGTAGATTAACAAAGATAGGGAAAATGGGAAGAAACAACTAAAAATGAGGCAAACTACAAATAACATAAAACAGAATTAAAAAGTATTGTTCTGACATTGACTTTGATAATTACATAAATAAAGGCTTAAAGCTGTCTTTGAAACACTTTAGGATTTCCTTGAACTAGTAGAATTGAAAGCAGAGTTTACCTTTCTTCCAAATTACTGCAGCAGGTAAGAGCAAACAAAGCATTCTATAGAGAAAAAAGCAAAACAAAAGCATTCTATAAGAGAAAAAAAAGAAAGAAAGAAAAGAAATATTTCAAAATTAAATACATAAACAAAGAGAAAAATTAGGAGATAAGAGTTATGGTAATCAATGTAAATAAGAGTTAGATTTATTGAATCCTATGTTCCTGGTGCTGAGTTAAGGACTCTGCCCTGTGCAGATAACAGAATCAGCCTGCAACTCTTTCTGGCTTTGGGGTTTGAAACAAGGCTGAGCCCTGAAGAGAACTCTATGCAACTAGTAACAAATGTCTTGGTTAGAAACCTTGAGGAAAGGAGACTTTCTGTCTTCCAGTCTGGCAAGATTCCCTAAACTGTTGGGGAGATGGGGAGAGGTGGGAGAAGAATTAGCCCTGTGATGCTTCTGGGCTGAGACCACAAGCCCTTCCAATGAGCCCTAGACAAAACCTAGAGGCAGCAGGGACCCCCGAGGCCCATGTGCCAAGAGGACAGGAAGGTGCTTTTACCAGGGCCCAGGGCCAGATGTACGCAATTTGCCCTAACTCCCCCATCAGCGAATACCCTATTCCAGGAAGCCACTATTGACCTTCCCAGCCCTCAAGTTTAGGCGGCCTGCTTTAGGCCTCCCTAAATGCCCTGACCCCATCTTATCACAGACCATACTATATTTTAATGATCTTTGTATATGCTGTTCTCCTTCACTAGACTGTGAATTCTCAAGAGCGGGAATTAAGTATCTCCTGTGCCTGACACATAGTAGGCGATTTAGTTCTACAACAGAAGAATATCACTTATATTTGACTGTTTCCTCACTAAACTCTAAACTCCATAAAATTAAAGAATATACATCTGGTTTTATGCACAATTAAATCACCGGAGCCTCACACAGTGCTTGGCACAGATTAGATTTTCAATAAATATTTTTGAATGAATAATTCTGTCTTCTCTACGATTCTATCTTCTCTATCTACTGTGTCACATTCCAAGAAAAAGCAGCTTCTTGACATTCTTTTCCTTGTAACGACTTAGCGTTTTAAATTGTTTCTGCCCTTTAACTTTTTAAAATTTGTCATCATTTTCCCGTTTTCATCCTCACACTCACATGGAACATGATCTCCACTATTTGAAAGTGTGCGATTTTGATTCAGCCTTGTATTTATCCTCCTATTGCAAACTGCCAGCCTTCCTATCAACCTCCCTTACCTAACTGCTAGAATGCCATGAACCGGGGGCGGTACTTAGAGGTGAACAGTTAGCCTCCAATTTACAAGCTTGCTTCTCTCCGGGGTAACTGCAAAGTCACACGTTCCTGGGTGTGACCTTTTCACGACATAATCTCAACGAGTGGGTTAATTAGATTATGTATGACTATAACCGATTAAATTAAAAGTGTGGTATAATGGAGGAGTTAAAATAGTATTCGCTAGGCAAGGTTGTGAAGTTTTTAAAAATATATGATATAGGCTTTCATAAGAGAATAAGAGAAACAAGGAAAACATGTTCCAAATTACCTTCCAAGCAGTTAGTCTGGATTGACAGTCACACTGACAAAGGAGGGGACCAAACGCTCCTTCGTACCGGTGTCGGCAGCCGGAGCCGGCGCCTCTGTGGGCGGGGCCACCGGAGCCTCCAGGGACCCAAAGGGAGAGGGGGCGGGGTCAAGGCGGGTCCAGGCCTTCAGGGGCGGGGCCGCAGCGGGCGAGGGGCAGGCTGGGAAGCGGCGCCATATTGGCGTCGGCCGCGCTGTATTGTCATAAATAGAGCCGGATTTCTGGTGTTTTCAGTATTCGGTTGGATGCCTCGGCCGTAGTAAGTGAGAGAGTGAGCGAGCAAGCGAGCTACAAGCGAGCGGAGGAAAGTGGACAGGAGGAGAAGGGAAGAGCAAGAACGGGACTCCAGAGCGAAAGACTCGCCGGTGAGGGAGACGCAGGAAGCGATGAAAGAGATGTCTTCGTAAGTGGTGGGGGCCGGCGGCTGGGGGCGAGGCATAACGGGGTGGGCTGAGGTGGCCGGCCTGGCACCCCGTTTCTGTTCCCTGCCCCTCGCGCCGTGCCCTGAGCTCTCTCGATGGTCTCCTTTCCCTCTCCCGGCCGTTCGGCAAGGGCACCTCCCCTACACCCGGCAGCTCACCTGGCCACCGCTGCACAGACTCGGGGACTGCAGGAGTCCCCATCTGCCCCTGGCAGCCCTACCTCTGAGGACGCCCCCAGACAAGGTTGCGGCGGAAGAGAGGCGCGTGTGTCCGTGGGGAGAAATTGTCGGTCACTCTCCTGCCCCCAGCGCTGTCTGAGCCGGTCTCTGCTCCTGTCTGCATTAGCGCAAATACCATCCCCCTCCCTCCCCCTCCTCCCTTCCTGACCGGCTGTCTCCACGTCTCCTGGAGTGAATGACCTATCCCAGCCCATGGGTTTCTCTTTCGTAATGACTATGGTCTTTTCACCCTCCCCTGGTCTGCCCACCTATCCACAGTACATCTGCCGGTCTATACCTCCTGCTAATACTTTGATAAGTCAGAAACAGTGTCCGTGCTTGGCAAGATTTTGTTGTAGCTTCTTACATTTTAGTTTATTAGGAAATAATTTAAACATACAGAAGAATGCAGAGAATAACATAAGCATCATTTGTGTAACCACCATCTATCTCTCCCAAAGCATAACGTTCCGTGTGTGTGTGTTTGTGTGCACACATATCTTTATTTAGCATACCGAATACATCTGAAGGAATCTGTTACCTTCTTCACTGGTCCATCCACCTCCCTCTCCAGAGTTCCCCACAGTTCCAAATTTGATGCTTATTGCTGCATGTTTTTTTATGCTATTTCTACATATGTATGTGTCCATAATCGGCATTGTTTTACTTGTTTTTAAGCTTTATATAACTAGTATCACACTTGTCATTCAACAACTTCTTTAGTGCAGCATAGTATCTTTGAGATTTGTCCATGATAGTATTTTCAGCTCTACTTAATTCGTATTACTGTATTGTATTCCATTGTAGGGATACACCCTAATTTAGTCCTTTTCCTGTTAGTGATTATTTTAGGTCATTTCTAAGTTTTTGTTTGTTTGTTTTTTAATGTTACAGTGTGGCAGTGAACATTTTTGTACATGTCTCCTTGTACACTTGTACTAGACTTGCTCCAAGGGTGTTTACTTATAAGTGGAATTGATGAGTGGAAGGGAATGTGGAGTTCTGTTGCTTGCTTTGTTTTCTTGTCTAGATGAGGGAGGTTCAGAATAATGGATTTGTAATTTCAGTGCTAGTAGGGACCTTGATAGCCAGCTTTTTCAGCATAGAGATAAGAAAGTGGGGCCCAAGGTAGCTGGTGTCATAGCCTTCACTTAGACGATGAAGAAAAAATCAACTAGAGTGACAGAATGTTAGGACTATAAATTGTGATGCAAGCAAGGAATGTTAATATAGGTTTCTAGGCAACAAGACTAGTTGTGATTTCTTTTTAAAAGCTAGACTATTTCACTAGGACCTGCTAATGGGATGTTTTTGTTTCTTGTGGGGGGGCATTGTTTTTACTTAGAGCTTTCTTTCAAGTGGCTGACTGCTTTTCCAAGACTGACTGTAGATGGTACTTGACGTAAGTCTGCAGGGTGTGTAGTGGAGGTGGCCCTGGCCCAGCTCCCATTCAGGCTCTTTGCATTTGAGCTGAGTGGTGTTGGTACAGCTGTCCTGATGCCAACATAGGCTGCTTTTGGCTTGAAAAGACATCCTAACCATGAAAGCTTGAGGCAGTATGAATAGTCCTTCATCAACATAAGCACAAAATATCCTTTTTCGTTAAAAAAAAAGCGGGGACTCCAACCATTAGTACTTAGTAAACTTTTAAGGTAGCTAAAGTAATGAGTGGATTCAGAGATTTAATGTGTCAGTATATGATACTTTAAATTTTTTCTGCTGTTTCATTTTTCTTGGAACAGAAACACCATGCTGGACAGCCAGCGTCAACAAAAGCATTATGGAATCACCTCTCCAATTAGCTTGGCATGTCCCAAAGAAATTGATCATATTTACACACAGAAATTAATTGATGCCATGAAACCATTTGGAGTATTTGAAGATGAGGAAGAATTGAACCACAGGTATGTCACTTAAAAATGCAAAATATTTTATAGTACATTCTTTAATCATTAATTCTATGAACATATATCAAGTACCAATTATGTCCCTGCCTAGGGATATAAAAATGACAAAATGAAGAGAAAACTTGGCCCTCCTGGAGTTTATATTTTAGTTGAAGGTTAGAGGAGGAAACTAACAATTAGCCAAGTAAGTAAAATAAATACAGTATTACACATGATAAGTGCTGCTGAGAAGAATGAAGCTGGGAGAGGAGGTTAGGTTGTCAGGGAAGGCCTCATTGACATGTGAGGGAAATTTTAAAGGTGAGGGAGGAGCTATGTGGATATGAGGGAAGAGCATTCTAGGCAGAAGGCTTGAGGTGGGAGTGTACCTGGTATATTTAAGAAATAGACAACAGGGTAGCCTAGGTATGTGAAGCAGAGTGAGTAAGAAGGGGAATGTGGGCTTAAAGCAAACGAGGTGGGAAGGAGCTTGGAAGGAAAGGTCACTTAGGACCTTGACAGCCATTTATAACGGTTTTGGCTTTTACTCTGAGTGAGACGGGAAGCTGTTAGGGTTTTGAGCAAAAGATTGACATGATTTACTCATGTTTAACATAGTCACTCTGGCTGCTTTACCGAGCATAGTCTGAAGGGGGGTCAAAGGCAGAAGTAGGGAAACTAGTTAGGAGGCTATCATAATAACCCAAGGAAAAACATGATGGTGGCCCGAACTAGGGATGGCAGTGGAAGTGATAAGAAGGAGTAGAATTCTGGATGTATTTTAAAAGTAGGGTGGTTTAATGACTGTGGAATGTGAGGGGGTGGGAGGGGAGGGGTCAAGGATGATGCCAAGATTTTTGGTCTCAGCATCTCGAAGGATGGGATTCCATTACCTGGGGAAGGCTGCAGGAGAAGCAGGTTCAGACAGATCAGGAATTCAGTGTTTCGTGTGTTATCTTTGAGATGCCTAAACTCTTCTATCTTTCTTCTTCTTTTTTTTTTTTTAAATCTGGATTTGGATATGCCATTGGTTGCAAGTTTGTTTTAATATCAAATTGCTTTTATTAAGTAAATTTTATAAAAATTAGCCAGTAAATTATTTACCTGTTTTTATTATCCAAAAACTCATAACTGTCAGTGAGAGAATGCTAACCTCTATTATCACCACACTGAATTGATTTTATTCCATAGTAAGGCCAAGAAAGTTGACAGTTCAGTTGGCCTCTGCAGCTTTATTGAAGGTAATTTTGATTTTTTTATTAGGCTTTTTGAATTTTGAAAATAGCTCAAAGACCAAAATACTGTCATCACATTTATCGTCTCTTTGGAACTCTTAGGAACCTAAGAATGCCAAAGAGATGTGCCATGTGTCAACAGATGTGATAGCATTAGCACGTGTATAATATGCTTTTACTCTAGCACCAACACAAAGGTACTGCCTATATGTTTAATTACTTTTTAAAATACTGTTTGTTTTTGGTGTTTGTTTGTTTTCATCTAAAGCATGTTATTTTTTATTATAGGCTGGTTGTTCTTGGTAAACTGAACAATTTAGTAAAAGAATGGATTTCTGAGGTCAGTGAGAGTAAGGTAAGACTCTAAACTAAATTGAATTCATAGTTTCATTATGTCCTGGTAGTAAGATGCAGAGTTGAGAATAATCAGAAATACATTAAAACTTTTTAGTATACTTGGAAATGAATTGGTGTAGATATTGAGTCCTAAATAAGTGAGGATTTACCCCAGAGGTAGCCAGTGTCTGACTGCAGTTCACATAAATGTCTTGCTTGACTCACATGTAGTAGATCAAAATTTAAATACTGAGATTTTACTTTAAAAGCCAGATTTCAGACTTCTTGTGAAATACCAGGTCTGGCAGCACTGGGCCTTCCTTTGTGCAAGGCAGGAAGAGGCTTGAATGGAATTGGGCTCCTCCCCTTTGGTGCTTCATGGTCCCCATCACTCCCTGCTCTCTCTGACACAGCACCTGTCAGTTATCAGTTTCTGTGTTTCTTATGTGTATACTTCCGTCATTTGCATACCTGCCTGGCCCATGAGACATAGGAGTTTGCAAACCCTAATTTATACTTAGACAACTTCCCCCCCACCCCCGTAGCTTAACTATTTTTCTTCTGAAATCGATTACATTTTTCTTGCTTTCTTAGAGTATTTTGAGTATAATTGAAGTCTCATTTGTCAGGGAATCATCACTATGAATATTTTACTGGCTGTAGTAAAATGAGGCAAGGCATGTTCAACTGGGTAATACTATTTGCCCCTTCACTAAGTGGCTCAAACTGTTGTATTTTAAATTTTAGGGTTTTCGTTTTGTTTTGTTTTGTTTTTGTTTTTTTACAGTTTTCCCATCTCTTAACAGCATTCAGCTGAAAGTTAATGGCTCACAGCAGCAGTCTCTCTCTGTCAAATCCCTTTCTGCCCATTAATCTGCATCAGTTTAGAAATTAGATAAACACCTGTTAGAATTCTTTCTTTTACAACTTTTATTATTTCCTTCTGTACTTATGATACATATATAAAATTGGTTCTTTTAAAAAGTGGGCTTTGAATAAGGTTATGAGGGACTGTGCTAATCTACAGTCATTCAGTTTAAATAAATGGTCTTTATGCTGTTTACTTTTGCTGTCAAATGACTATCTGGCTTATTTCTGAGCTCACAGCCGGGTTATCAATAGTAGAGGTTTTCAGTTAGGTTGAATTCTGAGCAGGTGAAATGCTAGTCATGAGTAATAAAAAAAAAAAAAATTCATGCTTGTTTCTCTGCTACTAGCTGATCAACTCCTTAAGAAATAAACCTGTCTTATTCACCTGTGCAACCTCAGGACAGAGCTCAGGGATTGAATAAATGTCAGTCCATGATTGCTATGGGTATGCAAAACAGATACACAACTTGCTAGAATTATTTTAAAATCAGAGTATCAAGCTTTATGACTTCTTGTGTGGTCTTTATGTCAGCTGATGTGGTTGTGCTGAGGTCTTTGCTCCCATCCATATTCTAGGATACATCAAGGGAAGTCAAGTGTTAAACTATTCACAAAAGAGGCTAGATTACTTTACTGAGAGATACACCTAACTAATTTTCTTACTGTGTGGTTTTTTGCACCTAAAAGAAAAATCCAGTAGAATCTGTTCCAAGGTCAAAAAGTTTTTTTGTTTTTAATTATTTAAATTGCTTTTTCCCTCATTTCGTTCACATCAGTGCTTTAATCTGCAAAGACCAGTAGCTGGTTTCCATTTAATTTCTAGGCATAAAACCATTGTTAAAAATTTGAGGCTTTGCCACTATTTGGCATTTTTTAAGCAAAGAAAATAAAATATCTAATCATTTAAAAATTTTAATTGATTTTAACATCTTTATTTGCATAGATAAGGTGATTGGTCTTTTTTATATCATTATAATTCCCTTTCATTTATGCATATTTTAGTTTGAAAAATATCTGAAGGATTTGAGTTAGATCAAAGATCATTTTAATATTCTACACACAGTTGGAATATTTAAAGTTTAAACAGTCCAGAACTCCAAGTCAAATCATTTTAGTTAAATACTGTGGTTTGTGGGGAAAATACTTTACTCTGTGATTCAGTTTATCACTTTCTCATAAATCAAGAAGAAATCATGCTTTTCAAAGTAGGAAGGTAAACTAAAAGGGGCTTCTGTATCCTTTTGATTCATGTTAGTCATCAATAATTTTATTAACTCTTTCTAGCTATTATTTGTGGTACTCTTGAAACATGTTCGTTAAACAGAGAAAATAACAAACATAATGTCTTGTTGTGCAGATACTTTTAGTCAAGTTCATTAGCAGATATTACTCTCTGAACTTGGACTGGGCATTTTGAGGAAATAGAAGTAGTAGACATAGTTCTCACCTTCAAGGAATTCAGATATAGTTGAAGAGATGGAACTAACATACACAGAATAAAAAAAGTCAATAAATGTAGTATAAAAGTGGTTAAAGATAATAACAGTAGAGGAGCACAGGGGGAAAAAAGAGCTTGTTACAAGATGGATAATCAAAGAAGGCTTCATGAGGGAGGTGGAACTTGAAGTGACCTTTGAAAAATAGATAGTATTAAGATACCCAGAGAGGATGGCAAGCATTTGAGAGAAGGAAAATGGCAAATGCAATGGAAAGGAGACTAGGTTATGTAACATGTTGGCAGTTGGAGCTTCAGAAGGGAATATCAGGAGACAAGGCAAGAAAGATCCTTAAGAGCATACTGTGGAAGTCCTTGGGATCCAAGGATCAGTATCCATAGAAGAATGCATTGGCAAGTTTTGAGCAGAAGAGTTATGTAATAGAGTTAATTTAAGAACACTAGCCAGTGAATTTTTAACAAAATGGAGTAAGAAATAAAGACTAATGGCAAGAGGGTAACTTATGATACTGTTAAATAGCACAGAATGGGAGTGGGTGGGGAGAAAGTGACATGTGAGGGATATAACCTAACAATTGGTAAGCCAGGAAGAATAATAATGACTTATAGGTATGGGCAGTAAGGAAAATAAGGAACAAAAATAGAGAAATCAGGAGGTATACCTGGTTTATCATAGGAAGAATTTTTTGCTAGGTTTCAGGCATGGATATTGAAGTGGATCAGAAAGTCTGAGTGAAAATATCTGATGGGCAGTTAGAATTGGCTCTAGAGAGAGGTGAAAAGTAGCATTGTACTTCTGGTACAACCAAAAATACGTTAATTAAAGTTGTTAGATTAGCTCTCATAAGGAGATCATGTCAAGAATTACCCTACTTTCTTGCAGAAATATTACAGAGCTAGAATCAATAAGTTAAGCATATCTGTCACAAAAACTTAAGAGGAGATTAGTATTAGTCAAGAGTATGATAACTGTAGAGAGCTGAAAGTGCATTAATTTGGTAGTTGCAAGTTCCTTGGTGACTATTAAGAGTGATGGAGCCAAATCAGGTAATTTGGGGGGACAGGTAGGGTCAAGTGATAAAAAACGTTTTTCTTAAGATAGAGATGTGTGCACGTATACTGGACACAGATTTGTCTCGTCTTTCCTCTGGGAATACCTTCATTACTTCAGCTGCAATCAAAAAAGCTCTGAAGTACTTTTACAAATGTCAGCTCACCAAACTTGACAAATGTAGTACATATCAGTAGCATTTAGGCAATTTTTAAAAATTGAGGTATAGTTTATTTACAATATTATATAAATTTCAGGTGTACAACATAGTGATTCTCAATTTTTAAAGGTTATATACTTCACTTATAGTTATTATAAAATATTGGCTATATTCTCTGTGCTATACAATATATCCTTGTAGCTTATTTATTTTATACATAGTAGTTTGTACCTCTTAATTCCTTACCCCTATCATGTCCCTCTCCCTTCCCCTCTCCCCACTAGTGACCACTAGTTAGTTCTCTGTATTTGTGAGTCTTTCTTTTTTGTTATATTCACTAGTTTGTTTTTATTTTTTAGGTTCTACATGTCAGTGATATCATACAGTGTTTGTCTTTCTCTGTCTGACTTATTTCACTAAGCATAATACCCTCGAAGTCCATCCACGTTGTTGCAAATGGCAAAGTTTTATTCTTTTTTATGGCTAATATTCCATTCTGTATATATACCACATCTTTATCCATTCATCTGTTGATGGACACTTAGTTTGCTTCCGTGTCTTGGCTATTATAAATAATGCTGCTGTGAACATTAGGGTGCATATCTCTTTTCAAATTAATGTTTTCATTTTCTTTGGATATATACCCAGGAGTGTAATTGCTGGATCATGTGGTAGTTCTTTTTTAAAAAAATTATTTATTTATTATTTGGTTGTGCCGGGTCTTAGTTGCGGCAGGTGGGCTCCTTAGCTGCGGCTCAAAGGCTGCTTAGTTGTGGCTTGCTGGCTCCTTAGCTGTGGCATGCAAACTCTTAGTTGCGGCATGCATGTGGAATCTAGTTCCCTGACCAGGGATCAAACCCAGGCCCCCTGCATTGGGAGTGTGGAGTCTTAACCACTGCACCACCAGGGAAGTCCCTGGTAGTTCTGTTTTTAGGTTTTTTTTTAGGAACCTTACTACTGTTTTCAACAGTGGTTGCACCAATATACATTCCCACCAATAGTCTACAAAGGTTCCCTTTTCTCCACATCCTTGTCAGCATGTATTAGAGCATTTAGACAATTTTAATGCTAAATAATTTGAACAATTGAATGCCTTAAACGTTTTTTAATTTTATTTTAGAATCTCCCACCTTCTGTTGTGGCTACTGTTGGTGGAAAAATTTTCACCTTTGGCTCCTATAGGCTTGGAGTACACACCAAAGGTAATTGCTTTTCTATGTTTTACTGATAAGAACTTTCAATAACAAACTTATTTGTTGTTCATAATTAGAATACAGAGGAAAAAATTCCCATTATCTCACTACTAGAGTACTGTATTATTTCCTATACTCATCTTACATAGTTTCTTCTGTACATATATTTGTGTATACAAAAACGTAATACATATTCAATATACTGTTCTTGATAATAAATACTTTGATTTGCAGGAGCTGACATTGATGCACTTTGTGTTGCTCCAAGACATGTGGAGAGATCTGATTTTTTTCAGTCTTTTTTTGAAAAATTGAAACATCAAGATGGCATTAGAAACTTAAGAGTAAGTATCCTCTCATATTTAATATTTTGAATTTGTTAACAGATAACTTCAAAAGCTAGGGCTTATGATGGTTGACATATTTCTTAAGAATTTGGTGTATCTTGTTAAAATAACAGTAATGACTAAAAACATGGGCTTTTTAGTTATACACACCTGAGTTGAATCTAGAATCTACCACATATTAGCTCGTGGATTTTGTTCAAGTTAGCTATTCTCTCTGAGTCTCAGTTTCCTTAGCTATCAAATGAAGATCTAGTGATAACATTCTTATAAAGTTTTTTGGAGGATTGATGAGATAATTTACATAAGTCATTTACTATAATATCTGATAAATGGTTGGTACACAGCAAATGGCTCATTATGTATAAGGTTCAACTAGTAACTCTTGCTGTGTGTATATCTAGCCATTCATTCAGCAGATAAAATTTCAGCACCAATGATTCATCAGATACTGGCCTTAGTCCCACAAATACAAGAGCGAACAAGATAGTTTGTGTGAGGGAGGGACTGGGGGTACTAAACAAACAGGTAGTTTTAATGCAATCTCAAGTGCTTGGATAAGGCGAAGGTCAGAGGATTTGTTATTTGGGTGTCTGGGAATGGAGAAAGAGGTTAAGAATTTGTTAGGTTGGGGAATTCCCTGGTGGTCCAGTGATTAGGATGCCAAGCTACCAGTGCAGGGAGTGAGGGCTTCATCCCTGGTCAGAGAACTAAGATCCACACATGGCAGTGGGGCCAAAAAATTTACAAAAAAGAAAAAAAAAATTGTTAGGTTGGGGGATTAAAGAAGGCTCAGAGAAACGTTTCTACTAAATCCAAATGATATAGATTTTTTTTGATAGATTAGTCATGGGATCTGATATTTTAATGTCTAACACTAGTGCTTTTTGTAAATAATCAGTTTTCAGCTAAGTTCAACAAATAGTAAATACCCAGATGATAGCAGTTCTGCCTGCCAGTTTCTGATGAATATTTTTAGAAGGATAATATGTTAGGTAACTACTGTCATGGACATTTTGCGTATCTTAACACAGTCACAAAGTAGAAGTGCTTGCTTAGCTAGAATGAGAAACTAAGAAAATTTTCACTTTTCCTACTGAGTTAAAATAAAAATTGGGAGAAAAAGTATTCATGTTATTGGCATTTGGGAAGGATAAAGGATTACACCTTATTTGTTATAATTGTTTTCTTTTATTGTAGGCTGTAGAAGATGCCTTTGTGCCTGTCATAAAATTTGAATTTGATGGAATTGAAGTAAGTGTTAAATATTTTTCTGACTTTATAATTGAACTATTTAACCTATATGGGTTTGTTTGTTTGTTTTATAGTTTAAAAATCAGACTTATATAGGCACGAATTTTAAGGAATCAAATAGTCTAGTCATGGTGAGTCCTTCCTCACCATGGAAAAGGAACCAACCTCCATCCCTACCCCCAAGATGTTTATACACATCCTTCTCATTCCCATAACCTCCTAAAATAATTATATTATTATAGTTTTAGTTGGAGCAGTATTCAGTGTTTATATTATTATGGTCTTATAAATAATGTTCAAAACTGAGCACAAAATGTACTAGGTTACCATTCTTTTCTGTGTGGCTTTTGTTTTCTTGGGAGTTAATGTTTTGTGTTTTATTTGCTTGATGTTTATACTTTGACTAATTCAAATTCAGTCTCTCCTAATTGTCTAAATCTCCACTAAATAGATTTGGATTTCTCAGGTGTCCTGTCTTGAAAAAATATCTCACTGATTCTTCTCACTTATTCTAATCCACACTGATTGTTCTCCATGACTGATATACAGCTGTCATTCTGACACCTTTCTTCTCTCATCCTGGGATTTCCTTTTGCTTCTCTCTTGAGTTTTCTTCTTTCTTGACTTACTTTCATTTTAGTGGCACTCATCCACCAGCTTCCTGAAAAAGAGCACATATTTTTGAGATCTTGAATGTTTACAAATATCTTTATTTTGTTCTCACACCAAATTGATAGTTTGGCTAAGCATAGACTTCTAGGTAGGAAATAATGTTTCTCAGAATTTTGAAGGCCTTGCTTCATTGTTGTCTAGCTTCCATACTCTGTTGAGGAGCGTGAGGCCAATTTGATTACTCATCGTTTTTATGTGACCTATTTTGCCTTTTTGGCCACTTGTGTGATTTTCTTTTCTTCTTTTTTCCCTGGTCTTCATAGTTGTAAAATTTATGGTAATACACTTTGTTTTGGTATGTGTCTTTTCAACCAAATGTGCTAAGGCACTCAAGTAGTTCTTTCAATTTGGAAATACCTGTCCTTTAGTTCTTGGAAATTGTATTGAATTCAATTGTGTTGCCTGCCTTTGTTTTCTGTCCTCTTTCTGGAACTCCTAACATTTGTATGTTGGACCCCCAGGACTGCCGTGTTTTTTTGGTTTTTGTTTTTTTTTTTTTACTTCTTCCTTCCCACTTATAACTACATCTTCATATTTTTGTTCTGCTTTTTTGGGGTTTTCTCATCTTCTAAATGTTCTCTTGTTTTCCATTTCTGCCATCATCTTTTTAATTTCTAAGAATACTTCTTTATTCTCTAAATGTTCCTTTTTATTTAAGAACTTATTTACAGCCTCCTGTCCTTATTTCCCAGATATAATATGTTTTATCTCTGCTTCCTTAGATCTGCTGAGTCTGTTACCATTTGTGCATCTGCTTTCCAGATTTCATGGTTTTTACAGTTGTCTCCTTCTGTTCTCTTTGACTTAGTGGGTTATGCCTTTAAAAAAAAAATAAAACTAAAACAAAAAAACAAAACAGGGCTTCCCTGGTGGCGCAGTGGTTGAGAGTCCACCTGCCGATGCAGGGGACACGGGTTTGTGCCCTGGTCCAGGAAGATCCCACATGCCGCGGAGCAGTGGGGCCCGTGAGCCATGGCCGCTGAGCCTGCGCGTCCGGAGCCTGTGCTCCGCAACGGGAGAGGCCACAACATTGAGAGGCCTGCGTACCGCAAAAAAATAAAAATAAAAATAAAAATAAAATTTTGCTGGTATTTTAGTGGGGTTTCAAGAGGGAGTGAATGTAAATGTGTTGGATCTGCCATCTTTATCTAGAAATTCACTTACGAGGTTTTGATTTTTTTTAATGATTGGCAAAATTAAAATGCTTTCCCTTAATTTGAAAATTATTCTCCCAAAACTTTGCAGTGATTTTCCAATGTGATATTACCTGCATAGGCCTTTGGAAGTTTTGGTAGAACTTCCCAAACTAATAATTAGAACTTTTTACATTTTTGAGGTGGGAAGGGGGGAGAATGGACTAAAAGGAGAAAAAGTAATATTTCTCTCTCTCTCTCTCTCTTTTTTTTTTTCATCTTTCCAAAGATTGATCTAGTCTTTGCAAGACTGGCAATACAAACCATATCAGATAATTTAGATCTAAGAGACGACTCTCGACTGAGAAGCCTTGATATAAGGTGTATTCGCAGCCTAAATGGTAAGCTTCTAAAGAGAAATCTCAGATACCTGCTTGAAAACAATTAGACAAATAGAGATCTTTTTGCAAAACTATTAATAGACTTTTTAAGAATTAGACAAACTCGGTTAAAAATGATGTAATTTTCTTTATACAAGTAATCTGATCACATTTAAGCATCTTAAAACACAAATTTACTTGAAATGTTTATGTTTATAGCAGTGGTCCTCAAACTTACTGGTCTCAGGACCCTTTTATACCCTAAACATTTTTTGAGGACCACCCCCTGCAAGATCTTCTGTTTATGTGAGTTATATTTATCAATTTATATTAGAAATAAAAACTGAGAAATTTTTAAGGTGTTTAATTATTAGTTCATTTTAAAATAACAATAGTAAACCCATTATAAGTGAATATAAATATATTTTTGTGTGAGTGGCTTTTTTATTTTTTTGCATTTTTGCAACTCTTTAATATTTGACTTAATAGAACACAACTAGATTCTCATATCTGCTTTTGCAGTCAATCTCTTGTAAAATTTTGTTTTGATTGAAGTATAGGAAGAAAATCTGGCCTCTTAAAGATATGTAATTGGAAAAGGAAGGAGTATTTTCATAGCCTTTTCAGATAATTGTGGGTATTCTTTAATACTACACCAAAACTTGACTGATGGACAATTTCCTTTTCTTTTTTTTTTTTTTAATAATCTTCTTTCTGGAGGAAGCCTCTTTTTATTTATTTATTTATTTATTTTTCTTTTAAAATTTTATTTATTTTTTTGCTGTGTTGGGTCTTCATTGCTGCGCGCGGGCTTTTCTCTGGTTGCGGTGAGCGGGGGCTACTCTTCGTTGCGGTGCACGGGCTTCTCATTGCGGTGGCTTCTCTTGTTGCAGAGCACGGGCTCTAGGCGCGTGGGCTTCAGTAGTTGTGGCACGCGGGCTCAGTAGTTGTGGCTCACGGGCTCTAGAGCACAGGCTCAGTAGTTGTGGCTCACAGGCTTAGTTCTCCGCAGCATGTGGGATCTTCTAGGACCAGGGCTCGAACCCGTGTCCCCAGCATTGGCAGGTGGATTCTTAACCACTGCACCATCAGGGAAGCCCAATTTCCTTTTTCTTTTCAGCAGCTTTATTGAGGAGTAATTGCATACCATAAAATCCATCCTTTTTAGGTGTACAATTCAGTAGTCTTAGTATATTCACAGAGTTGTGAATGTTTAGAACATTTTCTTCATTCTCAAACGATCCCTCATACCCATTTGCAATCATTCCTTTTTCTAACCTCCAATCCCAGGCAACCACTAATCTACTTTCTATCTCTATAGCCATTTCATACAAATGGGGTCATGTAATATGTGGTCTTTTGTGTCTGGCTTCTCTCACTTAGCATAATGTTTGTGAGGTTTATCCATGTTTGTAGCATATATCAGTAGTTTGTTCCCTTTTTTGCTGAATAAAAGTGATCTTTTTAAAGTGTTAATTAGAATATCAAACCTAAAACTGTATAAGTTAACTTTTTGTACTCTTGCATTAAAATCTATTGGTCTGTCTTATTCTTTGAATGGATCTTTTACCCATGCACGATTTTGTCCTATCGTGCCTTAGTCATTTAGAAAATACTGGCTCACAAAGTTATTTGGATCGTCTAAATGTTAACACACATTTCATTATAAAATAATTTTTAAAAAATCACATTCATTAATGTCACCACCAATCTCATTAGAAAAGTCTAAGTCTCGGAAAGCTGTCAAGCTCACACTAGCAGATACCAGTTGTCCAAAATTCTAATTTTTACTTGAAACTTCAAGCTTTATTATTGGTAACAAATTTTGTCATTTGTTTTCCTAGAAGTGAGGGGCTCACTTTGTTCATTTTTTAGGAAATGTCTGCTAAATACCCACGTATGAATAACTGTAGTTGTCTTGTCAATCATTCTTTCAAGTAAAACTGGTGTTCCTTGAAAAAAAACAGATAGTTCAGCTTACCTTGAAAATGTTCAAACATCACACACGTTCCTTTCCTGTTTTTTAACTGCAAATTTTTGGTGAAGATAATATTGTCTACTATTTCAGTTTGTTGCCATGGCTTTGATTCACTGCTAAGATACCAGCAGTTTTACCCACCACTGGTTTGGCACCATGAGTGCAAATGTTAACACAGTGAAACAGGCAAAGAAAGCATTAATATTATAGAAATAGATTTGACCTAATAGATTCCCAGGAGTCCACTGCGACACTTTGAGAACCACACTGGTTTATATTGGATTGGCCAAAAAGTTCATTCAGGTTTTTCCGTAAGCTGTTATGGAAATATTTTGTTTAACTTAATCATTGCATTTTGCTGTATTTCCAGAGTGCAACAGTAAATCACAGTATTTGTGGATAAGGTTTGCATTAAAGCAATAACAGTTTTATAAGTTGGAGGCATTTGATTAACAGTAAAGCCAAAGGTGGAAAAAAGCTAAAAAGATATTCAGACTCATCTCTTATTTTAATATTGGATTGTATAACTCATGTGCTTTTTAATTCTTTATAAGCAAAGTGATTTCTCTTATATAAGGGCTACATTTAAAGTACATAATTTAAAGTACATAAAGAAATTAAACCTCATATTTTAGTATCTTTGATATTTTTAGCATTTGAGAGTCAAAGTTAGAAGGACATTTGAATTAACTGGAATTTGTTGCATAATGAAAAATGAATGCTTTATGTTTTTCAGGCTGTAGAGTTACTGATGAAATTTTGCATTTAGTGCCAAATAAAGAAACTTTCAGACTCACCCTAAGAGCAGTCAAACTATGGGCAAAACGTAAGTATCCCAAGTCTTTTATTTTACGTTTGCATTATAAAATTATAATTTTCAGTTGCTCATGGTAGAAGCACATATGGGAATTCCTTAACCTGTTGATACCTTGGGGGATTGAGGTGCAGTAAGCTTTGGAGAAGCTGTTTCTTTTTCAGGTGTGATGCTTACCAGTGCTCTGATGTGTGACTTTACATCTTGGGTTGCAGCCAGGGAGTCAGAATGAGTTAGAACTTGAAGAGTAAAACCCTTACTTGTGTTCGAGCTCTCTATGGACAGGACCATCGTATCATCTCTGTCTCCCCATTACCAGCAGAGAGGCTGGTGTATAGCAGGTGTTCAGTAAATGTATTAAATGAAGAACCTACTGTGATAGTTTTAACCTTTTGTTTTTACCTTTCAACACTCTTCTAATAAAGCCTTGAACTGTACTAGTTTATATATATAGGATGTGGTTCATAAAAGACCCAGCCCTGAGCTGGCATAGCACATTTTGTATTATTTGTAACTACATTTAAGCCGTGCTGCACTTCTGGCACCAGGTTTTACGGTCTAAAACAGTGCTTTCCAATCAAACCTTCTGTGATGATGGAAGTATTTCATATCTGTGCTGTCCAATACAGTAAGCATATGGCTGTTGAGCACTTGAAATGTGCACCTGAGGAACTGAACTTAAATTTTATTTAATTTTAATTAAATTTAAAATTAAATAATATCTAAAAGAAGTGAAAACATAGGTCCTCACAAAAACTTTTACACAGATGTTCATAGCATTATTAATAATGTCAAAGTGGAAACGACCACAAAATGTGGTATATTCATAATGTGGAATATTATATGGCAGTTAAAAGGAGTGAAATTTTGATACATGTTACAACATAGATGAACATTGAAACCATTATGTTAAGTGAAAGAAGCCAGTCTGCATATTGTATAATTCCATTTATGTGAAATGTTAAGAGTAGGCATATCTATAGAGGTAGAAAGTGGATTAGTGGTTGCCTAGGTCTGGGAAGACTTAGGGGGAATAAGAGGTGTGTGACTGTTAAAGTTTTCTTTTTGGGGTGATGAAAATGTTCCAGAGTTGATTAAAGTAATGATTGCACAACTCCGTGAATAGAATAAAAACCATTGAATTTTATACTTAATCGATGAATCTTACGGTATGTGAATGACAGCTCAATGAAGCTGTTACCAAAAAAATACTATATATGGGCAAATGTGGCTACCATATAGGACAGTACACATCTAAAAAGACCTTAAGCAAGTAGAATTTGTCCTTGGGCTCAATTATATTGTGTAGTCAGGGGTAAAGTAATCTGCAGTAAAGGGGTATTATGAACAATTTGTTTTTCCTTATAGATTAAACACGATGTTTTGTCAATTATTAGATGCATGTTTTTCACATTTAATGTAACTGAAATGATATTTTGTATTTTTTTACCTTGCTTAATGGGACATAAAATCATCTGTATTATATAATAACTGAGGACATCTCAGTTTTGATGAAATATGGTAATGCTTCTTTATAGATTGCTGTAAGAAATAATCATTCAAAAAAAAGAAACAATCATTCAAGAAAATGAGTAATATCAATGGTGTATTGTACTTTATGGAGAGGTATACAAATTTTTGCACAATACTGAAGTCAGTCCCCAACTTTACAGTTGAATTTTTAAATGCCCAAGAACATGATTAGGGTAGTCCCCCCTTATCTGCCATTTTGCTTTCTGCAGTTTCAATTACCTGCAGTCAACTGCAGTCTGAAAATATTAAATGGAAAATTTCAGAAATAAACAATTCATAAATTTTAAATTGCATGCTCTTCTGAGTAGTGTGATGAAATCTCTCTCTGTCCTGCCTGGGACAGAGATGGTATTGCAGTACTTGTGTTCAAGTAACCCTTATTTAACTAATTAATGGGCCCAAAGTGCAAGAGTAGTGATGCTGGCAACTTGTATTTGCCAAAGAGAAGCCTGTAAAGTGCTTCCTTTAAGTGAAAAGGTGAAAGTTATCAACTTAAGGAAAAAAAAATATGTCGAGATTGCTAAGATCTATAGAACGAATGAAATTGTAAAGGAAGAAAAAGAAATTCGTGCTAGTTTTGCTGTCTCACCTCTGTGAAACTGCGAAAGTTATGGCCACGGGACTTCCCTGGTGGCGCAGTGGTCAAGAATCCGCCTGCCAATGCAGGGGACACAGGTTCGAGCCCTGGTCCAGGAAGATCCCACATGCCGCAGAGCAACTAAGCCCATGTGCCACAACTACTGAGCCTGCGTGCCACAACTACTGAAGCCCGCGCGCCTAGAGCCCATGCTCCGCAACAAGAGAAGCCACCGCAATGAGAAAGAAGCCTGTGCACCACAACGAAGAGTAGCCCCCACTCACCGCAACTAGAGAAAGCCCCAAAGACCCAACATGGCCAAAAATAAATTAATTAATTAATAAATTAATTTTTAAAACGTTATAACCACAGTTAGTGATAAGTACTCAGTTAAGATGGAAAGGGCATTAAATTTGTACAATAAGACATTGAGACAAAAAGAGGCCATATTCACATAACTTTTATTATAGTACATTGTTATAATTGTTCTATTTTTATAATTGTTGTTAATTTCTTACTGTGCCTAATTTATAAATTAAACTTTATCATAAATACCAGTACCACCCCGTGTTTCAGGCATCCACTGGAGGTCTTGGAATGTTTCCTCCACAGATAAGGGGGAACTAGTGTACTGTTGAAGTTTTTCTTCCCTACTTGTGGACCCTCCGAATATCTTTCCTCCTCCCTTTCATTTCTCTCCCAACCACAGATATTGAAAGGTGGGAAATTCCAATGTTATATCAGTAGGGCCCAGTTGGACAGTCAGAACTGAGGCAAGGAACTGAGATGTCTGTGTTGGAGGGCAAAGTAGGGGGTAAGGTGAGCAGCTTAGGGTCTACTGATAAGAATGTGAGCCTAACATGAAGGTCTGTTTGTTGATTTTAATGTTTCTATAAGGGGGAAAAGTTAGAAGCAAATCTTAGGAGGGAAGTTATACTGTTCCTTACACTTAAATGTCATGGATAGTAGGTCCTAACAATAATTAACAACTGAATTAATTTTCTAGGACGTGGTATTTATTCCAACATGTTGGGATTCCTTGGTGGTGTCTCCTGGGCAATGCTAGTTGCAAGAACTTGCCAATTATATCCAAATGCAGCAGCTTCTACTTTAGTTCATAAGTTCTTCTTAGTTTTTTCCAAGTGGTAAGTATTCATATGCATATTTTCACTACTTACTAACCTCTGCCTATATGTAAATTTGTTTGCAAATTTAAGAGCTATGCTTACACCTTTTCTGTCGTCTTACATTCCTTTTTTAAGTTAAATTTAAAAACATCAAAATTGAGGCAATGATGGGACCCCGGATGGTGCTTTCTTCTATGGGGAGTGTAAGTGTGGGCCTTTAGCTTATGAGATTAGTCTTTTGCCAGTTACTAGCTATATAGAGGTTAAGATCTCCTCATATGTAAACTATAGCTGCTGCACACAATTTATTAGGAGTATTCTCAGTAAATGTTAGCTGTTGCTGGTATTAAATTATCAGAGTTAAGTCCATGAAAGCAAATGAGAAGGAAAGAAAAAATTCAGGTTTAAATTAGTTACAGCTAATGGGCAAAGTAGTATTTGCCCTTTCAGAGAACACTGCTTTAAAATAAGCAGCTTTTTCCTTTGTATACTCCCTTCCTTTGTCAGTTTCTTTTTTTTTTTTCAATACCAAATACCCAAAACATGTGCTGTGTGAAAGTTGGAGCAGCATCTAATGATTTTAACATTTCATATAGTTCCTGAAATGAGGTCTTATGTGAGTTTATTTGCTTATTTCATGTTAGGGAATGGCCAAATCCTGTGCTGCTAAAGCAACCGGAAGAAAGCAATTTGAATTTGCCAGTTTGGGATCCTCGGGTATGTGACTTATTACGGCATTTCATTAAAACCTTTTAGGAATAGGATGATTCTGTAAAGTGCAATCTAGTTAAGGATAATTCCTCTTGTTCCTGTTCATCTTCCTTCTGTGTAACTGTAGACCTTTCCCTCCCTCTACTGTGTTTTTTCGGTGCAGATGATTTGTATCTCCAATTCTGATCCAAATGTTATGTCATTAAAAATCACCCATATAAGACTTGATGAGTGGGTATATCAACCAAGATGTTATAATCTATTGTTAAAAACTGTCTTACAAGTAATTAGTTACTAATAATAAAGTACTGAAGTATATAAAAGATGTACTTTGCAGTACAGTTTAAAGCAGATTCATGGTTCCAAGATAGCATAACTCTCACTCACCTTGCATTTTAATTTGCTTTTAGAGTGAGTACTCATTCCTCTGAGTAACCAAGGGGAAGTCATCTGTTGAATAGGTGCAGAAAGAGGATGGAGAACCATTGGACCAGATAATGCTTTTTGCACTTACGTTGTATTTCCTTGGTTCTAAAAGACCACTGTTTATAGGCTGCACCATCCATTTAACAGCTTTTTGGGGGAGAAATAAACTTCTGCAGAGTTTTCTTTAACTTTGATTATCAGACACATCTGACTTCAGAAATAAATGAAGTTGGGGAGAGGAAATGTACTTCTTAGAACTGAGGAGATGTAGTATTAAATTTATATTTCATATTCTTCAGACTTTTGGGGAAATGAAGTGAGGACAACTGAAATAGGAGAATAGATCAATTATTCTGCTTCTAATTTCACAGGTAAATCCATCAGATAGGTATCATCTCATGCCCATAATCACCCCTGCCTACCCACAACAGAATTCTACGTATAATGTGTCCACATCAACTCGAACAGTAATGGTAGAAGAATTTAAACAAGGTAAACCTGTTAGCCCTATTACCCTTTACATGTTCCCACGAGTTTTTGATTGACAACAGTTTTATTCTCTATTGCAGTTATGCCTATTATTTCTAAAAGTTCTTTCAAATGTGTATTTTTTAAGTACTTGGTTTTGCAAAATATATGATAATATGAAGGCCAAAAATAGAGCCACCCCGGTCTGGTTGAAATTGACTTTTATGTTCTAAGAAAGAGCATAATAAATCTATACTTTTTTTTACTCAGGGATTTGGTGGGGCTAGAACTTTGGGGGTAGGGTCACACAGGAGCTGATAACACGATGGTCAGTTTTCAAAATCACTGTCTGTCTCTCTTTCTTTAGGTCTCGCAGTTACAGATGAAATTCTTCAAGGGAAATCAGATTGGTCCAAACTCCTTGAGCCGCCAAATTTTTTCCAAAAGTATAGGTATTTGAAATTTTGCATTTTGTGTGTGTGTGTTTAAGGAAGAAGAATGTTAAACTTATAAAGTTAATACACTGTAGGTGACGTCACTTATATTTTAAGTGAGGTAAAGGATAGGTTAGCAGAAGGCTTCCCTGGTGGTGCAAGTGGTTGAGAGTCCGCCTGCCGATGCAGGGGACACGGGTTTATGCCCCGGTCTGGGAGGATCCCACATGCCGCGGAGCGGCTGGACCCGTGAGCCATGGCCGCAGAGCCTGTGCTCCGCAATGGGAGAGGCCACAACAGTGAGAGGGTCCGCGTACTGCAAAAAAAAAAAAAAAAAAAGAATAAGTTAGCAGAAACCCTAGGTGATGAGAAAGTCTCTATATTCTAGTAGTGTCTAACCCAGTATTTGTGGGGTTTGGGGTTTAATGAGTTGTTTTTAATTACAAGGTCTAGAATTAATTTTGTGAAAATCAGAGCATGTTTTAATTTTCATAAATGTGTGCCTGTATTAGCTGTTTTGTTCATTGGGAGGGAGAAAGAGAAAGTAATAATGGAAAGTCAGACCCTAACAATGTTTCTCTTGGCTTTTTTCCCCCTGATTATTGCTGAAAATTCTTCACAGACATTATATAGTATTGACTGCCAGTGCATCAACAGAAGAAAATCATCTAGAGTGGTAAGACATTTCAAATTCTCTACCTACTGTGTGATGATAACATATTTATATGGTGCTTTATCATTTCTAAAACACTTTTTCTATTTTCAAAATTATTAAATCTTCTTGATGACTGTTGTACTTGACCATGAAGCATCAGTGTTTAAGAAATACCATCAAATTAATGTTTCAGAATTGGAAGTGACATGAGATAAGAATATATGTACAGATTTTTGCCTTTTGTCACTTCTCAGAGTCAGATTTAAGCAAAATTGTGAGGCAGTTTGAATGATTCTGATACCTAGCCTATTACCACACACACACACACCTAGACTATATATATACATATATGTATTTTGAAGTATAGTTGATTTACAGTATTATATTAATTTCAGGTATACAGCATAATGATTCATTATTTTTGCAGATTATACCCCATTAAAAGTTGTTACAAGATAATGGCTTTAATTCCCTGTGCTGTACAACATATCCTTGTTGCTTATCTATTTTATACATAGTTAAATCTGTTAATCCCATACTCCTAATTTGTCCCTCCTCTTTTCCCTCTCCCCTTTGGTAACCACTTGTTTGTTTTCTGTATCTGTGGGTTTGTTTCTGTTTTGCATATACATTCATTTGTATTATTTCTCAGATTCCACATATAAGTGATATAATATAATACAGTATTTGTCTTTCTCTGACTTATTTCACTAAGCATGGTATTCTCCAGGTCCATCCACATTGCTGCAAATGTCAGAATTTCATTCTTTTTACGGCTAAGTAGTATTCCATTTTGCACATACACCACAACTTTATCCATTCACCTGTTGATGGGCACTTCAGTTGCTTCCATGTCTTGGCTATTATAAACAATGCACTATGAACATTGGGGTGCGCATATCTTTTTGAATTAGTGTTTTCATTTTTTCCAGATATATACCCAGGGGCGGAATTACTGGATCATATGGTAGTTCTGTTTTTAGTTTTTTAAGGAACCTCCATACTGTTTTCCATAGTGGCTGTGCCCATTTACATTCCCCCCAACAGTGCACAAGGGTTCCCTTTTTTCCACATCGTCCCCAACATTTGTTATTTGTATACTTTTTGATGACAGCCATTCTGATAGGTATGAGGTGACATCTCATTGTTGTTTTGATTTGCATTTCCCTGATGATTAGTGACTTGAAGCATCTTTTCATATGCCTGTTAGCCATCTGTATGTCTTCTTTTGAAAAACGTCTGTTCAGGTCTTCTGCCCATTTTTTGATTGGTTTGTTTGGGGTTTTTTTTGATATTGAGTTGTATGAGCCCATATATTCTTTTAATTTAGGAGATGGTGGCATGAAAGCTTTCAGAATCTTAAGCTTCTGTCAACAGATAGGAGATATTTTTGGTCAAGGACTAGTACATTCTTTCTAGCGCATCTGAACTAATTCCTTCTGCCTCCAGTGTATTGACTTCACTAGCTCCATCAGGCAGAAACTGTTAGATCACCAAAGATGGTTGTGCTTTCCTCAGGTCTGATTTTTGGGAAAGGAAAACATGTTACCGTCCTGTTTTTGCTTCAAGGGTTTAATGCTTATTTCATTGACAATTAAAGAGACCTTGGGAATTCCCTGGTGATCCAGTGGTTAGGACTTCGCGTTTTCACTGCTGAGGGCACAGGTTCAAATCCCTGGTTGGCCAAAATGAATGAATGAATGAATGAACGAATGAAAAAACAAACAAGAAAAAAAATTAAAAGAGACCCTGAAAAGAATCCTTTCACTAAAACATTATTTTATTTGTCTAGATTAGGGGTCAGAAAACTATGGTATAGTGCAAATCCAGTCTGCTACTTACTTTTATAAATAAAGTTTTATTGGAACACAGTCAGTCGCACTCATTCATTTATGTATTGTCTATGGCTGCTTTCCTGCTGCATGGCAGAGTTGAATAGTTGTGACAGAAACGTATGGCCCACAAAGCCTAAGATGTTTACTCTGGCCCTTTACTGAAAAAGTTTGCCAACATCTCATTTAGATAACACAGAGGGAGTAACTCAGTGTTTTGTATATCTGCTGTTGAAGAACCCGTAATTATAATGTGTAAGCTTTTTCAAGCGTTTGAAAATGTGAAAATGTTCTTGTAGTTATTCTTTGTAATTCATAAACTCATTAATAAGTTAAAATAAGTGACAGTAGTCACATTTAAGTGAGGTAGAAAGTAAAGTTGCAGGTATCTGATGAAGTTTTTTTTTTTTAATAAATTTATTTTATTTTTTATTTATTTTTGGCTGCGTTGGGTCTTCAGTGCTGTGCACGGGCTTTCTCTAGTTGCGGCGAGTGGGGGCTACTCTTCAATGCGGTGCGCGGGCTTCTCATTGTGGTGGCTTCTTTTGTTGCAGAGTACAGGCTGTAGGCGCACTTCCTTCAGTAGTTGCAGCACGCGGGCTCAGTAGTTGTGGCTTGTGGGCTCTGGAGCACAGGCTCAGTAATTGTGGTGCATGGGCTTAGTTGCTCCACGGCATGTGGGATCTTCCCGGACCAGGGATCGAACCAATGTCCCCTGCATTGGCAGGCAGGTTCTTAACCACTGTGCCACCAGGGAAGTCCCTGATGAAACTTCCTATATTTTAGTAGTATCTGATCTGACTTCAGTGAATTCTTTTTAAAATTTAATATCTAGTATCAATTTTGTAAAGATTAGAGCATGTTTATTTCATGAATTAAGTGCTAGTTATTAGCTCTTTTTGTTAACATTATTTAAATATATGTTAGCCTTAGGGTTTAGGCATAAGATTTGAAAGTAGAAAAAGATTTAGAACCAGGTTAACGAACAGTTTTTGTTCATGCTCCAATCATGACTATTTTATGGTCTTAAAAGGCAGGGTATTTTAGATCAGGAATACATTAAATAGATCAGTTCTTCTTGAAAAAGAAAGGGGAGGAAACAGAAATTCACTAAGTAACTTCTCATTTACTTGAATGGTATTTTAAACAGAGTCCCTAAAATATTGGACTGAATTTTTTTAATGAACCCTGTAAAGCATCATAGCTAATATGCTGTTTGGTTTACTTGGATGCAGCTTCCACATTTAATATGGAAAAATCTTGTTGTTTTATTTTAGGGTTGGATTAGTAGAATCTAAAATACGTGTACTTGTTGGAAATTTGGAACGGAATGAATTTATTACTCTTGCCCATGTAAATCCCCAATCATTCCCAGGAAATAAGGAACATCATAAGGAGTAAGTTAATTATTTTTTAATATCATATTTTTTAAATAATGGTATCCGAAATATGCATGGTTTAAGATCAGTTGTGAGATGCTATTTAACAGGCATTGATGGAGGATAATACATTGTATACTTGAGCACGAGTTGTCATGCATTAAAACTAAGTACATGCTATGTTGGTAGCCCACAGACCCCAACAAAAAACTCCATCACAATATTTGGAGCATCTTTAAATATATATTTAGTAAGTCATTTTCGAACATTTAATCCTCTTTTATAATAACACAGGATAACTTAACAGTGTTCTTGGTGTCAGTTTTAAGAATTTGGCCAAACCATTGACATTTGTATTTATGCTTCCATAGACCAAGTTTTAATTACCAAATAGCATCTGTAAAATTGTAAAAATTAATGGAAATTCTTAAATTTTATTTTATAGCAACAATTACGTATCAATGTGGTTCCTTGGAATAATTTTTCGGAGAGTAGAAAATGCAGAAAGTGTTAATATAGACTTGACATATGATATACAGTCATTTACTGATACAGGTAAGACTTTGTCATCATGGAGCTGTGGTGCTCAACCTTGGCAGTAACGCAGTATCACCTGCCTAGGATCTGGCTGGCTATATTTTTTAAAGTTCTGCAATTGGTTAAATGAAGATGGAACATCTATATCATGAAAATAAATTCTGCTATTAAAAAAGTAAAGGCATGATGAAGCGACTTCCAAGACCTGTTGGTGGGCGGGGGGTTGGGGGTTGCAGACCAGTGTAAAGAAAGAATATATGTATGTTTGCTTAAAAATACATAGACTATCTCTGGAAGGATATATAGTTTTTTTTTAAAAGAAACTGGCAGAACTGGTTGCTTTTAGGTCAAGGAACCAGGTGTGTCTAGTGGACAAGAGTGAGGCAACTTCACTGTATACTCTTGAACCCTTTTGAGTTTTTGTTGTTGTTGTCGATGTTGTTTTAAATACTTATTTAATTTATTTGGCTGTGCCAGGTCTTAGTTGCAGCACGTGGGATCTTAGTTGCAGCATGCATGTGGGATCTAGTTCCCTGACCAGGGATCGAACCCAGGCCCCCTGCATTGGGAGTGTGGAGTCTTAACTGCTCAACCACCAGGGAAATATCCCCCCTTTGAGTTTTGTACCATGTAAATGTATTAACTGTTTTAAAACAAAAAGAAGACTAAAGAAACTCTATAGGTGATTCTTAGTGTGCACAGTCAGTGTTTGTAATCACAGTCATAAAGACGACTTGCTTTTTACTTTTTTTACATGAAATAAATATCATTCAGTACAGGCTTGCTGAATGTGTTTCAGAATCAGTGAAAAAGGGTCTTTCACATCTAGCTCCCTAAGAATATCTCCCTGAAATATCTTAATATATCTGTTATAAATTTGGAGTTGTCTTAATAATCTAGAATAGTGTACATTCATACTATTAATATTCTTGGTTAGCTCATCTGAGTTTTCTAAATTCTTTTGAATTAGCACTCACATTTATCATGAAAATCCAGGTTCCTGTGCATCACCTAGAACCACTGAATCACATGCTTTGGGAGTGGAGCCAGGAGTCTGCACACTGAACAAGCACTCCTGGTGATTCTTTTATAAGCAATCTGGAATGAAAACATAGATATAAATTTTTCCATTCTAATTTGGACTCATTTTTCCAAAAGGAGGGGGTTGGGAAGTTCTGTTTATTGTAGATTTATAAAATGTTCTTCTTCAGATAGAGATACTGAGGCCCCAAGAGATTAAATAATTTACATTTCACAGTAGTTACCGTGCAAAAGAAACCTCCCATCCCTGTCTTGAGTAAGCTTATAATCTAATTTGGTATTCACAATTAACATACATTAAATAATTTATATGGTAGTTAATAAAACTGATTTTCTTATAAGGAGTGAAAAGCACTAGACTGGGGACCTAGGGCTACGTGTATTCCAATTTTGGCAAGGCATTCAAGGCTGTTGAGCCTCATTTACCCACCTGTATAATAAGGGTGTACTTTTAGATGGCTTCTCATGTCTAACCTTCTGTGATTGGTGTAGTAAAAGAAGCTTCATGGAGGAGGAGAGCTTGAATTGCATCTTGGATATTTGGTATTAGGATTAGCTCAGACTCGGGCAAATAATTATGAGAAGACATTGCCTTTGGGGAAAATAGCAAAAAACAAGATTTGGAAAAAGCCTTTTTTCCATACATTTATTTTGTTAGATTTGATTATGGGGAAGTCTTAGAAGTTGGACATGAGAAAACTAGTCAGTACTTGAATAGGATTGTGACATTGTGAAAATGTTTTGGAAGTATTTGTTCTGTAAGAGGAATGTGTGTTTGTGTAGTGATGTGGAGATATTAAAGGTATGTATTTCAGAAAAAGAAAACAGAGCCCTTGGTTCAGAAGGAAGTTCCCCATTTTAACATACTGACTCTGTTACAGTGTACAGACAGGCAAACAATATAAACATGCTAAAGGAGGGAATGAAAATTGAAGCAACTCATGTTAAAAAAAAACAACTTCATCACTACCTTCCCACAGAGATTCTTCAGAAGAAGAAAAAGGTGAGTTTGTACTCGTAACTCTCCAATCTGAGTGGAACTCAGATGAATGATCCTGGGACCAAATTTGCATTTTTACAACGCCCAAACCTATTGAGAAGAAAGAGGGAAAGTACAGACAATTCAATCTAGGACTAAAATCTTACCTTCATTAATCACCAAAGATAATTTGTTTTATATGTACTTCAGAATTGAAACCAGTCATTTTTCTCATTTACTTTTTGAAATCCTAAAAGCTTTCCCCTCTTTCAGCAAAGTCTTTCTGATGTCAGTCGAAGTTCAAGTGGACCTCAATCCAAAAGATCATCTCTGGATAGCAGTTGTTTGGATAGCTCCAGAGACACTGATAATGGAACACCTTTTAATTCCCCAGTGTCTACAAACAAGCCTTCCAAGCCTGATATTCCTCCTTCAGCAGAGACAGAAAGGTCTGTATTTCAAAATTTTCCTCTCAGTCTTCAGTTTATTTGAGGATGATGTAAACTTCTCTATACCTTTGCTAAATACATTTTTTTAACTGTAAAAAGATTTTATTTTGCCAGTTAGTAGTCAGTTTCTTATTTAGAATTATTTGACAATTTGTGGTAATCCTATGGGGCATGGTATAGGTTTATGAGTATGTGGGAGTAGATAAGTACACAGAAATGTGCAGGTTTTCCTTTAATTTTTTCTGCTAATTCTCTCCCTGGGTCCTCTTCCTTTCCCTACCCTTTTCTCTTCCTTCAGTGAAATGTTAAAGTTAGGAGTACTTGAAAGAAATTATCTTAAATGTTAAAATAAGAGTGTTTTAAATACATACTATTTAAATCATTTAATGATGATATTTTAACACTTTTAACAGGAATAATGCTGAGCCTGCTGCTGTAGTTGTGGAAAAGCCACTGACTGTCCCGCCAGCTCAAGGGTTGTCTATTCCCGTCATTGGTGCAAGTAGGTATCTACGCTTTGTTTAGTAACGATGCTACTACATTTGTATTTAATTACTGAAATCTTTCTTTTTTCCTTTTCAGAAGTTGACTCTGCAGTAAAAGCTGTATCATCTCCAGCTGTGTGTACCATTCCTACTGTAGTAGGACGAAATGTCATTCCTAGAATCACAACACCTCACAACCCTGCCCAGGGGCAGCCACATCTAAATGGAAAGTCAAATATAACTAAGAGTGTTACCACCAAAAGATCCCACTCCCCATCCATAGATGGGTCTTCTAAGAGGTTGAAGGACATAGAAAAGGTAAAATTACAACTTCAGTGGTGATTCAGTAGTTGATTTTTTTCAAAGTAAACTTAAAATAGTGCTGAAGAAACTCAAATTCTTCATAGTTATCTTAGTGTTCCATTAGGATTTGACTGTTTAAAAAAGAATATTTACCTAAACCCTAATAGGATAATACTAATTGTTCATCTTAAATTTAAATTACTGGGCTTCCCCGGTGGTGAAGCGGTTAAGAATCCACCTGCCAATGCAGGGGACACGGGTTCGAGCCCTGGTCCAGTAAGATCCCACATGCTGCAGAGCATCTAAACCCATGGGCCACAACTACTGAGCCTGCGCTCTAGAGTCTGCGAGCCACAACTACTGAGCCCGTGTGCTACAACTACTGAAGCCCATGCACCTAGAGCCCATGCTGTGCAACGAGAAGCCACAGCAATAAGCCTGCCCACCACAAAGAAGAGTAGCCCCCACTCGCTGCAAGTAGAGAAAAGCCCGCGTGCAGCAACGAAGACCCAATGCAGCCAAAAATAAAAAATAAATAAATTAATTTAAAAAAAATTCAAATTACTAATGTGTCTAAAAATTTGAATGATTGATCTTCGTTTCTCCTTGACTTACATAAAGGCATTATTGGTAACTAAATAATCATATTTATTGTGTTATAATGTTGATCTCCTCTGCTTCCAGTAGGTGGTGGTAAAACTTTTATTCATTATCATCTGGATAGATTAAACAAAAAGATAAAACTTTAGAAATTAAGGGTGACAATTGAATTCAGTCTAATTTAAATTCTCTTCCCTCATCAAACCATGTTCGTAATAGGTTTTTAGTTTTAGTTTTAGTTTTTGTTTTTTGGCTGTGTTGGGTCTTCGTTTCTGTTCAAGGGCTTTCTCTAGTTGAGGCGAGCGGGGGCCACTCTTCATCGCTGTGCGCAGGCCTCTCTTGCTGCGGAGCACAGGCTCCAGACGCGCAGGCTCAGTAGTTGTGGCTCACGGGCCCAATTGCTCCGTGGCATGTGGGATCTTCCCAGACCAGGGCTCGAACCCGTGTCCCCTGCATGGGCAGGCAGATTCCCAACCACTGTGCCACCAGGGAAGCCCCTGTAATAGTTTTGATGTTAGCCTGGTCACTAATTAGTTTCTCAGTTTATATAGATTTATGTGGTTTTTATAGGTAATAATAGCAACTCATTTTAATGTTTATATTTTAGTTTATTCGACTTGAATCAACGTTTAAGGAGTCACGTGCTGCTGAAGACAGAAAGAGAAAATCAATGGTAAGTATATCAATAGTGTGCTTCAAAATATTTACTTTTATTTATTTATTTATTTATTTATTTATTTATTTAGGGCTGTGTTGGGTCTTCGTTTCTGTGCAAGGGCTTTCTCTAGTTGTGGCAAGCGGGGGCCACTCTTCATCGCGGTGCGCGGGCCTCTCACCATCGCGGCCTCTCTTGTTGCGGAGCACAGGCTCCAGACGCGCAGGCTCAGTAGTTGTGGCTCACGGGCCTACTTGCTCCGCGGCATGTGGGATCTTCCCAGACCAGGGCTCGAACCTGTGTCCCCTGCATTGGCAGGCAGATTCTCAACCACTGCGCCACCAGGGAAGCCCCCAAAATATTTACTTTTAAAGAGCCATGTATCAGGAAAAGTACTATATTCAAAAGTAGATCAGATTATATCTGTCAACTCTTGGTTATGTTTTATTTCATGTAGAAATAAGCATTTGCATATAGGAAAGAAAGTTTTCACTTGTATGTAATTCTCTTTTTAGGATGCCATTGGAGGAGAATGTATGCCTATTCCAACTATTGATACATCACGCAAAAAGGTAATAGATAGTCTTATTTGTAATAAAATACACAGGTAAAAATTCATAGGTAATCTGCAGGTACAAAAAGCTCACTAAGAAGAGCCTAGCACGGGGTCAGGAAAAGAGTAGTAAGATTTTGTCCCTGTCCTCAAAGACCAGCAGTACAGTTGGAAGTTGGGTTGGAAATAGCAAACAAAGTGTATGATCCTAAATTTATGTACCTCAAAAGTCTAGAAAAGAGGGAGTCGTTTAAGACTTTACGATTTATGCAGGTTATGTTCAACCTTTGTTTTTATTTATTTTTAAAGAAGCAGTTTAGTGCTCAGCACAATAATTTCCTACCAACACTTGATAGTCTTTTGTTGTACACCACTGCTTACTGACAAAATTTAGGTTTGATAGTTGGGGACCATAGTTACTAATATTTTGGAGGAACCAAATGTACTGGTATACAGAGTAAGTACCTTTAAAACATGAGCTAAAGAACCCCTAAATCTCAATTTAAAAATTTATTTTCAAAGGATTACCATTTAAGCTAATAATATTATAAGTGCTCAAAAAAAGCGGCCTTGTGTAAATCAGAAGAAGCCCTTCTTTGAGAGGTTACAGGAAACAAAATGGCTTACTTTTCACCCCCATTAAATAATAAAGTGGTTCTCATCACAGTCAGCTGTCACCCTGCCAGGTTCCCCAGGATGTATTGGCAATTGTAAAGCAAAATAGAAAATGTCCTCATACTTTCTATTAGTTGTAGAATTTGTAAAATTTCTTTTAACATAAGAGTGGGTTACAAAAAGTAGAGGTGTATAGTTATGTATGGTAATGGAAAAAAAATTTAAGATGGATATTAAAGTATGAAAGTGTGAAATGACATGTCTGGGCTTTGCTTTAAAAGATTTCAAGTATAATGGGTAAGGAGCATAAACCAAACAAATGTGGCAAAATTTTAATAATGTCTGAGTTCATTGTGGCATCTAAGTCTTCATTGTGGCATTTAAGTCTTCATTGTCCTTCCTATTCTCTACTTCTATGCACGTCTGAAATTTTTCATGTCTTTTTTTTTTGAATGGATGTGCGTATGATATAATTCGTTTAGCCAAGGTAACATGCAAGGAGAATTAATTCTTGCAGTCATCTCTTGACAAGAAGCTGATATGCTGTTTCTGTCGGACAACTAACTATCTGTATTTTAGGCTTCTGTCTTTGTTTCTCAGTCTTAGACTTTGCCTTCATTATATAATAATCTTTAGTGTCTTCAAAAGCCCTCATATAGATGTCCCTGAATTTTACTATCACTGAAGTTACCTACCCTGACTACGAAGTTGGTTTTCTTAAAAACTTAATTATCTCACAAATTGGGTTATTCTTCTGCATGAATGTATTACAGAAACTAATTGAAGGATATAACTGGATATCAAGTTTTCCTCTGCATCACACACTCGTTTTTTCACCTTGCACCCCAAGAATTTCCTGTTTAGTGACCATGCTCTTCAGCTATTTCTCTTTAACATTGCCTGAGTCTGAGGAGGACTTTGTTCTCTATGCATTTCTCAGTCTAGAAGTGGCAATTGATTAAACAAAGTCCTCTTTCCTATTCATACAGTCCTCCCACTTCTACCCTTTCCCTATCCCTCTGCTTTTCACCTGTTTAAAAATAATAATAATAAGTCCCCCAAACAAGGGGACTTGAACATAGGGAAAAAATATTCAACACATGCTTGAGTGTTTAGGAACTTAAAGCATGTGGAAAAAAAATCAGAGTTTTGTGACTGATTTACTCGTTGGACCTTTATAATGTGTATTTGTTTTTCCTACTTTGTATTTCTTTCTAACAGAGACCTCCCAGTAAAGAACTACCAGATACATCATCTCCAGTTCCAGCAAATAACATCCGTGTCATCAAAAATTCCATTCGACTGACCCTAAATCGGTAAAAGCAGTGCCTCCTTACTTAAGTGAATATGCAATCATTTAGTGGCATAGATGCAGCCACTCTTTTTAAGATAGAGGTGGCTGTCATACATAAAATAAGGTGAAAGTTACAGTCATCGGCCTAACAACCTTGAAGTGGTTTTTTGAACTCTTACACTTTGACCTGCAGATGCTGTAGCATTCTCTCATTGATTGCTACATACAGTTCTCTGAGGATCACCTGCTATCAAATTATCATCTACAATATTATGGCTTTGCGTTGGAGGTTTTACTGCCTTAACTTTCGATGCTTGTTTCTCTGTTGTGGGAACCAGTGCTTGGCTCTCTGGACACTGATAAAACAAGTCCTGAACACCGCCCCCTTCTTTTTTTTAAGTCTTATGTTGTAATCATTGTATAGAACTAAAAAAGTTGAAAACAAAAAACAAAAAAAGTAATTTTCCAAATGTTAACACATTTACTTTAGCATTGAAGCCACTTTGTGAAACCTGAGATAAATGAATGTGAGGTATCTTCTCTGCTTTCCTCATTTGTGTAGATGTACTTATTGTCTGTTCTGTTGATTTAAATTATTTTTTCTCAGATTGGCACACGGAATATTTAAATTTTTATTGTGCCTTTCTATCCAAATGTTGCATAGTTACCAGGGAGGATTAGTCCAGTGATTACATAAGAGTTGGGCACCATAAATTCTCTATATTTTGCCTCCCATGGAGGCCTTTGAAATGCATCTTTATTAAGAATCAAAATATGACCAGGATACTGAAAGTCAGTATATGAACGGTGAAATTGTTACATATCCTATCTCATGCCATTCTTGTTAGTTGACTGGTATTTTTTACTGAGGAGCAACTCATTCCGGCATCAACAGTAAGATGCCTTTAAGTATGGCAAACTTGTATTTTTGAAGTGTATGATTAACTTGGCATGATACTTGCTGACCATTACTTACCGCCACAACTTCAGACAGTTCCTTCGTGGACTAGGCATGCAGAAATGAGCAGTGGATTTTATTGAAACCTAAAGGCATTTTTGAATGAAATTGTTACCAACCATTAATTGGCTCAGGACCTTTGTAATTTTTATTTAAATATATGAGTTGTCTTTTTTTACACTGCTTTTTTCAGTGCATTTCTTAATATTTTTTAAGTTTCATGAATGCATGCTCCATTTATTAAAATCCATAACCATGTAATTCTTCTTGTAATATGTTGATTCAGTGTTTTGTAAATGAAGTCGTATGTATTTTCAGAGTATTTTTGTATGTACTGTAAGATACCATCTTTTCAAAGAGAAAACTTTAAAACCTTTACTGTCTCTCTTTAGTCTAATTTTTTAAATATGGATTATGCTTGAATTACTCTTAAAATGAAAATGTATAGATTACACAGCCAGGAATGTTGGTATATATTACCTTCTTCAGCTTTCACTCACCATTTAGTAGGTCCAGTAGGAAAAACACAAAATGGTACATTTGAATAGTGCAGGGAAAATTCTTGGTTATATAGTTTATAGGACTCATGGGGTGCCATTTAGCCAGTGGAGTAATAGTCCATTTTCTCTTGCAAGCCCTTTACCATTGAAATACTTGAATTCTGATTGTCAGAGAGCAGGATCCTTCTTTTCCCACTCCTGTTCCTGACCCCCTACATCTCTGAAATGGAAATTCTAGTGTTTAACTTTTACAAAGGAAGACTTCTTAGAAATAAAGACGAGCAAGGGGAAAACAATGGTTGTTCCGTTATTCACTTTTTATATAGCAAAAGACGAGAATGAAATCCCATAACCAAGTTGTAGCTTCCTTGGCAAAGCTGTTCTCTTAGTTGACCCTTTTTCTTTATTCAAGTATTTTGAGATTTGTTCTGTAAATACTCTATTTGAGCAAAAGAGAATGATTATGAAAGGACTGAATAACTGTCACCTGACTTAAAACATTGATTGATTGAAAACTTCTTTAATAAGGGCTTTAAGAATTCCCCATACGTACATCCATGTTTACCCTATTATATAAACCGATTCCTTGGAGTAACTAGTGGAGTTCATCTTTAATAAGAAAGCAACAGGCCTAACCTTTGTACTGTAGTATAGTCATTCCTCTTGTTTTAATGGTCCATTTGACATGGGGTTAAGACATAGCCAAGAGTTTAACGTTATACTTCTCAAAGATAGCATTCTTCAACCTGTTTGGTAACTGGGGAGTTGATGAGGTGCTTTTGAGATAGCGGGTTTGGTCAGAAATGAAGTGTTTTCTACCCTGAACAGTAGGTAGAACATTGAGTACAGTTGACCCTTGAACAACACAGATTTGAACTACATGGGTCCAGTTATATGTGGATTTTTTTTCAATAAATATAGTACTTGTACTTCCATTTCACAGAACTTTAAATTAATTAATTAATTATAGGGGAAAGTTTGATTGAGATCACATGTGGAATCGAAAGAACTAGGGTTTGATCCAGACGGTTTCAGCTTCCTGCCCTTGCGTGAGTCATGTATCAATTCCTTTGTTTTTGAAGCAGAGATAGCAGTACAGGTGTTTTCAACTGGGGTGACTGGGTCGGTGCCCCAACTCCTGTATTGTTCAAGGGTCAACTGTACATTTTGTTACCATGGTAGGAGACCTCCACTGTAAGGTTTCCAAGTAAGTAAGAGGGAATGGTCTGCAGTTATGTGCTATGTTCAGAGGCACTAGGTAGATGCATTTGATTTCAAGTGTAGAGACTATACCTAGAAATATAACTAGAAATATATTTTATAAAGTCAAATAACCTGTTCTTCAGTATGTAGACACATGTTCATTTTCACAAGGGTATTTTAATCTCATTTTTCAGTGACTGGCTCTAAAGAATAATATATCAATGAAACAATTATCTGCTAGTTTAAACCTTAGGGACTTAACTAATCTGAGAGACAGGATAAATGGCTTAAAACCTTGTAAAACTGGGGCAAGAGGATTTTATAAGACTATGCTTACAGTAAGAGTTTTTGTCTTAAGGCAGCAATTTAGTAACATCATTAAAATGCTTACTGTCCTGTATAGTTGCAGTGAAGTGAGGTGAAGATGGGCAATGTCGAAATGGGCTAAACTTATTTTCCACTGTGTCCCACAGCTTTGAAATAGAAATTCCTAACCTGCGGATCATGGACTGTAGGGAGTCCCTTGCAAATGTATATAAGAAGTTTTTGTTCATATGCATTTTTCTGAGGGAAAGTTCATAATTTCATCAGCTTCTCAAAGTGGTCACGACGCTTTAAAAAAAGTTAGGAACCACAGCTGTTCGGGATTGAATAATCTCAAACTCTGCAATTTTCTTCTTAAGATTTTTCTGTGGTGTATTTCTGAAAATGTACTGTGCCCCTTAACTAGTAAAGTGGGCTAATGAAGGACTCCGGAACACTGAATTTCTCTCCAAGCCTCTTTATATATCTCAGATGAAACTTCATCAGTATTTAGAAAAAGGCGTATGATTAGATTTATGTGTCTTCAGTTAACTTAGGTTCATTAACAGGGTCAAACTTAAGTTCAACAAATTTCAACCTAAGAATGATCAGAGTAGAATAGCTTAGAATAATGATAAGAAATGGTAAAAAAAAAATAGGATTTATCATTAAAGATCCTAATCCTTTGATTTTGGTAGCCTTAAATTTCTTATTTCTCCATGTTTGTGGTTCAGACCAGAACAGACTGAACAGACCAATAAACAGAACTTTAGTGTAAAAAAATTTTTTTAATAAATAAAATTGTGTGCATATTTAAATAAATAACTACCTATTAAATCTTCCAAAGCTTAGAATTTAGGTCAGATTAATAGTGATGAATATAGTGCAAGTGGTGGAAGAAAACTGGTCTCAATAATGGTAACTATTTCCTTAGGATTTTTTAAAAGAATTGTACAAGGTCAGACCCTTCCCAAATTTCCCATTTTTTCTGGAATAATTTTATATTTGAAGTAGTTGAACATAAGATTATCATCAGGCTTGCTATAATTTTTAATGTATTGCTGCATTTTTAGCAAGGACCCACGTAATTACCTTAAAAAGTGTTTAGGATATCTTTGAGGTAAATGGTGCTACATCACTTCACAGTATTATGTAAAATGAATGCAGCTCCTGTTCCTTTTTAGCTAGTTGTTTGTGTAGTTCATATTAATTTTTCCTGCCTTTTATCTGGATTGTCTTAATTTCTTAGCTGTATACACGAGCCTCATTATCTGTCTGGAATAAGTAATCAAATAAACTTGCTTTGATAAATAGGTGTTGATGATTGACTGATATTATTCGGGAGTAACTTAAAAGTACCAGACGTCATAACTTATTTATCAAACTGACAGCCAATTCGGTCCTTCACCACTCAGAGTCTTTGGCAGGTCGTGGTATCCACAACCTGCTTAACATAAAAGCAAAGTCCATACTCAATTTGCCTTACACAGAATATCTGATTAAACATTAGCAAGCAGTAGCATCTGCCTCAAGTGTTGAGGGCAAAATTCTATCACCCCGTGGTCAACATCAGGCAACCAGAATACTCTACTAATGGCTGGACAGAGGTGCATTTAGCAATCAGATCTTGGGTACTGTCCACAGAAGTACAAGCTACAGAGCTTGTCACAATCTTGTTAATGACTTGTTTTTAGCCTATCCACCTATCTTAAATCAGGTACTGAATTCACAGATAAGAACCTGCATCTACATCAAGATTATTAGCAAGCCACTCATGGTACCAGTGGAAACACACTTGACATTTATTAAGTTATTAGCAAAGCCTCCTGTCCTGAGTGAGCTGTAGATAACAGAAGGGCTTCTAATAGTCGCTTGTGAAGTACACTGATTGGAGTACCAGCTGACCATCCCTGGAGTGTCAATTTCTGGTTAGGGCAACTCACTGCTCCTAGGATATAACTTTAACACAATTATCACACTGTGCTGAATGTGTTAAATTAACATCATAACAGGTTCTTTGTGGCTCTGAATGCATTAAGCTATTAAGGGCAAGATAGAATTTGATGCTTTTAAAGCGCATGTTCCAAAAACTATCTTTCAAACCATATCCAGCCAAACTTTATTACTTATTAGTCCTTAAAAAGACACACTTCTAAACCCGTCCTTGCCAATCTCTGATTACTGACATTTTGAGCCTAATGGCCACACAAAGCCTTCCACGATAACCTGGTCAGAATCAATCATCCTACCTTCCCAACATGTTACTTGTGACTTTTCAACGTTTCAGTTACTCTAACTTGCATAATGTTCTGTTTACATACTTGCTTTCCCCTGAGAGGTTGTAAGTTGAGAGTAGGAACCTATATCCAAGAATCTTTATGTAGTGGGTACCCAGAAAATACTGAGGAAGAAAATGTGTGAGGGACTTCCCTGGTGGTCCAATGGTTAAGACTGCGCTTCCACTGCAGGGGACATGGGTTCCATCCCTGGTCAGGGAACTAAGATCCCACATGCCGTGCAGTGTGGCCCAAAATAAATTTTTTTAAATGCATGAGTCCTATTTCAATGGTTGGTTTTAATTTTTTCCGGTTTTGGTTTTTTTCTTTTTAGTTCGAAGAGGGTAATCTAGAAGAGAGACCTGATGAAGGAACTAACAGAAGCAAACGAAACAGTGAAAATCATTAAGGCACGTTTCTTTTTCACCGTGAAGATCATTAAGATGCATTTTTCAAACTTTTTCAACTGTAACAGTTAAAAACATTTTATATTGCAAGCCAGCACATACATACATGAATATGTGTGTATGTATAATTTATATATGTTTATACACAGGTAGGTAATTAAAACAAGTTTCAAAAAATGCTTTCCTACTATGCGAGATGCAGTTTGATACTTTAAGAGCCAGCTGTGATCTCACTAAGGTGATTTCACAGCCTCTCCTGAGTTGTGACCTACAATTTGAAATACACTACATTAGAAGTTCTCTTCCCAAAAGTTCATCTCAAACTTGGATCATCTTTCTTTATTCAGCCTGTTTTAGAATGCAAACTGTTACAGCAAATAGTACTGAAAGGCTAGTAGGGTGAAGCACGGGGGAGAAGTAGATGAAGTATAGCTAGCTACTCCTTTCTCCCAAGGAAAAATGTTACCCAAAAGACTTAACATCTTTGCATCAACTGACAAGAAAAAAAAATCATGAAAGCCAAAAAAATCAGCAAACGGCACAATTGGGACATTTGGATGGTATTTATTTTAGTATGGGTTAGTTGACCTCAGCTGACCAAGGGGTGTCATCAATTCCTGGAGGGTGGACTGGGAATTCTAGACCATAATTATAAATGTTTAACATTTCCTAAGCAGTTAGGATGTGACTTTTAAAACATTATAGCACTTAATCTTTACAATGATCCTAATAAGGTAGCACTGTTGTCCTTATTTTACAAATGAGGAAATTGAGACTTAAAGAGTTTATGTGACCAGCTCCAAATTGCATAACTATTAACTGGCAGACTCAGGAAGTATTATGATTCAAAGTATAGCGCTCAATCATATCTCCCATTTATGAAAGAACTTACATGGAGGTGTGGATGAAATTCCTGCCACCCTGCATTCTTCTGTGGAGTCTGGAACTTTTGAGGGAAGGCTGGCCAGCAGCAGCAACAGTCATTTGTGCCAGGCTGCAGGGGGCACTGTGGCCTCCTGCAGGGAGCCCAGGGCTAAGACTCAGGAAAGCCCAGTTCTGCCCAGCCTCTGCCACTTACATCTGTGTACCTTCAACAGACACTCAACCCCCCTGTGCTTTGCTTTCTCCCACCTGAAACACTTGCCCTTCAAACCTCATGAGGAAGCTGTGACATGAAAATATTCCAAAAGATTGGGAGGTTCTACAGACAGGATGGACAAACAGACTGTTAATCTCCCAGAATAAGCTGTGTAGCATTCCTTAACCATCAGTCTAAGAGCAGGAAAAAAAGGGATCCAGGAGGAATATCACCAAGAAAAGAAAGGTAAAAATGAAGTTTTACTTGATATGCTTGATCATAGTGAGAGGATATTAACACTTCTGTCAGAGTTTGAGAACAACCAAATTAATTTTTTAAATGACACATCTTAGTTTCAGTGAAACTATATAAAAGGAAATATATGCTTTATATTATATATATATTTTTATATATAAAGTTATATAAAGAGGAAATAAATCCACAGTATATCACATGGCTCAGCTATAAACATTCATATGGTCATCATAATGTAAGTAGCCCCAAATTATACCTATATTGAGAAGGGGTGGCAGAGGGCGGGGGGGAGAATAGGGTGTAAGAGAGTGAAATCCTCACCTTCAGTGGTGGTAAGTAGAAAATATCTAAAACCAAAAAGTGTAGAATAGTGTAAGCATGTTATTTAGAAATAATAGAAAAGTAAATAGTAACTAGGAATAAATAATAGGAGAAAAGTCTTAAAGACTTGAAAATAAATGGCTCTTGGGAGCAGAAATCAGGACTGAGGAAGAGGAAGGGAGAAGACGACTTTTTGTTGTTTTTTAAGAAGAGTTGTAGAACTTTTTGCCTTTTAAACTAGTATATCCACTATCTCTAACCAGTATGCAGTCAGAGAATGTTGTAGACTTTGGAACAGATAGATCTTGGCTCCAACTCGTACTGCTTGTGAGACCTTGGGTTCCAGGTTCCTCATCTGAAAAGTGAGACTATCAATACCTGTTTCGCCAGTGAAGCATCGAGAAGTGGTTTAGAAGCTCTGCAGCCAGACTGCCTAGGCTCAGACTCCAGCTCCGACTGACTGACAGAAGTTGTGAAAATTCCTTAATTTCTCTGTGCCTCGGTTTTCTCTTCTGAAAATGGTGGTTATGATAACAGAACCTACCTCAAAGAGTGGCTAAATGGATTAAAAGAGAGATCCAGAAGCTCCTGGCACATAGTGAAGTTCAATGAATAACTGAGGCGTTAGAGGGTTACACAAAACAGTGCATCATGCACTCTGCATGGTGCTTGACCCTGAATGGGCATCCACTTCTAAACACACATCCAAAGAATCAGCGAGGAAGCCGGCGCTGGTCTCCCCAGCCAGACTGAAGTACTAGATCTCTACCTCCCATGCAATGATGTGAAGATAAGTGGTCCCTGCCCTGCCACCAAGCCCCTCTCTAAACATACTTCCTGGAAGAGTTGTTTTATTTGGAGAAAGTACATAAGACTCATTTAATTCTTACAGAGTTTCACTGGCTTGTTCTTTGGTCTGCTTAAAGGTTACAGCTGGTTAGGCTGAGATGAGAACGCCTATCAAGGCCGTTTGTGCCAGCCAGGGCTCACGGAGCGCCTAGCAGGGCAGCTGCACCACCAACGTGCAGTAGACGCTCTCTGGCTTAAACAAGCATCCTCTGATTTCAGTTGATCCTACACCTGTGAAACCTGCCCACGCATGGAGAGATGGCCACAGGAATGATCCAAAGCCACACCCGTCCCCAGACGTACCTATACCTCTTTACTCCCGCCTCTCCTGGGAGTGAGACAAGACTAACCCAGCTCCAAGTCACTTCCTGCCAGGGCTTCAGGGCAATTCAAAGAACATCTAAGTGCAGGTTCTTTCCAAATAGATTGGTTTCTTGAAACTCACAAGAAGTCAAACATCAGAAAAGAGGGGATTTCTGAAAGCCACCCACTAGGATGGCAACTGGTCCTTGGTAGTTTCAAATATTAAGAAAAGAAAAACAAATCGGGGTTGATTAGGCAGTATCTAATCTCCCTGAGCACAGGAAGTGAAGGCAATTGAGCCTGATTTGCAGGAGGCCCTGAGGGTGTACAAAGCAGCCACTCCTCTAGCAAAGCCCACTCACGGTCTGCAGAGACACCTGCTTTTCCTGCCCCAAGCTGAGCACACCAGAGGGAAAGCACCATTAAATTCCCTGTGAGCTCGGGGCCCATTAACTGCACCAAGGTCACCAGGTGAAGGGGATGGGGAAGGAGGGAAGAAAGGATGAGATCAGTTTGACAGGCTAAGTTGATGGGGTCAGTGGGAGACAAGAGCCATGAAGCCATTCATTCCACAAATGTTTATGGAGCCCCCAACATTCACCAGGCATTGACTTAGCCACCCAGGACACAAACAAGAATGAAACTTGTCCCTGCACAGAAGGACCCCCTAAGACTGGTAGGAAGCTGACTGACATCTTGGTTCTGCCGCACCATGGGAGCACAGCAGAGGGACCCTTACTTCTGCTTTGGTCAGGGATGGTGCTAGGGAAGAACAACCTTAGGGTTGAAAGTTGTAGAACAATTAGGAGATTTCCAGGCAGACAAACAGTTAGGGGAGGTGGGAGGGTGAAAAGCAACGCAGAGGAAACTACATGTGCAAAGGATGGAGGTTCTGGAAATTAGATGGTGTAGTAGGGCTGTGTGAAAGGAGTACCGGATGCATTTAGGGAAAAGGTGTAAGAAGAGGCTAGAAATGTCAGCAGAGTCCCAATACCTGTGCATGGGAGAGGGAGAGAAAGAGGCAGGGAGACGGTGAGTTTCCTGCTATGGTCTAGCTAAGAAATGGGGAGAGCAGAAACCACAGCAGCAGAGAGGGGACATATTTCAAGAGGTTTCTGGGGGTAGAATGGATGGGATCTGCGGACAAACTGGATTAGGGAAAGAGTAGAGGATAGTTCCCACTTGCTTGGGTTGGAAGATATTTTTCTGTCGTTAATTCCGAGAATACAGGGGGCAGTGTTGGGGTAAGAGGGTCATGAATTCAGATTTGGCAGTGTCAAATTTGAGCTGCCTCAAGCTCACCCTTATGGAGATGTGTAGTAGAGAGTGGGAAATACAGACATACCTCATTTTATTGCACTTTGCAGATACTGTAATTTTTACAAATTGAAGGTTTATGGCAACCCTGCATTGAGCAAGTCTATCAGCACCATTTCTCCAACAACATTTTCTCATTTCCTGTCTCTGTCTCACATTTTAGTAACTCTCACAATATTTCAAACCCTCTACCGGTAGAAAGATTACAACTCGCTGAAGGCTCAGATGATGGTTAGCGTTTTTTAGTAAAAAGTGTTTTAGGGCTTCCCTGGTGGCGCAGTGGTTGAGAGTCCACCTGCCGATGCAAGGGACACAGGTTCATGCCCCGGTCCGGGAGGATCCCACGTGCCGCAGAGCGGCTGGGCCCGTGAGCCATGGCCGCTGAGCCTGCGCGTCTGGAGCCTGTGCTCCGCAACGGGAGAGGCCGCAACAGTGAGAGGCCCGCGTACCATAAATAAATAAATAAAAATAATTTTAAAAAAATGTTTTAAAAATTAAGGTATGTACTTTTTTTTAGACATAATACTATTGTACACTTAACAGAGTATAAACATACCTTTTATATGCACTGGGAAACCAAAACAATTTTGTGTGACTCATTTTATTGCAGTGGTCTGGAACTGAACCCGCAATACCTCTGAGGTGTGCCTGTACTGGTCTGGAGTACAGGAGAGAGGTCTTGGCTGGAGGTTCAGATTTCACAGTTTGGCAGGGTTGGCTCTACAGATACTTGTTCGTGGGGAACTAGCCTTATGAGAGGTGATCTCCTACTGGAGAAACAGAGGGGACAGCTTATCCGATTGGTCATCTTGGGGAAGGAACTAAGCTAGTGCAGCCAGGCCCTGGGGGCTTACCCACTCTGGATCTATCCTGCTGTGTGCTGAGTGGTTCCCTGGGACTGCAGTGGGTGGTCTGTGGAGAGTGAGCCACTTGAAGCCGACCCAAGGCTGTGGTCTCCCATCGGCATTTTCAGTAACGAAGCCAACGTTTTGATCGCCATCTGTCTTCTACAGACTCCTGAGGGAGAAGGTGTTGTTTACTGAAACCACTGCCAAACTCCCAGCACTGCTAGTGAATGTTCTGTGCGCTGTACTTTTCCCTCCTCTGCATTCCAAGCAGGTGGTCAGGCCTGTTAGCGGAAATATCTGTCCTAAGACGTTTTTGCAGGGTGAGAAAGCAATCGCTGGTAGCCTGTGCATGGTGTTCCTGGGGCCAGGGCTTTGAGACCTGCAAGAGGAGACAGAAGAGATTCGACCCTGGACTGGGAAGAGGGAAAATATCAGCAGGTCCCTGAGGACTGGGGTCTGGATGCTGCTCTGTGTCAACTCGTCAGGGAGGTGACAAGTCCTCAATGAGGACAGCTGATCAGTGCAGTTGGGAAGGCTGGACCCCAGGCCCAGGAGCTCTCACTTTACCAAGGATTGCTTTGCTCCAAGCAGTAAAGCCACTGGCCCTGAGGAACCATGGGCCCAGACCAGGGAACATCTCAGCAATTATCAGCCAGAACCAAAGACCAATGGCTTTGCCTAGAGGGACCTCCCAGGAGGAGCCGACCTTGGCACACCCCTGGGTGGAAGGGGGGGACGTTTACCGAGATTAATTTCCTGCCAGCACAGTAGAATCGGGGCTCATTGTCAGACTGAAGTTGATTTAAACAAAGTCAAGAAGTGTATTTCCTTCACTTGAGAGTTGGAAGACTAAGATTCACAGCTCTGACAGTAGTTATCAGAACACAGAGGTGCTGGGAGTACTGAATGCGGGGTCAGAGGGAGTGAAGCCAGGGAATGTGGGCAAAAGCCTGGACAATCTCAGATTTAGGGGTAAGTGAAGAAATAAGGGGCTGAAAAGCAAAATCAGCAAGGCAAGAGACGCTAAAGAGAAGAGTTAATAGCCTTAAATACTGCACAAGTCCACTAAGACTAGGATTGAAATGTAGCCATGTGATCTGGCATTTAGGATGACCTTAGCAGAGCAGTGCTGTGAAGGTGGACTTGAATGCAAGGAATAAAGGTCACATTCTCAAAAAGAGCAGCAGGGGAAGAAGGGAGAATCAGGGGTCATAGATCGAAGTGGAGGGAAGGTTTATTTTGAACTTAAGAGATTTCTGAAGGTGCCTTAAGTTTGAGGAGAAGAAGCCAATGGAACAATTGCGGATACTTCATAGCGCTGGATCCAGAGGACAGGAACATTTGCACATGTTGAGGAATGAGCCCAAGAAGGGAACAGGAATATGGAAAGGAAGGCAGAAGGTGGTAGGCAGCTTCTAAGATGGCCCTCAGTGATCTCTGCCTCCTGGTATTCATGCCCTTGTGTAATCACCTCCCCTTAAGTGAGGGCTGGACTTACTGACTCACTTCTAACAAACAGAATGCAGTAGAAGTGATGGTAAGCTGCCACTTTTTTTTTTAAATATTTATTTATTTAGGTTGCACTGGGTCTTAGTTGTGGCAGGTGGGCTCCTTAGTTGCGGCTCGCAGTCTCCTTATTTGTGGCTTGAGGGTTCCTTAGTTGTGGCATGCGAACTCTTAATTGCAGCACGCATGTGGGATCTAGTTCCCTGACCAGGGATCAAACCTGGGCCCCCTGCATTGGGAGCGCAGAGTCTTAACCACTGTGCCACCAGGGAAGTCCCAAGCCACTTCTGATATTAGGTTATAAAAAGACTATGCCTTCCATCTTGGGCACTCTTGTCTTGCTGTCCCTTGGGTCACTCCCCCTGAGGGGAAATCAGCTGCCATGTGTAAGGCAGCCCTATGTAAAGGCCCATATCAGTGACCCTAGAAGAGGATCCTTCAGCACCAGCCAATAGCTTGATTGCACTCTTATGAGAGACCTTGAAGGAGAGGCACCAAACTAAAGCACAGCCAGAGTCCACAAACTATAAGATAATAAATGTTTGTTATTTTCAGCCACTAAGTTTTGAATGCGGCAATAGATAACTATTAAGAAGTAGATATGTTTGCACGCAGGGAAGGCAAACATTTGAGGGAGCATGTGCCTGAAAGCCTTCCATTTTTTGTGCTGAGAGCAAGTTGAAAAAAAGAACAAAGGTTTGGCGTGGCTACATTGGAAGATGGGAAATTTAGCTGGCTAAGGATGCATGAAAGAATGGGCCAGTACTCTTAAGAGCCCAACTGAGATTGGTGATTAAAAAAAAGTTGAAGCTAATGCAATAAGCAGTTAAGGAATTGTTGTCCAGCTACCTTGATACCCTGCAACAGAAGAGAAAGAGGTTGTTGAAATGACCAGGATTGGGAGTTTATAAGATGATGAAGTAGAAAGCCAAAGAAGCAAATCAGTTGGAGATGCTAGCAAGAGACAGGCTACAGTGATGGAACCACAGGAGAGGAACAAGAGGTGGTGAGAAGGTCACAATTGGATGGACAGAAAATGGTAGGTAGCCTCAGTGAAGCTGGGGAGCTGGTTAATGGGCTTAAGAGTGAGAGGAACCCAAAGGCCCTAGGCCTGTGCTCAGAGGGGAGCAGTTCTGGGTGACCAGATGACTCAGGCTGTGCCCATGGGCGCAGGTTTCTTAAACAAGTGCCTTCTGCCAACTCCTCCAGTCTGATTCAAGCTAACCTGAGCTCCCTTCATCCCATCACCATGAACACCATGCTTCAGCCACAAAGGACTCCTGTGGTTCTGTTCTTCTCATGTCGGTCTGGGTTGCTCTCCCTTCCACCCCCATCTTTCCCCAACAGATTCCTTTTCAACCCTCAAGCTCCAGCTCATGTTCTACATCCTAAGTGAGCTCCTCACAAATGTCTCCCATCTGAATTAATGCCTCCCCACCCCCAGCCCAGTTCTGCACCTATTACAGCCTTGAGTTTGCCATAGTTATCATTAGGTTGATGGGGTTTTCTGTTTTCTCCATCGGAAGGTACATCCTTGGCGGGCAGACAGTGTGAGCCAGGATCTTTAGGGAGCTGGTGTTCCCAGAAGAGTGTCTGATTTGCAGTCAGTGCTCAGTGCTGAACTGGATAAAGTAGTAAAATAAGGCTGAAGACACTGAGCATACAGTAAGTCTTCCTGAGGAACTCTGAGATGAAAAAGGCAGCGGGAGAGAGCGCTTCCGTTCACTGTGCACCTGCCGACACTCACAACAGCTGTGCCAGGGAGCTCTTCCAAGTTTGGAAAACTAAGGCTCAAAGGTTCCGACTTGGCCACCACTTGTCTCTTTACTCCTCCCTAGGGTCTCCTCCAGTCTCCAGACTAAAATCCATCAATATGCTGATAACTCCCAGAATTCCTCTCCAGCCCAGAGTGTTCCCGGGCTGGACTCTAGACACAACTCCCACTGCCTCTGCCACATCTCTAACAGGCCTCTCAAACGCACTGGTCACAGACTCCTCATTCCACCGCAAAATGTGTTGCTCCCACAGCTGTCTTCACCCTAGTAAACGGTGACTCCGCTCTACCAGGTAGGACTAAAATATATCGACTCTTCTCTCTCACACACCCTCCCTCAGTGGTCCGATCGATCGGCACTTCCTGTCAGCTCCACCACCCGCGGGTGTCTACATTCAACCACCCACTCCCCTGCTTCCAGCACCTGCCACCTGGATTACTGCAAGCCACTCCTTAACACCTGCCGGCTTCCCGCCTGCCCCCTTCAGCCCATTCTCGGCACAGCAGCAGAGAGGTTCTTTTCAAATGTAAATCCCATCTTTCCGCTCTCCCGTTTAAAACCTTCCGCTAGCGCCCCATCTCAGATCCTCAGATGGCCTAACAGGCCCTGCCTGATCCGGTCTCCTGTCAATCACTGTTCGGATTTTTTATTATTATTATTTTTTGCGGTACGCGGGTCTCCCACCGCCACGGCCCCTCCCGTTGCAGAGCACAGGCTCCGGACGCGGACGCGCAGGCCCAGGGGCCATGGCCCACGGGCCCAGCCGCTCCACGGCACGTGGGATCCTCCCGGACCGGGGCACGAGGGCACGAACCCGCGCCCCCCGCATCAGCAGGCGGACTCCCAACCACTGCGCCACCAGGGAGGCCCACTGCTCGGATTTTTTAAAATAGCTTTTTCAGATATAATTCACATAACATACAGCTTGCCTACTTACAGTGCACAACGGTGTGGCTTTTAGCACATTCCCAGAGTTGTGCAGCCACCATCTCAGGTTACAACGCTTTCATCATTTCAAAAAGAAGCTGAATCCCCTAGCCATCACTCCCCCATCTTCCCCTTTCTCCCAGTCCCAGGCACCTGGCTTTCTGTCTCCATAGATTTCCCTTTTGTGGATATTGCCTTGAAATCTGAGTTTCTCTCTGCCTCCTGAAAGCCCCTTCTCCCCACCTCCTCTCTCTTCCTCTCCTACCCCACCCAACACCTTGGCCTCCTGGTGCTCCCTGAACACTCCCTTCTCAGGGCCTTTGCACTTCGGTTCCCTCCACCTGAACCCCACGGTCCCCAGATCACGGCCACACCTCATGTCTCCACTCAAATGCCACCTTCTCAGGGAAGAAAGCCTTCCCTGACCTCCACACAAAACAGCACTCCCATTATTCGCTTACCCCGCACCTTACTTACTTTCTCTGCGTCACTAATTATATATAATATATGTAATTTATACAATATATAAATAATTATATATGATATCAAGTATGCATATTTTTTTTCCTTTTTAAATTGCCTGTGTCTCCCTGCCACCCATGGAATATAAGCTCCAGAGGGAAGGGGTTACCACTTTTGTACCCTTAGTGCCTTGAACAGCACCTGAAATATACTCTATAATATCACCAAATGAACAGCAGAAACAGGACTTGAACATGAGTCTACTGGACTCCAAAACCTATACCTTCAGTCATTGTACCCTGCAGATCTTAGAAAATGGGAAGGATTTGGACAGTGGCAAGAGGTAGAAAGGTCTAACGCCCATGCTCAGGGTGGTGGATGCTGAGGTACGTTGCCCAGGTCTCCCCTCAGGATGGGGTGTTCTTTACCCCAGCTGCGGGGAGCGTTGGCAGCCAGCAGCTCACAGGTGCATCCTCAGGGCTGGCCCTGGCCTAAAGAGAGCCGCCTCCCTCAAGGCCACTCTGCCCCTTTCCAAAGCAGCCTGTATCCAATGGTCAATGTGGGGTATAAAGCCTGCCCCGAGCTCCAACTGTAAAAGGCCATCCTAGCTCCAGAGCTCCTTGTGACATCAGGTGAAGCCTTTGTTGGGACAGCATCAAAGTTCAACTTTTCCCTCCAACAATCCTGCTTCCTTTCCTCCTCCCACAGGCGTTGATCTTGAGTTCACTCCCCAATAAACTTTGTGCAGGCAAATCTCTGTTGCACAGCCTACTTCCTGGGGAGCTCAACCTGTGATGCTCAGAATAAATCATCCAATGACTTTCCAGAAAGGTCAAAGGATCTTTGGGAAACTGGACACAGAACAAATAAGCTGGGCCACTGAAAGCTATGCCAACAACCAGATGAGCCAGTCCTACCTATGTTTACATGAGCCAGGCTCATCACATCCCTTTTAACAGAATAACATGGAAAGGAAGAGAATGTGGTGTGCGTGGCCCATGACCACTGCCACGGCTTGGGAGCATCCCTCACGTGAAAGCAACTTCATTTCTTAGCCAAGCAGACCTCAGCTTGGGTCCCTGTCTGTGCCGTGACCTCACCCTGCTGAGCCAAATCTGCTGCAACTCATGAGTCATCGGGCTCAATCATAATTTCCTATTAGCTACGTACCCTGCCCCAAGGGACAGTGGTTATCTTCACCTCCCCCTTCTGGAGCCTGGCTGCTGAGTGGGAGAGAAGAGGGGAGGGGAAAAGGAGTCATCAAGAAATGACAACCCCAAGGGGGCAGCACTATCCCTGCCTGAAGTCTGGAGAGGAACAGGCAAAATTATTAAAATCACACTTGCCTGTCAGCCTTTTAGTTGAATAAGAAATTAGAAGGTGGTCTCCTCTCTAGTGTGGGAGCAGCTTGAGGGCAGGCATCAGTTATCACAAGTAATAGTACAGCCATTCATAAGACCATGAGTCATCCTAAGGCCACTTCTCATAGAGACTGGGCCAAGCTCTGTTCTGAGCGCTTGACATATGTTCACTAGTTTCACCCTCTTAACAACGCTTTCAGGTAGGTGCCAATCTTATCACCCTTATTTTGCACATGAGACTAAGGCACAGAAAGCTTAAGAAAGGGTAGGAAACTTACTAAGGCCACACAGGTTACAAGAGAGTTTGGCCACTGTACCTACCACACTACCGGTGTGTATAATTCAGGGCCGAAGGCAGTGCTGGGGTTTGGTGGGGTACACTGCCCCGGCGGCCCTTCTCACAGCTAACCACACACCTCTCAGGGGCAAGTAGGGGTGAGCGGCCCCCCAGAAACCTGGGTTAAAGAAAACATGGGTTAAGGAGAAGTGCAGGGGCTTCCCTCCAAGCCCCCCTTCTTCCTGCCTAGGGTATGGGCTGTGAACATCCCCCCATGCCTTGATTCACGGCGCCTGCTTTCTCTCTGATGCATTCATTCTTTCCAGATTCTTTTACTTTCTTTCCGTTTGCTCACAAGGGAAGGCCTGCTGGGGCGGAAACATCACGCTTGAGTGAAAGGAGAACAATGGGTGCTGGCGGCCGAGGAAGCCTCGAGTGTGGTGGCTGTATTGCGGTTCCAGAACTTCCTCCAGACAAGATCTGATCTGACAAGACACACAGCAGGGCTGATGGAGACATTCATCACTTCCTCCCTCAATAAAAGGTGCTAATAAAATAAACTTCTCCTCTCACTGGCCACTTGGCCGCTGTGTTGATTACAGCAAGATCTTTATGGACTCTGGTTCTTTACTCACCCCTTCCGAGTATTATTTTCCTTGTACCTATAAGTCCCAGCCCCTCCCAACACACACACACACACACATACAAGAACTTGGCTGCGTTTTTCCTTGGGCATCTCTGGGTAGTGTTGTTTATTCCCAGGTTACCCTCCTGGACCCAAAAGAGTGATGATCCCCTTAGGTTCCAGATTTTAGAACTGTAAGAATGTCTAGGTTTAGCTAGACCAGTGTTTCCCAAGCTGTGTTCATTATTACCCCCTAAAGAGCCTTGTCAGGTATTCTTTTCCTAATCGCCCTCCTTCCCATGACATTACTGTCTACCAGCATATCTCAGGGCCACGAACCATTGTAACATCTAAGATTCTTTTCACATACCTCTGCCCTCACCCCCTGCCCCACTCCACCTAAGAAACACCTTGGGGTCAATATCGCCTGCTAAGAATATATGAGCTGGAATCAGCAACGGAGTTTCCAGCCTGGCACTTTCTTCCTTTCAGTGGTGATTGCTGACATCCTGCCCCAGCGCTGCATTTCTTGCTCCTGGCTGTAAATAAACTCCCATCTACCTCTCACAGTCAAACCTTAAGCCTGAAGTAATTTCACTCCTAGGTAATTACCCAAGAGAAATGAGTGACTGTGTCCACCATTAGACCAGTACAAGAATGTTCATAGCAGCTTTAATTGTAACAGCCAAAAACTGGAAACAACCTAAGTGACCGTCAATAAGAGAATAGATAACTTAGCATATATTCACACAATGGAACATTACCAGCAACAAAAAGGAACAAACTACTGCTACATATAACATGGATAAATTGCAAAAACAATGTAAGTGAAAGAAAACAGACACAAAAGAGCATATATGGTATGATTCCATATCTATGAAGTTCAAGAACAGGCAAAATTAATCCATGGTGATATTCAGAATAGTACTGATAGTTACCTCTGGGACAACTTAGAGGGAAATTTCCTCCTCTATCTTGATCTGACTGATTGTTACATAGGTGTACTCAGGTTAAAATGTGTGTACTTATATAAAAATAAAAAGTCTAGCTATACACTTAAGATTTGTGCACTTATCTCTGTAAATTATACCTTAAAATTTTAAACAGGTCCTTGAAAGCTCCTAAAAAACAAATCAGCCAGAGGTGCCTGCTTAAGATGCAGATTTCAGGGTCCCGTTCAGAGACCTACTCTATGGGGCAGGGCTGAGAAACTGACCCTTATCCAAGGCCCCCGGTTATTCTGATGCAGGTTGTCCTGGCATTACCCTCTAAGACACACTGGTCAACAGTACCAAGGCATGTGGGATCTTAGTTCCCCGACCAGGGATCAAACCAGCGACCCCTGCATTGGAAGGGCGGCATCTTAACCACTGGACCACCAGGGAAGTGCCCAGGTCAAGAGTTTTAGCAGAAGGTATTTACTGGTTTCAGTGGCATCTTGGTACATGTTCCCATTCCATAAACCTAAAGAACTTGGAGTGAATGGAACAAATGTAGCAAAATGTTCCCTGAAAAGCTGTGAGAAATGCAACAAAAATAGACCCCTATGTCCTATAAGCTTAAACTGAATCAATGTGAAGGCAAACTGCCCCCTAGGAATGAAGGCTATGATGTTGGAGGCAAGGAAAAAAGGCAGAGAAAGGGACCCTTTAGACTAAACAGTTTTTGTTTGTTTGTTTGTTTGTTTTGCGGTACGCAGGGCTCTCACTGCTGTGGCCTCTCCCGCCGCGGAGCACAGGCTCCGGACGCGCAGGCTCAGCAGCCATGGCCCACGGGCCCAGCCGCTCCGCGGCATGTGGGATCCTCCCAGACCGGGGCACGAACCCGTGTCCCCTGCATCGCCAGGCGGACTCTCAACCACTGCACCACCAGGGAAGCCCTAGACTAAACAGTTTTGAATTGCTGCACTTGAGTACTCTGGTTGCATCCCACCCTAAATCATTGTGTGTGGAAGGCAGAGAATCTTATGTGGACCTGAGTACTAGCTCCTCCCGTTGAGCTGTGTGACTTTGGGTTACTTAACAGCTCTGATCTTCAGTTCCTTCTGTCTAAAATGGGAATAACAGAATTTACTTCATGGGGTTGTTGTAAGGATTAAAAGAGAGAAAGAATATAAGGACATTTTACCATATGTAGGGAAGGAAAAAAGTTTTTTTCCCTCTACCCTGTTAGGTTCTGTACCTGGGCCCTGTAAGTTAGACTGACAAAAGACACATTAACAAGAGAGAAACAAACAGAAGTGTATTAACATGTGCACTGCACATACCTATGGGAGTACCCAGTGATGTGTAACTCAGAGGGGTGGTTACAACTCGGGCTAGGTGGCATCTTAACAAAAGAACAACACACTTTGAGAAGTGACAAGAAAAGGAAAAGGACTTTGAATTTCTAGGGAAGCAAATTGTGGGAAGACAAATACATGGGGGAACGAATGAAAGACAAAGTCTTGTTAGTAAAGTTTGTTATATAGATTCCTCTGGTGCCACCTCTGAGCTGATAAGGGTCTAGAGGTATTTCCAGTGATGAATTTCTGTCCTTCCTGGTAGAGAGGGGAAAGGGACACCTTTATAAACTTCTGTCCTGCTTCTAGGCAAATAGGGAGAGGACAGAGAGCTTTTCTTATATCTGCTTCTTCTCAATTGCTGGCAGTTCAGAATAATCCTTATACCAGAGTGACATATTTGGGGGAGGCATATTCTGCTACCAGTCATATGCCTGGCATGCAGAAGGAGCTTCTTAAGTGTGGCTTTCCTGAAATGTAAGTTGTTTGCAGTAGCTTCAGCTCCTCATTCACACATCAAATATTTATTGGGCACCTATTTTGTTCCAAATACTGAGGGGCCAGGGCTGGAGGGATGGATGAGATGTAGACACGCACAGCAGATGAGGTGGGCAGAACGACCTGGGAGGACAGGAACTGGGGATACGCTGCACAGTGCAGGCAGCAGCCCCACCCCAGTCTCGGGGACCAGGGACGGTGTCTCAAGTTCCCCCAAGCTGCGTTTAGCAAGATAAAGGGAAGTTGCCAGAAAGGCTGGCATAAGGACAAACAAAGGCCTGGGGTAAGCAGGGCATCTAGCTGTGTAAACTTTCTGGGTTCTCTTTCATGGGGCGCATTGATATGAAATGCACAGCATCTAGGGAGAGACTGCACCCAGAGAGGCACTGGGTCGGATGCTGTGAGGAACATGAGGCTAAGTCAGTCCATGCTCTCAGGAGACTTTCATCTGAATCAAGCCCTCCCCAAACCCAGGTAAAAGACAGCAGGGGATCGAATTACACACATAATTCGTATCTGACCTACGTTGTGAACCAACTGCTAGTCTGCAGAGGGGAGGGCTGCAGTCTTGGGTGCTCTTACTATTTGGCCCCTGGACCTGGTAAAAGTCTCTGACCATGGGGGGAGCCGGCAAGCATGCTGACTGGCCCAGTCCTACTACCTCTGTCACCCTCAAGTTACAGCATTTATGAGGTTCTGCTTCTTGGAAGTCAATTGCCAGGAAACACTCGTGAGTGGCAGGAACCATACTCCACCTCTGGTAGGTGGGCAGTATCTTTTCCCAGGTATCTCAGGCAGAATCCAAAGGCCACCATGTCACTTTGTCATAAATTCTACCTTTTCAAGAAACTTATGCTCTCTGTGGAACTGAGCAACCTCTCCAGGGCTGTGAGAAGTGGTTCATGCTCAGCGGCATAGTAGTAACTGTTTAACATCGGCTCTGCAGGAAAAGAAAGCCCTGCCTTGTTCACCAATTTCTCTGGTGTAAATACTCCCACCATGACCAATTTCAAGCTACCAAAGCTACGCCACTGTGTGTGGAGTCGGGAAGAGATGTGTACGATCAGCTCTGGCCAGTGGAAAGGAGTCTGCTCCAGCACAGCCCTGAGTCATGCTCTTGGCAGCCCCTGAAAGATGACTCACCAGAATGATTTGTAAATATAACCTCAGTGATGAATAACGGCATATTCTTAAAAGCCCAAAAGCATTGTCTGAAACACCTTCGGGCACGAGAGTGACCTGCTCTCAGAGCTGGGCTCACGGTTCTATTCTTCTCTGGATCAGGCTACCTTCCATATCAAGTCCCATCATTTTTCTGCCCAGTCTCCTCCTACCCATCCATCCTTCCATTTTTCAGCTTAAGTTACTGCCTCAAGGAAATCTTCCCAACACTCCAGCCTCCACTTAACTCCTCCTACCATGAGCTCTCAAGGCCCCACCCATGTCTCCTTGCTGGGCTCATCACAGTTTAATGTTAAATGTTGTTGGTGTGATTATTTGATTTGTATCTTTCTCCCTCTAGACTAAATTCCCAAAAGGCAGAGCCTGGTCACCATTGATCCTTCCCCCAGCACATCATGGGAGCTCAGAATATACTTGTGGGACAATGAAGTAGATGATGTGAAGAAGAGTCTAAACCAAGAGAACCGACACAGGGCAGAGGCAGAAATTCCTTTCAGGATCACCCCATGGCGCTCTCTCCACCTTCCGTCAGTAGCAAGGTTTTCAGCTTCGGTGTCAATTTAGCCCCAGGGTTATCCTCATCCAGTAGAGGAAAAAACTGTCCAGCTCTGATGAGAAAGCCCTCTAGCCATGGGCTACCACTAGCCTTACATGGCTTGTGTACAAGTGAGACAAAGATCTCCTCTCTGGCCAGATGCAGCCCCAAGGACCCTTGATTTGCTACAGGATGCTCTTTGGTGAAGAAAAACGCTCCTCTTCCTCAGAGCACACAGCTTGGTGGGCAGCACTGGAACTGAATTTCAGCCCTTAATCCACCACCTTTGTGCATTGTACAAACTGAAGAAGTATGCATAGCAGCCCTGCTGGCTTGGCCTCCCCAGGAGCCAGCCTTGCCAAGATCTAGGAACAGAGAGTTGAGGGCAGAGGGAACAGCAGTGCAAAGTCCCCAGGGCAGGGCTGAGCTCAGGCATTGAGAAATAGGAGGAAGTCAGAGAGGGCAGCAGGGGCCAGAAGGGGAAGGGATTTGACTTGTGAAGAGCTTATATTTCAAGTGTTGTTGAATTGAACAGAAGTCGTAAAATTGGATAAAACAAGAATTTTCACTCTTATTGTCATGACCTATTGACCACAATGGGAATAGACCCTGAGGGAATGTACCAAGGTGGCCCCCTTATTATACACAATCGTTTGGGGACCAGGTCCCCTCCCAGGTCATGCAAGACCTGAGCCAAATTATATTGTGAACCCTCCTTCCTCCACTTTCCCCTCCAGGTAAAAGCAGGTTACAATAAGCACAGAAGATGGCCTTAAAGGGGTGGACATTTATTGTTACATGTACCTATCCCCTTTCCCTCCTTTTGGAATTGTTTCTTTTCCTAATCCAAACATGTGATTTGAATGAGGGCTGCCATGTTCTTACAGACCTGGCTCTTGGCCTGAGGTGGAAACTTGGCCTTAACTAAACCAGCTGAATTCTTCCCTAGGGTTTTAAAAATATGGACCAGAGAGACCTGAGTAACTCCTTCCTGTTGCATTTATTTTCCTGTTTTGGAGGTGAGCACTTATTACAAAACTAGGCTTGGGTATAAAGGATACAATGGTAATAACAGGAAAGGACACAGTCCTGCCTCCATGGAGGTTATAGTCTAGTGGGACGGACTAGACTAGTCCCTCCCACTAGATTGTGAAATTACAAAGGGGACAGTTACTACAAAGAAGAGGCTGGTGGTACTCTGAGACCTGTGATGGGTGAAGTTGGTCTTGGCTGGCTTCTCAGAGGAAGTGATGACTGAGCTGAGATCTAGGCATTGGGAATGGCACGTGAGAAGACTAAGTGGCAGGAGAGAGCATGGTGAGTATAGGCAGAGAGGACGGCATGACTTGAGAAGAGGGAGAAGGCTGGAGTGCGGTCTGATGCCAGATGAGGATAGAGGTATAGGAAGAGACCATTATGTGTTAGGAATTGTGTTTTGTTCTAGTTATAGAGACCTGTAATAGGAGTGGCTTCAATAAGATAGACATTTATCATTTCTCGCCTAAAAGTTGTCTGTAGATAGAAAGTAAGCATCTTTATCCCAAGCTCCTTCCACCATTTTCTCTGCCTTTTTTTTTTTTTTTTTTTTTTTTTTTTGCTATACGCGGGCCTGTCACTGTTGTGGCCTCTCCCATTGCGGAGCACAGGCTCCAGAGGCGCAGGCTCAGCGGCCATGGCTCACGGGCCCAGCCACTCCGCGGCATGTGGGATCTTCCGGGACCAGGGCACAAACCCGTGTCCCCTGCATCAGCAGGCGGACTCTCAACCACTGTGCCACAAGGGAAGCCCTCTCTGCCATTTTTAGTGCTCATTTCCATCTTCAAGTTCTCCTCATACTCTCAAGATGACTGCTCGAGCACTAGCTATCACATCCACATTCCAGGCAGAAGGAGGAGGAAGGCATAAGGGCAAAAATGGCAAAACTTCCAGCTGAGTCAGCTTTTTATAAAGGACTTTCCCTAGAAGCTCAACTTAATTACTTCTGCGTACATCTCATTGTCCACCCCCTGACTGCAAAGAGAAGGGGGAAAATGTGATCTTTTCAGCCAGGTACATTGCCACTTCCAACAACATGGGGATTTTGCTACCAAGAAAGAAGGGGAAAATTTCAGGTGCCTTTGAGATACCCAAGAGTAGATACCAGGCAGGCAATTGGCTACATAGGCCTAGAGCATGGAGAAAGGTCTGTGTTGGAGAATAAATATGGGAACCCTCTAAGTAGAGATGGTGATTAAAACTGTGAGGATCTCTGAGGGAGGAAGTAAGAGGACCTAGGATAGAGCCTCGAGGAACTCCAACATTTGATGGCCAGGTAGGAGGCTAAGCCAGTCAAGAAGACAGAGAAAGAGAGGGATAGAAGATGGGAAATGTGAGGCTGTGGCACCACCATGTTAGGGACAACCCCTATCTGCGGGGAGAGAGAAGAAAGCATCCTTGTAGAGAGTAAGCCAGAGAGAAGGACTGTGGGAGGAGGAGGCAGGATGAGGGAGGGATGTTTTCCCTGGTTCCCTCATATCTAATGCCCTGCCTTTCCTGTGATTGAGCTGTTGAGCCATCTTTTTTTTTTTTTTTTTTTTTGGCTGTATTGGGTCTTCGTTGCCACGCGCGGGCTTTCCCTAGTTGCGGCGAGTGGGGGCTACTCTTCGTTGTGGTGTGTGGGCTTCTCATTGCGGTGGCTTCTCTTGTTGCGGAGCATGGGCTCTCAGTGCACGGGCTTCAGGAGTTGCGGCTCGCAGGCTCTAGAGTGCAGGCTCAGTAGTTGTGGTGCACAGGCTTAGTTGCTCCACAGCACGTGGGACCCTCCTGGACCAGGGACCGAACCCATGTCCCCTGCACTGGCAGGCGAACTCTTTTTTTTTTTTTAAACATCTTTCTTGGAGTATAATTGCTTTACAATGTTGTGTTAGTTTCTGCTGTATAACAAAGTGACTCAGCTATACATATACATATATCCCCATATCTCCTCCCTCTTGCGTCTGCCTCCCACCCTCCCTACCCCACCGCTCTAGGTGGTCACAAAGCACTGAGCTGATCTCTCTGTGAAGCAGAATTTCTTAACCAAGCTCTCTATCCATGTACCTGAGAGAAATAGCAAAATCAGATCTGGCCAAGTGGCAGAAGGAATTTTAAATAGTAGGGAAAGGGCCAATAAAACTATTGTTCATTTTTTGATGAGGGGTGGGGAATGGTTTGAGTAGAAAGGACTAACTGATAAACCATGTCCTATTTCCAGTGACTTTGAGTTCCCTAGGTACTGGTATAAACAAGGATATGAAACACACACATCCTCCCTACTCAGGCAGCTAACTAAACCAAGTAACTGTGCCCCATCGCTGGCCATAAGCTTCTCCAAAGCTCCTTTTCTAATCCAACCTATTATACACATGCAAACCATCAACTTTCCCAGTTTGGGAAATAAACATGGAAAATAGTGCTCAGTCCTCATCCTTTTCACCACAGGAGGTCTTAGAGATGGGTATTTTGACTCAAGCCAGTCTCAGCCGCTAAAATATCACCTATCCTTGTCTACTCTCTTGAGAAGGAATGAGGCAACTGGGATGAAACAGGAGAAGTGAGCATTTTATTCAGGAAAGGTGATATACAGTAAATTTCCTACTGAAATGGTTTTATTCTAGGAAATATTAGTCATGAACAAATGCTAGATTTCTTATAGGCTCAAGGTTTAATCGAACTAGTGGGTAATTGTCCACAAGAGATTGTCTGGTCTTGAGAAGTCGTATCACCACGCTCCAAGCTTGGTGTACTGTCCACATACTTCACCACTTTGAAGTCTTTGCTCACAAAGTTTATGGCATTAAACTGTTTTTGGTTTCCACCTTAAGGGATATGAAGCTGTTGTTTCTTCTAGATCAGTCACGGAATTAAAGAAAACTCAGCTACCTCTGAATAAGCCTACTCCTTGAGTTACCTTGAGTAATTTTCACTTATGTCATTAGTAACTGGAGTGAGGGAAAAAACTTCTAATGTGCAACTTTTAAGAGCCTAAGTCATTCCCTACTAGAAAATTAAGAGTTTAGTGATTCATACCAACTCTCCTAGGCCAAAAAGATGCTTCCGATTATATGACTAGGTAGTCCCTTATGCACTACCTACTTGAGCCCCTGGGGAGCTGGGCTTCCACCCCAAATCATCTCCCTCTATCCACCCTACTTGTTAGGGTGTTCAAAACTTTTTGGCCCCTCCTCCATTTAAATGAAAATTCCCCTCAGGAGAGCACTGTTTTTATCTTTTTTTTTACTTATAAAATTTTTTGTACTTTAATCATATAGAGATTTTACAACATGTTTTCATTCACATTTTAAGATATTTTGTTCAGTAGATTATCTCATTTTGAAACTACTGATTTATATATACATACTATGTAAATATTAGTATATATTTCTCGATGACTAGATTAGTGCTTTCTTTTTTTTTTTTTTTTTTTTTTGCGGTATGCGGGCCTCTCACTGCTGTGGCCTCTCCCGTTGCGGAGCACAGGCTCCGGATGCGCAGGCCCAGCGGCCATGGCTCACGGGCCCAGCCGCTCCGCGGCACATGGGATCCTCCCAGACCGGGGCACGAACCCGTATCCCCTGCATCGGCAGGCGGACTCTCAACCACTGCGCCACCAGGGAGGCCCAGATTAGTGCTTTCTTAACTACTTAAATTTGTTTAATTCATATTGTTGTTCTCCAGCATTTCTTTCTTTTTTTTATTTTATTAATTTTATATTTTTATATTTTTATTTTTTTTTTGCTTTATAACAAATTTAATCAGTTACACATATACATATGTTCCCATATCCCCTCCCTTTTGCGTCTCCCTCCCACCCTCCCTATCCCACCCCTCCAGGCGGTCACAAAGCACCGAGCTGATTGGAGAGCACTGTCTTTATCTTAATCTGTGTTGTTTCTTGTTTTTTGTTTTTGTTTTTTGGCCGCGAGGCTTGTGGGATCTTAGTTCCCAGTGAAGGATGGAACCCACACCCTTGGCAGTGAAAGCGTAGAGTCCTAAACACTGGACTGCCAGGAAATTCCCTACCATAATCTGATTTACAGAGGGGAGCAGACAGAGGAGAGCAGGCTTTCTTTGGTTAAGATTTCCACTCAGACTTCCTACTAAATATAAAATCACTGCCTCAATCTACTTTTTTCTCCTTGGGTTCCCAAATCATTGCTGGGAGGAAGTTTAGAGAATATCTCAAAGGTAGGATGGCAGGCAATATTTTGTCAGTTAAGTGCACAGATCCTGGGTTGTGCTGGGATCTGCTATATACTGGCTGGGTGACCCTGGGAAAATTACTGTAACCTCTCAGTGCCTCGGTTTCCATCTCTGCAAAATGGGGATAATAATGGTACCCAATTTATATATCTAAAGTATTAACTATGAGGATGATGATGATGATAATCTTTCTCCATTCTTCTTCTCTTCTCTGATCTACTGAAAATGACTTCTTTTCAGTTCCCTAAAACTTTCTCTCCCTTGACATGAGCCTTCTAGAATGCTAGTCTCTCTTCTTGGGACAACCCCTCCCCACAACTTCACCCCTACACCTTCACCTAACACACTCAGGTTTTACCTTAGATATTACTGATATGGTCCTGATCAGCTATGCCCAAGTCTAGGGTGAGTATCTGTGAAAATATTCCAACCACACCCCACATTTCTCCTACTTAGCACCTATCACATGGAATTATAAGTGCCAGATTAGACTACACTCCCTGAGGACAGGCACTGTGTCTATTTTATCCAAGGACTAAGCACACAGTTTTGATAAGGAATGAACTCATAGATAGATGGATGAATGTTAGACAAAAGTTTACTAATACCAACGTATGGAAATTCCTATAGACATTTCAGTGGAGAGGGTATGAGAATGGAATTACCCAGAGAAGGGATCTTTGCCATCAAATACACATTTAGTGCCTAGATGTTATTTACTTGTCGTTTGAAAATTGATGGCATTTGATGCCAACAGCTCAAAAACCATTTATTATTTCATTTAACTTTACCTCCACAGATGTAGTAATAATATGTTATCAGGATAACAAAATCAAGAAGTTTCTTTTAGGTATTTCTTTTTTGATTTTAGCAGAGGACAAACAGGAAGGAAAAACAGGAATTGAATCCCCTAGCATGTAGTCATGTGTCTCTGTTTCTCAGAGCCTCAGTTACAGTGAAGAGGTGAATGACATTTAGATATGAAGCTAGTGACTTCGGGTCTCAGTCTCTGGTGAAATAGGGTATTTCCATTTGGTAATCACTGCTCTAAAAATGGTAAGAGTGTGTGGCCATTCTGCTGAACAGAACTCCAGCCCAAAGGAATTTCCCTGGGAGCCCTGCTTCAGCCATCTCCCTGGCCCCTGGGAAGTGTTTGTCTGATTTCTGCCCAGTTCTGAAGGTGAGGTCATCATCATCACCCTCTCTATTCAGGGCACCATCCTGAGGGTACTGAGAAGCAAAAGGGTAGGAGATGGACGTGGTGCCCATCCAGGAGGGAGCAGAGGGGAGCCAAGGACACACAGAGCCAGAAAGGGAGCTAGGTTTTGCTCATGGAATAGGCGACTGGACAGGCCAAGGGGTGCACGAGGGAGCAGAAGAGGTGGCCATATTGACAAGTTAACAGGGAAGCAAAGGAGGCAGATGAAGCAGGAGTGTGTCCGAGAAGCAGGGCAGACCGAATGCATTTGTAGGGAGGAGGGGCTGAGCTAAAGAGAGAGGGAAGGCGGAGAGCCCACGCAGTGACGTTCAGTGAGAGACAGGAGGAAACCAAGGTCAAGGTGGAGGAGAACACGTCGGGTTGAAAGAACTGTTCTTCCTCCAAGACCCAGGGATCAAGACAGAGACATAGTTTTAGGGGAGAAGATAGAAGTCCAAGAAGTTCATCCTGGAGATGGGCAGTCCTGGGATCAAATGCCTGCATTGTGACCTGGAAGCAGTTAGAGGCTGGAAGAAGTCTTTAAGCTCTGGTTTCATCATCTGCAAAACAGGGTTATCGATACTTTGCAGATGAAGCATACATACTGCACCAGCCTAGTGTTTGTGGCTGGTGCATAAATGATAGCAGCTATGATTATTTTGTTACTCATCTCAGGAAAGCATGAGGCAAGGACATCTGCAGAAGGGAAACAGGGAGAGAAAAGTTTGGGGCCTTGGGGGAAGTGAGTTGCCATGGGAATAAGACACACAATTAGAAGATGATTAGAAGGCAGGCCAAAAGGCAGTGAGGACTTGCTGAGGTCAGAGGGCAGGAATTTGGGGCAGTCCACTGGCAATGCTGGGATTTGAACTAGTAGGACTCAGCAGCCTGGGAGTGGGGTCAACATTTTCAGGGTGTGGACATTTCCATGGCATTGCCTTGACATCCACATTGTCGAGGGAAACAGCTGGTTGTTTTAGTTTTAGGGAAGCTGGTCTTTTGATCAGGATTTGCACGACAAAGCACCACTTCAGGGCCTGTGGCTCTTCTGTAGCATTGAAGCCACTGTGGGAGGGACTCCCTGTTTCTCACACAGCAGAGCTGGAACCAGGTTTTCACCATTGTTTTAGTTAGAGCTACTGTCCCCACAGCCTTTGCCTGTGCGTTGGCGGTGGAATGGAAGGTACTAAAGAAGGAAGAGCCAAGTGTGTGGCTCAAGGAAGAGCAGAACAATGGTTTATGGGAGAGACCAAACTGCAAAATGCCTTTGAGAAGGTACCTCATGCTGTTTGCTGAGCATTTCATTTTTATTTTATTATTTTTATTTTTGGCCGCACCGTGGGGGGCATGTGAGATCTTAGTTCCCCAGCCAGGGATTGAACCCGTGCCCCCTGCAGTGGAAGCGTGGATTCTTAACCACTGGACCACCAGGGCAGGGCAGTCCTGAGCACTTCATTTTGACAAGCTGAGTTGTCAGTGACCTGCAGTGCAACAAGTACTCTAGAACAGGATTTCTCAACCTCAGCACTATTGATATTTGGGACCAGACAGTTCTTTGCTGTGGGGGGGCTGTCCGGTGGATTGTAGGACGTTTAGCAGAGCCCCTGGCCTCTACCGACTAGATGCCAGTAGCAGCCTACCCACACCAGCCCTTTTATGACAACCAAAACTGTCGCCAGACATTGCCAAATGTCTCTTGGGGGGAAACTTAGCCACGGTTGCAAATCTCTACCATAGGACGAAGGAAAACACTCTAGAGTGTACGTTTCATCACTTGGCTCTCAGCTGTATCTATCTCTCCTCCCAGCATGTCTCCAAGGACCTTCTTCCTCATTATCAAACCCCTGGTTTTTGCAGCACCTATCTGGCAAAGCAGAGCTAAAAGTTCGTAAATCTGAAAAGCAAGAGCTACAGAAATAGAGAGGCATTTCCTCAGGAGCGGTCCCAGTTTTATAGAGCCTGAAACCTGTACAACTTGGGAAGCTCATTTTATGAACACTAATGCCAAATTAAAATCACAAAATTGTGAGGGTCCCTCTCGGGGCTTTGGAGGAGGCTGGAGCTAAGCGAGGGGCCGTATCTCAGGTTTTGTTAGTTTCACCACGAACCTGCTTCTGCACATCATGCAAACCTGATTCTTTACTCAATTTTCTTCTCTTGCCCGAAGTTTTTTTCCCCCTAGAATACTATACTATGTCGAATAATCCCACAAATGACATGTGTTTTTCTCTTGTAAACAAATACGTAAGACACTATCCATTTTGCTTCCTTTTTTGACAAGTTATTGAAGGTGAAACCATACTGCTTTCTGCAAAAGAGGTGCAAAGTCAACCTGAGACTAAGTAAAAGAAACTATTTAGATCTTAATTTCCTAGGCTATATGGAAAATGAAATCATTCTACTTATTTTTGTTTGTTTGTTTTGTTTTTTTGTTTTTGGCCATGCCACACAGCATGCGGGATCTTAGTTCCCCGACCAAGGATTGAACCCGTGTCCCCTGCAGTGGAAGCGTGGAATCTTTTTTTTTTTCAGTAGTTGGGGCGCACGGGCTTAGCTGCTCCGAGGCATGTGGGATCTTCCCAGACCAGGGATTGAACCCGTGTCCCCTGCATTGGCAGGCGGATTCTTAACCACTGCGCCACCAGGGAAGCCCCATTCTACTTATTAAAATAGCCTTTCTTCAAATTCTTGTGACTTACTAAAAATGACCATTAACATTTTCAGTTGATTTCATTTTGGTTTTGGTCAGAGTTTCTTCTGAACTGAGTTTCACTGACAACTTTGGTGACATTTATCCCTCACTTCCCTTTTTTTTTTTTTTTTTCTGATGCCCTCTGGGACTGAGGCTAAGGGATGTGCTGCTCTTGTTGGCACAATAGCTTTTCTCTTTGGATAGGATACGCCGAGACCCAATGCTCCAACAATGGCGATAAATCATGTTTTCCTTTTCAAAGCGCTCTCATATTTACTCTCACTAATGTTATGTGTGGGAAGCTCTTGTGAGTGCAACATAAACCAGGCTTATTTGGGAATCCAACAATAAATAAGGCTCTCTCCTCACCCCGAAGAGGCTCATGGTCTGGTAGGAATGACAGGTAAGTGTATATAAACAATGACAATAACAGTGGTAACGGTAATCATCATAATTTGAGTATCTACTATGTTCCTACACTGTTTAAGCACTTTACAAACATTAACTCACAAAATATTGGGCACACATGTGATATATATAATGGTATCTGAGGCCATATGAATTACAGCTGTGGTGGAGAGCGCCGGGAAAGCTTCATGGAACACAAGGGATTTTAACTGAACTCTTGAAATCACTATGTTTTATACAGGCAGAGATGCTCCAAAGTATCAGACAGACACTTATTTCTTATCATCTCACACGATATCTGAGCCTACTTATAATAATTTAAAAAAAGGCAGCCACAATAGAATTGTTAAAACAAGAATTAAAACACTAAAATCACATTATGGAGGAGGAGGGAGAGCTGTACGAGAGAACCTGTATCTACTAGGACTATTGCTTAGAACTGAGGTAAAATCTAAGTGTCTTGGCAACTTAGGTATAACGGGTTTCATAACTTCAACTTCTTTCTCAAAAACAGATATACATGCTCGCTCTAACCTCTAAGAAAATCAACAGGATGAATCTTTATCTGAGGGGAATAAAAGGTAGTAGAAATTGTTTTTCACAGATACAGAGAGGTCTTTCAGGCATTTGTTTCTTACACTTAAATTATCGTCCTGTGACGGCATTTCTGTGAGAAGCCGAGAAGCTGCAATCCAAGAATGCACCCTTCTGGTGTTCTAATTCTAACCGGATCCAGGGAGGGAGCTTAGAGCAGTGCTTTTCAAACTCTAATGTGCATCCCAGTGACCTGGGGTTTCTAATTCAGTCAGCCGGCTTGGGGCGTGAGATTCTGCATTTCTAACAGTCTTTGAGAGGCAAGGGCTCAGAACAGTAGTTTTCAAATGTGAGCATCAGAACCACACATGGATGGCTGGGCCGCAGCTCCTGAGTTTCTGATATAGAAATTCTGGGGTGGGGCCCAAGTTTGCATTTCTTCTTTTTTTTTTAAAACCACTTTATGGAGAATGACTGACATACAAAAAGCTGTAGATATTTAACATATATCTGATGAATTTGGAAATATACATCCGTGGAACCATCACCACAATCTATGCCATAAACATATCCATTATCTCCAAAAGTTTCCTCCTGCCTTCTTTATTTATTATTATTAAACTTTTTTGGGGATGGGAGTTTGCAGGCCTAACAAATTCCCCAGGCGATACTCATGCTACTGACTACCAACCCCCACCCCCGCAAGCCAAACCACCATCACCACCACATTTTAAGAACCACTGGCTTAGAACAGCCCTCATGAATGTGAATGGTCCCTCCTGGGCTTTGCAGGAAAGTTGGGGGGATAGAGAATTCAAGATGAAACAACCAAGATTGGCCTTTCCGAGCAGGTATCTTATGAGCTTAAATGAAAAGGGATCCACACACTTTAGATAATGAAGATAAGGATAGCTAGCGTTTGTTGACATTTTCTCTGTGCACCAAACTAAGGGGTTTAACTCACATTACCTCACTCAGCAACCAGCATGGGCAGCAGACTTGGTGTTTGATGTGTAGCTGAGGAGCCCGCTCCTTGTGTGTGTCAGGAGGTGGTGTCTCGGCTCAGCGTTGTGGTCCGCAGAGGTACCTGCAAGCAAGGTCAAACTGGCCCTCAGGAAACACCTTTAGATCTGGACAAGCAGCCGCTGAAGGCCTGATTTCTGCTTCACAGGCCTTGCAGAAACAACCAAAAGAATTTGGGGGCAGGTGTTAACAATCATCTGTCTCAACCGCAAAAGTACCTGAATATAGAACAGAGTTTATCAGCCCTAGCACGCATCAGAAGCATCTGGATGCCTGAGACCCATCAGGGGAGAAACCTTTTTTAAAGCTCCTCAGCCAAAATTGAGAACTAATGGTATAGGTTTGATTTGGGGAAAGACCAATGCGGGAGGGGGAGGGCAAAAAACAAACTTTCCAGCAAAACACCTATTCCCAGAATGGATCTCTTGAGGGTTTGCCAAATTGGCCAAATTGGCTTCTTGCTACTCTTTAGAGCAGCAGTTCTCCAATTTCAGGACGCATCAGAATCACCTGGAGGGTTTGTTAAAGCAGTTTACTTACTGGGCCTACCCCCAGAGTTTCTAATCCAGCAAATCTAGGGTGCATTTCTAACACATTCCCACATGAGGCTGATTCTGCAGGTTCCAGAAACTTGGTTGCTCTCTCTCACCCTCAGAGGCATATCCTCAAAGGCCACTCTTGCTGTCAGCCATCAGCACACCGGATCCTCCAGCCTTCTCTCCACCAGACAGCCCTGTCCTCTCCACCACCCTGAGGCACAGAGACACAGCACCCAGACACAGAGCTGGAGGTCTTCCCCCCTAGAAGGAACAACACCAACAAAGGCAGGAGGCAGTGTTCTCAACACAGGGTACACTCTGGAAAATGCCCAGGCCAGGGCTTCACCCCCAGGAATTCTTATTTAATTGGCCCAGGATGGGAACTAGGCAGCAGTTTTGTTTTTTAGTTGGAGTAAAATAGACATAAAAACAAAAAAGTGCACAAATAGACAAAAAAGTGCACAAATCTTAAGTGTGCAGCTCAGCAAATTATCCAAACATGTATGGATTTTTAATTTGTATAAGCATCATTGAGGAAAACACAAACACACACACACACACACACACACACACACACACACACATCACCAGCAGCTCAGAAGCCCTTCATGTGCCCTCCCTGTAAAATCTACTCATTCCCTCTTCTTCAAAGGTAACTGCTGTCCTGGCTTCTAACACCACTGAGATTTAAGATTTTCCTGATTTTCCTAATTGTATGATATCTCATGTTTTGAGGAAAATCTTTTATGTCAGGTTCCTTTTATTGAACATTATATTTGTGAGATCCACCCATGTAATTGCAGCTGTATTTTGCAAACTTTCAATACTGGTCTGTATTCCATTATATATGATATACCACAATTAGTCTATACTACTGTTGATGGGCATTTGAGTTTGCAGTTTGAGCGATTGCAAATAATACTGCTGCAAACATCCTTGTACATGTCTCTTGATGCACCTGGGTAGTCATTTCTCTTGGGTATAAACCTAGGACTGGAAATGCTGGATCACAGGGAGGTATTGGTTCAACTTCAACAGATGCTGCCAAACTGCTTTCCAAGGTGGGTGTACTGACTTACCATCCGTTAGTAATGCCTGTGAATTCTAGTTGCCCCACATCCTAGCAGGACAGGAGTATTTGTATAAGCTTGCCGGGCTCTGTTGTGCATCGGGTGTTGAGAGCCACTGGTGCCATCGTACGTGATACACTTTGGAAATGGCATATGATCTCACATATGGTGGGAGTACTGGGGATAGAGGGAATATAGTGTGATGTTTTCACAACCACCCAAGAAGCAGACAGGACAGATATTTTTATTCCCCTTTTGCTAATGAGGACACTGAACTCAAAGTTCATTGACTTGACGTAAGTAAGATAACCATATAGTAACAGTCATGACTAAAACTCAGGACTCTTGATTTCCATCCCTTTGTATATTCCAACATACAGCATAATGCTATTCATTAGATGTCTAATGTATAGAGGTTTGGGGCAAACCAAACGCCAAGGCACCTTCTCTGTTGTCTCCTGTCCCAGGGTTTAGGAAAGAAGGGAAAGCAGAATGACTCAGACTTTCCCTGTGACTGAAGTCTCTGGTCATGGTTGTGAGAAGTACACAGATCCTTCCTTTAGTCAGGGATTTAAGACAGTAAATATGCCCCTTCAGTGCCCGGGAAACTCCACAAGCAGAAGGGTAGCTGGTGAGCCTAGGAGCAAGATGGCCTGAGCTTCCCTCAGACAGACTGGGCTCTGACCCAGCCCTTCTGTCCTCGCTGGGTGAGCTTGGACAAGAAACTCAATGTCTCTGAGTCTCCATTTCCTCGTTAATAAGATGGGAACCTTAATATATATCTCATGTTTTAAGGAATGAATAGCATATATAAAAACCTAACACATATTAGCAGTCAATACAATGTAGATGTTCTTAATATTACAAGGTAGAGCCCCTTAGCCCCGAATCTTCCATTTTTCCCTCTCTACTGGATCTTCTCCATCAATGTACAAATGTGGTCATTTCTTCTATATTTAAAAACCTCGGCCTCTTCCCTTCCAAGATGGCCCACACTCTGTCTATGGAGTGTGTATCTCCCTGAACAAACCTTCTTTCACTTTACTATGTCTTGCTCTTGAATTCTTGCCTGCACAAAGCCAAGAACCCACACTTGGCGGCCATCCCAGGGACTCAGACATGACTTGGGATGTGACCATCCTCTCGCACCCCACTCTCTTTCCTGCAACATCTTTTCTGGCACCCAATGCGGGGCCTCAAAGGCCATAATCTCGATCTGCCTATTGGGCTACAGCTCCCCTCTAAAGGGTGGCTGGGACTTATCCTGAGCCATGTAGATTCAAGTAGCCCGTTAAGTGGCAGCTGACGTCGCCTGCAGGATCTGGCAGAGACCAGTCCTCTGGCCGTGAAGAAGCTCACTGAGGCCAAGGCTTTTCCCCCTCAGTCTTTCTCATTCTCTTATTGCTCTATCTCTTTGGACTTGATAAGATCCACCCAGAAGACCACCAAACATCCAAATTAAGACTGCGTGGCAAGTAATTGACAAATTGGTTGGGTCTAAAGAACTCCTGCCAGGGGGCTTATCTGGTGGCGCAGTGGTTGAGAATCTGCCTGCCAATGCAGGGGACACGGGTTCGAGCCCTGGTCTGGGAGGATCCCACATGCCGCGGAGCAACTAGGCCTGTGAGCCACAACTACTGAGCCTGCGCGTCTGGAGCCTGTGTTCCGCAACAGGAAATGCCGCGATAGTGAGAGGCCCGCGCACTGCGATGAAGAGTGGCCCCCTTTTGCTGCAGCTAGAAAAAGCCCTCGCAGAGAAACGAAAAACCAGCACAGCCAAAAAAAAAAAAAAAAAAAACCTCTCTCAACCCTACGTCCTCCTCTAGCTTGAGCCCCAGTTCTCTCTTCCATTTACAACTAATGGCCTTTGAAGTATCGTTTGTACTCACTGGCCACAAGCCCTCCTCTTCATTTGTTCTTGAACCTTTCCATCAAGACTTTCACACCCCCGACTCCACTGACAGGACTCTTCTCAAGGTCACCAGTGACTCTGTCTTTGGAGGATTCCCAGTCCTCATCTTACTCTGTCAGCAACAGTCAATGCTCCCTCTTCCTTGATGGGTCTTCTTCACTTGGCTTCCAGGACAGACACCATGTTTCTCCTACTCTCCTTCTAGCTCTTGGCTGGCCCTTCTGTCTTTCAGCTTGTTTTTCTTCTTCTTCCCAGTCACAAACACTAGACCATTCCAGGACCCACATCTTGGACTTCTCCATCTGCTGTCATTCCCTCAAAAACTTCTTCATCTCTTGGCTTTAAATAACATCTCTTCATTGGTGGCCCCCAAAGTTAATCTCCTGCCCCAGCCCCACCCTTGAATTCCAAACTCATATATCTATCTGCCTGCCTACTTGGGCCCTTCACTTGTCTAACAGGGATCTAGGGTGCAAGTTCCCGCAACTGAATTCCTGATCTTCTTCCCAACCTGCACCTGTGAAGCCTTCTGTCTCAATTCATAGCAAAACCCTTTTTCTAGTTGCTCAAGTCAAAAACCTTGACACTTCTGTTTGGCTCCTTTCTCTTCCTCACACCCACAACCAACCCATTAGCAAATCTTTTTGACTGTATTTTCAAAATATATCCAGAATCTCCCCACTCCTCACCATCTCTATTACTACTACCCTGGTGTAAGATATTGATACTTTCTTCTCTTCCTGGGATTATTTCAATAGCCTCCTAATTGGTTTCACCCTTGTCCTTCATGGCTTATTCTTAACACAGCAGCAAGTGATCCTTTTAAAATGCAAATCAGATCATGTCACTCCTAGGTTTAAACCAAACTGTGGGTTCTCATCTTGCTCAGAGTATATAAAAGTGCTTAAAAAGGCCCTCCACCATCCCCCACCCACACACCCACACCTTCTGACCTCATCTTCTAGTCTTTTCTGTGCTCATCCTGTTTTTGAGTCAGTCACACTGGCCTGACTGTTGATCTCTAAACTTGCCAGGAGTGCTCCTGCCTCTGGCCTTTGCATTTGCTCTTGTCTATGCTGAGAATGTTTCTGCCTCAGATATCCTCGTGCCTCTTTCCACCTCCTCCAGGTCTTTCTTTAAATTCCACCTCCTCAGTGAGGCCTTCCCTGACCACCCTACATTATACTGTATTCGTCTTTATTTTCTCCCTAGCACTTCTCACCACCAAACACAACACACACACACATTATTGTTGTCATTGTCTTGTTTATTGTGTATTCTCCCCATAGAATGTACAGGGAGGGCTTCCCTGGTGGCTCAGGGAAGAATCTGCCTGCCAGTGCAGGGGACATGGGTTCAAGCCCTGGTGAGGGAAGAGCCCACGTGCCACAACTACTGAAGCCCATGCGCCTAGAGCCCATGCTCCGCAACAACAGAAGCCACCGCAATGAGAAGCCTGCACACCGCGATGAAGCCTGTGTGCAGCAACGAAGACCTGACACAGCCAATAAATAAATAAGTAAAATAAATTTATGGAAAAAAAAGAAAAAAGAAGAATGTACAGGGAACGAGGGCAGGATTTCTGTCATTTTAGTTTACTCCAATTTCTCCAGCCCCTGGAGCACTGCTTGCTTATAATTCAAGCTCAGTAAATATTGATTTAGTGAATGCAATAGTCCCTACTCACAAATGAAAAACAAAACAAACAGCCTTGGTAAAAGAGATCCTGGGGGAAATCCCCAAGAGTTCTTTGGCCCGAGAGAAATACAACTCATTTGAAGGGGGAAATAGTTTTGGTTTTCCCCTTTATTTCTGAAAGTTCTATTTAACAAAGACTAGCCATGCCTGCCCCTGTAATCCCTTTCTAATCTTTAATATGCCTTCATGAGAACACAGAAAAGAAAGGAGTGTGGGAGCCTGGGGGACCGGCAAGGAAAGGGGGAGGAGAGGAGAGGAAGGCAAATGAAGGGTAGAGGGTTCCGAGGAACGCATGACCCACAGGAACTGGACTTGCCCTGAGTGTTTTCTGCCTCAACAGGACCCTGAAGCCAGTCTCCTGGCTGTGTCTCAGCTCTCTGGTCCCTCCTATGTTCATCACTTCCCCTAAACAAAGAATCCTTCTGGCCGCTTGCATCACTAATGGAGTTTCTCTTAGGTTGTATCACAGCCTCTCAATTTAAAATTTCCATCATAGAATGGTATGTGTTAGGAAAGAATAAAGAGCCATTTACAGCCTGCGTAAATACCATTTCTCCCATTAGAGGGGGGTGAGGGTAGAAAGGATGCTCACTGCCCCACTGCCTGACAGGGAGTGTTTGGTTTGCTTTCCTTAAGTGCACACCTGAGTTATAACAGAATGGCCAACCACAGTTCTCCAGCAGGACCACCTGGCACAGGCAGATGAAGCAGCCACTCCCCAGGCAGGATTTGAGGCTCATCAAAGACTGTTGTGCCTCTCACCTGCTGCAGCATATGCCCTGCTCTGGTTAGGCCGGCCCTTCCCTGGGCTAGGGTGTTGTGTCTCTAGGGCTCGCTGATCAAAGCCCCAGATGTGCTGCAGAAGACAGAGTACAATCCAAGACAGTGGATTACACTTGCCAGGGCAAGAGTGCAAAGGGAGGCCTATGAAATATGTGTTTAAATATTTAAAAGTTATAAGTCAAGCCAACAAACTGTTAACCCTAGAATGGACTTTTGCAAAGATCACTCCACCTTGGATCCCACACAAAGAAAAGGCCAAAACCTTATTAGAAGTTATTTTCATAAGTCCCTGCTGTGTTTTGTTTTGTATCACGTTGTTTTAAAGCCTATTACATCCCAGTGTAATATTTTATCTGCTAAAAGAGTTTGGCATAAATGTTATGGGTAATGTTTCTGTACTAATTTATTCTCAGGAAACAGTCTGTTCCAAGTTTCTGGTGACCACATGTATAGCACTTTTTTTTTTTTTTTGCGGTACATAGGCCTCCCACCATTGTGGCCTCTCCCGTTGTGGAGCACAGGCTCCGGACGCGCAGGCTCAGCGGCCACGGCTCACGGGCCCAGCCGCTCCGAGGCATGTGGGATCTTCCCGGACCGGGGCATGAACCCGTGTCCCCTGCATCGGCAGGCAGACTCTCAACCACTGCACCACCAGGGAAGCCCTGTATAGCACTTTTGATCATCATACTTTGTCTTGTATAGGCCAGTTATCTCCTCTATCTAATCATTTCCTAATAAGTCTTTATATTGTCATTCCACTTACCTTTTAACACCAAAAACATGGGTAGATTTTCATTAACTTGAAATTGTTAATTAAATGACTCCTAATTATAGTATCCGAAGTTTAGACTTTTAAGATCTTGCTGTTTAATAGAATTGGGGTGTGTGTGTGTGTGTGTGTGTGTATGTGTGTGTTTGTGTGTGTGTGTTTAAAAAGTAACTTACATATCTAAATTATCTAGAGCCAATTTAAAATAAACTTTTACCATCAATCCTAATTTTTCTCCTTCAATAGCAGATTTAAATCTTAATATAAATTAAATGTACCTTAGTAAGAATATGTTTTTATTTCTGGAATTTGATTAATGTTACAGGAAAACAAATACATTAAAAAGGAAAAAAAACACCAACAGACCTATGAGATCCTTAGCAAAATGGCCAACCACTCTCTTTCAAGTCCACTTATTTTTGGTTTTCCAGATATGTGGGCATATGACAAATGATTTCGGAAATAAGAAGAGTATGGGACTAGCTGGGAGAAGCTTATCATTAAGAAGTCTCTGATGGTAGTATTTCTATGATATCAGACTGGGAAATGATTTAATTGAAAAAAGTAAGATATTGTAAGTAAGGGTTAAGTCAATGACAAGGGTTAAGACAAACTGTCTAAAGACCAGCTCTCAGAGAATATGGTCTCTGACACTAGTGATAGACAGTAGGGAGAGACCACCAATTGGTCCAGCAAGACACTCTCCCATCCCGAGAATCAGAGGGTGGTCTGTTACCTTTGTAGACCTCCATTAATCGAAAGTGTGAGTCCCCAGGGAATTAAAGGTTGTCACTAGGGAGGATTAGGACCATTGAATCCTGGTCATCTTACTAGATCAGGATTTAAATACTTAGTGTTAAAATAATTAGGGACTGCCAAAAATAAGGCAAGCTCTTGAAGGGAAGAAGAGCCTTTGTTGTTTCTGCCCTAAAGGGTGTTTGGAGCTATCTCTGAATTTGGAAACAGAAGCCTTCAGCTTCTAGTCCCGGCTTTGCAGGTGACTAAGTGACCTACTATCCTTTATTCCCCCATCTTGGGCACCAGCATCCTCCCATCCAGGGTTGCTATTAGCTCACACTGAACTTTGTTCAAATTAGGAAAATGTGCTCCAGACAGACAGCCAGAGCCTGCACCCAAGATACCTGGCCTGGAGGGTGGGGCACAGGCTACTTACCTCTGCCACAACCTCACAAGCGCAGGTGACTGTCCTTCTCCATCAGTTTTCAAACAAGCTTTGTCCCCCTTAAGAAACTCTCCTCCTGGACACCCTTCCGTGACTACCACAAAGCTTGTTTCTCCTTCCCACCTTTCAGTAAGGTCACCAGGGGATTCCAAGTGCCTAAATCTGAGGGACAGTTTTTGTTCCTCATTTCACTAGGTTCCTCAGGAATGTGGACTGTGCTGATCACTCTCTCCTTAAAATGCTCTTTCCCCGGCCTCTGTGGCACCCATGCTCTTAGTCGCTCTCCCCCTCTCTCTGGCCTCTCCTCTCAGTTTCTTTGGCTGGGGTTTCCTCTTTGAAACCATGCTTAAATGTGAGCCTCAGTCCTGACCTTCCCCTCTTCCCATTCTAGACTCTCTTTGATGCTAGTGACCTCAAATACTATTCCCACAGGCAGGGAAGACCTGTTCCTGCATCCTCACATCCTCCCCAAGAAGGAATGGTACTGGAGCCCCTCTCCTGCCTGCCTCTCCACAACTTACCATGCTCCTCCAAAGAGCGAGTAAAGGAGCTGATTGGGAGGGTTGGGGAAATGCTGCACTAGCTCTAGTGACCACACTTCTGGGTCTGGCAATCTCCCCAGCAAGCCAGGAGGCAGGCAGCTGGGGTTGGGAGGTCTAATTCAGGGGGGTGTGTGAGGAAACCCAGCGGTAGCTGCAGATTCCCAGCTGCGTTTTCCAATCCAACTTTATCAGCAATAAAGTTGACATACTGATCCCTAGCAGAGTCCTGATCCTACTTCTCAGTTGGTTCTGAACTCAGAGGAGGGGGATTTGATTTGTTTCCTCCCCACCCCCAAACCATGGCCTACAAACCAGGAAAGCTTAAGGAACAGGCACAACGATAGGGCTTTGGAGATTTAAGATATATCCAGAGAGAGCGATGCTTCAGGTGTGACAGGGATAGGAGGTGTCAATACTTTAGTCAGCACAGGGCTTCCAGGTCCTCGACTGCTTTAAGACACAGCAGTTTAATGAGCCTGGTGTCACAGGACTTCGGCAGACCCAAGCCTTTGCCACCTCAGTGTACACAGGCTTCGCAGGTTTTTGCAACTTATAGATCTAAGAAGGTATGCCCAACATGGGGATTAGATGGGTCTTTCTGTCACTTAAAACATGCAGAGTTTCAGTGAACAAATTATTTAGGTATTAGTGGTTGGGAAAATTTCTTGCTGCTCCTACCATATCTCTCAGGCAGGAACGAACAGACCAAAAGAAGCTAAGTTTCACATGAAACTTTCTGTAAATGGAACGAAGCTCCACCTGGGTGAGAGCTGTGGTTCTCAAATGCTAACATTCATAAGAATCACCTAGCGAACTTGTTAAAATAGTTTCCTGGGCTCCCACCATCCATTTTAGTAGGTCTTGGGTAAGGCCTATGAATTTGCATTCTCTAACAAATTTCCAGGTGATGCTGCTGGTCTGAGGGCCACCTGAGGACAGGGTTAGGATATACTAGTTGTGCATTAAGTCGTCTGCCTCAAATTCTCTTCCTCCTTATGTTGTGTTGAACTGAGTCCAGTTTTAGAGCCAAGGAGTAAACTGTGGTGGAATTAACCTCCTGATTCCTTAATGACTTATCTACAGACTCCCGGAATCACCCTCAAACCCCACCACACAGATCAAAGTCCTCTCTAGCTTTATTGCTTAAGCCTGGCTATGGCTTTGGTTAAAGGCTCAGATCCGGAGGTTCAGCCACGGAGGGTGGTGGCTTTTCATCACCGAACAGATAAAGGAAAAGAGGCCCTTATTTTATAGGTGGCAGGACATCTTTTTGGACATTAATAAAAATATTAGTAAACCAAAGACTAGGAAGGAGTAGTAAGAGGCCTAATGCCAGGAACATACTGTCTCTAGGAATCAAGGAGGAGCTGGATTGGTTTAGAAACTAACAAAGGTTCTCTCCTTGACCAAACTCCAGTCTGGCTCTTCTGAACTCTCTTTTCAACTAAGCCCTGACTTTTAGGCTTCCCGTGTTCATCTCTGCTTTGTCCATCGTTAGCAAGAACCCCGCTAAGTCAGTTTAACTCCATCCTCAATTTCTGATCTCCCTTGATATCTGATTAGGTCCCTCATCCTCCACCATCCCCCAGGTGATGTCTGATCACCCTTGCCTGCCTTCAGCAAGAAGGTTAGGATGGTTTAGCCGAAAATCCCTGCCCCCACTTACCCCTGGTATTTCAGTAAATTTCCATCCACTGACTCCCCTTCCCTGCTCCTTGGCTATAAATTCTCACTTTTCCTTGTTGTTGAGCCCAATTCACAGTTGAGCCCAATCTCTCTCCCCTACTGCAAAAGCCCATTGGTTCCTACAACTACCACAATGATGCTGAATAAAGTCTGCCTTACCGTTCTTTAGTAAGAGTCATGAGTAACTTTTTCTCTAACAAAACTTTGATCTTGAAGTCAGAATGAGAACAGTTGGAGAGAAAAAGATAAATAAAGGAGCCAGGCTGTGTCAGCCAGAGACACACATTGGATGTTTGCAGCCCATGTCCATTCTGACTGGCCAGCACTGGGTCTTACCACCACTGCCGTGTAGGGAGATGGATTTCCTTAAGAGACAGGTTTTGATGGCGGAGGCCAGCCTAGTCCAACATAAAAGATGAAAGGAGATACTCTTGGACCTATGCTCTCAAGGAAGGTATTAGAAACCATTCTGCTTGTTTGTTTTGATTATTACTAGACCAGAAAAGGTGACTGGGATCCAAAGAACTCTAATGGAGGGAGGTGAAATTTCAGAGAACAGACTGGAATAATCTGCACCTGCCAGCCAAAACCAGGAGTGCAGTTCCAGGAAGCTCTTGAGAAGTGCCCTCTTTAAAGGTCAGATAAGGAGTCAACAGTAAGTTTAATTGGGGAATCACCCTTTAAAGACTGCAACAGTTACACCTGGTCACGCAACCATGGCCAGATTTGAGCTGGGAGATCTGGAAGGAGGAGCATAGCATGCTGACAGCATTACCAGTGAGTTTCAAGGTGGCTCAATTATTGTAATAGAAGAGAATGCAGGCATGGCGTGTGCCTTGAGGCAATGTAACCCAGGAAACTTTTGAAAGGGGACATTCAGGGAAGGCACAGGAAGGTGAGATGAGCTGCAGGAGAACTAGGCAGGACAGTGGCAGATAGAGTCCAGGCCTTAGATATTGGTCCAGTAGGACAACACCATCCATGAGGGGTCACCCACCCAGGAAAACGGATAAAGGACGACAAGATCTGTGTCAACAGCCACGTTTCTGGCAGACTCAAGACTTCCTAACTACAGATGGCTCACTGGAGTGGACCCCACAAGACAGAATCCAAGGAGTATATCAGAAAAGCAAATGCCTGGACTCAAAAGCATAGGGAAATAAAGAGGAAAACATTAATCAGTACAGCAAATAGTGCTGGCTGATGTGATAAAGAAGGAAATGATCAACCCAAGAAGCAAGTTAAAATGTTAAAAATGTGGCTGAGTCTTCCTGAAAAGAGAAGTGGAACAACAGAGGCAAACAGATGATCAGAGACATGAGCCACTTCACAGAGAAAGAGGACGTAGGGAAAGTCTCTGCTGCCTTTGACCCAAGAGAAAGGCAGTGCTCTGTGGACTAGCACACGGCAGAGGTGGCTGTCCTCACCAGCCCCAGCGAAGAGCCTCAGAACCACCACCACAAACAAATATGTGCTGAGAACCTTCTGTGTGCCAGGGACTGTTTTAGGCCCTGGGAGTACAGCAGTGAACAAAGACCTCTGCCATCACGGAACACATATTCAATAGCAGCTTTAGTTGAGGAATCCACTATGAGAGATTCTCCAGATTAAGCAAGTGACACAACTTCTTTAGGAGGCCTGAGAAATTCCAGGCAAGAGGCTGTGGCTCATAAGGGCTAGTAAAAGCTGACACTAAAATATTCAGGGATGTAACCTGCAACTTTGGTAGCTTGAAACCTTCCACAGTGGGAGTATTTACACCAAGGAAATTGGCAAGTGCTATCAATCAGGGCTTTTTTTTTATTACACAGAGCCGGTTTACCAGCACACCATTGCAATGACTGCTCACAAGAGGAAATGTGGCTGTGTCCTTGGTTTGACAGGGACACAGGGGAAATAGAAATTAAGGGGTTTTTAAGCGGGCAAGAAATGAGCCTCCAATAAATCCTGGAGAATCATTAAAAATTTCTAAATTTTGCAAGCGGCTGGAAGGTTTCAATTTCCAGATATGATATGGTAAATCTAGGCCATAATTAACCTCTTGGTGAAAGACTTCTCCCAACACCATGTAAAGTTAACAGGTCAAGGGACTTCCCTGGTGGCTCAGTGGTTAAGAATCCACCTGCCAATGCAGGGGACACAGGTTCGAGCCCCTGGTCAGGGAAGACCCCACATGCCATGGAGCAACTAAGCCCGTGCACCACAACTACTGAGCATGTGCTCTAGAGCCAGCGAGCCACAACAACTGAGCTCAGGTGCCACAGCTACTGAAGCCTAGAGCCCATGTGCCGCAAGAGAAGCCTCCCTGATGAGAAGCCCGTGCACCACAACAAAGAGTAGCCCCTGCTCGCCACAACTAGAGAAAGCCCGCACGCAGCAACCAAGACCCAGTGCAGCCAAAAATAAATTAATTAAAAAATTTTTTTAAAGTTCACAGGTCAAGAACTATAGAAAAGTGATATATAGATGGAGAGGCATTCAGACAAGGCTAATATCAATAAGGTTTTTTCTTTTGTGTTTTTTCAGTCTTCCCTCCTCCCCTCAGATCCTGCTGGACCTCTGCCTGGGTCTTCAGTTGGTGCCAGTACTATGTGTGTGTTCTGGGATTTCAAGAACTTTATTTTGACTGAAGTAGACATTAATCTTGATTTTTAGGTGCCCATCGTCTACACCTCTTCCCCCTCCTTAAGAGTCTTGGTTGGAGGCAGAGTCTGTCTCCTTTTATAGAAGCAGAAAATGCTACTTACTTACATTCCCAGCTTCCTTGAAGCCATACGACAAGAGTGCGGCCATATGACCAAGGCTTATTCTGTGAGACCCACCCACCTTGGACTTTGTATCAGGAGTCAGTAACACACAGCCCCAGCCCCAGCAGAGAATTCCCCAAGTCTGTGGGTCCAGGGCTCAGCTGCTGACTACAGCAGCTGCTGACTACAGCAGCAGGACAGGGTCTTCTCAGGACCAGTTCATAGGTAACACCAGGTTTTCCAGTCTTCCCTGTGATTCCGCCAACTGCCCAAAGAACTACTAATACATTCCTTCTCTGCTTAAATCAGGCAGAGTTGATTTCTGAAGCTCAAAACCTAGAATCAAGACTGATACAACTGGTCTAAATGCCAGGTAGAGCCAGCAGATTTGACCCTGTTTTCTAAGTTTCTTGGGTGTGGGACTGGTGCTGGGAAATCTATGTCCTGTTAATCCTTTGGACTCTAAAAGTAGAGCATATAAGAGACTTTGCCTGCAACCACTGAGGGAACTCCACTCTTTCCAGGCACTGAGTGATGCCCCTGGGCTGAGGCTGAACAGGATGAGAGTTTGTGTAGAAGATAACTGTGGACCTGAATGTCTGTGGTCTTTACCTTACCAGAGCAAGGAGATTTGATTTGGGAGCTTTTAGTCCTTCATGGGGATGTAATACTATGTTTCATAACATCTAACACACTACCAAGAGAGGGGGAGAAAATGTCAACTAAAGTTTGCACAACACTTGTCACTTAAAATGTTTATCTTATACTTTCTTAATAAGCTCTTTTAGACTTAGACATAGATCTTTATCATACGTTGTTCTCATGCATATATTAAAAAGAATATGAGCAAAAAAACTTAAAGTATTCTTAGAAGCTCTTTATATTCAGAATTCAAATATTCTGAATCATGTTTATTTTCAAAGTTGGAAAAGAGCTTTTGTTGAATATCCATTTACTTTTTTCCCCTAAAAGATAGTTCACATGTCTATAAGCAGACTCTGAGTACAGATATTTGTTCTTTTTCATTTTCTTTTCCATTATAGGTTATTATAAGATATTGAATATAGTTCCCTGTGCCATACAGTAGGTCCTTGTTGGTTATCTATTTTATATATAGTAGTGTGTATCTGTTAATCCCAAACTCCTAATTTATCTCCCCTCCCCCACCCACCCCCGCTATCCCCTTTGGTAACCATAAGTTTGTTTTCTATATCTGTGAGTTTATTTGTTTTGTAAGTAAGTTCATTTGTATCATTTTTTTAGATTCCACATATAAGTGATATCATATGATACTTGTCTTTCTCTGTCTGACTTACTTCACTTAATATGATAATCTCCAGGTCCATCCATGTTGCTGCAAATGGCATTATTTCATTCTTTTTTATGGCTGAGTAATATTCATATATATATATATATATGAATACATACACACACACCACATCTTCTTTACCCATTCATCTGTCAATGGACATTGAGGTTGCTTCCATGTATTGCCTACTGTAAATAGTGCTGCTATGAACACTGGGGTGCATGTAACTTTCTGAAGTATGGTTTTCTCTAGATAGATGCCCAGGAGTGAGGTTGCTAGATCATATGCTAACTCTATTTTTAGCTTTTTAAGGAACTTCCATACTGTTCTCCATAGTGGCTACACCAATTTACATTCCCACCAACACTGTAGGAGGGTTCCCTTTTCTCCACACCCTCTCCAGCATTTGTTATTTGTAGACATATTGAGCTTTTTTTTTTTTTTTTTTTTGCGGTACGCGGGTCTCTCACTGTTGTGGCCTCTCCCGTTGCGGAGCACAGGATCCGGACGCGCAGGCTCAGCGGCCATGGCTCACGGGCCCAGCCACTCCGTGGCATGTGGGATCTTCCCAGACCGGGGCATGAACCCGTGTCCCCTGCATCGGCAGGCGGACTCTCAACCACTGCACCACCAGGGAAGAAGCCCTTGTAGACTTTTTAATGATGGCCATTCTGACCAGTGTGAGGTGGTACCTCATTGTGGTTTTGATTTGCATTTCTCTAATAATTAGCAATATTGAGCATCTTTTCATGTGCCTGTTGGCCATCTGTATGTTTTCTTTAGAGAAATGTCTATTTAGGTCTTCTGCCCATTTTTTGATTGGGTTGTTTGTTTTGTTTTGTTTTGATACTGAGCTGTATGGGCTGTTTGTATATTTTGGAAATTAATTCCTTGCTGGTTGCACTGTTTGCAAATATTTTCTCCCAGTCCGTAAGTTGTCTTTTCATTTTGCTTATGGTTTCCTTTGTTGTGAAAAGCTTTTTAATAAAATTTAATTTTATTGAACTGAATACAGATTTTTAAAAATATAAGACCTCCATATTGGATGGTATTCCAAAAGGTACTTTTTAAAGCTTTTTACTTTGAAATAATTTTGGACTCACAATAACTTGCAAAAATAGTAAAAAGTGTTCCAATATATCCATTACCCAGCTTCTCTCGATGTTCTGGATCACTTTTTAAAAATGAGATACCATTCATATACCATAAAATTCACTCTTTAAAAGTGTACAATTCAATGGTTTTTAGCACATGCACAATGTTGTGCAACCATCACCACCATCTACTTCAGAACATTTCCATCATGCCCCAGAGAAACCCTGTATCCATTAGCAGTCACTCCCCAATCCGTTCCTCCCACTCTCCCAGCCCCTGCAACCACCAATATACCCTCTGTCTCTATGGCTGAACCACTTTTTAACTCAGAGTGGCCTGAATGATCTCAGATGGTATCACCATCTGTGTCATCAAGAGCACTCGTGAGGGAGCATTTTATAACAACACTCTGCTCTGTCTGCTGGGTTTTCTTCCAAGCTGCTGACACCCATTCTGCCAGTTTTGATGCACATGGCAGGCAATGACACCTCCATCATAACAGCTGCCTGGCTGAGGAGACTGTAATATGACTCCCAATTTTAGAGAGGTTAAAATGTGGGAAAAAATTCACATCCTAGAATCAATGAGATTCTGTAATGGAAGAACGTTATTTGAGACATTTCAATTTTATTGGCATTGCATCATTGTCAAACATATTATCATAAGTTTATACTGTCATTTGATCCCATTGCATATCTTCTGGTAAACCAGTTGGACAATACAGCTGAGCAAATATGGGATAGGAAAGAGGACAGTGATGAGTTTTCACCCTAGGGTGCAGTGGGCATTGAAAACTTTATTAAATAACTGTTCTGTTCCCATTTCAGAGCCTTCTTGGAACAAAAGCTAAACGACCCAACAGTGGTTGAAGGAGGGACTCCAAGGAGTAGTGGATGGTAGGGGGCAGGGTGTGGAAGTTAGTCTCATAAAGGTGAGGACAGAACCATGTGCTGGTTCTTTTCTTTTTTTTTTTTCCTTTTTTTTTTTTTTTAAAAAAAAAAAAAAAAACTTCTTGGCTCTGTCACTCAGCATGCAGGATCTTAGTTCCCTGATCAGGGATCGGGCTGCACCCCATGCAGTGGAAGTGCACAGTCTTAACCACTGGACCGCCAGGGAAGTCCCTGTGCTGGTTATTTTCTGATTGCCCATTCCCACCCTTTTCTGCCCTACTTTGTACCTGGGCAGGCTGACTGCTTAACAGACTACATTCCCTGGTCATTATAGTGCTCTGGTTTCCTGTGCGTTTCGTCAATGGGAGGGAGTTTAGACGGTGGGAAGAATGAGTAGGCTGGATATTTCCCCCCCTCACCCCCCAGCCCATCCCTACCGCTGGCAGTCAAGGGCACACTTTGGGCACTGACTCCTTCCCTCTGCCACGTTCCTGTTGGGCAGCGCCTCTGCCTCAGCTACAACTCTCCTGAGTTCTGTACAAGCTGCCTCCTCTTGTCCCTAGAACGAGAACTTCCATGTAAATCCTGGATGCTTCTACATCCCTTGTCTGTACCCTTAACCTTGCCCACACCTCTGCAAACAATCCCTTTGTTACATCCCCTTCAATTACCTCTTTAAGTATACCATTTATTTCCTGCTGAAACACTCAGTCCTTCCCCCAGGGGGAGTGACTCACTGACGGCTTGGGTGCTTCTTTCTCCTCTCATCTCTCTCTCTCTCACTCTCTCTGGATCCGTGCCCCCTGCAGCAGGCACCTAAGTCCTCTCTCCTACATGATACAATCTTACTGGGGCAGGTGTTTCTGAAATAGGGAGATAAGCAGTGGGGGCCAATAGGTTAAGTCCTGGGGAAGATATTAAAAAGTCCAGTTTTGTCTACAGATCAAAACTATACTCTATAATCTAGCTTAACCAATTTAAAAAGTTAAGATTTTGGGCTTCCCTGGTGGCGCAGTGGTTGAGAGTCCGCCTGCCGATGCAGGGGACACGGGTTCGTGCCCCGATCCCGGAGGATCCCACATGCCGCGGAGCGGCTGGGCCCGCGAGCCATGGCCGCGGAGCCTGAGGCCCGCGTACAGCAAAAAAAAAAAAAAAAAAAAAGTTAAGATTTTGTTCCTTAAGGTCTATTTCTCAAGTTGCTTCTTAAGTCAGAAGTTAGGGGGCATTATTCATTGGTCCCCTTAAATCCCAACAACCCCTCTCAAATGTATATCTCCAGTTTCAGACCCATACAGACAGCTGTCCTGTCACTTTGCTCTTCCTCTTTCTACCCCAACCTGTTCCGAGTTCCCTATTTCATTCCATCTAACCACTCTCCACCCAAGTGCTCATGCTGAAAGTCATTCTTTTTTATTTTCTTTTTGAGGGCCCTCTTCCAGGTTTATTTTATTTTATTTTTTAACATCTCAATTGCAGTATAATTGCTTTACATTGTTGTGTTAGTTGCTGCTGTATAACAAAGTGAATCAGCTATACGTATACATATATCCCCATATCCCCTCTCTCTTGCGTCTCCCTCCACCCTCCCTATCACACCCCTCTTGGTGGTCAGGAAGCACTGAGCTGATCTCCCTATGCTGTGCAGCTGCTTCCCACTAGCTGTCTATTTTACATTTGGTAGTGTATATATGTCCATGCCACTCTCTCACTTCATCCCAGCTTACCCTTCCCCCTTCCTGTGTCCTCAAGTCCATTCTCTACATCTGCATCTTTATTCCTGTCCTGCCCCTAGGTTCATCAGAACAATTTTTTTTTTTAGATTCCATATATATGTGTTAGCATATGGTATTTTTCTCTTTCTGACTTACTTCACTCTGTATGACAGACTCTAGGTCCATCCACCTCACTACAAATAACTCAATTTCGTTTCTCTTTATGGCTGAGTAATATTCCATTGTATATATGTGCCACATCTTCTTTATCCTTTCATCTGTAGATGGACACTTAGGTTGCTTCCATGTCCTGGCTATTGTCAACAGAGCTGCAAGGAACATTGTGGTACATGACTCTTTTTGAATTATGGTTTTCTCAGGGTATATGCCCAGTAGTGGGATTGCTGGATTGTACGGTAGTTCTATTTTTAGTTTCTTAAGGAACCTCCATACTGTTCTCCATAGTGGCTGTATCAGTTTACATTCCCACCAACAGTGGAAGAGGGTTCCCTTTTCTCCACACCCTCTCCAGCATTTATTGTTTGTAGATTTTTTGATGATGGCCATTCTGACCAGTGTGAGGTAATACCTCATGGTAGTTTTGATTTGCATTTCTCTAATGATTAGTGATGTTGAGCCTCCTTTCATGTGTTTGTTGGCAATTTGTATATCCTCTTTGGAGAAATGTCTATTTAGGTCTTCTGCCCATTTTTGGATTGGGTTGTTTGTTTTTTTGACTTTGAGCTGCATGAGTTGCTTATATATTTTGGAGATTAATCCTTTGTCAGTTGCTTCATTTGTAAATATTTTCTCCCATTCTGAGGGTTGTCTTTTCGTCTTGTTTATGGTTTCCTTTTCTGTGCAAAAGCTTTTAAGTTTCATTAGGTCCCATTTGTTTATTTTTATTTCCATTTCTCTAGGAGGTGGGTCAAAAAGGATCTTGCTGTGATTTATGTCACAGAGTGTTCTGCCTATGTTTTCCTCTTAGCGTTTTATAGTGTCGCCTTACATTTAGGTCTTTAATCCATTTTGAGTTTATTTTTGTGTGTGGTGTTAGGGAGTGCTCTAATTTCATTCTGAAAGTCATTCTTGACACCTTCTTCTCAACCTTATATACACGAATTTTCAAATACTGCAGATCCTGTCTATGAACAAATCATGAATCCACCCAACGCTCTCCATCAACACTGCTACAACCTTGGTACAAGCCACCAGTAACTCTTGCCCAGACCTTAGTAATAGCTTTTCTTAAAGTTTTAAGGGAGAAACAAATTAAAGAGACAAAAATTTGTCCATATTCTAAAGTCTCAGATGTATCATGAAGCTTCCAGGAAGTCCAAAATAATAGCTAAGAAACATTCATTCTAATACAGAGTGAATTCTAGTCCTTTTTTCTAACAGTAAGTGACATATTTTTAAATGCAAGTGACTAATATCTAAGGGACTTAAAACAATAAAAAAAAAAGAAAAATAAGTGTCCTAGGGTTTGGAGCTGCGGGAACTGTGAAGGGTGGTGCTCTCTATTTGCTCAGTGTTTGCAAGTGCTCCCTAGGATGAGACCTGAGCCAAATCTGGTGTTCATCAGTAGCATCACTGTTCTAAGAAGTACATGATAAGGAGGATATCTTTGACCCAAAGATCCTCCAGGGCTCTCTGCCCAAATCCATTGCTGTTGTGGGTTGAATTGTGTACCTCCAAAAGATATATTCAAGTCCTAACCCATAGTACCAATGAGTGTGATCTTACTCAGAAATAGGGTCGATGCAAACATATTTCGTTAAGATGAGATCATACCAAATTAGGGTATGACTGGTGTCCTTATAAGAAGAGAAGAAACACAAACACAGATACAGAGGGAAGAGAGCCATATGAAGATAAAGTCAAGGTTTGGAGTTATGCTGTCCCAAGCCAAGGAACACGTAGGGCTACCAGAAGCTAGAGGAGGCAATGAAGTATCTTCCCTCAGAGGCTTTGGAGGGAGCATGGCTCTACAACAGGTTGATTTCAGATTTCTGGCCTCTAGAACTGTGAGGTAATAAGTTCCGCTGTTTTAAGCTACCCAGTTTGTGGCACCTTGTTACAGAAGCCCTAGGAAACTAATACGCCAGCCTTTAGGAACTTAGTCCTCTAGAGCAGGGGTTGGCAAACTGGCTCACTGACTTTTTATTTGGCCCATGAACTAAGAACTTTTTTTTTTTTATCAGAAGTACAATTTGGGGCTTCCCTGGTGGCGCAGAGGTTGAGAGTCTGCCTACCGATGCAGGGGACGCGGGTTCGTGCCCCAGTCCGGGGAGATCCCACATGCCGCGGAGCGGCTGGGCCCATGAGCCATGGCCGCCTGAGCCTGTGCGTCTGCAACGGGAGAGGCCACAACAGTGAGAGGCCCGCATACTGCAAAAAACAAAACAAAACAAAACAAAAACAGAAGTACAATTTGCAATCAATTTGAGGATAGGAAACATTAACTTTGAACCTCAATTAAGTGAAATGTCTCCTAAAAAAGAATTCCATTTTTCTCATTAGCAGACCTGTATTACAAAAAACATATATTATTATTATATTTTTTTTTTTTTTTTTTTTTTTTTTTTGCTGTACGCGGGCCTCTCACTGCTGTGGCCCCTCCCGTTGCGGAGCACAGGCTCCGGACACACAGGCTCCGCGGCCATGGCTCGCGGGCCCAGCCGCTCCGCGGCATGTGGGATCTTCCGGGATCGGGGCACGAACCCGTGTCCCCTGCATCGGCAGGCGGACTCTCAACCACTGCGCCACCAGGGAAGCCCCTATTATTATATTTTTAATATCATTTTGAAATGTGCAGAAATTTGTTTTCTCTCTTATTATATGAATTCCTACATAGTATTTATGGTTTTGCCTCCTGGCCTGCAAAGCCTAAAATATTTTCTATCTGGCCTTTTACAGAAAAAGTTTGCTGAACTCTGCCCTAGAGGGATCTCAGCAACGTCTTCTCATTTAGCCAAGGAAATTTCTAAGCATCAGTGAAAACATTTTTTAAAAATATTTATTTATTTATTTATTTGGCTGGCTGCGTTGGGTCTTAGTGGCGGTGCTTGGGCTTATCTCTAGTTGAGGCAAGTGGGCTCCAGAGTGCTTGGGCTTAGTTGCCCTGCGGCATGTGAGATCTTAGTTCCCCGACCAGGGATCGAACTCGCATCCCCGGCATTGGAAGGCAGATTCTTAAGCACTGGACCATGAGGGAAGTCCCCAAAACATTTAATTATGGTTTTTATCTGTTTTCATTTGACATAAACTTTTTTCCCTTGTTACTTTTTTAAATAACAGCTTTATTGAGATATAATTCACACAACATACAATTCACCCACTTAAAGTGTACAGTTCGATGGTTTTTAGTATATTCACAGTTTTGCAATCATCACCACAATCAATTCTGGAGCATTTTCAGCACCCCATAAAGAAATTCCGTACTCATTGTACCCATTAGCAATTAGCCCCCATGTCCCACTAGCCCCACACCCTCCAGCCCTAGACAAGCATTAATCTACTTTCTGTGTCTATGGATTCGGATATTTCATACACATTTTCCATGTTACTTTTCTATATTTACTTTGGTTGATCTTAATTTTTATTCATTTTCTTTCAATCCTTTAACCAAGAACAAGAAGAATTAAGACCAGAGGTGTGAGCCATAAAAAGCTTTTACTTCTCTGACATCCATCTTTCCCATCCTGATATTTAGCTCACACATATGGTCCCACTGGCTGCATGTCCCATATAGACTAAAAATGTCCTGGACTTTACCCTACAGAAACGTTACATGACTGAATGTCCTGAGGTCAGGAAACCGGAACTCAGTCCCTAGAATTCCTAAACCTCCCAGCTTGTAGCTTTTTGAGCTGCTGAATTGTGACAAGTCAGGAATCACCCCAAATATCTGTCATAGTTTGTTGATAATATGAATCTCTGAAATAGGAAGAAAAAGTGGTAAAAAAAGAAAATTACTTGCACAAATTGCCTTTGAGAAATACAACATAATCTTTAAACATTTCATGTTTACCTAAAGTGAAGTTCTTTCAGAGTCAAGATTTTTTAAAAATATTACTTGGCCTCACCAATTAATTATTTGCTTTAATTATCGGTAACAGATCCTCTGACTGGAAACCACCAGTTCACCTTGCTCATTATAGTAATTAGCTATAATGACTTCTAATGGTCCTAGAGTTTTTTCCTTACTTATTAAAGAGCCATAGCATTTAAATCACCTCATCTATTGTTCCGGCTATCTATTGCTGCATAACAAACCACCCCAAAGCTCATTGGCTTAAAATGACAACAATCATTTTATTATCTCTCGTGGTTTCTGTGGGTCAAGAATTCAGGAAGAGCTCCACTGGGTGGTTCTGCCTTAGGTTCTGCAGTTGAAGTCATTCAGTGCCAGGAGCTGGAAGAGTGAGCACTGGGAGAGCTTGGGCTGGCTGAGCATCTCTCTCCATTTCAGAAGGCCTCTCCATATGGTCTGTCTGCATGGGTTAGCTTGTGCTTCCTCATAGCACGGTGGTCTCAGGGTGGTACTGCTTCTTACATAGTAGTTCATGTTTCTAATGCAGGGCCCAGCAAACCAGGTAGACTCTGTACCACCTTTTATGACCTACCCTGGGAAGTCACATAATATCACTTTTGCCACAGTTTACTGGTCAACCAGTCACTAAGGTTTAGCCCAGATTCAGAGAGGGGCCACAGAATTCACCTCTTTATGGGAGGTCAAAGAATTTGCAGAAAGTTCTTAAAGCTGTCATTGTCTATGCAGAAGACATTTTTTGGCTTATGCAATAATTACTCCAGTGAGAGACATTATTTCTCTCTTCCTTTTACTTCCTTGTGTCTTTTTTTCCTTCTTTCACAATCCCCTTAAAATGTTTCCAATTTAAAGATTTCAGCTCCACATACTTTGCTTGGTACTTTTGTGTTCTGCAGATAGACTAATTCTTGAGCCAGACCCAAATATTTCTGGCTGTTCTGTTCTACTCTGCCTACTTCCTGTTTGGTTGACATTTATTTCCTGTACTCTTTGTCAAGGGCTTTGTCAAAACTGTAAACTTCCATTTTGGCCTAGGCACTGTGTTCTATTTCTGAATCTGCCAGTGGTCTTGAGCAATAGTATGCATACAGTAACTGCAAGTATAATACCGGAAGTGAAAATTAAAATACTATGTCTTAATATATATAGAATTAAATACCCACTTTAAGGAAATACATATTTTAGTGGAGACCATTTTCCAGGAGATCAGACCTCAAAGAGTCAACTCACCTTCTCAGGGGTGAACCGCTTTGAGCCATTGGTTGGACCACTGACGATCCAGCCCCAAAGATCTTATTTCCAAGGGATTACAAGGCTAGCTAGAATTCTTTCTTTGAGACAGTTCTATAGCTCTTAAATTGTTTTGGGCTGCAAACAACGGGAACCTCAATCAACTGGCTTAAACCATAAGAGAATTGTTTAAGCAGCTAACCATGTCATCAAAAACTCAGATTCCCTCTAAATCTTTCTGCTGTAACTTCTTCAGTATGTTGGCTTTATTTTTAACTCACGGTCTTAAAATGGCTTCCATAGTTCACTTGTCACTCGCAGACACAGCCAAGTCCAGTAAATTCCTAGATGTCTCTTTTTATTATGAATGAAAAAAAATTATTCCAGAATCTCCCTAGCAAAATTCCCATCTTGTTACATTGCTCAGAAATGTATCATTTGCCCATTCCTAAACCACTCTGTGGCTCAAGAATGGGATTACCATGATTGGCTTAAAGATGCACTTGGCATTTGTAGCACAGCGAATTACCCAAACAAAATCAAGATTCTGCTAAAAAGGGGGAAGAGAACAAAGAATGACAGATGGGGAGCCTTCTAATATTTGGATTTAATGTAATACAAAGGGAGAAATTCCCCTCCCGTGGAGTTCCTAGATCATTGAATGGGACCACAATTAATACAGTTGCTCAAAGCAGAAATCTGGCAGTTCTCTTTACCTATGTCTCCCAATTATCTGTTCCCCAAAGCCACTGTCTTAATTCAAGCACGTATCTTCTCTCCCCTCCATTGTTACAATTATTTTCCTTACTGGTCACCTGCCTCTAGTCTTCCACTTCCCTTAATCCATCTTCCACATTGTTGAGAGGCTGAGCTTTCTCTCATGGATTATCAGGGTATTCTCAGTGGAGCACAAATGCTAAAAATGGAGTGACTTTCACCGTCCACTTCCTCCACATGAGTTGGTGAAATTTATTTTGTGGCTGCAGATGTATGAAACAGTTCTGGTGCAAGGGTGTTCAAGAGACAGGTGGGGAAGCAACAGAGGAGATGGGATGGCATTCGTTGCTATCATCAGCCTAATGATGGTATGGAGTCACAGAAGGGGTTAGAGCTGAAAGATAAAGATACTGTATTCATAGTAGATGCTGTGAGACTTTAGGCACAAGCAGTCTTCTGTGAGTCCCAGGTGACTGTGATACACTGTTGGACAGAAGGGAAGGTCTTCTGAGCTCAGCAAAGCAGGAAAGAATATTTCATGATCTGTTGTACTCTGTCCCTCCTATTTCAGTGATATACCAAGATCATATCAAAAGTCTAAGGCAACATGGATGGACCTAGAGATTACCATACCAAGTGAAGTAAGTCAGAAGGAGAAAGACAAATACCATATGATATCACTTATATGTGGAATATAAATATGGCACAAATGAGCCTATCTATGAAACAGAAACAGACTCACAGACATAGAGAACATACTTGTGGTTACCAAGGTGGACGGGGGGTGGGGTGGGGGATGGACCAGGAGTTAAGAGTTAGTAGATGCAAACTATTATATATAGAATGGATGGATAACGAGGTCCTACTGTATAGCACAGGGAACTATATTCAATATCCTGGGATAAACCATAATGGAAAAGAATATAGAAAAGAATGTATATAGTGTATAACTGAGTCATTTTGCTGTAAGCAAAAATTAACACAACATTGTAAATCAACAATTCATCAATAAAAATAAATAAATTTTAAGAAGTCTAAGGCAAAAAAATACTCAAAATATACCCAGTAATATGAAAGAAAACTTTATGATTTTTAATATTGATCTATAATGTTTAATAAGTATTAAATAAAAATAAATGTGTATATGTTTACTATGAAAATGAAAAAGCTCCTTCTGGAATATCCCAAATTAGGTTTAATATAGTTTGAACCTCATTAGAGATTTTGATAGTTTGCTGTAAATATTAGATGAAATATTAATAATAAATTATTATTAGAAGAAAATTATGCTTTCTTCAATTTCAGTTGTTAGATAACAAAATACAAGTCTTTATTATGCAATAATTTTAAAAGCCCAACCTTCTGCTCATAATTTCCTATTTTTCCAACTTTCCCACTCCATGATCACACAAAATCTGTTTTTTAACCTCAGTAAGACCTACAAACCTTGGAACTATTCTCAGTTTGCTAGGACATCCATTTTCCAGCCAGCTTCCTTCCTTAAAGAGCTTAGTATAAAAACTATGTAGCAACACAAGACAATGTGGATGGTATAAATATCAAGTGGAAAAAAAAAGGCTACCAAATTTTATGTATGCATAGTATTCATCGCTGTAGCTATATAAATTATGTAATAAAAGTTATCTGAGGATATACTCCAAACCATTACTCTTGGATACTTTTTTCCCAGGGTTGGAGGTAAAGTCATTTTAACTGATTCTCATTTTCTCTGCTTTAATTTTTTACCATAATCAAGTAATAGCAGAAGAAATCAAAGCCTGCATATGAAAAAGTCCTGGAAGGAAACACATAAACACACTCACACATGCACATAGGTGATATCTGTATTAATAAGATAGAATTATAGGCCATTTTTCTTCTTTTCTACAACTTTCTTTAATGTTTTATATATATAATTTTTTTTTTTGGCCGCACTGCGCGGCATGCAGGATCTTAGTTCCTCGACCACGGATCAAACCCACGCCCCCTACAGTGGAAGCGCAGAGTCTTAACCACTGGAATGCCAGGGAAGTCCCCTATATGTATAATTTTGATGGAATTTTAAAATAAAAATTTTAGCAAAAGTTTAAGAACTTTGCCTATTATTGAATAATTTAACTGGTTGGCTCAACTTGCTTCTATGATATTAATCCATGATTTTGGTATTTGTCTTAATATAATCACTATTATGCCTTTCTGCAGGCATGGTTACTTACCTCTTCGGGGAGGGAGAGTTGAAGCCTTGTGTGTGTGTCTCTCTCTCTTTTTTAATAGTATCTCATGCCCAGTGGTAATAAATTGTTACTCATATCAATACTGGACTGATGCAATGTATAACAATTTATATTTCATTAGATATTTACTGAGCCTCTCAATACTCAGGGCACCGTACTGACCACTGTAGGGAATAAAAGATGAATATGATTTTTACTTTTCCCATGGAGTTCAATTGAGGACTTTTGGGAAAACAGCATGAGGGTCTTCTTTTTTTTTTTTTAATTGAGGTATAGTTGATGTACAATATTACATAATGAGAGTCTTAAAAGATACAGAGCCTGTGAATGCTAAGTACTCCTAATACTATGTTAGCATTTTTATTAGTAAGATTATGGCTGCTAAAAATTTTTTTTTATATTGCTTTGTATCTTAGATCAGATTTGGAAATGCAATGTGACATACAGGACAAAGATCTAAACTATTAGTTTGGAGGTCTAGTTTCAAGTTCCAACTCAGCAACTAACTAGCTGTATGACGTGGGCATAGTACTAAAATTTTCTGTCCCTCAGTTTTTTCATGTGTAAAATGGGTTCCTTCTAACCTTAAAACTTAACTGTCCTCTGTTGAGACATATCAGAAACATCATATGACTTTAAGGTGATGAGGACTTTATTACCAGTTCTGAAAAATGCTAATTCTAAATCTGTGCAAGTAGTTATTAGATCACATGCTTGTGAAACAACAGCTATTATTACTACCATTACAGAAACCAAGTTAGTATACTATGTCATACTTCCAAGCAGTGCTATACACATAAAACTAGCATATGTAGAACTATAGGGCCTACACAATGTAAAGATTAAAAAGAGAGGGGTATTTTATAAATGGATGTTTTATGACTGCTTTTTAGAGTTTCCACATACTAAGATTTCATTTCTCTGGGTGCTCACCAATCTCACGTTTCAGTTCCTTAAATGAAAATAGGTGAGTGGGGAGGGTTTCCTCAGAGCTATAGGTTCTTACTTTAGGGACTGGTGTTAGGGAGAACAGGCAAAACTGATGATGGCAGGATCTGGGTTTGCTGCCACACTCCAAGCGATTTATGCATTTTTGAAGTTAATCTACATATTTCCATTTTCCTGACAGCAATTCCTGCTGTATCAGCAGTTTTCCAGATTAGAAATCTGGGACTTTTCTTTGACTTCTGGTTCTTCTCAATTCCCTATATCTAGTTGGTCACCAAGGCTTATTACTTTTCTTTGTAATACCTCTTATTTTCCTTCCTCTTCTTTTTCTACTTCATTTCCACATTCACCATCCTGGTCTGTTTCAGACTCGTATTTGTTTCACTGCAATAACCGCTTAATGGAGCCTTTTTTTAAAAATTAATTAATTAATTAATTAATTTTTTGGCTGCGTTGGGTCTTCGTTGCTGCAAGTGGGCTTTCTCTAGTTGCAGTGAGCGGAGGCTACTCTTCCTTGCGACGCGTGGGCTTCTCATTGCAGTGGCTTCTCTTGTTGCGGAGCACGGGCTCTAGGCGCGTGGGCTTCAGCAGTTGTGGCTCGCGGGCTCTAGAGGGCAGGTTCAGTAGTTGTGGCGCACAGGCTTAGTTGCTCCGCGGCATGTGGGATCTTCCTGGTCCAGGGCTTGAACCCGTGTCCCCTGCATTGACAGGCGGATTCTTAACCACTACGCCACCAGGGAAGCCCTAATGGAGGCTTTATATGCTACCAGTGTGATTTTCCTGAAACACTGCTCCCATCACAGCACTCTCTAGTTTAAGAACTTGGAATATTTCTCTAATGCTTATGAGACAAAACTAAACTACTCCTCTAACCCCTCCATTACCAGGTTTTAACCTTATTTCCCTCTGTTTCCTAACATGTACTCATATTAGTTATTGTAATGCTAGCTGCTATAACAAAGAGATCTAAATGCAATGGATGAGAAAAGAGAGAAATTCATTTCTCAATTTAATGTCTGAGTTCCAGGATGCTCCATGCAATCGCACAGGTTCCTTCCATCTTGTTTCTCGATCCTAACCTCTAGGACATCATCCTCAATATTAGAACTGAATCTGGATGACAGGACATCTCATTAGCTTGAGGGAAGGCAAAAAAAGGGAAGCAAGCTAAACATCTGAAAGGCTCTGCCTATGAATGGGTGGGCATATATTTCTACCCAAGGGAAGCTGGGAGATAGAGTATAGTTGGTCAACCATATATCAAGCTACAATTAATACAGAAAAAGAAGAAAAGTCAGCTGGCACTGTCTGCTGCACACCCTCTGCTTCAATTGTCCTGGTCTCTCCAACATGCAGTTTTTCTTTCTCTCCTTCCCTTCTCTCCACTTAGCCAAATGACATCCACCCTACTTAAGCATTACCTCCTCTTGTCAGTATTGCAGCCATTTTCAAAGAATGCTTCAGTATGCTGAAGAAAGTGGAAATGGTTCCAGGACTGTTCAAAACTGATTTATAGTCCTCATTTTTTTATGACGTGTTTTTCCCTTTAATTTTGTCTTTTACAACCTCTTAATCCACAGAAGCGGATTTTGGAGGTCTCAAACAATGCCCACATAGGAAGTAAGTAAACAGGAGAGTAGCAGTGAAGAGTTCTGGTAAAATCCACTCCTAACAGCTGAGTCCGGCCATTGCAACTGTATGTCCTGACTGGTAGTATTCGAACTGGGACTAGTGTGTAGTCTTGATAAGGCTTAATTTCTTGTAAAATATCCTTGTGGCCTAAATTGATATAAAATATCTGCATAAACTATGGATAAAAGTGGTGTCAAAGAGAAGCAATGTGGTCATGTTCATCTAAAATTCTTTAAGAGACACACTGAATCTGATGAACAGGATCATTCTGGTTATCACAGAAGTATAAAAATAACTGCTTAGGCACGTTAAAGTATTGAGAGAGAAGTGTACCACTGTCTATAATCCAAGGTCCGTGCTGTTTGCAAAGCCAGGGCCCTTAGTTATCTATGAAATAGGGATAATTCAACAGACTTTTTTCACAGCCTCCATTAAATATTATTCAAGACTCTCTCGCTCTTGGGGTAGTCAATACCAAATACAGATTCCAGGGCCCTTCTCCTACCCACTGAATCAGAATTTCTGGGAGCAGGGACAAAGAATCTGTATTCCCAACAAGCTCCCCACGTGATTCTTCTGACAACCAAAATTCAAGAACCACTGTTCCAAACCACTGGGGATATTTTGGAACTCTATGACCAAATAGTCCACACCACTGGCATTTACTGTAGGAGTGGTCAGGAATGCTAGATGCCCTGCAAAGGACAGTGTAGCATGGCTAAGGATTGTCCATCATCCTCATGACTTACCTACGTTTCACCAGAAATTCACGTTCATGTAGATGAAAGGTCTATTATAATAATATAAGCCTAGATCACCACTCCATTTTACATATAAACAAAATATTTTTTGCGTGGTTTTAACAGAAACTGAATTTCCCAGTAATACAACTACAGTCATCCCTCAATATCCAAAAGGGATTGGTTCTAGGACCTCCACAGATGCCAAAAATCCTTGGATGCTCAAGTCTCTTACATAAAATGGCATCGTATTTGCATATAAACTACAGCATATCCTCCCTATATACTTTAAATCATCTCTAAATTACTTATAATACCTAATACAATGTAAATGCTATGTAAATAGTTGCTAGTGCAGAGCAAATTCGTTTTGCTTTTTGGAACTTTCTGGAATTTTTTTCCCCAAATATTTTCAATCTGTGGTTGGTTGAATCTAAAGATGTAGACCCATGGATACAGAGGGCTGACTGTACGGTGTAAATCAAGAGCAGATTGTTTTATTAGAAAACTTTTTAAAAGTTGAGAAACTGTTAACTGTGACAGTTTACCAATACAACATATCAGTGTCAGGCTGCATTGGAGCCTGTGATTCTATGTATAGGTGCAAACATTTGAAAACTTCATTATGTCTTTTTTTTTTTTTTTTTTTTTTTTTTGCGGTACGCGGGCCTCTCACTGTTGTGGTCTCTCCCGTTGCGGAGCACAGGCTCCAGATGTGCAGGCTCAGCGGCCATGGCTCACGGGCCCAGCCGCTCCACGGCATGTGGGATCTTCCCGGACCGGGGCACGAACCCGTGTCCCCTGAATCGGCAGGCGGACTCTCAACCACTGCGCCACCAGGGAAGCCCCATTATGTCTTTTTTTTTTAATTAATTAATTTTTGACTGCACTGGGTCTTCGTTGCTGCGCACGGGCTTTCTCTAGTGTGGCGAGCGGGGGCTACTCTTCCTTGTGGTGCACGGGCTTCTCATTGTGGTGGCTTCTCTTGTTGCGGAGCACGGGCTCTAGGCACATGGGCTTCAGTAGTTGTGGCATGCGAGCTCAGTAGTTGTGGCTCATGGGCTCTAGAGCACAGGCTCCGTAGTTGTGGCTCATGGGCTTAGTTGCTCCGCGGCATGTGGGATCTTCCCGACCAAGGCTCGAACCCGTGTCCCCTATACTGGCAGGCGGATTCTTAACCATTGTGCCACCAGGGAAGCCCCATTATGTCTTTTAATGTAGTCGTGCCCAAGCATTTACATATCAAAGTCAATATTATTTTTTATAAATGACTTTTTTATTTCACCTCGATATTGCTATTACAGCATTGTTTTTGTTTGAAAACATACATGGAAGGTAGATTATACATATGATTTTCACTTCAGGGGAGTAAAGGGGATGTTACAAATATCTGTTATAAAACAGTGGACACTGATCTGGTAAGGCAGAGAACCACTGCTCTTGATACTAAAGAACATGCCTTAAACATTTTAAATCTTGCTGTTGAAAGAATAAAAAAGACACTTGGCATCAAACTGAATAGATGTAGTTATAACAAAGTTTTAGAATTAGATCAATTGTAGGCTCAGAAGAGCTATCCAAATGCAAGGTGTATGATATATAACACACTAAAGACCAGACATGGTAGGATGTTCAATAACCCAACCAGGCTTCAGAAACAAAGGTGCTGATCTCTAGACAGGATGATTCATTCAACAAATATTGAACATTGGCTATGTGCCAGCCACCCGGAATAAGATCTCCTGCTTTCAAGGATTTTATAGTTTAGTAAGGGAGGCAGGCACATGACCAGATAACTGTAATTCAGTGTGGTAAACCGGCTGATAGATAATATGCTGGCTATTATGTTGTCCAGAGAAGAAATAGCCTATCTGGCCAGGGGAATCTGTAAAGGCTTCCTGTAAACTGAGTCTTAAAGGATGAGGAGGAATGAACCAAGTGAAGAAGTGAGGGAGGGGCAATATAGGAGTTGGGGAGTGGGAGGTACAAACTATTAGGTGTAAGATGGGCTCAAGGATATATTGTACAACACGGGGAATATAGCCAATATTTTGTAATAAATGTAAATGGAAAGTAACCTTTCAAAATTGTATAAATTTTTTTAAATGTATTTCATTGTGAAAAAAATTAAAAATAAAATGAAAAGAGTTCAAAAAAAAAAAAAGAAGTGTGTGTTAGGACACGGAGAGGAGGGAGGTGGTGAGCAGGGTCTCAAGGTAGGGCTGTGCTGGTTGTGTGGCCCTGGTGGGGAAAGGTATTCAAAGATCTTTTCAAATATTTTTAAAAATTGAGATATACCGTACATAAAATAAACAAGTCTTTATACACCAGTATAGCTCAATTAACTTGTAAATATACGTAACCCATGTCAAAGATAAACAAAGCCAGACACTTGTTACAGTGATAAAGACAGATTCTATTCAGTTCAGTAGGGAAGACAGCCCAGTGTAAACTGACTTCAACTTTCATTTGTGCAGAGGTAACTGGGCATTTTCAAGGGAGAATGAGGGAATAGGGAAGGAAATGAACAGCATGAGGGAAGTGGAAATTTATAAAAAAGTGGGAAGGGGAGTTGGTCAGTATATTTAGGCCACGCAGGTTTGTTAACTGGCACTTATGGAAGTGAGGCTCCCACCCTCCCACAGAGACTGGGAGATAGAGGCCCTGACTTTAGGTGTTGGCTGGAATGAACAGTAAATTCTTTTGGCAACCTTGAGTTTTCTCAAGCAGGAACCTATGGGGGCTGAGGTTGTCATCTTAGGGATGTGGCCTTGAGCTATTAGAAAATTTGCTGGTGTTATTCAAGTCTCTTAGCAAGAGAGGATTGGCAAAATCATTTGTGCTAAGAGTCTTCAGTTGTTATAGGCCAAGGTTGAGGCCTAGTTGAGAAGTGGGATCAGAGGAGCCTGACAAGAGTTCGGTCAAGGAGAGAGCCTTTCTCACTCACCACCCAGATCAAGATATGGAACATTTCTAGCAACTCAGAAGGCTCCCTCAGGGCCACTTCTCGTCAATTTCCATCCCTAAAGATACCTAATATTTTGCTGCCCATCACAATAGTTTTATCTGTTTTTGAACTTGATATAGATGGATTCATATAGTATATACTCTATTGTATATGACTTTTCAACTTATATTTATAAGATCCACCCACATTGTTATGTGGCAATAGTACATTCTTTTTCATAACTGGGGAGAAATCTATGTTATGAATATAGTGCAGTTTATTTATGCATTCTGCTGCTGATGAACATTTGAGTTGCTTTCCTATTGTTGGATAATATAAATAAAGGTTCCCTTAAATATTCTTATCTGTCTTTTGGTAGATACAAGCACTTATTTCTGTTTGGAATATACCCAAGAATAGTACTGCTGGATCATGGGTATTTATATTTTAGGTTTAGTAGATACTGCCAATTTTCCAAGGTTGTTGTACCAATTTATATTCCCACAAAAAAATTTTAAGAGAATTCCGTATCCCCACCAACACTTGGTATTATCCTTTTATTTTTAGTCATTCTGATGAGGTGTAGCATTATTTTATTGTTTTTTAATACATATTTTCCTGCTGACTAGTGATTCTGAGCATCTTTTTATATGCTTATTAGTCATTTGGCTATCCTCCTTTGTAAAGTGCCTATTTGAGTCTTTTGCCCACTTAAAAAAATTGAGCTACCTATCTTTTTTTTATTGATTTGTAAAGTGGATATGAGTGTACCAGTTGGGTACTCTGGGAAGCAGATGCCAATATGTAATGAGCAATGCAAGAGATTTATTGGGGTAACACCTACGAAAGACAAAGGGGAGAGAAAGAAGGAGTAGATAGGGAAAGTTCAGATGCAGGTCTGACACTTGTGTAAAGAAAGGGGGAAGGAAGGAAGAAATGGACAGGAATAGAATTAGATTGGGGTGCATCTATGATAAAGTCTCAGCCAGCCCCATGGGGAGCTCTAACACAAAGACTGTCCACAGAGAAGTCCTGTGCTGGTCAGAGATAGCAAGCCTTTGTACCACCACTGTGCTTATAACTGGCTAGGTGCTTCCAATGAAACACATGGCCTTGGCTTGGAAGATGAGGTAGACCCTCTTGAGAAGGGAGATCTGAGTGGAGTATCTTCATGCCATAGAGTTCTTTATCAGATGTATGTATTGCAAGTTTCTTCTCCCAGTATGTGGCTTGCCTTTTCATTATCTTAGTGGCTTTTTTTTTTTTTTTTTTTTTGTGCAGTACATGGGCCTCTCACTGTTGTGGCCTCTCCCGTTGCGGAGCACAGGCTCCAGACGCACAGGCTCAGTGGCCATGGCCCAGCCGCTCTGCGGCATGTGGGATCTTCCCAGACCAGGGCACAAACCCATGTCCCCTGCATCGGCAGGTGGACTCTCAAACACTGCGCCACCAGGGAAGCCCCTTAGTGGCATTTTTTAGTTAATTTTAATTAAGTCCAATCTATCTACCTTTTCTTTGCTAGTTAGCACTTTTTGTGTAATGTTCAACAAGTCTTTGCTTATCCCAAGGTTATGAAGGTATTCTCTTATGTTTTCTTCTAGAAGGTTAATTATTTTACTTTTCACATGGAGGTCTATGATCCATTTAAAGTAATATTTTAGGTATGGTATAAGTTTGGGGTCAGGTTTCATTATTTTCCATATAGATGACAAATTTGTCCCAGCACCAGTTAATGAAAAGACCTCCTTTTCCCCCACAGAACTGCAGTGGAGACTGTTGTAACAAGTGACTGTATATGTATGAGTCTACTTCTGGATTTTCTAATCCAGCCCATTGTTCTATTTGTCTAAAATTATGCCAATATCATACTATCTTAATTTCTGTAGTTTTATAATAAATTTGTCTGTCTGGTAAGGTACATTCTCCATCTTTATTTTTCAATATTGGCTTGGCTATTCTAGGACTTTGGTATTCCTAGATATATTTAAAAATTACCTTGTCAATTCCAAGAAAAAATATGCTGTTTTTGTTTTTGTTTTTTTTTTCAATTTTTCAAAGACAGTTTTAATGCCATGGGGAAAATGCTCACGATGTTAAAATGAAAAAAGCAAGATACAGTACCATATGCAGCATGATCTCAACTATGAAATAATTTCAATATTTATACATTGAAAAAAAAGACTGGAAGAAAATGCACCAAACATTTAACTGTAGTTATCTGTGTATAGTGGGAAAACAAGATACTGAATTTTTTACTTTTTGGAAATTTTCAAATTTTCCAAGAAATCAGTATTTACAAATCAGAAAACCAGTAAAAAAAAATTAAACTTAAATGTTAAACTGCGTCACAGCTAACTACCAATGGATTATTAAGGAAGTACTAGGTGAGTAAACTGGCTTTGAGGCATGGCTACATGGACTTTTTCACCTCAATGAAAAAAATGTCCAAGAAAATTTTATTGCAAATTCATAACAGTTTTGTATTATTAATGTTGGAAGCTTTAGTTAAGTCTTACCCACAGAAACTTCAGTAGCTAATATCTAATCTTAATATACAGAAAATGCCAACTTTTCATCAAAAATTTAATGCTATCTTAATTGCCTTAATTTGTTCAGAGGCTGGTCTGAACAAAGGGTATAATTTAAAAATTCCAGCCTTCAGAAGAGTTTCAATTAAAGAAGATTTTAAATAATCAATTTTAAGCAATTAAGAGATGAGATTTGCTTTTGGTGCATTAATCTCTTACATCTTAATTTCCAAATAAGTTTTTTAAACATTTTACTGTTAAATAACTATTGACAGTTCTGTTATTTCAGGGAGATGCAGAATGCAACATTCAACAGACATTTATTAAGAATCTACCGTGTTCCGCACTTTGTGCTAGGAGTGTGGGCAAGAGGAGGAAAAGGGGTTCTGAAAGGTGGTTGGATATAAATCCCCCACAGGTCAGTTCTAATTAATTCTCTACAACAGAAAATTGCCAAGAAGTTTCTTTCATGCTGTACCATTGGTTTAAAAGCACTTAACCTAAGTATTTGTGTGGCTGTCAACGTTTGTTTCTATATATTTAGCTTTATCAATGGATGGAATGAAGAGTGACAGAAAAGGGGGAGACACAGAACCAAGCATAAATAATCAAATTTCTTCTTAAAGGTACAGATCTCAATTTTATCGGGAAGATTTGTTCTCACCAAAATTTGGGAACTTCTCTACTACACACAGGCCGAAGAATGTTCTGACAAAATAACAAAAGCTACAAAACTTGTGCTCAAAGGAGCAAGAAAATCCTATTGGTCCATGCTGCCTAAAATCACAGCTTTCCAAAACTCTAGGCGAAGAAGGGATCCATTTTATGACAAATTAGGAATCTGCCTTACATTTTTTTCTAAGTAAAAATTCCTACCTGACCTTACACCCCTAAATATATCAAATGAATGCATTTTTCTTATATGGCCCTATACTCAGTCTCTCCAGATCCAAGAATCTTGTCATGCAACTTAATGATTTTAAGAGACTAAGGATCACCACATATACCAGAAAAAGACTTTGTTAGACCAAAAAGAGAAGCCAGATACGGAGTCTATTAACTCCTGAAGCGATGGCATTGTGCCTCAATCTGATTGCCTGGGATTACATGCTTCAAACTGTCTAATAATACAATTCTATTAGGCTAGAAACTCCTTGAGAGATTATGTGATTCATCTTTGAATCACCTGCCCTTATCACTAGCCTCTAATAAATAGAATGCTTGGCTGTTTACTGTGTTCACTAAATGTTGGGTAATAGGAAAGGCTACAGAATGACAAGATACATTTGTATTTTTAAATGATCACACCTTCCACAGAAGGATTTTAATTGCAGAAATCAGAATTCATAACACCACATATGCTGGGTTTTTGATTGGAATCCATTAAATCTATAGATTAATTTGGAGAGAACTGACATTTAAACAATATTGAGTCTTTCAAACCACAAACATGGCATGTCTGTGGGAAGGAGCATTCTAGGCAGAAAGGAAAGAATGAACAGGGCAGAAAGACAAGAAACGGCATGGCTCATGGAATATGAGAAGCTATGAAGCAGTTCAGTGAGGTGTGAAGTGCAAGGTGTGGAGTGCAGAAGATGAGGCTAAAGAAATGGACAGAGGCCAGATTATGGGGGAACTTGTCAGCCATGTCCAAGTTTGGATCTAAGGCTAATGGGTGGCCTTAAAGCACAAGAGTGGTATGGTCTGATGTGCATTTGTCCAGAGGATTCAAGTGGCAATGGGTTGGAATACGATTGAGTGGCTTTCAAATGGGACAAAAGTATAGACAGGCATAATAGTTAGAAGTCCATTCCAGTAGTTCAGGTGAGATATGATGAAGATCTGAACAAGGACAATGGCAGTTAAGATGGAGAAGCAATGGATTCATACTGGTAAAATCAGCAGGACTTGATGATTAGACATTGTGGGTTAGGTAGGGGATGATTAGAGAGAGAGTCAAAGATGGCTCCCAACTTTCTAACTTGTGTCTGGGTAGATGGTGGTACAAGGAATATGGGAATAAGAGTAAACCTGGAAGAGGAGATGCTGTGTTGATTGAGTCTGGGGTGTCTATGAGTCTCCTAATAGACAACTGGATATACAAGTCTGAAACCCATGCAAAGATCCAGGCTGGATATATGGTCCTGGGACCATAGGTAAAATAATGGGAATGGGTGACATCACCCAGGGAGTGTGTGTGAGCTGAGAAGTACTTAACATCCCTCCCTCATATTCCCATTCAGACTTAAATTTTCCTAGTTCTTTGTCTTCTTTTTCAAAAATAAACCCATTGATATCCCCTGGGTTAAAAACCATACAAGAACTACTGTGTACTGGTCTGACATTATATTTATGACCACAAATTTCAAATGATCATTCAGTACAGGCAGACACATCTAATGTTCCACTCTCACAGACTGCATTTTCAGCTTCTCCTCTTGCTTGTTGCCCTCCACTCTCAGCTGAACATAACCTCATACCTCATATTTCACTAAAAAAAAAAAAATGCAATTTGACTGACTACTTCATCTCTATACCATCAGGTCTACTAGGTTCTACTTTCCTCCTTGTTACCACAGAGGAAGTGTCCCCATTCCAATCTATGGCCAATCCTATAACCTGTGCTTTAGATTTCATTCTTTCTCCCTTACTCATTACTTCCTTCCTCTCAATCATCACCTATTTCTCCTTCACTAGTGAGTCAGTCTTATCTTTTACAAACATGCCTTAATCTGACCCTCTATAAACAAAACAAAACTGTAGTACCAGAGACTGCTAGTGATTACTCATATCCAATTTCTTCTCTACTTCCATGGCACATATTTAAATTCCATTTCTCAAATTATATTTCTCAGCCCCCCTTGTGGAGACCATATGGAAAACAGACTGTGACCAGAGGAATGTATTCCACTTTCAGGTCTGGCACATAAAAATCTCCCATTCATGATTCTCTACCCTCTTTCCTTTTCCAAGATGACTTTCAAATCCACATGTTGGTGCTACAAGATAGAAGGCATCTAGGTTCCTGGATAACTTCTGGAAGAAAGCCACTCAACTCACATTGGACTGTGACTCAAGTGATAAATAACCTTTGTGTTAACCTGGTGAGATGGAGGTTGTAGCGACAGCCCTTAGCCTAAGACAACCCCACATCCCCCTCCAGCTATTGCCCCATTTGTTTCCTTTAACAGTCTTCAAAGAGTTGTATATACTCATCCTTTCCATCATTCTCTTCTCAACCTCCTCCAATTCAGCTTTCATTCCCACCATTCCACTGACATGGCTCCCATCAAGGTTACTGATGACCTTCATCTTGCCGAATCCAAGGTCATTTCTTTATTCTCATCTTTTGCAGTCTCTCAGCATCATTTAACACAGTTGACCACTTCCATTCTTTTTGAATAGTCTCTTGGTTTTCCTCTTCTTTCACTGGCAGCTCCTTCTTTTCTACCAGCCTTCTTGGGTTCTTTTTAATTTTTTTCCTCTGTGCTCCTTTTTTTTTTTTTTTTTTTAAATGAAATGCTGCTGACTCACACATCTTTATTTCTACCTTTGACCTCTCCCCTTAGCTTAGTTCTATATATTCAACTACCTACTCAGATATCTAATAGGCACCTGTAACTTAACAAGTCTAAAACACAACTCCTGGTTTTCCCTCTCAAACCTTTCTCTCACCAGCCTTCCTTTTTACCTTGTTGCTCAGACCAAAAATGTGGGTTATCCCTGATTCCTTTTCTTCCCCTTCCATCTGCATCCAATCCATCAGCAAGTCCTTCAGGCTCTGACACCTGAATCTTACTGAATATGACCCTTTTCACCATCTCCTCTGCTAAAACGTAAGTCCAAACCACTTTTACTTCTCCCTTAGACGACTGCAACAGCCTCTCTGCCACTCTGCCTTCACTCCTGCCCCTGGTTAGCATACAGTGCCCCTAGCAGTTTAACACATCAGCCAGAGTAAACTTCTCGAAATGTAATCATAAATCAATCACGTGCTTAAAACTCTCCAGTAGGTTCCTGTGTGCACCTGGAATAAAATCCATCCTCCTTACCATGGCCTACAAAGCCCTACATGATCTGGCCCCTGCTTATCTCTTCAACCTCATTCAGTTTGGTTTGGTCCCAGTGGTGTTTCAGTCCCTCACATAAGCTCTTTCCTGTCTCAAGGACTTCGTACTTGGTGTTCCTCGCACTGGAATGCTCTTTCCCTGAATCTTTCTGTGGATGTCTCTTTCTTTCTTTTTTTTTTTCTGGATGTCTCTTTCTTATTCCTCAGGACTCGGCTCAAATGTCACCTCCTCAGAGTATCCCTCTCCCTCAGTCACCTTCTATCCCATTACCTCATTTTCTTGACAGCAATAAAGAAACAAAATAGTTTAATAATAGTATTTTAGATGATCTTATTTGCTAACACGCTTGATGTCTTTCATGTGAGACAGCTGCACGAAGGCAGAGGTTTTTATCTTTTTTTTTTAATTGAGGAAAAGTTGATTATCTTGTTATTAGTGTTCGTGCCACAATCTAAAGAGCACCTGGCACAGAATATATATTTGTTGGACTGAATAAATAGTATCAAAAACTGTAAGCCCTTGAGGAATAATACCATGTGTTACATTATAATCCCCACCAACTAGCTGCCAATCATCTTTACAGTAATAAACTATTTTCCCCCCACATAAGTCTGAAAAAAAATAAAAACTACTACTCACATTTGTTGTTGTTTTTAGTCCATCCATAACCTTGTCTTGTAATCTTCCTTTTTTTCTAATTAAGTTTATCCTGCACAAGTGAAATATTTTCACTTTTCAGATGTGGACTGGATCTTTGAAAAAAGGGTTCAGCAAGTTTCTAAAATAGTGAAAGGATTTTCAAAAAAGCCTTTAAAAAGGTGAGATAATATAAATCTACAGCTTCTTCATGTGACAAATAGCCCTGGAAATAAATACCAACATGCCATCCTATTAGTGAGGAGGTTTAAATAAGTGAGTCTTTGAAAAATAAAAATAAAATAAATTCAAAATTCTGTAGTGTTACTAAATCTCATAAGATCCAGCTTGTGATTTCATAGTTGGAGTGGTTTTAGGACTAGTTTGGGGTCCTGCAACTGGGACAGATTCTGTTTGGCCCAGAACTCTTCAGTAAGCAAACATTATTGTGTCCTATTAAGAAGCAACTCTGGGCTTCCCTGGTGGCGCAGTGGTTGAGAATCTGCCTGCTAATGCAGGGGACGCGGGTTCGAGCCCTGGTCTGGGAGGATCCCGCATGCCGCGGAGCAACGAGGCCCGTGAGCCACAACTACTGAGCCTGCGCGTCTGGAGCCTGTGTTACTCAACAAGAGAGGCTGCGATAGTGAGAGGCCTGCGCACCGCGATGAAGAGTGGCCCCTGCTTGCCACAACTGGAGATAGCCCCCGCACAGAAACGAAGACCCAACAGCAAAAATAAATAAATTAATAAACTTCTACCCCCAACATCTTAAAAAAAAAGAAGCCCCTAAAACCAATCAATTTCTGGAGGTGAAATATAAACAAATACACGCAAAATATTTTCCATTCCTATTCGTCTCTCATCCTCCTATTGGATTCTTAAACATTTATGCTTAGTTCATTCATATAGTTCTCACATTTGGGGTTGTAAGGGTAAATACAAGTCTAAAATAATTAAATTTAAAAATCTGCCTGGTGTCAAAAAGAACAAAGAACATTACCCTCTCTCTTTTCACTTAGCAATTCTTTTAGAAAAATAGAAGCTATAAATGATTTCTCTGAGATGTATGTACACCTTTTAAAAAGCTAAACAAGCTTCTTGCCAGTTTTGTACCCCCTTAAGATCTTTCTTGGGGGCCTTTGAGCTATCTCTTTGAAATGTGAATATCAAGGAGGATGGTGCCCCATCTCTCTGTCTCTGTGGGAGTTTAAGCCTTGGCTTTTGGCTCCAAGATGTAACTTCCTATTTTTTTTCCTTGGGAGAAGGACAACAGGTATGTAATTGATTGCATCTGTCTGATTATATAAACGAGTGAGATTTCTTCTCTTTGCAATCTCTTTAGTGCATCACAGTATGGTTTAATGCTTATTCTATAATAAAACTATTTCATTCTTTTCTACTTTTCTATATTTTGTGGAGAGGATGTTTTGGGCGTGTCAGGAGAGTTTATTTTTAATTATTTCCCCAACTGGGTCCTCCAGTTTTGGCACTTGTATGGCTGATATTTCCCATTGCCCCTCCACACTTATTTTAGGCGGTAAAGGATAGTGGAAAGAGCATGGAGCTTTTGGAGTTAGAAAACCCTGAGTTTAAACTGTTTTGTTTTGTTTTTTTTAGTAGCATTCTGAGGTATGAACAAGTTACTTAACTTCTCTGAACCCTGATTGCCTCATCTATAAAATGATAATAATACATTATAAGGTACTAAACTGACACATAGAAGGTTCTTTACACATGAAGGAAACAAAGTTAACTTAGATTCCTTTAGCATACTAAACTTTCGTCCTCCTTTCCACGTGGGTAACTCTGTCAAACCCCAAGGCAGTGTCCACGTCATTAATCTTGAGCACAGAGTGATGAGGCAACGAACTCACACTGCGGACCTCACGAGTTAAAAAAGTTTTAGTTTGTAAAGTACGTTAACAGAACAATTGAGATGATGCAAAGGGATAAGATCAGACTGCTGGGGTCCCCGTATGCAAATACCTTAATTACAGGCGCGCAGAGGCCGCTGCAGCTTCCGCACTTCCCATCGAGTGCGCTCCGGGACGCCCGCAGGGGCGGGGGCGGGGATTTGCATGTGCGAAATCAGGAAGAGGGGGAACCACCCAACGAAAACCCCAGCTGTCCTTAGCCCTGCCTGGGAGGACGGGCCCCACTTCGCCGCCCGGCCCGCCCCCAAGTGCTCGCGGGCGGCCGGCCCTCTAGACGTCACCGCACCCTCCCACCCGCTCCTGAACTTTAAGCCACGCGCCCAAGAACACCCTGGAGGAGGGGGATTTCTCAGGAGCCGGCGGCTTTCGCACGCTCGGGGCCATCGCCTCCCGGCTCCCAGCGTTCCCTGCGCTCCCGAAGGTCCCGCGCTCGCGCTTCCGCGACCAGGTCCCAAGCCCACCGGGACTCCGGGAGAGCGGGCGGGGGCGGGGGCGGGGGCGGGGCAGGGCGGGGCGGGGCGCGGGCCGCTGAGGGCGGACGCACGCGCGCCGGTCGCAAGACGCTCCGCCCCCGCCCCAGCCCGGGGGAAGCGGTGGTGAGGAGCTTACGTCAGACGCGGGAAGTCCCCCTCCCGCCGGGCTGTTCGCCTCTCGGGCAGACCTACCCTCAGCTGTATCAGCGCTCCGCCTCCTGGCTCCTGCAGCCTGGACGGGCAACGCCGGTTGACCGGAGCGCGAGAATTAAGCGGGTGGGAAGGTGTGAGCCGCAAACCCAGAGGAGGGCGGGAAGGAGGAAGAGGAGGCCCGGGGGTGGTCAGGGGGACTGGGGATCCCGCCGGCAGAGGTCCCTTGGCCGCCTGACTGACTGACGGGCTGATTGACTGCAGCGGCCTCGGGTCCGGACGGTCGGAGCGGGGCGGCGCGGTGAGCTGAGCCATGGCCTCGGGTGAGTGTTCTCGGCGCGGGCTACCGAGGGCCGGGCGGGAGCCTGGCCCTGACGGCGGGGGCGGGGGAGGAGCGCGTCCGAGGGTCTTGCAGCTCAGGGTTTCGGGCGCTCAGTTTTGGTTGTGACTCCTTCTGCCTTTAAAATCGCCTCTGGCAAACTGTCAATCTTTTAAAAAAGTAAACTGGTTCAGGGTTTGCGTGGGAAATCAAAGTCACGCTCTGTAATTTGATGCCATTATAATAGCCGGGGCCTTAGAGTTTGCAAAGACTTGGTTTTTGGATTAGGGAAGTAATAAGAATCTAAATAAAGGAGGACGAAGATTTCCCGTATTTAAAAATTGATTTAAATTGAAATGGTGGTTTTACGTTTTAGAACAGTAACGAGGAACCTTCCGACCTCAGGAGAGGTCTATCTTTTTTTAGTTTAATTTCATCAGTTGCCAAGAGGTGATCCCTGTCGTGCTGACAGTTGGACAAAATGCGGTGCGGCTTTAAAAATCACCAGTGGTATTTTAACAGGTCTTACGTGGAAATGTTGCTTCAACAAAGTGAAACATTTTTACTGTAAAGTGCGTACTTTCTAATTTATGGAACAGAAGTCGAGTTTTGTTTTGTTTTCCTTTGTTGGAAAGAAGGGGGAAAGAGGATTTTTAGAATTCCCGTGCTTTAAAATATGAGTTAGAATGAAAACAATTTTCTATCACTTATGTGAATACTTATTTTTAGTCAATAAATGCGTGGATCTCTTGCTTTGGGGGAAACCAATTTACCAAGAAACTGCTTAAAGGGTGAGGGAGGGAGCCTCACATCCAGCCATGGTTTAGGTCTGCCTGTAATCTAAGGGAAGTAAATCAGGTAGACTGCATTCGAGTGGGACCTTTACAGAAATCTGGCAAGGTTTATGGGGGCACTTTCCCGGCAGAGGGAGCAGCGTGAGCAGAGGCTGGGGGGCCTAAAAGTGTGGATTAACCCTGTGCTAGGAGGCTACAGACGGAGGCTTGTTTATGCTTGACCCGCATCCTCCCAACTCCCTGGTTCAGTGACCCTCAGTAGAAGGCTGATGACTAGCAGAGAAGAGGAAGTAGAAAGCATAAAGGACTTTTTTTTAAAGGGTTGAGCAGAACAAAGCCATAGCTAGTGCTGTAGGCTGAGAAGGAAATTGGGGTGGTTCACATGACATTTGATTTCAGTTTGTCTGTGGTTTTCATGTGAGAATACAAATGTAGTTTAACATATTTCAACTTTCTCTTTAGCCACTTAAGTGACCCTGAACTTTCAGATAATCTTGTAAATTCATAAATTCAAACCGTCTATAGATTAAAAGTGCAAAGTGACTTGAAACACTTGGTTAATTTATTGATTATCAGAAAGATTTTGTATGAAAGTTAAAGAAGGGCCAGCATTATAAGAAAAAAAAAATTAGCCTTCTGGTAATTTAACCAAACTTTGTTGATATATGGCATGAATGTAATACTCCTAATTCTTTCAAAAGAGAAAGAAAAGAATTAGCCATTTATATAGCGTATTCTAAGACCCACATCATTTAAAAATGTGATACAATTTAAACTTGTTAAATGACACTGTATTTTGTCCTATTGTGAGGACTGATTTCCTAAATTGAAGGGGAAAAAATTTAAAGGAATGGAAAGTTGTAGGGTAATTTTCTTTTTTTTCCTGTTTTCTGGAGTTGCATTAAAATGGGACTGTTTAAAATATAACAAGTTATTTAAGTTGTAATTCAGTTGTCTGAAAACTGCTGAGGAAAAGTCTGGGTTTCCTTAATCACTCAGTAAAGACCTTAGACAAAAAGATTCACAAAATTATAAACTCCCATCCTGTTTTGAAACAGTAATTTAACCGAAAGAGTAACAACAACGACAAAAAAACTTTTGCTTAATTAGTTTATCATTGTCTAGTTTAGAGTCTGTTTGTAGCAAAGTTGTATAAAACCTCAAAAAGTATTTTTATTGATTACCAAGCATTTAAGACCATTTCTCACCGGATGTAATATGTAAATAGGTGTCTGTAGTTGAATATATGATCTGTATAACGTGAAAGTAACAGATCATTATTTCATAAATAAAATTATATAAGTACCATGAATAACTGGGACTTTATGTATGATTCTAAATTTTGTTCAATTAAATTATATTATTTAGGATTTCACAGCTCAAGTTCTATTAAGCTGTCTTTATTGCTTTTTTTTTTAAAAAAATTACACCTTGGTTCCAGTCTCTTGACACAATTAATGAGGACAGACATTAAGAAAAATGTTCTCAGTCCTATCCAAGGTATGCATAGACAGTCATTACTCTTGTATATTTATGATTCTATCCTGTTTAATGTAAATAAAATTAGCTCTTTTGGGTTTCCCTGGTGGCGCAGTGGTTGAGAGTCTGCCTGCCGATGCAGGGGAGGGACACGGGTTCGTGCCCCGGACCGGGAAGATCCCACATGCCGCGGAGCGGCTGGGCCCGTGAGCCATGGCCGCTGAGCCTGCGCGTCCGAAGCCTGTGCTCCGCAACGGGAGAGGCCACAACAGTGAGAGACCCGTGTACCGCAAAAAAAAAAAAAAAAAAAAATTAGCTCTTTTTTTGTCTGAATTTAAAGCTTCTCATTGTTCCAGTAGAAAGTGCAAATGTTCCTGTGTGTGCATAGCTCTGTTTACTAATAAATAGTACTGTCTTTGGTAAAATATGTTTTAAAATTTAGGTAATTTATTTTTATTTACAGTTTTAAAAATTATTATTTTTTAAATTGGAGTATAATTGATTTACAGTATTGTTTAGTTTCACATGTACAGCATAGTGATTCGGGTTTTTTTGCAGATTATATTCCATTATGGGTTATTACAAAATACGGGGTATAATTCCCTGTGCTGTACAGTAAATCCTTGTTGCTTATCTATTTTATGTATAGCATATTCACAGTTTTCTTTAGTATAGTTCTGCTACATCACATAATAGGAAGTACACAAAGAAATTGTGTTTGTTATTGCACTACTTACCAACTTTGTAGTGTAAATTGCAAGAGAACTGTTTCTCTTGAGTAAGGGGGAAAAAATCAATGTAGCACGACACAATTTAATCTTTAATGAAAAACTGGAGCTGGAATTGATACGTAAAGACAGTGATTTATTTTTTTAATAGAAGACTGAACACATAAACATGAAGGCTGCTTCAGAAGTGCAACACATGAAAATGTAGAGATAACAGTAGTATAAAAGAATTAAGATGATATATGATAGACATAGAGTGAAGGGAATGAGCAAGTGAAATGACTAGGGAGGAATCATGATGAGTCATAATTGGGAACATCTGGGGTGTGTGTAGTATCTTTCTCAAATATAATTTGAGGGACTCAGAATTTCCTTTCATTCCATCTTTCTTTCATCTGTGTTTTCTGCAAATGATTGTGTTTGTAGGCACATGACCCAAATAATTGCATGGGATATACTTATAGTAAAAAATTATTTGTTTAATTCATATTTAAATGGGCATCCTATAATTTTTATTTTTAAATCTGACAGTCTTAATCCAGACAGATGATTTGGCCCTGCCATCTGTTTTTAATTTAGTTTCTCTACTTTTTTCACCCTGGAAGTTAACATTTTTTTTCAGGAGTTATTCTTCCACCCTGCACCCCAACAGCAGTGGAATCTCTAGCAGTAAAATCTCTTTGCCAAAATTTTTTACATATTTTATTTACCTTGTGGTGCATACATCAGTCAAATACTCATCTGCAAATTCCCTTACTTGGATTCTTAAAGCCCAGATGAGAGAGTCAGCCTGATATATTGGAATAAACCTGGATTTTAGTTCATGATGGACCTGGGTTGGTTTTTATTCCAATTCTGCCACTCTGTGATTTGAAAATGGGTATAACTACTGCAGAGTCTTAATAGGAGCAAATGAGGTAATGCATGCCCATAAATGTTAGTTTTCTTCTGTACTGGAGCTGTTTTGGGACTCAGACCTCTAGGAAACAGGAGCTCCTAGAAACACTTGGCACTTAATACTGTTTAAGTATCCTGATGATTGTAGAATTTTACAAAACCTTAAGGTTTCATAAAAATAGACCAGATGCTAGATAGAAAACATATCTTTCAAGAATATGTAAGCACGCTCATGTACTTTTAAATAATTTGAAGTGGTTTTGTGTATATTTAAACTAGGGGAGTAGAAGTTGACAGTGATGTTTGGAGGCAGTCTCCTTTGTCCACTTAAATGATAGTAAGCATTCTGAAGAAGAAAGTAAATAAAAAATTGCTTAGTAAATAAACCACGTGTCCTTTTGCTAATTTGATTGATATAACTTATCCTTCCTTTGATTTCTTTTGCACCTTCTGCGTTAGTCTTTTTCTGTCTTTATGGGAATAGGCTTGAGTTTTCCTTGCCCTTTTGTTAATTGGATACAATTCTGTGTAGGAAGTGGTAACTCTAAATTTTTATTGTAATTGGGAAGAAATGGAAAAACTCACCTGTGTCTTAAGGTAAAGAAGGTCATCAACATAATTCATTTCGGTTTGAGGAAAGAAGAACAGGTCTTTTCTTTTTCTCCAAAGTGAGTAGAGGTGATATTTAGAAAAGTATATATTGGTAGCTCCATTTGCTCCTTTGGGTCTCAGGCAATCTGTTATCCTGTACTTCAGTGAATGAGATTCAGTCTCTAGTCAGTTATTCAAAATTGTGGTGTTCACACATTGGCATGCTGTCTTGTAAGAAGTGTTACTGATGGTAGTTAAAATATTAATTTTGTAAAAGATTTATTTTAAATATCAGTGCAGTTGAAGGCTATCTCTGTAATAGTGCTTTTTTTCTCTTGCTTGCATTTGGGTAAGCTTTTTAGAGTGGGAGAGAGTTACAGGTAGTCAGAATTCCTCCACCTAGTCTGTCCATCACCCGGCTCATCCTTGTGCGTGAATTTTGGGGTTGCTTCTCCAGATTTGTGTGTTGTTGTTTCCACTTCTTTATGTTTTAGGGCAATGGTTCTTAATCAGGAGTGTGTTCAAATTGCTTGGGAAGTTTTTCTCAGAAACAAGTCTGGGCTTTAGATGGATTTCTATCTCTATTCAGCAGATCTCAGGTGGGGTCAGGACATGTATGTTTTTTGAAAAAGCTACCTAGGTGATTCTGATATATAGCCCCAATATGAACTTTGTTCCAGGAATTTCATTGCATCTAAATACTCACTTGCCTGTGCCAAGATGCATTATCTTCTTAAACTAAGTTGCATTTAGCTTATTTGCTATATCAGTTATTGTGACTTTATCCACAGCTGCTTTTATGCTGCTTGTTCTCTGAATTTGACCCCCCTGGGATCCCAGCTGTCATATTTGCTAATGTCATTCATAATTTCTTTTTCTTACAACTTTACATAATTTTGAACTTTAGTTTTATCAACTGTAAAATGGGATAATAATTCCTGTCCTGTTTTTATGAGACTGAAGTTAAGAGGATCAAATGGGAAATGTATATTAAAGTGCCTTAAAACAGTGTTTTAATTACTATAATTAACATTTTTCCACTGTGCAATTAATGCTGGTTCCCAGTGCTAGCTGACAGTTGATCATCCACTTTTATCTTTTATTTCAATGTACGTTCTTTTTTTTCTTTCTTTTCCAATGTACTTTCTTTTTTTAGTCTTAAAAACTCAAATAGCACTCTTTCTTGCCTAAGTGCAAATAAAAACATAAATATATCTTGCAAACATTTTGGCTATATTTCAAATGTTATTCTGGTCTGTATGAGCATTTTACAATACTGTTAAAAATTTAGGGGTCAATCCCAGCTGTGCATAATATTGGTTAAAGAAAAGTACAGTAATCAGCTTGTTTAGAACCAACTTTTGAAGACATTTCTATGATTTTCAAAACTGTAGTGATTTGAGATAATCTTAGTTAAGAGTACTCATTTTCTCTACAGTTCCCTGATTTTTGTTTTACCAACTTCCACTCCATAGATGATTGCATTTCACCACTTTTTATCTTCAGGAAGGATGGCACTTCAGAACAGGGTACTGAGGAAGGAAGTAACTGATACACTGTACTGATGCATGATATTATAAATGATTTATAGCTGGGAAGTTTTTTAAAATTTATAAATAGAGGTAAAGAAATTAGAATATGAATAGGTAGAGGAGTATGAAGGTGTAGCGATTTTAGTACTCACAAAGCACTGTTTTTTTCCTTAGTAGTACAGCCTAATAAGGAAAATCTGAATAATTATTAATATAGTCTTTCAATGTTTGCATAATGTAGACAAACAAAAAGATCTTTAAATTTTCAGTCATTCATTCCACAGATATTTACTGAATATCTGTGCAAGGCACTGATGAGTAGGACACAATTCCTGCCTTTAGGTAGCTTGAAGAAATAAAACAAGTTGTTTGAAGAAATAAAACAAGTAGCTTTTTTTCAAGAAGAAATAATACAGTGAGTCTTCCCTAACTTACAGTTATTTGCAATAATTGCCATAAACAAAACGCTGTGATAGTTTAGAGGAGGGGAAGATTATTTCCAGCTGGGGGAATGGAGAATATTACAGTAAACTCTGGTTGTTAGACTTTTTACCAATAAAGAGCTTCTACAATAGAAAGAATAAAGTTCAAGGTTTTTTTTAAGTACTTGATGTTATATGATAACTAATATTTGTCATTTTTAGAATTTAAAAATCTTTTAAAAATGTTTTATTTAATCTTTCAACAACTGCTTTTCTGTTCTCTTGTCTACAGACTTTTTTCTTAAACACACTTTCTAGTTTAAGGAGGTGTTGTATAACCAATGAAATATTTGAGTGCTCACTTTAAGCCTAGCACTTTTATTCACACTCCTCCCTCAGAAGTTAGCCACTTACCATTAGTGATGTCATTCTATATCAACTTCCCACTAAGACACCTTTAAATAAGCAGTGGGCAGGGATTTATTGGACCTTTAGTTCAACCACAAAGATGATTTAAGATATTACTTAAAAAATACTGTTGAGTATTTTGAACTTCATTTTCAGAGGAAAATGTACTTTCTTTTAAATACTCCTACAAGGATATATAAGGTTGTGAAATTTTTGGTCTTTTTTTATTAGAGTATAATTCACTTACAATGTTGTGTTAGTTTCTCTTGTACAGCAAAGTGAATCATATATATATATATACACATATATATATATACATATACATACAAATATATATCCACTCTTTTTTAGATTCTTTTCTCATATAAGTCATTACAGAGTATTGAGTAGAGTTCCCTGTGCTATACAGTAGGTTCTTTTTTTGTGGCTGCACTGGGTCTTTGTTGCTGCGCACAGGCTTTCTCTAGTTGGGGCGAGCGGGGGCTACTCTTCTTGCAGTGCACGGGCTTCTCATTGCAGTGGCTTCTCTTGTTGCAGAACATGGGCTCTAGGCGTGAGGGCTTCAGTAGTTGCAGCACGCGGGCTCAGTAGTTGCGGCACATGGGCCCCAGAGGGCGCGGGCTTCAGTAGTTGTGACGCGTGGGCTCAGTAGTTGCGGCACACAGGCTCTAGAGCACAGGCTCAGTAGTTGCCCCGCAGCATGTGGGATCTTCCCAGACCAGGGATCGAACCTGTGTCCCCTGCATTGGCAGGTGGATTCTTAACCACTGGACCACCAGAGAAGTCCTATAGAGTAGGTTCTTATTTGTTATCTATTTCATATATAGTAGTGTGTATATGTCAATCCCAATCTCCCAGTTTATCCCTCCCAAGGATGCAAAATTGAAATACTCATCTGCATGCGTTACATTTTTCAGTAAAATTGAAATAAGTATTATTAACTTGATTAGGTTAAAGTCAGTTTTCCCTGGCTCTTTGTCTTTTGAATAAACAAATAGGTAGTAAATTCAAGCACAAGGAGTCTAAACCAAACAGAATAAAATTAAAGATACCAGTAATGCTTTACTTAGTAACACAAAGTAGAAAATATGGAGCCATCAATGATTCTTTACTTAATCTTAACCCTAATGTTCATTCAGTCACCAAGTACTGTCAATTTTATCTTTTAAATAATCCTTCATTCCTATTATCACTACCAAGTTTCAGAAATACTCTCATCATTGCCCACATTACTGTAACAGCCTCTAAACTGATCACCTTGCTTTCTCTTTTCTTTTTAATCTGTTCACTGCCACCAGAATTCTTACTCTAAAATGTCAATCAGATCATGTGATTTCCCCTGCATAAAACCTTTCATTGATTCCCTGTCACTCAAATCTCCAAATGTACTCTGGCTTTGGTTCTCTTTCTGAGGGTGGAAGTGTACTTCATTTCCATTGGGGCTGTATTGTGATACTTTAGCTCTTTTTTTCTGTGCCTCCACCTTTGGACACACTCTTCCGTTTCTCTAGAATGCCTGCGTTTCTCCCTTCCCCCTCCCCACCCTTTTGCTTCAGTACCTCTTTTTTTCCTTTGACAAAGTTAGGCTTTCCTGACTCTTTTGCTCTTATTACAATTTTATGTAGAATTTTGTTAGCATAAACAAAATTTTGTTCCTTCCTCTATAGTCTAATAATTTGTGTTGTTTGCCTCACTATTCTGTAAGATCCTTGAAAGAAGCAGTTGTATATATACTGTCATGGTATCACTATAAATCATTGTTTTCAAGAAAGCATTCAAAATAATAATAGACCATTTACTGAATATTTGTTATATGCCTGACACTTGGTAAGAACCTAACACGTTATCTCTAATACTCACAACAACCCTATGTGGTAGGTGCTATTGTTATTATCTCCATTCTATAGAGTAGGAAACTTAAGAGATATGATATTTCCAGGGTCTTCAATGTTAAGATGTGGCTGAGTAGTACTCAAAAGGCCTCTTCCCCATACTGCACTGATAATACCCACTGTGTTACCCTTTCTGAAGATTTGCTTGCATCGTAACAGAGGATAAGCCTTTTTGTCAAATAAATGGATATCTTAATTGTGGGAATTTAGAAATCACTAAAGTGATTGAGGGAGGGTTTTTTGGGGGGTTTTGGTTTTTGACTTGGGGTTTTTTTTTAGTGGAAGACATCTTTATACCCCTGAAATAATGATATGTTGCTAGGTACCCTACTTGTAAGCACACTTGAGTGTCTTTATTAAACTGTCACTTCCATGATTTGGATAATAAGAGGGGGCAAAAGTGCATATGGTTTAGACAGCTTTATTGACATATAACTAATGTACAATAAATTGCACATGTTTAAAGTATGCAATTTTACAACTTTTGACATATTTATACAATTTTCAGATCATCACCAGATCATCATCAGTAATTAACATGTCTGTCATTCCCCAAAGTTCCCCATCCACTTCACACCCCTATGCTTAGGCAACCAGTGATCTGCTTTCTATCATTATAGATTAGTTTACATATTCTAGAGTTTTATATAAATGGAATCATAACAGTATGTGCACTTTTGATCTGGCTTCTTTCACTCAGCATATTTATTTTGAGATTCATCCATGTTGTTCTGTGTATCAGTATTGATTCTAAAGGTATATATTTTGAATTACATTTGTTATAGAAAGTAAATAATTATTTTCTTTTCCTCTGTTGTGTCTTATACTTTAGGTGGGACTGACTGAAAAATTCTTTTGAGCGTAAAGTCCCTTCTGGAACTTGTTTTGCTGTACTATGTATAAATCCTTTAAGATTCCAATGGAGATATAAAAAACTTAACATTTCCTTCTACAAGGATTTAAATACATTTTCATTTTCAATGAACAGTCTTTTAGTCCACTGTTAAGTCTAATGTAAAATCAAGCAAAGTCACTTTTGGAATATAATATTGTACTTCTGAAGACTATCTTCTTGACCCTTTTGGGAGAATTTTGGGGGAAAACCCTTCTGCTTGGTCTCATGTAAGTGGGTATCTCTGAAGTGGTTATCACAGAACTTCACTCTGGCATTAGTTATAGATATTAAACAATAAAGTGCTAACCAGTAAATATGATTTGAATGACTTGTGTTTACACTGTACGGGAGCTCAATTTGAATGAGAGAGAAGAGTGTCTTTACCACCCAATCTTTGATAATTACATTTCAACCTTGTTATTTAATATTGAGAGGGAAAATTTTTTAGTCTACTGTTTTATAAAAAACAAAATGGTCAAAATCCATTATCATTTCTATTGTAATCTCACTCTCCCCCCTTTTAAAATTTTCAGGTGGTTATAACCCATGTATAGAGATAATTGAACAACCCAGGCAGAGGGGAATGCGTTTTAGATACAAATGTGAAGGGCGATCAGCAGGCAGCATTCCAGGGGAGCACAGCACAGACAACAACCGAACGTACCCATCTATCCAGGTAATAGACCATTCTCCTGTGTGTGTCTGTCTCTTAGTTGCTTCATATTTTAGCTACAGCAACTATGTTAAAGACCCAGCTTCTTCACAGTGATCTCCACCAGCTTTTCTTCCTTTTTTTTCTCTTTAATTGATCTATACTGCATAGAATTCTAGGGACATTTCTTAAGTACAGCATGGATTCTTCATCCCTGTGGATAGTTATACATTGTGTGTTAATCTAAGTAGAGTGATTCCCAGTGCTTAGTATACATTGGCAGCTTTTGGATGATGATCCCTTTCATGGAACAAAAAGCTAATGAGGAAAAAGCATTCTCTCCTTCCAGAGGTGATCAGAATTGTTCTGTAGATTGAAAACATGCATTTGGGAATTCAATTAGAATTCTTCCTGCAGTCACTTGGTTAATCTAGAGTCTGGGTAAAAAGAGAACATTTTTGTCTTTTTTCCCCCTTACCTTTATTGCCTATCCCTGATACTCTGGGTTGCCTTGACTGATTTGAAATATTGTCACTTTTTAAATATAGTTTTTTCATATTAGCATAAATTTTGAAAGCAGTTTGACTTTGGTAATATACTATAATTATAAACTATACTATATTTGTATTTTATATTTATATACATTTCCTTCAGTTTTTAATGATTTTTTTTAATTCTTTAAATGCCAATTTAAAACCTTAATGGCAGAGTGGATTTTTGAAAAGTGTTATTCAATGTTTCATCAGCAGATCTGAATTCACTATTTTATAACTAGATTATTTACAGAGTTTATTGAACTTAAAGGAAATGCTAAGTTATATAACAAGCCAATGGCAAAATTACATATTGAATTACAAATTCCAATCTTCTATCACATTTTTTTTGTTAGCAATATGGATTTGAGTTAGATCTAAGTCTTTTTATATAATGTTAAAATGGGAGAGGTGCTAAGAAAAGGTAAATAAGAAAACAGTAATCTTCTATTCCTTTAAGAGCGAATTTTAACTCTTCTCCATAATTCAGCTTATTCTATACATTCTCTTTAATATTTCTAAGATCTATATCCTTACCATTCCAGTATGTTCTAAACAACTTTGCAGCTTGAGTTCTACATTAGCCTACCTTATGCTTTTTTTTTTCTTTTTCTTTTTTTTTGGGCTGCACCACACGGCTTGCAGGATCTTAGTTCCCCAACCAGGGATCAAACCTGTGCTCCTGCAATGGAAGCACGGAATCCTAACCACTGGACCGCCAGGGAATTCCCAACCTTACACATTTAAGTTGTTACCTTCTCTTTTATTTAGAAAAGCAATAAATACTTTCTGGTTACTGTTCAAATTAAGTTTAAATTCAAAATTATGGATTTTAATGCCCTTTTACCTGTGAAACCACCTATTCTTACTTAACTGTCTTGCCATTTGTGCTTGCAAATTTGCTAGCTTCCAACCTAAACATTAGCTCATCCCCACATGCTTCCTTCCTCTCCCATGTTTAACTCTTCTTTCTCAGTGTTCTGTGTGAAAACTTAATTTTGCAAAACTCAACTTGATTTATTGCCTCTCATACAGTGAACACTTGCAGTATGCTTACTGATTAACAAATATTTTTGTAAAATGAAATGTAATGTATTAAGTAAAATGATCATATTTGTGTGCTATCATTTCCATTATGGCTTAAATATATACTTTTTTGTTTTTTGGCTGCGTTGGGTCTTTGTTGCCACGTGTGGGCTTTCTCTAGTTGCGGCGAGTGGGGGCTACTCTTCGTTGCGGTGCGTGGGCGTCTTATTGCCGTGGCTTCTCTTGTGGAGCACAGGCTCTAGGTGCACCGGCTTCAGTAGTTGCAGCATGCGGGCTCAGTAGTTGTATCTTGCGGGCTGTAGAGCATAGGCTCAGTAGTTGTGGCACATGGGCTTAGTTGCTCCGTGGCATGTGGAATCTTCCCGGACCAGGGCTCCAACCCATGTCCCCTGCATTGTCAGGCGGATTCTTAGCCACTGTGCCACCAGGGAAGCCCTAAATATATACTTTGAAGGGATGTTTATGGTATGACAATGAATATAAGAGCATGGCATTCAGTGACTCAACATCTTAGAATTTCCTCATGCTCTGTGATAATATTTTGGTGTAATTTTACTTGTTTTCAAAGGAAAGTAAGCAAAAATCAGATGATACGACCAATTGAATTAGGGCACAAAATAATATGCCAAGGAACTGAGAGGTAAAATTCTTCTCTACTGGTATTCTCTGTAAAGTTTCATCAAAACTGCAGTTGCCAGTCAGTTGGACTTTATTTATCCAGTGCTAACTGTATTATATAAATTGAACTCTCATTTTGTAGATCAGTTCTTAATGAGACGTATTTATGGATCATATATTTTATTTCCCCCCTTTTCAGATTATGAACTACTATGGAAAAGGAAAAGTGAGAATTACATTAGTAACAAAGAATGACCCATATAAACCTCATCCTCATGATTTAGTAGGAAAAGACTGCAGAGATGGCTACTATGAAGCAGAATTTGGACAAGAACGCAGACCTTTGTTGTAAGTACACAGTCACAGACATTTTTAGGAATAGGATAAGCATAGAATGAATGCTCTTGATTCCTATCCATGTACCTCTGTTATTTTTTAGCAGAATAAACTAATTCCTCACTGTACTTCTATTTACTATAGTATACATTTACATTTTCTTATCATTTGCATTGGAACTACCCTTTCATTCTTTATTAGTAGACACAGTCCATGATGGTAGCAGGAATACTTCTTTATTGTAACTAAAAGTAAACAAACTTATTTTATGCTGCGATTTTCTTTCTTAGTTTGAGCAACTTACGAAAGATTTTCTTTGATAAATTTTTACTCTCTTTTCATTGATAGTTAACTTAAAAATTGCCAGATGTGAGAAAATCAACTGGAAAACTGGAATTATTATCTGAAAAGGGCAGTTATAAAATTAACATACAACAACAGCTCTAAAATTTTTAAAAAGTATGTAATACTTTGTGTTTGAGGCTGCTGGATGGATCCATTCATCCTATTGGTGAGACTGTAAATAAATATAATCTTTCTGGTAGGCACTTTAACAACTACATAGCAAAAGCCTGAAAAATATGAATGTCTCTTGAACTAGTAATTCTATTTCTAGGAATTTATCCTGAGGAAATAATTTCTAATTAAGCATGTTCAGAAACTTAGCTATAACGATGTTCATTGAAGCTTTGTTTGTGATGGCAAAAAGTTAGAAGCAGTCCAGAGAATAAACAAAGGGGGATTAGTTAAATAAACTGGTATATCCATGCAGTGTACTCCTATGTAGCCTTAAAAATAACCTTGCAAATATGTCTTTGTATAGAATGATATTCCCAATATTTAGATAAATAAAATAGGGCTTTAAAACAATGTGTGATAAATAATTTTTTTAATTTTCATTTTATATTGGAGTATCGTTGATTAACAATGTTGTTTTAGTTTCAGGTGTATGTGATAAATAATTTTTTCAAAAGTAAATGTGTACATATACATAGTAGTATAAACACTAAGGTATTGATAGTAGTTGTCTCTGGGTGGGAAGAATTGTGGGGTTTTATGTTCTTTTAACTGGTGTTTATTTTATAATTCATTTTTTGTAACGAACATGTGTTGCCTTTGAGGAAAAATGAAACCAATTGCAACAGGAAAAGATTAGTAGCCTCCTTAAATACTAGCAGTAACCATTTAGAAAGTGTACTTTTAAAATATTCCTCTTTCAGTAACAACACAAAACACAAACTATCTAGTTATACAAACTTGGCAAGAAGTATTTCCTGTTTACATTATTTGACCTCCCAATAGCATTTTACATTGTAGATTACTCCTTTATTGGAACATTATTATTCCTTGATTTCTGATTTAGTAAGAACAAACTTTCCTGTTTTACTTCTTACTTCTCTGGCTGTTCTTTCTCAGTCCTAGTTACAGGCAGTTAAATTTTTGGACTACCTTTATTATGTCCGGTGATGCCCATTAATGCCTGTTAGGGCTGTCCTACCTTTCCCCTCACTCCAAGATCCTGTTAAGGATCATACATTATTAGGTGTCATGCTTATTTAGTCTCCTTTAATTTAGAACAGTTTCTTGGCCTTTGTTGGTCTTTCATGACATTAACATTTTTGAAGAGTTTAGGTTGTTTTGAAGAATGTTGTTCAATGTGGATTAGTCTGAATGGTTGCTCATGATTATGTCCATGTTACCATGAATAATAATTTCATGTTAACATGAAATATTTTGGATGAGAAATCTACAGAGGTGATGCTGTATTGTTCTCAAAATAATGTTTTAGGAGACGCAATATTAGTTTTTTCCCATTGGTGATATTAATTGGCATTCTATTGTAAAGAAAAACTTTTCCATCTTCCCCTACCTCAGTTGAAAAAATACCACTATAGACTCATGGGTTCTTTTATTCAGTGTGTTATAATTGAATGCTAGTCTATTACTAGCATTATTATTTTGACTTTCAAATTGACCCAGTCTTGACCAATGCAAGCCCCTTCAGACTGTTTCCTGTGTCCTTTTGACATGTCCCCATCTTTCTTCGAGCACTTCTTTACTTTCTGACACAATGAAGTGTTCAAGACTTACTTGTACTTTTCTTGCCCAAGCCTTGAAATCTTCAGTTTTTTCTAAGGATCCCTGGTTTCTTTCAGTAGGGAATGGTAATAAGGGTGATTGCCTTTTTGACATATTCTCTTAAATAGCTCAAAAGCACCTCAAATAGAATATGCCCCAAACCATGATCTTACCCTGATCATATATACCTCTTTCCTCTCAAAATTGGTCTTCCAGTGTACCCTGTTTTACTAGTTGCTATAAAAGCCCCAAACATAGGTGTCATCCTTGACACCTCCTCACAGAGGTGCACATGTTGAATTCACTAACAGGTACCTCCTAAATAGGTCTTGAATCTATCCACTTCTCTCCATGACTCCATCACCAACATACTAATTGATCAACTGTCTCCCATCATAGGTTCCCGTGACATAATGTGTATCTCCTTTATAAAACTTGTCATGATTTCAGTTTAGCATCTTGGTGTGTGATTACTTCATATCTGTTTCACTAGAAAAAAAGTTTCAGCAAACTTTTTCTGTAAAGGACCAGATAGTAAATATTTTAGGCTTTGCAGGCCCTGTGGTCTCTGCTGTACCTGATCAACTCTGCTGTTGTGGCATGAAAGTACCTGTAGATAATATGCCAACAAATAAGTTTGTTCGAGTAAAACTTTATTTATAAGAACAGGTGGGGGGCCTCCCTGGTGGCGCAGTGGTTGAGAGTCCGCCTGCCGATGCAGGGGATACGGGTTCGTGCCCCGGTCTGGGAGGATCCCATATACCGCGGAGCGGCTGGGCCCGTGAGCCATGGCCGCTGGGCCTGCGCATCCGGAGCCTGTGCTCCGCAACGGGAGAGGCCACAACAGTGAGAGGCCCGCATACCGCAAAAAAAAAAAAAAAAAAAAAAAAAAAAGAACAGGTGGGGGCCTCCCTGGTGGCGCAGTGGTTGAGAGTCCGCCTGCCGATGCAGGGGATACGGGTTCGTGCCCCGGTCCGGAAGGATCCCATATGCCGCGGAGCAGCTGGGCCCGTGAGCCATGGCCACTGAGCCTGCGCGTCCGGAGCCTGTGCTCCGCAACGGGAGAGGCCACAGCAGTGAGAGGCCCGCGTACCGCAAAAAAAAAAAAAAAAAAAAAAAAAAAAAGAACAGGTGGTGGGCCAGATTTAGTCCGTGGGCTATAGTTTGCCAACCCCTGCTCTAGACTGTAAGCTCCATGAGAGGAGGGATTGTATACTCCCATTACTTACCAGAGTTTTTGGTACGTAGTAGGAACCCCAGAACTTATTGAATGACTATGAATGAATGAGTAATTGATCCAGATAATCTCTGTGATCCTTGGTTTCCTCATGTCAGAATTTCAGTGTGTGAATAGGAGTCAAATATGATTATTCAGATGAAACTGTCAAGTAGTGTATAAATATATAAAAACAAAGAGTTCTTTAAAATCTTTTGTCAAAGAAAAAGTGAGAACCAACCTAAGAATCTTTCAGAGAAGTGGAATACTTTTGAGGAAGACAATCATGATTTCAGGGTTTCAAGAAAGGATTACAAGTTCAAGGTTTACTTTTTAATTATTGGAGGCAGAAGAAGGAAATGTTAAAGATATTTTAGGTGCTAACAAAATCACAGGTGTGGTGAATGTGAAGAGCATGAACAATAAGACAACAGCGCATGGAGGGGGCAAACAAGGCAAGCGACCTCCTGGTGCAAAGGGCCATTTCAAGTTTGAACAAATAGTAATGTTAGTATAACCAAGTTTTGCTTCCTTATTCACACCCACCCAACTTTAATGATGTCATGGTTTTTCCATGTGGGAACAAGTATGACTGGTGGTGGTAGGGGAGTTCCCCCCACCATCATCTGTACTACACATATGCAAATTAGTAATATTTGTAGCAGTTGAGAAATTTTCCATAAATGACGTTTTGAAACTTTTGTTAAATATTATTGTTAGTATTAAATATCTTTCTAATGAAAAAAATATGTAGTTTGATGCTTTCTTATGATGAATGATTATTATAACTTCATATGATAAGGCACAAAACATATTTCACTGCTGCTGGCAGTGAAGTCATTTGAAGTCAAAAACCAGATGTCTGTGGAGTGGAGAGGCTGAGGTGTAAGAGGATTAACAGGCACTGTAGCAAACTGCAGAGCCCTGTATAAATGGGGCTGCAGGTGCTTAGCTCCAGCCAGGTGTTTCTGTGCCAATCTACTGTTGCCAGACCTTTAAAATGTTCAAGAGAAGCCAGAAATCCAGAATGTTTATATGCAGTTACCTGGTTTTTAAATGTTGGTAGTCTATGCACATTTTTTTAAAATGTAGTCAACACTTTTATGAGCTCAGCAAAACTATACCTGTAGGTGTCAGCCTGTGGGCATCTTTTTACAACTTTTGCTTTACATTATTAAATGTACAGATTTTATTGATTTGATTATGAATTCGTTTGGGAGGTGAATTTTAGCTTTTTGGTGTTGCTTTCCTCTTAATCTTTGTCTACTTTGGTATATTTGATGCAGGAATATTAGTAAGATCTAACCATAAAATACTGTATGTAAAAGTGGTAAAGTATACGCTGCTTTTCTTTTAACAGTTCTCTTAGAAATATAGCCCCATTTTTTTATCCTCACATCTTTATCATAGCAATTGGAAATGTACTTCATGCTTTTAATATATCCATCTGACATTATGATGACCTTTCAGTGCTGGATATATGCTTGATTTTTGCAGTATTCTTTAATAAAACCTCATTTATGTGTCCTTGTATTCAGCTATAAGGAAATTTGAAAGTTCTTTGTTTTCCTTCTAGTTTTCAAAATTTGGGTATTCGATGTGTAAAAAAAAAAGAAGTAAAAGAAGCTATTATTTCAAGAATAAGGGCAGGAATCAATCCTTTCAATGGTAAGTATGTTTGATTTAATTATTTCTATTATTTGGATATTGACTTATTGTGATAAATGATTTCTATTTGTATCTTCAACCTGTGCTTTAAAAGCTGTCTTAAGTTCTGTGTTAACTTATATACTTGTCTTATACCTGTAAATGAGGATTGAAGTATATTTAAAGTGCTTCAGTGTTGAAAAAAAAAATCTTATTCACACAAGGCTTTCTACTATCAGTGAAGAGTGTCATTGTTTTCCATAAGAAAACCCTCTCAAAAATATTCTGATTCTTTTGGAATGTGGCCTTCCTTTTGCCACTCCAGTAGACAATATATACTCCCCTCTCTGAATATTGAATAGGCACTGTGGTTATAAGGTATTGGAGTGCATTTAACTCAAAGGCATATTCAACAGTGAAACTTAAATTAATCCCAATGTGGAAGTAGTATAGAAATAGTAGAGGCTATACAAAATATTTTCATAGTATATTTGTGTGTACGGCTAGATATTTACTGTTTAGTGGATTTTGTTGGGGATGGCACTGTCTGGTGTAGCACCTGGTAATGGTGCCACAATTGCTACAGGATAGGTGAGGGCTATATTTCTTGAATAGAAAAATGACTACCAAGCTGACATCCTACACTACAGTGGTCTCCATTGTAAAGTCATCTGCAGCCACTTAAATATGCATAATTCAGGTATTGAACAACTATAAGATTTTCAGGGCTTCCCTGGTGGCGCAGTGGTTGAGAGTCCGCCTGCCGATGCAGAGGGCACGGGTTCGTGCCCCGGTCTGGGAGGATCCCACGTGCCGCGGAGCGGCTGGGCCCGTGGGCCGTGGCCGCTGAGCCTGCGCGTCCGGAGCCTGTGCTCCGCAACGGGAGAGGCCGCAGCAGTGAGAGGCCCGCGTACCACAAAAAAAAAAAAAAAAAAAGATTTTCAAAGAATAGATTTCTTTGTCATATTTAAGATATCCTTATATTGTTAGTTTGTGTTTTTTGTGGATGTTTAAAAATAATTTCAGGGATATGATGATAATTTAAAGAATATGCTCATAGACAAGTAGTGTTTTTATGAATTACAAGGTCTGCATCTCTTTTCTCTAGGTCTTTATTTTTCATACTATTTAGTATAACGCAAAAAGCAAAAGTCCCCTTCTTTCTCTTCAGTATTACTCACTGTAAGAGACTACTGTTAAATTTGATGTAAATTTTTCTAGAATTTTCTTTATACATGTGTCATGTATATATATACACACACATGTATTTTTTATACAGATGGAGTCATGTTACACTTCCTAATCTACTGCTTCATACTTTTCACTCAGGAATATATCTTAAACATCTTTCCATATTAGTACTTATAAATCTAGTTTACTTTTTAGCAGTATTCTGTGGTTTGGGTAGGCTTTAATTTGTTCATCTAGTCATCTATTAATAAACATTTAAGTTATTTTCAATTTACTAAAAAAACTCCATTGAATATAGACTTTGAACTCGTGTGATTTTTTTTTTTTAATAAATAAATTTATTTATTTATTTTTGGCTGTGTTGGGTCTTCGTTGCTGCGTGCGGGCTTTCTCTAGTTGCGGTGTGTGGGCTTCTCATTGTGGTGGCTTCTCTCGTTGTGGAGCATGGGCTCTAGGCACGCGGGCTTCAGTAGTAGTGGCATGCAGGCTCAGTAGTTGTGGTGCATGGTCTTAGTTACTTAGTTGCTCTGCGGCATGTGGGATCTTCCCGGACCAGGGCTCAAACCTATGTCCCCTGCATTGGCAGGTGGATTCTTAACCACTGGGCCACCAGGGAAGTCCCTCTTGTGTGATTTTTTTTCCTTAAATATTTTCTATGCCTTCATTTCCTTATTTATCAAGTGGAGATAATAATAGTACCTACTTCATAGGTTGTTATAAGAATTAAATGAAGTAAAATATGTAAAGCACTTATTATGTACTAGGAACTATTCTAAGTGCTGTATGAGTATATGTTATTAATATCATGCCTTGTTCTGGATTGGTAAAAACAAAAATCAGAAAACCCCCCAAACTTCCACAGATGGCCCATCTGCCTTTTGACTCCTGCATTTTCCTTTTTTTTTTTTTTTTAATTGCATCCATCGTAGGGGTGTACAGTTCAGTGAATTTTTTTTTTTTTAATATGGCCATTTCTTTTATTTATTTATTTATTTATTTATTTATTTTTGGCTGTGTTGGGTCTTCGTTTCTGTGCGAGGGCTTTCTCTAGTTACGGCGAGCAGGGGCCACTCTTCATCGCAGTGCGCAGGCCTCTCACTGTCGCGGCCTCTCTTGTTGCGGAGCAAGGCTCCAGACGCGCAGGCTCAGTAGTTGTGGCGCACAGGCCCAGTTGCTCCGCGGCATGTGGGATCTTCCCAGACCAGGGCTCGAACCCGTGTCCCCTGCATTGGCAGGCAGATTCTCAACCACCGCGCCACCAGGGAAGCCCTGCATTTTCCTTTTCAATGCCCTTTCCACTGGAGTCAGGAGATCTGGATTTGAATTCCAGCACTGCCACTTGTACATGCTACGTGACTTGGAAAAGTTAAGTAACCAAAGCTTTGGTTATCTCTTCTGTAAAGCAGTGTTGTAATAATTAAATAAAATAGTGTACATAAAGTACTTAACACTTACTCCTTGACATACAAATAATACTTAATAAGTGGTAGCTATTATTTATAATCTCCTTGTTTTATACTGCATTATCCCTGTTTCATACTATGCCTAGACTTGATGACCACTTTAATTTAAAAGTTGGCCTTTTACTTTAGCAATAAATCAAAATTTTAAATGAGCATATTCTTGACACAGAAATTTTCCACTTTTGAAAATTATCCTAAGGAAATAATACCTGGTGGAGCTTGGATTTGAAAACAGGTAGCCTGGCTCTCGGGCACATTGCTTTATCTCAACTATGCTTGTTGTATTAACTGTTGTATTAACTCCCCGCCCCCCCATTAGAATAATCTTAGAACAGTGCTTTAGCATATTATTGTGATTAAAAAGTTGCAATGGCTCCTTAAATAGTTTAAAAACGAAATGGCCCTAAATTGGAAATCTTCCACATGTAGCTCCAACATATCTTTCCTACCTTCTTGTCCACTGCTCCTCTTCATGAACCATTCTCTATTCCAGAAAAACTGCTTTGTTCATCTACCCTGACCATCTCTCAGTCGTCTCTGTTCTTCTCACTACCATTGTAGGAATGTAAGCTTACATCAGTTTTTAGCCTGGACCGTTATTGATAGCCTCTAAACTTGTGTTCCTGCCTCTATTCTAGATCACCCTCCAAGCAGTTTATACACTCTACATCCAAAAAGATTCTTCTGAAACCAATATGAATCAGTTCAGAACTCTGCTTCAATGACTCCACGTCATCTTCACCAGTGACTCTCAATTTGAATGTGCATAGGAATCCCTTAGGAATCCCTTAGTACTTGCTAAAAATGTAGAATCCAGGCCACATTTTCCCTAATTTGATAGGTCTGATGTGGGGCCTTGGGCTCTGCATTTTAAGAAGCCTCTAGATCCATGTTTCTTAACTGCAACTCACAGTAGGAAATAGATTTTATTTCTCTACTCAATACATACACATTCACACGTACACACATAGATAAAAACAATATTCTTACTACATGCAGTATACTCTCTAATCCATTCCTTTCCATTTGATTTTTTTTTAAAGAAAATGGATGTCCAACCCAGTAAATTAATTTTATGACCAATGGGTCCTAAACTCTTAGTACATGCAGTGTGCTTTCTATTCTATTCAATTCCATTTCTTTTTCTTTTTTTTTTTAAGACAATGCTTAATGAACCCACTAAATTAATTTTATGACCATTGGGTCTCAAACTACAATTTGAAAATCTCTGCCCTAGATGATTCTAATGCAAGTGATCCATGGACCACACTTTGAGAAACTCTGATATACTTGCTAGATTCAGTTTCTCAAGCATGGCATTTAAAGCCCTTCATAATCTGATCCTTGTTTTCCATTCCAGCGTCATTTCTACCTGTCATCCTCTGCCTCAATTTCCTGTCTGTCCTTCCCCTCGCACTGAGTGCACGCATGCCATCTGAACTTTTGGCCATTCTGAATTACTTGTCATGTTAGAAGAGCCATATTTTTTCTTGCTACTATGTTCTTATACGTGCAGTTCCTAGCATGAAATGCCTTAATCTACATGGTGAATTCTTTCTGCTCATCCCTCAAGTTTAAGGGACACTTCTTTCAAGCTATCTGTGACCTTCTCAGAGCAAAGTATTCTGCTTTCCCAAAGTGCTGTACATATTCTAATATGGTTTGCTATAAATTTATTTACATGTTTCTCCCTCACTAAATCGTGAGACTCTGAAAGGTAGGGACTCTCTTCTGTGTATCTCTGGCACCTAGACCAGTGTCAGATACATGGCAGAGGCTTAATTAAAATTTGTTGACAGAATAAATGAACAAATGAATGAACATGCCTTGTTTGTACTTGTCTACCAAAAATATTCAAATTGCTTTCCTTACCTGAAATGCCCTGAAAGCCTTTTCAGTTCTCTCTGAAGAACTGAAATCATATCCTCTTAATTATACCATTCACGCAGCAATTGATCATGGAAAGCTTTGTGACAACTATTAGGTCATTTAATTGAAGCAGATGAATTTCATGCTTATTGTGGACAGAGTCTCTGATGGAACTTATTTATATTTCACTTTGGCACCTAAACAATGTATTTGTATTACTGTTATATTAGATATCTATCTTCACAGCTAAGTACCTTCAGGTAATGTGTTTTCTACCTGTATACAGTAGGTTACCCAACTTAACTACTTATGCATTCATTCCTTTGACAGATTTTTACCTTATGTAATCCTTATGGTCCTAGGTTGTTTTAGGTGCTTAGGATAAGTCAGTGAACAGAACAGACAGAAATTCCTCCCTTTGAATAAGGTATATTCTAGTGGAGAGAGATCAACAGTTAACAATCAACTTCACTAAACAGGTATATAATTCATTAGACAACTAAAAGTGCTAAGGGAAAAAAGCAGCAGTGTAAGGAGCCAGGAACCTGTAGTTAGGGGGATGGGTTATAAATTTAAGCAGAATGGTTAGAGTAGGCCTTGTTCTCTATTCCTGTTTTTTTTTTTTTTTTTTTTTGGCTGAGTTGGGTCTTCATTGCTGCACGTGGGCTTTCTCTAGTTGCAGCGAGCGGGGGCTACTCTTCGTTGCAGTGCGTGGGCTTCTTATTGCGGAACACAGGCTCTAGGTGCATGGGCTTCAGTATTTGAGGCATGCAGGCTCAGTAGTTGTGGCTCACGGGCTTAGTTGCTCCGCGGCGTGTGGGATCTTCCCTGACCAGGGATCGAACCCATGCCCCCTGAATTGGCAGATGGATTCTCAACCACTGCGCCACCAGGGAAGCCCTTCTAGGATGGGTTTTTTGGTTTGTTTTTTTTTTTTGGCTGTGTTGGGTCTTTTGTTGCTGTGTACAGGCTTTCTCTAGTTGTGGTGAGTGGGGGCTACTCTTCGTTGCGGTGCGCGGGTTTCTCATTGTGGTGTCTTCTCTTGTTGCGGAGCACGGGCTCTAGGCGCGTGGGCTTTAGTAGTTGTGTCACGTGGCTCAATAGTTGTGGCTAGCGGGCTCTAGAGAGCAGGCTCAGTAGTTGTGGCACACGGGCTTAGTTGCTCCGCGGCATGTGGGATCTTCCCGGACCAGGGCTCGAACCCATGTCCCCTGCAATGGCAGGCAGATTCTTAACCACTGTGCCACCAGGAAAGTCCCTCGTTCTCTATTCTGAAATGGTTTTCATAATAGAAATAATTATTCTGCGTTTTATTGTTTTCCTAGAATATTGAAATAAAAACCTAAAATATGCATTTCTAATATTAAGCAAAACATAATATCTAATCCCCCTGAAAAAACTCAAAACCCTAAAAACTGATTAAAATAGTCTGAACTCAGCTATAGACCTTTCTTGGTTGTTTATTCTATGCTATTTTCAGGATATACTGGTAAATTCTACCACTTACGTAGGAATTTGTCAGAGCTGAACTGACACTTTTTTATAGATGTATCACTTAACACAGGAAAATTCTACTGGTAAAGATAACAAGATACTAGCCAACTTTGTGTTATATCTTTATGATATATAGAAACAATGGAATTGGAAACGTTTAGCAGAATAGGGTCTACAAATTCTGGTCTATAGACTATCTCATTATGAGAGTCTGTTCCCTAAAGATCAAATATGTGAAAATACAAAGACTATTAAAAATTATTTTTACTTTGCATGTATCTAGGATGTTTTAAGGCAAGTCCTTATCTTTCTTGCCATTAGTTCTTTAAAACAGGAACTGTATCTTGCAGATAGGGACATGTAACAGTCAAGTATTATTAAACTTGAGGCTTCATGTAAAATACCTGTTGAAATTACCTAATATGTGCTGAAGTCTAAATTGTGTGAGGAATTTATTTAAGGGCTCCATTATCAAATTTTAACAGTGTCCATTTAGCTGGCACCAAAAAAATGTCAGTTAGACTTCATAGGAGACTCTTACTGCAAAAGCAGGGAAATAAAAATTTAATTGTCATTTTCTAGCTATGTATTTAATGACATGTAAGGAATTCTAATATTCAGTGATTAAAATCCATAAGATTTTTACCATAAAGTATTTGCAATTCTGTTTTATTAGTCACTTTACTTTTTTTCCATGTACAGAGGACATTGAGTTGTTGTGAGAGCACAAAGGCTGTTTTGCAGTTGAGTTTGGGGGGATTCTTTTATTTTGGTAGTCTGAAAGGGAATACAGTTTAAAAAGACAGGTAGTCTCTTAACAGATTCTTGTCTCTGAAAGTCTGGTTTAATACAAGAAAATAAGAGCCTTTCCTCACCACTTAAAGCCCAAACAGCAAGAAGAAAAAAAGCTCTTGTGTAGTTCATTATCCTTCATTGCAGTCATTTTAGAAAGCCTTCTTTATTACCCTGTGCAGAACTTGGGGCAGTTCTTTTATGCCTTCAGTACTCCTTGAGCATACTCCCATTATAACACTTTTCATGTTACATTATGTAATTTTAGTTTATGCATCTGTTTCTCATCCAGACACTAATCTCACTAAGGGCAGGCACTGTCTTTTCATATCTCTATCTAGCATTTGTTTTAGCACATAATAGAAGCCCAATAAATATGTTGAAAGAATGAGTAATTAATGATAGACTGCTATGACCATTTACCTTTTGCCTGGCACACAAGCGCTTAAATGTTAGCTTTTATTATAACTATACATTTTAAGTAACAAATTAAAAGAATTATAACTAAACTTTGTTATTTTTTCCCTTAAATAAGACATAGCTCTTAAAATTGTTAATCTATATACTGTACATTTTTGCCCTGTTAATTACTTTTTAAATTTTAGTAATATTTAGCAATAATTAAAATTTTAGAAAAGTCACATCTCTAGAGCTAGTAGGTGTTATAATTGATTTAAAAAATTTAATCCCTACTTTGAAAACAAGTAAATCATGATCATATCTTTTTGATAAAAATGAAATTCTTATTGCATATACGCTGCTCTTAGGACTAAGGAGTGACATTTATTGCTAAAGATAGATTAAGGAGAATAATTATTACCTTGTATGTATCTTTTTGATCAAGTATAAATGGAAATTTTAAACTAGTTTAAGAGAAATTTAAGAGAATTTGCTTGGTCTCGTGCTTTCTTTTGCTAGATTTTGCAACTATCATTTTTCACATTGCAGAATTTTTAAAATAAGACATTCTGTATCATGCTATATATTTAAAAGCCTACTGCAAGCATTATCTAAGTGGAGGAAACATCCGAAGCATTCACTTTAAAGTTAGGAATGAGGAAAGGATGTGCACTCTTGCCACTTCTGTTCCACATTGTACTGGAGATTGTAGCCAGTGCACAGAGCTGATCAAAAATGAAGAAATAAAACTGTAATTAGGGCTTTCCTGGTGGCGCAGTGGTTGAGGGTCCGCCTGCCGATGCAGGGGACACGGGTTCGTGCCCCGGTCAGGAAGTTCCGACATGCCGTGGAGCGGCTGGGCCCGTGAGCCACAGCCGCTGAGCCTGTGCGTCCGGAGCCTGTGCTCCGCATCGGGAGAGGCCACAACAGTGAGAGGGCTGTGTACCGCAAAAAAAAAAAACCTGTAATTATTGGAAGCTGTTATTTACAGTGAACACTCAAAAGGATATACAGATTATTAATATAATGTTTAAAAGGGTGAATGCATGTACAATTAACATACAAAATTCAGTTACATTTCTATACATCAGCAGCAAATAATTAAAGAAAATATTGTCAGAAAATATAAAATACCTAGCAACAACTCTTAAGAAATGATGATCAAGATTTCTTTAGAGAAAATTATAAAATTTTATTATGAGATAATAGAGAACACCTAAATAGATGGAGAGGTATATCATGTTCTTTAATATCAATATTATAAACATTGCATTTTTTCCCAAATTGACATACTGGTTCAGTGAAATTCCAAACAACTCCCAACAAGATTTTTCACTAAATGTGATAAGATGATTCTGAACAGGAAGAGGAGGATAATTCATAGAGGAGTAATAGCAATGAAAAACTGACCTTATCAGATATTAGGGTTTATTATGAAGAAATACTTATGAGATATTAGGGTTTATTATGAATAAGTACTAATTAAGTAATATTGGGGTAACAATAGACAAATTGACCAGTGGAGTAAAATTGAGAGCCCAGAAACAGACTTAAGAAAATATGAAACTTTAGTAAATGACAGTGGTGGCATGTTAGATCAAGAGAGAGGGAGGAAATATTTGATAAGCAAAGCTGGAAAAAATGATTATTTAAGTTGGATTCCCTACCTCTTGCCATATATAAAAATCAGCTTTCAAATGGATTAAAGACTTTAATGTAAATCAGCACTTCAAAAACTCTTAGTATAAAATATTGGTAAATAGATTTTAGTCCTTGGCTTATATAGAAAGACAAGTGTTTTCTATAAAACAGTTGATAAATTTGATGGTGCTTAAAATTTCAGTTTACTGTATTTTTCAGTTCTAGAATTTTGGTTCCTTTTCCAATAGTTTCAAGTACTCTACTAAACTCCCAATATTGTCTTTAACTCCTTACATATATTAAGTGTAGTTATTTTAAATCATGTATCTGAAAACTTCATTATTTGGAACCTTTGTGGTCTGTTTCTATAGTCTGTTGTTTTTCTTTTCTTTAAGAAAAATTACTTTGTCTCTTCTTATGCCTGCTTATTTAAAATAGAATACCAGTCATCCTATATGCAAAGTTGTTTAGGTCTAGGGTGTTTTCTCCCTTCAGAAGACTTTCTTGTGGTGGGTGGCTAGTCACACTAGCAGTCCCAGATCATCTAAAATTAGTGAATGATTTAGGTGAGGTCTGGTATCTCTGCATCCAGTTCACCCTTACTCCTAGGGTATAGCTCCTCCAGAGCCCCAACCAAAGCACTGGGCATTTATCAGATTCTCCATCCTTAGCAGACCCTGAACTCCTTTATTTTTTGCCTGTAGTCTATTGAGAGTTCAACTCGATTTCTCATCCTCTTAGCTACCTCTTACAAAATTGGCAAGCTGTATCTGGAAAAAAGAGTCCTCTTATTCTGAACTTACCTCTCTGGGTTTTTGTGATATTGTGATTTATAATAAATATATCTTCATTCCCATTCCTGGTTTATTAACGAGTTTATTTTTCTTTCATGTGCTATTTTAAAAGATTGTAAATAAACTTTTCTTGAGGTCTCATTTATATACGGTAGGATCCACCCAGATATATGTAACACCACCACAATCAAGATAAGGAATATTTCTACTACCGCCACTATTACTACAAAATTTCCTTGTCCACTTACCGGTCAATTCCCTCTCCCATCTCTGGCTCCAGTCAGCTATTAATTTGCTTTCTGTTGCCATCAGTTAATCTTTTCTAGAATTTTCATATAAATGGGTCATGTGGTATATATTTTATATCTAGTTCCTTTTGCTCACATAATGTTTTCGAGATGTATACATGTTTGTATATATATCCATAGTTCTTTTTTATTGTATAGCTGTCACAGTTTATCCATTCACATAGGTTTGTTTTTAAACTTGTCAATTTATTTTTGTGTTTATTGATTACTCATCTTTGGAATTGGGAAACATTAATGTCTTCAACTCTAAATTTATAATGCTATAAAAAATTATTTTGAAGAGGTAGATCTCTCATTGCCTACCTAATTGTGCCAGGAGAGTATGCTGCTGTGGTACAGGTGTTTGTATCATAACATTTGACCTTTTAGTTGTACAAATATGTTTTTGTAGCCTCTTTGAAATGCTAGGCTTAAGATTGCTGATAATGGAATAATTTTTTTTTTTTTTTTAGGTACGTGGGCCTCTCACTGTTGTGGCCTCTCCCGTTGCAGAGCACAGGCTCCGGACGCGCAGGCTCAGCGGCCATGGCTCACGGGCCCAGCTGCTCTGCAGCATGCGGGATCTTCCCGGACCGGGGCACGAACCCCTATCCCCTGCATCGGCAGGCGGACTCTCAACCACTGCGCTACCAGGGAAGCCCTGGAATAATTTTTAATGTTGTGATAGCTACTGAGTATAGTTTAAAATAAAAACAGTCAAAAGTACATTTGGAGGGCTTCCTTAGTGGTGCAGTGGTTGAGAGTCTGCCTACCAATGCAGGGGACACGGGTTCATGCCCCGGTCTGGGAAGATCCCACATGCTGCGCAGCGGCTTGGCCTGTGAGCCATGGCCGCTGAGCCTGCGCGTCCGGAGCCTGTGCTCTGCAACGGGAGAGGCCACAACAGTGAGAGGCCCACGTACCGCAAAAAAAAAGTACATTTGGAGGTTCCTTAAAAAACTAAAAAATAGAACTACCATATGACCCAACAATCCCATTACTGGGCATATACCCTGAGAAAACCATAATTCAAAAAGAGTCATGTACCAAAATGTTAAGTATGGAAACACAAAAGACCCCGAATAGCCAAAGTATTCTTGAGAACGAAAAACGGAGCTGGAGGAATCAGGCTCCCTGACTTCAGACTATACTACAAAGCTACAGTAATCAAGACAGTATGGTACTGGCACGAAAACAGAAATATAGATCAATGGAACAGGATAGAAAGCCCAGAGATAAACCCATGCACATATGGTCACCTTATCTTTGATAAAGGAGGCAGGAATGTACAGTGGAGAAATGACAGCCTCTTCAATAAATGGTGCTTGGAAAACTGGACAGGTACATGTAAAAGTATGAGATTAGAACACTCCCTAATTGTGACCGCCTGGAGGGGTGGGATGGGGAGGGTGGGAGGGAGGGAGATGCATGAGGGAAGGGATGTGGGAACAGATGTATGTGTATGACTGATTCACTTTGTTATAAAGCAGAAACTAATAAAAAAATTAAAAAAAAAAAAAAAAGAACACTCCCTAACACCATACACAAAAATAAGCTCAAGATGGATTAAAGACCTAAACATAAGGCCAGAAACTATCAAACTCTTAGAGGAAAACATAGGCAGAACACTATGACATAAATCACAGCAAGATCCTTTTTGACCCACCTCCTAGAGAAATGGAAATAAAAACAAAAATAAACAAATGGGACCTAATGAAACTTCAAAGCTTTTGCACAGCAAAGGAAACCATAAACAAGACCAAAAGACAACCCTCAGAATGGGAGAAAATATTTGCAAATGAAGCAACTGGCAAAGGATTAATCTCCAAAATTTACAAGCAGCTCATGCAGCTCAATAACAGAAAAACAAACAACCCCATCCAAAAGTGGGCAGAAGACTTAAATAGGCATTTCTCCAAAGAAGATATACAGACTGCCAACAAACACATGAAAGAATGCTCAACATCATTAATTATTAGAGAAATGCAAATCAAAACTACAATGAGATATCATCTCACACCAGTCAGAATGGCCATCATCAAAAAATCTAGAAACAATAAATGCTGGAGAGAGTGTGGAGAAAAGGGAACACTCTTGCACTGCTGATGGGAATGTGAATTGGTATAGCCACTATGGAGAACAGTATGGAGGTTCCTTAAAAAACCACAAATAGAACTACCATATGACCCAGCAATCCCACTACTGGGCATATACCCTGAGAAAACCATAATTCAAAAAGAGTCATGTACCAAAATGTTCATTGCAGCTCTATTTACAATAGCCAGGAGATGGAAGCAGCCTAAGTGTCCATCATTGGATGAATGGATAAAGAAGATGTGGCACATATATACAATGGAATATTACTCAGCCATAAAAAGAAACGAAATTGAGTTATTTGTAATGAGGTGGATGGACCTAGAGTCTGTCATACAGAGTGAAGTAAGTCAGAAAGAGAAAGACAAATACTGTATGCTAACACATATATATGGAATCTAAGAAAAAAAATGTCATGAATAACCTAGGGGTAAGACGGGAATAAAGACACAGACCTACTAGAAAATGGACTTGAGGATGTGGGGAGGGGGAAGGGTAAGCTGTGACAAAGTGAGAGAGTGGCATGGACATATATACACTACCAAACGTAAAATGGATAGCTCGTGGGAAGCAGCCGCATAGCACAGGGAGATTGGCTCGGTGCTTTGTGACCGCCTGGAGGGGTGGGAGGGAGGGAGCCGTGAGAGGGAGGAGACATGGGAACATGTGTATGTGTAACTGATTCACTTTGTTATAAAGCAGAAACTAATACACTATTGTAAAGCAATTATACTCCAATAAAGATGTAAAAAAAAAAGATGTTAAAAGAAAATAAATAAATGTATGTATGTATGTATGTAATAGGACTAAATACTCCAAGTAAAAGATCAATATTATCAGACTAGATTTTTTTTAAAAAGTACATTGTCATTTTTATTAGTTATTGCTAATTGTAAGACTAAAGAATTGGGGTTTTGGGCTTCCCTGGTGGTGCAGTGGTTAAGAGTCCGCCTGCCAATGCAGGGGACAGGGGTTCAGGCCCTGGTCTGGGAAGCCCTGGTCTGCACATGCCGCAGAGCAGCTAAACCCGTGTACCACAACTACTGAGCCTGCGCTCTAGAGCCCACGAACCACTACTGAGCCCGCGTGCCACAACTGCTGAAGCCCGCGTGCCTAGAGCCCATGCTCCACAACAAGAGAAGCCACTGAAATGAGAAGCCCGCACACTGCAACGAAGAGTGGCCCCCGCTCGCCGCAACTAGAGAAAGCCCATGTGCAGCAACGAAGACCCAACACAGCCAAAAATAAATAAATTAATTAATTTAAAAAAAAAGAATTGGGGTTTTAACTTTTCAAATTTAGTGTTTCAAATTTCAGTACTTTCTGAAAACTGAATGTGTTCGTATAATTTAATATGTGTATTTCATGATTTTTAAAAATACGGCTATGTTAGTTATGGTTGATTGCTGCACCTTATAGTGTCTTTGAAAAGGCAGTAATATCCTCCTTTGGAACTGGATTTCTTTTAAATAGCAATTTAACAAACTGTCATTATATTATATTCTGTAATGAAGAATGGTTAAAAACTTTTTTTTCAGAACTGTAAAATTTTCCTGCTGTAGCTTTTTTTTTTTTTTAAGCAAACCTAGTTTCCACATAAAATTTCTTATGGAAACTAGCTGACTTACCTCCTCTAGTATCCTCTTGGTATTTAATCCCTAAAATATTGATCTAAGTTTTTGTAGATATTCCTGTGTATGTCATTTTTATGCAAAACATATGTAAAATTTTCTAATAGAGTTCAGTTTTTAAGAGCATAGGCTCTGGATTCAGTGGCCTGAGTTTGAATTCTTCTGTGCCACTTCTTAGCTGTGAAATGTTGGACAACTAATTTAATTTTTTATTATTATTATTTTTAATAAATTTATTTATTTTGGCTGCGTTGCTGCATGAGGGCTTTCTCTAGTTGCGGCAAGCGGGGGCTACTCTTCGTTGTGGTGCACAGGCTTCTCATTGCGGTGGCTTCTCTTGTTGTGGAGCACAGGCTCTAGGCTCACGGGCTTCAGTAGTTGTGGCTCACGGGCTCTAGAGCGCAGGCTTAGTAGTTGTGGTGCACGGGCTTAGTTGCTCCGCAGCATGTGGGATCTCCCCAGACCAGGGATCGAACCTGTGTTTCCTGCATTGGCAGGCGGATTCTTAACCACTGCGCCACCTGGGAAGTCCCAATTTCATTTCTTTAAAATCAGTTCCTCATCTGTAAAATGGAGTAATTCTTAGGTAGATTTTGGAGATAATTTACAGAGTCCTTAATACATGACTGGACTAAATACATATTTGTTGAATTAATGAATGAATGCCTATTCTCTATTGTGTATAACCTGCAACCATTTTTGTAAAAATTTGATTTATGTCAATTTTGGATTCTGCTCTAAATTTCACATGACTGGGGTAGTTACTTCCTGACCATGGTCATAACTTAACAAATTATGTTGGATAGTGACTATATGATGAAAAGGATTAAAGGCAGTCTTGAGATTATGTACCATTCTATTTTTGTTAGGACAGATTTGGATGCTACTAAAGGTTATAGGCTATATTGGGCAGGGAGGAGGACTTAGCAGGATTTTAGTTCTATGTGACTATTCTGTATTCTTAAAAAAAAAAATGTACTTTTCAGTCCCTGAGCAACAGCTGCTTGATATTGAAGACTGTGACCTCAATGTGGTGAGATTATGTTTTCAAGTTTTCCTCCCTGACGAACGTGGTAATTTGACAACTGCTCTACCTCCTATTGTCTCTAACCCAATTTATGACAACCGTAAGTAATTTATTTTCTTGTATTTGTAGCCTTAGCTCTTTAAAATGATTTTTTAAAGTATTTTTGTAATTAGAAAAAGAGTGTTCATTATAGGAAAAATTCAAACATTACAGGGTAGATGTTATCTATCTGAAGTAGATAATGAGGAGAGTAAACCTCCTATACATCTCATCCTCCAAAGATATTTCACCGGTTTCTTCTTCATGTATATAGAAATACCTTGTTTCATCGTCATCACCATCATTCACACAATATATTTTGGCAACTTTTTGAAAAACGTCATTGATTTTTTTTTAAACTTTTTTTTTTTCTCCTCTTAGCAACATATCTTGAACCTCTTTACCTTTCAGGTACCTTATTCTTTTTGGTAGCTGCATATTTCCTTATATCATAATTTAACTAAATCATTATCCTATTACAAGACATTTGGTTTGTTTCCTTCTCAATTCTTTTCTTTTGCTTTAGCAAATTGTTCTGCAATAAATATCCCACATGTGCATATCTTGTGCAAATGTCTCTAGCATAAATTTGTAGAAGTAGAAATGTTGGCAAATGCTAGATCAAAGGATATGGATATTTATAGTGTTAAAAGATTATGAAATTGCCCTCAAATATTTGTGTGTTTGTATACTCTTATATATGCACCCACCAGTGGTGTATGACTATACCAGTTGTGCATGTAGAAGGATAGTGGGACATAGAACTATAAAGGTAAATCAGAATATCCTCATCATGGAGAGCTTTGAATGCCAGGGAATTATTGGAATAATGTTGACCAGATAATAGGAAGCATGAAAACTGCATTGCCACAGGGTTGTGGTCATGATTTAAAAAGATTAATCTGATGACAGTGTATAGGATGGATTGGACGAATCAGAATTTAGAAGCAAGGAGATTTAATTAGAGGACATGTCATTGCCTAGAAATGAAGTCATAACACTCTAAACCAGGGTAACGCGCTTAAGAAAAGAAAGGGACAGATGTGGATGATTAAGGTATTGAGTGCCCTTAATTTATTTATACTCTAAAGCTTTTATCTATCCTGTAAGTTGTTTTCCTAAAATTCTCCATCAGAAAGGAATAAGACATATTACTAAGGTAGCAACCCATTAAAAATATCCTTTACCATCATTGGATGAATGGATAAAGAAGATGTGGCACATATATACAATGGAATATTACTCAGCCATAAAAAGAAACGAAACTGAGCTATTTGTAATGAGGTGGATAGACCTAGAGTCTGTCATACAGAGTGAAGTAAGTCAGAAAGAGAAAGACAAATACCGTATGCTAACACATATATATGGAATTTTAAAAAATGTCATGAAGAACCTAGGGGTAAAATGGGAATAAAGACACAGACCTACTTGAGAATGGACTTGAGGATATGGGGAGGGGGAAGTGTAAGCTGTGACAAAGCGAAAGAGAGGCATGGACATGTATACACTACCAGACTGTGAGGTACATAGATAGTGGGAAGCAGCCGCAGAGCACGGGGAGATCAGCTTGGTGCTTTGTGACCGCCTGGAGGGGTGGGATGGGGAGGGTGGGAGGGAGGGAGATGCGTGAGGGAAGGGATGTGGGAACGGATGTATATGTATGACTGATTCACTTTGTTATAAAGCAGAAACTAATAAAAAAAAATTTTTTAAAAATATCCTTTATACTTAGGTGCTCCTAATACTGCAGAATTAAGGATTTGTCGTGTAAACAAGAACTGTGGAAGTGTCAGAGGAGGAGATGAAATATTTCTACTCTGTGACAAAGTTCAGAAAGGTATTTTTTTTTGTTTTTTTTGTTTCATTGAATTCAGAATATATTTTAGATTGATAGATACATTTTACTTTCTTTTCCCATTGTTACTTGCTTTCGTATTCACTAGATGACATAGAGGTTCGGTTTGTGTTGAACGATTGGGAAGCAAAAGGTATCTTTTCACAAGCTGATGTACACCGTCAAGTAGCCATTGTTTTCAAGACTCCGCCATATTGCAAAGCTATAATGGAACCGGTAACAGTAAAAATGCAGTTGCGAAGACCTTCTGACCAGGAAGTTAGTGAATCTATGGATTTTAGATATCTGCCAGACGAAAAAGGTATGACTTTTTCATGGTAATGTTTTATATATTTCTTGAAGTTAGTCCTGCTAAGAACATTTTCTTGTAAGATACACTTGAATACAGTTGTGTTTATTCATAATTTATGTTTCTTTTCCTGAAAGTTTTTGGTTGATTTTTGACTGATCTTTGTGCTCTTTGAGTCTCTTCCTTAGGAAAGGTATCTGGAATAATTTCAAAGTATCTAAACTGTTTATCAAAATTTGTTTTACATTTGAGATTCTGTTTTGGTCCTTATTGTGCCCTCTTGATAGATGGCATACTTGCCACTCAGAAAGTAGTCTCCATTTTGGTCCTTATCTGCCATTACTGCATTAATTGACATTGGTGACTTGTAGGTGTTATAAGAAAACAAGATGAATATTATAAACTATTTTTTACTAAGAAAAATATCCTTTATTACTGACTTGGGATGTAGTTTGTGACACTTATAAATCCATCTTATGTACATTTATTTAAAGCATTTTCTATGTAGGAGTAAAACATCTGTATATTTATTAAAGGAGAGGAAGCATAATCCCATGATGAATCACATTTTCTCGGTTTCTTTCTAAACAGATGCATATGGCAATAAAGCAAAGAAACAAAAAACAACTCTACTTTTCCAGAAACTGTGGCAGGATTGTGGTAAGAATATTTTGTCGTTGTTGTTTTTAATAAATTTATTTATTTATTTTTGGCTGCATTTGTCTTCGTTGCTGCCCGCTGGCTTTCTCTAGTTGCGGCGAGCAGGGGCTACTCTTCGTTGCAGTGCGCGGGCTTCTCATTGCAGTGGCTTCTCTTGTTGCAGAGCACGGCCTCTAGGTGCACAGGCTTCAGTAGTTGTGGCACGCAGGCTCCGTAGTCGTGGCACATGGGCTTATTTGCTCCACGGCATGTGGGATCTTCCCAGACCAGGGCTTGAACCTGTGTCCCCTGCCTTGACAGGTGGATTCTTCACCACTGCTCCACTAGGGAAGTCCCTGAACATTTTGGATTGATTTGTATTTAAGTAAATTTGTTTTGTTTTGTTTTGCTTTATTCAGTTTTTCAAATTTTAACTGATATACTGTTGTTTTTCAAATTACATTTAATAATGGAAAAAATTTATCATAGGAGTTAATTTTCCTGAAAGACCTAGACCTGGTCCCCTAGGATCAACTGGAGAAGGAAGATTCATCAAAAAAGGTATTTTATTCCCTATAGAGTATTCCTTGTGATTAGAGAGACCAGTGCTTTGCACAGTATATTGGAATTCCATTCTTAGGAATGAAAACTGCCTCTTTGATTTATTCCACTCCTACATATTTTTTATGCTATGAATATGGAATGAATTGATCTCAGCTTCCAAAAGACCTGTTGGCAACTATGATTATGTTTTGGGGATTTATTATTTGAGAAATTACATTTCATTCATATGGTGGTAATTTTACTAATTACAGTGTGTCATGGAAGAAATGATTTCTATCTGGCCAGTTGCCTATCTTTATTTATTTATTTATTTGTAAAGTTTTACTGGAACACAGCTCATTTGATTGCATATTGTCTATGGCTGCTTTTCTTGTACTATAGCAGCAGAGTTGAGTAGTTCCAACAGAGGCTATATGGCCCACAAAGTCTAAAATATTTACTGTCTGGCCCTTTATGGAAAAAAAAGTTGCCAAATTCTGGTTTAGATCATTCAACCAGGGTTAATTAGAAGTCTTCTTTTCTTTTTACATTCTTAAATCAGAGCTTTTTCTTGGTTTAATATGTACAGCAGTCATATAACATGTAAATAAATACAGACTCCTTCATTTTTTTCTGACTGGGAATTTTGTAGTACCTTAGAGTGAGTAGTATCTTAATATAGCTTGGAAATTTATGTAGATTTTTAAGTCATCCCTAATGAATGTTTCCTCCATCCCTCCATTTTCTCCTAAAGAGGAGAATATGAAATGATTTTGAATATTTAGAGGCCCATTAACTGAAATTCTGATATTTATCTTTCACATTTCAAAAATACCTTTATAGGGCCTCAGAAGCTAGATTTCCACATTTAACTGGAGTGAAATTTTCAATGCCAAAGTAACTTACCAAAATTATTTTATAGGTATTTGTAAAACAATTAGTATTAAAGAATTCAATTTTGGACTTGTAATAATTTTTAGTGCTATTTAACATTTCTATTTGAAGTGTTACATTGGTTTCCTTTAAAAATTTTTATGTGTTTATGTAATTTTAATTTAGAAGTAATGCTTTTTATAATTTTGTTCATTTCCATTTTGTACAAATACATTTCCTCCCCCACAGAACCAATCTTGTTTTCTTATGGTGCAGTTTTGACAGAAACGTCCGGGCCAGTTTCAAGCCAAGCAGAATCCTACTATTCCTCATCTGCGTCCATCTCAAGTGCATTGCCACATCATGCTTCAGCCATACCCCCAATGGTACCTCAGCCTTCTTCAAGCTGGTCATCAGTGGCCCACGCCACCTCACGTTCAGTCAATACAAATTCACTGAGTAGTTTTTCAACAGGGACACTTTCCTCTAATTCACAAGTTATCCCACCATTCCTGGATATGTCTGTTGTGAGTGATTTGAATGTGTCTAATGCTTGCATTTATAACAATACTAATGACATAGGCAGAATGGAAGCATCATCCGTGCCACCAGCTGACTTATATGGTATTTCTGATGCCAGCATGCTGCCCAATTGCCCTGTGAACATGGTAACGCCCAGTAATGACAGCATGAGGGAGACTGATAATCCAAGACTTGTGAGCATGAATCTTGAAAATCCTGCCTGTACTTCAGTGTTAGACCCAAGAGACTTAAGACAGCTCCATCAGATGTCCTCTTCCAGTATGTCAGCAGTCGCCAGTTCTAGTACTACTGCTTTTGTTTCACAGTCAGAGGCATTTGAGGAATCTGACTTTAATTGTGCAGATAACAGTATGATAAATGAGTCAGGACCATCAAATGGTACTAATCCAAACAGTCATAGTTTTGTTCAAAATAGTCAGTATTCAGGTATTGGCACTATGCAGAATGAACAATTGAGTGACTCATTTGCATTTGAATTTTTTCAGGTTAACTTGTAAGATATAAATGGTGATTCAAGAATTAAATCCCTTTAAAGGTAACCCTTTTGATATTACCTTTATAAATGCAACATTATATATTTCTCTAAGACTATACTACAGTATATCGTGGACCCTTGAACAACACGGGTTTGAACTGTGCGGGCGGGTCCAGTTAATACTCATATTTTCTTCACTAAATATGTAGTGCAGTACCACACGATTTGAGGTTGGTTGAATCCATGGATGCAGAAGACATCCCTGGAGACAGAGGGCCGACTGTACAGTTTTTTTTGTTTTGTTTTGTTTTGGCGATATGCAGGCCTCTCACTGTTGTGGCCTCTCCCATTGCGGAGCACAGGCTCCGGAAGCACAGGCTCAGCGGCCATGGCTCACGGGCCCAGCCGCTCCGCGGCATGTGGGATCTTCCTGGACTGGGGCACGAACCCGTGTCCCCTGCATCGGCAGGTGGACTCTCAACCATTGTGCCACCAGGGAAGCCCGACTGTACAGTTTTAAACACAGATTTTTCACTGCACGGAGCGTCTGCACCGCAACCCCCGTGTTGTTCAAGGGTCAACTGTAATTATAACTTTAGGTATGTAGGGGATTCCTCTAATGGGCAATCTTGTCTTGGGAGCTTCTTGTTTTGCTGGCAGAGAATTTGTTGGGATATAAAAGATGAATGCTCAGTGCTTGAAGCTGCAGCTAAAAGAGAAGGATGAACTCATTTCCCAAATTCAGGAAGAGTTAGAAAAAGTCCAGCATTTACAGAAGACTTTTGCTTCAAAAGTAGATAAATCCACACAGACCGAACTCCTAGGCTATGATGCATTGTGGAATCCTACATACAAAGAAAATTTATGTAAACCAGTGTATTATGAATCTGTGACATGTTAAATATTGAATAAAATCAATTTTTTCCATTAAAAAAACCCAACTTTGGGTATGTAGAATACAAAGTTGGAAAGTCATAAAAGGAAAATTCCAAAATAGAAATTTAAAAGAGCTTTACTGTTTCTTCTTTTGAAACATGTGATCTGATACTGTGTGTGGTGGGAATTCTAGCATGAGAATCCTGCCACATTTTCCCAGGACAGACTGAGGAGAACATTAGAGCAAGGCTTCAGTTTTTCCAGCTACATCTTTTTATACTTCTTTTATAATGTATTAATGTATTCTTAGTTAAATGAATTAACTGATATTTGCTTTTAAGCAAATTTAAGGTAAAACCTGTAATGGCTATGTCATTGGAAAAATTAATTCCTTATTATTTTTGAGGCCAATGGGCCAAGGTGACCCCTAAGGGGTTTTCTGAGGCTTTCTGGAGTTTCTTAGATTTACATGTAAATCAAAATTTCTTTGAAATGTTAAGTTGGGCAGCAGGCAGTTGAAGTAAGCTTTCAAGGTATGGGAGTTCTCTACATTTTGAACTATTTAGATCCATACCTTTAAAATTGCTTATGATTTTAACTTTACATCCATGTTTTTAAGAGGAAGAAGTTTCCTTGGACCTGTCCTCTTTGTTATGTGTCCGAACTCACTGTAATCTCATCCAATTTCATGCTGTCAACTCCCAAATTTTACCCCTAGCTTAGACCCACCCCTTGAACTCCAGACTTGGAGCTTATGTGTGTGTATAAAACTGCTTATTTGACATCTGTACATAGAGATGTAATTAAAGCTCAAACTCAACACATCCAGAGCTGAGTTCTTGATCTTCCCTCCCAAACTTGCTTATCCTTCAGTCTTCCTCAACTCAATAAATGGCAATGCCATGTTTCTAGTTGCTCAGGTCCAAAACAATGGAGTCATCTTTGCTTCTTTTTTTTCTTTTATCTCTCATATCCAATCCATCAGCAAATCTGGTAGGCCCTACCTTCAAAATGTGTCTTAAGCTGCCCACCTCTTTTGACCTCTGATATTAACATCCTATTCCAGACCACCATCATCTCTTGCATAGATTGAATTATAGCCTCCAAAAACTCTCTTTACATCCTTGTACTCCTGCCGTCTGTTCTCCCTGAAGTAGCCACAGTGATTATTTTTAAAAGAAATCAAACCATATTCACTTGCTCAAAACCATCCAGTGGCTCCCCATCTCACTTAAAGACCAAAATCCTTAAAATTAGCAGGCCCACACTCCCTCTCTTACCCTCATTCACTACCATTTTCCCCTTCTCATTCAGCTCCAGGCACTCTAGCCTCAATGCTCCTCTTCAGAAACACCGAGTACACTCCTGCCTCAGACCCTTTGTACTTCCTTGGTGGTGCAGTGGTTAGGAATCTGCCTGCCAATGCAGGGGACATGGGTTTGAGCCCTGGTCCAGGAAGATCCCACATGCCACAGAGCAGATAACCCCGTGAGCCACAACTACTAAGCCCGCATGCCTAGAGCCCGTGCTCCACAGCAAGGGAACTAGTTGTAAAATAAACGCAGCTGTATGTGTACCTCATGCCTTACATCCTTCAGTCTCACTCAACTGTTATTTGATCAAGACCTTCCATGACTATATATACATTGGCACTCCATGTCTCCCCTCCTTTACATTTGTCTGTAGCACTCATTATCTGACTTTACTGTTTGTTTGTTTATATTTGTTTTCCCATACTGGAATATAAGCTCTGTGAGGGCAAAGTTTTGTGTTTTTGTTGAATCCCACATTTGTAGAACAGTGTCTGCTTCCTGTTAAGCACTCAGTAAATATTTATTGAACATTCAAAGTACTACTAATAGAACTTCGGTTTTTGAACGAAAGAATACCTTTAATTATTAGATGTTTATGATTTTTATAGTTCTGCTTCATGTGACATTGAGTTTATTATATCAGAATCATGTACATTCAGGTTGATGACTAATAATGGTGACCCAAATTGTTTGAAAGCAGAGTAATCCCAGTGGGAAAATGACTGTAGAATTTGGACAGTAATCTTAATTGTGATGGAATCATCATGATGCTAAGTAAGTTGCTAAAGATAAAGACGTAGTTTATTTTACAGCTAGAATGTACGTAAATGTTGAGCATATTTCTAGCTAGAAACAATGTGTCTTTTCACTTAAGTGTAATATCCAGCCAAACCATAAATTTACTGGAACGATTAAAACTAGTCAATTTCATCAAAATGGGGAATGTGTGAATGTCATAAAAATTAAAATTCTGAGTTGAATGATACTGGGAAATGAGAAGGAGAGCATGGTAAGACTTGGGGTCAGAATAGTTTGGAAAGCAAAAGAAAAAGATTAAAGACACCTAACTACCATTAATATTTCTTAGAAATTATGATTTCAAAAGAAATACTTCTGTTGTATAACTTTAAAAATCATAAGCATATAACATACTTTAGTAGAACTTACCGGGGAGAAAAAACATGAAGGCATTTCTTTCCTGTTCAAAATATGAACCCAAGATATCTCCAGATAGTAGCTTATAGATGGTGAACTTTTTTTTTTTAATACAGAATCCTATAATTCTGTAGTAACTAGCACTTATCAGCTTAAACACTGACTGTTAGGCTATCTAAATGGATACTTAAAATTAAACAACTGACTTGTTTTGCGGGGTTATTTTTCTATGTAATTTGAATCAAGGTCCTGCTACATTTGTGTTCAGAGTATTTCCAAAGGATTTTTCATTTTTCAGGTGCTGTTTACTGATCACAGATTTTATTTTATAATTAAAAAAAATGGCAACCTGCTTCTTTTTCTCTAAATGTATTTATACTGTCATCTGTTCTTTTATCACGCTACTTTTAGTTTTGAGGAGAAGATTACCTCTTGCTTCCTAAACTCTACTTGTATACTGGATCCCTCTTCCTTCTCTCCCATCTTGTTTCTGTATCCTCATATGACCATTTAGTGCTTTTCTCGTATAAACACGGTAACTGTTTTCTCTAGCCTAAAAGAGAAAGGATAAACACCTTTCCTACCACTATCATGCTCCTTCCCTTCACATCCAGACTTATGAAATACTTTCAGCCTCCATTTCCTCACTTCCCAGTCATTCTTTAGCCTATCAGTCTTTCTCTTTTATCTCCTACTATTTTCTTATGATATTCTGGGAAAAGTGACCAGAGATACCCTCCCTTGTCAAATCTAGTGTCTTTTTATCAGTCCTCACTCTGCTTGACCTATCCATAACCTGTCCTCTTGACCACTCCCTCTTCAGATACTCCTCTCTGAGGTTGACTTTCTTTCCAGAGTCTCATCCCCAGCGCTCAGTTGGTGCTACTTTTTTCCCCTGGGTGACCTCATCAGTGCTCAGAAGAAAGCTTCAGCTTTCTCTTACGATACTTGAATGTCTTTATAAACTGGCTACTCCTGTTGCATTCTCTACTTTCATTAATGGCATTACTATTTACCCTACCATCCAAGATATTTAATAGGAGCCTCAAAATCGTATTTTATTCTTTTTCGTCCTCACACTCAAAGAGTTATCAAGTCCTTTTGGGTCTGCCTCCTGAAACTCTCTTGCATTTGTCCTTTCTTCATTCCTGCTGCTTTCTTAGTTTAGGCCTTCATTCTTTTTCCCTAACAAGAATCTTTTCCATATTGCCCCAGTTAAAGATAATACCCCTTCTTCCATACACTGTATTGCATAGTTAGCATTCCTTGAAGACTCTCGCAGGCCACTAGTCCGCCATGCCTTTCGCATGTTGCCCACTCTGCCTCTGCTTTTTACCTCCACAGCAAGCAGCCTTCAAGATGGGGCTTCTCTGTGAAGTTTGATCCTAGCTGAGGCACAGCTTTACACATACCCACCCTACTGCAGAACTCCTCTCACTGAACTATACAGTTATATGAAGTTTCTCTCGTTCACCTGTGGAACTCCATCACTTAGCGCAGTGCCTGGCACAGTTGGTGCTGAATAAATGGTGGTATTGATAGAGAGGGAAGGGTGAAATTGACATAGGTATGATTATAAAAAATGTGGACAAGGATATGGTTTTTAAAGGGAAAGGTATTTAACCTGGCAGGAAAAGCTACGATGCCAAGATTACCAGGCTTGTGACGTGCTTTACCCTGTGCCTCCTGTAGTGTCAACTGTATTGCATAGAAATTTTACAGTTACTAGGACTGTTTCATATCTCTGACCTTACTCCTCCTCTCTCTGTGTGGCAGGTTTAATCTCAGTTCTCCTCTGGTGCATTTCCTCAGCACCTTACCCTTGCACAGAAACTCCAGTATTCATGTGATCAGTCACATTTTTGTATGTCTAATGTGCAAAGCACCATGTTAGGGGCTAGAAATGACATAGAGGTGAATGAGAAAGTCTTGCTCTCAAAGATGTCAGTCTTTTTCTTTGGAGGGATAACATATAGTAAAGTGCATAAAGTGGACTAATTTTAAATTTGCAGCTTGATGAATTTTTACATATGTAAATAATCATTTCCAGCTCCCCAGAAGTTTCCTTCATGCCCCTTGCCAATCTACCTACTCCTCAAAACCACTATTCTGATTGCTGTCATCAGAACCTACTATCTTAATGGCCTTTTACATTGGTAACTGGGCTTCCCTACTCAAAACCTTAGTGAACAAAAACAGCTGGGTTGTCAATTTCTAACCTAATGCTTCAGAAAAACTAATTATACTGTCCATGTTAAGAGAGACTTAGAATTGGTGGTCCAGTCTGCCTAGTAGCTCCAAATAATTTCTTCTATCATTAATTGATTGTTTGAGGGATTTAAAAACTTACTGTGTGATGTTAAATAGCATGGAGAAATGGAAAGAGTAATTTTTAGTCAACATCTGGGTTTGAATCTTCAGCTCTGCCACTTAGAAGTCATTTAATATTTAGCAGATCACACTTTCTATGGGCCTGTCTCTTCAGATATAAAATGCAGAAGAAGAAACACTGTAAATTGTATAGTGCAAATCAAATATTGTTAGTAAACCAACATATGCATATATCCTGTGGCCCTGATAATCTCTAATCCAAACACTCCTTCCAGTTCACAGAGTGACAGATCACTATGGATTAGATTCTTTAGTAAGAACCCTGGAATGACTTCCTCTTTAGAATGGCTAGCTATTGCCCAAATTTGGAGGACTTTCATTTGGCCATATTCTTTCCAGAACATTTCCTATTGTATAGTGAAGATAAGGTCAATTAATGACTTCGGGTTCTGAAATTCTATGACTCAGTTTCTTTGCCAAAATTGACTATGAATTGGGAGTATTATGACTGTCTTCCTAAGAAGGAGTCTCATCATAGCTAATGAAGTGGCCACGTAAAGATTTCTGATCTGTTTTGTTTCTGGAGATTGAGTATGAAAGGGGGAAAATTAGGGTGCTTTTTGCATCACAAATAATACAAAATTTCATGCTATTTAACATTATAAGCCCAGGAGTGGGTAGCGAATCAGAGATAAATGTATGAATTGTCTGTACCCAGTTTTATGCCTTTGTTTGTCTAAGACTTGGTCAAATTAATATCTTAACTAATACATCTTAGCAGAGTTTAAAGTACAAACTTAACATCAGTAAAGTCTCCAAAGTAATCATGTCACCACTACTTTCACTAATAAAACACAGATACAATTTTTAAAGAATTATTTCTTCTAAATATTTTTTCTATTCTAAATGTCTGTGGCTTTAGAAAAAAGTACCTGGTAGTAATTATCTACTTAAAGGGAGTAGCATTTATCATACTCTTTTTTCTTACATTTCTTATTTCTACAATTTCAGTTTACTATTGGACTTCAAAAATTTAAAGAATCACCCAAAATTCATTAAATACCTATGTGTGAACAGTAATACACAATAATTAGTACAGAATGTTGGTGCTTCAGTAAATCAAGTTTTCAGGAATATCAGCAGATAAGTAAAATGTAAACTTTGTTAAAGGTATCATTCATCTTGCTTATTTTTCTTAAGCAGAACATTACAGCTCTGCATAAAATGTAGTGAAAAATAAGTTGGAGTGTTTGGAGACCCCATTTGTGGAATTCAGTCTCAGGAGACTTCATTGGTGACACACTTGATTTTATTGGGTAATCAGCTAAAAATATTGGTCGCTGGTGCACAGTTCAGATAGCTTTAAGATGAGATGGAAAGGAAAACACAAAGTTTTTGGGTAACGGGCATACTTAAATGCATGGTTCAGACCAGATGAACCCTTTTGGAGAGGACTTCCATTTTAAAAGAATGTACTTAAAAATACTGTTGACTATGATGAATCCAGATCCCTGCAGAAGGGCACTATTCTATTTTTTTTTTAACTGTTCTGAGTTTGTATATGCTTCTTAATGACTGCAATGAATTTGGAAGCACTGAAAAAAATGATTTTTAAAAGTTCTCATTCAGTTATTTAATGTTAAAAGTTGAAATCAATTTTTAAATGTCAAAATGTCTTTTGTACAGAATATTTTATTACCTTTGTAATATCCTGTATACAGTGATTTTTTTTCTTGATAATATAATAAATGGAAGAAATTCTAAAACCCTTAAAAAATTTGTTGCTGTTTGACTTTAAAATTATCAAGATTTTCTTGTATTTATAGCATCCTCCTTAAAGAGAAAGGCAGTTTTGGTTGCTTAGAAACATTAGACATTTTTATGGAATGCTGTATCTGAATATACTTACATATGTAACTGTCCTTTAAAATGATAATTTTTGTAGAGTACTGAAATGCCTTTTAAAGAGATTTTCATTTTCTGCCTTCCTGACTTATTTCCTGCCTGTCTCTCTCCCTTCCTGAACAATTCAGGACAAAAGTCATTTGCTTATTCTGAGCAAGGTACAGTTACCTATTGCCACAGGGGGCGAAGATGGTGGCCCATTGTGGGATTACAGTGTGGAGCCTGGGAACATTTGAGGGTAGTAGGGAGGGCAGTCTCAGTGATCTGAAATAAGGATGCAGCAACAGGAGATTGGTGACTTATGAGGGGGAATGATCTATTAAGGAAAATATTAAGGCTAATGGACCCAGATTTCTCACTGTCAGAAAGGACTTACAAATGCGGAAAGGGGGAAAACTAGAAGAAGGTTGGAATCGGAAGTACTGGTATAAACTCATAATTTTCAATATATGTAGATAAGTATATAGGGGTGTGTGCACGTGTGCAAGCCATGAGAGGGCTTGGTAGCAGCAATGCTGCAACAGCAGTGAGCACACCTAGTGCCCAGATCTTTTTTCTGTTATTTTCCATGAAAAGGAACCAGTTTTTCTTAGAGAAACAGCCCATTCCAGGGCTGGTGCAGATGAAATACAAGATGAGCCTGGAATGTCTCTGTATTAGAAATACAATAAGGGAAAGCTCTACCTTTCAGTGTAATGCCAAAAGGAATGGTGGAATTAGAAAATCATTTGATAATCACTGTGGTAATAGATTCAGGTGAAAATCTTCAATAAATGCTAAAACTAGTGAATGAAAGTTTGAAGGTCTCCCTACAAGATACTTATTAAAGGGAAAAAAGGGTAACTATAAAAGTGAAGGAGATTGGCACACACCACCTTCGTTAACTGATCAAAGCCCAGTCATCAGTAACTGCAGTGATCAAAATTGTGACATCTGAGAAGATGCAAGAAGATAATCTCCCTTCTGTGGTATTCTTGCTAGAAAGGTACAAACTGAACCTAATTATAAGGAAACATCAGGCAAGCCCAAATGAGGAACAGTCTGCAAAATAACTGGCCTGAAATCCTCAAAAATGTTGAAGTAACGAAAGTCAAGGAAAGACAAACTGTTTCAGATTGGTGAAGATTAAAGAGACATAGTTAAATACAAAGTTTCATCCCCTGACTATGAAGGACATTTTTGGACAACTGGTGAAATTTGAGGGGGGGGGGGTCTGTGGATTACATAATAGTAATATTAGTGTTAATCTGATTTTGATAGTTACATTGTGAGGAAGTAGAAGAATGTCCTTGTTTGTAGGAATTACACACTAATGCATTCAGGGTGATACATTTCTGGGAATAACATTCTTTGTACTTTTCATGCAAGTCTCAAATTATTTCAAAATGAAAAAATTGAATTGAAAAGTATAAAATATATTTTCCCTATAATAATAAAGGGCAGCATTTTAAAATATCAACTCAGGAAAGCTTACATCAAAGTTCATTCTCATATGGACTTAAAAATCAAAGAATAAAGCCCCAAAAGATCTATCTAAGTAAGACGCCTTTTTCTCTTTGGAAATAGAAATCTAACTTCTAAATTGATTTCATATAACTTGTAAATGAAACCAGTTATCTTATTTGGGAAATTTTTCATTTTACCAAATTTTTTTCCCCCACTTTTCCAGGTACTCGGTGTTTTTCCTAAACTAAACCACGGACTATATTTGGGACAAAGAGATACTAAAAGTACAAAGGGCCCTTTCTCTTAAGTGTTGTTCTTGTTGTTTAAATAAGCTATAGAAGATCACAAAAGTAATTTAAAAATATTTTTATATAGGCAAAAGTTAAGCTATGTAGTACTCTCATGACTTAATGTCTTCTGTTCTGCTTAAATAAAGACCTACATTAATTTTTAACAACCTATGTCTCATATGGATATTTGGAATAAGTATTTGCAGCTAATGCTTACTCTTGAAATTTTGTATAATCCCAGGAATAGAAATTTAAGAAACAAGTCTTCTAATTTAAGTTTGCTAAGGAGATTCTTAATTCTTCCATTTGCAGATCCACTAAGAAGTTCAAAGCTGAGCCAAAAAGAAACCTGCAAAAGACTATTTCCCAAATTATTTAAATCTCTTTTGTAGCAAAGTTTCCCCCAAAACTGAGAAACATCCACACAAACGTTCTTACCCTTTTATCAAGTTTATTTCTATTATCCCTTTCTCATTTACCGGCATTGAAAATAATGAAAAAGTTATTTGCTATTATTCACATACGAAATTTCTTCATGTCAGTTAAACCGTTTTCCTGATTCTTAAGGTGAATGATACAACTTAGTATCTCTGAATCATGTTTAATATAGAGATGGGAAATTGAATAATCCAATACTATCCAAGTCACATGTGTTCCAAAATAAGCTCAGAAAGTTGAATCAGGGTGATGGAAATTGCACTTAAATCTGAAATTTTAATGAGACTCTTTTCTGAAACTTTTCTCTTAATGACCTATCCATTTTCTTTGCTTCTTTAATGTTTTTCCTCTTCGTAGTACCAACTAATGATTAACTAATTAACAAATGGTAATCATATGAGCTCACGTGAAATTTACTTGGGCAATTTTTTGGTAAGCTTGATTTGGTATCTAAATTCCAAAAGTCAATTCTCATGGTTATGTCCATTAAAATGACATTCTTGGTTGCCTCCTTCATGTGGCAGATGCTCAATAGTAAGATTTATTACAAAAGACTCTAGGGACCGGGAAACTTCAGTCCTAGTCCTAGATATGGAAGTAACTAACAATTTTAGATAAGTCAGTTCACTTCTATTCTTTGGTTTTCATATTTATAAAGTGGAGATGATAATACCCTATCTACCTGATGAAGATGTTTGACATTGGATAATACATTGAAGCACTCTGGAATAATATCAGCTTATCTTTGTTTAGCAATGTCAATTTTTCAAAATCTTATCCCTGGGATTGAAGTCATTGAAGGCACTTGTGACTCCTTATTTAAAAGATTTATGAAAGTCTCTTATTATGGTATGCCTCAATTCCTAAGGTCTCACATTCTCTCCCCCAGGAAACGTACTGACAATTTTAGATTGTCAAAAGTGTAACTTGGAGTCATTAAGGTTTGTGACAAATTGTACCAAAACACACTTCTGTTGGTAAAAGCTTGCTTGAAGCTTACTGGGAAAAATATTAATGATGTCAGATTTGCATTTGGTATCTTAGAATATTACAAGGATACTGTGCTGCATAAATCTAGATGTAACTTTTATCAAGATCATTTAAAAAATTTTAAACCTGATTTTAAAAGTGGTATCTGGGCTTCCCTGGTGGCGCAGTGGTTGAGAGTCCGCCTGCCGATACAGGGGACACGGGTTCGTGCCCCGGTCCGGGAGGATCCCACATGCCGCGGAGCGGCTTGGCCCGTGAACCATGGCCGCTGAGCCTGTGCTCCGCAACAGGAGAGGCCACAACAGTGAGAGGCCCGCATACCACCAAAAACAAACCAAAACAAAAAAGTGGTATCTATCCTGTGGAGGGCAATTTTGCTGAAAGAAATTACAGCTTCTCAGATTTTCAGAGAATGTATCCTGTTTGTGTACCTCTCTGAATGAATGGTTTCATTATTCATAGTTTGGCTTGGGGGGGGTGGTTGGAGAAGGAACGAGAAAAATCATAAGACATCCTTAGAACAATTCAACACAAAATATACACGTACATAGATCCTGAGATGTTAAAACAAATTTAAAAATAGATAGATCAACATGATCCAAATGGTTTCCAAGACACCGTTATGGTGGGTAAAAACAGCCATTTTACAGTGTATGCTGAATGGACGTCCACATTTTGCTGGAAAACCCTACTCTGTTTCCCATTGAAAGCTAGTCATCCAGAGCAGGGGGCCAATCAACATCTACAGACTAGAAAGAAGAAAACAAGTCATTAAAACATTATTGTTTTAGTAAGCATTTGCTGGTAATGCTGTATAAATCTAGTAGTTTTAATATAATGCAACAGAAGAAACTGCATTGGAAGAAAAGAGCCATTGAACACCATGATTTAACACTCTAAAATCCATTCTAGGACCTGGGATTCTTGGGCCTGAGGTCTGTTCCTGAATTCACTGAGTATTTGGTTACTCAGCCAGTTATTAATTGTACCTTTTGGTCAATACAAGACTATGTTTAAATTTTTCAAATGTTATTTATGGGAAAAGTAGCAAATAATTCAGGGGCCAACAACAACTTTCCCTCAGAAGTCTCAGCAACTTTTAGTCTGACTGTTTTCATTTTCCCATAGACTACTCAAGTAGTCTATATACTTATAATCTTGTTTGTAACTTAGCAACTAAATGTGAAATAAATGGTTATGAAAGATCACTTGTAACTAGAAAAGGATTAGAGATCTTTGCATGTCACTTCAGCAGAATTTTTGTTTCTTTTAAAATTGAATTTATCTATCTATCTCTACTCATCCTGGTTTGGCACTTCTAGAACGAAACCTTGATCTTTAAGTCATAATGGAATTACAGCAGCAGACTATTTGTCTCCACATAAATAATCATGTCCCAGGCATTAGAAGTATGAAATTGCACTTTGCCTTAACTACCCTAGAGGGCCTAATTTAGAAGTTAAAACAAAAAAATACAAAAAACGAACAAACAAAAACAAAAAAAACTACCATACCCATGTAGTTTTTCGAGACTTAAAGTGTAAAACCTGAAATGATTTACTACAGATTATTTTTTAAGTTAATCTGAGTCACTACCAGATTTGGAAATTTTTATTAGAAAAGCCCAAATAAGTATTGTGTGTGTGTGTATGTGTATGTATGTGTGTGTGTGTATCTTTTACAGATGCCAAGAAATACTTTGGTTTTGTTTCAGAATATAGCCATAAAACAAACACCCATATATAAATTAATGGGTGGTTTCTCAAGCCTGAAAACCAAACATTACTGATCACAATCTTGTATGTGTTGAGGTCAGGGGAAGGTAGGCATATTTATAGGGTTTTAAAAGTTCTACAGGTGATTGCAATGGACAATCAGGGCTGAGAAACCCTGGCCTTTGGCTCTTTGACACTCCTAAGCTGTCCTAAGAATTAAGGTCAAAGAAGATGAATGCATTTGGGATTTTCTTTAAGAGAAGGTTGTCTTCCTCAAAATGATAGTCTTACTAAGAAGACTCCCTGCAACCTTGAAGATGCTATCACTGGTTGTACCACAGGTGTATAAAATCTAATCTGAAAGCACTCAAGAGAAGTGCTGGTAAAGCAATGACGTTCCAGTGATCATTTGATTACCATGGCTGTTTTCATACTAGGCAATTATACCCACTTCTTTTTATTTATAATGAGATTATTCCCAAGTGCAAAAATTCCTTTTTTTGTGTGGGGTGTGGGGAAGCTGTTCTTAGCCAGATATTTACCAAAGTGCACAACTCGTGACTCAATACCTATTGATGCTCAAATGAGAAAAATGTTTATGGAGAATTGTCTGAAAGATCCATTCATTCCATTCTTCTAATTACTTAAGAATGTAATCTGATTTCAATTCAGACTATAAGAGCAGAGAATTTCTCTTATACCACATCACAGAACACTTATAGAACTGCTTTTATTTATAACCATTGGCTCATCCCGTTTTCTATCCCTGTCCTGAATATATGTTTCTGAGGAGGCTGCCTTAAATTCTTTATAAGAGAGTCCAAAGGATATATGAAGGGCACTTACAACTTCGTTTCCTTGCTTGGTTTAAGGGTTTAGATCTCATGTCATATGTAAAGCACAGTTAGTAAATTAGCTATATATTTGCAAGGATTATAAATGAGACCTTGTGTTTTTTAAAAAATAAAAATTCTGAAGATAGTCCCTCCCTGCAATTCAATGCTACTGTGAGATTTTGACCATTTTCAAATACCTATTAAAGTGAATAGTACTATTTGGTTTAATGCTAAAAAAGCAAAACCTTGGCTGATTCAGTGTACAAATAGGCATTTCCACAATAAAATGGTTTACCTCAACATCCAGCTCAAGAATGTCTGCAGTCACATCCATCAGAGAGCAAATGTTCGGCTTCGTTCTTCCAAAGTCTCCATGTACAAACTCTTTAATGTAGCTGGGTTTTGTTTAAGGAAAAAGTGAAGATAACCACGCGATACCAACAGTTTGATGAGATTTGACAGGTTGAAGGGGAAATGACAAACAAAAGCAGAAAGGTTATAAAAGGGAGTTTATTTCTGAGCCATGACTTGGGATGTATGTCTTAGAAATTACAGCTGTGGCAATAAATAAACTAAGGATGGCAAACTGGTTCCTTCCTACCAGCCTTGCAGCCAACATTGGGACCTAGGGCCTATGTCAAACTTCCCAAGAGTCATGACTTTTCTTTTGGCACATCTCCAAGTGCCAAGGTTTGAATATGGATTTAAAAAATTAACTATAATTCATCGCTTTAAAAAAAAAAAACCTCAGCTATTTTCTTTTTTGCCACAGATTCTATTTGGTCATCTTTTTGGTCTCATCATTTTTCGATAATGACAGCAGGCGGTTGCCAAATGGTAGGTTTTCACAGGGTCACTCATAGAGTGACCTCAATGATGGCTCTCCTTATAACATGACCCAGTGACAACAGCAACAGGATGGGAGAGAAAATGAACTTATTAATTTAGACTTGATGAAGGCCCTTCAGAAGGATCATCAAAGGACCTAAATTTTAGTTGTCTGCAACTCTTGCATGGTTAGCAATAGACCTAATTCTTTTTTGTGTGTGTTTTCCTCATAGATCTTCAAAATTTCAAAGTCAATGACTGATCCTAGAATTATTCAGATTACCTTAACACTCCTTACACAGAACTCTACTATAATCTTAACAGTATTTTATCTGAAAGATGTGTTTTTGCCAGCATTCAGTAAACACTCATTTAGCATTATGTTGTGTCTATAAAGCAGCACTTAGTATAAAACTTAATACAATTTGAATATAAAAAAGTTTATTCTCAGATGATAAATAAAAAGTTAACACCATAATATGCTGACATTATGTCCTCCTCACTTTCTGATAGTTTATTTACTATACTTTCACCAAACATTTTGACTCAAGCATAAGGCATATAATTATCTATTAACTCTCTTCTTTGCTAAACTCATAATTACTCAACAATTGTCCTTTTTCTCTCACTTCTTTAGAGAGTGCTACTTCTAAGTAGCAATGATGAGGGGAGATGACCAAAAAGCCCCAGAATAACCAGTTAAAAGGTCCAGAATGTTTTTTATGAGGTATAAGTCAAATGAACTACTTCAGTATACTGAGCAATATACGAGAAAAATTCATATTCTTCTGTGTATAACCACGTGGTATCTAAAGTTTTACCAAATAGGGACTTCCCTGGTGGCGCAGTGGTTAAGAATCTGCCTGCCAACGCAGGGCACATGGGTTCGAGCCATGGTCCGGGAAGATCCCACATGCCGCAGAGCAATTAAGCCCATGCACCACAACTACTGAGTTTGCACTCTAGAGCCTGTGAGCCACAACTACTGAGCCCACGCGCCTAGAGCCCGTGCTCTGCAACAAGAGAAGCCACCGCAATGAGAAGCCCGCACACCACAAGGAAGGGTAGCCCCCACTAGCTGTGACTAGAGAAAGCCCGCGTGCAGCAACGAAGACCCAACGCAGCCAAAAATAAATAAATAAAATAAATTTATAAAAAAATAAAGTTTTACCAAAGAGCCTTTCTTGGCTAATACTTTAAATACATGTACATGGCTGGTTCTAAAAATATGTTAATGAGATTGAAAAGACATTAGCTTCTCCATAAGACCACTGCATTTCTTCCTAGCACACCAAAACCAAAGCTGAAATTAGGTAAAAATATGTTTTTAAAATCTGTGATTTCTTTGAAATTCCATCCACATTCCATCTACAAATAGGCAAATGTGCTCCATGCCCACTGGTCTAAATAGATCCAAACGGCAAAAATTTAGAAGATTTTAGGAGTAAATAACCTGTACCTGTTTCAGCTTAGTTACTCCTGGGGTGGAGTAGGGAAAGAAGAGGGGAGAGAAGCTTGATGGGAAAGGAGAGGCAGACTAATTATAGCAATATAGTGAGAACACTATTTGGTGATTAAAATGACATTTTTCCCTCTATTGTACCCAATAAGTGTGTCATTAGTTTTATACTAATTAGAAGGTTCCATGCTTCATGCTATTGGATCACACAATACTATAAAGCTAAGAAGCAAACAAAAACTAGGAGCACCTTTGAAAACTAAACTAAAGCTAAGACTATGGCAGCGCCCTGATATATTTTAACCAGCAACTAAGATATGATACAAAACCACACAAAGCAGGGTAGGTTATGAACAAGTGATCAAACTGGGACTATTATTCTCTTGTTCTGGGCCAGTGGCCAAATAATGTGAAGGTCTACATGTAAAGTAGGGCCATTCCCATCTACCATCCCTGTTTAATCATTTGGGGCAAATGCTCGAAATGCTGAAAGGACTCAAATGTGGTCATGAATATGTGACTTGCAAAATGTGTAAAGACATGAATCGATGAATGAATCAATCAAAAGTGTTCCCGGGCCTCCCTGGTGGCGCAGTGGTTGAGAGTCCGCCTGCCGATGCAGGGGATACGGGTTCGTGCCCCGGTCTGGGAGGATCCCATGTGCCGCGGAGCGGCTGGGCCCGTGAGCCATGGCTGCTAAGCCTGTGCGTCCGGAGCCTGTGCTCCGCAACGGGAGAGGCCACAGCAGTGAGAGGCCCGCGTACAGCAAAAAAAAAAAAAAAAAAAAAAAAAGTGTTCCCTGGGGCTTCCCTGGTGGCGCAGTGGTTGAGGGTCCGCCTGCCGATGCAGGGGACGCGGGTTCGTACCCCGGTCCGGGAGGATCCCACGTGCCGCGGAGTGGCTGGGCCCGTGAGCCATGGCCGCTGAGCCTGCGCGTCCGGAGCCTGTGCTCCGCAACGGGAGAGGCCACGGCAGTGAGAGGCCCGCATACCGCAAAAAAAAAAAAAGTGTTCCCTGAGCACTTACTATGCCCTCAGCACCTCAGCATCATGTGAGACACTAAAAATTTTAAGGTTCACATGGAATTGGCTGCTGCCTCATGGTTTAATATGTCATCTTGAAAAACACAAATTTAATGGGTAAAAACACTCCAGACCAAAAAAAAAAACAAAACAAAACAAAAAAAGGATTCTTCTCCAGCCCAAACCTTTCCTGAACTGTTCCGAGATATGGTTAAACCTCTTTTCTAGGGCAGCATGAACTTTCCTAATAGGATTCTGGTTCGATTAGTGCTACACAGACGGTGAAAGGATACGTTCCTGCCTGAGTCTTCAGATAGAGACGGAAATGGTGCTCATCCACATAGTGTGTCTCCATGGAGTGAATGATGCGAGTTCTCACAGCCAGGGGCCTCCGGTGAAGGACCCGTAAAGGTGTTTTCTGGTCAATCTTTAAGTCCTAGAGGAGGATATGATAACCACGTGTCAGCTTTGCCGCCCAGTGAAGCCCACTTTAGCACCTCCTTTGATCATCCATGGCTCACTACAGGCACCCCCATCTATCACTGTCAGGATAGAAACTGATACTATCATAAATTGTATCCTCTAAGGTTCAGACTCTGGGACTTCCTATAACCTGGTCCACAACTACTCATTTTCTGGGCCCCAGTATGCCATTAAAAAAAAAAAAAAAGGCTTTGAAGTAAATGATACCCAAGGTCTCATCTGCTCTAATAGTAACCAATTGATTGGACCCTGGAGTCTTATCCTGCCCTTTAAACAGAGCTCTTCTAAAAGATAATGTTCTTACCTTTTTTTTCCCTAACCCAACAGAGTGACCTAATAGTGGGGATTTCAGACTGAGGTGAGAAATGGTGTAGAAGGTGGGACATCAGCATCACCTGTGTGCCTGGACAGTGTCCATGTTTTAGGGAGAGCCATATACCTACTCACAGGATTTTTTTTTTTTTTGGTTATACAAAAGGATTTATCTGGAAAATTAACAGCTGCATCTCTGTCTAGGGTGGTATTTCCAAATAATAATTACAAATAAGTGTGTACAATAAACAAGGACCTCTCAATATTTGTTAGCCCAGTTCAGGTTACTTGAGAATAATACTGCATGTTTCTTTACAACTCAGGTTTTTAGGGACAAAGTCTTGTTTTTCTCACAATTAGAGATGTCCTTTTATGTCGCAAGATATAAATTAAGAAATAGAGGTTGGGCTTCCCTGGTGGCGCAGTGGTTGAGAGTCCACCTGCCGATGCAGGGGACACGGGTTCGTGCCCCGGACCGGGAAGATACCACATGCCGCGGAGCGGCTGGGCCCGTGAGCCATGGCCGCTGGGCCTGCACGTCCGGAGCCTGTGCTCCGCAACGGGAGAGGCCCCGACAGTGAGAGGCCCGCGTATCGCCAAAAAAAAAAAAAAAAAAAAAAAAGATATTGGGCATAACCAGCAACGCAGGTTCATAAGAACTTTGAATCCTCTGAAATTTCTTGTAGGAACAACTCCTGCCTGATTTACATGATTAGTGAGTGCCTAAAGCCATGCTGAGAAAAGAAAGATTTCTGTCTGGTCTCCCCCTACCAAGTTCTGTACCAAGAAAGAAGAGCAGGTTCTGACAAAGACTACACTTGAAATGGTATGACTGCTTTTATCAGGGCAGTGAGTCAGTGACTCCTCCTTACGATTCTATAATTCTTTGATTTTTAGAAGCACTTTGTTCTGATGAGATAAGTTGTTTCCACAACGTTTAACATTACTCTGGCCAAAAAGACCAAAAAAAGGACAAGGCTGAATTATTATAGAATCGATAAAGATATGGCCTCCACAAGAGCACAGAACCAGCTGGCCTTTAAAGGAGTGACTCGCTAAGGTGTGCCCTTCCCCTCTGTTTCCTTTACCTCGAGTCACTCCCTGGACTCTGACCCAGGAACAGTCAATGGAGGTACAACTGAGCTAGTAGATGCACCACTGCTTCCAACATGACACTCAGATCAACACACTTGCGTGTCATTTTTGGTTGCTTGTGTCTAGCAAACGAAAGGAAACTGCTTCATTTACTCTAACACTGCACTCTGCTGTCCCCATACTGAATTTTCAGAAACACACGCAGGTGACTTTTTTCCTTAGAAGTAGGTTGCCCTTAAAAAAAAGGAGACAAGTGGTAAATTTGAAGTGACCTTTTCTCAGAATGGGGCAGTAACTCAGTTTTTTTATTTTCGATGCCAATAGGGATATCTGAAAAATGTTTTAACCCTAACACTTTAAAAAAATTATTAGACGTCACCTAGTCTCATCAGTCCAATTGGGCGGTGGGCCATTAAATCAGACCCTTTCACTACCTAGTGTGTACCTGTAACAATCATCTTTCAGCATCATTTCTGAATCAGCTCTATGGCTACTCCCAAACTGTGAATCTATTTTTAAAATGAGTTTTTATTTTCCCCACAGCATTCTAAATGAGCTGTATACATGTACACATGTGATAGAATAGAGGTTTACAAATTTGTTTTGCAATCTTAAGGATATCTGTCTATAGCATAACTATCATCCTAAAGACTCCCTAGATAATAGGGCCAAAGGCCAGAAGGCCTTAGATTTGGAATCACAGAACCTGAGAAGTGGAGGGCCCACTGGGGATCATCTAGTCCACCCCTCATTTTATAGGTGAACTTCTCTAAGCAGGTGAAATGACATGTATGATTTCACCAAAACACTCATACTATAAACATTATTCTGCACCTTGCTTTTTTCCAGTAGTATCATGGGTGTTCCTATAAGTCCTAGATGTAGACCTACTTTTATCTCTTTTTCCAACAGTTTTAGGCATATATACACACAATAACATAAATTAAATGGGATCACATGCTGTTTTAGTTTTTTTAAACAGCTGTATAATATTCCAATGTGTTCTACCATTTCCTTATTGAAGGAAATTCACTTTTGTTTCCAGTTTTGTTGTTGATTTTGTCACTCTGAACAAAGTCAACAAACATCCTTGTGCACCTATCCTTATGCACTGGAGTTTTATTTCTTGTCCTGCCAGTAGTGGAAGTACTGGGTAGAAGACCAGTCTATTTTTTATTTTTACAGTCACTGCCACATTGTTTTCCAAAAAGGCTGAAACACTTACATTTCTACTGAAAATGTATATAACTAGGCTTCTCCTCCCTCCAACCAACAGGCATTCTTAGTCTCAGAAGAATAAAGTGAAGTCTTATTGTTACTTCAGTCTGGAGGTGGAACATCTTTTCAAATGATTCTTGGCCATTTGGAGTTGCTCTTTTTTCAGCTGTCTTTTCAAATATTTTGTCCATTTTTCTCTATTGGGTATTTGTATAAATCCTATTTATGGTATTTTTTTTTGCCATACAATTTGTTTTCTTTATAGTCATATGTATGTGTATACATAAGCACACACTTGTGTGTGTGTGTGTGTGTGTGTGTTTAAATCACAATGTATCATCCTCTATATATCCTTATAGCTTGTTTTTTTCCCCTTAGCATTCATCAGGAACATTTTCCTTTGTCAATGAATATTCATCTACCATATACTTTCTAACAGCTGGCTAGTAATAGTCCATCATACAGATAAGCCATAAGATTAAACCAGTCCCCTCTAGATTATTACAAAATATTGCCCATTTAAACAATGTTGTGATAACGATTTACATCTTTGTGCCCATTTATGCTCATTCCTTGCATGTGAAAGTAAGTTATCTTTACAGGAAGCGGTGGGGGCAGGTGGGAAGAAACATGCAAACGAACATGTAGACCCTCTACAGCAGCATGCTCATGTGAAGGAAAATCTAGCATGTGCCAGAACATTTGTGTTCTACATGTATCACCCTGATGTATTTATTTACAACATGTTTTATTTATGCACTTAATCTGAGCATCAGTTCTATTAGATAAGTTCTATTTTCTATTTCCTTTTTGCAAATGGCCAAATATAATAATAGCATTGCTGAGTGTTTTCTATGTGCCAGATTCTATTCTAAGAGCTTTATATGACTAAACCCGTTTAATTCTTCTAATTAATTTTACAGATGAAGAAACTGAAGCATAAAGAGGCTAAGCAACTTGTCCAAAGTCACACAACTAAGAAATGCAGAACCAGGATTTGCACCCAGACAACCTGTCCTTGGAGTCAGACTCTTAATCACTAGCAACACTGCTTCTCACACAGGTTAGATGAATTGCCCAGTCATTTAACTAGTAAATGGCAAAGGCAGGATTTAGAACCAGGTCTCACAGTCCCCAAAGCCTATGCGCTATGACTTGTTGGTAATAAACGAGAAGACAAAGGACTCTTTTATAGGCAGTAGAAAAATAAAAGAATTAGAGCACTGAACTACCTTTATGTCATCTAGGAATTCAATGTCCTTCCTCTGTATTGCTTTATTTGTCCATATTAAGGCACTATAGGTCTTGGTCTTTTCTTCTTCACCTTCTTTCATATGACCTATTGCCTCCCTAAACAAAAACAATAAAAGAAAGTTTGTCTGAATATATAAAATACAGACAAGACTTGCCCCAAACTTCCCTTTCTTTAAAAATAGATTTATTGAGATATAATTTACATACAATTCCCCTGTGTAACTGAACGATTCAGTGATTTTTAGTACGTTTACAGAGTTGTGCAGCTACTACCACAATCTAACTTTAGAATACTTTCATCACCCCAGAAGAGAAACTCCACACCTATTTGCAATCACTTCTCATTCCTCATTTCCCCCAGCCCTTGGCAACCACTTGTTGACTTTCTGTCTCTATAGATTTTCCTACTCTGAACATTTCATATATTAAAATGTGAATATTGTAAAATATACAATAAGTGGTATTTGATGTCTGGCTTCTTTCACTTTATAATGTTTTCGAGGTTCATCCATGTTGTAGCATGTATCTGTACTTCATCCCTTTTCATTACTAAATGATATTACACTGTATGGATATACCACATTCACATTTTGTTCGTCCATAGACATTTGGGTTGTTTCTACATTTTTGCTATTATGAGTAATGCTACTATAAACATTCATGCAGAAGTCTCTGTGTGGATGCACATTTCCATTTCTCGTGGGTATATATCTAGAAGTGGAACCGCTGGGCTATATGGTTACTCTATATTTAACTTTTTGAGAAACTGCCAAACTGTTTTGCAAAGTGGTACCAGTTATAATCCCACAGCAATGTATGAGGGATCCAGTTTCTCCATATCCTTGCCAACACTTGTTATTTTCTGTCTTTTTGTGAAGTGGGATCTCACTGTGGTTTTGATTTGCATTTCTCTAATGACTAATGATGTTGAGCATTTTTTCTTGTATTCACTGGTTATTTCGTGTATCCTTTTTTGGAGAAATGTTCACTCAATCATCTCTCCATTTTTAATTGAGTTATTTTCTTATTATTGAGTTGTAGGAGTTCTTTATATATTCTGGATACAAATCCCTTATCAGATAAATGATCTACAACCAAAACCCCCCTCTTGAAAACAAATCCAGTGAGCCTACCCTTACCTTGTGACAAGCTGCAAGTCACGGACTTGGATTTTGTTAGATGAGTTATTAATTTTCTGTAGTAGTAGAGAAAGAAAAACAATTAGCAACTCTAGTTCAGTTACAGAGTTGCAGAAACATGACAATTTCCATGTCATGAAGTGGTTTACCTGCTGAAGTTCCTTAATTTCTTGTGAAGTGAAATGTACTCTATGAGGATTCACCAGCTCAATTGCAAAGGGCCTTCCTGGCAGCACACACCCCGTCATGAAACAGAAACGTGTTGATGGAGTTAAAACATTTGGGCTAATGCAAGAGGGTTAGGAGGTGTGAAAAAACGAGTTGAGCTCTAGAGGACTGAAAGTTTAGTGACATGACTACATCTGGGGGAGAGAAGAATGTGTGAAAAGAATCATGGGGCTTTTTGGGGGCTGCTAAACCCCAGGACAGGCAATATGTAAAAATGACTGCTTTCCCAAAAGTCCACGAACAAGCCTGTGTTAATTACAAAATCAAATCCAAACAGCCACTAATTGACTTGGTTACACTAACATAATGTTGTCACATGCAGCAATGCCCAGGTATACCAAATTGAAATACATTCTCCTAGCCTAGTGAAATGAAAAGCTGAGATTCCATGAGAAGAAGGGACTATAAATCTCGAATACCTCAGGATTACTCGCATCATCCTTCTTGTAATGCAACAATGTAAAATGAGAGAAATGAAGGCTAAGAGAGCAGAAGCACTTTTTAAATGAAGACATTTTGCAATTTAAATGAGGTGCATTTTGAAAATTGTACTGGTACTGAAATGTTATTAAAAGGAACAATTAATTATCAATTTTTGGAAAAAATCAGGCACCTCTTTGTTAATGCACATAGAAGTCCCTTATAACCTACAGGTATTCAATAAAGATGGCCTCTGAAGAAATGATCCCTGTTAAAACATAGTCATATAATTTACAAGGGTAGCTCCATAATCCACAAGGCTTCCTCACATGGAGAAGCTCTGGGCTCTGCCAACTTTGATTCTGACTAAGTGACTACAAAAAAGCTGCTGTCTGAAAAGGGTGATAATCTGAAAGTTAGTTCCAGTCAAGTGATATTGTCACAATCTTACCATTTCCTAGTGTTCTCACATCTACATCTTCTCTCCCAGAGGATGAAAAATTAAAGCCTTTGGAAAGCAGAAAAAGAAAAGAAAAAAAAAATCAGAGACATAACAGTGCTAAGACTTTCATTCCCATCCTTTGGTAGAAACCCAATTTGTCTTAAACAATCTACAGGAGAATCCCAAGGAATAGTCATCATCACACCTCTAATCCCAATCTCTACTAAAAATAGCAATGATAATAATAAATACCATTTATTGAGCACTTATTACATACCAGGTACTGAGCTAAAATTCTGCATACATTATTTCATTCAATCCTTATTATAACCTTATGAGGTAGGTATTAAATAAAAGAACACCAAGCTTCTGAAACGTTAAGTACTTTTCCCAAGGTAACATGATTCAATGACAGAGCTAGATGTTTCTGATGTCAAAGCCAGACCTTACTTATCATCCCAGTCCACCATCTCATGGGAAAGCCAAAGGCAGAGCACTGTTGGGAGGGAGGCCCCACTACCACCCTGGCTACAAACTTCTGGTGAAAAATCTATCTTTCCTCTTTTCCTTAAAACAAAAGAAAACAAAATAAAAAACATTATTTGAGAATTAAACTCTATGAAAAGAAGAGGAGGGGAAAAAAAAGGTTTGATTCTAAAAGGAAATTCATTATGTAAGCAAACCTAAGCTGGAACCACAATATAACTAGTATACATTTTAAGATAGATGGATCATCAGACTAAAAGCTGCAAATATTGGAATGGGAAAGTGGTCAATACAGTGTGGGTGGGCAGGGGAAGTGGTTCCATGACAACTTTCTTAGATACAGAAATAACTGATGATTTCACCACAGCAAAGATTACCATGAGCAGGCATTATTCTAAGTACTTCATATATGTTAACACTATGAGGTAGATACTATCATTATCCCTATTTTATTTATAAGGAAGGTGAGACAGAGACAGCATAAGTAACGTGCCTAAGATCACATCACTGGTAATTGGTGGGGTCAGGATTTGAACCAGCCTGGCAGTCTGGCTCCAGAGTCTCTTAATCACTGTCTACACTGCACCACCACAAAGACAGCTGGAAGAGCTCAGACTCGTGCCAACTGGGACAAACAAGACCAATCAGTCCTCTTGTACCAGGGATTGGGAAAGACTAGGATGTTTTGGAAACCCTGGTCAATCCATAGTTCAGCCACTTCGGAGAGCACAAGATGAGGAAGGACAAGATTGCTGGGAAGGACAGACAGGAAAGGGAGAAGGGAAGGAGGGTCTGTACCATTTTGACAGACATTTTTCTCCCAGGAAAGGTTCAATATGCAAAGGTCCCGTGTAGATTTTAGAAAAAGGAAGGCTAAAAGGCTTGAAAAGTGCTATAAAAACTACACTGAAGATTAGCTCTCCTTTCTAGGATGTTTAGCTGTGAAGAAAGTAAGATTTCACCCTTCCTTCACCTTTAAGACATCCCTTTAGCAAGTCAAGGCCAACACTTGTTGGAAACATGGGCTCCAAGCTGTTGTCTGTCACCCACTGCCAAGGTGAAGTGGGCTCTTCTCTGCCCCACATGGCCCAAAACTGTGGGTCTCCCAGAGAGGACCAACCCAGGACTGGTTAGGTAAGGCCTAGGTATCTAAGGTCGGCCTAGAATTCAAGCTGCTCAGAGGTCTGGGTAACTTGTGCAGTGTTAACACCTGGGGACTAGCCAAGCGGGCAGCCACGAGGGGCACAATGTCAGGCTCTTCTCCAGGTGGAGAATCTACACCAGGCAGGTAGTAGGATTCTGCGGACCATTAAGTCCCAAAGAACCCTCCATTCCCTGTCTATACTCCATTGTCAAGCAGCTAATAAACCTATAGCAGGGCTTCCCTGGTGGCGCAGTGGTTGAGAGTCCACCTGCCGATGCAGGGAACGTGGGTTCGTGCCCCGGTCCGGGAAGATCCCACATGCCGTGGAGCGGCTGGGCCCGTGAGCCATGGCCACTGAGCCTGCACGTCCGGAGCCTGTGCTCTGCAACAGGAGAGGCCACAGCAGTGAGAGGCCTGCGTACTGCAAAAAAAAAAAAAAAAAAAAAAAAAAAAAAAACCTACAGCAACATCAGCAGCTTCTAGTCAGAGTCAACAGACTCAAGAGTAGCGCGAACGAGGGATGGATAGCTACATGGAGAGTTCAAAATGGCATCTGGGAAGCTGAAAGATACTCCCTGGGGTGGGGGTGGGGGGCTGTAGTTTGTCTTATACCTGCCCACCTCCATCTCTAATCCAGGCATAATACTGGGGAACCAGGGCCCTACAGTGACTAAGCCATAATATGTGACTGATAGGGGTGGAGGGAATGACAGGACACAAAGAGGTAGATCTCCTAGTGACCACTCAATCAGACCAGAAATCTCAAATTCATAAATTAGCCCATAAAACTTCCCACAAATTCCAGCCCATCAACAAGAAAAAAGTACAGAAAACTAGGCTCTTGAGAAGTCCAAAGAAACATTAAATCCAGATTAAGGGAGAAGGGGTATTTATTATATCTTTTAGAAAAATGTTGCAAATTTGGATCCTACATTGAGAAATACTTCAGGGGGCAAACTTTAAAAAATAATTTGCAATTATGAATAATAAATGACAAAAAAAGGAAAAGGAGTCACTGCCTTAAATATGAGGAAACATATGCTTAAAATTTAGTTGATTTTTCTAAACTCACATTACGCCTTGCCTTATCCCCCTAATCCTGTGAGTTCTACAGACTTCTGCTCAATGGAACAGATATTTCAAACATACAAACAAACAAACAACAAGGACAAAACCAAGGGCAAGAATGATCAGGAACTGTAAGGGGTTCGATAGTCTGTAGTAGCTCTCATACCTGGGGGCAGATAGACAATGGGACTGAAGGATGGGCGGAGGCCAGATGATGATGGTCTCAGAATATCAAGTTATATAGTTTGGACTTTACCCTGTAGCTAGTCACTGACCAGTTTTCAGCAGGGAACTGACATGACAAATATTTATTCCATAAGTGAAGTAATAAATGTATTAGGAAAACATTTCTTAGACATATTGATTTTGAGAGTGTGTCAAAGTTTTACTTATTAACTAGAGAATGGCAAGTAGAGAATATGTGTCAGTCTGAAGTGGCTGACAAACAAGTTTGTATCTCCCGCGGAGGGGAAGGAGTACTAGTTACTTCTGCTTTATAGAAGTAGCTAGGCTGCTTCATGCAATACTGGTTTATTTTCATAGAGCTGTAAAGCACAGAGGTACAACAGTCAGAACCATTTTCCCAGAGCTGTCAGATGTGAATCACAGAAGTAACAAGTAATGTATCTGAGAAGCACAAGTTTAGCAAATCGATGCTATTAATCAGGCATTTCGAACAACAAGGTTTTATTTCATGACAAGGAGGAGCCAGTTAGCACAGAGACCCAGAGGTCTGCTTTTTCTCAAGCGGCTCTTAATAAATTTCCTCAGCACACAATTACAGATGCTAAACACACAGTTTGCTTTATTTTCAGTTTGGGGAAATTTTTATTCCCTCCTCAAATGGAAAATGACAACAAATCACCTTCATGAAAGCTTGCAAGGGGGAAACAGATAGCTATTTCAGAGCCCCCCAACAGCCCTCTTGGTAATGGAGGCTTCCTTGGGACCCAAATAATCAGAACTAAATCTTGAATCTTCTTACAGAAAGGGAATAAGGTAGCCCCCCAAAAAGAGTTTGAAGGATACTTTTCATGCTAACGCTTTATTTTCACTTCTTCGTAACTTGGATAAGTCTTATGAGATAACCAGTGTGTAAATATTAAATTAAGTAGGTAAAAGCTCGTGGCAATAGCCCTCTACAGCTAAGATTTTGAAAAATATAAGGTTGCTAGGTTAGTTTCTTCTCCATTCAGTAAACAATTCTTAAAGGCCCTTTTTAAAAAGGCCCACCTACCTGATAGGCAACAAATTATAAGAGGGATATGGTTTTTGAAGTGTTTCTCTTTCCTCTTAACAAGCAGAGAGCTGGAAGGGATAGCCACGTCTCATTTTGGTCACCTGCTCGCCATTCCTAAAGCAGGCTTGTCTTAAGGTTTGTCAGAGAAAAAGATGGATGTCTCGGTCTATCTGGTCCTTCAAAAAGGGTGTTCTCGGACTTCCCTGATGGAGCAGTGGTTAAGACTCCATGCTCCCAATGCAGGGCCTCAGGTTCAATACCTGGTCAGGGAATTAGATCCCACATGCATGCCGCAACTAAGAGTTCACGTGCCACAACTAAGGAGACTGCCTGACACGACTGAGGAGCCCATATGCTGCAACTAAGACCCGCCATAACCAAATAAATAAATAAATAAATTTCTTTTTAAAAAAAAATGTGTTCTAATTATGCTAGGAGACCCACTCCAAAGAGTATGATATACTTATTCATTGTCTACAGTTTCTCCTGATGTACAACATGGTTTCTTGTGATTGAAATCTTAGTCCCTTTCCTCTAGTCTAATCCTAGGTGAAATCACAAGGTTTTTTACTCCTTTGACCTGATAGCCCTATTGAGCAAAGAAAGCATATGCCTGACAGGATCTGACTCACCCCACAAACCTGGGCTCATTAATACTTAGGAAATTAAAACAACACAACTACTATTAAGTCTTTGTAAAATGGTAGCTAGTGATCTATTTTCTCTAGGCTTGAACTTTATTCTAGGACACTTTAGCCATTAACATGGAAGCTGGGCATTTGCCAGTGATTATTCTTGAACAAGCACTGGATGTGGAAGCTGTATTTTAATTACCTCATATTCCCCAAAAGAGGCAGAGGCTCAAGGTGTCCCAAGGTCAGAGCTTAAGTGCATTCATTTAAAGTAGTTTCAATTGTTTTGAATTTGCCCAGGAAAAAGCGTAATCTTGAGAGAGGAGAGAAATCCTAGGGCACCTTGGCTCAAATCCAGCCCAGGGCAGAGGAGCTCAGGACACGGCGGTCCCTGTTCGCAGGAAGCTGCCAGCCAAGGGGCCCAGACTTGGTGGTGGTTTACAAAATATAGACATCTTTCCTGCCACCTCCAAGAAGTCTATTCATGAATGACAATGTAACTAAAATATGAATATTATAACACTTACTCTCTGCTTTGAACACTGTCAAAAGATGGTCTGAAATTAATTCTTCCACTGAAGAGTCCAGCTTCCTTTCTCCATCAATTATCCAAGGAGTTTGTGGTAGATTCCTGGAGTATTTATTATATCTCCCTGCCAAAGAAATATAAAGGTTACCTGGATGGAATGGTATGCTTAACACAATAGGATAAAAAGGAAAGCAACAGCTATTTATTGAGTGCCAGTATCCTAGGTGCTATGATATAAAACAAGGCTTAGCCTTCAACTAACTTACAATCTAATTTGGAGAGTCAACACATACACATAATTAAATGAAAAAATTTAAGGTAGCAATAGAAGAGATGGCTAAAGACACGGTATGAATCATCAAATGAGTTCTAAAGGAATGCTCAATATACTTATTAATTTTTTTGGCTGACTGAACAAGTTACAATATTATGGAACACACTATGAATCACTTAAAAAAAGAGCAACTACTGTTTTTATGCCTGGTTAATAATACTCTCAGTGTAATAGTCATTGGTGATCATGTATTCCAAAGAATTCAAACACAGGAAATTTTGAAGTTTTTGTAGGCAAAAAAAAAAACAAAAAAAAAAACCCCTAACAGAATATGACTCACTGTTTATGAAAAAAGCTACGCCAAGGAAGGTAGCTTCTATTACCCCAGGGCAGGGTATTATAGTCAAGACTAAAGAACAATTTCATTTCAGCTATTACTATGAAACAGCTGTAGCTTTCAAAACAAAAACTTTTTTTCAGGATTGATTTCATGTTATAAAACATCCTCTCCCTTCTCCTGACCAGTTTCAGGTCTGTACATACCCATATTTTTACCTGGCCATCTCTGATGAAAACTATTAAAACCTGGGAAGTATCATTTCCCTTCAACATGGCATTTTAAATAACAAATCTCCTGAGTGACCCTTAAGAATGCCTACAGAACCTACAATAAACTTGGTTATCAGCTCTAGTTCTCAAAAGAGTTAACTAATCAGAAATTAATAACAACAGTAAGAAGGAAACAGAGGAGGAGTTAGTTGAGTTTTTCAGAAAGGAGAGAAAATTGACAATGTAAGTATATCCTGGACTAAATATTTTACCAGCCACAAAAACAGCACCATGAGCACATTCAATTTCAACAACACTGCATACAGCCTTTGGTGAGTTTGGAGGACAAGGAAACTGCCTGCAAAACAAAATAAATTTTACAGCTACTATTTTCCAGACATGATATTGAACCACATAACTAAGATGAATCAGCACTGTCTGAGTTACACAGAGCCTGAGTCTCTCAAGGACTAAGCCTCTCCCTAATTTTAAGTTTTGGAACCATAAGGGTCTCTTAGGCCTCTGGAGTACCACTTTTAATACATGAGAGTGGCACTAAGTAAATAAGGGCTCGCTAGTAACATTCATGCTCAGGAGGCCTCATGTTCCCAAATGACAGTTTCCAAAATCAACCTGGAGATTTGGGGGAAAAAAAATCCATCTATATGTAGTGGAAACCTCTCCAGGTTCATTTTGCTATCCATGAACACTTGCTGCTGGCTGACAAGGTCCTCAGTCATTTGGGTAAAGCTGGTGTGCAGTCAGAGACTGGCCCCATGAGCATGTCCCACCTGTGGGGAGGGTACTCCAACATTTTTCTCTCTTTTTCCTCTTCATTTCAACTATGACCTTGGGAATCAGACCACAGAGCCAGAAAAAGTGGAATATGGCAGACTCTATCCTTTAGCTAAGAAACTTCAATCCAGCTGAGGACAGACCAGAAAGAGCAATGTATGGCTTTATTCTCTGTCCACCATCTGAGAAATTCCAGAGCCATGGAATGGAATCTACCTGTAAATGACTAGATGTGCACTTAATCCAAAATGCTTGTCTTAAAGTTTTCATTCCGTTTCCCAAGATGTCTTAACAAAGAAAGCACTTAGAAACTCAGGAACTATTGCTTGTGGAGAGTAACTGTCTTTACTTCCTAAAGTTTAATAGGGAATTCCCTGGCACTCCAGTGGTTAGGACTCTGTGCTTCAACTGCAAGGGGCGCAGGTTCAATCCCTGTTCGGGGAACTAAGATCCCACAAGCCATGCAGCATGGCCAAAAAAAAAAATTTTTTTTTAATAAAAATATTTCCATTCTGAGACTCATGTTTAGTCAGTAAAATATATGAAACATTCCTCATAACTTCTTCTGGAAGGGTAACTATGATAATATTTTATTAAATAAAATGAACACACTGAGAATTAAATCTAAGATTTACTGTAGTTCAGTATATTTTAACAAGAAAGGAAACTCAGGGGCCCTTTTCTCCCTCTTTTGAAGACGTACAATAACAGGAAATCCAGGATAAAGGATGTAATGGGGCCAGTCGTAGGCTAGAGAATCAGGAAACCTGGCTCTACGTCCACTCTCTACTGCCCAGTTGAAATCTTAGGCAAGTCAACTCCCTCTTTGGACCTCAATATCCTCCTCTAAAAGATAAAGAAGTTGGACATGATTCATAAATTCAAATATTAATTTGACATTTACGAACACCACTACATGCCAGATACTGAGCCAGGGATTGGGGATATAATAAAGATTAAGACACAATCCTGTTCCCTAAAATATATCCAGTCTTGTTTTTGAGATAATCCAGATTATTTCTAACATTCCCTTTATTCTAAAATTCCACGATTATTTCTTGTTTCTATAATTCTACTTACTTGCGGAAATCCTCTTCTTTAATCTTATTCAAAGCTTTCATAACTGCCATTCTAGTGAATACTGACTATATAGGGTAAAATGAAAAGAAAAGACATTTATCACCTATATAAGTGACTCATCATTCAACTCATCAGAGTTGAAACAAAGAACACAGTTGGAGAAATTATATCATTTTAAACCATACTTAAAAGGGAGAAATATTTACTAACTTCAAGAAAATAAATGAAGCACAAGTGTTCATACTGTCAGTTCTGTGATTGGTAGACCCTATAACCCTTCTCTTCAATCTAGTCTATGTCTCTAATACCAGGTGGATCTAGCAGAATGTCTTCTTCACTGCACTCTCCCATTCCCCTCAAAATGTGGTATTCCTCAAATACAAAAATGATGACATTGCAGGAAATGTGCTTTGAATATTTTTTCCTAGACCTCAAAAGAAGTTTAGGCTGACCCATCTATCTTTTCTTCCCTACATCCCTTCAGGGGCCATGGTATATAGTTTAGGAGTTGGCTGCCAGGGTAAGGGGTAAAACAGAGCCAACCAGCCTGACTTGGCATCTAGCAATTCAATATCACTCACCAACCTCTGAGAAAGTAAATGAATCCACTATACTGAATAAAAGGGCATCTACAAATGTCCCACTCTGGGTTTTTTAAAATAAGAAAAGCCAAACCTCGTGGTAGATATACTAGAACTAATTAGTGCATATATTTGTGGTCACTGTGATAAATCACAATTATTTCTTCTGTTATGAGAAATTATACTTGACTGAAAAGAAGAATAATGTAGGTATCTAAATAGTTTATCATCAAAGAAATGATTTTCTAAACCATATTCTGGGGAACCCTAAGGTGTCGTAGGGTTAGAATTAAAAATTAAGTACCTGTTTGTTAAGATATGAAATCTTAGGCCTGAAAGAATCTCAGAAGGTCATTCAAATTATTCCCAGCCATAAGGCAGGAAAACTACATTTAAGACTATACAACACCTACTGGCCAAATGGCGTGGTGTCCATGATCATTTGACAAAAACTTCCTTACTCTATTATTTGACGCTGGTACTTATATACTTCCTCAAAGATAACAAAAAATAAAACTAGATCTTTAATATAAATATGGCTTACAGCTCATTTGGGCAGAGCTTCCCAATTGGTATGGCAAAGCACACCACTGGGCTACAGTTGTGCCCAGATCCCTCTAGTTCACAAGGGCTGAGGGGCAGGGCCTGGAACAATGAGAACCCCCAGGCCTATTACTTACAACTTAGAGCAACTTCATCTGTTAACCTCAGGGTGCTGGCCAAACATGGCAATGTTCTAGGTATACCATGATGTAAGAAAAGGAGGCAAGCAGTGTTTTAGGCTTCCTGCATTTCTGATTATTTCCACACAGGGCATTTGGCAAATGTTACAAACTCCCCAACCCTCCCTTCCCACCCCAGGCAAGAGGAAAGACCAAAAGATGTATCTTTGGCAATAAATAACAACCACAACAGCAAAATTGATGTCGGTAAAACTAGGAATGCCTGAGTCTACACAAAACCAGCTAAGTAACTGGGGTGTGAAAGCTTGCCAATATCGTGCCATGCTATTCTATCCTGGCATAATAGAAACTAAAAGTACATGCTAACTAATTTTTCTCATTAACATGAAGACCAGCTCACATCAGACAGTAAAGGAGAGTTTAAATAAAATACCTTTTGGCAAATGTAGCCTGAAATAGGCTCTATTAATTCAGGACTGTTCTAAATAAAATAATTTACTTTGGATTATATTTTCAAAATACCGATTTCTAGAAAATAAATATTAGACAAAAGTTTGGAATGGTGATGATACTCAACAGGTATTTTCCCAGATGACATAATCTTGGGGAAACAATCCAGACACTGACACAAGCATGAGAACATTTGTGTGTTACGACTTCTCAGCCAAAGGCAAAGGTGTTGAGAATTGAAAAAATGGAAATAAATGTAGCAAATGGAAATATTTAAAGACTGATTCTTAGTATAATAGATTGCCAACATTTCTAATGCATATCCTTTTTGTTGTTAATTTGAATATTCAGCTCAGACAAAACTCACTAAAGAGTAAGAAGCAGGAATCCTTCCTTACCTGTTTGTTTTTGGCTGGCTTGAAACAATCTGGGCATGTCGCACGTCTAAGTAAAATTCAAGGTAATATAAAAGATTAATGAGTTTATTTTGGGGAGGATAAAATTCAAATATATTTTATACAACATGGCTGCTAAATTCAGGATATCAGAAGCAGACAAAATGAATCCCTATATGAGCTGCATTGGTTTGCCTAGACCCTTATGTCAGACAGCTCACAACCTACTAAGACATGACAAGTTCTAACAGGCTCATTAGAAAGAAGAGCAATACTATTTTCATGAAAATCAAAAAAATATTAACAATGTTGCACAATTGGCATTGTTGTTTACATTGTAACTTACAGGAAGTGGCAATCCTCAACTGTTTCTGGGTGAGCAAAGACCACACTCACTTCAAACAAGCTCTAAAAATTATAAAGACAGTTTAAAGATGAGCAAAAGGAAACTAACATCTAACAACTTATGAATGGAAACAGAAATTAACTCTCAAAGATTGGCTCAGAAAAAGAGTGACAAGGAAAACTGGAAATACTACTGTTTTCAAATCAGCTTGTTCACAGGGCAGCTGTAAAGGAAATCGTCTTTTTTTTTTTTTTAACTTCTAAAACTCAATCATCAGTGATCCTACAAAAAACAACTTTAAAACAAAATTTAAAATAGATTTGTATGATTTTTTGTATATGTATACATTTTTGTACAAGTATATTTTTTCTACATGTATATATTTTGTATAAGGTTATACAAAATTCCACACTGAGAAAAATATATAAATGTACAATTAGGTATGAAGATGAATGAGAATTCAGGGAATTGGAAAGGGATAACTGAAAGAAATGAAGAATTACTCCTCTCAGTACTATGATTAGAATTATTAGCAAAGCAAATAGCACTTTATGCACATGCTTAAAAACTCTGTATGAGGCTTGTTTTAAGTGCTCAAACTTCTTAATGGATTTAACTTTTAAAAGCAAGATCTTAATTTTTTGTTTTATTAAAAAAGTGATCATAATAAATTATAAAATAATCAAACAGGATGGGTTTTCAATCCCATTCCACTGAGGTAGAACCAGTAACAGTTTGGCATGTTTCCTTCTAGCCATTTTTATGAATATAAACATAAATGTATATACTTCTTTGTATATTAAACAGACTTGGAAAATTGCTTAATTCAATTAATACTGCATCATGAACATCTTTTCCACTCTAGGGACTGTCGGACGTTTAAGTTTTAGTTACGTTTTTCTGTTTTTAAAAAATGCCACAATGAACATCCTTGTACACAAAAAAGCACAAGTTCATACTCTATATACATTTACCTCCATGGAGATTATACAAAATTCCACACTGAGAAAAATATATAAATATCATACCATATAACAATTTTTCCTTTTTTATTGAGTTCTATATTTACTGATTGCATCGGATCGTCAGCAGGCTTATTAGCGACTCTATAATCACAATAGTGAATAGCTAAATTTTTGCTCTAGTCTAATCTACAAAATAAAATTAAAATTACAACACATTCCTTTTACTCAAGAAAACTTCATTCATCCTGAATCCATTAGAACATTACCGCATCTTTTGTTTTCTATTTTCTGTTCTCACTGATTCAACGTGTAAAATTCTGTGCTTCAAACTGAAATTTGAGGTTAAAATATTTTGCATCAATGACTTCTCTAATTTCCAAAGTACTTTCATCACCTCATTTCCTCTTCATACTATCTGTGAAGTGGTTTTATTCTCTATTCTCTTAGTATTCAGTTTAAAGGACAGAGCTTACTCTTACTAACAGAGGGAAACAGAGCTATATAACTCAGAACAAGGAAAAATTTTTAATTACTTAGCTTTGAAAGATGGTTTTGTGACTTTACTTGAATAGGGGTGTGTCTGATATTCAGGGAATTTCCTTCATGCAAAATGATGAAGCAATGGGGCCATACTATTAAAGTCTAATTTAAGAGGAGCTGGGAATATGTCCTGTTTCCATGTCTGGAAACCTATTGAACTCTTCCCTAAAATTCAATCCATTTCAAAGGCTGAGGCAAGGTCTGCCTTGGAATAGGGGAGATGGTAAGTGTTCTGGTTTCAAAGGCAGTCTGCTTAAAATTAAACAGAGGGACCTGAGATACGAACAAGGTGGGATAGGTTGAGCCCATGCTCACTGTAGTTGAATAGGGTCTGTCTGCATATTTGAAAACAAAATTAGCCGCAGATAACCAAAATTAAATAGTCTAGAGTTGACTCCATACTAGTTCATAGTTATTTATGTTTAGCTTTGTATCAGTAAATCTGTCTATCTAATTAAACTATAAGTATACTAAAGGCAAAGATTCACTTCTAACCTTTTAAGGTCAATTAGGATACACTGCACCTGTTATAAGTGTGTTGGATCACAAAGAAATCTTTAAAAAAAAAAAGAAAGAAAGAAAAACTTTAACCTCAATTTAAGACTGTTAGAAATTAACATTTTAAAAGTTCAAAAATCCTTCATTGGATTATTGAAAGAGAAGATTCTTTTGGATAACCAAAACTCTGCCATATAATGAAGTAAAACTAGTAAAACCACAGAATAAAATTAACAATGCTGATGACCCAATACCTTTCCATCAATGGGAACACCCAGTTCCTCTGAAAACAGGGGGTGAGTTATCCATTTGTAGGCTTCTTTTAGCTGAACTGTATCATTTCTTTCCAGCGACAGACTCTGCTTTCTGAATAACATAAAAATTAATTCACTGACATGAAAAGCTTCATTTTTATGAAAGCAAGAATTTATGTGATTATTAAAAAGTATGTATTATTGAGTGCCTACTATGTCCCAGGCACTATTCTACACATTAGATAGAAAGCAGAGACCAAAGCAGACAAAAATTCCTCAGTTCATGGACCTATATTCTAGTAGAATCAAGAAACTGCTTTTTTTTTAATGGCATATAAGACAGTTTTTGAAGCTTCAAAGACAAAAGCATACAAATGAGGTTTTTCTGAGATACAATTGCCAGATTCCAGGATTTATACATCAGAAGATGGAAAGGTGGAATAGAGAGGATTATTTATTGCTTAGAAACTACAAACTGTGTATTACAATAATCTCAGACCAAAAATGTTTGTATCTACTCTCTTCCTGATAATGGAGGCTTACTTTTGGGAAATTGATGTAAAAGCTGTACTTCTCTTTACTGGTGAAGAACAAGTATTAAATCCTAAAGTATCAGTGTTCTAGAATGCTTATCAATTTAACAACATATAAATATCTCAATAAATATTTTACATTACCCCCAAATCTACTCATGAGCCAATAAATAGGTTTGGGGAAGTCCCAATTATGAGTTCTAGCTTTTAGTTTGTAACCTAAAATGAGATAGAAAGGAACTGAAGCAAAAGGAAAGAAAAACATGGTATGGTAATATTTAAACAGTCCTACTCTGCAATATCACTATTAAACAGGCTGTATCATTCAAATAATTAAAACTTCAAATCAGTCTTATAGCTATTTACAGGACTGCTTTTAACAAAAGAGGTGTTTAGGCCAACTTGTGAATCATTTCTTTCAATGTCCTATTTTCACTATTAGAAAGGACAATATAGTCAATACCCATTGTAATTTAATTCCTCAAGACCAAAAGACACTACGAACTACAGGTAGAAAACAAAAAATAATTTAGCTAATGGCTAAACTTAATTGATCTAAATACACACACACACACACACACACACACACACATAAAGACCACTGTCCCTCTAAAAATGCAAATTAAGAAATAGTTGATCTACCCATTCTTATCCAGCTGAGAATAACTGGTTAAACAGAATGCTTTCATATGCTTTGGGATTGTGGTCTAACAATGAAATACTCTGATAAGCCCTACATCTGACAAAAAAATTAAGTTACTTCTTTACACTTAAGAAATTATTCAAACACTGAGCGTTTTAGCTTCATAAACCGTTCCTAGTTCTCTGACTATCAGAAACATTTTAGAAATTTTCAGACTATCTTGATATTATATCAACAGTTTAACTAATGATATTTGCATAAAATAGCATCGCAGTTGAAAAGTAAATAATTAAGGGATGACCATATATTTTAAAGAATAAAAAGGTGAAACAGAAAACACAAGAATGGAAAACCCTTTAAAAATTGTTTAGACTCTAGAGAGTACAAAGGATTGTAGCCAAAGCCAATCCTAAAAATGGATTAAAACATTACTCATTATATATTTAAGAAAACTGATACTTTAAGTCCCTCATGTCTTTGAAAAACATTTAAAGCACGTTAATCCAGTTTAAAAACTTCAACTACAGGTATTTCTTCCTTCCAGATTAAAGAGCTATAAGAAAGGGTTAAGAGACATTTTGGAAACCTTAACCTCACATTTAAGGCAAAAATACAATACTTAAAACTCCAAATTTTCAATCCTGCAAGTTGAACGTGGCTAATAGCTTTTCTAATATAATTTAGGGTGAATGTTTTCACAAAGGTCCTTAGCTTATGGCTGATGGTCCTTTAGAGGAATCAGTAGTCATTAAGGTAAATTCAGTACCAATTTAATACTTAGTAACTGCATTTCCCTCTTTCCTCTGTTAGATAACTAATGATGAGGATATCAATTAGGATCACTTTTGCTATAGATACAACAGGATAACCATTCTAAAGCAAACATGAACCAAAATATCCAAAACATTTTTTCCTAAATTCCTTGAATCAATTCTTTAACGGCAATTCCTCCACAACCTTTTGATATTAGAATGAACTAGGGACACTGAGAGAAAAGACTACTATTCTATATTTTTTTCTGTTCTAGTATCCCTATATTGATCAGGATCTTTTGGAAGAACTAAGCTTAGTTTAAAATACTTCAATAAGAAATAACAACAGCAAGCAAGGTAGATGGAAACTGGAAACATTTAAAATATAGCATGCTCTGACTTGACTATGCTAACAAATTTCTCAAACATAGGACCAAATTTTATTATGCCAGAATAACAAGCATTTGAGACTAACTTAACATAACTGAACAGAACCCCCAAACCTTTAATAAATATGTGGTTATTACCCTTTTAAAAATGCAGATGTGAAATACAACATACACAAAAAAGCCAAATCAACTAATTTTCTATAAAACACCAAGTATGAGATTCTGATACAGAAATTTATACTTCTCTCTGTGGTTTTCTTTCCAGAGTACACAGGAAACTCCAGTAGTCACATGGTCCTTTTCATACTGGTATAAAATTTTTAATTTCAAAATCCAGAAAGCTCTGGGAAATTAAAGATTTTTTCCTTAACTCAGTTGGCAACCAAACTCTGACTTGAACATGTGAGGCTATTTATTTAGACTTTGTTTATCAAATTTATTGTGACTATTCATATATTTCACTGCAGAAATATTAATGTTTGATTATATAGTACTACCCCAGACCCTGGAGGAGATGGGTATATTTTATATGGTATTTATACTGCATTACATTTCCAAAGTCTAAAAAATTCTAAATTTCAAAACACATTTGGCACCAAGGGTTTCAGATAAAGGATTGTGGACCTATGTTTTCTATGTCTTATCTATGTACACTTTGAAATACAACAAAAACTAAGATGGGTAGCTGGATAAATTGATAGGTATATAATAAAGCAAATAAAGAAAAATAGCAATAAGTATAGAATCTAGGTGGGTATATGGGTGTTCACTGTTGTTCTGCCTTAACTAGGACTTTACTATGTATCTTTTATAGCATAATTAGTTTTATAATTTAGTTTCTAAGATTAGTATAAAATGTGTTCCTTTAAAATAAGTTGCCAAACTACATGCATTTACATTCATGATAAATCTACCAAAAAAAAAAAAAATGAGTCTGCTTTAATAGACTACTAATATGCTGTGCAAATAAACCAATTAAACAAGGTTAACACCTTAAATATATACAATAAAAATTTCCTCTTTGTGCCAATTTCTCTAGCAGCTAGTGAACTCCCTCTAAAAAAAGAGATAGTAGTAGTAAAAGTACTTTAAGAATCAGGTAGCTTATATTTAAAGGGTAGTAAAAATTCCCTACCTAAATTACTTACCCCATTTCCTGTTTTACCAGCAACCATGCAGCATGCTGTAGGCAATTTAGTCACACCCAGAAAGAAAAGGGAAAAAATGTTCATTGAAATTTGGTTCCAATATCATTAGTGAACTGCCTAAGTAATTTGCTAATCAAACTCTCCTTTTTAGGAGAGGAGTTAGTGTTCAGAAATTCGGCAATGACCTCAATCTCATTTAAAATCAGAAGTGAGGTAAGATGCCACTTTGTAGTGCTGGCTTGCTGTGGCCTACGAATTCAACAGTGGTATCCCCCTCCTCCCCACAGATTTCTATTTCTCATTAATGAGTTACAAGTGTTTTTTAATATGGGTAGCTTACATTTTTTAAAAAAAAATCTTACTATTTCATAGGGGAAAGCTCAAAGTGATTGAGGAGTACATACTATGTCCCCAAAGAAGGCCTCAGTTTTTTGTTTTTGTTTTTGTTTTTTTGTTTTTTTGTTTTTTTTTTTCCGTACGCGGGCCTCTCACTGTTGTGGTCTCTCCCGTTGCGGAGCACAGGCTCCGGACGCGCAGGCTCAGCGGCCATGGCCCACGGGCCCAGCCGCTCCGCGGCATATGGGATCCTCCCAGACCGGGGCACGAACCCGTATCCCCTGCATCGGCAGGCGGACTCTCAACCACTGCGCCACCAGGGAGGCCCTGTTTTTGTTTTTTTAATAGAGCTAACATTTTTAACGCTAATTAATGATATCCACATGTAAGTGTTTAGGAGTAAAATGTGCTAATGTCTATAACTCACTTTGAAATACAACAAAAACTAAGATGGGTAGCTGGATAAATTGATAGGTATATAATAAAGCAAATAAAGAAAAATAGCAATAAGTATAGAATCTAGGTGGGTATATGGGTGTTCACTGTACAATTCTTTCAACTTTAATATAGTTTTGAAAATTCTCATAATTAAATGCTAGGGAGAATGTTCTGGGAAGGATTAATAAAAAACTGAAAAAGTTGCTAAAATGAAAACAATAACATTCACAGTCATGGTCGTTATGAGGATTAAGTGAAATTCATATAAAATGCTTTGCATGGTAAGTGTGTGACACTAAGATTTCTCAGTTTGCCATTAGACTCCCATAGCTTTCACCTTAAAGAAAGGTAATACATGGCCTGCCTCGTATATACAGCATTCTGTGAACATGACAGAAGCATACATGTGTAAGTCAATAAAATGCCATAAGTAGTCTCTGCTTCTACATGTCACAAAAATGGCCAGTCACATCCACTTCAAGACCTGGAGAAAGAGAGGGACAGAGAGAGCAAGACAGAGAGAGAGAGACAGGGAGACAAAGACAAAGAGAAAGAGAGAGACAGAGAGAGACAGAGAGACAGAGAGAGAGAGAGAGACAGCTTTTGTTGTGCATATGTAGAACCCTGTCCTTTTAAATTTCAAGTGGCTGGTGGGGCACCAGAGACTGCTAAAGACTTAGGATCATTTGGAAACATTAGGTGCATTACTTTGTTCAGACATGAGCCAAGCAGAATAAATTAATCACTAGCTAGGTAAGAACTAGAACTGTTCCCAATGCCTAAATGTCTCATCAGTACCTTCCGATCTGTTAGTTTTGTTTACTTTGCTAGCTCAAACTAATACCTTTATAGCGCTGCAAGACCCCTTCCTTCTTGCCTTCCATTTACTCAAGCCCTCTCTGAAAGTGCATGGGCATGGTGTAATACACAAATTATGAGTTGTCAGAAGACCTGGCTTTAGGCTTTACCAGATTTCTGGCACTCAGTTTCCTAATGCATAAAGTAAGAGAGTTAGACTAAGATGATTGTAATTTAAATTTTTCTGGATGGCTAAAGGTCATCATTAATGGACATTACTTAGTATACTGTTTTGTAACAGGGGCTATTAAGGCTTATAGGACTTTGAGATCATAGAAAAAAAATAATAATAATAAAATAGGGCTTCCCTGGTGGCTCACTGGTTGCGAGTCCGCCTGCCGATGCAGGGGACGCGGGTTCGTGCCCCGGTCCGGGAAGATCCCACATGCCGCGGAGCGGCTGGGCCCGTGAGCCATGGCCGCTGAGCTTGCGCATCCGGAGCCTGTGCTCCACAACGGGAGAGGCCACAGCAGTGAGAAGCCCGCGTACCGCAAAAAAATAAAAATAAAAAATAAAATAAAATAAAATAAATAAATCGACTAAGGTTGAAACCTTGTATTCAATGTTACCCCACCTTCCTTCAGCCTCCATACTTTATTTAACAGATCAATAAATACTTGTTTCCTCATCTGTAAAGGGATATTAATACTCCCCTTGCAGAGATATTATAAGGATTTAATGAAATTATGTATGTAAAGAACCAAGTAAGATTCCTGGCATGTACTTAATAAATGGTAACTATTACTGTCATTTTTGAATTAAAACCTTATCTGTATTTCACAAGTAATAAAATTATTATCCCTTTAAAGACTTAAAAGGCTGGATCCCTTTCCCTCACGTCCCAAACTGCTCTGCTATAAGTAGTTCTGGAACCTCCCTCATCAATGAATCCCTCATGGGTATCTGAGCTATAGAGAACTATCTGTCCTTTTTTTAAGGGAACTCAGACTCTTCTGCCCTTTTATATTGACCTTTTTCTCTCCTCTTTTGAGGCAAACTCTGTTCCCTATGGTCACTTCCAGATGATGCCATCAAGTCTGTAATCTACCTGCCATTTTCTGATTATAAAGTAGGGTAGAACTGGAGGTTGCCAAGGGAAACCAGATTACCATGTGTGACATGTAAAATTAAATCAAATGTCTTCAGTACCTGAGATTTGTTAAAGGGTTTTTCCTTCCTAATCCTTTGCAGGCTCCCTGCTTAAGCATGCCAGCAGGTTGGACTGAACTAATCACACAGCAGGGGCTGGAAACCTGAATCCCAAAGTCAGTGTTGCTCAATTATTCAATTTTTATCACACGCTAATAATGCCTTGGACCTGCTTCTGCTGAGAAAAAAGAAGTACATTTCCCCCTTTCAGTCACCAAGATAATTTTAAGAAATGTTCTATTCCTTAGTGGAAAAAATTCATTCTCTAGAGTAAGCAATTTAATTCTTCCTCTGCAACAGAACCAAATGGCATTAAAGTTATCAAGTTTAATCAAATTTGATACCAAAGGCAGCATGTCACCTCCTGAAAATTCAGAAACCACAGAATTTAATCCTGGGCTCAGCTTTGCTAAATGGGGCAGTTGAATAACGTGCTTGCTAAAAGTGCTTGTGCACTCTGGCCATACACAGACATACAGACACACACACACAAGCATATACCTGTATACACATATCATGGAAACTCTATGCCTGGGAATGGATTCTTTTTTTTTTTTTTTTGGCTGTGTTGGGTCTTTGTTGCTGTGCGCGGGCTTTCTCTAGTTGTGGCGAGCAGGGGCTACTCTATGTTGCAGTGCACGGGCTTCTTGTTGCGGTGGCTTCTCTTGTTGCAGAGCATAGGCTCTAGGCGTGTGGGCTTCAGTAATTGCAGCAAGCAGGTTCGGTAGTTGTGGCCCGCAGGCCCTAGAGCATGCGGGCTTCAACAGTTTTGGTGCATGGGCTCAGTAGTTGTGGCTTCCGGGCTCTAGAGTGCAGGCTCAGTAGTTGCAGCACAGGGGCTTAGGTGCTCTGCAGCATGTGGGATCTTCCTGGACCAGGGATCGAACCTGTGATCCCTGCATTGGCAGGTGTATTCTTAACCACTGCGCCACCAGCAAAGTCCAGGGAATGGCTTTCAGAACTCATAGAGTTCTGAGCTGGGGGTGCATCCAGCACCAAACTATGAGAGTGGGTTACAGTAAGGCCAGGGATTGAGGCTGATTCAAGCAGAGGTGGAAGGAAGGAAGAACAGAGAGAGAAGGGGAGGAATTAAAAATGGCATGTTGTCACATATGGATCAATGGAACAGAATAGAGAGCCCAGAAATAAACCCACACACCTATCGTCAATTAATCTTCAACAAAGGAGACAAGAATATAAAATGGGAAAAAGACAGTCTCTTCAGCAAGTGGTGCTGGGAAAGTTGGACAGCTGCATGTAAATAAATGAAGTTAGAACACACCCTCACACCATGCACAAAAATAAACTCAAAATGGCTTAAAGACTTAAACATAAGACATGACACCACAGAACTCCTAGAAGAGAGCATAGGCAAAACATTTTCTAATCGTACCAATATTTTCTTAGGTCAGTCTCCCAAGGCAATAGAAACAAAAACAAAAATAAACAAATGGGACCTAATCAAACTTACAAGCTTTTGCACAGCAAAGGAAACCATAAAAAGAATGAAAAGACCACCTACAGAATGGGAGAAATTATTTGCAAATTATGCGACCGACAAGGGCTTAACCTCCCAAATATAAAAACAGCTCATACGACTCAACAACAAAAAAGCAAACAACCCAATTGAAAAATGGGCAGAAGTCCTTAATAGACATTTCTCCAAAGAAGACGTATGGATGGCCAATAGGCACATGAAAAGATGCTCAACGTCACTAATTATTAGAGAAATGCAAATCAAAACTACAATGAGGTACCACCTCACACCAGTCAGAATGGCCATCATTAAAAAGTCTACAAATAACAAATGCTGTAGAGGGTGTGGAGAAGAGGGAACCCTCATACACTGTTGGTGGGAATGTAAGTTGTACTGCTGGAGAACAGTAGGGAGGTTCTTTAGAAAACTAAAATTAGAATTACCATATGATTCAGCAATCCCCTCCTGGGCACATACCCAGAAAAAACTATAATTCAAAAAGGTACATGCACCCCTATGTTCATTAGCAGCACTGTTCACAATAGCCAAAACATGGAAACAACCTAAATGTCCATCGACAGATGAATGGATAAAGAAGCTTTGGTACATATATACAATGGAATACTACTCAGTCATAAAAAAGAATGAAATAATGCCATTTGCAGCAACATGGATGCAAGTAATTATCACACTAAGTGAAGTAAGTCAGAAAAAGAAAGACAAATGCCATATGATATCACTTACATGTGGAAACTAAAATATGGCACAAATGAACCTATCTACAGAACAGAAACAGACTCACTGACATAGAGATCAGACTTGTGGTTGCCGAGGGAGAGGGATGGACTGGGAGTCTGGGGTTGGTAGATGCAAACTATTACATTTAGAATGGATAAACACCAAGGTCCTACTGTATAGCACAGGCAACTATATCCAATCTCCTGGGATAAACCATCATGGAAAAGAATATAGAAAATCATGTCTATGCATGTAAAACTGAGTCACTGTGGTGCACAGCAGAGATTGGCACAGCACTGTGAATCAACTACACTTCAATAAAAAGAAAAAAAGGCACGTTGGGGAACTACAATTCAGTAAAGTTGGAGCTTGGGGTATGTATGTGTGTACATAAATGTGAGTAGGGGTTCAATGACTAGAGATGAAACTGGAAAGGTCAGCAGATTTTGACTGCCAAGCTAGGGCATGAAACCAAAGATTGAAACCATAACATGAAGTGCCACGTTATGTGTATACAAATTCCCATGGCAGCACATTTGATCTTCTATAATTGATCAAGTCACAATATAACCATCATCTTCACACTATCGTTTTTCTTATGCGGTAGCTTAAGAGAAAAATAAAGTATTTCTTGTACAAAAATATTTCTTTATTATACATGGGAAAATACAGTGTGAAACAGGCATATGTTCAGAAAAATGTCAGAATGACTGTAAAAAAAAACAATCCACTTTTCTCATATTTGTTGCCTATCTGGCCCTTACAGACACCTGAGTCTGTAATTCCTGACAGAGGGAAACAAACACTAGACTAAAAGTTAGGCTCTAAATATTGTGTGAGCACTTTGCAAGGTGGCTTATCTCTCTGAGTCTTGGTTTCTCAACTATAAGATAAAGGGGCTCAACACTTCATTATTTGGGGGGTACCTCCTATGTGGTGATATCTTTACTGAGAAAACAGACCTGAAAGACTAGTTTCTGCCCATAAGGGAACTCGTGAACTAGGAGAGAATAAAGGTAAGTAAAATGATAATAAAACCACAATAGTGATTAATAATATTAATACAAATAAAAATACAGAATGGTGGGGGCTGTGACAAGGACATATTCTGAGTGGACACTTAGGGCATCCTCAGCTCAGCCTTGGCATTAGAGTTATCAAGAAGTGACACCTAATCTGAGCTCTGAAGAATCAGGGATTGAGAATTAACTGGGTGAAGAGCGGGGAAAGTCATTCCAAACAGAGGAAACTGTTGTGCAAAGGTCACGGAGCATCAGGAAGTTTCTGGGAACTAAAGGTTAGTGGTCCCTACAGAGCTGGGGATGTGTGGCTGCAAAGTGCAAAGGAGGAAGCAGGACTAAGATCATAGAACTAGTGTACCCATGCTAAGAGGTTTAGATTTTTACACTTAAGGCAATATGGTGCCACAGAAGGATTTTAAGCAGTGGAGTAGCATGGTCACATTCGTCATCAGGAATGCTCACTCTGGTTGCAGTGGGAATGAGAGGAAGAAGATGGGAACTAAGGGAAATGAAGATGTTTGGTAAACGAAAGCAGTAATTCAAGTAAGAAATAACACATATGGCAGTGGTGGTAGGAATGGAGAGGAGGGGGCAGCTCTAAGAGGCAATAAAGACACAGGCCAGCGGGACTTGGTGATCGACAGTGGTGTTGGGGTTTCTAAATTACCACTAATGCCCTTAAAACTCTGAAGTCTTTTGAATCCTACACATCTCTTGGACTCATTTATAATTACAAGGGTAATGCAAATATAGACGTGCACCAACAGGGAAATGACAATAGTTGTGTGGGCAGCTAGAAGTACTATCCCCTGCTCTTTCTTCTTCTCCCAACACACGCACACACACACACACACACACATACACACACACACACACTCTTATGTATTTTTCTTGCATACAAATAGTCAGTTGGGAACTAGGCTCGATAATGATGTTAGTAACAATAGAAACTCTTATTCCCTCTTCCCACCCAGCAAAACTGCCTAAGGTTTCCTTCTCCTCCTCCCCACCCTGCAGTCTGCAACACTTTGAACATCTGCCTGCTCCTCACCTTGGGTCAGGTTTGGTGTCAGGCGTGGTGGCAGAAAGAGAGGTAGCGAGAATATACTCCTAGAACCCCTCTAGACTTCCACTTAGCTACCCCCATTACCCCAGAATCTCGGATGTCAGACCTGTGATGTAAAACTAACACACTGAGTCTGGATGTCTCTTTTGATAAATAAATGTTCTGTTAGCCATATTTAAAAACCCACCCCAATCCTCTCCACAGGGTTGAGAAAAAAAGAAAATGAAGCCAGACATAAGACCTTCTCACTCCAGCTTTTCCTACCACTGTTGGCAATAAAAAGCTTTAGATAGCATTAAAAAGGTTGAACATGTTATTTTTGACAGGCAAGAGGAGAAAAGCAAGGACAAAGCAGCAAAGACAGACTGAGTTTGCAGAGCCGAATTACGTACAGCTCTGCTGACCCAGTTCCCAAGAGGATTCCTATTTCTAGTTTGTGAGTTTGAAGAAGGAGAATTTCTATTTCATTTTCCAATAGTCTAGATGCTGATGTTTGCCTACCTCTGAAGGACTTGAGTGGAAATAATCACAAGAGAAAATTCTATGGGGGTGGGAAGATGGGGTAGGAGTGCAGGTGGAGAGAAGGAACAGAAAAGACATAACAGCTGCAATGAATGAAAGGCTCTGGGACAGACATAAATAAAGACAGATATGGTTCAGTCTTGTCCTTCAGTGTCATATACTAATGAGGAGATAACCTGGCAGCTGAATTTCAGGTAATTCTAGAGCTCAAAACATCAGTGAAACAGAGACATCTCAACAAATATCCGTTAGCAACTGGGTGTGGCTGAGAGTGCAAACGTGTTTCCTTCTAGAATTTGGTTTTAGAGAACTAGCATCCTCACTGAAATACTGGTTAATGTGAAGTGAATGTGCAGATTGAAGAGGCTTCAATGTATCAACTAGCTCAACGTCAATCGTCATAAATACAATTTTACTGCAAAACAACTAACAAGAGAAACAGCGTTTAAAGTAAATTTTAAGTTTTGGAATACCAAGGAGACAAACTAATTGTTAGTTGCTGAGAACCTACTAATTGTTGAAAAAGGTCTCTTCAATAAATAACTCAAGAACTCTAAAAAGAGAATTATTTAAAAATTATTCGAAATTATCACAGAAAAATTACAAGACTGGAATCATTCCATGTGTTGAACTTGATTTGCACTAAATGTATTCTTAGGGATAAGGATTTATTTATTGCATTTTTAAAAATTAATTTTTAGATATTACTTTTTAAATATACTAAAAGAATATTATAAAATAATCAGACTTCTGGCTTCAAGATGGTGGAAAAAAGCCCTTTCTGCTCACATCTCTGGAAAATCATTGCAAAATCAGGAGAATGAGAAACAGAAAAAGAAACTCCATCTACAATGAAACAAGAAAATACTCATCATCCCAACTCTTGATAGGTGACAGAAAGGGAATGCAGGAGTAGAAAGTAGCAGAGTCCAGGAAGCTGATCCCTCAGTCTCAGCAAAGGGAGATGCTTGCTCCTCCAAGCCCTGCAAAGCTGAGGACCAGAGACCTAAGACAACAGAGGGTGAAACATGGGCTGAAAAGAAGAGGAATAGCAAAAGACAAAAGACAGAAAGCCTAAGTTTGCACAAGCCTCTTAGATAGCCTCATCCACCAGAGGGCAGACAGCAGAAGCAACAAGAACTACAAGTCTTCAGCCTGTGGAACAAAATCCACATTCACAGAAAGATAGACAAGATGAAAAGGCAGAGGGCTATGTACCAAATGAAGGAACAAGATAAAACCCCAGAAAAACAACTAAATGAAGTGGAGATAGGCAACCTTCCAGAAAAAGAATTCAGAATAATGATAGTGAAGATGATCCAGGACCTTGGAAAAAGAATGGAGGCAAAGATCAAGAAGAGGCAAGAAATGTTTAACAAAGGCCTAGAAGAATTAAAGAACAAACAGAGATGAACAATACAACAGCTGAAATGAAAACTATACTAGAAGGAATCAATAGCAGAATAACGGAGGCAGAAGAACGGATAAATGACCTGAAAGACAGAATGGTGGAATTCACTGCCGCGGAACAGAAGAAAAAAAAAAAGAATGAAAAGAAATGAAGACAGCCTTAGAGACCTCTGGGACAACATTAAACACAACAACATTCGCATTATAGGGGTCCCAGAAGGAGAAGAGAGAGAGAAAGGACCCGAGAAAATATTTGAAGAGATTATAGTCGAAAAATTCCTTAACATGGGAAAGGAAATAGCCACCCAAGTCCAGGAAGTGCAGAGAGTACCATACAGGATAAACCCAAGGAGAAACACGCCAAGACACATAGTAATCAAATTGGCAAAAATTAAAGACAAAGAAAAATTATTGAAAGCAACAAGGGAAATACGACAAATAGCATACAAGGGAACTCCCATAAGGTTAACAGCTGATTTCTCAGCAGAAACTCTACAAGCCAGAAGGGAGTGGCATGACATATTTAAAGTGATGAAAGGGAAGAACCTACAACCAAGATTACTCTACCCAGCAAGGATCTCATTCAGATTCGATGGAGAAACCAAAAGCTTTACAGACAAGCAAAAGCTAAGAGAATTCAGCACCACCAAACCAGCTCTACAACAAATGCTAAAGGAACTTCTCTAAGTGGGAAACCCAAGAGAAGAAAAGGACCTACAAAGACAAAAACAAAACAATTAAGAAAATGGTCATAGGAACATACATATTGATAATTACCTTAAACGTGGACAGATTGAGTGCTCCAACCAAAAGACACAGGCTTGCCGAATGGATACAAAAACAAGACCCATCTATATGCTGTCTACAAAAGACCCACTTCAGACCTAGGGACACATACAGACTGAAAGTGAGGGGATGAAAAAAGATATTCCATGCAAATGGAAATCAAAAGAAAGCTGGAGTAGCAACACTCATATCAGATAAAATAGACTTTAAAATAAAGAATGCTACAAGAGACAAGGAAGGACACTACATAATGATCAAGGGATCAGTCCAATAAGAAGATATAAAAATTATAAATATATATGCACCCAACGTAGGAGCACCTCAGTACATAAGGCAACTGATAAAAGCTCTAAAAGAGGAAATCGACAGTAACACAATAATAGTGGGGGACTTTAACACCTCACTTACACCAATGGACAGATCATCCACAATGAAAATAAATAAGGAAACAGAAGCTTTAAATGACACAACAGACCGGATAGATTTAATAGATATTTATAGGACATTCCATCTAAAAACAGCAGATTACACTTTCTTCTATAGTGCGCATGGAACATTCTCCAGGATAGATCACATCTTGGGTCACAAATCAAGCCTCAGTAAATTTAAGAAAATTGAAATCATATCAAGCATCTTTTCTGACCACAATGCTAAGAGATTAGAAATCAATTACTGGGAAAAAAATGTAAAAAACACAAACACATGGAGGCTAAACAATACGTTACTAAATAACCAAGAGATCACTGAAGAAATCAAAGAGGAAATCAAAAAATACCTAGAGACAAATGACAATAAAAACTCGACAATCCAAAACCTATGGGATACAGCAAAAGCAGTTCTAAGAGGGAAGTTTATAGCTATACAAGCCTACCTCAAGAAACAAAAAAATCTCAAATAGACAATCTAACCTTACACCTAAAAGAACTAGAGAAAGAAAAACAAAACCCCAAGTTAGCAGAAGGAAAGAAATCATAAAGATCAGAGCAAAAATAAATGAAAAAGAAACAAAGAAAACAATAGCAAAGATCAATAAAACTAAAAGCTAGTTCTTTGAGAAGATAAACAAAATTGATAAACCATTAACCAGACTCATCAAGAAAAAGAGGGAGATGACTCAAATCAATAAAATTAGAAAAGAAAAAGGAGAAGTCACAACAGACACCACAGAAATACAAAGCATCCTAAGAGACTACTACAAGCAACTCTATGCCAATAAAATGGACAATCTGGAAGAAATGGACAAATTTTTAGGAAGCTATAACCTTCCAAGACTGAACCAGGAAGAAATAGAAAATATGAATGGACCAATCACAAGTAATGAAATTGAAACTGTGATTAAAAATCTTCCAACAAACAAAAGTCCAGGACCAGATGGCTTCACAGGTGAATTCTATCAAACATTTAGAGAAGAGCTAACACCCATCCTTTTCAAACTCTTCCAAATATTTGCAGAGGAAGGAACACTCCCAAACTCATTCTATGAGGCCACCACCACGCTGATACCAAAACCAGACAAAGATACCACAAAAAAAGAAAATTACAGACCAATATCACTGACGAATATAGATGCAAAAATCCTCAACAAAATACTAGGAAACAGAATCCATCAACACATTAAAAGGATCATACACCATGATCAAGTGGGATTTATCCCAGGGATGCAAGGATTCTTCAATATATGCAAATCAATCAATGCGATACACCATATTAACAAATTGAAGAAGAAAAACCATATGATCATCTCAATAGATGCAGAAAAAGCTTTTGACAAAATTCAACACTCATTTATGATAAAAACTCTCCAGAAAGTGGGCATAGAGGGAACCTACCTCAACATAATAAAGGCCATATACAACAAACAAACAGCAAACATCATTCTCAATGGTGAAAAACTGAAAGCATTTCCTCTAAGATCAGGAACAAGACAAGGATGTCCACTCTCACCACTATTATTCAACATAGTTTTGGAAGTCCTAGCCACAGCAGTCAGAGAAGAAGAAGAAAGAAAAGGAATACAAATTGGAAAAGAAGAAGTAAAACTGTCACTGTTTGCAGATGACGTGATACTATACATAGAGAATCCTAAAGATGTCATCAGGAAACTACTAGAGCTAATAAATGAATCTGGTAAAGTTGCAGGATACAAAATTAATGCACAGAAATCTCTTGCATTCCTATACACTAATGATGAAAAATCTGAAAGAGAAATTAAGGAAACACTCCCATTTACCATTGCAACAAAAAGAATAAAATACCTAGGAATAAACCTATCTAGGGAGACAAAAGACCTGTATGCAGAAAACTATAAGACACTGATGAAAGAAATTAAAGATGATACAAATAGATGGAGAGATATCCCATGTTCTTGGATTAAAAGAATCAATACTGTGAAAATGACTATACTACCCAAAGCAACCTACAGATTCAATGCAATCCCTACCAAATTACCAATGGCATTTTTTACAGAACTAGAACAAAACATCTTAAAATTTGTATGGAGACACAAAAGACCCTGAATAGCCAAAGCAGTCTTGAGGGAAAAAAACGGAGCTGGAGGAATCAGACTCCCTGACTTCATACTATACTACAAAGCTATAGTAATCAAGACAATATGGTACTGGCACAAAAACAGAAATATAGATCAACGGAACAAAATCGAAGGCCCAGAGATAAACCCACACACCTATGGTCAACTAATCTATGACAAAGGAGGCAAGGATATACAATGGAGAAAAGACAGTCTCTTCAATAAGTGGTGCTGGGAAAACTGGACAGCTACATGTAAAAGAATGAAATTAGAACACTCCCTAACACCGTACACAAAAATAAACTCAAAATGGAGTTTAATGTAAATGTAAGACTGGACACTATAAAAATCGTAGAGGAAAACATAGGAAGAACACTCTTTGACATAAATCACAGCAAGATCTTTTTTGATCCACCTCCTAGAGTAATGGAAATAAAAAGAAAAATAAACAAATGGAACCTAATGAAACTTAAAAGCTTTTGCACAGCAAAGGAAACCATAAACAAGATGAAAAGACAACCCTCAGAATGGGAGAAAATATTTGCAAACGAATCGACGGACAAAGGATTAATCTCCAAAATATATAAACAGCTCATGCAGCTCAATATTAAAAAAACAAACAACCCAACCAAAAAATGGGCAGAAGACCTAAATAGACATTTCTCCAAAGAAGACATACAGATGGCCAAGAAGCACATGATAGCTCTCAACATCACTAATTATTAGAGAAATGCAAATCAAAACTACAATGAGGTATCACCTCAGACCAGTTAGAATGGGCATCATCAGAAAATCTACAAACAACAAATGCTGGAGACGGTGTGGAGAAAAGGGAACCCTCTTGCACTGTTGGTGGGAATGTAAATTGATACAGCCACTATGGAGAACAGTATGGAGGTTCCCTAAAAAACTAAAAATAGAATTACCATATGATCCAGCAATCCGACTACTGGGCATATACCCAGAGAAAACCATAATTCAAAAAGACACATGCACCCTAATGTTCATTGCAGCACTATTTACAATAGCCAGGTCATGGAAGAAACCTAAATGCCCATCGACAGACGAATGGATAAAGAAGATGTGGTACATATATACAATGGAATATTACTCAGCCATAAAAAGGAATGAAATTGGGTCATTTGTTGAGACGTGGATAGATCTAGAGACTGTCATACAGAATGAAATAAGTCAGGAAGAGAAAAACAAATATCATATATTAACACATGTATGTGGAACCTAGAAAAATGGTACAGATGAACCAGTTTGCAGGGCAGAAGTTGAGACACAGATGTAGAGAACAAACGTATGGACACCAAGGGGGGAAAGCCACGGGGTGGGGGGATGGTGGTGTGATGAATTGGGTGATTGGGATTGACATGTATACACTGATGTATATAAAATTGATGACTAATAAGAACCTGCTGTATAAAAAAATAAATAAAATTAAATTTAAAAAATTTTTAAAAAGATAGAAAGCCTGATAATTAAATCCACATAGCTTACATAATCTAATATTCAAACCATAATCCAATATGTAATCTAATTGCATAATTTAATACCCAAACCAAAGGTAGCATAAAAATGGTAAATAGGCTATTCTTATTTACATATATACATACATATGTATGTATATATGTAAAAATCCTATATAAAATATTAATAAGTCAAATTGTTATGTAAATAAAATGACTAAAAAATGTTATCTCAGGAAAACAACAAAAGTTCAACATAAGAAAATCAATTCATTTACTTGACTATAATAATACCTAAAAAGATAAAAATATGTCTGCAAATATCTGTTCCTGATTAAAAAAACTTCCTATACTTGGCATAGAAGCAAACTTCCTTAAATAGAGAAAGAGTATGTATCAGAAAAGAGTTAACAATGTAATTAATATTTAAACTCTAGAAACATTCCTATTATTGAGGGTCAAGATAAGAGTCACTAGTATTACCATTATGTAACATGTTTTGGAGGTCCTAGTCAAGTCTACAAGATAAATTCACACACATACATACATACACACATATACTAGGAGAAGAAGAGTAGAAAAATGATCATAATTTGCAAATAAGGTAATAGCATATTTAGATAACCAACTGAAAAACCACTAGAATTAATAATAGAGGCTAGAAAGTTGGGCAGTTACAAGATAAATATCAAGACACACAAACATACACACATTAGTTTCCTAGTAACCAAATAGAAAATGTTACTAAAAGAAAAAAAACCTACTCAGATTACAATTAAAATAAAAAACGAAAACACGTTAAAAAAACCCACATAGGAATAAATTTATGAAATGTGAGATGAAAACTGTAAAATAATTGTAAGCCCAAACAAGGAATTGAAAAAATGTAGAGAATGTAGAGAAATTTGTTCCTAGTTGAAAAGTTCCATAAAAATTAGAAATTTAAGTTTGTTGAATGACCATAAACAAAGATAAATGACAAATAACAGGCTGGAAGAAATAAAATAGACAAAGGATCAATAACCATATGTCCAAAGAGCTCTTACAAATCAATTTTAAAGAGCCAAATAACCAAATAAAAAGGAACCCCAATGGTTAATAAACATGCAAAAGAGATGTGAAAACTCACTTGAAAATCAAAGTGTAAATTAAACAAGATCATTTTTGCGTGGTTTAGAATATGAAAGGGTATGATATACCCAGTTTGGGCAAGGGTACAAGGTTGTAATACACTGTTGTAAACTGGTAACATCTTTTAGGAGGGCAATTTGGAAATACTTATCAAAATTTTAATCAATTCAAAGAGAAGAGTTGCCCATTTTAAATGTAAACCTCATTCTCCATAAATACAATAGCTATCTTTAGAAGTGCTGTGATGACAGAATGAATGTTTTGTAAACTATAAAATGTACACACAACACCCTCCCCCACCCCATATATCGTGATCTTATTTTTAGAGAAAAATTTTTCTCCAAGTTAATGAATTTTATTATAATTTGAGAAACAGCTTATGTGTCAAGGTATTAATATTGGAGGCTTTCTAAATTTATTAAAACAATGTCCTGAAAACTTCAAACAAAATCTTTCCAAATAAATGACAAACTCCTCTGATCCGGTAAGGTTTAGTGTGCCTACCACTTTTTCTTTCCAGGAACTTGCCTAAGTAGTGTCAGAGGCAGGATGGGAAGGAGGTCAAAAAGCATCCTGGAAAAAGCATGGGAGTCTGAAATAGAAAGAACTGGGTTCAAGTTCTCTTCCTACTTAGCAGCAAGTAATTTGGGGCAATTAAATGTCCTTTTGGTGTTTGTTTCCTCGTCTGTAAAACAGGGAGAATGCTGTTTCTTGCATAATTGGAAGTTTAAATGAGATATTATACCAAAATGTTAATTGTTGTTTTTATAATGCAGGTCTCCTAACTCTGTTTAGTAATGCACATTAAACAAAAAAGGGGATTTCCTCAAGCCTTGCCCCTTCCAAACTTTCAGTTATAGTTTTAGTCTAAAAGTTTAAGAAAGGTGATTTGTTATGAATTTGAGAATGGAACAGCATCTGCACTGGGCCAGTTTCTAGCCATGAATGCTAGTTAATGGGTGTGCAAGACATAAAGGCAAATGATCAAGGCACATCAAACCATATACCCAACAACAAAATGCAGTATGATGCTGGGGAAAGGAGAAAGGCAGGGGCCCTTGGACCTTAAATTTTGTCCAGTTTGAATCCTGCCAATATCTTTATTAGGACACCTTGATATAGTATTTGGAAGGAAGGGAGGGAGCAAGGGAAGGCAGAAAGGTAAGGGAGAGGGAAAGGGGGAGAAAGAGATGGAAACAGTGAGAGAAAAAGAAGGAAAAAGGAACCACAGATTCCTACGAATAATTTGGTGAAGATTATCTAACGGCAAGATCTAATGACAAGGCTTTGGTGGCTGGGATATTTCAAGTGCATTTCTAGAAAATGGCAGTGTGATGAGTTATTCATATACTACCACTAATTTGTACAATATGATATAAAAATAGAAGCTAAAATAACTAAACAAATAAAAAAGACCTAAGTTCATGAGATGTCAAAAATGATTATTAAATACACTCATGAGTCTAATTGGTAATGAATTTTTTCTAACCTTTTCTTCCACCTACCATTCCTCCGTTACATAACCTTAAAATATGCAAACATTGTAAAGGTCATTATTGGGTAGGAACCCTACTATTAACTGCCAAAAAAGAATATAAAATTTCTTCAAGAATATTTTTTCTTCATATTTTTCCATATAATTAATTTGTAAAATAAAAACTAAATTGACAGATTTCCATTAGGGTTGTAATAGCATAAAAAAGTATTTCTAACCTCACAGATGAAAGAAACTAGACAGTATACTTTGATTTTGGTAATTTGTTTAATGTAGTAAATAAAAATAATGTAACTATAATAAAAATTAAAATGAGACAAATGCAAACATTATATTTTAAAAGTAAGCAAATGTATTTGGACTTCTAGGTGAAGAGAGAATATCAAAGTCAGGTATGTACTTTTGCTAATCCTCTAAAACAACAAGTAACAAGATTTGTTAAAAGAGCATAAAATCCACCAGGATGGGGACAGTGGGAGTGTAGTTAGAAATCTGGAAGTTGGAAAGCAGATAGAGGAGTGGTAAAGGACAGAGACACACACACACACAAAAAAGCTGAATCCTAAACTGGCAGCACACATAACTGATACGCCACAATCAGCAAAAGTCTGAGGAGTAAACACACCACCATGGAATTCTGGAAGTGGGGATAGAAGGAGCAAAATAAGGAAGTTTGACTGAAAATCTGTTTGAAAAAAGAGGTAGATCTTCAAATCCCCTACATCACTTCATTCAGCCAGGTGAATGACCTGCCCTAACTCCTCTAAAAGACTATTTTTTTTGGAGAAGGTAAAATGAGGGTCTTTTCAGTGGGGGTCATGAGTCACATGAGGGGAAATGACACCAGATGGCAACTTGGATCTAGAGGAAATGAGGAGCACTAGAAATGGTAAATTTGTGGTAAATATAATAGGTAGGCATATTGTTTTCATCTCTTCTTTAAAAGATACATATTTCAGGGCAAAAATTATAACACAGTACTGTAGGGTTAAAACGTATATAAACATAACAGATATATAACAATTGACTAAGAACAGTAAAATAGAAATATAATGTTGTAAGATTATAATATTCCTGATTGAGTTAAGATAAAGAGCATCTTATAAGCATATTATAGCCCCTAGAGCCAAGGTTGGCAACATTTTTCTGTTAAAGACCAGAAAGTACATATCTTAGGCTTTGCTGGACATATGCATCTAGCACACCTAATCAACTCTGCTATTGTAGCGCAAAAGAAGAAAAACCCAAAATAAACTATCTAAGCTCCTAACTTTAGGAAGACAGAAAAAGAACAATTAAAGCCATAATAAGTAGAAGGAAGAAAATAATAAAGAACAGAAATCAATGAAATATAAAATAAACATATACAGAATAAATCAATGAAACCAAATACTGGTTCTTTGAAAAGATAAATAACATTGGTAAATCTCTAGCTGCACAGATCACAGGAAAAAAAGAGAAGACACAAATTACCATTGTCATGGAATAAAACATTAAACCATAAGAAGGGGGAACATTATGAAAAACTTTATGAGAATAAATCTGACAACTTAGATGAAACAAATTCCTCAAAAGATACAAATTACCAAAACTGACACAAGAAGCAACAGGAAACTTGAATAACCCACTATCAACTGAAGAAACTGAATTTGTAATAAAAAACATGGTCAAATATCCTAAGGAATCTACAACAAAACTATTAGAACTATTTTTTAAAGTTTAGCAAGATTGCAGGTTACAAGTCTGCAAAAACCAACTACATTTCTACAGATCAGCAATGAAAAATTGGAAAATGCAATAAAACTCCAATTCCACTTACAAGAGCACCCAAAACAATGAAATTCTTAGGGACAAATTATTTTAAATATGTGTGAAATCTGTACACTGAAAACTGTAAACCATTGTTGAAAGAAATTAAAGATCAAAATAAATGAAAGTGGGAATGTAGACTAGTACAACCACTTTGAAAACAGTTTGGCATTATCTGATAAACTCAAAGAATTGTATTCCTTATGACTCAGCAATTCCACTCATAGGCATATACCATAGATAAACTCCTGCATATGTGCACTAGGATAAACTTCAAGAATGTTGATGGGATTTCCCTGGTGGCGCAGTGGTTGAGAGTCCACCTGCTGATGCAGGGGACAAGGGTTCGTGCCCCGGTCCAGGAAGATCCCACATGCCGCGGAGAGGCTGGGCCCGCGAGCCATGGCTGCTGAGCCTGTGCGTCCAGAGCCTGTATTCTGCAACGGGAGAGGCCACAACAGTGAGAGGCCCACACAGCGCAAAAAAAAAAAAATAAAATAAGAATGTTGATGGTGTCACTGTTGAAAGTAGCTAAAAACTAGAAATAACCTCAATATCCGTTAATAGTAGTGTGAATAAATTGCAGTATATTCATGCAACTGAATACTGTACACCAATGACAACCTATAGCTCCACATAGCAATATGAATGAATCTCTTAAAAATAACATCAAATGATAAAAGCCAGACACAAAAGATTTATCATGTTATGATTCCATTTTATATAAAGTTCAAAATCAGGCCCATTTCAACTCTAGCTTTAGGAGTAAAGACAATGGTTATCTGTGAGAAGGAAGGGGTTAAATGCTGATGAATATAACATAAATTGCTAAAAAGAAAATGAAAATATTTCTATTCCAGGATAGATTTCAACTTCAAGGACTCACATCATGTAATCTCTGTGTTTCCTATGAGGCAATTACTTAAAATGTGAGAAACATGAAAGACAAAACAAACTGGAAAAAGACTACCTAAGATGTCCAACAAGCTATCCAATAGATGTACTATATCACAAGCTCAGGAAAAAAGAGTCTCTATGCTAATTGAATATTGTTTATCTGAACACTCACTCTGATTCATTACACTATACCTGTAGTGAGTATGATTAAAAGCCCTTCAAAAGATACATGTGGTGCATCTTAATCTTATTTACAAAATAACTCAGGTTGCATCATGAATAAAAATGTATCCAAAAGAAGTGCCCTGAATACATGTCTGCATTTAAAAAAATCTTTTGGAATACCAATTTAGCATTCGTTCCTGGTTACTGATTTATTCAATAGGGCTTGAGTGGACACGCCCACTTTCTTCATAAGGAGAGATTCTACCAGGTAATGCTTTCAGAAATACGATCCAAAGTCTCACTAAAGTCATTCTCTCACAGTTTCTAATATGAATTTATAGTGATAATACCAAATGAACAGAATATTATCAATACACATAACACCCCAGCTTCACAAAAAATTTAAATCCTAGACGTGAACTGAATTCTAAATAGAAACTATTTTATATTATGATTCTTTTTTTTAATGAGTTGAGGTTTTTTTTAAATTTATTTTTATTTTTATTTTATTTATTTATTTTTGTCTGTGTTGGGTCTTCGTTGCTGCACATGGGCTTTTCTCTAGCTGCGGTGAGTGGGGGCTACTCTTTGTTGCAGTGTACGGGCTTCTCATTGCGGTGGCTTCTCTTGTTGCAGAGCATGGGCTCTAGGCACACAGGCTTCAGTAGTTGTGACTCACGGGCTCTAGAGCGCAGGCTCAGGAGTTGTGGTGCATGGGCTTAGTTGCTCCACAGCATGTGGGATCTTACCGGACCAGGGATCAAACCTGTGTCCCCTACATTGGCAGGCAGATTCTTATCCACTGTGTCACCAGGGAAGCCGTGATTTTTTAAATTGAGATAAAATTGGTATATAACATTATATAAGTTTCAGGTGTACAACATTATAATTTGACATCTGTATATACTACAAAGTGATCAGTACCAATAGTCTAGTTACCATCCATCACCAAACAATTGACCCACCTCACCCATTTCATCCATCTTGCAACCCCCTTTCCCTCTGATAACAACCAATCTGTTCTCTGTATCTGTGAGTTTGGAGGGGTTTAAAAAAATATTTATTTATTATTTTTAGCTGTGTCGGGTCTTTTTGTTGCAGCATGCAGGATCTTTCACTGTGGCACACAGGATCTTTCATTGTGGTGTGCCGGCTTCTCTCTAGTTGTGGCGCATGGGCTTCAGAGCACGTGGGCTCAGTAGTTGTGGCATGTGGGTTCTCTAGTTGTGGCGTGCAGGCTTAGTTGCCCCGCAGCATGTGGGATCTTAGTTCCCTGACCAGGGACTGAACCCATGTCCGCTGCATTTGAAGGTGGATTCTCAACAGCTGGACCACCAGGGAAGTCCACTGTGAGTTTGTTTTTGTTTTGCTTTATTTGTTCATTTGTTTTTTTAAGTTCCACATATGAGTGAAATCATACAGTTTTGTCTTTCTCTGACTTATTTCACTTAGCATAATATCCTCAAGTTTCATTTACAGTGTTGCAAGTGGCAAGATTTCATTATTTTCATGCCTGAGTAATATTCCACTGTGTATATATACCACATCTTCTTTATCCATTCATCCTTCAATGAACATGTAGGTTGTTTCCATATCTTGGCTATTGTAAATAATGCTGAATGAACATAGGGGTACATATATCTTTTCAAATTAGTAATTTTGTATTCTTTGGATAAATACCCAGCAGCGGAATAGCTGGATCATATCATAGTTCTAGTCTTAATTTTTTGAGGAATCCCCATACTGTGTTCCATAGTGGCTGCACCAATTTATATTCTCACTAACAGTGTACAAGAGTTCCCCTTTTTCTACATTCTCTCCAACACTTGCAATTTCTTGTCTCTTTTATAATAACCATTCTAATAGGTGTGATATGATTCTTTATATAAGAATAAAAGGGCTACCTGTGTTGATACCAACGCATCTATTTCATTATTTCATCTTTTTTATGCTTCATGACCACATCTAAATAAAATCCATTTTATTTTTCCCCACAAATCAGTTCCCCTCACATTATACCTGCCCAGATACTCATAATAACATTTTAACAACCACCTCAGAGATAAACTGAGATTCCACCAGAGAAAAGAATCAAGAGTTTGAATCACATCAATACTTCAACAGTTACTTACATGAATAACTTTCTTTTTTTTTCTGGCTGCACTGCACAGCCTGTGGGATCTTAGTTTCCTGACCAGGGATTGAACCCGGGTCACGGCAGTGAAACCACCTGGTCATAACCACTGGACCACCAGGGAATTCTCTGAATAGCTTTTAAGTGATAATAAAAATAATATATGACTCTTTAATTTTCCATATATATAAATTTTTAAATAAAAGTTTATATAATTATATATCTCTTAAATAAAAAACTTGCCCTCTTCCTTCTGCCAGTACCTGCTCTGAGCACTCTTGTCAAGGTTGTAGAGACAGCCATACACCCATCTGATCTCCGACCCACTAACTGTTAAACCAAAAGCTACGAGCAATAAAAAGGAAGTAACACTGTGAAATGACAATCCAATGCTAAACTAAGGCCTTTCACATGAGAGTTTTATAAACGATGAGTGTCCAAATTAGTTGAAAAATATTTATCATATTAAAAAAATCAGATAACTCTGCATAATAAAAATAATGGCAAGGAAAAAGATACCCAGTTTTTCTTAGGAAAAAAAATTCTCAGATACCATTTCCTTGAATGGTATTTACTCTAGAAAATAGATTCCACTAATACTGATTCTGTATTAATACTGGTAAGGAAAAACAAAGTTTCGTTTAAAAGGAAAGATTTGTGGGACTTCCTTGATTGTCCAGTGGGTAAGACTCTGTGCTCCCAATGCAGGGGGACTGCGTTCGATCCCTGGTCGGGGAACTAGATCCTGCATGCATGCTGCAACTAAGAGTTCGCATGCCACAACTAAGAAGCCCATGTGCCGCAACGAAGATCCCACGTGCTGCAACTAAGACCCAGTGCAGCCAAAATAATAAATAAATAAATAAATATTTTAAAAAATAAAAGCAAAGATTTGTAAAGATAACATCCAATATTTTAAGCAGTACAACCTAATTTTTTTTAAAAAAGAAGCAGGAGCAGCTGTAGCACTACCATTAATCAATACTACTAATTCTTTTTTTTTAAAGGTAAGAAAATACCAGTATTAGTTCTCAAGAAAGAGATTTCTGAGAAGTCAATAATGAAGTTGGATTTGTCTGACTTCAGGGTGGCACCAGCTCTCTCTTTTTGGATATTTGGAAGTACACATGACAAAAGGACATGGCTGAAATCCTGACATGCCCACCTTTAATTATTAAGGGAATAACATAATAATTCATCATCACACACACCTACCAATCGTCCTAAGATTAAAGGAAAAACAGAAGTAGCTCCTCACAAAAGTGAATGGAAATTCCTCTATTTTAAGACATCTGCTGGGGCTTCCCTGGTGGCGCAGTGGTTGAGAGTCCGCCTACCGATGCAGCAGATACGGGTTCGTGCCCCGGTCCGGGAAGATCCCACATGCCGCGGAGTTGCTGGGCCCGTGAGCCATGGCCGCTGAGCCTGCGCGTCCGGAGCCTGTGCTCCGCAACGGGAGAGGCCACAACAGTGAGAGGCCCACGTACCAAAAAAAAAAAAAAAAAAAAAAAAAAAAGACATCTGCTGTAAAAAGATATTTGATTTAAAACCTCTTCTGTACCTATTCCAATCATCTAATGACAAAACTTGAGCTCAAGTGTGGTGGGAAAGTGCTAAAAAATGTAATTTTAATTTTACTTTCAAAGTTGTAATTTTAGAGAATCACCAAATAAATTGGTGGTTTATCATCATGTTCATTAAATTATTACTCTTGTTAAAATATTACAAGAGCTCTGGTTCCATATATATATATATTTTATATATATATATACTTTTACCAAGAATCCTTTCCCTAACTTTGAAGATACTGTACCATTTGAGTGTAAAGGTCAAAACCTAGACTAAGCCTCTCCTGTAAACACAGATACACAATAACCCACTTCTGATATCTATCTGACCAAATCACAGTGTAGGTAGTAAGTAGGGCACAGCAATAATCAAAAGCATATACTTTGGAGTTGGATACATGAGCGTTTAAATCCTAGCTCTGTTATTTATTAGCAGTGTAACCTTGAGTTTCAATTTCATCATCTGTAAAACAGAAATAATAACACTGCCTACTTCAAGGGGTTGTTATGATTAAACGAGACAGCACAGGCAGCACACTGACCTACAAATAATAAATGGTGGCACCTACTGCCCCTTGTTTTTTCCAAGAAAGGGGTTGTATCTTACTGCTCCTAAAACATAAGCACACATTGTGGTGGTGTGGCTGTTTCACATATCAACTATCACTTTATATACATATATTGTATATATAAATTATGAATGATTTTTTCAAAAATAATAACTTAGTAGTTCAGAATTACTAAGTCTAAAACATGGTGGTGATCTCAGCAAAAAGGGTAATTGAGATGACTTCTCTATGTAACAAAAGAAATCTGAAATAGAGTCTAATTTAGAAGCTCCCTTTTTCTGAAACTTAGTCCACTAGGCCATGCAGTCCTAAAACTGAATGAAAAAAAAGGAAAGTTTGATAAGGAACTCAATAGTTGGTAAGTAGCAATGTGAAAATATGTTGCATTTGATGGGGAAATAGAAAAAGGATTTCCTTCATCTTGTATTCCTATTAACTCTGTTATATAACCATTTCTCACTAAAAATTTTAAAGATGCAAAATGTGACAATTCATGAGAATAAGACCATACAAATTAAAACATAAACTTCAAAATTTTAAGGCCGCCTCACGCTCTTAACACACCCTGCTACCTCTCAACCACCCACACCGGTGGATTAGCCATAGCAACCTTTTCTTTCTTGCTGCCTCCTCTGCCTATACTTAGCTGGTTCAGGCCAAGAGAAAAGCAAAGCTAGGAAGTAAACATACGCATCTTCAAGTATTTAAACATATGTCTGAATACTCCGCCAACTGCATTCCTGAATCCAGTATACATTATTGTGATGGTTTTTAGAATTAGCCTTGCTCCTTGTCCTACTTCACCATGGCATCTCATTCGTGGGAATATGATTTGTTCTTCCTTGCTACAATGCTCAGTGACTTCAGGAAAGGGTTCTTGCTTTATTTGTTGGTCTCCCTGCACCTGTACCCTCTAATAGTGAGTTATTAAACCTATTCAATACCTGCTCTGACTCCCTGACAGCTGGACTGCTGACTGCCCACCCTAAACTAACGAGGACTTGGGTTCTACAAAGACCTTGACTAATCACAGGTCACTCATCTTTTCTTCCTTGGACACACATCCCAACTGTAGATGGAGTAACAGAATCCTGAACCTGCTCCCATGTCTAGTCCCATGTTCCCCCTGATGCAACAGCTCTGCCTAGATTTTATCATTCTTTTGTCCCCTGATCCTTCTCAAGTATATGGCTTAACAAGTGCAGTAGTTAAGAAAAGGCAATGCCCATAGAGCCAAGGTAGTTAAGTAAATAAAACATACCTAAGTATAAAAGATGGAGAGATGGTGTGGATTAAAAAAAAAAAAAAGAGCATGAATGAGGGAGACACACCCAAATTCCAATAAATGTGACACATTGGGCAAGCTTTGGTCTTCCCCCCTTCACGTGAGATGAGTGAGATGATTAGTGAAGTAATCCCAGTCTATGAGGCTGAAAAAAATCATCCAAACATATCTTCTTTCCAATTCACAGACACTGGGGATCCGTTAAATTTTCAGAGATTAAAAGGTTGGGAACTCCTGGACTCCATCAGAGATTCTCAGTAGGTTTTAAGGGATTTATACCTGGGGTGGTGGCATGGCCAGAGCTCTGACAAATCACAACCATATACATGTCATTTTTCAATGAGGCCAGATGGTCACCAAGGTCTCCTACAGATCTATGATTCTGTGATTCTGATCATGCAGGCTTCCATATACTGATGTTGTGCTCACAGAGGTATGCTATTGGGGTCACCTCTCATAAGGAAGATGGGTCTGCTGCATGTCCTCTGAATGGCTTAAAATGTTGCAGCCTGTATATGCAAAACATTAGCAAGGTTACATCCCCCCAACCCATCCATAAAAAATCTACTGAAAAATCCCTAAGAGGCCGAGACAGTGATTGCTATAATTTTGCATGTTTTTCAGTGCCTCATTCAGCAACCTTGTAAAAATGCTTTGCATGGATAAATGGACCACATAAAGATTGAAGCAAGTCTTAACTAACTAACCTAACCAAAAAATAGGGTTACAAAGTCTGAAAACTCCTTAGTAAGCTCAGAAAGTTTATTGATTGAAGTGAACCTTAAGTTGGTACTAAATGGTGGGTAAGAGAGAACAGAAACTGATTTAAGCAGGGTGTTTGTCATACAAAATAAAAATTAAGAAGTCACGCAAAATGAATAAAAAGTAGAAAATATGCATGCTAAATTAGAGAGTTGGGTTAATGAATGAAGATAGCCAGCTCAGGCCTACACATACAATATGAAATTGAAAGTGTAGCTCTCTGTACTTGAAGTCAAAGAGATTTCATCAAATTCTGTACTATGAGCTAATCATAATTAGAAAAAACACTGCCCTTTAGAAAAAGTAAGCACATCAATCAATTACAGAGGGGGAAAATTACTGGAGTGTCCAATTAAGAAAGATCCTAGGTTAATGGCTGGAAGTTTAAGGGGTCTATGTAAATACATGCAAAATTCTGAATACATGCATTTTTAGGACAAGGGAGTCATTGCTTTCTTTAGATTCTTAATGAGATGATGGTCCCAAACTGGTTAAGACTGCACAGATTTAAGTAAAACTCCAAAGTCTTTTGAATACCCATTTGTCAGAATTTAAGAAAAGAACAATTTTGTAAATATAAACTGCTACCACAGAAATGGTACTGCTTTTATTTTTGGCTACTTTTCTAGGGCTGTGTATAACTTATAGTACTTAGTGCAAAGCATGGAAATATTACAAAGTATAACAAATGAGAGAAAAAAGGTTTTGATTTGATAAATAAAACTCAAACTATACCAAGCTGCATATAGAGAAGTAGGTGTTTCATACGACCAAAGTAACATTTAAGGGACAATTAACATTCAAAGTCAGTAGTAATTAAGGACCTACTGTAGAGCACAGGGAACTCTACTCAATACTCTGTAATGACCTATGTGAGAAAAGAATATAAAAAAGAGTGGATGTATGTATAACTGATTCACTTTGCTGCACAGCAGAAACTAACACAACGTTGTAAATCAACTATACTCCAATAAAAATTAAAAACAAAAACCAAAAAAGTCAGTAGTAAACAACTGTTTCCCACACGCTGCTCCTGAGGTGGGGCCAGTAGGCCAAACTGATAGTACAATATTGCCCCCTACTGAACTGTACTAGTAAAGATAAACCTAGAAGAACAGGACTTTAAAGTGCTTACTTTTAAAAGGACCTACTTGGAATGCTCTTTTCCCATCAACACCAGGTTAGCCTAATATTAGCATAAGTCTGGGTTATTCACTCTGTGGTAATTTTAGTGTGGCAGTAATGTAATGTGGTGTAGGAGTTTAGAGGAATCAATCATGAATATAAGGTAACATTTAAAAATTACTATAATAAATATTTTTCTTAAAACTATATAGGATGTTGAAGTTTGTAAAGGCTGAACAAAGTCTCTAGTCTAACCAACTATAGGTTTACAACTTCCTTATATATATATATCTCTGCCAAGTAGTTGCCCAGCCTTGGCTTAAACATTCTGGTGACAGAAAACTCACCATTCCTGAAAACAGTCTATCCTGTTTTGGATAATCCTCCTTACAGCTGAAAATTACTTTATCTCTCCAGGAGAAAACCCCTCAAATATTTAAGCAGAGCAAATTCGTCCCACTAAATCATCTATTCTCCAAATTCAATAACCCAAGTTCCTTTGGCAGCAGCTCCTGTGACCGGGGTTCAGATGTCTCCAACATTCTAAATGCACTCATCTAAATGTGTTTGTTTCTATTGTTGCTATAACAAATTCCCACAAATTTAGTGGTTTAAAACACAAATTTATTATCTTACAGTTCTTTAGGTCAGAAGCCTGACACTGGTCTCACTGGGTCAATAGGACCATATTCTTCTCTGGAGGCTCTAGGCTAGGAGGACCTGTTTCCTTGCCTTTTCTAGCTTTCAGATTCCACTCATTTTCCTTGGCTCATGGCTCCCTCCCACTGTCTTCAAAGTGAGCAACACTGCATCTCTCTGACCATTCTTCCACAATCACCTTTTTCTCTTACCATCACCTCAGCCAGGAAGGGTATTTTTAAGGACTCACATGATTAGGTTGAGCCCACCTAGATAATTAAGGATAATCTCTGTATTTCATCATCCTTAACCTTAATTACTTCAGCCAAGTCCCTTTTTTAAAAATGCAAAATAACATATTCACAAGTTTGGGGGATTAGTACATGGACTACTACAAAATGCCTTCCCATTTGTATTTGTTCCTCCTAAAGTAGAACATTCCATCTGAATATGGTACTCTAGGAATGGCCAGCACTGAGTAAAAAAGGATTGTCACCTTCATCTTTTCAGATACTATACTTCTAATATCTGGATGAAAATCCAAAGAACTTATCTAATCACACCCATAATTCTCATTGGGCTACTAACTAAAACTCCTAAGCCATCACTATAAACACAGCTCTTTTTAAAAAAATTTTTATTGGAGTATAGTTGATTTACAATGTTGTGTTAGTTTCAGGTGTACAGCAAAGTGAATCAGTTATACATATACATACATCCACTCTTTTTTAGATTCGTTTCCCATATAGGCCATTACAGAATATTGAGTAGAGTTTCCTATGCTATACAGTAGGTCCTTATTAATTATCTATTTTATATATAGTAGTGTGTATGTGTCAATCCCAATCTTCCAATTAAACATAGCTCAAGCCACTCCTGCCTCATCCTTTACTTGGCAGTTGTTTTTCTAAACCCAAGTATAAGAACATAGGTTTAAGGACTTCCTTAGTGACACAGTGGTTAAGAATCTGCCTGCCAATGCAGGGTACATGGGTTCGAGCCCTGGTCCGGGAAGATCCCACATGCCGTGGAACAACTAAGCCCATGCACCGCAACTACTGAGCCCACGCTCTAGAGCCTGCGAGCCACAACTACTGAAGCCTGCATGCCTAGAGCCTGTGCTCCACAACAAGAGAAGCCACCGCAATGAGAAGCCCACGCACCGCAACGAAGACTAGCCCCTGCTTGCTGCAACTAGAGAAATCCCGCGTGCAGCAACGAAGACCCAACGCAGCCAAAAATAAATAAATAAAATCAAGAAGAGTTTATGCAGAATAATTCTATTTTTTAAAACAGCATCTTCTATTTCTAATATGGAATATAAATACTTCATAAGTATTCAACAAATATTAAGTTAATATTGTTAAAATCATCACATGTGGTAAAAATGGACAATACAAATTTTAATGTAAAAATATAAACTTTGAGATGAAGATTGGTAGTAAGATATATAACCACACTTAGAAAATATATTTCTTTTCCTATTTTTGTTACTCAAACACCGAAAGCTTTTGTGAGTCACTTAGCTTTTGGAAGTCTGTTTTTCTCCACCAAAATTGGACCCTGGAGATGACCTATCTATGAGAAATGCATTGATGATTGACTAGAAAATGACTTTCAGTGTTTATAAACCTCAGTATTATCATTATCACCGCCTTTGCTCTTCCATTTGCTCCATTATCTTGTCATCAACAGAGATACAACTTAAAATCACTCTATTCTTTTTCACTTCCCAGCTCTTCTCTATCATTTATCCAGCCTCAACAAGTCTTAAGTCAATCTTTAGCCTTTTAGGGACTAATAAACATATTCACCCAAAGAAAATGACAGTATAAGATGTAAGGTGATGCTTTGGGATTCTTAGGGAAAATATACCTCATACATATAAATGGATGTGTTTACAGCTCATTATAATTTGAGATTACAGAGGCCATTCTCTCTATACTACATTTAACAGTATTAACAAAGATAGTTTTGTGTTTTCACATCAGTTTCTACACATAGGAACATTACAATAATGACTACTATTATTTATTTCACTTACCAAAAGAAAAAAGTTAAAATAAATATGAGGCTATTTCTCTCCCTTTTTCCATTGACTAAAAGAGGTGCCATCTTTTTATATTTTACTCTGGAAAAGAGAAGGCTCATCAAAATTAAAATGATCTTATCCTAGGACCATTATAAAACACATACATCTGCCCCAAAAGATCTCTGAAGTCCTGGTCAAATATCTTTCTCTGACCAACATGCCGCTCAATGAATGTTGCTACTGAATTAGGACCTTTTAAAAAGATGGCAGTACTGTGATGAATAAACTAACTTGAACCAATAATTCCTTTTCTCATTCATTCACTCAACATCATTAAGCAACTATAGTAATGAATGCTTTCAGTCATTCAATAAATTCATAAAATGTGAAAATATAATATGGGAAGGGATATTTATACTTATTTTTTTAGAAATTTATATTGTGTACTTCACATATAGTTTTATGTATGTAAATGACCTTACCTCTCTTACAGATAGCTGTGGTGGGAAGGAGATTGACAATACCAAGTTGGTGAATTCAAACCCAGAGGCCTCAACCTTTTGGCACACCTAAAAAAGTATTACATAAAAAGTATTTTTTATTACATAAAAAAGTATTATATAAATTCCCAGGAATTGCTGAAATTTTTACACTAATCTTCATAACATGAATTTTTGGTCCAGGAGATGACACTGCAAAACTTCTAAACTTTTACCTTTGAGTAGGAAACTCTCACAAACAACCTGAAATCAAATATTTGCCAAATATGACCCTGAGGACTGATATCACAAGGTGCCAAAAGAGCCAGGACTCACCTGCAGAACAACCTGTTGAATATCAAAATACTTTTCTATTAAGTCACCTGGTAATTCAGAAAAGATTTTAAACAAAATAAAGCCAAATAGGCACTCTTGATACCTGGAAACAAAAAGCAATCCCACCTTTAATCATGTACCGTCCTCAAGGCTGTAACACTAGGCTTTTCTAGACACTAAAAGGTATGACTAAAGAAGAACTTTTCTCTAACTCCTTAGCTATGTTAAACAGCAAAGGGAAAACTGCTACATTTTTGTTCAGTTGAACAGCACTCATAACTGAAATACATGGATACATATTTCATTAATTTTCAGACATGTTGATAGAAAGGTAATTTGAGAATAGTAGGCTTTTTTCAAAAAAAATTAAGAAAACGTTCTAATGATCCATTTGTGTGAAACAAGTTGAAACGAATGGCATTGTTCCTTTGGATACAAGAATTCTAGGCCTTAGAACTGAAAATCTTTACGAATCGCACATTAATAAAAAAACAGTTTACCTTTTTAATGAACTCTTTTTCACAGAAATCTTGAAGAATTCCTAGGCATACATTGCATACATTTAAATTTAAGTTCTTGGAAGCAATGCTTCCATCTTCAATAATCGAGATCTTTCCCTCTCCATTTTGACTCAGATTATCCATCCCATCAATCCCATCTTCTAGTCCTTGTAGTCGAATTTTCTTGGGAGGTGGGTTTGGAACTTCTGAAACTAATTCATCTTTTTCAGTTTCCAGGAATTTTTGCAGTTCATTGAGCAACTCCTGGAAAGTTAATTAAAAAAAAAAAAGTAATGACACTTTGACAATGTCCTTAAGGGTAAGATGAAGCATGAAAATTATGATATATCACAGACTTATACAATGCTGACTTATATCGGTTCTGGAGCAGTTAGTTTTATTAGCCAGCACTGGCCTTCAGGAGAATTTAAAAGAGAATACCTAATTCCTATAATATATGTGTGAATATTTTTTCAAAAGAGTTTCATACATCAGTGAAGCTAAAATCCTAAATCTGAGATGGAAAGACTCCATTAACAAATTTATTAATTTGGTCTGTAGTTCTGTTGTGAGGGTCATTCACTTGCTAATTTCAGCAAAACAAACAAACAAAAACAAAAACACCCAACTTCAATTCTAATTATTAGCAAATAGAAATGCAAACTGAATTTCCATCTATGCTAGGTTATTTAATAATCTCACAACCACTAAAACTTCATATGTACAATATTTAATATGAAATATGAAAAGTTACATAGATTAGAAGTCTATTAAGTAAAAATAATTTCTAGGCAATTTACTAAACAAAGGCAAACAGATGCTGGCAATGCTGAAATTTGGCATAATAATTACAAACCATTTACAGGCATTAATTGAAAAAAGCCCTCTCCTACATTCTGGTTTGCCTAATTTCTGTCACTCTTTGTATTGGAATGTAAGAAGTGGCATTCCTTTCAAACCACTATCATATTTCAGACATTCCACTCATCTAAATACTCAGAGGACTTTTCTTCTGTTTTGTCTAAATTGGGCAGGTTTTATTATTCAGTTGTTGAATAAATATCCTTTTGAAATTCACTCATATTACAATTTACTGACTCTAAAGGGAAAAATCTTTCACTCAAACAAATTTAATTCATTTTATTAAGACATGAGATCTCCTATTAAATCTTTAACAGAGAAATACATACTCATACACATATACACATACAGGAATATTATGGCCCACACAAATATGTTTATTATTACCTAAGACCTATAATGTCAATATAACATCGTACAAATACATGCATGTGTACATATATCACATGAATAGAAAGTATCAAAATATATTTACCCAGAAAAGTGCTCAGATATTTTCATGTTTATTTACATAAAATGATACAAAAGTTGGTAACACTAAGTTTCTTTCTATAATATATATTTTAAAACTTACAACATATGTATAAAATAATAGATTATAAATGTGTCTGAAAAAATTGTAAGGCAAGTTACACAAACTCAATCTTATTACTTCATAGTCATTATGCGTATAAAGGAATATAAATGTATATATTAATCATCATAGCATATGTACCATTTCCAGTTTTCAAAGTATTTTCACATACTTTATTAGATATTATCCCTTAAAATCCTGTGAGGTGGATGTTATCATCACGCCCATTTACAGAGAAGAAAACTGAAGCTGGAAAGTGGTGAAACTGGGATTCAAATCCATGTCTTCTAGCTCCAAATTCTAGGCTTTGGATTCAGACAGACAGTTCATATCCTAGCTTGCTCACTTAATAGCTGTGTAACTTTGGGCAGGTTGCTTAACCTCTCTGTGCCTCAGTTTCTTCATCTGAAAATAGAGACAATCATAGTATGTACTTACCTAATAGGTTATTGTGAGGATTATATGAGAGCTTGACATATAATAATGCTATATGAATATTGGATATAATTATTTCCAAAATAATAGAAACTAATACATAGGAGAAATGACTGCTATTGCTAACTCCTGGGCAATATTTTTTAATTATAGGAAGTTGAATATGTGTGTGTGTGTGTGTGTGTGTGTGTGTGTGTGTTGTATTCGTACTGTTTATAAGTACATATTTACACATATGTATATAATTACTATCTGCCTCTGAAAAGAACATCACTGTTAGAATAAAATATATTTCACAAAATGTTATATATTTTATATGAAATATTCTATTAAATGTCAAAGCTCTCTGTATATTACCATAAATGTCAAAGACCTCAGTATATTACTTTTGCTATTAATAGTGGTAAATGATAATAAGCATTTACTTCTAGAGAGTTGCAAACACCTATCTGTAAATACAAGTGGTAATACAGAAAACAGAAAAAGAAAAAAGGCAACCAAACCCACCATGCTTCCACCCCCCCATTACATTTTACTAATATCTGGTGAGACGCACTATTTTGTGATATTCTGTCTAGATATTCTTTAGGAAAGATCTATGCAAACATTAAATGCACCAGTGAATTGCTTCACAAAGATCTCACTACATTAAATGTTAAATATAATCACTTAAGAAGGAACTTACATTTTATATGGTAATGGCAATTCCAAAGTTACCATTATCGGTAACTACTTTATTATAGTTTTTTTAAAAATTTAATGAAGAGTTATGAACAGATACTTGCCCTCAAATACACAGGTATTGATTTAAGACCCTTTCTTAACTTAAAAAAGAAAGGAAGGAAGGAAGGAAGGAAGGGAGAGAGAGAGAGAGAGAGAGAGAGAGAGAGAGAGAGAAAGAAAGAAAGAAAGAAAGAAAGAAAGAAAGAAAGAAAGAAAGAAAGAAAAAGAAAGAAAGAAAGAAAATACCCTTACCTTGCAGGGAAGTTTGTATGGTGCATGAAAATCCACACCACAGAATCTGAAGATACATCTTGGACAGGTACCAGTACTGAGCAACAACTGGGCCACATGCTTGTTTTCCACAGTCAGTGGAAACATATTAAATAACTACAGCTAGAAAAAAAGAAAAAGTAAAACTAATGAGCACCTTTTGTGTTTTACTTTCACAGACAAATATATGGTCACCTTTAAAGATAAAAATCTTTAAAGATAAAACATTTATATTTGAAAATCACTATTTGGTATTCTCCAATAATGTCCCTTTCATTATATCCATATTGAAACAAAAACTTGAAGGCAATTTATTAGATGGATCAGGTAAAAGTTTCTAATTGTCAAGGACTTTAACATTCTGGATTATGATAAATTGCATCAACATAACTAAATCAATCACAAGAAATAAAAACTAATATAAAATGGCTGTCTCTAAGGAGGGTAATGAAAACAAGAATACAGAGTGTAATTTTGCTCTTTATTTTGTACCATTCAGTATTGTTTGAGAACACAGAGTTGTAAATTCAATAAACTTTCCTGTTAGAAATAAGAAATGAGTTTGCTAGAAAAAATAATCAGATCAGTCTATGTTATGTAATACTTGACTGACCTTAATGATAGTTAAGCAGTCAAGTATTCAAAGCAAACTGATCAGATTCAAAAACATCAATTTTACTTTGATGAAATAATAACTAAATAAAAATGAACTGTTAGCAAAATGAGAAAAATCTTCCCCTTTCATACACAAGTAAAAACTCCAACAAAAACAAATTAAGTGCAAAATATTTTGGAGTAATTATTGTCTAAAACAAGTTGCCACTTTTTTGCAATTTGAACAAACTCACTTGGAAGTAAATGCTACATAGAGAATGGGTTCTTGTTGCCAGGAAGGAGGGGGGTAATGAAAATTAAATTACTTAGTCATTCTGTTTGGAGGGAAAAAAAGGTCTTCTGATGAATGAATCAGCTCACATTACTTTAAAATGAGGAACTAGTGATATTTTATAAAACTACGATTGCATGGTAATGGTACTGAGGTCATAGAGATAAAAGATTGTGGCACCTTTAATTTGTTCAGTTTCTAATTCAAATGAACTTAATATTTGTAGAGGGTGAAGCTCTTACCAACTGCTTACTATAAAGATGTGACTCTTAGAATTAGTTTGTGTTTTCTAACCCTTTAAAACCCACTACTTACTTGCAAGTTTCTAAATGTTTGTGGCCACTTATCAAGAATAGATCCTTGACAGAAAATAGATAGTACTATGGAACTCTTCACCATAAAAATAAGGTCAGCAGGCAGGACTACAAAAACCAGATTGCCTGTGGCTGGGTTCTAATTCAGGTGAATACGTGAGTTGTCAGAGAGGGGAAGGGAAGAAAACCAAGCTTCTCTGGACACACCAGTGAGAACTTTCAGACACCCAGATTGGGAAACTGATTTAGGATTGCCTAAGTAAATTTGAGCTCCAGAAAGTACAGAACATGTAAAGAACACCCTCTGCATAATGAAGCTCTGTATGATCACTGTTATTTACAAACGATCTGAATCCCTTCCCCCAGCTCATTTAATCTAATAGTTTGATGCTGATAAGGGGTTGGGATTCTTCGAGGAGCTGATTATCAGCATTTAAAGTGTATCCCAACTGCATTCCCCTCACAGAGAAACTGTTTCTTTCCCCTCACAGAGAAACTGTTTCTATCTCGTCCTTTTTTTCTCCGCCTTTCCATTAGCTAAGGTCAAGGATTTCATTTAACTGAGAATTAACCTTTAACTCAGAAAGAGAAACAAATAAATCCTCGTGTCCAATAAATAAATCCAAGAGTGAGTGCTTAAGAGGGACACTTTGTATCAAAGATTTCCCAGGAGACTTAAGTTATGCTTTTTCCCCCCTTTGGCTTAAAGACAATGTTTGTTTCTCCAGTAGGTTCACTAGAACAAAGGTATCACGCTACTCAATAAATGACACATTATAATCTCTTGGCTCTAAAGTTTCCAAACCCTTTCAGAATTAGGAAATCTCCTGTCTTGAGTAATTTGAAGAGGTCTTAAAAGAGCAAAACAAAACCCTCTTTCGTAATTATGTTAGTAATCGAATGGCCTTACAAATTTCTCAAGATCATTTTCACCTAGCAACAATCTAGCGACTTCCCAAGCGCGTTAACATTAGGAAAAAATACGTTCTTAAATTTAGTTATTTCATCTTGATGTACAGCGCTGAAATGACAGGATTTCATAAGACATCAGAAATCAGTTGTTCCATATTAGATTTATTATCTTTGAAACCAAACCCTGAGAAATGCATCCCGTACTGTAAGGTTTTCATTGTCGGTTGCCTTTAAGATGTTTGCTTTTCGTTTACGTGTTTACTTTACCCAAAGAACTGGAACATATCATTGCAAGAGAATCTCTTCCCAGGTGTCAGGATCCTACGGCGATCGAGTCCCTGCTCCACAAATCAATGGTAACTAGCCCCGTCTCTGGTTTACTAGAGAAGATGGTTTTTCTTTTCACTTCTCGGACGATTACAGAAACTATTTATTACAAACAAGCCAGGAGCAGGAAAAATAACCAGGCTGAGTCTCACATCCCGGGATCTTTTAAAACTCATTTTCATACAGAAGGGTGTCATTCGTCTTGTGGGGTGGGGGTGGGGTGTGGATTTTTAAAGAAAGGCGCTCGTAACTTCATCGCGCTACTGATACACTCAGCAGTGGAATCTACTCTAGATTTCTGGAAAGTTCAACCCCAGGTCTAACCTCCAGTCTTTCCTTTGGCCAACCAAGAAAGCCCTTCTCACCTTCAGTCGGGTCCCCAAACACTTCCCACTCACCCCTCCTTGCTAACAAAGCCTCTCCCACAGGAAGGAAACGATCCCCTCCATCCACACCTCTCCGGCACGCAGTCCTCACTCCCTCTCCTCAGACCCCCCTTGCCTCACCTTCTCCCACGGCGCCGGAGCCAGAGATTTAACCCCTTCCAGCCCTCAGAGGGAACGGGGAAGACTAAAGACAACGCACCTACTGCGTCTAGCAATTCTGTTCCCCGAGGAAACGAGAGCTATAGAACGAAAAGTACCAGCTCCCTCACGCGAGGACTGAGTGAATTCTCCCCTGCTGGTTTGCAGGGAAACCAGTCAAGATGCCTGGCCGGCCGCCACGCACCCTGCCTGCCCCGCGGGTGGAGGAGTGGTGTGTGGGGCATTACTCCCAGCCGGGTGCAGGACTTGTCCCAGGGAAGCTTCCGTGGGACTCTGACGTCTAGGACATTATAGCCGCCACCAGAAATATCGATGAGCTCTTACCCTCTGTTAGAATGGAAGTTCTTTCCAACGCAAATAAAAAGAGAGCGTTTCTTCCCATAGGTTAGTGGCATCCTCCTAGGCTGTAACACCAGCCAGCAAAGCACCACAAGCCACATCCGCAGGGGAGGGCCGGGTGGAGGGCTCTGTACTCTGCATGTTGTGCCTGGCGCTCAAGCGGCTGGTGTCCTCGGGCCTGGAGAGTCCCAGCGCAGAGCGGGATCTGAGAGGAGGCGGAGATGGCGTCCCAGCCGCCGCCTCCCCCGAAACCCTGGGAGACCCGCCGGATTCCGGGGGCCGGGCCGGGGTCAGGACCCGGCACCTCTTTCCAGTGAGTGTGCGATTTTTCAGGCCGCGAGTTTTGTGGGCCGTAGCGGGGACTTCGCAGGAGGCGGTTGAGGCCGTTGTTGGGTGTGAAGTGTCCCCTCCCCCTCTCAACCAGCCCCCACCCACACCCCTAGCCTTAAGGGAGGTCGAAGTGCTGCTGGGGCGCCTGCAAGGGGAATTTCGGAGTCAGACAGCTGTTTCTGAGTCGGCGGCTCTCGGCAGCGACGTTTCCGGGCGGGTGGCGATAGTCCTGGGCTCCTTTCTGGGTGCCGGTGCTTGGAAGAAAGGGTCAGGTACCTGTCCCTTGTGTTTGGGGGACACCCTGACTGAATTGCACGACTCTCTTCCCCCCGCCACCCCCACCTTAAAGAGTTAAGACTTTCGGTCCGTAGCAGGTGAGAGAGGCATTTGCCCGGCCCCGGCTCGTTAGGGAGCAAAGTCTCGAAAGCTTTTAACCATCTCTCGACAAGTTGGTGAAAGCCCAAAAGGTCACTTTTACACAACTGGAACTCAAGCCTGTACAGTTTGCGTTCTTTTCCAGCATAACTCAGCAATGTTTCGGATAAAGATTTGGAAAAGCAACTTGAAAGCGGGAGTTAAAAACTGAGGCCTATGAGTGGCCTTTGTGTGCTAGATAGTGTGTGAGTTTTTCCTAAGGCCTGTGGTTTTTTGTTTGGTTTTAATCAGTGTTAAATGGATCTACAACTCAAAAAAGGTTAAAATAGAATAAAAGAGAAGAATTTCACAGCCTTACGTGTTTTGTGTTGGGTGGATCTGGACATCTTTTTAAAAAATTTTTTATATTGGAGCAGAGTTGATTAATAATGTGTTAGTTTCAGGTGTACAGCAAAGTGATTCAGTTATACATATACATGTATCTATTCTTTTTCAAATTCTTTTCCCATTTAGGTTATTACAGAATATTAAGCAGTGTTCTCTGTACTATACAGTAGGTCCTTGTTGGTTATCTATTTTAAATATAACAGTGTGTACATCGTCAATCCCAAACTCCCAGTCTATCCCTTCCGCCCTTGTAATCATAAGTTCTTTTCTCTAAGTCTGTGGATCTGGGCATCTTAATTCAGATGGTGAGACTCGAATGTCAGATTGCCTACTATGGTAGGTTTACTTACATAGAAATCCCCAACATACTGGAATGTATTTCTGCTGTGTTCTAAAATCTTGTAATTTTTTTAAGGTATTTGAACACAATTGCTACTTTATTTAATAATGAAGGTACATAACTAGTAAGCTTTAATTATGCTATTAAGTTGGGATGACACTTTCTGCTACTTTCTTTAAAATAAATTTGTTTTGTTTATTTATTTTTGGCTGCGTTGGGTCTTCGTTGCTGCGCACAGGCTTCCTCTAGTTGGCAGCGAGTGGGGGTTACTCTTCGTTGCGCGGTGGGTGGGCTTTTCATGACAGTGGCTTCTCTTGTTGCGGAGCATGGGCTCGAGGCGCATGGGCTTCAGTAGTTGTGGCTCGCGGGCTCTAGAGCACAGGCTCAGTAGCTGTGGCGCACGGGCTTAGTTGCTCCTCAGCATGTGGGATCTTCCCAGACCAGGGCTCAAACCCGTGGCCCCTGCATTAGCAGGCAGATTAGCATTTTTTGCTAATCTAAAGGTAGCATCTGCTATCTTTTTTTATGAGTGGTTTGACCTTCTTTAAAAATTTGGACTGCGCTTTAGAAGAGAGACGTTTTATTTTTGCATCTGTTAAAGTTCTGTTTATGTTAAATTAACTATTTTCCCACTTTTTAAGAAAATGTGAAGTATTTTAAACACCTAGAGACTGGTAGAGAGTAAGATGATGAATACATGTGTATTAGCTCCCAGCTTTAAGAAATATTAACATTTTACCAGATTCGCCTCAGATTTTTAAAAAAATAAAAATTAGAGCAACAGTTAAACCCTCCCATTCTTCTTTCCTGCGGTAACTACTGTCCCTATTTGGTTTTTATTGTACACAATGTTTTTATACTTAAGTATTTAGCTTTGTGTGTACATTACATATGTATATATGTATTATTATTCAGTATATTTTTAGACTTTAAATATATTCGAACTGTATGTATCATTTGCAAAGTGTTTTTCCACTAAGTATTATTTATTTTGAGATTTATCTTGTTCATTCTTGTAACTGTACAGGCATACTTGGGAGGTATTGCAGGTTGGGTTCAGACCACCGCAGTAAATCAAATATTGCAATAAAGTGAATTGAATATCGCAATAAAGCGAGTCACATGAGTTTTTTTGGTTTCCCAGTGCATATAAAATTATGTTTACACTCTACTGTAGTCTATTAAGTGTGCAATAGCATTATGTCTAAAGAAACAATGTATATAACCTTAAAGATACTTTATTGCTAAAAAAAAATGGTAACCATCATCTGAGCCTTCAGCCAGTTGTAATCTTTTTGTTGGTGGAGAGTCTTGCCTTGATGTTGACTCATTGGAGGTGGTTGCTGAAGGCTGGGGTGGATGTGGCAGTTTCTTTAAATAAGACGACAATGAAGTTTGACACACTGGTTGAGTCTTCCTTTCTCGAACATTTCTCTGTAGCAAGACGTACTGTTTGATAGCATTTTACCCGCAGTAGAACTTCTTTCAAAATTGGAGTAAATCTTTTCAAACCCTGATGCTGCTTTATCAACTAAATATACATAGTAGTCTAAATCCCTTGTTGTCATTTCAACAATCTTCATATCTTCTTCACCAGGAATGGATGCCATCTCAAGAAACCACTTTCTTTGCTTATCCATAAGAAGCAGCTCCTCATCTGTTTAAGTCTTATCATGAGATTACAGCAATTCAGTTACATCTTTAGGCTTCACCTCTATTTTTAGTTCTCTTGCTATTTCCACCACATCTGTAGTTACTTGCTTCACGGAAGTCTTGAACCCCTTTAAAGTCATCCATGAGGGTTGGAATCAACTTCTTCCAAACTCCTGTTAAAGTTGATATTTTGAACTCATCCCGTGTATCACAGATGTTCTTAATGTCATCTAAAATGGTGAATCCTTTTAGAAAGGGTTTCAATTTACTTTGCCCAAGTCCATCAGCGAAATCACTATCTATGGCAGCTATAGCCTTATCAAATTTATTTCTTAGATAATAAGACTTAAAAGTCAAAATGACTCCTTGATCCATGGGCTACAGAATGGATATTGTGTTAGCAGACATGAAAACAACATTAATCTCATTGTACACCTCCATCAGCTCTTGGGTGACCAGTTGCATTATCAGTGAGCAGTAATATTTTGAAAGGAATCTTTTCTTCTGAGCACTAGGTCTCAACAGTGGGCTTAAAATATTTAGTAAACCATATTGTAAACAGATGTGCTGTCATGCAGGCTTTGTTGTTCCACTGATAGAGCACAGGCAGAGTAGATTTAGCATAATTCTTAAGGGCCTTAGGATTTTCAGAATGGTAAATGAGCATTGGCTTCATCTTCAAGTTCCAGCTGCATTAGCCCCTAAAAAGAGAGTCAGCTTGTCCTTTGAGGCTTTGAAACCTGGCATTGCCTTCCCTCTAGCTATGAAAGCCCTAGATGGCATCTTTTTCCCATAGAAGGCTATTTTGTCTGCATTGAAAATCTGTTGTTTAGCATAGCCACCTTCATTAATTATCTTAGCTAGATCTTCTAGATAACTTGCTGGAGCTTCTACACCAGCACTTGCAGCTTTACCTTGCACTCTTATGTTATGGAGATGGCTTCTTTCCTTAAACCTCGTGAAACAACCTCTGCTAGCTTCAGACTTTTCTTCTGCAGCTTCCTCACCTCTCAGCCTTCACAGAATTGAAAAGAGTTAGGGCCTTGCTCTGGATTAGGTTTTGGCTTAAGGGAATGTTAATGGCTGCTTTGATTTAGCTAGACCACTAAAACTTTCGTCATGTCAGCAATAAGGCTGTTTCACTTTCTAATTAGCATGTTCACTGGAGTAGCACTTTTAATATCCTTCAAGAACTTTTCCTTAGCATTCACAGCTTGGCTAATGGTTTGGTGCAAGAGGCCTAGCCTTTGGCCTATCCTGACTTTTGACATGCCTTCCTCTCTAAGCTTAATCATTTCTAGCTTTTGATTTAGAGGCGTGTGACTCTTCCTTTCACTTGAACACTTAGAGGCCATTGTAGGGTTATTAATTGGCCTAATTTCAACATTCTTATGTCTCAGGGAATAAGGGAATCTCGAGAAGAGAGAGACAGACATGGGAGGAAAGGCTGGTCGCTGGAGCAGTTAGAACACACACATTTATTTTGACAGTTTGCTGTCTTATAGGGGCACAGTTCATGGTGTCCTAAAACAACTAGAATAGTAACATAAGAGATCACTGATCACCATAACAAATATAATAGTAATGAAAAAGTTTGAAATATTGTGAGAATTACCAGAATGTGACACAGAGACACGAAGTGAGCAAATGCTGTTCAAAAAATGGTGCAGATAGATTGGCTTGACACAGGGTTGCAACAAGCCTTCCATTTGTAAAAAACACGATCTGCAAAGCGCAGTAAAGCAAAGCATCATAAAATGAGGTATGCCTGTAGTTCGTTTTAACTGCCATAGGATATTCTGTTATATAAAAGCAAACTATTTGTTCTGTTATAGATATTAGAGTATTCGTTGTTAAATATTTAAAGCTACTGCAGTCAACATTCTTGTGTCTTTCTCCTTGTGCACGTTTCCAAGAGGTTTTCTGGGAGGAGAGTTGCTTGTTGGAAGGGTATGCTTATCTTCAAGTACTGACTATCACCAAAGTGCTCCTCGAAGTGGTCGTTAACCAATTTTTACATTTTCACTAGCAAGATATTCTGTTTCTCTACATATTTTCCAACACTTGATGTTATTTTGCAGTACTGTATTTACCAATCTAATAGATGTGAAATGGTATTTAATTTGCACTTCTCTGATCAGTAATAAAATTGAGGATCTTTTTGAATGTTTATTAGCCGTTTGAAATTTTTTCTGTTGGTAATCTTTTGCCCAATTTTATGTTGGCTTTATCTTTGCTTATCAATTTGTAGGAGTACTTTATTGTTTGTACTGATCCTATTTTGTTTTTATCTTTCAATCTATGACTTGTCTTATAGCTTTATTTACATTCATGTTCATTTTTGTTGTACAGATATTTTAATTTTAATATAGCCAAATTTTACATCTGTTATTTGTGCTTTTTCTGTCTTGGTTAAGAAACCCTTTCTACCTCAGATCAGGAAAATTTTTCTCTATATCTTCTTTTAACTGTTCATTTCCCATTCATATCTTTTTTTTTTTTTTTTTGCGGTACGCGGGCCTCTCACTGTTGTGCCCTCTCCCGTTGCAGAGCACAGGCTCCGGACACACAGGCTCAGCGGTCATGGCTCACGGGCCCAGCCGCTCCGCAGCATGTGGGATCCTCCCGGACTGGGGCACGAACCCGTTTCCCCTGCATCGGCAGGCGGACTCTCAACCACTGTGCCACCAGGGAAGCCCCCCATTCATATCTTTAATCCACCTAGAACTGGCTTTGTTGTACAAAAATCAATGTGAAATAGAGAATTCAATTCTTTTCCATGTGGATAACTTATTGTCCCAGCACCATTTATTAAGTAGTTTATACTACTTTATAATGCCATCTATATCCTACCAAGTTTTCCTAAATGTGTGGTTCTGTTTGGGAGACTTTATAATATGTTCTGTTGCTCTATTTATCTATTCTTATGCTAACACCACACTGTCTTTATAATAAGTTTTGATATTTGGTATGTCAAGATGCTCCACACATTGCTGTTCTTCATAATTGCCTTTGTTGCACTTAGCCTTTATAAAAAGACTTATTGGGATTTTTATTAGAACTTTATATTTTATTGGAACTTTTATGTAAAGATCAAGTAAGCCTTTTCATCCATGAATATTGTGTAAGGTGCAATTGGTGAGATTTTGACATTCTTTTTTGCTTTAAGTAGTGTTTTATAATTGTTTCCATGAAGTCATTTCCCATCGTTTATAAGATATAGATATTATATCCAGCATAATGTCAGACTCTTAATTTGTTCTGATGGTTTGGTTGAAATTCTTTTGAGTCCCATGTTGACAATCCTATCATTTACAAATAAGCCAGCATAAATTGCCAACATTCTTGTATTGTTCCAGACTTTCATTGGAATGCTTCTCAAGTCTCACTATAAATTATGATGTTTGCTTTTTGTTTTTGATAGATATCCTATCAAACTTCTATCTCTCTACATTGCTCAGATTTTTATTATGAAGGGGTATTAAATTTTATGAATAACTTTTCTGCATCTGTTGGGGTAATTATGTGTTTTTATTTTAATATGAAAATGTGGTTTATTGCATCAATTAACTGTCCAATGTTGAATCATCCTTGCGTTTCTGGATGAACTCTGCTTAATTTTGATTTTTAAGAAAAAATACAATGCTGAAATCTAATATTTTAAGATCTTTGCATATATGTTCCTAATTGGCCTATAATTTTCTTTCTTTGTGTTATACCTTTCTGGTTTGGTATCAGAGTTTTGTAGCTACAGAAATGTTTCTATTGAGTCTAATTTTTATTCCTTTACCGACTATGTTCTCCTTAGCAGCCTTTAAGATTTTCCCTTACCTTGGTCCTCTACGGCTTTATTAGGCTCTATCTAGGTTCAGATATTCAGATATACATATGTACATGTATATATTTTCCTCCTGCTCAGCAGCTACAGTGTTCATGCTCAGTACCCACAGTGTTGAATCCGAGGATTCAAGTCTGTCTTTAATTCAGGAAAACTCTCACGAATTCTATCTTTAAATATTGTTTGAGCACTATTCTTTCCCATCTCTTCTTCTGGAACTACTATTAAACATATCAGGAATAGTTCTGCTCCAAGTAACAATATCTGACTTTCTGTGCTTTCAACTATAGAGGCATTTATTGTTTAGTTGACAAGAAGTCTAGAGATCTGCTAACTCACCATTGTCATCAGGGGACCTACACTTTTCTTGGCTTCCTTTTTCTCTGTCAGCTTTCTGACATTTTCAGTCATCTCTGTCTTACTCTTGCTCCTTCGAAAGGAATCTCTTTTTTTTTTTTCCCCAGCAGTTACACTTTGTTGGGCTTCAATGTATTTTTCATTATATTATTTTTGGTGGGATTCATAGAGATACTTGAATCTGACTTGATGTCTTTCATTGATTTCAGAAAGGCTCAACCATTATTTCTTTAAATATCGCTTCTGCCCATCCTCTTTTCCTTTCTCTGACCCCAATTACATATATGCTCTATATTTCACTATACACTCTGTATCTTACACTCTTTTCTGTATGTATCCTTTTGTTACTCATGCTTCATTCTGGGTGTTTTCTTCTGAACTCTTCTAGTTCACCGGTATTTTTCTTTCAGTGTGTCTAATCTGATAGTAAACGAATCAGTCATTGAGTTCGTAGTTTCAGGTATGTTATTTTTTTAGTTTTAGAATTTCCGTTTGGTCCTGCTTTATAGTTTCTATTCTCTTCTGAAAATCTCAGTCTTGCCTTTTTTTCCTTGAATATGTATAGCATAGTTGTTTAAAGTCTCTGCCTGATAACTCCATTATCTGCATCCATATGGATCATTTTATATTGGCTAATGTCTCTCATTTTTTTTAACATGTAGTTTTGTCATCATAGAGGCTCAATTATTTTTCAGTGAGAGCTGGCCATTGTATGTAGATAATTTAAGGCGATTTGAGGCCTAGTATGGTGCCTTCCTCCAGAGAGTTTTACTTTTGACAGGCATCTTGGGCCACTAGCAATCTAAGATCATTTTAATAATTTCAAATTTGAGCTAACTTGAAATTGTGGTTTTCAGTTTCTGCCAGGGCTAGTCTATTTCTTGTTAACCTTTTCCCCCTTACTCCTAGCATGTGGCTGTTTAAAGTCCCAGTCTGAAGTGTGGGCATTTATCTTGTCCCTCTTTTGGGGCTTCTGAACTCTAGTTTTTGTCTCCTTAGCCCAGAGAGTCTATTAAAAGCTCTACTCAACTTCTCATCCTGTCAGCCATCTCTTCTGGAATTGGCCCTCTTCCCTTGAGAAACATGTAAAATGGGCTCTCTAGGTTTTCTCCTACTCCTGGATCTTGACTCTAATTCCTCAATGTCTTGTCTTCTCATGCTTTAAACAGATAATTTTATATTTTTTCTAGCTTTTCTAATTGTTTTCTGTGAAAGAGTTGGTCTGATTACCTAGAATACCATTACTTGAAGTAGAATTCCACAAGTTCTATATTTCTACTCTGTTCCTTAGTGTACAACAACTAATTTTCTTTTTGCCTCATAGTTACAAGACGCCTTGTGGCTGTGGGCATTGTGTATAAGATTTCTAATGAAATTTTTTTCATATTTACATGTTTTATTTTCAATTTTTATTTCACAGATGTTATTGCTACATTTATCTCTTTGACTTTTTTAAAATCAATTCATTCAATCTCATTATTCTTGTTCTGCTTATCTCTTTGACCATTTTAAACATATTTAGAATCTTTGATGAGCTATTATATAAAATTAGTTTTTCCTTGAATGACTTTTCATTCTTATTGTTGATTTTTGTTATTTTGGTCTCTTTGTGGTTTTTTTTTCTTCTTGAGTGTAGTATGTTTGATATGTCCATCTTGAGTGTGAATTTTGGGGTTCTGTTGTCTCACTTTTCCTTCTACATTCAGCTCTTTCTATCTGGTAGACTTCCTGCTGCTTGTACCTCCCTCTCAGCGTCCACTCTCCATATAAGAATCTGGTAAAAAGTGGCTTAGTTAAGGATATCACAGATTAAGTCATTGAGTCAGTTGTTAACTTGTTTCATTTCCTGAGTTTGAGGCTTTATCAGAGTCTTCCCCCATTCTTAGTTTTGTAACTTTCTAAAAATCCTAAAGTGTTGTCAGCAAATTTTATAATCTCTTTTACCACTGTCAGCAAATTTTTATGAGGCAAGGTGGCACTTTCCAGTCCCCAGCCTCAAGCAATGAACTAGTTTCATTTGAGTGGAGCACTTACCCTCTGAGCTGCTTCATCCAAACCTGAATATACTACACTATTTGGTAGTCTACTGACCCTTTTTAAAGTTTTGTTCCTTTTTTTTAATTTTAATTTTAATTTTTTGGCTGCGTTGGGTCTTTGTTGCTGCATGTGGCCTTCCTCTAGTTGCAGTGAGTGGGGGCTACTCTTTGTTGCGGCGCGCAGGCTTCTCATTGCAGTGGCTTCTCTTGTTGCAGAGCACGGGCTGTAGGTGCACGGGCTTCAGTAGTTGCGGTGTATGGGCTCAGTACTTGTGGCTCGTGGGCTCTAGAGCGCAGGCTCAGTAGTTGTGGTGCATGGGCTTCATTGCTCCGCGGCATGTGGGATCTTCCTGGACGAGGGATCGAACCCATGTCCCCTGCATTAGCAGGCGGATTCTTAACCACTGTACCACCAGGGAAGTCCCTGTTCCTTTTTTTATGATGTAATACAATCTGAGGTAAACAACTTCACTCATGATTTATGCTTGACAAAACCTATAGATCAAACCTTTAGATGCATACTTCCAGTTTATACTTCCAGTTCATACTTCCAGTTTATACTTTGAGTTTAACTGGAAGTATAGAGGATAGGGGATAGTTAAACAACATTTGATGGGTAACACAAATCCAGAATGTGGGACACTGTAGAAGAAATTGACTGGACTCTTCAAAAAGTCCAGGGCATTATTGTTCTGTTTAGATGAGAATAGGGACACAACCAACCAAATGCAATATGTGAGACTTAATTGAATTTTTGTTTCAAAAAAACCTAAAAAGACATTTTGACTTTTACAACTCAATGATAAAAAGACAAATAACCTAATTTTTTAAATGGACAAAGTATGTGAATAGACATTTCTCCAAGGAAGATCTAAAACTGGCCAATAAGCACATGAAAAGATACTCAATATCATTAACCATTAGGGAAATGTAAATCAAACCCACAGTGAGGTACCATTTCACACCCACTAGGGTGGCTATAGTAAAAAAGACAGATACAAGTGTTGGCAAAATGGAGAGAAATTGAAACCCTCATGCACTGCTGGTGGGAACATAAAATTGTACAGTTGCTTTGGAAAACAATTTGGCACAGAGTTACGATGTGACCCAGCAGTATCACCCCCAAGAAACATGAAAACATATGTTCACACAAAAATTTGTACATAAATGTTCATAGAAGCATTAGTCATAATACCCGCAAAGTGGAAACAACCCAAATGTTTATCAGCTGATGTATGGATGAATATAATACAGTAATAAAAAAGAATGAGGTACTGATACATGCTACAACATAGATGAACCTTCAAAACATTAAGTGAAAGAAGCCAGTCACAAAATACTACATATTGTAAGTTTCATTTACAGTAGATCCTCATTATTTGCAGATTCATTATTTGCAAACTCTCCTACTCGATGAAATTTATTTGTAACCCTAAAATCAGTACTTGAGGCATTTTTATGATCTTTTCAGACACACATAGAGCCGTGAAAGATCTGAGTCATCTCTCAGCTAAGGGTGAACAAAAAGCAACATTCTGGCTTCTTGTTTCAGCTCTCATACTGTAAACAGGTGTCCTTTTCAAAATCAGTTAAGTGCCAGCCACGTTTTTCACATTTTTGTTGATGATTTCACTGTCTTTAAATGGCCCCTAAGCATAGTGCTGAAGTGTTCCTAGAAGGCCATATGGAGAAAACATTAGCATTAAATAAACTTTGTTCAGACATGAGTTGTGGTGCTTTTGGCCATGAATTCATTGTTAATGAGTCAACAATGTAATTAGATAAAGTATCTTTAAACAGAAACATACATTAAAAAGTATATGTATTGATCAGTAGATGAAAATGTTGTGATCAGAGGCTTGAAGGAACCTAACCCTTTGTTTCCTCCAGGAGCAGTGATTCAGTATTTGCTGATTCATTGTTTGCAGGTTTATAGAACATCACTATCGCAAATAACAAGAATCGATTATATAGGAAATGTCCAAAGTAGGCAAACCTATAGAGACAGACAGTAGATTAGTGATTGCCCAGGATTGGAGGAGGGTAAGAAATGGGGAGTGACTGCTAATAAATATGGGATTTCTATCTGGGATGATTAAAGTGTTCTGAAATTGCATATGGTGATAGTTGTACACCTCTGTGAATATATGGAAAACTGTTGCTTTTTACACTTTAAATGGGTGAATTTTATGGTATGTGAATTTTATCTCAATAAAGCTGTTTAGACAAAGATATTTGAGAGTAATGGATATGTTTTGAATATCAATTGGGTAATAGATGATATGGAATTATTAATTTTCAAAGATGGGAAAACAGTATTATGTTTTTGTATAAAATATCTTTATTCTTAGGAAATGCCTGCTGAGGTATTTAGGAGTAATTTATTAGGTCTACAAGTTAATTTCAAATAGTTCAAGAAGTTTTAAAAGACTAAAGAGTGATAAAGAGAAAGCAAATGTGGCAAAATGATAGCAGTTGTTGAATCTAGATAGAAGGTATGTGGATATTCATTGTACTTTTCTTTCAAGTTTTTTTTTTTCCTGTTTGAAACTTTTCAAGGGAAAAAGTTGTGTGGGGGAGACTGCACATTCAGCAATGAGAATAAATCATTTGTTCTTCTAAGTCATAGGCTTCTTTAGCTCTTTTTTTTTTTTTTTTTTTGGTGGTACACGGGCCTCTCACTGTTGTGGCCTCTCCCGTTGTGGAGCACAGGCTTCGGACACGCAGGCTCAGCGGCCATGGCTCACGGGCCCAGCCACTCCCCGGCATGTGGGATCCTCCCAGACCGGGGCACAAACCTGCGTCCCCTGCATCAGCAGGCGGACTCTCAACCACTGTGCCACCAGGGAAGCCCCTTCTTTAGTTCTTATTTTGCTTGTTGTAACAGAAAGCAAGACTGTACATGCACACTGAATGCACTTGTGTATGCCGGAAACAGACCACATTAAAACCAAACAAGGGGGAATTCCTTGGTGGTCCACTGGTTAGGACTCCTCACGTTCACTGCCAAAGACCTGGGTTCAGTCCCTGATAGGGAACTAAAATTGCACAAGCTGAGCAGGGCAGCCAAAATTAAAAAAAAAAAAAAAAAAAAAAAAACACACAAAGAAGAGTAAGAGGAAAGCTCTTTATTTTTTTATTACCAAATGTTTAAATTTAATTCCCTATAATTTTTTAAGTTACATATTCATCACAACTTATGAAACAATACAAAGATATATAAAGAAAAATCTGTATTAATAGTCTTTGTGATATATGTGTATTAAATATTTACTAATGAAAGACTCCAGTATAGTGTTTGTATCAGTACCTATTTATATGCTAAACACTATAGTTAGGTAATGGAGAAACAAGGAAAGCTCCCATGCCTTTGAGGAGTTCACCATTTAGAGGAACAGTCAGATGTATAAATAAATGTAAGATACTGTACAAAATATGGACAAAGAATTATAGGAAGGACTTTTGATGATGGCAGAATAAGTACTTTAGGAAAAAAAAACTATTGAGGACAAGTAGAAAGCTAAGCAGAATATAAAACATCTGGAAGGCATTATAGGGCAAAAAAGAAAATAAAGATTTATGGAGCCCAGATTCAGGAAAGTTAAAAATTCATAAAGGTGAGCATGGCCTTTGAAAGCACTTTTCCCATAGAAGCTTCTGCTGATTTCAGAAGAAGTAGCTTAGATAATGAAGTTAGTTGAGTAGAACTTTTGACAGACTCTTGAATCATGGTTAGAGTTCAGACGTCCTCCAAGACGAGATACTGATAAATTACCCATACCTAATGTTAGGTACATCTAGATATAAGGGTATAAAAGATATATCTAGATATAAGGGTATAAAAGAAGTAGACAGGCCCTTATAGGAACAGAAGCCCAGCTTCAAATCATCAATTCCTGAAATTAAATTAGGGACATCATGAATTGATAGTAGCCTTAGCAGCCTGCCTGAACCAAATTAGAGAATAGTCCAGAAAACAATATCCAGATACATATTACTATATATAAAATAGATAAACAACAAGGACCTATTGTATAGCACAGGGAACTAATGTATAGCACAGGGAACTATATTCAATATCTTGTAATAACCTAAAATAGAAAAGAATCTGAAAAAGAATATACATATTCAGTTTTATATGTGTGTGTGTGTGTGTGTGTGTATATATATATATATATATATATATATATCTGAATCACTTTGCTGTACCCCTGCAACTAACACAACATTGTAAATCAACTACATTTCAATTAAAAAAAATGAAACAATATCCAGAATGAAACACATCTGGAGAAAGAGAACATCATCCAGAATCTCAAATTACTGCTACAATAATAACTGCTGACGCACAGCAAAATCAAATAGCCAGACTCAGGAGGACATTATGTAACATAAATGGCAGCTAAGTTAACATCTGGAAAAACAAATTCATAGGGACTGTAGATATTGGAGTTAGCAAAGAGACTTTAAATTATCTTTAATATGTTGAGGGCAATAAAAGAGAAGATGAAGAATTTTGGCAGAGAATTGGAAACTATTAAGAGAGGAAAGGAATTTCTAGAACAAAAAATACAGTAACCAAAATTGAGAACTCGTTGGGTTTAGAAACAGATTAGACACCATTACATAGGGAATTAGTGACTTAGAGCAGTACTACTCGAAGTGTGTTCTGTAGCTACTGAGAGTCTATGGGCTGGCTGCTATTTTTTGAACTGTATAGTAACAGTCCACAACAAGATAGGAAATGTGTGTCAGATGTAGAACAAATTGACCCTGAGCACACCATTTAGTTCAACTGGCATTTTCTTTTCTTTTCTTTTTTTTAAAAATTTTTATTGGAGTATAGTTGTTTACAATGTTGTATTAGTTTCAGGTGTGCAGCAAAGTGAATCAGTTATACATATAAATATATCCACTCTTTTTTAGATTCTTTTCCCATATAGGCTATTACAGAGTACTGAATAGAGTTCCCTGTGCTGTACAGTAGGGTCCTTATTAGTTATCTATTTTATATATAGTAGTGTGTATATGTCAATCCCAATCTTCCAATTTATCCCTCCACCACTCAAGTGGCATTTTCTTTTTTTTTTTTTTTTTTTTGCGGTGTGTGGGCCTCTCGCTGTTGTGGCCTCTCCCATTGCAGAGCACAGGCTCCGGACGCGCAGGCTCAGCGGCCATGGCTCACGGGCCTAGCTGCTCTGCGGCACGTGGGATCTTCCCAGACCGGGGCACGAACCCGTGTCCCCTGCATAGGCAGGTGGACTCTCAACCACTGCGCCACCAGGGAAGCCCTCAGGTGGCATTTTCTTGATAGCAAAACTTTCTCTGTGAAGAAAGAATTTGTTGATTTACATTATAGTGCAAGCTCCTTATCTTGCGGATTGACCCCTTGAGTAGCAGTGACCTAAAGAATAGTTGGAGGGCTTCCCTGGTGGCACAGTGGTTAAGAATCCGCCTGCCAATGCAGGGGACACAGGTTTGAACCCTGGTCCAGGAAGATCCCACATGCCGCAGAGCAACTAAGCCCGTGCGCCACGACTACTGAGCCTGCGCTCTAGAGCCCGTGCTCTAGAGCCCGCGATCCACAACTACTGAACCCACGTGCCACAACTACTGAAGCCTGCGTGCCTAGAGCCCATGCTCCGCAACAAGAGAAGCCACCACAATGAGAAGCCCGTGCACCGCAATGAAGAGTAGCCCCCGCTCGCAGCATCTAGAGAAAGCCCGTGTGCAGCAACGAAGACCCAACGCAGACAAAAATAAATAAATAAAATAAAAATTAAAAAAAAAAAGAATAGTTGGGAAGAAAATATCTAGAAGGAAGTACAAAGAGACAAAAGGACAGGAAAATACAGAAAGGAAGGGAAGAGATTTAGAGGATGAAGCAAGGTATATTTTACAGATAGAAAAGATAAATAGTCCTTTAACACTTGAAGCAGTGCTTCTCAAAATATTTGTGATGATGGCCAATACTTTTTATAAAATACAGTAAAAATATCATAGCGGTGTCAAATTACTTAAACACAATCTCGTTTTCTGTACTTTTCTTATTATAGATTGGTATAAAATGGTTCATAAAATAACACTGGTCCATAGACCACATTTTAAGTAGCATGATACTAAAGAAATTAAATTTATAATGAAAATTCTTCCCAGTAGGAGAATTCCAAGCCCATATGATTCACTGGTAAACTCTAGAAACCTTTAAGGAAGAAATAATTAACTTTTCTAGAGTATAGAAAAGAGTGAAATACTCCCCCAACTCTTTTTAAGAGGCCAGTTCAACCTTGATGTCCAAACCTGACAAAGACGTTTACAATAAAAGCATATTAGGACAGTCTCATTCATGAACATAGATATAAAAAAATCTTCAATAAAATATTGGCAAACCAAATTGAGAAATATATTGTGGCCTACTTGATTCTACTTCAGGAATGCAGGTTGGCTTTAACATTTGAAAATGAATGTAAATTCATCATAGACAGTAAAGGAAAAAATTCATATAATCATCTTGATAGGTGCTAAGGAATCATTTGATAAAATTCAGCATTCATTCGTGGTAAAAAAAATTTTTCGAAAAGAAATAGAAAAGGAACTACTAAATCTACAACAAACCTACAGCAAACATGATAATTATTGGTGACGTCTTGAAAGTTTTCCCTTTGAGATTAGGAATGAGACTGGGATACCTTCTATCATCCCTTCTATTCAAGATTGTACTGCAGGTCCTAGGTGAATACCTTAATAATCAAAGCTGTAAGAATTGAAAAAAGGAAGAAATAACCTATCGTTATTCACATACAATATGACTGCAGATCCTTAAGATTCTAGAAAATACAAAAGAAGAATCCAAAATAAGGTTGCTAGATATAAGGACCATATTTTTTTTATCGATTATTTCTATATAACAGCAAAAAAGTGAAATTTTAGAAAGACACCGTTTACAATGGCATCAAAAAATCAAATATATAGAAATAAATCTAAAGAAAGACCTCCACACAGTAAACTATAAAACATTGAGACTCAGTGGTTATTTTATTTATTTTTTAATTAATTTATTTATTTTTGGCTGTGTTGGGTCTTGATTGCTGTGCATAGGCTTTCTCTAGTTGCACGAGCAGGGGCTACTCTTTGTTGCAGTGTGCACGCAGGCTTCTCACTGATGTGGCTTCTCATTACAGAGCGTAGGCTTTAGGTACGCGGGCTTCAGTAGTTGTGGTGCATGGGCTCAGTAGTTGTGGCTTGCGGCCTCTAGAGCGCAGGCTCAGTAGCTGTGGCTCACAGGCTTAGTTGCTCCATGGCATGCGGGATCTTCCCGAACCAGGGCACGAACCCCTGTCCCCTGCTTTGGCAGGTGGATTCTTAACCACTTCACCACCAGGGAAGTCCCTCAGTGGTTATTTTAAAAAAACATTATTAAGAAAAATCTTTAAAAGACATAAGTAAATGGAGGATATGCTATGTTGAGTTGAAACTCTCAATATAATGGAGATGTCGACTACCTCAAATTAATCTACGAATTTAATGTAATCCCAAACCAGAATCTCAAAAGGGCTTTTGTGGGGAGAACAGTGTAGAACTTCAAACTCTGATTCTAAAATATATATGGATATTCAAAGGGTCAAATAGCCAAGACACTCTTGAAGATGAAGAATAGCGTAGGAAGATTTGTCTTATTGGATATTAAGACCTATTATAAAACTATGGTAATTAAGATAGTACCATTTAGGTGTAAGGATGGATAGATATCGAGTTGTGACTAACTCTGAGGAAATGGACATGTGTCTTAAAAAGAAACCAAAGGTTGAAGATACTACTAATAATGCAGCATAAGTAAACAAGAATATAGAGTTCAGTCAGCTATTTTATCTTATTCATTTTGTCTTTTTTTAAAAAAAATAAATTTATTTATTTATTTTTGGCTGCGTCGGGTCTTTGTTGCGGTGAGCGGGGGCTACTCTTTGTTGAGATGCCTGGGGTTCTCATTGCAGTGGCCTCTCTCGCTGTGGAACACAGTCTCTAGGCACACGGGCTTCAGTAGTAGCTCATGGGCTCTAGACCGCAGGCTCAGTAGTTGTGGTGCACGGGCCCAGCTGCTCCGCGGCATGTGGGATCCTCCCAGACCAGGGCCCGAACCCGTGTCCCCCGCATTGGCAGGCGGACTCCCAACCACTGTGCCACCAGGGAAGTCCCTCCATTTTGTCTTAACACAGATTCTAAGCATCTGGTTATTAGAGACTATTCCTTACTCTTAAGACATCTTTAGTAGGATCTGTCGTAACACTAGGTATATACAAAGTGTTTAATAGTTACTTTGAATGAATTTATTGTGTGCTTAAGTTACAACTTTGAATCCTTTTTGGTTTTAGATCTGCTGATTTGGGTCCTACTTTATTGACAAGACCTGGACAACCAACACTTACCAGAGTGCCACCGCCTATTCTTCCAAGGCCATCCCAGCAGACAGGAAGCAGTAATATGAACACTTTCAGACCTGCTTACAGTTCATTTTCTTCTGGATATGGTGCCTATGGAAATTCATTTTATGGAAGCTATAGCCCTTATAGTTATGGGTATAATGGGTTGGGCTATAACCGCCTTCGTATAGATGATCATCCACCTAGTAGATTTGTTCAGCAAGCTGAAGAAAGCAGCAGAGGTGCATTTCAGTCCATTGAAAGTATTGTGCATGCATTTGCCTCTGTCAGCATGATGATGGATGCTACCTTTTCAGCTGTCTATAACAGTTTCAGGGCTGTATTGGATGTGGCAAACCACTTTTCCCGATTAAAAATACACTTCACAAAGGTTTTTTCAGCTTTTGCATTAGTTAGGACTATAAGGTATCTTTACAGACGGTTACAATGGATGGTAGGTTTAAGAAGGGACTCTGAGAATGAGGACCTGTGGGCAGAAAGTGAAGGAACTGTGGCTTGCCTTGGTGCTGAGGACAGAGCAACTAACTCAGCAAAATCTTGGCCAATATTCTTGTTCTTTGCTGTTATCCTTGGTGGTCCTTACCTCATCTGGAAACTGCTGTCTACTCACAGTGATGAAGTTACAGGTAAGAGTAATAAAATGGGTTAAAAAACCATATAACAATCTTAAATTTCAAGAATAGATTAAATTAGCTTTCTTTATTCATTTGTATTTAATATTTTGATCCAGTTATATTTTCAGTTAAGAACTTCAAAACTGGAAGAGGAACATGTAAAAAAACAGGCTTGTTGATTTATTCTTTGTTAGTTCAGTTTAACAGCACACATTACTTAACTACTGTTCACAAGTCACTGAACTTGATGCTGTGGAAGATACAAAGATAACATAGGGCATAATCCCTTTATCTTTCTAAAACTTACTGGGAGAGAGGTGGGCGAGACACATAAATAGGTAATTGTAATGAGGCATAAAGAGTGTAAGTAGTACAACAGTTGGGGAGAAACATAAGATTTATTAAGCCTTTTTTTATTATTATTTTCTTGAATTTTATTTTAATTATTTTTTTATACAGCAGATTCTTATTACTCATCCATTTTATACACATCAGTGTATACAGGTCAATCCCAATCTCCCAATTCATCACACCACCACCCCCACCACCACCCTCCGCTGCTTTACCCCTTGGTGTCCATACATCTGTTCTCTACACCTGTGTCTCAATTTCTGCCCTGCAAACTGGTTCATCTCTACCATTTTTCTAGGTTCCACATATATGTGTTAATATACGATATTTGTTTTTCTCTTTCGGACATACTTCACTCTGAATGACAGTCGCTAGATTCATCCACGTCTCTACAAATGACCCAATTTCGTTCCTTTTTATGGCTGAGTAATATTCCATTGCATATATGTACCACATCTTCTTAATCCATTCATCTGTTGATGGGCATTTAGGTTGCGTCCATGACCTGGCTATTGTAAATAGCACAGCAATGAACATTGGGGTGCATGTGTCTTTTTGAATTATGGTTTTCTCTTGGTATATGCCCATTAGTGGGATTGCTGGGTCATATGGTAATTCTATTTTTAGTTTTTTAAGGAACCTCCATACTGTTCTCCATAGTGGCTGTATCAATTTACGTTCCCACCAGCAGTGCAGGAGGGTTCCCTTTTCTCCACACCCTCTCCAGCATTTGTTGTTTGTAGATTTTCTGATGATGCCCATTCTAACTGGTGTGAGGTGATACCTCATTGTAGTTTTGATTTGCATTTCTCTAATAATTAGTGATGTTGAACAGCTTTTCATGTGCCTCTTGGCTATCTGTATGTCCTCTTTGGAGAAATGTCTATTTAGGTCTTCTGCCCATTTTTTGATTGGGTTGTTTCTATTTTTAATATTGAGTTGCATGAGCTGTTTATATATTTTGGAGATTAATCCTTTGTCCGTTGATTCACTTGCAAATATTTTCTCCAATTCTGAGGGTTGTCTTTTCGTCTTGTTTATGGTTTCCTTTGCTGTGCAAAAGCTTTTAAGTTTCATTAGGTCCCATTTGTTTATTTTTGTTTTTCTTTCCATTACTCTAGGAGGTGGATCAAAAAAGATCTTGCTGTGATTTGCATGAAAGACTGTTTTTCCTATGTTTTCCTCTAAGAGTTTTACAGTGTCCATTCTTATATTTAGGTCTCTAATCCATTTTGAGTTTATTTTTGTGTATGGTGTTAGGTAGTGTTCTAATTTCATTCTTTTACATGTAGCTGTCCAGTTTTCCCAGCACCACTTATTGAAGAGACTGTCTTTTCTCCATTGTATATCCTTGCCTCCTTTGTCATAGATTAGTTGACCATAGGTGTGTGGGTTTATCTCTGGGCTTTCTGTTGTGTTCCATTGATCTATATTTCTGTTTTTGTGCCAGTACCATATTGTCTTGATTACTGTAACTTTGTAGTATAGTCTCAAGTCAGGGAGTCTGATTCCTCCAGCTCTGTTTTTTCCCCTCGAGACTGCTTTGGCTATTCAGGGTCTTTTGTGTCTCCATACAAATTTTAAGATTTTTTGTTCTAGTTCTGTAAAAAATGCCATTGGTAATTTGGTAGGGATTGCATTGAATCTGTAGGTTGCTTTGGGTGGTATCATCATTTTCACAGTATTGATTCTTTTAATCCAAGAACATGGTATATCTCTCCATCTGTTGGTATCATCTTTAATTTCTTTCATCAGTGTCTTATAGTTTTCTGCATACAGGTCTTTTGTCTCCCTAGGTAGGTTTATTCCCAGGTATTTTATTCTTTTTGTTGCAGTGGTAAATGGGAGTGTTTCCTTAATTTCTCTTAGATTTTTCATCATTAGTGTATAGGAATGCAAGAGATTTCTGTGCATTAATTTTGTATCCTGCAACTTTACCAGACTCATTGATTAGCTCTAGTAGTTTCCTGGCGGCATCTTTAGGATTCTCTATGTATAGTATCACGTCATCTGCAAACAGTGACAGTTTTACTTCTTCTTTTCCAATTTGTATTCCTTTTCTTTCTTTTTCTTCTCTGACTGCTGTGGCTAGGACTTCCAAAACTATGTTGAATAATAGTGGTGAGAGTGGACATCCTTGTCTTGTTCCTGATCTTAGAGGAAATGCTTTCAGTTTTTCACCATTGAGAATGATGTTTGCTGTGTGTTTGTCATATATGGCCTTTATTATGTTGAGGTAGGTTCCCTCTGTGCCCACTTTCTAGAGAGTTTTTATCATAAATGAGTGTTGAATTTTGTCAAAAGCTTTTTCTGCATCTATTGAGATGATCATATGGTTTTTCTTCTTCAATTTGTTAATATGGTGTATCGCATTGATTGATTTGCATATATTGAAGAATCCTTGCATTCCTGGGATAAATCCCATTTGATCATGGTGTATGATCCTTTTAATGTGTTGTTGGATTCTGTTTGCTAGTATTTTGTTGAGGATTTTTGCATCTATATTCATCAGTGATATTGGTGTGTAATTTTCTCTTTTTGTAGTATCTTTGTCTGGTTTTGGTATCAGGGTGATGGTGGCCTCATAGAATGAGTTTGGGAATGTTCCTTCCTCTGCAATTTTTTGGACGAGTTTGAGAAGGATGGGTGTTAAGCTCGTCTCTAAATGTTTGATAGAATTCACCTGTGAAGCCATCTGGTCCTGGACTTTTGTTTGTTGGAAGATTTTTAATCACAGTTTCAATTTCATTACTTGTGATTGGTCTGTTCATATTTTCTATTTCTTCCTGGTTCAGTCTTGGAAGGTTATACCTTTCTAAGAATTTGTCCATTTCTTCCAGGTTGTCCATTTTATTGACATAGAGTTGCTTGTAGTAATCTCTTATAATCCTTTGTATTTCTGCAGTGTCAGTTGTGATTTCTCCTCTTTCATTTCTAATTTTATTGATTTGAGTCCTCTCCCTCCTTTTCTTGATGAGTCTGGCTAATGGGTTATCAATTTTGTTTATCTTCTCAAAGAACCAGCTTTTACTTTTATTGATCTTTGCTATTGTTTTCTTTGTTTCTATTTCATTTACTTCTGCTCTGATCTCTATGATTTCTTCCCTTCTGCTAACTTTGGGTTTTGTTTGTTCTTTTTTCTCTGGTTCCTTTAGATGTAATGTTAGATTGTTTGTTTGAGATTTTTCTTGTTTCTTGAGGTAGGCTTGTATAGCTATAAACTTCCCTCTTAGAACTGCTTTTGCTGCATCCCATAGGTTTTGGATTGTCGAGTTTTCATTGTCATTTGTCTCTAGGTATTTTTTTATTTCCTCTTTGATTTCTTCAGTGATCTCTTGGTTATTTAGTAACGTATTGTTTCGCCTCCATGTGTTTCTGCTTTTTACGTTTTTTTCCCTGTAATTGATTTCTAATCTCATAACGTTGTGGACAGAAAAGATGCTTGATATGATTTCAATTTTCTTAAATTTACTGAGGCTTGATTTGTGACCCAAGATGTGATCTATCCTGGAGAATGTTCTGTGCGCACTTGAGAAGAAAGTGTAATCTGTGGTTTTTGGGTGGAATGTCCTATAAATATCAGTTAAATCTATCTGGTCTCTTGTGTCATTTAAAGGTTGGGTTTCCTTTTTAATTTCCTTTTGGATGATCTGTCCATTGGTGTAAGTGAGGTGTTAAAGTCCCCCACTATTATTGTGTTACTGTCGATTTCCTCTTTTAGAGCTGTTAGCACTTGCCTTATGTATTGAGGTGCTCCTACGTTGGGTGCATATATATTTATAATTGTTATATCTTCTTGGACTGATCCCTTGATCATTATGTAGTGTCCTCCTTGCCTCTTGCAACATTCTTTATTTTAAAGTCTATTTTATCTGATATGAGTGTTGCTACTCCAGCTTTCTTTTGATTTCCATTTGCATGGAATATCTTTTTCCATCCCCTCACTTTCAGTCTGATTGTGTCCCTAGGTCTGAAGTGGGTCTTTTGTAGACAGTATATATATGGGTATTGTTTTTGTATCCATTCCGCAAGCCTGTGTCTTTTGGTTGGAGCATTTAATCCATTCACGTTTAAGGTAATTATTGATATGTATGTTCTTATTACCATTTTCTTAATTGTTTTGGGTTTGTTTTTGTAGGTCCCTTTCTTGTCTTGTGTTTCCCACTTAGAGAAATTCCTTTAGCAATTGTTGTAGAGCTGGTTTGGTGGTGCTGAATTCTCTTAGCTTTTGCTTGTCTGTAAAGCTTTTGATTTCTCCATCTAATCTGAATTAGATCCTTGCTGGGTAGAGTAATCTTGGTTTTAGGTTTTTTCCTTTCATCACTTTAAGTATATCATGCCACTCCCTTCTGGCTTGTAGAGTTTCTGCTGAGAAATCAGCTGTTAATCTTATGGGAGTTCCCTTGTATGTTATTTGTTATTTTTCCCTTGCTGCTTTCAATAATTTTTCTTTGACTTTAATTTTTGCCAATTTGATTACTATGTGTCTTGGCGTTTTTCTCCTTGGGTTTATCCTGTATGGGACTCTCTCTGCTTCCTGGACTTGGGTGGCTATTTCCTTTCCCATGTTAGGGAAGTTTTCGACTATAATCTCTTCAAATATTTTCTCGGGTCCTTTCTCTCTCTCTCTTCTCCTTCTGGGACCCCTATACTGCGAATGTTATTGTGTTTAATGTTGTCCCAGAGGTCTCTTAGGCTGTCTTCATTTCTTTTCATTCTTTTTTCTTTATTCTGTGCTGCAGCAGTGAATTCCACCATTCTGTCTTCCAGGTCACTTATCCGTTCTTCTGCCTCAGTTATTCTGCTGTTGATTTCTTCTAGTGTATTTTTCATTTCAGTTATTGTGTTGTTCATCTCTGTTTGTTTGTTCTTTAATTCTTCTAGATCTTTGTTAAACATTTCTTGCATCTTCTCGATCTTTGCCTCCATTCTTTTTCCGAGGTCCTGGATCATCTTCACTATCGTTATTCGGAATTCTTTTTCTGCACGGTTGCTTATCTCCACTTCATTTAGTTGTTTTTCTGGGATTTTATCTTGTTCCTTCATTTGGTACATAGCCCTCTGCCTTTTCATCATGTCTATCTGTGAATGTGGTTTTTGTTTCACAGGCTGCAGGACTGTATTTCTTATTGAGCCTTTTTTATATGCAAGACACTGTGCTAAGTATTTCATGTATTTTACTCATTTAATTCTTACAGCAATTCTAAGAGAAATTATCCTCATTTTACTCTTGATAAAACTGAGGTTCAGAGAAGTCTCTTGCTCAAGGTCACATCTTTAATAAGCCAGACAAGAAACAAAACCAGGCATATTTGACTGTTAAGGCTTTACTCTGTCAACTGGTACAGAGTATTATCTCAGCTCAGAAGTGAAGCTTATATTTTTTGACTCTTCGTATCCAGAAAGAAGTAGCATCTAAGTTAGATTTTCGAATGATAGGTAACATTCCATCAGTTACATAGGAAAAAAAAAGACTGAAGCAGATGGAGTAGCTTGAACAAAAGTATATAGGTAGGAAATATGAGATTTGTTCATCAGCTGTCCTATAGTATTGAATAGAAGGATATTAAGAAGTAAGGCTGAGAAATTAGATTGGAGCCTAGTAATGGAAGATCTTAATTTCCATGACAAGACTTAATCTTCATTTAGTAAGGAAAGCGTGGTTTTTTGGTTGTCTGCTTTTGTTTTTGTTTTTTAAAGCAGGCTTGTGACATACATATAAACAGTGCTGTAAAGAGGTCAGTCTGTCTTAAGTGTTTAAAATAGGTCAGTGCAGGTTAACACAGGTTGAAATTGGATGGTAAGATTAATAAACAATTTTGGGTTATACTTACCATTGTATTCCCAGAAGCTAACAACCTGACCAGCATATCCAAGTTGCTTAATAAATATTTATTAATTTAGGGACATCACTTATGATGCTTTTGCATTTGAATGGATGAGAAATAATGAAGACCTGAACTAGGGTATGTGAAAAGCAGCAAAGATATAATAGACGTAACAGATTTAGTTACTAGCTAGATGGAGTACGTAAAGGGAAAGGAGGAATTGAAATGCCCTAGACCTTTAAAATTGAGTTATGAGAGGGATAGTGTTTTATTTGTTAACAAGTATTTGTTGAGTGCCTACTACATACCAGACACAGTTCTAGGATCTAGGGATATAGCAGTGAGTAAAACAGATTTTTAAAATTCCTGCCCTTGTGACTAGTGGGTAGAGACAGCAATAAACAACTAAGTCAAATATTTAGTAAATCACAAGGTAATAAGTGCCATAGGAGAAAAATAAAGCAGGGAAGAGTGTTGCGGAGTGCCAGTGGTAGGAAATGGGGTTACAGAGCTACACACAGGGAAGGCCTCTCTGAAGGAGATAAAGGGGGTAAGCTGTATGAGGGAACTGCTGGAGGCATAGGGAACAGCAGAACTGCAAAGTTATTTAAGTGGCAGTGTGCCTGGCATGTCACATGAACGACAGGAGGCCAGTACGAATGGAGCAAAGTCAGAGTACCAGAGGTGAAGGAGGGAAGAGTACAGAGTGTAGATGGTATAAGCCTTGTAGCCATTTTTAAGGACTTTGGCTTTTATTCTGAAATGTGAAGCCATGGCAGAATTTTGAGCAAAGGAGTGATATGATTTGACTTAGGTTTAAAAAAAAATCTTTTTCCTGAGAATGAATTTTAGGTAGAGCTAGGGCCAAAGAGACCAGTCTGGAGAATCAAGAGGCCGTTACAGTAATTCAAGTGGGAAATGATGGTGGCTTGGCTCTGGGTCACAGTGATGCAGGTTCTGAGGTGGGTCACATTCTGGATATTTATTTGAAGGTAAAGTCAATAAAATAAATATAGAGAAATCACATGGAACAACTGGTTTGTGAATGATTATCATTCATTTCATTAGAGATATATTGAGTTTGGTTGTGCCAGTGGGACATTCAAATGGAACTTGAGAAAGTTTCAGAAAGCAGTTTAAAAGGCAGGAAAGGATCTTAGGAAAGAGATGAAAAATGAAATATTTAAGAGTCATCCACATAAAAGTGAGAGTTGAAATAGTGTTAGTGGATGATATTACAGTGGTAGAGAGAAAGAGGAACTAAGATGGAAACCAGGAAGAGCAGAAGTAGAACTATGTTAATCCTGTGTTATAGAAGTGAAGGTGGAAGGAGGAAATTTCAAGAAGGGGAAGAAGGATGACGCCTGGCGTCAGATGCTGTAGTAAGATAAGATCAAGAATTGAAAAAAGGTCATCACATTTGGCAATTGGAGGTCATCAGCTCCAGCAAGCAATTTTAGTAAAGTAGAGGAGAGAGAAACCATGGAGGAGTATAAAGGCTATATAAAATCAGAAGGTGTGAAAAAAGAAAAGATTAACAATGAATGGAGGAAGAAAAATGAACAGGCTGCTTGGGTAAGAGCAAGTTGATGTGGTAGTTTTCCGTTTTTTTGTTGTGCTTTGTCTTTTATGAAGTACATCTGGGAATGTTTTTAGGCTGAAAGAAAGGAGTCTGTAGAGAAGGATTGATTTTCAAGGAGGGAGAAACAGGAGTCTTAAAAATGAAGCCTCCTGTAAGAGGTGGGAGAAGATATGATCCAAGGCAGGTGAAAAGGAGGGGCGATTTTTTTATCTGAGGCCGAAGAGGGAGCAATGGGTAATGATACTAAGAGATTTTTGAGGAAAAGCGGAACTGAGGAAGCTTAGGCCTTATGACTTCTTAGCTGCTTAGGACAGGGGTCAGCAAACGATAACCTGTCAGCAAGATCTGCCTTGCTCCTGTCTTTGTACAGCCCACAAACTAAGAATGGTTTTTACAATAAAATCCAAAAGAATACTATTTGTGACATGTTAAAATTATATGTAATTCAAATATCTGTGTCCATTAGTAAAGTTTTATTAGAACACAACCGCATTCATTCATGTATGTGTTGTTATGGCTACTTTTGTACTGAAAGACCAGAGTTGAGTAGTTTGTAACATAGAGATCCTGTCTATGTTGGCACTCTCATTGCTTTGCACTTGTTCTGCGCACTGCAGATCTCAGTAACATAACTTGGCAATGTGTTGAGTGCCACATGTGTTGTTATACTGCAATATATATTTTTATTATGAGTACATACATGCTACACAAGAAAAGAAGAGTGAAGTGGACTTTGAAGGTCACACTTTTAAGGCACAGTATAGTCTGGATTATTTTGTTACTGAATTAGGTGGTAAACCATTATTACATTTATTATGCAGTGACAACATAGCTATGTTAAAGGATTACAATATATTATGTTGGCCAAAAAGTTCCTTTGATTTTTGTTGTGTTTTTTAAAATTTTATTTATTTATTTTGGCCGCATTGGGTCTTTGTTGCTGCGTGCAGGCTTTCTCTAGTTGCGGTGAGCGGAGGCTACTCTTCGTTGTGGTGCACGTGTTTCTCACTGTGGTGGCTTCTCATTGAGGAGCACAGGCTCTAGGCACATGGGCTTCAGTAGTTGTGGCACGCGGGCTCAGTAGTTGTGGCACACGGGCTTAGTTGCTCTGCGGCATGTGGGATCTTCCTGGACCAGGGCTTGAGCCTGTGTCCCCTGTATTGGCAGGCGGATTCTCAACAATTGCGCCACCAGGGAAGTCCTCCTTTGGTTTTTAAGTAAAAATAAAAGACACATTTTTCATTTTCACCAAGAACTTTATTGAACAACATATTCACCATTTTGTTCCACTACCTTCTGCCATTTTTCAGCCAACTTTATAATTCCATCTTCCCAAAACTTTTTATCTTTTTGAGCAGAGAACTGTTCCAGGTGCCTTTTACAGTCTGCCAGGGAATTGAAATTTTTTCCATTTAGAGAATTTTGTGAAGACTGAAATAAATGGAAATCTGAATGAAGGTGCCATGTCTGGTGAATACCATGGATAAATCAGAACTTCCCAGCCAAGCTCTAACAGCTTTTGCCTGGCCATCAAAGAAACGTGGTCTTGCATTATCCTGATGGATGATTATGTGTTTTCTGTTGACTAATTCCGGACGATTTTCATAGAGTGCTGCTTTCATTTGGTCTAATTGGGAGCAGTACTTGTTGGAATTAATCGTTTGTTTTTCCTCAAGGAGCTCATAATAGAGGACTCCCTTCCAATCCCACCTTATGCACAACATCACTTTCTTTGTTTTTTTTTTCTTTTTTTAATATTTGTTTATTTATTTTTATTTGGTTGCACCGGCTCTTAGTTGCAGCTCACGGGCTCCTTAGTTGCGGCTCACTCACCCCTTAGTTGCAGCACATGGGGTCCTTAGTTGTGGCATGTGAACTCTTAGTTGTGGCATGCATGTGGGATCTAGTTCCCTGACCAGGGATCAAACCCGGGCCCCCTGCATTGGGAGTGTGGAGTCTTAACCACCATGCCACCAGAGAGGTCCCAACATCACCTTCTTTGGATGAAGACCAGCCTTTGGTGGTGGTTCATTTCACATGCCCCACGATCTCTTCCGTTCCACATTATTGTACAGTATCCACTTTTCATCACCTATCATAATTTGTTTTAAAAACGGAACATTTTCATTACGTTTAAGTAGAGAATCACATGTGGAAATATGGTCAAGAAGGTTTTTTTCACTTAACTTACATGGAACCCGAACATCAAAGTGATGAACATAACCAAGCTGGTGCAAATGATTTTCAGCCTTTGATTTGGGTATTTTGAGTATGTCAGCTATCTCCCACGTGGTGTAACATTGATTGTTCTCAATTAATGTCTCAGTTTGGTGGGTATCAACTTCAACTGGTCTACCCGACCGTGGAGCATCATCCAACGAGAAATCTCCAGCACGAAACTTCGCAAACCACTTGTGACACGTTCGATCAGTCACAGCACCTTCTCCATACACTGCACAAATCTTTTTTTGCACTTCAGTTGTGTTTTTACCTTTCTTGAAATAATAAAGCATAATATGCTGAAAATGTTGCTTTTTTCCTTCCATCCTCAATATTAAAATGGCTACACAAAAATTCACCAATTTTGATGTTTTTTTTTCTGATATGACAGCTGTCACAAAACAGTCTAACAAAATTGTTTTAAATGAAGTTAAAGACAACTAAGCACTACTAGAGCCATCTTACAGAAAAAACCAAACTCTTTGGCCAACCCAGTACATCAACATTACCAGACTGAGCACTCATCACAATATTCCCAACTCACAGGAAGTCAACAGTCAGAAAAATTAGAAAATTTAAAATGGAATAGCTCATCATAGCAGAATTTCCTCACCCAAAAGGGGTCAAGAGCAGCCACCGCAATGAGAAGCCTGTGCACTGAAACAAAGAATAGCCCCTGCTCGCCGCAACTAGAGAAAGCACACACGCAGCAACGAAGACTCAACGCAGCCATAAACAAATAAATAAGCAAAAGAAGAAAAAATAAGCCTGCAACCAAAATAAGTTTCTGAGAGGCTCACTTGTCAGATTAGCAAGGAAATCTGTTTACCAGTGGTTATTGCAACAGTCAAGGAAATGTGTCAGAGAAAGTAAACTTGTTTAAGACTGTTAACCTTTCAGGGAGAACAGTTTCTTAAAGAGTATTTGAAACATCATTTTAATAGTCATTTTAAAACAAGGCAGATGAGTTCAAATGGATTTACTTGGCTCATGATGACCCAGTAGATATTGTTACTGCTCAGTGGTTTATTGGAAGAGTCAGTGTTGAATTTGAAGTGGCTGAAGATGTAGCCTCTGTGAATAGTCTGCGTGGAACAACTACAGACAAGAATATTTTCAAAGAATTTGGAAAAAACACTAATCTGCAAAGATGTGTTGTGACTGATGGTGGTAAAAATTTGTGTGGAACAGAAAAAGGCTTAGTTGGACAAAATTTACAGAGTTTTGAAAATATAAAGCCTATAGTTATTCATTGTATTCATTGTATTCTTCATCAGCAGGTACATTGCAGAAAATATTTGAATTTATCATGTGTTACTGAATTAGTAATGTCAAAGGTGAACTTCAGTCACCCTTGTGGACATAACTATTGTCAGTTCTGTGAATTTTTGTCAGAAGTAGAAGCTGAAGATCCTGACTTGCCCTACCACACAGCAGTTAGATGGCTGAGCAGTCAGTGGTTTAAGTTTTATTACTCTTTTTGAGAGATCAAGGCCGAGACTGAAATTTTTCTGAAAAACAGGAACCACCATCAGCCACTCTTAGAAAATGTTTAATGGCTTTGGAAATCAGCTTTTGCTGCAGATTTGGTAATCTTCTTAATGCATTCAACCTAAAACTATAAGGCAGAATAGCAATTATATTGTGAAAGTTACATTGGAGTGAAGTTATTTTGACAACAACTAATATTGTTTGAATCACAAGTAATGTCACACTGCTTTATACATTCCCCACCCAGGTTGTCAAAAGTTAAAGAAATAAGATTTCCTTTCCCACATAAGTTTGCAGCAGATAGACGTTTCAAGCTTAAACTACAATTCAGAAGTGTTTTGGACCTCCATGCAAGTGCGAAGGAAATGTCCATATTTCAAAATCCATTTAACTGCCATTGAGGAGTTTCCATTTAGTCTTCATTTGGAAGTGATTAATATCTAATGTAAGGACATGTTAAAAGGTTAATATCGAAGGAATTTAACAGAATTCTACTCTATTCATCTTCTTAGGATGAATATGCTCAATTAAAACCACATGTTCAATGTATTGATATCAGAATTTGGCAATACATATCTATGTGAAAAAACATTTTCAAAATGAAATACCTCAAATCTCATTACAAATTAGCATTAACAGATGAATATTTGCAATTGATATTGATGATAGAAAACACTACCTTTGAACCCCAAATTAAGTGAAATACTATCCTATCCCAAAAAGATTCCATTCTTTGTAGTAGACCTATATTACAAAAAAAGAATTCAGTTGTTATATTTTGAATTTTTCATTAAATTTATGGAAAATTTTTTTCTCTCTTTATATAAGAAACTACACAACATGTTCAATTTTGCCTCATGGCCTGCAAAGCCTAAAATATTTACTATCAAAAATCTTTTTACTCTACAAAAAAATTGCTGACCCCTGGCTTAAAGTAAGGGAACTAGAATTTAGAGCTTAAAGAATAGGAAAAAGTTTATAATAGGTATCATAATGAACATATTGTTGATTTTACATAGTGTTAATTGTGGAATTTACTTTGGGGGGAACTTTTCTCTTGGCAAATAAGTTTATACAGTTTGCAAAACATAGCCCCTGAAATATCTTTTTTCTTTTTTTTTAAGTTTTACTAACCTAATCTTAATTCTTAATTTGGTTTATAGACAATACCAACTGGGCAAGTGGTGAGGATGACCATGTAGTCGCTAGAGCAGAATATGATTTTGTTGCTGTATCCGAAGAAGAAATTTCTTTCCGTGCTGGTGACATGCTAAACTTAGCTCTCAAAGGTAACAAAACATGAATAAATTGGAATTATCTGTGCATTTTTAGAATTTGTAAATGTAATATTAAAAACTGCATTAAAGGATCTTGGTCACTGTTAGTTAACTCAGAAGTAGTTACTAGGGTTTCTCTTTGTCAATGTAGACCTTCTAAATCTGGGGGAGTGGGAGAGTCCCAACAGAGTTGTTCCAATAATATTTCACTGAGATAAGGAAAGATTTTGTTTATGTAATTTCTTCTAAACTCAAAACACTTTTAATCACCACCCAAAAACATGAGGTAAGTGCTAAGTGGAACAAATCTAATAAACCAAAGTAATTGTCTAGCATCATCTAAGCATCTCTGTTGGTCTTTTATTTCTGGGACTAGTATTGCTTTCTTTTTTACTTGAATAATGTTTACCTTAGAAACTTCAACATGAATATTGAGGAATTACTGTCATGACGTATTAAAGAACCTCAGCAAGAAATTTATAGGCATTCAGGTTAATTTTCAGACGAGGTCACTAATAGTTTTTAATGGCTCCAGACAAAACGGCCTTTTCCTCCACCTTTCCCCAGTAATGATCAGAATTTTTGTGGATTTACAAAAAAAAGATTTTTTGTGTATTTGTGGAGATTCAGGTTTGCTACAAAAAGTCATATTTTGTTGGTAAAGATACTAGTAACAATAATAACAGCTGTCATTTATAGACTGCTTAATATGTACTAGGGGGAATTCCCTGGCAGTCCAGTGGTTAGGACTCCACGCTCTCACTGCCAAGGGCCCAGGTTCAATCCCTGGTTGGGGAACTAAGATCCCGCAAGCCATGGGGCGGCCAAAAAAAAGGAAAAAAAAAATGTACTAGTCACTGTACTTTACATATTTCATTTAAACCTTATAATAATGCTGTAAAGTGAGTACTGTTATTATCCTGTTCCTGGTTTACACATGAGGAAAGTGAGACAGAATGAGAAAATTGTCCAGTGTGTTGGAGCTGGACTATGAACCTAGGTTTATCTGACTTCAGAACCTGTATTTTTAACCACTTTGGCTGATTTCCATGTGACCTATTAGTGGAAACTTTAGCCTTTTATTGGTGTTAGTCACTCTTTACATAAGGGAAAAATACCTTCAGTGTTCAGATCATTAGTTTAATGTGTAAATAATTGAAAATTTTGGATCAAATTTGCTAAATCTCTGCCTCATCTCTTCACACACAAAACCTAGGCTTCCAAGAAAATTTTTTAAATAAATAATAAAATAAAATGTAACTTTTCAAAAATCCTGGCTTTTAGGTATTCATGTTTCTCTTCTGGTGAAAATAGTAACTTACTATTTTAGATTTCAAAAGAATTATTTCTTTTTAAGATTTATTGTTAGAGGAAAATACAGATAATAGTTTTAATAAATCTAATTAAAGAATAAAGATCAAATGTGGTTTCTTTCAACTAAATTATAATATTCCAGAAAAATTTTATATCTCAGATTATTCTTCAACTAATAGTGCCATTTAACACTTTGGCTTTGCTTTGTTGCTTTCCTCCATTGCTCAAGTAAAATATGTGTGGGCATTTAGAACAAAATCAGTCACAGACATGATAAATTTAACTTTTTTTTTTTATCATAGAGTAGTATTAAACATGAAAATGTCATATTGTGCCTAAATTACAGTGTTGAACTAAAACTTAACAGTTAAACAGGTTTTTAAAGACATGGATAAAATAGGTGGGAGAATATCAAAATACAAAATTGAATATTTAAATAATCTTTCCTACTTTAAGCTTAGAGTATTGCCTTTAACTTTTTGTTATGTGGCTATAGGTAACTGAGGTCTTCAATTTTTGCCCACCTTGGATTAAAATTAACATTCACTGCCCTTCAGGATTATACATCACAATCATATGGAATGAATTTTATATTTCAGCCAAAAATATATAAAGAAAGCTGCCTTATGTAAATGTATATATTTATTTTCTATACTTACCCCTAATTTATCCTATTGAGAAGTAATGAGATATTCATTCCTTAAATTTCAATTTAAAATATGAAAGACATTGATGTTAATTTTCATCTTTTGATAGAACTGAATCTTTTTACTCTATGAATGCACCAACCGATGTAAACTTCATGCTCTTCAAGGCTGAAAAAATATTTAGTAAATATAAAATTAAAAGTGTAAGTTATAAGAAGGGATCCTAGAATTAAACCTACTCATCTTGATTTTATGAATATTCATGTACACTATTTGTTTATGTACTTATTATGTAAGTGTAACAGAGATTTTACTTAACATTTTATAATCAATATTCTGTTGGACCCTCAAAGTATGTGATAATTACAAGGCTGTCTTTTCTTCCATCAGAACAGCAACCCAGAGTGCGTGGTTGGCTTCTGGCCAGTCTTGATGGTCAAACAACAGGACTTATACCTGCTAATTATGTCAAAATTCTTGGTAAAAGAAGAGGTAGAAAAACAGTGGAATCCAGTAAAATTTCCAAGCAGCAACAGTCTTTTACCAACACAACACTAATTAAAGGAGCAACAGCTGCTGATTCTTTGGATGAACAGGAAGCTGCCTTTGAATCTGTTTTTGTTGAAACTAATAAGGTTCCAGTTGCACTTGATTCCACTGGGAAAAATGGAGATAAACAAGATCTTTGATAACTTTCATGTTTACCTGCAGCTGAACTATATACTTCAGAGTACTTTTAAAAAATTTCTTCTTACAAAGAAATTATTCTTCAATCCAATGAAAACATTTGTTAATGGCTATTCCAGATGTTTTGCTGCTAGAAATTATTAAAGTTGTACACTAGTATGTTGGTCTAGTGACCTGGTTACATTTTACGAGTTGTTATTGGACCATGAGGATATTTGTTTTACCTAGATTTTAAGATTATGGAGACTATCATTTTCATCTTATTTAAAACCCTGTGTTTATTGAAAGAATAAGATTCACGAACTATAGAATACACAGTTTGCTACAGTAGGGATCACTAATGCATTTTAAAATTCTAGATTAATTGACTTGGAATCCTCAAAAGTTGAGTGACAGCATATAAATATCAGAACAGGCAAAAAGGCTAATTTTTCTACAAACAGAATAATAAAAATATTCTGATGTGTATTACATCCAGTATTGGGTTTGCTTTAGGCAGTAGTAATATGTTTTCACCCACCGACAATTGATACTTTTATCTTTTATTGTATTTTTTAAAAATTTATCTTGGAAAAGTCACTAGAAGCATTGTGAAGGAAATGGTTCCAGGGTGACATATAGCCCTAATAGTTTTCCCTGCTAATAAAGAGGCTATAATTTATCTTTCTTACAGATTATTTCCATTTCTTCAGAGGATCATCTCCCTTTACAGTATGATTAGTTTTCATCCTGGGTGAATCAGAATACATATATGAAAGATTTACTTTGTTTTCCTCCAGCCAAGACTCAAGTCCTTTGAGTTTCCAACTCAGTTCTAGCAGCAACGATTTTAAATCTTTTCATAGATTCTCTGCTTCTACCTAATTAACTTTTTAAAATTCCATATTCAGGCTGTTCTTTAAACATTGAGAGTGTGTCACATTGGGTACACATTTCTTTTAGGTTTGGTTTTTACTACTGAGACTATAAATACAATGCTGAATTGCCATTTAGAATATGATAGTGCTATTTGACTTGTTTTTTGTTTAATAATGATTTTAAATCTAGTTAAATTTCAGAACACTGAATATTCCCCCACAAAACTGGAAAATTCATGTACTTGCTGTGATCATACTACAAAAATAATACTATCAGGAATACAGGGTACAATAATACATTTACATATATTGTTGAAAACTTGGAATTATTTGATAAAGATTTTGATTTAGTATTTTTATCTTTCTTCTTACAGACTTTATGTTCAACAAGTAAGTAATTCTAGAACAGTTCAAACTAAAACATTAGGAACCAAGTATGTGTATAATCAACATAGAATTTTACTAAAGGCTTCTTGGGAATCTCTCTTTTGAGACAATATAATAAGTAATATATCATTTAAAATACAAATGTTGACCCCATGCAGAAAAAGTAATAAGATAGTAAAATCTGTTTATCTTAGGCATATTTTTCTAACACCCGGTTCTTCAAACCTTCAAGTTAAGGAGATTGAGTTACTTATATATTATTTTCCATTTGTGTTCTACAATTAGAGGTTCTGCTTTGTTTGTTAGAAAGTAATTTATGGAAATTTTGTTATTGAAACAATTTTTGATAAATTATTAAATTTGGCATTGAGACATCTAAATTGAATACTAGAAGTGAAGTAGAGGTGAAATATTGAGTCGGCGCTATTTAGATTAGAAAAGGTGGGTCTTTAAGATAGTACTTGTGATTGCTATTAAAGATGTATAGAGAAAAGAGTATAGTACAGAATGAATGACAAAAATAATTTGACTTGGGACATCCCTGGTGGTCCAGTGGTTAAGACTCCGAGCTTCCAATGCAGAGGGCACGGGTTCCATCCCTGGTGGTCGGGAAACTAAGATCCCACATGCCTGCATGGCATGACCAAAAAAAGAAAAAAACTGACTTTTCTTAGGGTGTTTTGGTTTTGTTTTGTTTGTTTGTTTTTGGTTAAGAATGCTAAATTGCAATGTATATTATCTGACTGGTAACTATTTGTGTCTGAAAATTCCTTTTCTATTAAGAATCTAGAAAAGGAATTTAGGACTAGAATAAGCAGAGAAATTTTGTAACCTTTTTTAGATGACTAAATGTAATGTTTAAGGCTCTAATATTGTTATTTTTAGGAACTTATTTAAGTACTGCTACTTTACAGAAATTACTAACTGAAACTAAAACACTTGCAATTAAGTAAAATAATAAATCACAAGTTACAACAAGAAAACAGGTTTCATTTAAAATTTTTTTCTGATTGTAGTTTATCAGTGTAGAAAGGAAAAGGTAAGAGGACTATAAGTTTTCATGTTTTAACATTTCATTTAGGTACTTGATTTAGTCTATCAGTGTGTCATAATTATATATTTACTTGAATACTGCTGTCCTTTATCTTGTGCTTTCTTTAGTAGAAAAAAGAATTATATTAAATGCAGTTAAAATTTTATTTTTAATAGATTGTGAAGTTACTTTTACTGGACAAATAAAAATATATTAAACTTGATTGACATTTTTTGAAGACAAACTGTTAACTCTTTTTTCAGTATTGCAATTAATGTAAAAGTCTGTATTTTTCTTCATATCATTGTGTATATTAACTACTGCAAACCAATGTGTCTGCTCTATTTCCTTGTGATTTAAAGAAAATATTAAATTTACATTTATATAAAAATTATCTAGAAGGTGAGTTAAATAAAAATAAGGCCTCAAATCTAGGTTTTGGGAGACCTAGATTCTAGTCTGGACACCACTACTCACTTACTGTAAGATTATTTTTCAGTTTCCTCATTGATAACATTGGAGATAGCTACTACATCTGCCTCATATGAGAATGCTTTTTTTAAAATATGAAGCACAGTCAAAAGTAAGAGATTATGACAACTACTTATTTGTAATTTTTTCCATGTATATTTAAACTTCTTACATCCTATTAAAATGTCACAAGGTATTTATATCAATGTAAAATTTCAGATTCACACATAATCAAAAATTAAAATTAGTTCACTTGTACTTATAACTTTGCCCAAAATGTAATTTTAAATTATTTTGCTGAATACCAGAACAGCCTAGAAAAATGCAGTGGATTATTCAACACAAGGAAATTTTGTTTTTTAAGCATTGCCTTTAAGTGTCCTTTCATATTGTATGTTGTTTTAATTTAGCTTATCTTATTTGGGAGAATGAACTGTTTCTTTTAAAGACAGCTAACTCACGAATCCTATGGGGTACTTACTCTATTATGCCCTATGGATAGTTTTTCACATTTAATGAAGAAATGTTTTAGTCTAACTTAACTGTGTTTCTCTCCTCTTATAAATCGTTTCTTTTTTTAAGGCTTTCATTTGCTCAGCATTGACTCAATCTTTGATTATACTCTTTATTAATGACAGCAGTATCATTGGTCTAGAAAACCTACACTTTTGTTCTGCTTCATTTTACCTTAATAGTTTTTCTTCATCTCCTGCCTGCAATACCATACTCCCCACTCTCTACTATATTTAATGTTTATCCTTCCAAGCCATCTACCAAATTTTTGATATATTTCTTTGAAAAACTATATAATAACATTTATTTTGTATAACTTTTAAATTTTATATAAATGATATGGTATAAATTTCATTTTGCTTCTAACTTTTATAAAATAGTAAGTTGTTTTTTTTTTTTTTTTTTTTTTTTGCGTCTACCTCCCTCCAACCCTCCCTATCCCACCCCTCTAGGTGGTCACAAAGCACCGAGCTGATCTCCCTGTGCTATGCGGCTGCTTCCCACTAGCTGTCTATTTTACATTTGGTAGTGTATATATGTCCATGCCACTCTCTCACTTTGTCCCAGCTTACCCTTCCCCCACCCCGTATTCTCAAGTCCATTCTCTAGTAGATCTGCATCTTTATTCCCATCTTGCCCCTAGGTTCTTCATGACCTTTTTTTTTTTTAGATTCTATATATATGTGTTAACATACGGTATTTGTTTTTCGCTTTCTGACTTACTTCACTCTGTGTGACAGTCTCTAGGTCCACCCACCTCACTACAAATAACTCAGTTTCATTCCTTTTTATGGCTGAGTAATATTCCATTGTGTATACGTGCCACATCTTCTTTATCCATTCATCTGTCGACAGAAATTTAGGCTCCTTCCATGTCCCGGCTATTGTAAATAGAGCTACAATGAACATTGTGATACATGACTCTTTTTTTTTTTCTTTTAGTTTCTACTTTATAACAAAGTGAATCAGTCATACATATACATCTGTTCCCCCATCCCTTCCCTCTTGCGTCTCCCTCCCTCCCACCCTCCCTATCCCACCCCTCCAGGCGGTCACAAAGCACCAAGCTGATCTCCCTGTGCTATGCGGCTGCTTCCCACTATCTATCTACCTTACGTTTGGTACTGTATATATGTCCATGCCTCTCTTTCGCTTTGTCACAGCTTACCCTTCCCCCTCCCCATATCCTCAAGTCCATTCTCAAGTAAGTCTGTGTCTTTATTCCTGTTTTACCCCTAGGTTCTTCATGACATTTTTTTTCTTAAATTCCATATATATGTGTTAGCATACGGTATTTGTCTTTCTCTTTCTGACTTACTTCACTCTGTATGACACACTCTAGGTCTATCCACCTCATTACAAATAGCTCAGTTTCGTTTCTTTTTATGGCTGAGTAATATTCCATTGTATATATGTGCCACATCTTCTTTATCCATTCATCCGATGATGGACACTTAGTTGTTTCCATCTCCAGGCTATTGTGAATAGAGATGCAATGAACATTTTGGTACATGTCTCTTTTTGAATTATGGTTTTCTCAGGGTATATGCCTAGTAGTGGGATTGCTGGGTCATATGGTAGTTCTATTTTTAGTTTTTTAAGGAACCTCCATACTGTTCTCCATAGTGGCTGTACCAATTCACATTCCCACCAGCAGTGCAAGAGTGTTCCCTTTTCTCCACACCCTCTCCAGCATTTATTGTTTCTAGAATTTTTGATGATGGCCATTCTGACTGGTGTGAGATGATATCTCATTGTAGTTTTGATTTGCATTTCTCTAATGATTCATGATGTTGAGCATTCTTTCATGTGTTTGTTGGCAGTCTGTATATCTTCTTTGGAGAAATGCCTATTTAAGTCTTCTGCCCATTTTTGGATTGGGTTGTTTGTTTTTTTGCTATTGAGCTGCATGAGCTGCTTGTAAATTTTGGAGATTAATCCTTTGTCAGTTGCTTCATTTGCAAATATTTTCTCCCATTCTGAGGGTTGTCTTTTGGTCTTGTTTATGGTTTCCTTTGCTGTGCAAAAGCTTTGAAGTTTCATTAGGTCCCATTTGTTTATCTTTGTTTTTATTTCCATTTCTCTAGGAGGTGGGTCCAAAAGGATCTTGTCGTGATTTATGTCATAGAGTGTTCTGCCTATGTTTTCCTCTAAGAGTTTGATAGTTTCTGGCCTTACATTTAGGTCTTTAATCCATTTTGAGCTTATTTTTGTGTATGGTGTTAGGGAGTGATCTAATCTCATACTTCTACATGTCCCTGTCCAGTTTTCCCAGCACCACTTATTGAACAGGCTGTCCTTTCTCCACTGTACATTCCTGCCTCCTTTATCAAAGATAAGTTGACCATATGTGCGTGGGTTTATCTCTGGGCTTTCTATCCTGTTCCATTGATCTATCTTTCTGTTTTTGTGCCAGTACCACACTGTCTTGATTACTGTAGCTTTGTAGTATAGTCTGAAGTCAGGGAGCCTGATTCCTCCAGCTCCGTTTTTCGTTCTCAAGATTGCTTTGGCTATTCGGGGTCTTTTGTTTTTCCAAACAAATTTTGAAATTTTTTGTTATAGTTCTGTGAAAAATGCTAGCAGTAGTTTGATAGGGATTGCATTGAATCTGTAGATTGCTTTGGGTAGTAGAGTCATTTTCACAATATTGATTCTTCCAATCCAGGAGCATGGTATATCTCTCCATCTCTTTGTATCATCTTTAATTTCTTTCATCAGTGTCTTATAATTTTCTGCATACAGGTCTTTTGTCTCCTTAGGTAGGTTTATTCCTAGATATTTTATTCTTTTTGTTGCAATGGTAAATGGGAGTGTTTTCTTGATTTCACTTTCAGATTTTTCATCATTAGTGTACAGGAATGCCAGAGATTTCTGTGCATTAATTTTGTATCCGGCTACTTTACCAAATTCATTGATTAGCTCTAGTAGTTTTCTGGTAGCATCTTTAGGATTCTCTATGTATAGTATCATGTCATCTGCAAACAGTGACAGCTTTACTTCTTTTCCAATTTGGATTCCTTTTATTTCCTTTTCTTCTCTGATTGCTGTGGCTAAAACTTCCAGAACTATGTTGAATAAGAGTGGTGAGAGTGGGCAACCTTGTCTTGTTCCTAATCTTAGTGGAAATGGTTTCAGTTTTTCACCATTGAGGACGATGCTGGCTGTGGGTTTGTCATATATGGCCTTTATTATGTTGAGGAAAGTTCCCTCTATGCCTACTTTCTGCAGGGTTTTTATCATAAATGGGTGTTGAATTTTGTCGAAAGCTTTCTCTGCATCTATTGAGATGATCATATGGTTTTTCTTCTTCAATTTGTTAATATGGCATATCACATTGATTGATTTGCGTATATTGAAGAATCCTTGCATTCCTGGAATAAACCCCACTTGATCATGGTGTATGATCCTCTTAATGTGCTGTTGGATTCTGTTTGCTAGTATTTTGTTGAGGATTTTTGCATCTATGTTCATCAGTGATATTGGCCTGTAGTTTTCTTTCTTTGTGACATCCTTGCCTGGTTTTGGTATCAAAGTGATGGTGGCCTCGTAGAATGAGTTTGGGAGTGCTCCTCCCTCTGCTATATTTTGGAAGAGTTTGAGAAGGATGGGTGTTAGCTCTTCTCTAAATGTTTGATAGAATTCGCCTGTGAAGCCATCTGGTCCTGGACTTTTGTTTGTTGGAAGATTTTTAATCACAGTTTCAATTTCAGTGCTTGTGATTGGTCTATTCATATTTTCTGTTTCTTCCTGATTCAGTCTTGGCAGGTTGTGCATTTGTAAGAATTTGTCCATTTCTTCCAGGTTGTCCATTTTATTGGCATAGAGTTTCTTGTAGTAATCTCTCATGATCTTTTGTATTTCTGCAGTGTCAGTTGTTACTTCTCCTTTTTCATTTCTAATTCTATTGATTTGTGTCTTCTCCCTTTTTTTCTTGATGAGTCTGGCTAATGGTTTATCAATTTTATTTATCTTCTCAAAGAACCAGCTTTTAGTTTTATTGATCTTTGCTATTGTTTCCTTCATTTCTTTTTCATTTATTTCTGATCTGATCTTTATGATTTCTTTCCTTCTGCTAACTTTGGGGGTTTTTTGTTCTTCTTTCTCTAATTGCTTTAGGTGCAGGGTCAGGTTATTTACTCGAGATGTTTCCTGTTTCTTAAGGTGGGATTGTATTGCTATAAACTTCCCCCTTAGAACTGCTTTTGCTGCGTCCCATAGGTTTTGGGTCATCGTGTCTCCATTGTCATTTGTTTCTAGGTATTTTTTAATTTTCTCTTTGATTTCTTCAGTGATCACTTCGTTATTAAGTAGTGTATTGTTTAGCCTCCATGTGTTTGTATTTTTTACAGATCTTTTTCTGTAATTGATGTCTAGTCTCATAGCATTGTGGTCGGAAAAGATACTTGATACAAGTTCAATTTTCTTAAATTTACCGAGGCTTGATTTGTGACCCAAGATATGATCTATCCTGGAGAATGTTCCATGAGCACTTGAGAAAAATGTGTATTCTGTTGTTTTTGGATGGAATGTCCTATAAATATCAATTAAGTCCATCTTGTTTAATGTATCATTTAAAGCTTGTGTTTCCTTATTTATTTTCATTTTGGATGATCTGTCCATTGGTGAAAGTGGGGTGTTAAAGTCCCCTACTATGAGTGTGTTACTGTCGATTTCCCCTTTTATGGCTGTTAGTATTTGCCTTATGTATTGAGGTGCTCCTCTGTTGGGTGCATAAATATTTACAAGTGTTATATCTTCTTCTTGGATCGATCCCTTTATCATTATGTAGTGTCCTTCTTTGTCTCTTCTAATAGTCTTTATTTTAAAGTCTATTTTGTCTGATATAAGAATTGCTACTCCAGCTTTCTTCTGATTTCCATTTGCATGGAATATCTTTTTCCATCCCCTTACTTTCAATCTGTATGTGTCTCTAGGTCTGAAGTGGGTCTCTTGTAGACAGCATATATATGGGTCTTGTGTTTGTATCCATTCAGCCAATCTGTGTCTTTTGGTGGGAGCATTTAGTCCATTTACATTTAAGGTAATTATTGGTATGTATGTTCCTATTCTCATTTCCTTAATTGTTTTGGGTTCGTTATTGTAGGTCTTTTCCTTCTGTTGTGTTTCTTGCCTAGAGAAGTTCCTTTAGATTTGTTGTAAAGCTGGTTTGGTGGTGCTGAACTCTCTCAGCTTTTGCTTGTCTGTAAAGGTTTTAATTTCTCCATCAAATCTGAATGAGATCCTTGCTGGGTAGAGTAGTCTTGGTTGCAGGTTTTTCTCCTTCATCACTTTAATTATGTCCTGCCACTCCCTTCTGGCTTGTAGAGTTTCTGCTGAGAGATCAGCTGTTAACCTTATGGGGATTCCCTTGTGTGTTATTTGTTGTTTTTCCCTTGCTGCTTTTAATATGATTTCTTTGTGTTTAATTTTTGACAGTTTGATTAATATGTGTCTTGGTGTATTTCTCCTTGGATTTATTCTGTATGGGACTCTCTGTGCCTCCAGGACTTGATGAACTATTTCCTTTCCTATATTAGGGAAGTTTTCAACTATAATCTCTTCAAATATTTTCTCAGTCCCTTTCTTTTTCTCTTCTTCTTCTGGAACCCTTATAATTCAAATGTTGGTGCATTTAATGTTGTCCCAGAGGTCTCTGAGACTGTCCTCTGTTCTTTTCATTCTTTTTTCTTTATTTTGCTCTGCATCAGTTATTTCCACTATTTTATCTTCCACCTCACTTATCCGTTCTTGTGCCTCAGTTATTCTGCTATTGATCCCATCTAGAGTATTTTTCATTTCATTTATTGTGTTTTTAATCGATGCTTGATTCATCTTTAGTTCTTCTAGGTCCTTGTTAACTGTTTCTTGCATTTTGTCTATTCTATTTCCAAGATTTTGGATCTTGGAAATAGAATCTTGGATCATCTTTACCATCATTATTCTGAATTCTTTTTCAGGTAGACTGCCTATTTCCTCTTCTTTTGTTAGGTCTGGTAGGTTTTTATCTTGCTCCTTCTCCTGCTGTGTGTTTTTCTGTCTTCTCATTTTGCTTATCTTACTGTGTTTGGGGTCTCCTTTTTGCAGGCTGCAGGTTCGTAGTTCCCGTTGTTTTTGGTGTCTGTCCCCAGTGGCTAAGGTTGGTTCAGTGGGTTGTGTAGGCCTCCTGGTGGAGGGGACTAGTGCCTGTGTTCTGGTGGATGAGGCTGGATCTTTCTGGTGGACAGGTCCACGTCTGGTGGTATATTTTGGGGTGTCTGCGGACTTTTTATGATTTTAGGCAGCCTCTCTGCTAATGGGTGGGGTTGTGTTCCTGTCTTGCTAGTTGTTTGGCATAGGGTGTCCAGCACTGTAGCTTGCTGGTCATTGAGTGAAGCTGGGTGCTGGTGTTGAGATGGAGATCTCTGGAAGATTTTCGCCATTTGATATTATGTGGAGCTGGGAGGTCTCTTGTGGACCAGTGTCCTGAAGTTGGCTCTCCCACCTCAGAGGCACAGCACTGACTCCTGGCTCCTCAATTTGGGATGATTTGTTGTCTATTCATGTATTCCACAGATGCAGGGTACATCAAGTTGATTGTGGAGCTTTAATCCGCTGCTTCTGTGGCTGCTGGGAGAGATTTCCCTTTCCCTTCTTTGTTCTCACAGCTCCCGGGTCTCAGCTTTGGATTTGGCCCCCAAATAGTAAGTTTTTAAGAACTATTCATGTTATTGTATATAGCATGCTTCTGACTGCTGCATATTATTCTATTGTATTCACATAGCATAGCTTATCTTTTCCTCTAGTCATAGATATTTAGGTTATTTCCAGCTGTTCCCACTTCTACAAACTTGTACATTTCTTCCTATGACCCTTCTCTGTAGTTTCTTTGGTATATATGTCCTAGAGTAGAATGGCTGGGGTTTTGAGTATATGCATATTTAATTTCAGTTAGTAATGCTGGATTGTTCTCGGAAATGGTTGTACCAATTTGCACTTACACCAGCAAGACATGAGGATTTCATTTTCTCTACATCTTCAGCAGTACTTGATATTTTCTGATTGTTGTTAATCTGATAATGTATGAAATTGTATTTTGTTTAATTTGCATTATCTGATTACTAATAAATCTAACCATATGCTTTTTAGTCATTCTGGTTTTCCAGGCGATGGATTGCCTATACTTATAATTTGCCCATTTTTCTGTTAGACTTTTCTCTTTCTTACTGATTATAGTACAAGAAATTCTTTATATAGTCTAATATTTCCTCATCAGGTTCAGATGTTGGAAATAACTTAGGCTTGTCATTTATTAATTCTTGTCTTTGGTGTCCTTCATGGAATAGAAATTTTAAATTTTGCCCCCAGTTGTTTGTAGTTTTTAGGTCTTGTTCTATCAGTGTTATAGTTTTACCATTTATATTTAATATAATTGGAGTCTGTATTTGGATATAGTATAAGGTATGAATCCAACTTTTTTTCCAGCTGATCATTAAGGGAAAAGTGTTATTAACACAACCACTTCTCTCTCTCTCTAGAGGAAAATTATCTTGGATTTACTTTCTCCTTAGCACTATTTCCTTGAAACAGTGGGTTAAGATAAATAAGGAATGCCAGCTGTTTACCCAGCAACAATTTTTTTATTGTAAAAAGCACAGGCTTTGAGATTTCTCTGAGTAAGGTACAACTGATAACCAAGCTTGTTCCTCCCTGGGGAGATGTGGAACCCACCTTTAGGGATTTTTACACCATAGTGGTTCCTGTGGCATGTGAGGCTTACCTAAGGTGGATGCTCTCCTCTATATGCTGTGTTTACTGTGCTATATATACCTTTCTGGCAAGCTAAGTGACCTTGGTGCCTTTTGGGTCTTGTGAGTGTGAATGTCTGCTGGGCATGCAGAGTAGAATTGTAAGTTTTTCTAACACCATCTATTAAATCCATATTTTCCCATTTCATTACATACCAAGTTCCCATAAGCATGAAACTGGGGCTCTCTGTTCTGTTTATTGATAAATGTCAATTCCTTTCCCAGTACAACACTTTTAATATAAGTTTTGTAATATGTCTTAATAGGTAAATCTATTTGTCCTACTTTGTTAAAATTACCTTAGCTGTTTGTGGATTTTTATTCTATGTATACATTTTAGTATCAGTTTATCAAGTTCCCCAAAACAAGCTGCTGAGATTTTTATTGGAATTGAATTGAATTTGCAGATTAATTTAGAATTAACATTTTTATAAGGTCAAATCATCACATTTGTGAACATATTTTTTTTCTTCATTTATTCTGGACATCATGTGTTGATGGGTTTTTTATTTGTTTTTTTTTGGCTAATTTCTAGGTACTTCATACTTCGTTGCCATTGAAAATGGTATCCTATTATTTCTGATCAGAGAAATATGTTGAACTTTATGTTGATCTTGTATTTCCAGCTTTGATGAATGCTTTTTAGTTCTAAAGTTATTGATTCTCTTCAGTTGTCTATCTAAATGCAAAGGCAAATAATAAGTTTTATTTCTTCTTTTTCAGTCCTTATACCTTTCTTTCCTCTTTATTGTTTCAGCCAGGTTGCCAGTCTGTATTTGACAGTAGTTGTGGTAGCTGGCATTTTTATCTTATTTCTACTTCAGAATCTAAAGTTGCTTTATTAAATGTGATGTTTGCTGGAGTTTTAATGCTAGTTAGTCTTTATCAAAAGAAGTTCCCTTTTATTGATAATTTAAATGTGCCTTTGTTTAGGTGGTCTTTTGATTTTTCACCTTTAGTAATAGTAATATAGAGTATAACATTGATTTTCTGGTATTGAACCATTCTTGCATTCCTACTTGATGTTATTTTTTTCAATGAAATAATTTATCAAAAATACATATAAATGAGCGTGGAAGATGATTAATATAAAAGTGGGGTATCATGCAGAAATGTAACTATATTCAGAAGGCAGAATTGCCACTGTTTGATGAGGTGTCCCAGAAGATAAGCTGAAAAGAGGCACTGGGTCATAGTCTGGCTTCATTGTCTCTGAAATTTTACAAGAGCCTCTTCTGGAGAAAGTAATTGGGCAAGTCCCTGAGCAAATATTGGGAAACCTAGGGTTATCCACAGTGTATGTATTTTGAAATATGTGCCAGCTCCTAGAGCTGGATACTGCCTGTGGCACAGGAGGAGTGGGCTGCTTAGGCTTTTCCGCTTTTAAGTTCCCTATGGCTATCCTTCAGCACTCAGGAGTAGGTCAAAGCAGAACACTTGTGTGTTCTCAAAAGATCCAGGGAGCAGAAGGAAAGAGCTAGACCATCAACACATGGTCTCTCAAGCCAAGTACAGCAAATAACCTAGGCCAGGCTCACCCAAGCACTGTCAGATTTCTTAAAAATAAGGTATACCATAAGAAAACACCAGTTGAAATCTCTTGAGTCATTCCGCACAAATCTGAACTGGCTGCTCTCTTTGCCTGGTGCACAATTACCCTGGGTTCTGTATTTTCCTGAGGAGTCCTATGATCTTATTTCTGTACCCTACATTTGCCTCTTTCTTGGTTTACTCTCTTGGAGAGGTAAAGCACATCTAGTAGCTTCCTGAGGAAGGCTGCATGGGAGGTAAAGTGTGGGTCCTTGAATGTCTGAAAATGTCTTTAATTCTAATCTCAATTTGAATAATACTATGGATATAGAATTCCAAGTTTGCAGTTGTTTTTCTTTAAAAATTTGAAGGGATTTCTCTGTTGTTTCTAGCTTCCATTGTGGCCACTGAGAAGGCTGAAGCTGTTCTGATTCTTTTTTTTTTTTTTTTTTTTTTTTTTGCGGTACGCGGGCCTCTCACTGTTGTGGCCTCTCCCGTTGCAGAGCACAGGCTCCGGACGCACAGGCTCAGCAGCCATGGCTTACGGGCCCAGCCGCTCCGCGGCACGTGGGATCTTCCCGGACCGGGAACCCTGCATCGGCAGGCAGACTCTCAACCACTGTGCCACCAGGGAAGCCCTGTTCTGATTCTTGATCCTTTATATGTGCCCTATTTTGTTTTTGTTTTTGTTTTCCTCTTTAGAAGCTTGTAGGATCCATCCGAGGACATTTATGATTGTAAATTACTTTGTTGTTTATTTATTTATTTATTTCGGCTGCGCCAGGTCTTAGTTGCAGCATGCAGGATCTTTTAGTTGTGGCATGTGGACTTCTTACTTGCGGCATGCATGTGGGATCTAGTTCCCGGACCAGGGATTGAACCTGGGCCCCCTGCATTGGTAGCTTGGAGTCTTACCCACTGGACCACCAGGGAAGTCCCTAAATTACTTTGTTGAAGTTTCCATTTTCCTACAGTCTTTTCTTTCCCCTGTGTTACTACTGTGTGTGTGTGTGTGCGTGTGTGCGTGTGTTTGTTTATGTTTTATCTCTATCACAATAAAGATTTTCCTCAGGTTTCTGCTGAACTTTGGCTGCCTGCTTATATTTAAGAATAAGAGTCTGAACCGCTGATTGAAGACTTCGAGCAGATAGGGAGGGCTTGTTGTCGGTGAATTTTGTGTTAAAGGTAGTTTGGAATGCATGACATATGATTTGCTAATATTTCCCTAAATTAAACTTTCTATCCACTCTCAGGTAGAGTGACCCACCAAACTTACAGAATGGTCAGGAAAACAGAACAGAAAGCACTTTAACTGTAGGTAGGCAGGCAGCTCCAATGAGAGTAGAGAGAGAATGGAAAACTGCATGGGTATAGTTTCTCCTTCCAAACTCACCAATCAGCTAAATCACTCCTTCCCTAAGAAGCTGTTAGTAAAATAGGGAGAGAAGGAGGGAGAAAGGGGCACCAGTGTTATTCTAGAGAAATACTTCCATGTGAAAAAATGGAGTAGGGAATTATGTTAGATTGAACAGTATGTTAAAGTGAATGTATATTTTAGATTTGTCTTCATATTTGCTTTTGGGGGGTCTCTTTGCTGTTTCTAAGAGAAATATGTTTAAAAATCTCCAGTTGTTGATATATTCTCATGGTTTTATCAGTTGTTACTTTGTATATTTTTGCTACCTTACTATAAGTTTTGTACTTAGCATGCTTTCTGTTTCTTTTTTTTATAGATCAGATTTCTCTGCAGGTTTGGAAGCTGTACATTCTATTTTTATTCTCGTTGTGGTTACTTCTAACCCATAATTATGATTATTTTTCTCTACCAGCGTTTAAAGTTATCAATGTTGGAGTCTTACAGTAACACAAGAATGTTGGCACACTATCATCCTCCCTGCTTTCTGCGAACACTTTTCCTATTGTCTCCCTGCCCCTATTCTTTCACTTGTTGGTATCACTTGGAGTTTTTTATTCCAGTTAATTTTTTATTTTGAATATTTGCCTAGTAGAACAAATAACTTGTCTGAGGTTACTATTTATCCTTACTTCCTATATATGTTTTATCCATTCAGTTACATGTTTAACCATCAAACTAATAATCACATGGTTTTAAAAAATCAAATTGTGATTAAAAACACATAAGGAAATAAAGTAGTCACCTGCCTCACTCCAGAGTCCTGATCCCAGAATCAACCACATTTAACTCCTTGCTAATCTGTTTTTATCTTCTTATTTCAAAATAATGTGGTCATCTCACTATTTTGACTTACCAACTTTAGAGGTTATCTATTACCCTCTCCTTCCCACCCCCTGCCATGGAGGATTTGGCTACCTTACACTACTATCCCACACTTCCTCTTACCCATCTTCCTAATATTATTTTAACTTTTAGTCAAGTCAGTGAAAATGTTTGCATTATTGTGACCATGTAAGTATTGTTTCTTTCTTCTCTGTTGTTCATTTCTTATGTAACTCTCTGGTTTTCCTGGTGTTGACATTGCCTTGCTTTTTTATTTGCCTAGTTTCTATGTACTGTACCTGGCTAAAAGGAGTGGTGCCTAATGCTTTCAAAGTGCTGAGACTTTCAAGAGTTCTGCAGTGTAAACAGTCTTAGTTGTCAGAATCCCAGTCTTTGGTATAATTTCATCCCCTCTGCTAAGTCAGTTACCTCACATCCATTTGCTTTCTTACTGCTTCTGAAAGTCTCATTCATTGTTGTCTTCTCTTGGGACTTCCCTGGTGGTCCAGTGGTTAAGACTCCATGCTTCCAATGTAGGGGGTGCAGGTTTGATCCCTGGTTGGGGAGCTAAGATCCCACATGCTGCGTGGTGTGGCCAAAAAACAAAAACAAACAAAAAAACATTGTTGTCTTCTCTTTTATGCTTTGTCCTGGTTGTTTAATACCTTCTCATTCTTTTTTTTTGTCATTTTGTGGGAGATTTTGAGGGGAAAGGAGAACAAGGTGACTAATCTCTTGTATTTAACTAGAAAAAGTGGTTTTCTGCAACTATGTGTTATATACCTTCGAGAGAGTTATCCATAGTACTGCCCATTCATTCCTCCATACCTCCCCCTGTTCTGTGTTGAACTCAATTCAACAGGTTTTGCCCACCACCACCACCCCCATCAAAACAACTCTTGTTGAGGACACTAGTGACCATTACACTGCATTCCAGTGACCAATTCTCAGTCTTCATTCTACTTAAGGTGGCATGGTTGATTAGTTCCTCCTGCTTGAAAATCTTTTTTTCCTTGGCTTCCAGGACACCATACTCTCCTGGTTTCCCTGCAATATCACTGAACCCTTCTTTTCAGTCTTCATTGCTGGTTTCTCCTCATATTCCCTACCTCTAAATGTTGGAGGATCTCAGAGTTTAGACCTTTGACCACTACTGTATACTCACTTCCCTCATGATCTCGCCCAGTCTGGTCACTTACAATACCATATGTTTTGATTACAAAATTTTTGTCTTCAGGCCTCATCTTTTATTTGAATTCCAAAATCATATCCACCTGCCACTTCACTATCTCCACTTGGTATCTACTAGACATCTTAGGTTTAGTATGCTTAAAAATCCTGATGTTTCCTTCAAAACTTGTTTATCCTTCATTCTCTTCCATGTGTCACTAAATGGCAACTCCATCTTTTGTTTAGGCCAAAAATTTTGGAATCCTTTCTCTTTTTCATTCATACCCCACATGTATCAGGGAATCCTGTTCTTAATAACTTTAGAATATATTCAGCATTTAGCCACTTAGCATCTCCACTGCCCCCTCTCTGGTCTAAGCCACATCATTGCTTGCCTAGATTATTGTAATAGCCTTAGGACTTGTGGCTCTGCTTCTGCCTTTACCTCACCAGACCTATAGTCTGTTGTCAAGACAGGAATAGAGTGATCCTTTTTTTAAAAATCTAAGTCATAATACGACACTCCTCTGCTAAAAACTCTCCAGTGGCTTCACATTTGACTCAGTAAAAACTCAAAGTCCTTATAGTGGTCTACACGGTGTTAAGCTATCTGACCCTTTCTACTCTTTGCCTTCTACTTTCCTCCCAGGAGTCACATTGCCCCCCTTGTAGTTATTTGAATATTCTAGGCATGCTTCCATAGGAGCTTTGCACATAGTTTTTCTTGTGTCTGGAGCCCTTTTCTCCCAGATACCCTCACGGCCCTCTTCTGCATCTTTCTGGTCATTGCCCAAGAGTCATCTTCTCAGTGAGCCCATCCATGTCACTCTATTTTAAACTGCAACCCTTTCCTTCTCCCTCTGCATTCCCTTATCCTTCTGCCTTTTTTCTTTGCAGCATATATTGCTTTGTGTCCCCCTGCATCCCATACTTGAAAGTACCTGGCAAATTTAGGCATTCATTTATATTGAATGAGTGGATAAATCATAGTAGTTACCTGTTCCTAATACTCTCATTAATGTCAAAACGTTTCACTTTAAAAAGAGCATATACGACTTATGAAATTAACACTAATGTTAATAGTAAATGACAAAATCAGTGCAAGGTAAGTTAATGGCTTAAATTCATAACTACTAGCTACAGTATGCAATATTTCCCTAGATATGTATAATTCATCAATGTTTTGTTGCTTCTACCAGGGGTTAGGAACTGGGCTGCACAGCAGGAGGTCAGCAGCAGCAAGCAAGCAAGCGAAGCTTCATCTGTATTTACAGCCGCTCCCCATCGCTCACGTTACCACCTGAGCTCCGCCTCCTGTCAGATCAGCAGTGGCATTAGATTCTCATAGGAGCGTAAACCCTACTGTGAACTGCACATATGAGGGATCTAGGTTGCACGCTCCTTACGAGAATAATGCCTGATGATCTGAGGTGGAGCTGAGGCAGTGATGGGGAGCTGGGGAGAAGCTGCAAATGTAGATTATCATTAGCAGAGAGTTTTGACTGCATAGAGACCATAATCAATCAATTGCTTGCAGACTCATATCAAAACCCTATCAGTGAGTGGCAAGTGACAAGCTGCATCTGGTGGCAGGCTTTATAGTGGCAAGTGAGTTGATGTACTTCAGTTGTACAGCTGCATCTGGTGTCAGGCTTTAAATCAGAATCTGACATTAATTTTAGTCCGCACATGACATGGCCTGCCTCTTTTTTTTGGCTGCGTTGGGTCTTTGTTGCTGCACACATGGGCTTTCTCTACTTGAGGCAAGCAGGGGCTACTCTTCGTTGCAGTGCACAGGCTTCTTTTTTTTTTTTTTTTTTTTACATCTTTATTAGAGTATAATTGCTTTACAGTGTGCACGGGCTTCTCATTGCGGTGGCTTCTCTTGTTGTGGAGTACAGGCTCTAGGCAGGTGGGCCTCAGTAGTTGCAGCACACAGGCTCAGTAGTTGTGGCACATGGGCTTAGTTGCTCCACGGCATGTGGAATCTTCCCAGACCAGAGATCGAACCTGTGTCCCCTGCATTGGCAGGCGGGTTCTTAACCACTGTGCCACCAGGGAAGAACCCTGCCCATTATTTTATTTACCACTTCCATCCACACCTCTTTCCCACGCTGCACACTTGTCTCAGTCACAGTTTTGGTAAGCCCACAAGTTAACCTTAGCCAAAATGAGTAAAAAACAAACGTCGCTGGAGAGCTTCTTTGAAAAGGGGAAAAGACCCAGTGATGAGACAGCAGAAGACTCTAAGACTGCCAACAAAAAGCTGCATTTAAAAGAAAATACCAAGAGTCGTACTTAAATTACGGGTTCATTGCAACAGGTGATTCACATTCTCCAAGCCCACTTTGTATAATGTGTGGTGACTGGCTATCAACGAAGCCATGAAACCTTCAGAACTGCTTCGCCACATGGAGACCAAGCACCCTGCATTAAAAGACAAGCCTTTGAAGTTTTTCAAAAGAAAAAACGTGAACACAAAGAACAGAAGCAATTATTGAAGGCCACCACTTCATCAAATGTGTCTGCACTGAGAGCATCATTTTTTTAAATTAATTAATTTTTAAATTTTTGGCTGCATTGGGTCTTTGTTGTGGTGTGCGGGCTTCTCATTGCAGTGGCTTCTCGTTGTGGAGCATGGGCTCTAGGCGTGTGGGCTTCAGTAGTTGTGGCACGTGGGCTCAGGAGTTGTGGCGCACGGGCTTAGTTGCTCTGCGGCATGAGGGATCTTCCTGGACCAGGGATTGAACTCGTGTCCCCTGCATTGGCAGGTGGATTCTTAACCACTGTGCCACCAGGGAAGTCCCGAGAGCATCATTCTTAGTGGCTAACTGCCTTGCTAAAGCTAAGAAGCCCTTTACCATTGGTGAAGAGTTGATTCTGCCTGCTGCTAAGGACATTTGTTGTGAACTTTTAGGAGAGAGGAGAGGCTGCAGTTCAAAAGGTGGCACGTGTTCCTCTTTTGGCTAGCACCATAACTAGACGAACTGATGAAATAGCAGAGGATATTAAGACACAGTTGTTAGGGCTAGTGAGTCACCGTGGTACACAATCCAGGTTGACAAGTCTACCATTGTTGACAAGCCAACAGTGCTTGTTTTTGTGCGATATATTTTTCAGGAGGATGTGCATGAGGATATGTTATGTGCACTTTTGTTGTCAACCAACACCACAGCTGCAGAACTATTCAAGTCTTTGAATGATTACGTAACAGGAAAACTGAACGGTCATTTTGTGTTGGTATATGCACGGATGGAGCGGCTGCCATAACTAGACAGCTTTCTGGTTTCACTACTCAGGTCAAAGAGGTTGCTTCTGAATGCGAGTCTACGCACTGTATCATCCATAGAGAAATGATGGCTAGCCGAAAAATGTCACCTGAACTTAACAACATTTTGCAGGATGTGATTAAAAGTATCAACCACATTAAAGTACATGCCCTTAACTCACGTCTGTTCATGCACCTCTGTGAGGAGATGGACCCAGAGCACACACGTCTTCTCTCATACACAGAAGTGAGATGGCTTTCTAAAGGTAGATCACTGGCCAGGGCTTTTGAGTTACAAGAGCCACTCCAGAGATTTCTTTTAGAAAAAGTCACCACTGGCAGCACATTTCAGTGACACAGAATGGGTCACAAAACTTGCTTGTGTGACATTCAACCTGCTCAATGAACTCAATCTGTCACTTCAGGGGAGAATGACAACTGTATTCAAGTCTGCAGATAATGTGGCTGCATTCAAAGCCAAACTGGAATTACGGGGGTGACTAGTGAACATCAGCATTTTTGACATGTTTCAAACATTAGCAGAGATTTTGAAAGACTGTGCCAGGGTCTTCTTTCTCCCAGATGGTGCATGATCACCTATCTCAGCTTTCAAAAGAGTTTGAGCATTACTTCCCAACCACAAAAGACCCCCAAACTGGGAAGGAATGGATCCGCGACCCATTTGTGAATAAGCCAGGTGAATCGACCTTGTCCGTGCTAGAAGAGGATCAACTGCTTGAGATCGCAATTGACGATGGCCTTAAAATTATGTTTGAGACAACTTCAGATTTCCATACGTTCTGGATTAAAGTCAAGGCGGAATAGCCTGAGATTGCCACAAAAGCACTGAAATGCCTGCTTCCATTTCCAACATCCTATCTTTGTGAAGCAGGGTTTTCTGCAGTGACAGCAACCAAAATGAGATTACAGAGTAGACTGGACATAAGCAACACACTTCGTGTGTCACTGTCTCCCATCACCCCCAGATGGGACCATCTAGTTGCAGGAAAACAAGCTCAGGGCTCCCACTGATTCTGCATTATGGTGAGTTGTATAATTATTTCATTATATATTACAGTGTAATAATAATAGAAATAAAGTGCACAATAAATGTAATGCGCTTGAATCATCCCAAAACCACCTCTCTCCCCTACCCCCCAAACCCCCGGTCCGTGGAAAAATTGTCTTCCATGAAACCGGTCCCTGGCGCCAAAAAGGTTGGGGATTGCTGGCTTATACTATTAGTAGACAATAGTAAATTAAGATTAAAATCCATAGAAATATCAAACTGCCCTTTATCATTTACATTTTGTGTAGTTTAAATTTGGTTGATTTTCAACTCCAATAATATGTTCATAACCTAGCATACTTAAAGTTTTAGTTTAAAGTCAGCTTTAGTAAGCTTCAGTTAGAAATTAAGCCCCAGAGAAAAGACTACAAGTCATTTAGATAGCATACTTTTTAGATGACATAATTAGAATTGATACTGTAATTGCCCCCAGCAACTTCATTTTATTTATTCTATTCAACATACATTTGATTTCAGGATCTGTGGATCTTTGGATTCATCTTTTAATCAATTCTGGAAATTTTATAATTATCTCCTTTCTGTTCTCTGTAGAATTCGTCTTAGACATATGTTTAGCCCTCATTCTACCCTCCATATCTTTGTCTTTCATATTTTTCATCTCTTTGTCTCTGTGCTACAATCTGGTTAATTTTTCATGTATACAGCATCTGCATGTTCACTCTTCAGCTATTTCTAATTTACCATTTAACTGATTCACTGAGGTTTCTTTAAATTTCCATAATTTTATTTTAAATTTAAATAATTATAATTAATTATATTTCAATAATTGTATCTAGAAGTTGTTTTTTTCAAGCTGCCTATTTATTATTGATCATTTATTATGCCCTTTATTTAAGTATGCTATGTTAATGTCTACAAGAACTCAAATATCTGCAGTCCTTGGAAGTTAAAATGCTTATTGCTTGTGCTGACTCTCACACATAGTATCTGGCCTCTTCACATTTATGGTGCCCTTTATGAGTTCACTGCTTGTTAATCTGTAAATTCCACAGGCCAAAACTGGGTAAGGCTTGACTGCAGAGGATTCACTTTTGCCTCTGCTGGTATAATAGAGGCATCATTATTTTGGGACCATTTCAGTCCTTCCTTGAAGGTCTTGAGTAACTGTAGGGGATAGTTAATTTCCCCACACACTCACTCTACTTCTGAGCCAAAGCTCAGAATCCTCACAGCTAAGTTGCTATGGGCATCCGCCTCTCGGGACACTCATACCCCTGTCTTCTGCCTGCAGTTTCCACCAGTTTTGATGGATTTTGCCTCTCCCCCTACTTCATATGAGATCAGTAGTGTGTTAATGTGTGTTTCCCAGCCAGAGTCTTACTTGTTCAGCAGGAGAGTCTCATGTGTAGCCCACCACAATGCCAAAAGTAGAATTTCCCTCCAATTTCCAGACTCTCATAAACAGCTATTTCAAATTTTACATTGTGGAACATCCAATATATCTGTGTTTTTGTTTCTTTGAGACTTTTTTGTAAAACTAACATTTACTTTATAAAAACTAATCCTTACATTGAAATTAACTGGGAATCTCAATATCCCCAATGGAACATGAGGAGAAACCAGGAATGAAGAAACAATATTCATACCAGAAAGTAAATAAAGCATAATTTCTATTAGTAAACTTAATAAACCAGCAAGCATGTATATTTCACCTTATTTTTCTCATTTGCCACAGATCTTCACAGGCCCTTAAATTAAGACAGATATTTGGAAACTTTTGCTTTAAGATTTAGGAAGATTCCTAAGTGCCTTCTGGCTCATCAAAGGAAAGTCAGATACATTTATAATAGTGTAGTTTTATGTATTTTTTATAGTCGATGGCAATATTCTTTGAAATTCTTTGAAAACTATTCATCCATGTATGTTCAACCATATATGATAAGGCAACTAAACTCATAAATTGATTGGAAAACCCCGCTTCTTAACCATTGTATTAATGATTAAACATTTAATGCTTTACTCTTTTTCCATTTGTATGTGAAATAATAAAATTTTTAAAGCCAGCAAAAATTAATTTCTTGATATGAATGGTTAACACATTTTCTAACTGAAACTTGGTAATATTTATAAAGTTCAAAATAATATCTACTTTATTGAGTCGTTGAGAGGTCTAAAGGATACTCTGTGTTAAGCAAAGTATGTAGCATATAATAAGGGCTCTTGTTAAAGGTGATAAGTACTTCTTAATAACCATGTTATCAAGATGCAGTTTTGAATCAGGAGCTGTCTTTAAGGACTAAGGACCTGCTCAGGGGATCAGGTGGAATGGTGCGCTTGGAACAGAGATGTTCTCTAGTAGCATTCTATTAGAAGAGTGGGAAATTATCTCTACCTGTTACTAGCACAGGTACTGATGGACAAGGGGAAAAGTTATTGTTCAGGAGTAAGCAGTCAAGATTCTACAATGTTGAGCGTAGAACTGCCACACACATAGAACATATGTGTGGACTATGTATATATCTGTACACACATACACAGATGGAGGACTTGCAGGCTGAGCATGTGGCATATCAGTTTAAGTGGGTATTGTGAACAGGGGCCTCTACTTTTTGGTAGTTGAAAAAAAAAAAGCTCTATGCTGGGATATAGTAACCATTGGAGACATTTTTGGGAAATGAACATGGCCTCCAACACATACCTTTTTAATTTCTTTCAGGTCTTAAGGCAGATGAAGGAAATGTGCTTATAGATACCTATCTTTTACTTTTCCACATTAATTTTGTTTTTGTTGTTGTTTTATACAACCCTTTGCCTTATCATGAAGAAATTCATGTTTAATTTTAAATCATGTTCTCCAGTAATATTTGATGGCAGCTGGAGTACAAAAGATATTTGCATTTATTTTTATTGCCTTTTATCCATAAACATTTTTCCTTGATTATGTTTTTTGCAGTAATAATGCAGTTCCTTTTTAGTTTCCCATTTCACTGTAGTTAAAAATATTTCAGGGAATTCCCTGGTGGTCCAGTGGTTAGGACTGCATGCCTCCACTGCAGGGGGCATGGGTTCAATCCCTAGTCAGGGAACTGAGATCCCCACAAGCTGGGTGGCATGGCAAAAAAACAGATAAAAATTAAAAAAAAAATTGATTCTAGTGAAGTCAGTAATAGAGGTCTGGGTAGCATATAATCCTAGAAACCAGGCTATTGTGTAGAGACTGCTAATTGGCCACCAATATTCACTCTCCTGTAATTTAAAAGTAGAACTCCCACCTTTTAATTGGCTACACAGCTGCTCAAGTGGATTCTACCTTTTCTAGCCTCCTCCCTTGTGATTATGTTGTAGCCACTGGGATAGAAGTGGAAGTGATGAATGTGACTTATGGATCATATCTTTAAAAGTATTGGGCATGCATTCCTTACCCTGTCTCGCACTCCTTCCGTGGGGTGTGGAAGTAAGAATGAGCCACCAGCAGCCATTTCAGAGGCCTGTTTAAGCGACTGTATTTTGGGTCTCTTTATTAAAGCAACTTAGTCTGTACTAAAACTAAGGGAGGGATAGATGATCTTATGATCACAAAAGGTTTAACTGGGTGAGGACAGGAAGTGTATTGAAGTCTTAAGTGAGATTGCCCATTCCACATAAAAGGCCTCAGGAAGGAACCCGTTGAACCTAATGAGTTTGCTCTTTGACTTTGGACAAGTCACTTAAAACTTTTTCTGTTTGGGCTTCCCTGGTGGTGCAGTGGTTGAGAGTCTGCCTGCCGATGCAGGGGACAGGGCTAGATCCCACATGTCGCGGAGCGGCTGGGCCCGTGAGCCATGGCCGCTGAGACTGCGCGTCCGAAGCCTGTGCTCCGCAGCGGGAGAGGCCACAACAGTGAGAGGCCCGCGTACCGCAAAATAAATAAATAAATAAATAAATAAAGGAACACTGACATGTAGCATTTACCCTACAAGACTGAACTTTATACATCTGACTAGGTTCCCAGCAGTAGTCACCACAATAACACACTTGCTGAACATATTAATGTATGAAAACTCAACCTGTAACCCAGAGCTATTTACATTTTTCAAGAGATGCCTCCTGATGAAGACAGTGCTTCACCCTAGATTCTTTTGATGTCGCTCAGATCATGCAATTTTCCCATTCTACCTAAGCAGGTATACCAAAGACTCCAACAATTTCACCCATTTTTTATCTGAGTTCTTCTATCTCCCCTACGTTCCCCTTTCTTCTGGACTCAGAGTTGATCATGTAAGTTCTGGCTCGGGGCATCTGGTTGCTAAGAGACAAGACGCTGGTAGGGTGGCACGCTGCACTGCGACTAGAGTGAATGCGAGGTGGGGCCGGGGAGGAGGTAGGCAAAGGCTAGGCGCAGCGGCCAGTCGCCGCCGCAGCTCCTCGGCTCCCTCCCTCCCCGCAGGAGCTTGTCGTTCATTGGCTGCGCCGCAGAGGCGCTGGCCTACGATTGGCTGGCGGCTTCGATCCCGCGCTCCCCCGCCCCGCGGAGCTGGTACCCTGCCGTCGCCTGCTAGCGGGCGGGGGTGGCTTGTGAGGGCGCCGCGGCCGGTTCATGGCGCGGGCGGTACCGGCCTCTGCAGGTGACGGAGGCGCAGCGAGGGCCGCCCCGGCGTAGAGGTGAGCGAGACGCCGAGGGGGCTCGGGTGCCGGTTGGGGGCGGGAAGTGTGGCGAGAGGCGGTACCGCTGGCAGCTAGCGGGTTCCGTCTGCGGCCTCCTCCCCTGGCGGCCGGGGTCCAGCTCGCCCAAAGTGCCTCCGAACGCCCCCACGCGCAACCCGCAGCCCGCCAGCCGTGCCTACTCCAGGTCCCCGAAGCCCGTCCAGCCCGCGAACCAGCTGAGGGAGCCCCAGCGCCTGCCTCCCGGCCTCGCCCCAGGTCCCTGCCCCGCATCTTCCCCTCCCTCGCCTAAGCTGCCCGCCCCGCGCCTTTGTCCGCCCCTCACCCGCTCAGCTCCCGGAGCTTCTGCCCCTACGGGGGAGGCGGGGAGACCGCGAAGGTCTGGGCTGCCCCAAGGACGTGCTGCGCAGCGAGCCTCTGGGCCGACGGTTTGCAGGGCTTTGGTCTATTCTTCCTAGGTTTCAGCTGTGATTTTATTTTCCCCTTCACGATGAAAGCCAGCTGCTTCCATTCTCATTCGTGGTCAGAAAGCCTGGGCACAAGGCTTCTACCCTAGTGCGGAATAACTCTGTTATCCCCCACCCTCTGTTATGCCAGAGGCCTTTGACCTGTCCTACTGGCCGCCGTCGCTTCCCATCTTCCTCTGCCCAGGGGAAGAAGTCTCTGTCTACAAGACCCTTTTTCTGTTTGAAAAAATAAAACGAAAATACAGATGCCAGTCGTGGACCTCTGTTTGGTCTTAATTACATTGGTTTTATTAATACATTTAAATAAACTACGATTGTGGGAATGGGGGAGAGGACATGAGGTGTGTTCTTTAAAAGTGTAGAGTATTAAACAAATAGAATTTTTATTTTTGGTAAATAACACGTTTCACATTAAACTTTAACATCTTTTTCATGTTTTATCATGAATGGGCGTAGACCTAGTAATAGTGTAGTTTGAGCTTCAGACTTTTTCTTTTTGGCAGTTTTCGATAAGTCTATACTTCTTTTCCAGAATGGGAGGCACTGTGACAGCTACTCTGAGAGAATTTATTAAGGGTTATCCGTCAATGCTATACTTTTCATACTTACATTCTGACTCTAAGGGATGCTTTCTTGAACATTCGTTTAACTGGAATTAATACTGGGTAGTTTTCCCTTGCTTGATATGATTCAGTTGTATAAAGAAAATGTTAACAGAAAAAAATTTTCATATTTAGATGATTTAAATTGTTCTTAAATGTATATATTATAAATGAGTAGTATTATATTGGAAATACACATACAAGTTTTAATTATTTTATATGAACAGTGTATTTGATTAGCTAACAGGTGCCTGCACATTGTAGGCCACAATAAATATTTTAGAAATTTTAAATGAATCTTTTTCGAAGTGAAGTAAAAAACAGCACCCACGTCCTTTCCCTGAATTCTGTTTCAGACTAATTTTTATTGAGGCCCAAACAAATTGTAATACAATACCCCATGCTCTAACATACTTCTCAAATTGCGTGGTATGAAAAGTGATGATGTGCTAGGCACGCAAGTAGAGAACAGTGAAGTTCTGTAAAATCTATTTTCAACTGGTCTCAAGGCATTGTTTTACAGTTCTTAAACTAATTTTTGGAAATTTTTATGCCAATAATGGCCAAAATAGGAAAATAATAATAGCAACAATAAATTATTTATTGAGCACCTCTTGTGTGCCAGGTAGTGTGTTATATATATTATCGAATCCTTACAATAACCTCAAAGGTAGGTATTATTTTCCTTACATTGTAGCCGAGACCACTGAAATCATAGGTTGTACTGCTGGAAATGGTAAACTAGATAAGAATCTAGATCTGACTTTCTACTCATTTTGTTGAGAGCATACTTCATTGGAAAGTTGCTGTCTCTCCTTTCATCTGTCACATTTATCTTTTTGAATCCATTTAATCTGAGGATTTTTGGAATGGTAACGTTACCACTACAAACATTATGTAGTACTATATGCCAGGTAGTACTGTCCATATATGTCCTCAAAAGTATGTGGGCTAGCTACTATTTTTCTTTGTTTTACAGATGAGGAAACTGAGGCATAGAGATACGTAACCAGAACCAGATAATACCTTAAGTGGTAGAACCAGGACAAAAATTTGGGTAGTCTGGCTCCAGGGTCCATACCCAACACGATTCTGGCCCATCAACAAGGTACCTCTCTGGTTGCTAGGAACCTGTGATTTTTAGAGTGCTTAGTGTTTTTCTTTGTTTCTTTTTAATGTTCATGCAGAAACATGTAGGATAACTTTATGATGTCTACCACCTGATGTCCTACATCAGTATTTTATGTAAATAATTACATAGTACTAATCATAGTTAACACTTAACTGAGAGCTTCTGCATTCCAACTCCCCATTCCAACATTTAAACATCTCACATAATCCTTAGCAGGATCCTAGGAGGTTGATACTGTTATTTTATGTTGCATCACATTTGTAAGGTGCTTTTATTGTCTTCAAAGTGCCTTCACAAAAATAATCCCTTTGATTATTTGTATGATGTCAAATAGAGGTATTACCAGCACTTAATTTTTATTGCAGAATTTCAGATGACTTGCCTTGACTAACTTGTGTGGAGTTAAAACTCAAACCAGAGCTTCAGACGCCTATGTTCATTGCTTTTTCCACTATACTGGTCTCTCAGTGGATCTTTGCTTTATACTTCTTGTCCTAAAGTAGATAATATTTTTCCATAGGAACAGCTTATATTTGGAGATTATATTCCCAACCCAGATTCAACATCAGTTAAGTCATAGATATTACTAGCTGTAAATCTTTGTCATTATTTTCATCTGTAAATTTATGTTCTGACTTCATATATAATGCCTGGCACATGGTGAGGTCTCAGTAAATGTTAAATTTCTTTTTTTTTTTAATTTCAGCTTTATTGAGATATAATCGACATAAATTCTCAAAATTTTCTAAATTTGAAGGGAGTAGCTTCTTTTTCTCTTCAATACCACAGCCTTCTCCCTCCCTTGCCTCACAAACAGCTTTCAAAATTGTTTCATTGAATCATAACTAACTTCAAAATGTTTAGACTCTCTCTCTACCCTAAGCCATCATTCCCAACTGCTGTCTCCCCTATACTCTCCTTCTAGAATATAATGGAAAGAGCATGGATTTGAGAGTCAGTTTTACCTGGATTTGAGTCTTTGATCTGCCTCTTACTAGTTCTGTGGCCTTGTACAAGTTATTTAACTTTTCTGAATGTGTTTCTTCATCTTGTAAAATTGGGGAAAGCATCTATCTTACAGGGTTGTGGTGAGAATTGAAATAACTTATATAAAAGGCTTAGCCCAGCTCCAGGCTCCTGGTAAATACTCAGTAAATAAGTTCTTAAAATTCTCTAAGGTTGAAGGAGGTAGCTTCTTTTTCTCTTTGGTACCACGGCCTTACCCTCCTCCACAATACCAACAGCTATTATGTGTCCCTCCTCTGCCCCTTGATGGCTCCCCTCTGCTTTGGCTGTCAGCAAGTGATAATAAAATGATGTTTGTCTGTTTGTATCCTCAACTCTCTGCTAGTAAACTCCTTGAGGACAGGGACCATGCCATATTTATTATGGTATCCCCAATGCTTGGCTTATAGTTGGGACTCACGAAATGTTTATTGAGCAACATCCATTTGGAAAGCCTTCTAGAGACTTTTTTCTTGGTCATCCTGTTGCCTGAAGATTTTGGACACACCCTTAGTCACTTGATTCAAGGTCTCCTGGATTGAACCAGAGGATGTGTGACGGTAGGAGAGAGGGTGGGGAGCCAGATGAAGAAGCAGGCAAAGCCTCCGCTCTGCAGGTGTGAGTGCATGTGTGTATGTGTGTGGAGGTGCCTTGGCTTTTTATATATGAGAGTCAGGGTGTTTGTTTGGGTGTGTGTAAGGGTTAAACCTTATCAGGCCAGTTGTCACATTGCTTCTGAAGATAAGGAATGAGGACTTTCCAAAAAATGTTTCAAACATATAAAAACAATGCTAATTACATTTGTTGATATACTCTCCCCACCATATATAACTCATAATCACATGCGCAGTAACAATGATTATGCTTACCCTAAAATGTCAGATTAACTTAGTTCTAAGTTTCGTTTGATTACATCAGTCAAAATTAAGTATACTCAGCCTCCGTTGTTTATAGCATGGACATTCACTCACAGAGAAATAAAGGAAATATGGCTTAGGACTGCAATGAAATTATCATTCTTTTTAACTAGCTTTTTTTTTTTTTTCACAGTTTAGTTCTACCATCCATGAACTGCTAATCAAAATACAGATCAGGCATACATAAGGATTTTTTTTTAAGGAAGATATATTGTATTCAACTTTTCCTCTCAACATATTATTATGAAAAATTTTAAACATACAGCAAAATCAAAAGAATTTTATAGTGAACACTTGTATACCCGTCGCTTATATTCTACCCTTAACATTTTATCATACTTTTAAATCACATATTTACCCATCTGTCCATCCTTCTATCTATCTATCCACCAATCCATAATATTCAAATGCTGTTATATTTGAAGAGATTTGAGCTATATATTCTGTTTTGACTTTAGGTCAGTTTTATCTTTCCTTTATGTAGTAGTAGATAATTCTTAGGAATGAATTATAACTGATTTATAATGTTCTGAAAACATTTGGATTTCAGATGCAAATAAATCTATTTGTCTTCTCTGTCTCTAGTTCCAAAAGATGAGTCGTGGATATTCAGAAAACAACAATTTCCTAAACAATAACAACCAAATGGTGTTGGACATGATCCTTTACCCATTAATTGGAATCCACCAGACCATCAACTGGGAATCAGTGGCAAGGCTTGTGCCTGGATTAACACCCAAAGAGGTAAGTAACAGTCTTCCAGATATCTGAAAAGAGATCAGAAAAAGTGATCAATTTAAAGGAATAACTGTTACACTAAGAAGAAATATTTGAGTTTTACATATTCAAGTGCACATATAAATACTGAATATGCATACATACGATGCAGTTTGGCTGAATATAATCTATGTAAATTATCTGGTATATTAACCCACCTTGTATGTTTAAATTCAACCTTATCTTACATGTTTACAACTGAATGGGTAGATAACATTTTTGTAAATCCAGTTTTATTAAATTGCTAATGCTATGCTTCTCAAAATTGAGTAATGTACAGACCTTTTTAAAGGAAAAAAACTTGAAAACTACCAATGATGACTTAAATTATTATAGTGGAAATTAAATGTGCACCAACAATACTGGGTATAAACACACCTATATGATCATAAACCAAATTTACATTTTATAGACAAGTGAAAACTCAAACCAACACAACTCAAACTAATAAGCTTACTTAATGTGATAAGTAATAGTGTTTTGCTGAAATTAAATTGCTGATTATAATGCAAATATTTGTGTAGCCTCTTGTGGCACAAAATTTTTTTGCATTTAGCCTGTACAGCCATGTGCCCTTCAAAGCCTTTACTCTTTCTCCACTTTTCTCTCTTTAACCCTCTACCATGAAGCCGTGTGTTGTGCCAGGACATTACTTGCCTTCCCTTGGCACTAACACATCTCGTCTCTATACCAGGTTTCTCCTCCACATTGTCCTTTATTAAAATTAGCCGTGAGGGCTTCCCTGGTAGCACAGTGGTTGAGAATCTGCCTGCCGATTCAGGGGACACGGGTTCGAGCCCTGGTCCGGGAAGATCCCACATGCCGCGGAGCAACTAAACCTGTGTGCCACAGCTACTGAGCCCTCGTGCCTAGAGCCTGTGCTCCGCAACAAGAGAAGCCACTGCAGTGAGAAGCCCGTACACCGCAACAAAGAGTAGCCCCTGCTCACTGCAACTAGAGAAAGCCCGCACGCAGCAATGAAGATCCAAAAGCAGCCATAAATAAACAAACAAACAAACAAATAAATAAAATAAAATAAAACTTAAAAAAATAAAATAAAATTAGCCGTGGACAATTAAAATATTTCTTGGTACCAACTTAATTTACAATTAATTTACAACAGAAAAGCGAATAGGCACGGAAATATTCTGTCATCCTAATGACCTGGATGATTTTATTAATGTTATCCTCAGAATCAAAACTCACAATCTAAAAACTCTTCTAGGGAACTCTTAGGTTTCTGGTAATTCATCTATGAACCCTAGTTGGAGAAACACTGACCTCAGAATTTTTTGCTGTTAAAAGGAACCCTAAAGTAGATGAGTCATCTCAGATTTCTAGAAGTAGAAAGGACATTAGTGATTTTACCCAGTAGGTTTTAAGCATATGCACCACTGCCTGGCCCATAATATACACTCAGTAAATACCTATAGGATCAGTGAATGAACCAAATTCTACCCTCTTCTTTTACAGCTGAGAAAACCAGTACCCACAGGGATTACTTGCCCTCGGTTATGTTATAGGTCTTTGTGAAATGATGAGGGAATTTATTATTAAGTGTATATTATCATTCCCTAATCTATACTTTTTCATCTTTTGGATTTTTACGTGTTAGGTTTTAAAACAAGGCAAACCTGTGAATTTGACTATTTTCCCAACTTTTTATTGTGAATATTTTCAAACATACAGAAAAGTTAACAGAATAGTATAGCATCCCTATATCCTTTATTTGGAGTCAGCAATTCTAGGTGTTTGCTTGATCTCTTTATGTAACTTTTTTTTTTTTACATTTAGGAGTAAGTTTCAGATATCACGATACTTCATAGACTGTAGCATACATCTTAAAATAAGGATATTATTGCATAACTACAGTACCATGATCAAACCTAAGAAAAATAACAATAACTCCATCTTATCACCTAATATCCACTGCATATTCAAAGTCACTCAGTTGAGAACTTTTTTTTTTTGGCTGCACTGTGCGGCTTAAGGATCTTAGTTCCCTGACCAGGGATCAAACCCGTGCCCCCTGTAGTGGAAGCACGGAGCCCTAACCACTGGACCACCAGGGAATTCCCAAGAAATTTTTTTTTTTTTTTTTTTTTTTTTTTTTTTTGCAGTACGCGGGCCTCTCACTGCCGTGGCCTCTCCCGTTGCGGAGCACAGGCTCCGGACGCACAGGCCCAGCGGCCATGGCTCACGGGCCCAGCCGCTCCGCGGCACATGGGATCCTCCCAGACCGGGGCACAAACCCGTATCCCCTGCATCGGCAGGCGGACTCTCAACCACTGCGCCACCAGGGAGGCCCTAAGAAATTATTTTTTTTAACTAAAATGCAACTAAATGTGAATCAGACTATTTTTAAGTAATGTTATTTTTTTATTTATTTATTTTTTTTGTGGTACGCAGGCCTCTCACTGTTGTGGCCTCTCCATTGCGGAGCACAGGCTCCAGACGTGCAGGCTCAGTGGCCATGGCTTACGGGCCTAGCCGCTCCGCGGCAAGTGGGATCTTCCTGGACCAGGGCACGAACCTGTGTCCCCTGCATTGGCAGGCGGACTCAATCACTGCACCACCAGGGAAGCCCAGTGATGTTAATTTTTAATTAATTTCTTATTACTAAACAAGATATATCCTCAAAGAATACACACACAAACATAACACACACACACACAAGGAAACAAGTGAAAAATCAGAATTATAAATCTGACCCTACCTAAAGTAAGCTGTTGAAACCTTGTATATATCCTTCCAGATTCTTTTCTATTCATATATGAATTCTTAAAGTGGACATGTAACAAATGCACTACTTTGCTGCTTTGTTTTTCACTTATCATATTGTAAACATCTTTATGTGTCAGTTGCTAGAGTTCTACATTTGATGACAGTGTACTGTTCTTTTATTTGAGCTAAATCATAATTTATTGAACCTTTTATTGGATATTTAAGCTATTGTTTCCAACTTTTGACTACTGCAAATACCACTGTAACAAATATCTTATTCTTTTCTTAGGGGATAATCTCAGAAGCAGAATTGCTTCATTAGAGGGCATGTGCATTTTTAAGGCTTTTGTTACATATTGTCCGCTGGAAGGGTCATTCATGTTGTACTCCAGTCAAAATAGCTGAGTGCCTGATCCTTGTACTTTATATATCAAGTGTTATTTCTCTGTGTGTCTTTTCAAAATTCTTATTTATATGTGAATAAATATATATTTGATTTTAATGTTATCTCATCACAGTTTTCATTTCTCTTTCTTTAAATCCTAAAGGATGAATGTTTTATATTTTATTGTTCCATATCCTTTTTCTATTTGTAAATTTGTTGTTTTACTAGTTTAATAACAGTTTTCTATGTATTGAATGTATTAACCCTTAATCTAGCTTATTTTTCTCAGTTTTTTTTCAGCCTATAAGTTATTAATGATAGTCTCTTGTATACAAATGTTTAAAAGTTTATGTTAAAAATCTGTGAATCTTTTACTTTGATGTTCTCCTTTTTTGTCATGTTTAGAAACCTTCTCAACCTGAAGACTGTGTATAATATAAAATCACCTACATTTTGCTGACTACTTTTTATTTTACATTTAAATCTTGACTCCACTTGGAATTTGTTTTTTTTAATTATTTTTTGGCTGCGTTGGGTCTTCATTGCTGCGTGCCAGCTTTCTCTAGTTGTGGCTAGTGGGTGCTACTCTTCGTTGTGGTGCGTGGGCTTCTCATTGCTGTGGCTTCTCCTGTTGCGGAGCACGGGCTCTAGGCACGCAGGCTTCAGTAGTTGTGGCACACGGACTCTAGGCACACAGGCTCAGTAGTTGTGGCACACGGGCTTAGTTGCTCTGCGACATGTGGGATCTTCCCACACCAGGGCTCGAACCTGTGTCCCCTGCATTTGGCAGGCAGATTCTTAACCACTGTGCAACCAGGGAAGTCCCTGGAATGTTTTTAGTTTTAACTTTTTTCCTAATGACTAGTTAGCTGTCTCAATATTTATTGAATAGTCCATTCTTTATTACTGGTTTGAAATTTTACCTTCAGATCTATTTCGACTTACCATTCTAATCCATTGATCGCTCTATTTAAATTAATCCTATTGACTGTTCCGTACTGACTTATTTTCAATATTGTTTTACATCTGGTGGACAAAAAAAACCTATATATATTTTTTTTAAGGTTATTTATTATTTATTTAATTTATTTTTGGCTGTGTCAGGTCTTAGTTGCGGCACGCGGGGACTTTGTTGAGGCATATGGGATCTTTCGTTGCGGTATGTGGGTCTTCTCTTCTCTAGTTGTGACACACAGACTCCAGGGTGCATGAGCTCTGTGGTTGTGGTGCGCCGGTTCCAGAGCGCATGGGCTCTGTGGTTTGTGGCATTCAGGCTCTCTAGTTGAGGTGCACGAGCTCAGTAGTTGTGGCGTGCAAGCTTAGTTGCCCCATGGCATGTGAGATCTTAGTTCCCTGACCAGGGATCAAACCCACGTCCCCTGCATTGGAAGGTGGATTCTTTACCACTGGACCACCAGGGAAGTCCCCCAAATTATATATTTTTAAAGTTTCTTGAATGTTCTCTTAATCTCCCGGATTTTTTTTTTTCCATTTTGAAGTTGACCTGTTGGTATTTTGAAAGTGGAGAAAGGATGAATTAACATTTTCTAGATAAGCATTTACCTTAGTTGAAATAATGTATCTAATTTTTCCAAAGTGACTATACCATTTTACATTTTCACCAGCAATGTATGAGGGTCCCAATTTCTCCACATCCTTACCAACACTTTTATTATGTCTTTTTTATTATGGCCATCCTAGTGTGTGTGAAGTGTTAACTCATTATGATGTTGATTTGCATTTTCCTAATGGCTAATGATGTTGACCATCTTTTAATGTGCTTATAGGCCATTTATAGAGCTTCTTTGGAGAAATGTCTGTTCATATCCTTTTTCCGTTTTCAATTGCATTATTTGTCTTTTTATCATTGAGTGGTAAGAGTTCTTTATGTATTCTAGATACAAGTCCCTTGTCAGATATGTGATTTGCAAATGTTTTCTCCTATTTTGTGGACTGTCTTTTCATTTCCCTGATGGTATCCTTTGAAGTACAAAGTTTTAAATCTTAATGAAGCCTAGTATATCTAATTTTTCTTTGTTGCTTGTGTTTTTAGTGTTATATCTAAGAAACTATCACCTAACCAAGGTCATGAAGATTTTTACCTACATTGTCTTCTAATAATTTTATAGTTTTAGCTCTTATACTTAGCCTTTGATCTCTTTTGAGCTAATTTTCTTATATGGTATGAGGTAGGGGGTCCAACCTTTCTTTTGCATATAGATATCATGTAATTTTCGCTTAAACACAAAAGAAGATTTAACAATGTACTTTAAATTATTCACAGTTCACTTGCTTTTTGTTTAAGCAATCGTGTTCATCTCAAATATTCAGATTTCATAATTTTCTTATTTCATAAGTATTAGAAATTGTTGTAAGCTTTGTTAAATAAGATAAACCTACATTCAGTTTCCAATATAGCTATAAGCATTACCTAAAAGATATCAGAAGAATCTACAGTTTAAAAGCCTACCTAGGGCTTCCCTGGTGGCACAGTGGTTAAGAATCCGCCTGTCAATGCAAGGGGCATGGGTTCGAGCCCTGGTCTGGGAAGATCCCACATGCCGCGGAGCAACTAAGCCCGTGCGCCACAACTTCTGAGCCTGCACACCTAGAGCCTGCGCTCTGCAATGAGCGAAGCCACCGCAATGAGAAGCCTGCACACTGCAATGAAGAGTAGCCCCTGCTCACTGCAACTAGAGAAAAGCCCACTAGCAGCAACAAAGACCCAATGCAGCCAAAAATGAAAAATAAGTAAAATAAATTTATATTTTAAAAAAAGCCTACCTAACCACTTTCTCTGTTACAAAAAATAAACTCATTTTGCAGAAAAAATGGATTCAGTTAAATCACTTATATTCTTTATCCTATAGATGTACCTGTGAACCTGTACATTCTTCTAATCATTACAACATTTTTTTTCTTTGCCAGGCCTTCATCACTGCTTTTTTCAGTCCTCATACAAAAATATTTTCTGTTTCTCATTTATCATATTAATTATTTTTATTTAATTTTAAGACTTTGCTTAAAGAGGTGGGCATACATACTGAGTATAATATTTTAGTCTAAACTTATGTATCTTTTTTTGTTTTTGTTTTTGTTTATTCTTTTGGCTGCGCCATGGAGCATGTGGGATCTTAGTTCCCTGACCAGGAATCGAACCCATGCCCCCTGCAGTGGAAGCATGGAGTCTTAACCACTGGACCGCCAGGGAAGTCATACACTTATGTGTCTTTTAAATGCATTTTCAAAGGACTAAGCCTTGAATAGGGATTTCTTTGTAGTAATAGTACTATAGTACTATTAGTAAACAATCTTTTCTGAAAATGGTGCTTAATATCTAGTGGGTACTTGATAAATTTTTGTGTAATAAATGAATGATGCCATACCCAATACATTATTCACTTAACATATGCTTGTATACGTGATATATATTTTTCTCCTTTTGCACCTCCCAGATTAGTTGGTCTGCTATGCAATTTGCCACTCACGTTGCTACTGATGGAGATTTAAACATGAATGCCATAGAAGTGTTGTTTGACCAGGACCCACATTAAGGAAGGCATTTTATGTTGTGACATAGTACACACTTAGAAATGACATTTTCATGAAGGACTACTTAGCCTTATTATGCATAATGCACTCTTGATATTTTCTAATCTATTGTATTTTATTTCTTTTTTTTTAGTTGCTAATCTGGACTTTTCTAAATTGATTCCGTGACTAACAATGGGTTAAGGAAAAACACTGTTCTAGAACAAACTGCCCAAATATGTGGCCGTGAAGTGTTACTACAGTATTTTGTGCATGGTGAACCTCACTGTTAGTGAGAACAAAGACTCATTATTTTAATAAAGAAAATCTAGTGTCACAAATCAGATACTTTTTTTTTTCTTTGAAGGTTAGAATTTGGTCTTGTTCCTGGTGGAAATTCAGTGTGAAAATAAAAGCAAAGTTTTTAACTAAATTATTAAAATTATCAACTGATGATAGACATAGACCGTGGGGAAATATGGTTGATAAAGGCATTCTTCATTTTTCTACAAAAGCATAAATACATTATGCCTTTGAGTTAAAGCATTTTTTTTTTAAAAACTACCCTGAATTTTAAAAAAGAAAAAGTAAGTCAGGGGCTTTCATGTATTGAAATGTGCGTGAATTTTCTAGATGTTACCCAAGAGATTAATATTCACTTATAAAAATTGATTTAAAACCCCCAGACATGCATTTCCTTCCTTTATGTCATTACAGTGTGCAAAGAGGTTTGATGAACTGAAGAACAGTGGAAGCTCACCTGTGGACAACCACTATAGTCCCCTTATGGCTGCTGGAGAGAGTCCTGTTGAAACTTTAGCCACATATATCAAATCCTCACTTCTTGGCACACAAAGAGAATTTCAGGAGACTCCAGTTGGTCAGGATGCAGTTTCTAAAACAGGTAAGGTTTTAAAAACAAAATGCAGTGCTTGTCCTTATGACAATTCTACAAAATATTATGCATTCCCATCAACTTTTCTTTATTTAAAGGCTAATAGAAACATTAATAGAAAAATCTGTTAGTATTTGTATTTTCCTGAGCTTTAGAAATTTCTCTTTGCTGTATTAAAAAAAAAGTGTAGATGTTAACATACAGGTCAAACACTATTACCAAAAAAAGCTTTTTACTTTATCAAAATTTACTACTCCAGTCCATTAGCCTATTTATGTTATGTTGTAAATTTTAAAGGGATTCGACCTGTACCTTTTACTTAATTTTTTTTTTTTTTTACTGCGAGAATCTTGCTTGACTCTCATGTTATCTTTTCTACAGCTCCCCTCTATTGGAGTCAGCAATAGCTTCAGATGACATAGCAGCAGTGTAGAAGTGATGTTTTCCACAACTTCATTGGAAATAATAACTGGTTTTAGAAATCTTCAGTGTAGTGAATTATTTTAATTTCAGCAGCAGCAGAGTATTGATATAAAAATTTGCTTCAGGAAGAGAAAACTATATTGTAGGCTTTTGAAAATTTGACCCCATCCCTACACACCATGTTAGTATTTTTTAAATCTTCAGTATAATGTTAGCAATTTGTGATCCTTTTTTCGTACTGTTTTTTCCATATACCTTAGAAATATTAAGGCACCTGACAAAGTACCATCTTTAAGTACTCTTGGAAACCATGAATTTATAGTATAACCATTCAATAAGTAAAAACCCATTCTCAGTTAGAAATGCTAACCTCCCCCCTTTGTTTTTGTATGTGTTTGTTTCTGTATTTAAGGAAGACATAGTATAGCTTCCACAAGGAATTGTTCTTCAGAAAGTGAAAATTGTACTACTCATAATGGTGGAGAAAAGACTGAAGAATCTGAAGGGTAGGAGGCTGGTTCTTTGCTAGATAAGCTTTAATATGAATATCAACTTTAAATTATAAAAATATGATTGCTAATTTTATATATCAATTACCATAATTTAGGAATTTCACATTACGCAATTGCTGAAATAATTGAAATGAGGGTAGTTGATGTGTTGAACTGTAAACAATTGCTAGATAGGTAAACGTGTGGCTTATTCATATTGCTTATAAATTGCACAACAGTTTTCCACTTTAAAAATTCATTTTCATCTTGTAAGTATTAGAAATAACATCTATTAACATAAAATTTTTAAAAGTAAATTTTAAAACCCAAAGAAAAGTCTCTGCCATTAGTTCTCCAACTTTATTAAAGAAACTGGATGTGTGTTTTAGAACTATTTGAATATAATTACTCATTGTAGAAATATTTAAAAATTAAAATACATCTTTCAATATAATGCAAGTTTTGATAATTTTGTATTGTTTTGTGTATTTTACATACAATAAACTGCACATATTTAAGTATTCACTTTGATGAGTTTTAGCCATATAACCAATGAAGATAAAGAACATTTTCTTCATCTCTAAAAGCTCCTTTGTATATTTTCAGTTCTGATAGTTTTTTTTTTTTTTTAATAAATTTATTTATTTATTTATTTTTGGCTGTGTTGGGTCTTCCTTTCTGTGCGAGGGTTTTCTCTAGTTGTGGCAAGCGGGGGCCACTCTTCATCGCAGTGCGCGGGCCTCTCACTGTCACGGCCTCTCTTGTTGCGGAGCACAGACTCCAGATGCGCAGGCTCAGTAGTTGTGGCTCACGGGCCCAGTTGCTCCGCGGCATGTGGGATCTTCCCAGACCAGGGCTTGAACCTGTGTCCCCTGCATTGGCAGGCAGATTCTCAACCACTGCGCCACCAGGGAAGCCCCTGATAGTTTTTTATAGCAGCTTTATTGATATATAATTCACATACCATAACATTTATCCTTTTGAAAAGTTCTGGAGATGGATGGTGGTGATAATTGCACATCAGTATGAGTGCACTTACTGCCAGTGAACTGTACATTTAAAAATGGCAAATTTTATGTTATGTGTATTTACCACAATAAAAAAAAAATTCACCCTTTTATAGTTTAGTGAATTTTAGTTTATTCACATAGATTTTTTTTTTTCGGCCGTACCGCGTGGCTTAGTTCCCCGACCAGGGATTGAACCCACGCCCCCTGCATTGGAAGCGCAGTCTTAACCACTCGACTGCAGGGAAGCCCCCCTCACATAGATTTTTTTTTTTTTTTTTGCATATGCGGGCCTCTCACTGCTGTGGCCTCTCCCGTTGCGGAGCACAGGCTCCGGACGCGCAGGCTCAGTGGCCATGGCTCACGGGCCCAGCCGCTCCGCGGCATGTGGGATCCTCCCGGACCGGGGCACGAACCCGTGTCCCCTGCATCGGCAGGCGGACTCTCAACCACTGCGCCACCAGGGAAGCCCCCTCACATAGATTTTTAACTGATAGGTTTTGGATATGGCACAAAAATTTATCTGATAAATTAATCAGGATTATCTAATTTCATGTTGTGGCCCAAAAAGCCACAGAAATTTCATACTTCATTATACCAGCCGTTACCTCTTTATATTTTGACCACAATTTCTTTGAAAGAACAACTTGCAGAGTTACTTAAATTCCTTTGACTTCGACAGAGCATTGATTATTAATCCTTTTTCTGTAGCCAATTTTGTTTCAAATGTAATTTCTCTGTATTAAAATTTTTTGAAGTTCAATTAAACACACATTAAATTCATATTATAGGGTATTCTGTCACTTCTTATCTAATCTCTTCCTTTTGTAATGACATTAAGGCAGTTATGGATCACACTAGTGTTTCTTTTTGTGGTGATGTAATTTTCAAGGGCATATAAATTCAAGGAGTATATAATTTTTGAAGCAATCTTTCTGATGCATCATCTAAACTTATTCTTAAATTGCTTTTTAAATGTGTAAATAAGCACGTTGTAGTCTTAAGAATTTTTTAACCACATTTACTAATTTATATTTATTGAATGCCTAGAAACAAGCTTTCTTGCTGTTAAAAATAACAAAGTAGGTATGCTAATTTTTTGATACTTCAATGAATAATTTTAACTGTTTTTCCTATTTATTAATAGTAAGACAATTTTAGTATTTAATTTATATCTCCTTCCCATACCCATTACCATGTAAAAGTGCTGTTTTATGTTCCTCACAAGAATTAGAATGTATAATTTAATTTTTATTTGTGAATTGGTATTTTTAAAAACATTATAATTAACTTATAATTTGAAAATAAATGTAAAACCCTGTAAATTATAAGTTCTGTAGTAAAAATATTTTTGTTTTATTAAATCAGTAGCTTAATTAAAATTAGTCAATTTTCAGATACAGATCAGGTTAGCAAGACACTTATGAAAACTTCTGAATGTCAAACCCTGTAAAACTGATGTGTGGTTAAAACCTTGAAAAATATCTTGTTCTCATACTTCCAGTAAATGTCAATATTATTGGCTCCTCTTCTAAAATTCTAATAATTTCATTTCTGTGTAACATTTTTTATGAAGGCCAAACATGGTGATCCATGTATGTGATGAAGCAAAAAACTTGAAAGAAGATTTTATTTGCCCACGAGATCTTTTGATATCAGAAATGAAGTACTTTGCTGAATATTTATCTGTGGACGCCCAGCGCTGGGAAGAGGTGGACATTTCAGTTCATTGTGACGTTCACATTTTCAACTGGTTGATAAAATATGTTAAAAGGAACACTGAGGAGAATAAAGATTGTGAGATGCCCACTTTAGGTAAAAGACAATCTATTGCTTATTTTGTAGTGCAATTTTTGTGTCAGCTGGAAGTTGCTTCAGGCCAAACATGAAATGTGGAAAATTGTTCAAACATTAGTATTTATGCTCAGATTAGTAATCACCTTTTAGGAAACTGATACCTCACCCTTTGTACGCCAATTATAGTGAATTTATGGCAAATGGACAGGTCTCTAGATCAGCTATTTTCACTGTATGGTACAGTGACCGACACTGGAGTCCTAAAGATCCTTTTAGAGGATCCACAAGGTCAAGAGAATCTGCTTAATAATGCCAGGATGTTGCTTGTCTTTCTCTCTGTGTTGACATTTGTTCAGATGGTACATAAGTAATGGAGGGTAAAACTGTTGGAGCTTTAGCACACATCAAGGAAGGAGCATCACACTGTATTAGTGGTCACTGTGTTCTTCAACACCATGTGCTCATAGGAAAAAAGAAAACAAAAAAACAGTTTCACTTAAGAATATCCTTGATGAGGCAGTAAAAATTACTAATTTTATTAACTCTTGACTCTTGAGTATACATCGTTTTGATATTCTGTGTAATGACACAGGAAGTGCATTCCTGCTGCACACCAAAGTATGTTGGTTGTCTGAAGGAAAAGCATTTGTACAGTTGCTTGAGTTACAAACTAGCTGCTGTTTTACGAAACCATTTTTACTTGGAAGAATGGCTGACAAGTTATGGTTTTTCAGACTTAGGCATTTGGCAGATATTTTCTTTCTTTCTTTCTCTCTCTCTCTCTCTCTCTCTCTCTTTTTTTTTTTTTTTTTTTGGCCACACCGTGCAGCTTGCGGGATCTCAGTTCCCTGACCAGGGATTGAACCCAGGCCATGACAGTGAAAGCGCAGAATTCTAACCAGTAGGCCACCAGGGAACTCCCCAGACAAATATTTTCTTGAAAATGAATTAAATGAGCCAGTCAATTAAAGGGAAACAACTAACAATATTTGTTGCCAATGATAAAATTCAGGCTTTCAAGTGAGACAAAGTATTGGAATACTTGTATCTGCTTGCATGTGCTTGACAGTTCCTCAATATTTAAAGATGTTTCTGATAAGACTGGTGAGATTTTGTGTGTGTGTGTGTATTGTGCAATGAAATGTTTCAACATTTGGAAGATTTGCGTAACTCAGTGAACCAATATCTTCCTAATGACCAATGCATGATGTTAAAAAAAATCATGCATGGGTTGAAGGTCCACTCAAAGTACAAGATAAATCAGTGGATTTGAGATAGCAGAATAGGAAAAGTTCATTGATATGATTTCAATTCCCATTGCAACTAACCTTTAAGAAAGACTACTCACAAATTCAATGTGGAAACATACAAGAATCTAGCTGTCTTCCCTTAAGTCACACATTGAAGAGATTTATAAAAAAATGTCAAACAGTGCTATTTTCACTTATTTTTTTGTTTCTATTGGAAAATATAGTTATTTTTCATAAAATATGTTAATATGTAATTAGTTCATTATTTTTAAATGAATATTCTTTAAATTTCTGTTTTAATTTCCAATATGGTAAATACTGATAGATATAACCCACATAAACAAAAGCTCTCCAGGAATTTCAGTTTTTAAGATTTTTTTAAAGGGGTCTTGAGAGCAAAAGTTTGAGAACCAGTGTTCTAGAGGATCAGAAGACTAATTACTAAGTAATCTTTTTGGGGCATTGATTTGTATAGGAAATCACACTGGTGGTTTAATACAGTCTTTCTGTGCACTAGAATTGCAATTTACAGTAGTAGCAAAATATTTCTAGACTCTTGTTAGTAAATAAACCTCTACTGACAGGATATAAGAAGTCTTCTGAGGAACTTCATAATTTAATACATTTTTGTGACCAAATTAATAAAAAAAGTTTCTAATGGTCCTTAAAATTACAAAATTGCTAACTCAAAATTTTCAACCAGTCAGAGCCCAGAGATTCCAGAACATGCAGATATATATGTGTGAAATAAAAATCAAAATACGTAGAGAGAAAAAAATTACTGTTTGATCTAGTATGTTTAAGAACATAGTACAGGTTAAAAAAGTGGTGCAAAACTGGTCTCTCTGTAATCTTGGACATTAAATCAGTGGCTACAAATGTAAGCTTTTATAAAAGCAATCTTTATTCTAACTAGGAAAACTACCAAAATACTTAATTAAATTGCTAATAATCCAGACCTTGTGTCTTAACTGGAATGGGTTATATTATAGTTTCCTGAGGAACTTTTTCACCAGCTCCTTCCTCCCTTTACCATTGCTCTCTAAGAACCTTTAATCTAAAATTGTTACTTAAGGAAAGATTGGGATTACGTATTTTAATCATTGCCTGAATAGTCCTTTATTTAGGAGGATTGTCTTAGTACTATAATGGTAAAAATCACAGTTTTTTTCTTTTTCTTAAAAATATACCTCATGGGAGATGACTGAGGTTGTTTTACTAAAATGATAGATAGCATCAGCTGGCATCCCCCTTTCCCTGGTTGTGCCTCCGAAGTTTGCCTTTAGGAAGTAATTTTGCATTTCTGCAATAGTAAATTTTATATTATCTTTCAGAATCTTTTAAATTAAGTATTTGTTCATAACAATCATTTGAACCACATTTGAAGTAGCTTCACTGTCATTTTTGTGTGATGAGTTATATTCACAACTTTAATTATCTTTTTCCCTGGTTTGGTTAAGGAGGAGTTTGCATATATCATATCTTTAGCTGGAGTCTTTTTACTTGATATGAATCTAATTCCAAGGCAAATTTACTATGCATTTTCTCTATACTGTAAGTTTTAACATTGCATTTTCTTTCTTTCATGTATATAAGCCATAGTAAGGTTTTATTAACTTGTTCTTATTAAAGTAACATCCTCTTTTAAGGTGAGAAGGAGCCTGTTCTAAGGAGATTGAGGTGCAAATCAAAAGGAGAATTTAATTTTTCTCTCTTTTTTTTAGAGCCAGGAAATGTCATTTCAATTCTTATTTCTTCAGAATTTTTGAAAATGGATTCGTTAGTAAGTATTAATAAGAGATTCAAGCTCTTCTATTCATCCATACTTGATTTAACATATAACTTGATGTTTCCTTCAAGTATCTAGAAAATTCTAAGCCAACTTCCTGAAGTAGTTGTTAATTCAAGAGTGTGATTCATTAGAATAAACTGCTGGTGTTTGGAGGTACTTTGTTCTATTGGGAAGGCTATTGTTAAGGCTACTGTGTATCATTAGTATATGATGCCTATAAAACAAATAATTTATCCTCAAGGGAGGAGTTAGCTGTTGCATTAGGTGAAACTAAACAGAATTAATTTTACCCCAAAAGGGATTTTGCTCTGAAACCAAATTAAATGAAAATTAATTGGAATACATTTGTTTTACTATTAAAGAAATTGGTTTAAGCATGTTTTACTTATTTGTGTCTTTCATTTATAGTTCAGTGAATTAAGAACAAATACCCAACTACTAAAAAATGTAATTTTGTATGTGTAAACCACATGCTCATGTCTGTTGTTTAAGAATAGTTGCTAAAACATAAAAGCATAATATATACATATACATATCAAGCTGTAACATTAAATATATTTGTTTTTCTTCTTTTTCCTTTTATTTAATAAATTTCTTTATTGTTCAAATGTTTTTATATGTTTTTGTGGTTTAAATTAACATTTAAATGAATATTTGCTTTTAACCTCTGGTAAAACTAAGCAGAGCAAAATACCCCTTTGCTGTGTTAACAGATGTGAAGTTTATTTGTTTGAAGTTTTATTAGTTCCCTGTATTCTTTGTACTCCTTAGTCCCTCTCCTTTCAGTTGTTGGTATTTATTGCTTCAGGGGAGGGTTATAGAAAAAAAAGCAGAGACTAAAAGAGTCTCTGAGTTTTGATTTTTGAAATCTAAGCCCTAAAGGATGATTTTTATGCCATAGCAAAATATTTAGAAGAATGCATAATTAACCATTGCTGGTTTTCCCCAAAACACAAATCTACCTCAAAAAGTAAATAAATACACCTCACAGTGAAGAAAGGGGAAGAAAGTCAGAGAGCAAGTACAACACAACTGAGAAAACCCTGAAGTGACTGAAATTGTGTTTCTGCCACTCAGAGAAATGGAGGCTTAAAATTATCACTAAGTTTAGTTATAGGAAGTCACATATCTTGTACCCTTGAGTTTGTGGACTAAAATTTATATCTGCCACAGTCATGAAAGATGTTCATTACATTATCGTTTGAAATATTCTAAGAAGTGTGAAAATTATTTTTCTAGCTATGTTTGTACAAATTTGACCTGCTAGACCACTTTGGAACAGTGTAGATTAACCCAAATAGGCAGAACTAAGTTATTGTGTAGCAATTCATGGATTAGGCTTTTAATGAATCTTATCTTTGAAAAGTATTGATGGGACATTATCCTTTATGCTACTATCTTCAATATTCATTTTCTATTGTGTTTTTTGTTTAGGTTGAACAGTGTATTCAGTATTGCCACAAAAATATGAATGCCATAGTAGCTACCCCATGCAACATGAATTGTATTAATGCAAATCTTCTTACACGTATAGCTGATCTATTCACACACAGTGAAGTTGATGATTTAAAGGACAAGAAAGATAAGTTTAGGAGGTAATTTTTAAATTTTAATTTAATTTATTTATTTTTTTAAAACTTTTGGTGGCACCGCACAGCATGTGGGTCTTAGTTCCCTGACCACGGATCGAACCTGCACCCCCTGCAGTGAAAGCACAGAGTCTTAACCATTGGATCACCAGGGAAGTCCCTAAATTTAATTTTAATAGTAATGTTCCTCTTAGAAGAAATGTATTATTTCTATTTCATTTTAGTAAAAATTCTATATTTAGAATATATTTAGAAATCTATTTCCATTTATTTATTTATTTATTTATTTATTTATTTATTTATTTATTTTTGTGGTACGTGGGCCTCTCACTGTTGTGGCCTCTCCTGTTGTGGAGCACAGGCTCAGGCTCTGGATGAGCAGTCTCAGCGGCTATGGCTCACGGGCCTAGCCGCTCCATGGCATGTGGGATCTTCCCAGACCAGGGCATGAACCCGTGTCCCCTGCATCAGCAGGCGGACTCTCAACTACTGCGCCATCAGGGAAGCCCTCCATTTTTTTTTAAATGAAGTAAAATATATCCTGAGCCAGTGGCTCAGGTAAGAATTAGTAATTAAATTGGTTACTCTGAATAAGGCACATATAAGCAGATTGTGGTAGTGAATTATGTTAAAAATTATTAAGACAGGCCTTAGTATAAAGGGGAAGAGTGGTATGAGATGAGGTCAGCAGCACTTAGGGGCTGTTTAAGTCATAGCAAGGAGTGTATACTTTATTCTAGGTGGAATGGAAGCAGAGGAGTGGCATGATCTGATTTGTTTTTAAGAGCTCAGTCTATTCTATGTGGAGAATAGACTATAAGAATATAAGAAGCAAGACCTATTAGAAGTCTAGTGCAGCAGTCTAGTGAGATGAAAGGCTTTGGACTAGAATGGAGGCAGGGGAGCTGGAAGGAAGTAGATGGATTCAGAATATGTTAATAGAAAGATCTGACAGATTTTCAAATGGAATGATGTGGGAAGAGAGAAAGTATTTTAGGATAATTACTAGGTTTTAAGGTTGAGCAACTAAGTGTGCTAGTGTCATTAATAGGGCAATGACTGGGGTGAGGGGAATCAGGAGATGGGTTTGGGTCTTGTTAAGATTATTTAATATATTTAATATACTTCTTGGACACACAGGTAGGATGGCAAGGAGATAGTTGGATATGTAAATCTGAAGTTTAGGTCAGAGGTCAGGGCTTAAAATAGAAATATAAGAGTAGGTGAGGTTTGAAACCATGGAAGTGAGTGAGATTTCCTAGCAATACCATATGTTCTCCCCTGACTTGCAGTGGCATCTTTACTGTAAATCAGGAGACTGTACATGTGAGGTCTCTTTCTGAATTCTCCATTTTGTTCTGTTCATTTCTTTGTCTGTACTTTTATCAGTAGCACACTGTCTTAAGTACAGTAGCTTTCTAATGTTTCTTGGTATCTAGTAATCTGAATTCTCCAGCTTTGCCTTCCTTCAAGATTGATGTCTTGATCTTTTTTTTTTTTTTTTTTTTTTTTTGCGGTACACGGGCCTCTCACTGTTGTGGCCTCTCCCGTTGCGGAGCACAGGCTCCGGACACACAGGCTCAGCGGCCATGGCTCACGGGCCTAGCTGCTCCGCGGCATGTGGGATCTTCCCAGACCGGAGCACGAACCCGTGTCCCCTGCATCGGCAGGCGGACTCTCATCCACTGCACCACCAGGGAAGCCCTGTCTTGGTCATTTTATATACTTTGCACTTCCATATGAATTTTATAATCAGCCTGCCCATTTTCTCTTCTTTCTCTCTCATACACACACACAACCCTGCAGATTTGAGTGTTAATATTCAACCTGTAGATTTGGAAAGAGACATCTTAATAATATTGAGTCTTTCAGTTCATGAACATGGTATAACACTCCACTTATTTTAACAATGTTTTATAGTTTTTAGTGAGAGATACTTTTCCTTTTTTAACTAAATTTATTCCTAGGCATTTTGAAATTTTTTGTGCTATTGTAAAAGCTATTTTTATTTATTTTATTTTCTAATTGTTAGCAAGAGAGTATTGATAAGGACTGTCTGACATTTGGAGGTTCAACAAGGGAGGAGCCAGTGAGGAGCCTGAGAAGGAGGAGCCAGGGGGTCAAAGGGAAGGCAAAAGGAAAGAGGGTTTCAAAAAGGAGGAAGTGATTAAGTGGTCAAATGTGTGGAATGCTGCTACCCTGTAGGGTATGATGAGAACAGAAATGTGGCCAATTGGATTTAAACAACTTTTTTCAGATGTTTTGCTCTGAATGATTGCAGAAAAATTCAGCAGTAGCTATTTCAGATAGGTAGGCTCAAGAAAGGATTTCTTTTTTTAAGAAGGGAGATACTAGATTATATTTATATATGCTGATCAGGATGATTCCTTATAGTGGGAGAAATTGATAGTGCAAGGAATTATCTAAGAGTTTAGTCCTTAAGGGGAATGAGACACAGGGGAATTATCCAAGAGCTAAATACTTAAAAATGGAATCAGGATCCTAAATCCAGATTGGCCTTTAATAGCAGACATTACTTGAGAGAAAATGGAGACAGTCAGGGTGTACACTTGGAATTAATGATATACTTAGAAGACTTAAAGTTCATGCAGAACATTATTATATTATGCATAGTAATAAAGTATTAACATTTATTGAATGTTTAATACTGTCTGGCACTCTTTAAAAAAGACTGTCTCATTAACCCTCATAAAATCTTATGCATTTGAAATTACTAACCCCATTTCATAGATGGAGAAAATAAGGTTCAAAGATGTTAAGTTGCCAAAGATCACATACCAAATTATTGATAGACCCAGGATTGTTAAATTTGCAAAATCCTCGGTCTTGAATATTCCTTAACAAAGGACAAAGAGGGGTAGATATCCATCTGTCTCATTTTTCTTGTGAAAATGGATTCTTGATCAGGCAGTTCTCATTAGTAGGTTTATCTACTTAGAACACTAAATATTTATTATAAATTCCCAAGGAAGGGCTCTTTAAGGATTTATTAGTCTTATTTTCTACATGTGCAGATAGGTCAGTGTTTATTTTCATCACTGTCAAGTAACTTTAATAAAGTAGATATAAAAAATTAATTTGTTGGTCATTTGTTTTTAATAGTAAACTTTTTTGTAAGAAGATTGAGAGACTATTTGATCCTGAGTACTTGAATCCAGATTCTCAGAATAATGCAGCAACATTATACAGGTACAGTGATATGTTTTTCTTTGGTATGCTATATAATGCAGCTAAATTCTTTAATTTTACTACATTTGAAATTTTCTTCTTGGATATTTTTGTATCTTCTTTTTTGTTGTTGTTTTTTAACTTTTTAAATTTTAATACAATTTTTATTTTATTTTTAAACTATTTATTTATTTATTTTGGCTGCACCCGGTCTTAGTTGTGGCACATGGGATCTTTAGCTGCAGCATGAGGGATCCTTTAGTTGTGGCATGCAGACTTCTTCACTTGCGGCATGTGAACTCTTAGCTGTGGCATGCATGTGGGATCTAGTTCCCCGACCAGGGATCGAACCTGGGCCCCCTGCATTGGGAGCGTGAAGTCTTACCCACTGGACCACCAGGGAAGTCCCAAATTTTTTATACAATTTTTAAAGTTTACTTTCCATTTACAGTTATTACACAATACTGGCTATATTCCTTGTGTTGTACAATACATCCTTGAGCCTATCTTATACCCAATAGTTTGTATCTCCCACTCCCCCACCTCTCTTTTGCCCCTCCCTACCCTCTCCCCACTGGTAACCACTAGTCTGTTCTCTATATCTGTGAGTCTGCTTCCTTTTTGTTATATTCACTAGTTTGTTGTATTTTTTAGATTCCACATATAAGTGATAACATATAGCATTTGTCTTTCTCTGTCTGACTTATTTCACTTAGCATAATGCCCTCCAAGTCTATGTATGTTGCTGCAAATGACAAAATTTCATTTTTTATGGCTGAGTAATATTCCATTGTGTGTGTGTGTGTGTGTGTGTGTGTGTGTGTGTATACCACATCTTCTTTATCCATTCATCTGTTGATGGAACTTAGGTTGCTTACATATCTTGGCTATTACAAATAACGCTGCTATGAACATTGAGGGGGTGCATGTAACTTTTTAAATTAGTTTTTTGGGTTTTTTTTTCTTTTTTTGGATATATACCCAGGAGTGGAATGGCTGGGTCATATGGTAGTTCTATTTTTAGTTTTTTTGAGAAACCTCCATACTGTTTCCACAGTGGCAGCACCAATTTACATTCCCACTAACAATGTACAGGGGTTCCCTTTTCTCCACATCCTTGCCAACATTTGTTATTTATGATCTTTTTGATGATATCCATTCTGATGGATGTGAGATGATATCTCATCGTGGTCATGATTTTCATTTCCCTGGTGGTTAGATGTTGAATATCTTTTCATGTGCCTTTTGGCCATCTGTATTTCCTCTTTGGAAAAATGTCAATTCAGTTCCTCTGCCCATTTTTTAATCGGGTTGTTTGGTTTTTTGATTGTATCTTTGTGTTATAGATGCTGTTTGTGTAAGAAACTTTTAACAAAAGAAACAGAAAGAAGAATTCCTTGCATTCCTGGAAAAATCAATGTGGATCAACATGGAAATATTATCTACATTCATATAAGGTATAGTGAAAATAAAATACAGCTTTTTAAATGTGAATTAATAGTGTATTTATTAAAAGCAAAACTGCTCTTATGAGGAATAGGATAATATCTTTTCTGCAATGATCCAACTTTGATTTAGAAAGGTGCTACTTTCAAAACAAAGTTGTTGTAAAAGCTTTATTTTATCTTGAAAGATATTCTGATCAGTGCCATTAAAATGATTTCTTTTCACTAACAGATTTTAGTTATCTATTATATAAGTGTTTTTGAGAAGACAACCAAATTTACTTTCTGATAAATTTTGGTGAGTGAGGCAAATTGTCTTTAAAATTGGATTTTTCATAATTTATTCTTCATACTTTGTCAGTATTCCATTAATGTATAGTCCTTTTTAATTCCCCTTTAAGTTCAAAACTAGTTCTCATCCTGAGTTGGGGAGTAGGGAGAGAGTGTTATAAATCGGTATAATGTCTCAGGATAACAAAAACTTTAAAATATATATGTATATTCTCTGACAGTATCCTACTGCTAGGAATTTATTCAGAGAGGTAATGTTGATTTGTGAAAGCACTTAATAAGGACATTTATTGCTCTATATAAATAAGAAAAAGTAAAAAAAAAACACTCAAATGATTAAGTGAACTAAAATATATCCGTAAAATAGTATATCTGTATAAAACACATCTAATCAATTCTTAATATGCAGCCTTTGAGAATGTAAAAGAATATATACTCACACAGAAAAGTGTTAGTGGTAAATTAAATAAGAAAAAAACAGGTTATAAAACAGAACTAGAAACATGTTCACTAAAATGTTAACTGTGGTGTTACCTTTGAGTGATAGTATTATGGATGATTTTCATTTGCTTTTTGCTTTTTTTCCTATATTAAAAATGTACAGTACTTTTACTAAAGAAAAAACCCTACAAATGTTAGATTTCATATTTTAAACATTAAAACAGAAACCCAGAGAAATACATGACATTTGAGCCTAGTGTTAATAATAGCACAGTCAACATTAAAATATTTCATTTTTCTCTCCATATAATAAAGGGAATATACATTAGTTATTATAAGCACTTGGGATTTTTTTTATACTGCAGGTTCTTATTAGTCATCAATTTTATACACATCAGTGTACATGTTAATCCCAGTCGCCCAATTCATCACACCACCATCCCCACCCTCCCCGCGGCTTTCTCCCCTTGGTGTCCATACGTTTGTTCTCTACATCTGTGTCTCAACTTCTGCCCTGCAAGCCGGTTCATCTGTACCATTTTTCTAGGTTCCACATACATGCGTTAATATACGATATTTTTTTTTCTCTTTCTGACTTACTTCACTCTGTATGACAGTTTCTAGATCCATCCACGTCTCAACAAATGACCCAATTTCGTTCCTTTTTATGACTGAGTAATATTCCATTGTATATATGTATCACATCTTCTTTATCCATTTGTCTGTCGATGGGCATTTAGGTTGCTTCCATGACCTGGCTATTGTAAATAGTGCTGCAATGAACATTGGGGTGCATGTATCTTTTTGAATTATGGTTTTCTCTGGGTATATGCCCAGTAGTCGGATTGCTGGATCATATGGTAATTCTATTTTTAGTTTTTTAGGGAACCTCCATACTGTTCTCCATAGTGGCTGTATCAATTTACATTCCCACCAACAGTGCAAGAGGGTTCCCTTTTCTCCACACCCTCTCCAGCATTTGTTGTTTGTAGATTTTCTGATGATGCCCATTCTAACAGGTGTGAGGTGATACCTCACTGTAGTTTTGACTTGCATTTCTCTAATAATTAGTGATGTTGAGCAGCTTTTCATGTGCTTTTTGGCCATATGTATGTCTCCTTTGGAGAAATGTCTATTTAGGTCTTCTGCCCATTTTTGGATTGGGTTGTTTGCTTTTTTAATATTGAGCTGCATGAGCTTTTTATATATTTTGTAGATTAATCCTTTGTCCGTTGATTCGTTTGCAAATATTTTCTCCCATTCTGAGGGTTGTCTTTTCGTCTTGTTTATGGTTTCCTTTGCTGTGCAAAAACTTTTAAGTTTCATTAGGTCCCATTTGTTTTTATTTCCATTACTCTAGGAGGTGGATCAAAAAAGATCTTGCTGTGATTTATGTCAAAGAGTGTTCTTCCTATGCTTTCCTCTAAGAGTTTTATAGTGTCTGATCTTACATTTAGGTCTCTAATCCATTTTGAGTTTATTTTTGTGTATGGCGTTAGGGAGTGTTCTAATTTCATTCTTTTACATGTAGCTGTCCAGTTTTCCCAGCACCACTTATTGAAGAGACTGTCTTTTCTCCATTGTATATCCTTGCCTCCTTTATCAAATTTTATACTTTTTTATCTTGAGACTTGATTTACCTTTTGAAAATTACTTCCATTTTGATGGCAATAACTATTAACATTACTGCGTGAATGAATGGATATTAACTTCAACATCCAGTTTTGTTGTTTTATTCAAAGTATTTTCCTGCAAGTCAGCTGTTGATGACATTTTTCAAAAATGTCTTTAACTTAAAACCGATGTAATTTCTAATAACATGATGGCATTTTGTTATTTATTGAACTAAGGACAAAAATAACAAAAGTTCAAAATGATTGGGGACTTAGACAAAAATAGGAACCTCTTACATATGACCATAGCAAATGGAGTTATAAGCCTTGCCTGTTTTTTATAAGTTTATATCACATAACTTAAAAATGTTTTATTACCAAGACCTGATTTTTCATTACTTTATTACTCAACTACTAGAAAATGCCTTGTGAAAATAATATAAAGAACTAATACATTAATTGAATGTTTAGAATCACCAATAATTAATAACTTATTTTATAATATATACAATTAGAATAAAAGGTTCCATTTAGCAACATAAGCCTAAGTCCCAACTGTTAGCCTGCTCAAACTATATTTAATTTATAACCCTTTGTCTAGCATAGTAAAATAATTTGGCATTCAGTCTGTCACAACTTTTTCTGTTGTCCACAGGAAAAAAAAAAGAATAAACAAACTCCCAAATGAAATTTTATCTACCATTCAGTGTTGTCCATTCCACAGCCATCTTTTGGGGAATGTTCTTGAAAATATGTCACAAATTTTAAAATATTTGTTTGAACTAAATTGTTTATATTGCTTGTGTGTAAAATAATATAACAACTGAGGCTCTTTTCCCCAGAGATAAGACTTGGGATGTTCATGAGTATTTGAATAGTCTTTCTGAAGAATTAAAATCTTGGAGAGATGTATATTGGCGCTTGTGGGGAACAGTCAACTGGCTAACTTGTTCAAGATGTTATCAGGTGAGTTTTGTCTTTTTTTAATATCCTGCTCTGCAAACATTGAGAGCAGGCTCTTTTGATATATGTTGTTTAATTAGGGTGTGTTTGTACAATATCTGACATCTTTTTAAGAAACTACTGTCAAAACGAAGGTGCTGTTAAACATTGCTTGCATCTGACTTCATTTCTCATACTATGGTTCTTCCTCTTTTTTATTTCCATTGCTGAAGCAATCAATTACTTGATGAATTTTTATAAAACCAACAGGTTTTAAGTGATCAAATCCATTTTTTTCAATGGAAAAAAAATAACAGAATTCTCACTGCCTTTCATTATTTCCAGCCAAACTGTTTCTCTGTTAGCCCATAAATTTCTTTAGAAATTCAGAAACACCCTTGCAGATAGGATACTATTGAGATACACCCTTCTTGTTAAAATAATTGTGTTACCAGAAAGGTTTTGTTCATTTTCTTCTAAATGAAGTCTATCATAAAAGCACAAGAAAGCTTGCTATTTGAAGGTACCTATAATAAATCCTTTTCTAGAATAAATAGATCTTTATTGGTCACAGTCATTCCAAATTAGTCTTATGTATAAATCCAGAGTGTTCTACATAAAATTTTTTTTGAATCCCTCAGGTCTCCCAGCCCCCAGTTCTTTTCCTCTCTCACTTGGGTAATTATTTTCAGTAGAAGGAAGGAAGAGCAGTAGACTCCCTATGTCCCCACAATTTTTAAAACCTTGATTTATTGAAGTATAATTTCCATACAGTAAAATTTATCCTTTTGTGAGGTTTGACAAACTCATACAGTCATGTAACTACCACCACAATCAAAGCATAGACCACTTCTATCAGCCTAAAAAATTCCCTCGTGCCCGTTTTTAGTCAATTCCTTCTTCCACTCCAGGCTCTGACAACCACTGTTCTGTTTACTGTCTCTATAGTTTTGACTTTTTCAGAATGTCATATAAATAGAATCATATAGTTTTAGCTTTTTGAGTCTAGCTTCTTTTACTTAGGAAAATAGATTTGAAATTTATTCACATTGTTGTATCTATCAATTTGTTCCTTTTTAGCCTTAGATAGTAGTCCATCATATGAATATATCCCAGTATGTTTATCCACTTACCAGCGAAGGACGGTAGGTGTTTCTTAGTTTGGGGCCATTATGAAGAAAGCATCTATAAACATTCCCATACAGGCTTTCATGTGAATATGTTTCTCTTGGGTAGTTACCTAGAAGTAGGATCGCTGGATTGATGGTAAATGTAAGCTTAACATTTACCATGCCTAACAGTTTCCCAAAGTCCCTGAACCACTTTGCATTCCTTCCAGCTATGTATGGGAGTTCCAGTTGCCCCACATCTTCACTAGCACTTGATATTGTCAGGTTGGTTTTTTGGTTCCATTTAGCAACATAAGCCTAAGTCCCAACTGTTAGCCTGCTCAAACTATATTAACTTAATAGCTATGTAGTGGTCCTCCCCACAGTGGAGTGTCGCTAATAATCAAGGATATCAGGCTTCTAAAACCTGACTTGTTTAGCATGTCAGAAGGCAGAAAATTTGAAGGATGTTTTTCTCTTCTTCATAGGAAATTGAGTCTTGATGTATAATATTTAACATTTTACTATGGAGAGTTCATAAACTCATAAAATAGTTTGTATGCAAAACACTGTATGAGTGTGCACCTTATAGCTTTTATCAGATGCAGAAAATTTTAATTAAAAACTATTATTTGAAAATCATAATTGGAACTAACAACTAAGAATTCTGAATTATAGACTATCCTTTCTTGCTTTTGTGTTCAGGATCTTTTTATTTTCTTTAAATTATCTTACCAACTTATAAATGTATCTGAAACATGACTATTAATTTTACAATTAAACTTCGATAAAATTTTCACCAGTGATTCAAGGTTACTCCATAGTTGTCACTAATACTGATGCTAAGTATTTACCTTAAAAAATACGTCAAAGAATAAGTGAGGCAAATTTTTATTTAATTTTTTCCATTGGAAAACCTCTTATGTGATTGGCCAGTTATAAAATTAGATGTACATCAAGATCAATTTAACTCATCTGAACTTAAATAGTTTTTGATTTTGTTTTTTAATAACTTTATTGAGGTATAATTATGTGCCATAAAAATCACTCACTTTAAGTGTACAATTTACTAATTTTTAATAAATTTACAGAGTTGTGCAACCATCACCACCATCCAACTTTAGTACATTTCCATCACCCCAAAAAAGATCCCTCATATCCATTTGCTGCCATTCCCCAACCCCGTCTCACTTTTAACACCAGGCAACCACAAATCTGCCTTGTGTCTCTAGAGATTTGCCTTTTCTGTACATTTTATGTGATGGAACATACCGTATGTGGTCTTGAGTAAAGTATTTTTGAGATATATAATTTCATTGTGGGAATAATACTTGATTTTACATATTTCTTTTATTCAGGCTTTTCTGTGTATAGAGTTTTCACATTGTCAGTATCACTCAGAAACAGTGATTTATCCTACTGCAGGAAGTTCGCTAAGTTCTGTTGGCACTGGAATCTATCCCTGCTGTAACCAAAAGGTTCTTCGGTTTGACCCCACTCAGCTTACAAAGGTAAATTTTGAATGTTGCCTTTTGTAATTACAGCACTCACTAACACTTTGTATTTAAGGCTTTTCCTCTTTTATTGTTTTTAAAATGTAAATATACATTCATGTAGAAAAGACTTAAAGCAATGCTTAGGTAAGTATAGTAAAAAATAGAAATCTCTTCACACCACTCCCTCATTCTACATCTCTTCTTAGAGGTAACCACTGTTCACAGTTCCTTTCAGACCTTGTTTTATACGTTTCAGGCACAAACTATATGTTGTTTTTCATTCTGGAAATAGGATCAGACTATTCATGTTATTCTTTAGTTTGCCTTTTTCACTCAATAATATAATTAGGTCATCATTCTGTGTAATATTAACTGCTGTGTAATACTCCAAGCTGTGCATATTTCACAATTTATTTAACCAGTCTCCTATTGATGAACATTTAGGTTGTTTCCAGATTAATAATATTACAGTGTTGCAGTGAACATCCTTGCACGTATATCTTGGTGCAATATATGAGTATTGCTCTAGGTTAGAGTCCTTGATCACTAACATTCTTGAAAATGTTATGTAATTAAGTTTCGTGAGTGGACGAAAGGAACCTTTAGGTCTTCATCATCATCATCCATACAGTACATATATATGAAGTGCCAAAGTTGTGTTGCAGACTGTGCAAGGCAGAGAGTAGTGTGTAAAACTGGGTAGTTTCTGCCTCCATGGAGCTTACAGTTCAGGCAATAATGTCAAAAAGGGGGAAAAAGCAGGCAAAGGAATGTTTGAAGAATTTCTGTAATAGGCTGGTTTGATCTGGACCTTGAAGTCAAGGAAAGTCTCCCTCCGTAAGGAGTTGGCATAGAGATCTGAAAGGTGGGTAGGAGTATGTGAAGCGAAGAGGAAGGGAAAGAGTACTTTGTTCAGAACAGCAAGGCCAAAAGGAACACAGTGGGTAAATGAGACTGAAAGAAACCGTGCCTGTTGTAAAAAACATGCATGGCTGAAGACGGGGCTGGAGAGGTCAGTAGGTATCAGCCATGCAGGGGCAGGACCTCCTAGGCTGTGCTTTAGTTTCTTCTTTATTTCAGATTTTGAAAATATCAATTGTGTGTGGAGAACGGCTTAGGGAATAGTCACTGGAGTCAGGTACAAGGGGAACTATCAGAGTAGTCTTAGGGAGATGATGGTGACTTGGACTAGGGCAGTGGAGACAAAGAGAAATGGATGAACTCAGTATTTAGGAAGTAAAACTGAATTGACCTGTTGGATTATTTCACAGAGGGGATTGGAGGAGTCAAGGATGACTCAGTTTCTTGCTTCTGCTACTGGATAGATGGTGGTGCTGTTCACTGAGGGGGAAAACAACAGAGGGATCAGGTCTGGAGAGGAGCTCATGAGTTCTGTTTTGGACATTTTGAGTTTGAGGTACTTTATGAGATAACCAGGCAAAGAGTGTTAGATACGTGGGTTTTGGTGCTTAGAGAGTGGCTAGGCTATAGATAATAATTTCTAAGTCTTGCAAATAAGTGATAATTGAAGCCAGCAGGTATAGGTGAGCATAAGAGCAGAGGGTCTACAACAGAGCCTAGAGAAACTCCAACATTTATTGGCTGGATAGAGAAGCATGATCCTGCAAAGGAGAATGATCAGGAGGGGACAGAGTAAACCAAGAATGTTGTCATGAAAGTCAAGGGAGCAGTATTTGAAGATGGAGAGAGTGTCCACAAAGCCAATTATTGCTAAGAGGTCAATAAAATAATGAAAGAAATGTGTCTTTGGCCTTGGTGACCTGGAATTCTTAAGTGCGAAGAACCATTTTGGTGGAGTGCTAGATTCAGAAGCCAGATTAGTATGGGTTGGAAACAGTGTGATTAACAACTCTTGGGAAATTTGAGAAAGGGAGAAGATGGATCAATAATTAGGTTATGGATATTTATTGTTTCTGTCTTTTTAAAAGAAATTTTATTGGAGTACAGTTGATTTACAGTGTTGTGTTAGTTTCAGATGTATAGCAAAGTGAATCAGTTATGCATATACATGTATCTGCTCTTTTTTAGATTCTTTCCCCATATAGGTCATTACAGAGTTTTGTTTTTTTAATATTTATTTATTTGGCTGTGCTGGGTCTTAGCACGCAGGATCTTTGTTGCCACATATGGGATCTTTTAGTTGTGGCATGCAGGATCTTTGTTGCAGCATACGAGGTCTAGTTCCCTGACCAGGGATAGAACATGGGCCCCCTGCATTGGGAGCATGGGATCTTAACCATTGGACCACCAGGAAAGTCCCATTACAGAGTATGGAGTAAAGTTCCCTGTGCTATACAGTAGGTCCTTATTAGTTATCTATTTTATATATAGTAGTGTGTATATGTCAGTCCCGATATCCATTTTCTCCATCTGTGACTCTATTTCTGTTTTGTAAATAAGTTCATTTATACCATTTTTTTAGATTCAACTTATAAATGATATCATATGATATTTGTCTTTCTTTGTCTGACTTACTTCACTCAGTGTGACAATCTCTAGGTCTATCCATGTTGCTGCAAATGGCATCATCTTCTTCTTTTTTATGGCTGAGTAATATTCCATTGTATATATGTACCACATCTTCTTTATCCATTCGTCTTTTGATGGACATTTAGGTTGCTTCCATGTCTTGGCTATTGTAAATAGTGCTGCAATGAACATTGGGGTGCATGTAGTCTTTTCGAATTATGGTTTTCTCTGGGTATATGCCCACAAGTGGGATTGCTGGGTCATATGGTAGTTCTATATTTAGTTTTTTAAGGAACCTCCATACTGCTCTCCATAATGGTTGTACCAATTTATGTTGCCACCAACAGTGTAGGAGGGTTTCCTTTTCTCCACACCCTCTCCAGCATTTATTGTGTGTAGATTTTTTGAGGATGGGCGTTCTGACCCATGTGAGGTAATGCCTCATTGTAGTTTTGATTTGTGTTTCTCTAATAATTAGTGATGTTGAGCATCTTTTCATGTGCTTTTTGGCCATCTGTATGTCTTTTTTGGAAAAATGTCTATTTAGATCTTCCATTTTTTTCTTTTTTTAAAAAGTATTTTTATTTTTTCCATTCTTTTTCAAATTCTTTTCCCATTTAGGTTATTACAGAATACTGAGCAGAGTTCCCTGTGCTATACAGTAGGTTCTTGTTGGTTGTCTATTTTATTTTATTTTATTTATTTATTTATTTTTTTTGCGGTATGCGGGCCTCTCACTGTTGTGGCCTCTCCCATTGTGGAGCACAGGCTCCGGACGCACAGGCTCAGCGGCCATGGCTCACAGGCCTAGCTGCTCCACGGCATGTGGCATCTTCCCGGACCGGGGCACGAACACGCATCCCCTGCATCGGCAGGCGAACTCTCAACCACTGCGCCACCAGGGAAGCCCTGTCTATTTTATTTTTACTTTCTTTCTTTTTTTTAAATTGAAGTATAGTTGATTTACAATGTTGTACCAATCTCTGCTGTACAGCAAAGTGACTCAGTTATACACATATACATTCTTTTTTTATATTCTTTTCCATTATGGTTTGTCACAAGATATTGAATATAGTTCCCTGTGCTATACATTAGGACCTTGTTGTTGGTTATCTATTTTAAATACAGCAGTGTGTACACTTCTGCCCATTTTTTGATTAGGTTTTTTGCTTTTTTTTTTTTTTTTTTTTTTTTTTCCGTACGCGGGCCTCTCACTGTTGTGGCCTCTCCCGTTGCGGAGCACAGGCTCCGGATGCGCAGGCTCAGCGGCCATGGCTCACGGGCCCAGCCGCTCCGCGGCATATGGGATTCTCCCAGACCGGGGCACGAACCCGTATCCCCTGCATCGGCAGGCGGACTCTCAACCACTGCGCCACCAGGGAGGCCCAGGTTTTTTGCTTTTTTTGATATTGAGCTGCATGAGCTGTTTGTGTGTTTGGGAGATTAGTCCTTTGTCTGTCTCATCATTTGCAAATATTTTCTCCCATTCTGTGGGTTGTCTTTTTGTTTTGTTTATAGCTTCCTTTGCTGTGCAAAAGCTTTTAAATTTAATTAGGTCCCATTTGTTTATTTTTGTTTTTATTTTCATTTTTATTTTCATTACTCTAGGAGGTGGATCAAAAAAGATATTGCTGTGATTTATGTTAGGGAGTGTTCTGCTTATGTTTTCCTCTGAGTTTTATAGTATCTGGCCTTACATGTAGGTTTTTAATCCATTTTGAGTGTATTTTTGTGTATGGTGTTAGAGAATGTCCTAATTCCATTCTTTCACATGTAGCTGTCCAGTTTTCCCAATAAGCACCACTTATTGAAGAGACTGTAGGAGAGACATTTTTAAAAGTCAGTAAGAAGGATCCAGTTGAGGAGGAGAGATTGATAGTACAGGGTTTATGAGGAGGCAGGATAAGGTGCAATTTTAAGCACATATGGCAGTATTCGTTTAGAGAGGAGGAAGGGCAGCCCCTCTATTATAACAGGAGAGAAGAGTAGGATGGTTTCAGATAATAGTAAAATTGTGTTTTTGTCATTTGGATGATAAGTTGTTCTGACCTATTGTCTTTTCTGTTCTCTGTAAAGTAGAAGGTAAAGTCATCTGCTAAGAATGAGGGGGAAAGGACTTCCCTGGTGGTCCAGTGGTAAAGAATCCGCCTTACAATGCAGGGGAGGCGGGTTCGATCCCTGGTCAGGGAACTAAGAACCCACATGCTGCAGGGCAGCCAAGCCCACGTGCCACAACTGCTGAGCTCACGCACCTCACCTAGAGCCTGCGTGCCACAAAGTACAGAGCCCACGTGCTCTGGAGCCCACGCACCACAACTAGAGAGAGAAAACCCACACGCCATAACTAGAGAGAAGCCTGCGCACCACAACAAAGATCCCAAGTGCAGCAACTAAGACCCGAGGCAGCCAAAAAATAAAAATAAAAATAAATAAATAAATGAATGAATAATAAATCTTTAAAAAAAAAGAATTCTTTTTTTTAAAAAAAAAAAAGAATGAGGGGGAAGAGGGAAGGGTCCAAGGTTTGAAAGAAGTACCAAAGGTTTGAAATAGTCTTTTTGGAGACCAGGAGAGTGAATTTTCCAAAGAAATCTTGTAGGTTATTAGGCAGTTTGAAAGGCCTTTGGAGATTAGTGATCATGAATTTACAGTGAAATCCAACATGCCTTTTTATATCACTCTCTCCAGCAGTCCTTAGCTGCTTGAGTGCAGGCATGGAGAAAGTAGGTATTTGAGCTCATCCCGATGAGTATAATGAAATTTAGGGGCAAGGAATTTGGAGTGTTAGCCATAAATGTTATTAAAATGATGGATCATGAAATTTAAGCTGGATTAGGAAATTTGTTATATTTATGATCAATTAGTTTTGATGAGTCAGAAATTTTATTGGTGAAGTAATAAATAGGTTACCCTTATAATGTTCATGTTCATGTTTAAAGTTTTAGTTAATGCTTTTCATACAAAGCTATTTAAATGGGGCATGAGACTTTAAGCAAAATGGGGTTCACTTTGATAGGCCCAAGATAATTGCATTAATTCATGATTATTGTTATGTTTTTGCAGTAACATGATTTAGTCATTGCATTTCTTTATGGTCAAACTTCTATCTTAACTGTCACATTTATATCACTTTGAACAATATTTCTAAGAGTTGTATCTCTTTGGCTTTTTGTTGTGTATTTACTGGTTGTATTGACTACTGATACTCCATTCATTGTGAGAGGATTCAGGAATAAATAGCAGCTAAATTGTATTTTAAGTCTGGTGTGCAACATCATGGATATTGATTAAAGTGATTTCTTATACTAAGTGAAATATAAATAGCTCATTTGGTGAGTTATATTTCCAGTAATGGCAGACTAAGTAATTCAGACTAATCCTCCCATCAAAAGGTAACTAAAAAAAGAAGTATGAAATATAAATGTAAAGATTATATTAAAAGCATCAAAGAGCTAATGGGGAATTAGTGTTAAGATATAAGAGATGATGGGAACCCAAAGAAGTGATCCAGCACTTAGGGCCATTTTTGTCCTGGAGGTGATGACCAAACTGAAAGAGACAGCTGAGAGTCTGGGCTGAGCTTTTGGTGCCTATCAGGATTTGGGGGAATAGTTAGGATCCAGTAGTTAGGATGCCAAGAATGGGGACATTAATGAATAACATCCCCAACCCTACACTTTGTGTTGGTATGCCAAAGAAAATAAGAGGAAATGAGAAGCAAACCTTCCCTTGATTGAATAGCAACCTGGTTTTGATTTATTTGGGTAGCCTAAGAAATTCAGGCCCTGAACTTGGGTTAAGGTAATCCTGGATTGCCATGGTCCCCAGGCATCTGGCAAAAGCAGTAAACATCCTCTTTGAAGAAAGAGAACATTATTCTATACCTCAAATTGTTTCTACAAAAATTTTTTTAAACAAAATATTCAGCATACAAAGATAACCTGACATAGATGAAAATAAGTTACCAAGAATGGGAACAGCAGAACTTAGACAACAAAAATAAATGACAGAGAACTCACATATTGGAATTACTGACACATAATAAGATTACTAGTTTAAGTTGATAGAAGCCAAGTTCAGAAATTTTTGACAGGGAATTATAAACTATAAAAAGTGACAAAGAGGGACTTCCCTGGTGGTCCAATAGCTAAGACTCCACGCTCCCAATGCAGGGGGCCTGGGTTCGATCCCTGGTCAGGGAACTAGATCCCACATGCCTCAACTAAGAGTTCACATGGACGCAACTAAAGATCCCGCATGCAGCAACTGAAAAGATTCCACATGCCACAACTAAGACTCAGCACAGCCAAATAAATAAATAATTTTTTTTAAAAAAGTGACAGAGAGTTTAAATAAAAACAAATAGAAATGCTACTACTGAAAAACGTAATAACAAATTTAAGATCAGTGGCAAATTTAACAGCAACTTAGTTATAGCTGAAAAATTAGTAAAATGAAAGATAAAAGTCAGAAGAAACTATCCAGAATGAAGCACAGACAGACAAAATTATGAGAAATATAAAAGAAAGTAAGAGACCTAAAGAGTACATGTCTAATATTTTTTAACTGTAAAGTAAACATAACATAAATTTGTCATCTTTTTTTTTTTTTTTTTTTGGTTGCATTGAGCCTCCGTTGCTGTGCACAGGCTTTCTCTAGTTGCGGCGAGCAGGGGCTACTCTTTGTTGTGGTACATGGATTTCTCAATGCGGTGGCTTCTCTTGTTGCAGAGCACGGGCTCTAGGCGCGCAGGCTTCAGTAGTTGTGGCACATGGGCTCAGTAGTTGTGGCTCGCGGGCTCTAGAGCACAGGCTCAGTAGTTGTGGCGCACATGCTTAGTTGCTCCGCGGCATGTGGGATCTTCCCGGAGCAGGGCTCAAACCCATGTCCCCTGCACTGGCAGGTGGATTCTTAACCACTGCGCCACCAGGGAAGTCCCCATCATCATTTTTTAAGCATACAATTCAGTAATGTTAAATATATTCCTGTTGTTGTGCAGCCCATCTCCAGAACTCTTTCCTCTTGCAAAGTTGAAACTCTCTACCTAATGAACAATTCCCATTGCCTCCTGGCAACCACCACTCTACTTTGTCTCTATGAATTTGACTACCTCTATTGTGGAATCATACAGCATTTGTGTTTTTGTGTGAGAAGGTCTAAGTTTTTAATGGGGTTTCCCCTTAGAAGAGAAAAAGAATGGATCAGAGGCAAAATTTGAAGAGATAATGGCTAAGATATTTCAGAATTATTGAGAGATACTAATTTATAGATTCAAGAATTTCATTGACTCCCAATAAGATAAGAAATCCTGTAATATACAACATGATAAATATAACTGTTATATATAAATGTTAAGAGAGTGAATCCTAAGAGTTCTTGTCCCAAGAGAAAAAAATCTTCTATTTCTTTAATTCTGTACCTATATGAGATGATGGATATTCACTGAGCTTGTTGTGATAATAACTTAATAATGTATGTAAATCAAATCATTATGCTGTATTCCTTAAACTTCTGCAGTGATGTAGGTCAATTATATCTCAATAAACTGGAAGAAAAAAACTTTTTTTAGTTTAAAAAAAGAATGTCTTTCAGGAAAACAAAAAATCATACCCATACCTATCATAGTGAAACTGCAGAAAACAGAAAGAGCATTTTTAAAGCAACCAGAGGGAAAAAGTATAGAATCTCTTCAAAACATCAATAATTAGAGTTCACATCTCAGCAATAGCAATGGAAGCCAAGGTATAGTCCACTAGGTCTTTTTTGTTTGTTTTGTTTTGTTTTTATAAATTTATTTATTTATTTATTTATTTTTGGCTGTGTTGGGTCTTCGTTGCTGCACACGGGCTTCCTCTAGTTGTGGCGGGCAGGGACTACTCTGTTGTGGTGTGCGGTCTTCTCATTGCGGTGGCTTCTCTTGTTGCAGAGCATAGGCTCTAGGTGCCTGGGCTCAGTAGTTGTGGCTCACGGACTCTAGAGCGCAGGTTCAGTAGTTGTGGCGCATGAGCTTAGTTGCTTCATGCCATGTGGGATCTTCCTGGACCAGGGCTCAAACCTGTGTCCCCTGCATTGGCAGGCGGATTCTTTTTTTTTTTTTTTTTTTTTTCCGTACGCGGGCCTCTCACTGTTGTGGCCTCTCCCGTTGCGGAGCACAGGCTCCGGACGCGCAGGCTCAGCGGCCATGGCTCACGGGCCCAGCCGCTCCGCGGCATATGGGATCCTCCCAGACCGGGGCACGAACCCGTATCCCCTGCATCGGCAGGCGGACTCTCAACCACTGCACCACCAGGGAGGCCCGGCAGGCGGATTCTTAACCACTGCGCCACCAGGGAAGTCCCTCCACTAGGTCTGCAGTGTGACAAAAGAAATAGTTAATAATCTAGAAAATCTGTGCCTTCCTTAAATATCCTTTGAGTATGAAAGCAAAATAAAGATTTTTTAGGCAAAGAAAAATTGAAAGAATTTGCAACTAGCAAACTGCTTTAAAAAGGAAATACTGGGACTTCCCTGGAGGTCCAGTGGTTAATACTACACGCTCCCAATGCAGGGGGCCCGTGTTTGATCCTTGGTCAGAGAACTAGATCCCACATACCGCAACTAAGAGCCCACGTGCCACAACTAAAGATATCCCACATGCTGCAACAAAGATCTCACATGATGCAGCTAAGACCTGGTGCAGCCAAATAAATAAAAATAAATAAATAATTTTTTTAAAGGAAATACTAATGGATATTCTCAAGATACAGGAAGGAATGAAGACCAAAGAAAGAAATTAATATATTGCTAAATCTAAATGAACATTGGCTGTATGAAACAATAATAGTAAAACAATAGTGGTAATGCTTTATGTGTGTGTTTATAATAAATGTATAATTACATTAATCATATAGACAATTTTTAAATAATTGATATATACTATACATTTTAGTGTATAATATTAAAACCCATAATAATAGCCTATAAGTTGGAAGAGTGATGAAATGGAGTTTAAAAGGTCTTGCATTAGGGAGTGTATTAACAAATTAGACTTTGATAAGTCGAGGATACATGTTATAAGTTCTAGGGTAACCACTAAAAGCATAGAAGAGTGTATAACTTCTGACTTAATGTGTGTGAAGGGAATGAGTGGAATGATAAAAAAGCAGAAACAAAAATTTAAAATTCTTACTAATAGAAATAAAAGGGAAATGATGTAATCCAATAAAGGATACATAATATAAGACTTACAGCAAATATCACACTTGATAGTGAAATGTAGAAAAAATTTCCTTTGAAATTAGGAGCATGATAAGGATGCTCATTGTCAACATACTTCTATTCAAATTGATCTGGAGGTCCTGAACAGTATATTAACACAAGAAAAAGAAATTAAAAGGTTATAGAGATTGAATGGAGCTCTCATAATTTGCAGATGATAATCGTGAATGTAGAAAACTCTGAAGAATCTACAGACAAATCATTAGAATTAGTAAGAATTTAAGATTGATCTATTAAAAATCATTTACAAAAATCAATTGTATTTCTATAAACCAATGAGATTAGAAAATGAAATTTATAAAAAGAAACCACTTACAGTAGCCTCAAAAATAAATACCTAGGACTAAATCTAATAAAATAAAGCTCAAGAACTCTATGTAGAAAACATAAAACATTATTCAGAGAAAATAAAACTAAAAAATGGATTTTTATACCATGTTCATGGATTCAGAGACTCAATATTGTAAAGATATAAATGTTCACCAAACTGACCTATATAGATCAATGCGATCTCAATAAAAATCCTAACAGGTTTTTATCAGGAACTTTTCTAAGCTGATCCTGAAATATTTATGGAAATACAAAGGGCCAAGAATAGCTAAGATACTCTCAGAGAACACAAAGGTAGAAGTACTTTCTCTGCTCAGTGTCAAAATTTATTATGTCTTAGGTAATTAAGACAGAGGGAGACTGATAAAGATTAAACAGATGGACCAGTAGCAGAGAATGAAGTACATTTAACCCTTGAACAACACTGGTTTGAACTGTGTGTGTCCACTTATACATGAATTAAAAAAAATAAAGACGTATAGTACTACATAATTTGCGGTTAGTTGAATCTGTGGATTTTGGTATATACGGGGACTCCTAGAACGGATCCCCCACAGATACCAAGGAATGTCTGTACTCAAAGCTACTTAGATACTTTGAGTACTTTGTACTCAAAGCTACTTAGCTACTGTGACAGAGGTGACGTTACAGAGCAGTGGACAAAGGATAGACTTTCCAATAAGAGGTACTGGGACATTGGGATATCAAAAACTATTCCCCCAAAAAAGCCTATATGTGAAACAAAAGCTAATAAAGCTGGGAATTCCCTGGCAGTCCAGTGGTTAGGACTTCGTGCTCTTACTGCCGAGGGAGCGTGTTCGATCCCTAGTCAGGGAGCTAAGATCCCGCAAGCTGTGCAGGGTGGCCAGAAAAGAACAAAAAACTAATAAAGCTATTAAAAGATAATACTGTAAAGGGAGAGATTTTAAATTCAAGTACATTAACTACATTAAATAAACTGAAACTGAGGAGACAGACTCACAGGTGGGACCAGATATTAGCAACACATATCCATAAAAGGTTCATATTAAGATTTTTTTTGACTTGTACAAATTAATAAGAAAACGACAATAGGAACTTCACACCAGAAAGTTCCTTGTTGTTCAGTAAACATGAAAAGGAGCTCAACCTCATTTTTAACTGGGGAAATGCAAATTAAAACCACAGATACCACTACATGCTCGCCAGAATGACTACAATTAAAATGTCTCACCAAGTGTTATCAAGAACATAGAGTAATGAGAACTCTCATACACTGCTGATAGTAATTTAATTTGGTATACATGAGCACTTGTGCATCAGGAAACATGTTAAAGAATGTTCATAACACTACTACTTGGACTAGTTCCAAACTGGAAATAACCCATCCACCAGCTGTAGAATAGATAAGCAAATTGTGATTATTCATACAATAGCATACTGTCCATTAAAGCAAATGTTAGTTACATGTAGTAACATGGTTGAATCACAAAAGCATAGTATTAAAACAAATGAGATGGGACTTCCCTGGTGGCACAGTGGTTAAGAATCCGCCTGCCAATTCAGGGGACATGGGTTCGAGCCCTGGTCTGGGAAGATCCCACATGCCGCAGAGCAACTAAGCCCGTGGGCCACAACTAGTGAGCCTGAGCACTAGAGCCCCCGAACCACAACTACTGAGCCCATGTGCCACAACTATTGAAGCCCGTGCACATAGAGCCTGTGCTCCGCAACAAGAGAAGCCACTGCAATGAGAAGCCTGTGCACCACAACGAAGAGTAGCCCCCTCTCGCCACAACTAGAGAAAGCCCGTGTGCAGCAGCAAAGACCCAATGCAGCCAATAAATAAATAAGTAAATAAATTTATTTCAAAAAAACAATACAAATGAAACAAACTAAACTGTAGTGTTTAAGAATACATCCTTAAGTGGTAAAAGGTAAAAGCAAGAAAGTGAGAACCATAAAAGTCGAGGTAGAGGTTATCCTTTGGGGAGGATGGAGGCAATTATGGTTGGGAATGGGCCCAAGAGGAATCCTGGAGTATTGGCAATATTCTGTTTTTTAGTGTGGATAGTGTTACATGGATATTTGTTAAGGTATACATTTATGTTTCATGCTCTTTTCTGTATGAGTATTATTTTTTGAGATACTGAGAAAGGTGTAAAAGTGTTAGTAGGATGGTATGACGGGGCAAAGAAGAGCAGAAACATACAGTTGTCTTCAAAGGAATGTTTCTATAATGAACCAACCTCTCAAATTTAGTCTTTTACGTGACAGGGTTGTAAAGTGAAGGACCACATGGTTGCTCTTCATGATCAAGGTGAAGGTGAAGATTTGCTGTCCTGCCCAACTGCCAGAATACTGGATGATCTGCAGAAACACAAAGATGTCATTCTTGTGCCTTTTGCTAAAGATACAGTCAGGTGAGGTGGGGGAAACCGTGTACTGCGGCTTTATTCAATGGTTCGCATCCTGGAATCCTCTACCCCCCAGTACCTCCCCAAATCAGTAATGGCAGTCGTTTTCATTATTTCAGAAAGCCTAGCTAAAATTATATGTTAGCTTAAAATAAGAGCAAGCAGGTGTTTATTTGGTAGGAAAAAAAATCTCTAAATATTGGAAGTCCAAGGGGAAGAAAAACTAATAATAGGACTTCCTGGTGATCCAAAGGGTGGGGCCCACACTCCAATTTTAGAGGATTTAAAAAATGTTTTCCAAGTTACTTAAGCCCATCTTAGCTAATTGATGGAACTAGAAAAAGAAATTGATGGTTAAGGTTATCTTTGCATAAGTTTGAACTCCTTGGATTCAGTAATTAATGAAGTCACTTCCATCATTTTACAGTTGCAACAGGCTGTCAGGTTGGGGGTAGGAGGACTCTCTAATAAAAGCTGTCCTCAAAGCAGTATCCACCATAGCAGCCTGTTTCACCACCTGGCAGGTACAATGCTTGGAGTATAGTGGTGCTCCCCCCATATGGAGTGACTTATGCTGGGGGAGTCACTAGATGCATTAAGAAATGTAAATGTTGAAGTGGCATACCTTTATACTCAAGAACTGTATTTCTAAAGAGCAATTTGTAAAACATTTGCAATAAGAAAGGATATTGTTTGCATTTAAATTCTTAAGAAATTGGGGAATTCCCTGGCGGTCCAGTGGTTAGGACTCGGCAACTTTCACTGGCAGGGCCCAGGTTTGATCCCTGGTTGGGCAACTAAGATCCTGCAAGCTGCGCAGCAAGGCCAAAAAAAAAAATCTTAAATTGAACACTTCTCCATAAAATGTCTTTTCCTTTCAAGTGATTCTGGTGGTCCCTGTGATGAAAAGGGTCTAGACTGTGATGTTTTACTGGAGCCAAATACACCATGGGGCCCCAAGAGTGGGGAGCTCAATGCTGTAAGTAGCTTGCTTCATTTATTCTTTATTTATAAAAACAATTGATAATATGTAATCTTTGACAGAAATTTGATCGGTTTAAATTAATATTGAAATTTTCCATTAATATGCATTAACTCTCATAACAAGGTATTATGCTGAGTTAACAGGACTATAAGGATGATGCACTCCTTGCACTCAAAGAATTAATAATTAATCAACTTAAATTTGGGGGAAAAATATAGTCTTCAGGGTTTATTATGGACAAATAATGATTTGAGAAATGAAGATAGTATGAATGAGATATTTTATCCCCTCCTAGTCCTGTAAACATTTTTTGGTATGAAATTCTTTTTGTTAATTGCATTCGGTAATGCATTTAGTTTTTCCAGGGTTTCAAAACTGAGATATTTTCAAGGTGACTGGAAAGCTTTGATTCCTTTGATTCCTGTTACTAACAGCCAGGGAGTCTCTGTTTGCCTGTGAACTTCCTGTCTGTGTTAGTTGAAGTAGCATTTACTTGAGAAAATGAAATATTCCATGTAAACTGCATTATAAACTTTAGATAGCTGTGTTTAATTACTAACATTTATTTGTAAATTATATACAAAATAGCAAATTAGATTTCTTGAATATCCATGTATAATCTGGTTCCTTAATTTATAATAGAATATAAACATTAAAAAGTGATTGAAATAATTCACAATATAAAATTATATTATCTCTATATGTGATTTACTTGTCCTTTGGAAATGACCCTAGGAAATGTTGATTTTTTTTCTTTTTTATAGACATACACATTTTTTCTGGGCAGGGAATACAAAAGATTGTACTATATCATTTTTAGATGAGTTTAAAATTATGTTTCAACCTAGAAGGGAATGAACTTTTTAAACTTTTTCCAACTCTTCTACAATATCCATATGAAAATAAGGAGCTGCAGGGCTTCCCTGGTGGCGCAGTGGTTGAGAGTCCGCCTGCTGGTGCAGGGGACATGGGTTCGTGCCCCGGTCCGGGAAGATCCCACATGCTGCGGAGCAGCTGAGCCCGTGAGCCATGGCCGCTGAGCCTGCGCGTCCAGAGCCTGTGCTCCGCAACGGGAGAGGCCACAACAGTGAGAGGCCCGCGTACCGCAAAAAAAAAAAAAAAAAAAAAAAAAAAAAAGAAAATAAGGAGCTGCAATCTGGGTAGATGCAGATATATTAATCTCTTATTCCTTTGTCTTTTTTATAGTTCTTATCACTGAAAAACTGGACACTGCAGCTGGTAAGTAAGCAACTATATTTCACTTTCATGAATCTCTTTCTTCCTAAATCAAATTTCAGTTTAATAGAATCTCATGAGTATCTGATTTTATAGATTTTAGTTAAATGTATATCATCCTTTTCAGCTTCTATAATTTCACACTTATTAAAAAGTCATTGTTTAAAACATACATACTCCATTATCTTGCTGCATAATCCATAAGTTTTCTTAAATGACTTTTTAAAAGTCACTTTTAAGTCACATTTAGAACATTGAACAAAACAACATATCAATTATTTGGTTGTTTGATTGATTGATTGATTTTTTTGTTGTTTTTTTGCCTATTTGCCATTACTATGCCATCTGCCACCAGTATTCACAAGAATGGAATAGAAATTTGTATCAGTGATAACAGACAGTCGAGTAGATAGATGGAGGAAACTGATGGCGATACGTTCAGATAATCCAGCGCCACATTCACCCAGAGAATGTGCACATTTACTTGTTTATGAGACTACATTCATATTGGCAATTATTGTATTTTAGTTTAATTTTTTTTTAGGTTTATTTATTTTTGGCTGCATCAGGTCTCAGTTGCAGCACGCGGGATCTTCGTTGAGTCATGAGGGGATTTTTTCATTGTGCTGTGCACGCTTCTCTAGTTGTGGCATGTGGGTTTTTTTTTTTCTCTTTTCTAGTTGTGGCACGCAGGCTCCAGGGCGCGTGGACTCCAGAGAGTGTGGCCTCTGGTTTGCAGCACACAGGCTCTCTAGTTGAGGCACACGAGTTCAATAGTTGTGTCACGCGGGCTTAGTTGCCCCACGGCATGTGGGATCTTAGTTTCCTGACCAGGGATCAAACCCGCATCCCCTGCATTGGAAGGCGTATTCTTTACCACTGGACCACCTTGGAAGTCCCTAATTTAATCTTAATATCAAGGAAAATACTTTCAATTGAGTGGTAGAAGTGCAGTTCAACAAATACTGAGTACTTATAATGTGCCCATCACTCTGCTAGAATCTGTGAAGGAAATAAAATTTTAAAATATTTAATGTAATGATATCCTGTCCTAAATGTAGAAATTCTTACACCCATTTCCTGAAAGTTGTGCTAGACAGTGGTCATTTTATCAGTTCTTGTTTGGCTCATTCATCCAAAATAAATTTAGATGAGTGTGTTTGAAAGAATTCATTGGTGATGTGATAATATACAGTTTTAATACGATGTATTTGTTTTTTCAATTCAGAAACAACAGTCATTATTTTCAGAAGAAGAAGAATATACCACTGGGTCCGAGGTCACTGAAGATGAAGTTGGAGATGAAGAAGAAGTATCCAAGAAACAAAGTATGGATTTCTAAGTTAAAAATCAAGTCTCACTTTTATGAGGAGGGTATATTCCAAAGGATTTAATGCAAGGGATGAAGAATTGGCTTTATAAGTCTACATGGTAGGTTACAACGTGGAAAAAATAAATAATAGAGACTTCATCAAGATTCCCTAACCCTGACACTAACACAGAATACTCATAAAGTTATTTTTTTTAAAGTGCAGTATACTAAGAAATAACCCTCCAAGTTTTCATTTCAGGTGTAACCTAATGGGTTTCTCAAAATGTGTGACTATCTCATTGTACCTGAGATGATTTGAAGTGACACTCAGATGAAGCATTAAATAATAGTCATCAAAGTATGATTTTTTAAGTTAAAACCATAACTTTATACACCTATAGAATGAACTTGTGTCAAAATTTTTCAACCCATTAGTGAGAGAAATAGCAGGGAAAGTTAGGGTTAGGGTTAAGCATTTGAAGGCTCAGGTATTTGTAGGCATTTGAAAAAAGAATGTTAAAAAAGATTGCAAATTAGATACAACACTGACTAATGTCATACAAGGCAATAAACCCATAACCACTGGGGTTATCTTTGTTTTCCTTTTTTCCTTTTTTTGGCCCCGACACGTGGCATGCGGGATCTTGGTTCCCCAACCAGGGATCAAACCTGTGCCCCCTGCAGTGGAAGCGCGGAGTCTTAACCACTGGACCACCAGGGAAGTCCCGGGGTTATCTTTTCTATTGGACAGAAATCATTTGCATTTCTATTAGAAAAATTTGTAAGGTAACATGAAACTTCACAGTATCTGGGCCTTCAATCAATAGTAGACAAGAAAGTCAAACATAAGGACGTTCTCTTAGAGGATTAAGTAAGCAGTCCTCCAGTATATCACTTAAAGGACATGCAGTCTTCCCTTTGTCTTATTTCTAAGTTTTATATAATTTTTCTTTACATGTTGAATTCCCCTAATGAAAAAACTAGTCATTTATGAATTATTTTTCAATACTAATTAGTGAAGGAGAAAATGCTATTGTGTGTGTGTGTGTGTGTGTTTCACAGTTGATTGAGGTATAGTTTACATGTAATAAAATTCATTCATTTTTAAGTGTACACATTGATGAGTTTAAGCACAGTTGTATAACCACCACCACAATCAAGACCTAGAATATCACTCCAGAAAGTTTCCTTCTAACCCTTTACACTCAGTTCCCTTTCCCCACTCCCAATCCCAGGCAACCACTAATCTGCTTTTTGTCACTGTGGTTTACCTTTTCTAAGATCTCATATAAATGGAATCATGAATAGCCTTTTGTGTCTGGCTTCTTTCACTTAGTATGTTTTTGAGATTCATCCATTTGTTGTGTGTATCAGTAGTTTGTTCCTTTTTATTGCAGAGTAGTGTTCCATTGTAGAAATATACCATAATCTGTTCATCCATCCACCATTTCATGGACATTTGGGTTCTTTTCAGTTCTTGGCTGTTATGAATAATGCTGCTGTGAACATTTGTATAAAAGTCTGTGTGGACATATGTTTTCATTTCTCTTGGGTAGATACCTACGAGTGGAATTGCCGGGTCACATGCTAAGTGTATGTTTAACTTTATAAGAAACTGCAAACTGTTTTGCAAAGTGACTGTACCATTTTGCATCCCACCAGCAATGTATGAGAGTTCCAGTCACTACACATTTGTACCAATACTTGGTATTATTGTGTGTTTTTTTTTAATATTAGACATTCTAGTGTGTGTGTAATTCTTTGCATATTTTCACGTGCTTCTTGGTCATTTATATGTCTTTTTTGTGAAATGTCTGTTTAAATCTTTTGCCTTAAATCTTTTTTTTTTTTTTTTTTTTGCGGTACATGGGCCTCTCACTGTTGTGGCCTCTCCCGTTGCGGAGCACAGGCTCCAGACGCACAGGTTCAGTGGCCATGGCTCACGGGCCCAGCCGCTCCGCGGCATGTGGGATCCTCCCAGACCGGGGCACAAACCCGTGTCCCCTGCATCGGCAGGCGGACTCTCAACCACTGCACCACCAGGGAAGCCCCGTCTTAAATCTTTTTTAATTGAATTGTTTGCCTTATTGAATTGTAAGAGTTCTTTATATATTTGTGGATACAAGTCCATATGTTTTGCAGATATTTTTCCCTAGTCTATGACTTGCCTTTTACTTTTATTAACATTGTCTTTTGAAAACAAAAGTTTTTAATTTTGTGAACTATAATTTTTTAGCTTTCCTTTTATGTTTCAGGCTTTACTAGCTAAGAAATCTTTGGCTACCCCAAAGTCACAAAGATTTTCTATGTTTTCTTTTAGAGGTTCTATGACTTTAGCTCTTATATTTAAGTATACAGTCCCTTCCAGGTTAATTTTTGTGTGTGGTATGAGGTAAGAGTCAAGATTCCTTTTTTTTTTCCATAGGCATAGCCAGTTGTCCTAGTACCATTTGTTGAAAAGACTGTTCTTTCCCCATTGGATTACTTTAGCACCTTTGTTAAAGAATCGTTGACCATTACATATGGCTCTACTTCTGAACTTTGTTCTCTTCCATTGATTCTTCTGTCTTTACCTCAGTATATCAATGTCACACTGTCTTAATTTTTGTAGTTTTTAGTGACTCTTGAAATCAGTGGTGTAGTCCTCCAAAACTGTTCTCTTGTCTTAGATTATTTTGGTATTTCTAGGTGCTTTGCTTTTCCTATACATTTTAGAATAAGTGTGGATATTTCTACACAAATATTGCTGGAATTTTTATTGGAATTGTGTTGAAGCTGTATGTTGCTCTTTTTTTTCCCAATGGCAAGTCTTCCAATCCATGAATGCAGACTGTCTCTCCATTTATTTAAGTCTTCTTTAATGTCTCTCAATCATGTTTTGTAGTTTCACTATGCAAACGTTGTAACATCTTTTGTTAAATTTGTTCCTAAGTATTTTCTTATGCTTTTATAAATGGAAGTAGGTTTTTTTAATTTTCCAATTGTTCATTAATGGTAATATTGAAATACAGCTGGTCTTTGTATATTGACTTTGTATCCTATGACCTTGCTAAATTGACTTAATTTTTCTTTGCTTATTAGATTGCTTTCAGTATGTATGCCTTTTATCTCTTTGTCTTGCCATTTTGTGTTGGTTAGGACCCGATGTTGAATAGAAGTGGTGTGAACAGACATCCTTGCCTTGTTCCTTATGGTAGGGGGAAAGCATTCAATCTTTATAGTTTTAAAGATTTTTTTTGATGTGGACCATTTTTAAAGTCTTTGTTGAATTTGTTACAGTATTGCTTCTGTTTTATGTTTTGGTTTTTTTGGCTGCAAGGCTTGTGGGATCTTAGCTCCTCGACCAGGGATCAAACCCACACCCCCTGCATTGGAAGGCGAAGTCTTAACCACTGGGACTCCAGGGAGGTCCCCTCAATCTTTAACCATTAAGTATGTAACATTAGTTGTTGGCTTCTCATAAACGCCCTTTCTCAGGTTGAGGAGGTTCCTTTCTATTTCTAGTTTGCCACATGAATGGGTGTTGAATTTTGTCAAATGCTTTTTCTCCATCTACTGAGATGATAATATAGTCTTTCTCCATCATTATACCTATATGATGAATTACATTGATTTTTCAAGTGTTACATCAGTCTTCCGAGGTAAACTCCACTTGGTCGTGAGGTGTTTTTCTCTTTATATGTTACTGTATTGGACTTGCTTGTATTTTGTTAAAGATTTTTTGTTTGTGTTCATGAGGGATATTTGTCTGTAGTTTTTTTGTGATGTCTTCTTCAAGTTTGTTACCAGGTTAATACCTCATAAAATGAGTTGGAAAATGTTCACTTCTCTTTTCTGAAAGAATTTGTATAGTATTTGTATTCTTTGTCCCTTAAAAGTATGCTGAAATTCAGCAGTAAAGTCTTTTGGGCCTGGAGTTTTCTTTATAGGAAGCTTTTTAATTATCAGTTAAGGTCTTTAATTAATATAGTGCTATTCAGGTTTTCTATTTCTTCTTGAATGTTTTGATAATGTCTTTCAAGGAATGTGTCCATTTTATCCAAGTTGTCAAATTTATTGGCATAAAGTCGCTCATGGTATTTTCTTATTATCCTTTTCTGTCTGAAGGATCTCTAGTGATGTCCCTCTTTCATTCCTGATATTGATAATTTGTGTCTTATCTCATTTTTTCTTGGTCAGTTTAGCTAGAGGTTTATTAGTTTTATTGATCTTTTCAAGGAACCAGCTTTTGATTTCATTGACTTTCTCTATAGTTTGCCTATTTTATATTTCATTGATTTCCCTCTTATATTTACTATTTCCTTCCTTGTAATTACTTTTGACTTAATTTCCTCTTTTTTTTTAGGTTCTTAAAGTGGAAACTTAAATCATTGGTTTTTTACTTCTTTTCTAGTATTAGTATTTAAAGCTATAAGATTCACTCTAAGCGCTGCTTTTAAGTATTCACAGACTTGATATATCTTTTCTTCATTTATATTCAATACAAAATATTTTCTAATTTCCCTTATGATTTTGTCTTTGACCCCTGTGTTGTTTAGTAATATGTTTAATTTCCAAATATTTTCAGATTTTTCTGGATACTTCTCAGTTGTAGGTTTCTAATTTAATTCCATCATGGTCAGAAAGTGTACTCTGTGGTTTCATCTTCTAAATTTTATTAACACATGTTCCAGATGTGCATGAAAAGAATGTGAATTCTGCTGTTATAGGTGGAGTAGTCTTTAAAGGTAGGGTCAAGTTGGTTTGATTTTCTGGTACAAGTCTTCTCTAATCATATTCTGACTACTTGTTCTATCAATTACTAAGAGAGTAGTATTGAAATCTCAAGCTATGCTTGTTAATTTATGTATTTTTCCTTTCAAGTCTGTCAGTTTTTGCTTTGTGTATGTGTTAGAGCTTTGTAATTAGGCACATATACATTTATAGTGTATTGACTCTTTTCTCATGATCTACCCCTCCTTGTCTATAGTAAAACTGCTTGTCTGAAAGTCTGTTTTGTTTAATATTAACATAATCACTCTAGATTTTTTTTGTTTACCAATTGGATGACATATCTTTTTTTCTATCCTTTTATTTTCAACTTCTTCGTGTTTTTAAATTTAAAGTGTGGGGACTTCCCTGGTGGCGCAGTGGTTAAGAATCCGCCTACCAATGCAGGGGACACGGGTTCAAGCTCTGGTCCGGGAAGATCCCACATGCTGCAGAGCAACTAAGCCCATGCGCCACAACTACTGAGCCTGTGCTCTAGAGCCCACGAGCCACAACTACTGAGCCCACGAGCCACAACTACTGAAGCCCACTTGTCACAACTACTGAAGCCCGTGTGCCACAACTACTGAAGCCCGTGCACCTGGAGCCCACGCTCCGCAACAAAAGAAGCCACATCCATGAGAAGACCACGCACCACAACGAAGAGTAGCCCCTGCCCACCACAAATAGAGAAAGCCCGCGTGCAGCAACGAAGACCCAACACAGCCAAAAATAAATGAATAAATAAAATTTAAATTGTGTATCTTGTAGATAGCATATTGTTGGTAATTGCTTGTTTATCTAGTTTGACAATCTCTGCTTTTTTTTTTTAATTTTTGGCTGTGTTGGCTCTTCATTGCTGCGTACGGGCTTTCTCTAGTTGTGGTGAGTGGGGGCTACTCTTCATTGTGGTGCGTGGGCTTCTCATTGCGGTGGCTTCTCTTGTTGCGGAGCACGGGCTCTAGGCATGTGGACTTCAGTAGTTGTGGCTTGCAGACTCTAGAGCACAGGCTCAGTAGTTGTGGAACATGGGCTTATTTGCTCTGCAGTATGTGGGATCTTCCTGGACCAGGGCTCAAACCTGTGTCCCCTGCATTGGCAGGCAGATTCTTAACCACTGCGCCACCAGGGAAGCCCAATCTCTGCATTTTGACTGGAACATTTATTCTATTTATATTTAATGTGTTTATTGATATGGTTGTATCAGGTCTGCCATTTTGCTATTCATTTTCTAATTTTCTCAGATGTTTTGCTTCTCTGTTTCGCCTTTCCTGCTTTTTTTGTGCTAAGAAAATAATTTTAGGGTATTATTTAAATTATTTTATTTGCTTTTCAGTTATATTCTTTGCATTTGTTCTAAAGATTACAACATGCCTCTTTAACCTATCACAATCTACTTAAAGGTAATATGAATTATTCCAGGTAAAATAGAAGAACCTTAAAATAATATATAGTTCCATTTTCTTCCCCTTCTTTGTGCTATTGTTGTCATATATATGTGTATATAAGTATCATATATCATATGATATACATATCATACATTTATATATATATAAATGTATACTTTTGCTTTACACAGTTATATGTCATTTAGAGAAGAATAAAAGAAAATATATACAATTAGTCTTTTATATTTATCATTTGTCTCTGTATCTTTGTTACCATCTGATGTTATTATCTTTCATGCTGAAGGACTTCTTTCATTATTTCCTGTAGTGCAGGTATACTAGTGATTCTCTTATTTTTATTCATCTGAAAATGTCTTTATTTTACTTTTGTGGTGTTTTTTTTTTAACATTTATTTGGTTGCACTGGCTGTTAGTTGCAGCAGGCAGGCCACTTAGTTGCGTCTCGAGGGCTCCTTAGTTGCAGCTCACTGGCTCCTTAATTGCAGCACATGGGCTCCTTAGTTGTGGCATGTGAACTCTAAGTTGAGGCATGTATGTGGGATCTAGTTCCCTGATCAGGGATCAAACCGGGGCCCTCTGCATTGGGAGCGTGGAGTGTTAACCACTGCGCCACGAGGGAGGTCCCTTGCTTTTGTTCCTTTTTTTTAATATAAATTTATTTAGAGAGGGCAGACAGCAGAAGCAAGAAGAACTACAATCCTGCAGCCTGTGGAACAAAAACCACATTCACAGAAAGATAAACAAGATGAAAAGGCAGAAGGCTATGTACCAGATGAAGGAACAAGATAAAACCCCAGAAAAACAACTAAATGAAGTGGAGATATGCAACCTTCCAGAAAAAGAATTCAGAATAATGATAGTGAAGATGATCCGGGACCCTGGAAAAAGAGTAGAGGCAAAGATTGAGAAGATGCAAGAAATGTTTAACAAAGACCTAGAAAAATTAAAGAACAAACAAACAGAGATGAACAATACAAAAACTGAAATGAAAAATACACTAGAAGGAATCAGTAGCAGAATAACTGAGGCAGAAGAACGGATAAATGACCTGGAAGACAGAATGGTGGAATTCACTGCTGCAGAACAGAATAAAGAAAAAAGAATGAAAAGAAATGAAAACAGCCTCAGAGACCTCTGGGACAACATTAAACGCAACAACATTCACATTATAGGGGTCCCAGAAGGAGAAGAGAGAGAGAAAGGACCCGAGAAAATATTTGAAGAGATTATGGTCGAAAACTTCCCTAACATGGGAAAGGAAATAGCCACCCAAGTCCAGGAAGTGCAGAGAGTACCATACAGGATAAACCCAAGGAGAAACACGCCAAGACACATAGTAATCAAATTGGCAAAAATTAAAGACAAAGAAAAATTATTGAAAGCAACAAGGGAAATACGACAAATAGCATACAAGGGAACTCCCATAAGGTTAACAGCTGATTTCTCAGCAGAAACTCTACAAGCCAGAAGGGAGTGGCATGACATATTTAAAGTGATGAAAGGGAAGAACCTACAACCAAGATTACTCTACCCAGCAAGGATCTCATTCAGATTAGATGGAGAAATCAAAAGCTTTACAAACAAGCAAAAGCTAAGAGAATTCAGCACCACCAAACCAGCTCTACAACAAATGCTAAAGGAACTTCTTTAAGTGGGAAACCCAAGAGAAAAAAAAAGACCTACAAAAACAAACCCAAAACAATTAAGAAAATGGTGATAGGAACATACATATTGATAATTACCTTAAACCTGAATGGATTAAATGCTCCAACCAAAAGATACAGGCTCATTGAATGGATACAAAAACAAGACCTGTATATATGCTGTCTACAAGAGACCCACTTCAGACCTAGGGACACATACAGACTGAAAGTGAGGGGATGGAAAAAGTTATTCCGTGCAAATGGAAATCAAAAGAAAACTGGAGTAGCAATACTCATATCAGATAAAATAGACTTTAAAATAAAGAACATTACAAGAGACAAGGAAGGACACTACATAATGATCAAGGGATCAATCCAAGAAGAAGACATAACAATTATAAATATATATGCTCCCAACATAGGAGCACCTCAATACATAAGGCAACTGCTAACAGGTATGAAAGAGGAAATCAACAGTAACACAACAATAGTGAGGGACTTTAAGACCTCACTTACACCAATGGACAGATCATCCAAACAGAAAATTACTAAGGAAACACAAGCTTTAAATGACACAATAGGTCAGATAGATTTAATTGATATTTATAGGACATTCCATCCAAAAACAGCAGATTACACTTTCTTCTCAAGTGCACATGGAACATTCTCCAGGATAGATCACATCTTAGGTCACAAATCAAGCCTCAGTAAATTTAAGAAAATTGTCATTATATCAAGCATCTTTTCTGACCACAACGCTCTGAGATTAGAAATCAATTACACAGGAACATAAAAAACACAAACACATGGAGGCTAAACAGTACATTACTAAATAACCAAGAGACCACTGAAGAAATCAAAGAGGAAATCAAAAATACCTAGAGACAAATGACAATGAAATCACGACGATCCAAAACCTATGGGATGCACTTCTAAGAGAGAAGTTTATAGCAATACAAGCCTACCTCAAGAAACAAGAACAATCTCAAATAAACAATCTAGCCTTACACCTAAAGGAACTAGAAAAAGAAGAACAAACAAAACCCAAAGTTAGTAGGAGGAAAGAAATCATTAAGATCAGAGCAGAGGGCTTCCCTGGTGGCGCAGTGGTTGAGAGTCCGCCTGCCGATGCAGGGGACACGGGTTCGTGCCCCGGTCTGGGAAGATCCCACATGCCGCGGAGCAGCTGGGCCCGTGAGCCATGGCCGCTGAGCCTGCGCGTCCGGAGCCTGTGCTCCACAATGGGAGAGGCCACAGCAGTGAGAGGCCCGTGTAATGAGAAAAAAAAAGATCAGAGCAGAAATAAATGAAATAGAAACAAAGAAAACGATAGCAAAGATCAATAAGGCTTCTCAGAGCTGGTTCTTTGAGAAGATAAACAAAATTGATAAACCCTTAGCCAGACTCATCAAGAAAAAGAGGGAGAGGGCTCAAATCAATAAAATTAGAAATGAAAAAGGAAAAGTTACAACAGACACCACAGAAATACAAAGCATCCTAAGAGACTACTACAAGCAACTCTATGCCAATAAAATGGACAACCTGGAAGAAATGGACAAATTCTTACAAAGGTATAACCTTTCAAGACTGAATCAGGAAGAAAAAGAAAATATGAACAGACCGATCACAAGTAATGAAATTGAAACTGTGATTAAAAATCTTCCAACAAACAAAAGTCCAGGACCAGATGGCTTCACAGGTGAATTCTATCAAACATTTAGAGAAGAGCTAACACCCATCCTTCTCAAACTCTTCCAAACACTTGCAGAGGAAGGAACACTCCCAAACTCGTTCTACGAGGCCACCATCACCCTGATACCAAAACCAGACAAAGATACTACAAAAAAAGAAAATTACAGACCAATATTACTGATGAATATAGGTGCAAAAATCCTCAACAAAGTACTAGCAAGCAGAAATGAACAACACATTAAAAGGATCATACACCGTGATCAAGTGGGATTTATCCCAGGGATGCAAGGATTCTTCAATATATGCAAATCAATCAATGTGATACACCATATTAACAAATTGAAGAATAAAAAACATGATCTTATCAAAATAAAAACTTTTAAATATTAACAAATAAAATCCAGTAAAAAAAAAAGGTTAATATATCAAGTAATTGACCAAGTAATGTTTATATCAGGAATGCAAATTTGGTTTTACATTTGGAAATACATTCCACCATATTAACAGAATAAAGGAGAAAATCCATATCATCGTCTAAAAAAGAATTTATTAATTTTATTAATTTATTTTTGGCTGTGTTGGGTCTTCGTCACTGCTCACGGGCTTTCTGTAATTGCGGTGAGCAGGGGCTACTCTTCTTTGTGGTTCACGGGCTTCTCATTGTGGTGGCTTCTCTTGCTGCAGAGCACGGGCTCTAGGTGCGCAGGCTTCAGTAGTTGCAGCACGTGGGCTCAGTAGTTGTGGCTACCGGGCTCTAGAGCACAGGCTCAGTAGTTGTGGCGCACGGGCTTAGTTGCTCTGCGGCATATGGGATCTTCTCGGACCAGGACTCGAACACGTGTCCCCTGCATTGGCAGGCGGATTCTCAACCACTGCGCCACCAGGGAAGCCCCTTGCTTTTTTAAAAAATTAATTAGTTATTTATTTTTGGTTGCTTTGGGTCTTCGTTGCTGCACGCGGGCTTTCTCTAGTTGCGGTGAGTGGGCACTGCTCTTCATTGTGGTGTGTGGGCTTCTCATTGTGGTGGCTTCTCTTGTTGCAGAGCACGGGCTCTAGGCACGCGGGCTTCAGTAGTTGTGGCACGCGGGCTCAGTAGTTGTGGCTCATGGGCTCTATAGCGCAGGCTCAGTAGTTGTGGCACACGGGCTTAGTTGCTCCGTGGCATGTGGGATCTTCTTGGAGCAGGATTCGAATCCGTGTCCCCTGCACTGGCAGGCAGATTCTTAACCACTGCGCCACCAGGGAAGTCCCTGCTTTTGTTTTTGAAGTACAGTTTTTTTGATATATAATTCTTTGTTAATAACAATTTTTTCTTTTTGCACTTTAAATATGTCGTTTCAGTGTCTTCTGGCCTTGATTGTTTCTGATGAGAAGTCAGTCATTGTGATAAAATTGGTCTCATATATTTCAATATTTTTCCTTGTTTTTTACAGAGGCTAAAATTTCCGATGGTGGTGGTTTTCATTCTTGTCTTGTTCTTTATTCAATGATAATGCCTTTAGTGTTTAACCATTAAACATAATATTGGCCAGAGTTTAAAAATAAATAAATAAATAAATATGTCATTTCAATTTCTTCTGGCCTCCATTGTTTCTGATGAGAAGTCAGTCATTGTGATAAAATTGTTCCCCTCTGTATGTGATGTGCACTTTTAATCATGCTGCTTTTCAGATTTTCTTTTTATCTTTAACTTTTAGAAGCTTAACTGTGATATGCCTAGATGTGGCTTTCTTTGTGTTTATCTTACTTGGGATTTGTTGACCTTCTTGGATCTGTAAATTAATGTTATCTTACAATCGTTATTTCTTTAAGTATTTTTTTTTCCCCTTTCTCTCACTCGTTTTCTGGAGCTCCAGTACACCTATGACCTTTTGATAACTTCACATTCACTGATTCATTTTTCTGCCATTTCACATTTTCTCTTGAGCCCATCTGGTACATTTTTTCATTTCAATTATTGTGCCTTTCAGCTCTAGAATTTCCCACTGGTTCTTTTATACTTTACGTTTCTCTTTTGAGATTCTCTATGTGCTTACTCAATACTACCATTTTTCCTTTGAACATATTTATAATAGTTGCTTTGAAGTTATTGTCTCCTAAGTCCAACATGCTGACCCTTTCAGAATCAGTTGCTATTGACTGTTTCTTTTCTGAGTGTTTTCTGACTGCTTCTTTTCTTTTCACTTTCTTTATCTCATAACTTTTCGGTGAAAACTGGACATCGTAGATTATCTTTGTGCAACTCTGAAATCTCTTTTGTTCTTCTGAGGATTTTGGGGATTTTTGTTCTAGTAAGCAATTAACCTGCCGGAGCCAAACTGCAAAATCCGTCTCCTGGCTGCTATGCAGTGGATGGTGTTTTTCATAGGTTTTTTGGCTGCTGACTGCTACTGCGTTAGCGTGCCCCCCCAGGGGCCACACCAGCCTGTGTAGTTTAGTGGTCAGCCAAGGATTTGGACAGAATTTATATTCATATTTGGGGGCTCACCTGCTTAGTGGTTTCGTTGCTTTTTGGGTTCCCTCCTAGATTCCTACTTGTTTTTCCAGTTCCCAAGTCTGACCTCTGATACCTCAAGCCTATAAGACTTTCAGAAGCTCAAGCTAAAGGCAGCTTGGGGAAATCATTCAGTCAGAAGGCACAAGAAACTCCCACATCTCGCAAAGAACAGTTCCGTCTTGCAAGGATCAACACCCCACCCTAGTTTCTGCTTGCCTTTTTAGCGGGGCTTCCTAGGGTCTCCCATATACCTGCAGAGTTTAGCACTCAGCTAGGAATTTGGGCATAGTTTATACTCACATTTTAGACCTCAAGTCTCTTTCTTGCTTCCATATTTTCCCCTTTAAATTTTCAGCTTCTTGGGGATTCCCTGGCAGTCCAGTGGTTAGGACTCCACGCTTCCACTGCAGGGAGCATGGGTTCAATCCCTGGTCAGGCAACTAAGATCCCACAAGCCACGTGGCACAGCCAAAAAAAAAAAAAATTCCAGTTTCTCTGTTGCTTCGAACTTTATCATCTTCTCCCTAGAACTCAAGGCTGTAATTTTCCTCCCTGAACTGGGAGGTGGGGAAGTGCCCTCAGACAAGAAAGCCACAAACTCACAGCTCTTAGCTCTGGCATCTTTCAAACATAAACATTGAACTTTCTATCTTCCTTTGACTATTCCCCAGTACCTGCAGATGGTTGTTTATAATATTGTTCTTCTGTTTTTAGGGAAGGAATTATCCAACCTTTTCACACTGCCATTATCATATGTCCCACCTTATCATGGCTTTTAGAAATTTTATAACACTTAAATCTCCCACTTTAACAAAGAGACACGTCAGGGGCTCAGGGCTTGCCAGCAGGCAAATAAATCTATCCAGATTATTGATGTTGTTTTGTCTTTATTCTGTTATCTTCAAAATTATCTTCTATGTAGCATATTTTACAGGTTTTTCATTTATGGTAGTGATAAAGTTTCCCTTTTAAGATAGAGCAAAAAGTGTGAAGGTGGTGTACAAATAATTGATATTTGGGAAGCAGTGATCTAATGTGATATTCTTAACCTTCAAACATTGTTTTTAGAGAAATACTTCTTTCCCCTCCCTCTTTTTTGCCTCTCTCCTTTCTCCACTAAACTGTCAGCCAGAGTAAAGCAGAATACTGACTGCAGGAATGCCTTAGTTTCAAATATACTTTGTCCCAGATCCGGTTTTTCACAAGATCATTTATGTTCTACCTCCATTTTTACCTTCATAGCCCACCTCCTGCATGAACAAAAGACATTTTAAAGATTTTTTGTGAGCTCTTCTCTCCTCCCATTCTCAAATTGTGTTTTTCTGGGTTATAGTTATTTTTTATATAAAAAATTTGGAATTAGGAAGTGTGACTCCACTGTCAAATTAGATTCAGAGAAAGAAATATGAATAATTTCCCCAACATTTTTCTGTATTTAATTTCACTGGCACTTGGAATTCATTGCCCTCATTTTTTCCGCAAAGATTTTCACCAAGTAGAAAGAAGAAAAGTAATTAAAATGAACCTCTGTAAAGCACTTTTAGTTTGATTTCTCCATATAGTTACTTTTTATCCCAAGGTAATTTGTTAGTTTTTAAAAACAATGTTTTATTTTCAGTGGTTTTATTGTTTGAATATGACAAGTGCATGAGGAAAGTATATGGGACTTACGCTTATAACATTGACCTTCTGTTATCAGGGAAAAAGGAGAAGCCAAAGAAATTCACTAAACAACCAAAAAAGCAGATGTCTTCACCCTGTGGTCAGAAGAAAGAAAAGGCATTGGAGAAGGTAACACTAAATTATCTATTACTATTCTAAAGTTCATATTGAGAAATAAGCAGGTACAGCTAGGAAAAATTCGAAAAAGAAGAGTAATGAGTGCCGCAGTGGAATGCTAGCAGTGTAAAAATGAGTGAAGAATCACTATAAAGACTGAGATTAAAGATCCCTAAGGTATATTGACACATGAAAAAAGGAAAGTGAGTTTGGGGAAGAGAAATTAGGGGTTTGGGATTAACATATACAAACTACTACTATATATAAAATGGATAAACAACAAGGTCCTACTGTATAGCACAGGGAACTATATTCAATGTCTTGTAATAAACTATAATGGAAAAGAATGTGAAAAAGAGCATATATATATATATATAAACCGAATCACTTTACACCAGAAGCTAATACCACATTGTAAAGTAACTATACTTCAATAAAAAGAAAAAAAGAAAAAAGGAAAAGTGCAGAGCAGTATGTATAGTGGCATATTATGCTACCATTTTTGTAGAATAGACGAAGGAATACGTATGAATTTTCTTGTATATCCATAAAATATCTGTGGAAAGCTATACAAGAAATTGATAAAATTAGTTTCTCCTAAGGAAGGGAACTGAATGTCTGGGGGGCAGAGGCTTTTTAATATATGTGCTGTTTGTACTTCTTGGATTATGAACCAGTGTTACTTATTCAAAAAATAAGTAGGGGCTTCCCTGGTGGTGCAGTGGTTGAGAGTCTGCCTGCTAATGCAGGGGACACGGGTTCAAGCCCTGGTCTGGAAGGATCCCACATGCCGCGGAGCAACTAGGCCCGTGAGCCACCACTACTGAGCCTGCGCGTCTGGCGCCTGTGCTCTGCAACAAGAGAGGCCGCGATAGTGAGAGGCCCGCGCACCGCGATGAAGGGTGGGCCCCACTTGACACAACTAGAGAAAGCCCTCGTACAGAAATGAAGACCCAACACAGCCAAAAATTTTTTTTTAAAAATAAATAAGTATGGGGAGGGTGGGAGGGAGGGAGATGCATGAGGGAAGGGATGTGGGAACAGATGTATGTGTATGACTGATTCACTTTGTTATAAAGCAGAAACTAATAAAAAAATTTAAAAAATAAATAAAAATAAAATAAAATAAATAAGTAGGCTTTAAATTTTTTTTTTTTTTTTGCGTTACACGGGCCTCTCACTGTTGTGGCCTCTCCCGTTGCGGAGCACAGGCTCCGGACGCGCAGGCCCAGCGGCCATGGCTCACGGGCCCAGCCGCTCCGCGGCATGTGGGATCTTCCCGGACCGGGGCACGAACCCGTGTCCCCTGCATCAGCAGGCGAACTCTCAACCACTGCGCCACCAGGGAAGCCCTAAATTTTTTAAATAAATATTTTATGATCTTTTAAAATTATTCTTATTTCCCCATGCCTTCAAAGGAAGGAGTAAAAAGCCAGGTAGGAATAAGAGAACAGTATAACTACAGTTGGCTAAAAGAGAAACTATAGATTCTAAAAATGTGTGAAAAGCTGGGGTTCAAACAAGTTCCACACAATATATGTTGGACGGGTTGTATGTTCATCTCCATGTTAAGGACCACAGGCACAGAATGAGTGAATTCTAAAAGATTGCATAGAGGTGGGGGGCTTCCAGGTCAGACAAATAAAACTGGGTTCAAATTCTAGGTCTGTTTCTCTGTGACAAGTTTCTTAACTTCCCTGAAGCTGTTTATTATAGAGATAATAGTAGCACCTATCTCACACAGTAGTTGCAAGGCTTCAGTGAAAGAATGCTTGTAATGCTCTTGGTACAGTATCTTGCACCCAATAAATGTAAACTCTTTTTGTATTACCTATAATGCTAATCAATAAATATGTTCTAATTGGGCCTTAATGTTGTCTACTTTTTTTTAGTCAACTTCTAGAGATGTGTCTCCTTTCATGTGAGTATTGCTCCTTAATCCAGTCAGATGTTCACTGTAAAAGCATCAGTACTGATTTTTGTTTAATTTTTTCAGTAGTGTGAGTATGCAGAAGAATAAGTGGGATGCCACAAGATCCTTGAGATTCAACCAAGATGCACAAAGAGAAGATGGTAAGTTTTATTATTTGTGTAGTGTACAAATTAGCTCTAAATAGCAATGATAGGAATCTTTTATTTTATGAAGTATGCTGAATAGCTTTAAAGATTCCAACTGGAATAAGGCCCAGAATTAGCACATTCCCTTAGGCATCAACCAGAGTTTCATTACTAGACAATCCCAGTAGATGATATGTTGTTTTATGTATCTGTCATTTTGAGGCCTCTCAGACTGACTTTCACCCAGTACTTCCACTCTCAAGAAGGCTGAATATGTCTTAGGCTGATTTACAGTAATATTAAAAGCAGCACAGTTATCTGTATATGAGCCATTTTGCCACTTGCAGCCTAAAATCCTTCAAAGATAAAAAGGTTTATGTGTTTATAAATAATATCCAATGATATTTTCATAAACTCTTGATGATTGCAATCTTCTTTAAGAAATAAAAGTAATAAAACATCCTCATAAAAAGTAAGGTTTATTAATTTTTACCTTCAGATCAACGGCGGATGTCTGAAATTACAGGGCACCTAATAAAGATGAGATTGGGTGATCTGGACCGAGTCAAGTCAAAGGAAGCAAAAGAAGTAAGAATTATGTACTCGTGTACTGTGCTTGCTTGGATATGCCTTCCTACTTTATTTTCATCATAAGTATAAAGATGCTTTGTAATTTTAAAAGAGTAAATTTTTAATGTATTTTTATATTCTGTACCAGCTAGCCAGTTTGTTCACATAAGTTTTTCACCACCTCTTACAGTCCATAGGTCCTCTCTATAACACACATAGTAAAGTACATTGTTACTGAAAGTGTAATGTCCAACCAAGAGCAGATTAACTCTGTACTGCAGACTGTCCAGAGGGTGACCCCTGGAAGTTGCTAATTTTCATCAACTCTGCATGCAGTGCTTAGACGTTATCTTTAAAATAAGATGTTATCTTTAAAATGTTATCTTGATGAAAATAATCACAAGAAATACCTTACTCTTACTGAATTACATGTTAGTCATAACATTATGTATCATCATTAGTACCAGTATTATGTATTCACAGTAACACTTGCCCCTAATTCTTTTTTTTTTTTTTTTTTTTCCTTTTTTGCGGTACACGGGCCTCTCACTGTTGTGGCCTCTCCCGTTGCGGAGCACAGGCTCCAGATGCGCAGGCTCAGCGGCCATGGCTCACGGGCCTAGCTGCTCCGCGGCATGTGGGATCTTCCCGGACCAGGGCACGAACCCCTGTCCCCTGCATCGGCAGGCGGACTCTCAACCACTGTGCCACCAGGGAAGCCCACCGCTAATTCTTTTATTTAAAAATTTATCTTCCCTACAAGAACAAAACACAGGAAAAAAATCTTTATCACCATGGGTTAGGCAAATATTTCTTAGCTACCACACCAAAAGCATTATCCATAAAAGAAAAAAATTGGCAAATTGGACTTCATCAAAATTTAAAACTTCTTTTTGAAAGGCATTATTAAGAGAATGAAAAGACAAGCCATAAACTATGAGAATATATGTGTAAAATATTTATCTGGTAAAGGATTTGTATCCAAAATATATAAAGAATTCTCAAAGCTCAATAATAAAATAAACAATCCAATGACAATAAGTGGGCAAAAGATTAATCGTACACTTCAGAAAGAAGGGATACAGGTGGCAAATAAGCACAGGAAAAGATGCAACATCATTTAGTCATTAGGGAAATGTAAATGAACACCTCAGCAAGATACCACTATACACCCACTAGAATGTCTAAAAAAGTTTTGTTTTGGTTTGGTTTTTTTGGCTGCATTGGGTCTTCGTTGCTGCACACGGGCTTTCTCTATTTGTGTCGAGCGGGGGCTCTTCTTCGTTGTGGTGTGCGGGCTTCTCATTGCGGTGGTTCTCTTGTGTGGAGCACGGGCTGTAGGCATGCGGGCTTCAGTAGTTGTGGCTTGAGGGCTCTAGAGCGCAGGCAAGCTCAGTAGTTGTGGCTTGAGGGCTCTAGAGCGCAGGCAAGCTCAGTAGTTGTGGCACACGGGCTTGGTTGCTCTGCAGCTAAGAAAGTTTTTTAAATATGCTGGCAAGAATATAGAGCAACTGGAACTCTTGTATATAGCTAGTAAGGATGCAAAAGGGAATGCCTACTTGGGAAAACAGCTTAGCTGTTTCTTATAGCATTAAATGTTTACTCACCATACAGATCATTTCACACGTATCTTTACTGTGGCTTTATTTAGAATTGCCAAGAGCTAAAAACAACCCAAATGTCCTTTACATGATAAATGAGTAAGACTAGAATAGATAAAAAGAATGAGCTATTGGGGCTTCCCTGGTGGTGCAGTGGTTGAGAGTCCGCCTGCCGATGCAGGGGACACAGGTTCGTGTCCCGGTCCGGGAAGATCCCACATGCCGCGGAGCGGCTAGGCCCGTGAGCTATGGTCCCTGGGCCTGCGCGTCCGGAGCCTGTGCTCCGCAACGGGAGAGGCCACAACAGTGAGAGACCCGCGTACCGCAAAAAAAAAAAAAGAATGAGCTGTTGATACATGCTGCAACATAGATGAATATCCTATACATTATGCTAAGCAAAAGTAGCCAGGTTCAGAAGGCTACAGACTGTATGATTCTATTTATATAATGTTCTGGTAAATGCAGAAGTATAGGGACATAAAACAAGTCAGTGGTTGCCAGGAATTGGTAGTGTCAAATCGTTGGACTTAAAAGGGGCACAAGGGGATTTTCTTGGGGTGTTTGAACTGCTTTATGTCTCCATTATGAGTGGTTACACAACTGTATGCATTTTCAAAACTCAGAACAGTGCACTAAAATGGGTGAATTTTACTTATATAAAATAATAAAAATAAATTGTAGCTCAGAGCCTGAATTTAAAAAATCAAAATAAATAAAAAATAAATAAAAATAAAATTACTTCTAAGTTAAAAAGTAATGCCATTTCAATAAAGCAGAGCTTCTATTGGTTCCTTAAAGATAATAACTTGATTTTTCTCCTTTACTGTGCAGTTTGCAGGAGGTATTTATTCTAGGATCGAAGCACAAATCAAGGCCTCAGTGCCAGTCAATGCACGGCAAAGCAGCTCAGAGAAAAACACAAGGTGAATCAGCATAAATGAATTCAGAATGCCACTAGCTTTGAAGTGATTTTTTTTTTTTGAAAAATCATATGAACACTAGAAGCACATAATTTGAGTTTGGTTTTATTTTGTTTCGGGGATTTGATCATCAAGACATTAATTAGAACCAGATTTTAACTTAAAAGTTAAGACTTTAAGAGGTCATGATCACAAAATTTAATGAAAGTATACTTTTTAAAAAGTTTTCTGTTTATTGAGCCAGCTCCGTTCTGAGCCAACTGCTGATAAAAATGTAAGCTATAGTGTGAATTAGCAGAATTCTTATACTATTTATAGATAATGTATTACTACTTTATATAAATCATCGAAACCTTTCTTGTTTCTTGTTCTATCTCTCAATAAAATCTTATTTGTATGTTCTGTGTCATTTTACAGCACAGATTTTCTTTGAAAGATTAACAGTTACTGAGATTTGATTATTAATACTACAGATCCAAATGCCTATCTGCAATTCTGAAATCCAGAAAGCTCAGAAAGCCAAAAGCTTTTTTCATACATTTGTGGCAACTCAAGCCTGACCTGAGCTACTGTGGTACTATTTATAGTTTTTATTTATCCCACTTAACGTAAATGCTCATTTGTTTCACTGAAGAAGTATTAATGTGTTTGGTTATGGGGCACTGCTCCAGATTCATAATATACGATATATGTACATATTATTTCCCCCAAATTAAAAAATATCTGAATTCCAAAATACATCTCCAAGAATTTTTGAAAATGGATTATGGAGCTACATGAAGTTTCATTAAACGTTGACACTGTCAAGCAAACATGACCTAAAGCAGTGGCAACTTATTGTTTTAGAAGCACCTCTGACCTTATTTTCTGTTTAAAAAATCTAGGTCTAAAAGTCGTTTTGGTCAAGGTCGGCCTGCGTAAAGCACCTTAAAATATAAGAAGACAGAAGACTCACCGCTGGACATCTGAAATTGCTCATCACTTCTTGAAGGTCTTCAGAACGATGACTTCTAAATGTTTTAAGTTATTTATTAATTATTCTTGCAAGCCACATAAATCGTAGTGCTAAGAGATATATATAGTTAGGTCTTATGAAATCTAATTGTAAATATGAAACTTCTTAAACCTAATTTTCCTTTGGTGTGATGCTAGGCTATGTAGAAAATTAGTATTTACAAATTTGCATAGTTAAGGCTCCTAGTATTTGTTATCCTTTATTTATTTGAAAGAGAAGAGGTCTACACTCTCAAGTAGCTAAGAGTTTTTTAAGACCTTAAAAATTAGGGGAACACAGCTGGTAGTGGTATGGTACATGTGCACTAACTATAGTAAGTCTTTTGGGCTGTAAATCTTGGGATAGCACTGAGAACTGCAATTTGTGTGATGCAATTTCCAGTGATGCTAATTTTAAGTTTGCATGACTATTAAGGAGTTACAGATCTCAAGACTGCATTAAATAAATTTTCAAGATGAAGTAGTTCCCGGGTTGGGCAGAAGCCTTAATTTTTTTCAGCATGATTCCATAGAAAGCACAATGTTAATCCAACTCTTTTTTTTTTTTTAGTTGTGTTTTTTTGTTGTTGGTTTGGGTTTTTTTTAGTTTTTAGTGCTTATTATTGGTCATCTGAGCTGGAATTACTGATTATTACCTCTTTCTTCTGTGAAGCTAGTGCCATTCTGAATTTGTTAAAATAACCATTGATAATTTTAAGGCTAGTAAATCATTTCAGTTGTATGAGACACCCACTGTACAGTTCTCAGGGCACTAAAACTCAACCATATTTCTATAGCCATTCGAATAGCCCCTTAAAACAGTTATAATTAGTTATTACTTTAGAGATGTCTAGAAGGAAAGATTCCCAAATACATTTGATGGATGAAAAATTGCATATATTTAAGAAAAATCAAAATCAAATTCTATTCTATAGATCATGTTTTAATTTTCTAACCAAGCAGAAAGAGTGCTCAGGGAAAATTTGTTCCAAACCATAAGCATATAAAAATTATGCGTTTGGAAATTACTTATATGTAGGTCTCTGAAAAACTTTAAGATGCACTGTTTCTATTTTTAGTCTTCCTTTGCCTTATAATTGAAATTTCTTCAGATTAGAGAACAGACTTTAATAGTGTATGACAGAACAGCAATTTCTATTGAAACGTCCAAGTGTTACACTCAGTTTAGACGTACAGAAATCATTATTTTTAATGAGTGTTTTAGTTGGTAAATGAAGCTAGATTTTATTTGATGTTATATGTATGGCTTCGCCAAGATTTTTGAACTTCTGTTTGGAAATTTTGTTGCAGTCGATATATTTTTCAATTGTTTGATATTTTTGAAACAGATTATAAAATTTTTATTTTCAAAAGAAAATGTTTTATACTACATGTTCTGTACACCCTGTTAAATACCAGCGTCTTGTTTAGTTTACTCTGATCAAAAGGGTTTAGGTTTGTACATGTTCTACAGTGCTGTGACGGTCACAATTAAGAGAGGAAAATATGCTCATTTGATTTTTAACTGATGGTAACAAGGCAAATTACTTCTTCCCTGGGGGGGACTGTACCGCTGAATTTTTACAAACAGAATTTATCAGAATTTGATTTTCTTCAGAATGTGCTCTTAATTTTGTGGACGTCTGTAATTCATAGCACAGGTACCACAAACATTTTAATCAAGCTCGTAATAGCATTTGTTTTGCCAAATACTTTGAGGTTTTATCTTCCATTAATTCTGAATTCACATTTATTTAATTGAAATAAACATTAATGACAAAAGTTGTTTGCAAAGTCCCCTGATCTGAATCATTCCATCTTCTCAAAAATGTTCGGATGGGCTCTAGATCACAGGTTTTCATGGAAGAGGTGAACTTTGTAAATTTTAAAGTTGTTTTAAATGAGATTATCCTGGTAAAGATTCAGCAAAACATTTAAGGGTAAAATACTGCAGAAAAGATAATTTGGTAACAGTGCTGATTCCATACTGTTGGATCATTTTGTTATTGTCCTTCTTCAGAACACTCAGCCAGGTATTGTGAGATATGCTAAGTGCTTTGGAAGCAGAGGCTGAAGCCCTGTCATGCTAATCTGCCAAAGGCAAATCTTAGTATAAAAACAAACAAACAAACAGAAACCTCACCTTTTCACACGGCTCAGTTAAAAGGCACTGGGGATACCTAGCCAGTCCCAATTCTTTTTTAAAATTTATTTATTTATTTTTGTCTGTGTTGGGTCTTCGTTGCTGCGCGCAGGCTTTCTCTATTTGTGGCAAGCGGGGGTTACTCTTCGTTGTGGTGCAGTGGCTTCTCTTTGTTGCGGAGCACGAGCTCTAGGCACGCAGGCTCAGTAGTTGTGGCTCACGGGCTCAGTAGTTGTGACGTGTGGGCTCATCTAGTGCGCAGGCTCGGTGTTTGTGGCACACAGGCTTAGTTGCTCCGCAGCATGTGGGATCTTCCCTGACCAGGGCTCGAACCTGTGTCCCCTGCATTGGCAGGTGAATTCTTAACCACTGCGCCACCAGGGAAGTCCCTAGCCAGTCCAATTCTAATTGGCTAACTCTCTCATTTAAAGCTGATCTATTGGGGAGGATGATACGGGGATAATATTATTTCCACTTTTATAGGACTGTTGGGGGGAGGTAAATGATTTAGAGATCTAAAACAATTAGCACAGTATTTTCTGGCTAATCGTAAGGCCTCCGGAAATGTTAACTATGATTATTGTTGCACTGTGGGATCTTATTTCCCTGACCAGGGATTAAACCTGGGCCCTTCGCAGTGAGAATGTGGAGTCCTAACCACTGGACCACCAGGGAATTCCCTGTTATTTTAATATTTGGGAAGTGCCCTTAAAAGTCTTTAAGATCGGAGATTGATATCCCTCTTCCTATAACTTGAGTTGCTAAGACTGATGTGTGTTTGTTTAATGCAAGAAAGAGAAGAGGCACATAATAATTCAGTGGTTGCTGTGGCATCATTTGTTACTTTGTTATACTAAACCTCTTGCCTCATTCAAGCAGTGTAAACAGGATTTGTAGGAAGAGGTAGGAAAACTGTTTCCTGCTATATGGTGGTGCATGACCTGTGCTGTCTTCAAAGAGGTTTACTGAAGGAGAGAGTGAGGCTGCAGCATGGTCTTATAGCAGCTCTCCTTCCAGGATTATCTTTCCTTGAGAAAACGTAGCTAGTTTCGCTTTTACTACGTGTCTATGACAAGAGTAGTTCTTATCAAACTGTAGAAGAGTGGTTGCTAAATTAGTAGCTGCTGAGAATGCTGCTAGCTCTCTTAAGTGCCTTATCTCCTTCAGTCTCACAGTAAACCCCCAAATCAGGTATTATCCCCATTTTATAGGTGGAGAAGAAAGTTCAGGGAGCTAAAGTAATCCGCACACTGGGATTGAAGTCTAGGCCTATCAACACATTCCAACACCTTGAAACAATTTTACCTTGGATTACCTGAAACATTTTCTCTTAGAGTGCCTCCTGGCTCACTGGCAGCTCCTTCAAAATGAAAACAAGTGATCCCAGCTCACTCCCTGTGGTTCTAGCCTTGTTTATCCAAGTGCCTACTCGAGATTTGTATTTGGAATATCAGTAGGTGTCTCCAACTTAGCATAATAAAAGCAGGACTTGTAAAAGTCTCCATAATAAAAGCAGGACATCGGCAAGTCTGATATAAAACCTGCATCCATTTGCTTCTCTCCATCGCCATAATCCATCACTCCAAGTTATTAACATCTCCAAGCCTCCTAAGTGATTCCAGCTCCCACTCTAACCTCTATTATTCACAAGGCAACTACAGTAATTTTGAAATGTGAATCAGATCACATCACACTCCAGTATCACCTCATCAAACCTAGAATGAAATCCAACTTCCATTGCCCGGGTTTACAAAGTCCCACACAGCCTAGCCGCTGGCTGCCTCTCAGTCTCCTTTCCCCTCTTGCTACTACATTCTAGTCACATGGCCTACCTGCTCCTCCAGTAAGTAAGCTCATTCCCACCATTTAGTTCCTTCACATTACTGTTCCCACTGTCTAGAAGCCTCCTTATTATAATTCAGATTTTAGGTTAGATGTCATTTCCTCACAGGAGGCATTTCCATGTACCCAATCTAAGGTAGCTAGCTACCCAAGTCACTCTCATTACATCATCAAAGTTTATTTCTGTACAAATCACAAATCTGACATTATTACATCATTATTTTTTTCTTTTCTTTTTTTTCTTTAAGTCTTTATTGAATTTGTTAAAATACTGATTCTGTTTTATGTTTTGGTTTTTTGGCCCCTAGGCATGTGGGATCCCGACCAGGGATTGAACCCCCACCCCCTGCACTGGAAGGCAAAGTCTTAACCACTGGACCACCAGGGAAACCCCTTCTTTCTTTCTTTTTTGTCTGTTGGTTTTCAATTTGTCTTCCATGCCAGAAAATGAAATGCATCCAAATAGGAAAAGAAGTAGGGCTTCCCTGGTGGCGCAGTGGTTAAGAATCCGCCTGCCAATTCAGGGGACACGGGCTCAAGCCCTGGTCCGGGAAGATCCCACGTGCCACGGAGCAACTAAGCCTGTGTGCCACAACTACTGAGCCTGCACTCTAGAGCCCGCGAGCCACAACTACTGAAGCCCGTGCGCCCAGAGCCCGTGCTCCGCAACAAGAGAAGCCAGCGCAATGAGAAGCCCACGCACCACAACAAAGAGTAGCCCCCACTCACTGCAACTAGAGAAAGCCCACGCGCAGCAACAAAGACCCAACGCAGCCAAAAATAAATTAATTAATTAAAAAAGAAAAGTAAAACCATATCTATTCACAGATGACATGATCTTGTATATAGAAAATCCCAAGAAATCCACTAAAAAACTATTAGAATATATAATTAAGTTCAAGATTTCAGGATATACAATCAATATACAAAAATCAATTTATTTCTATATACTAGCAATGAAAAATATGAATATGAAATTTTTAAAAATTCCCTTTACAATAGCATCAAAAAGAATAAGAATAAATTTCACAAAAGAAGTGTAAAATGTGTACTCTGAAAACTACAAGATGTTGAAAGAAATTAAAGAATATCTAAATAAATGGGAAGATTATCCCATGTTCATGGATCAGAACACTTAATATTGTTAAGATGGTAATACCCCTCAACTTGATCTACAGATTCACCACAGTTCCTGTCAGATTTCCAGCTGGCTTCATTGTAGAAATTGACAAACCAATCCTAAAATTCATATGAAAACTCAAGGGACCCAGAACTGCCAAAACAATTTTGAAAAAGAACAAAGGGTTCACACTTTCTGATTTCAACTCTTACTACAAAGGTGCAGTAATCAAGGCAGTGTAGTACTAGCATATGGATAGACATACAGATCAATGAAACAGAATTGAGAGTCCAGAAATAAGCCCATCTATTTATGGCCAACTGATTTTCAACAATAGTGCCAAGACCATTCAATGGGGAAAGAATAGTCTTTTCTACAAATGGTGCTGGGAAAATGATAGCTTCATGCAAAGGAGTGAAGTTAGACCCCATCTCACACTATATACAAAAAATTGATTCAAAATGGATCTAAGACCTAATTGTAAAAGCAGACTAAAACTCTTAGAGGAAAACACAGGGGTAAATCTTTACAACCTTGGACTTAACAATGGATGCTTAGATAAGACACTAAAAGCACAAGCAACAAAAGGAAAACTAGATAAATTGGACTTTACCAAGATTAAAAACATTTGTGTTTCAGTACACAATCAAGAAAGTGGAAAGACAGCCTATAGAATGGGAGAAAATATTTACAAATCACATATCTGATAAGGGATTTACATCCAGAATTTATAAAGAACTCTTACAACTCAAAATTTTAAAAAGACAACCCAGTTTTTTAAATGGTAAAGGATTTGAATAGACATTTCTCCAAAGAAGATGGCCATTTGGCCAAAACCACTTGAAAAGATGCTCAACATCATTAGCCATGAGGGAAATGCAAATGAAAACCACGAGTTACCACTTCATATCCAGTAGAATAGCTATCACCAAAAAGCCACCCAATAATGTTGCCAGGAATGTGGCAAAATTGGAATCCTCATGAACTCCTGGTGAGAATGTAAAATGGAGCAGCTATTTTGCACTTTGCAAAGCAGTCTGGAAGTTCCTCAAAAGAAATTAAACATAGAGTTACCATTTATCTACCAATTTACCCTAACAGGTATATCATTTTCTATTTAGTCTCTTCTTATGTTTACCTATATGCACATATCTATGCACAGAACAGTATTATCTGCTTTTTTTTCCAGATGGAGAAACTGAGTCCCAGATATAGCAACTTGTCTAAGAGAAACAGAAAAGAATGACCTGAGCAGTGTGCCCTTGATGACGGTATTGCTATGTTAAACAAGTTAACACATGCATGTAAAGCAGTTAGAACAGTGCCTGACATATGTAAGTGCTCAAAAAATGTAAAATATTATTAGACCATTATTATTTAGAAATAACTATGTTGTGCTCATTCCCACTTTTGGCCTTGCCTCATGCTGTTCTCCCACCTAGATTGCTCTTTTGCTTTGCTACCTATTGAAGTTTTTCCCTTGCTCCAGGTCCCTGCTCAAATCTCACCTTCTCCATGAATCTGCTGACCTCTCTCTTCTCTGAATCGTGTTGCATTCACAACGTTTCCACAGTTTAGCAGTCAGATGTTCTCACTGCTTTTGTTGTTGTTATTGACCTTGACTCCCCAACCAACTCTTATGCTGTATTAGTAAAATTATATACGAAACAAACAATAGTGTTCACATTTGTTAATTTTGAGTGATAGGTTGTTTTAGACTATGCTTGTCTGTAGTTAATATATTTTCCCAAATTAAAGAAAAAAATTGAGGACTTCGCTGATGGTCCAGTGGTTAAGACTTTGCCTTCCAATGCAGGGGGTGGGGTTCGATCTCTGGTCAGGGAGCTAAGATCCCACATGCCTCACGGGCAAAAACCAAAACATAAAACAGAAGCAATATTGTAACAAATTCATGAAAGACTTTTAAAATGGTCCACATCAAAAAATCTTAAAAGAAAAAAAATTTGAGCCAACCAGAAGCTATTGACCATTGAAATTATGAGACTCTCAGAGACTTCCCTAGCGGTCCAGTGGTTTAAGACTCCACGCTTCCACTGCAGCGGGCACGGGTTTGATCCCTGGTCGGGGAACTAAGATCCCACATGCCAGTGAGAATTTCAAAAAAAATTAAGAAAAAGTGAAACTTCAGCAAGAAACGTAGGCAACTGTCAGAATTATTTTACATCAGGAACAAATACTTGAGGGAGGATTTCTAAAGTGCATTATTCATTTCTAATGTTAAGTAGTCATATACTCAGGGAAGAAACATGACTTTTTCCCAGTAAGTAATGTGCAATAGCTGAATATTTGTTAAATGACATCTAGCTTTGTCCAACAAATCAGTGTAAGTCTCTCTGACAGTGGTTCTGGAGTGGGCCTAGGTTAGTATTTTTTTAAAGGTCACTAGGTGACTCTATTGCAGACATGTTGAGAACCATACTGCTGTGTGACATGATATCTTTAAATGACTAATACTGTAAACCTCAGTCAGAGTTGTGTTAGGAGCATAAAAAGAAATCAGGAAAGCATAGATTCTGACATCAGAGTACTGCCACAAGGCGGCGCTAAAAGCTCAAGGAAACCATAGTTTAAATTAAATCACATTAAGCTTCATGCTTGCTTAGTCTTCCTTACCAACTGTGCATACGCATATTGTTTGTAGAAGGAAACAGAATATTGGGGAGAGAGCTGATAAGGGGAATTTTAGCTAATAAGGAATCCTAGAAGGCAAATGAGAAAAAGGTAGAAAAGCAGGAAAACAAAACGAGAAACACCACTTAAAAGATCAAGCTTAAATATGACGCCCTTCCTCAATGCCGGAATTGTCTGTTCTCATAGCCATGCTTTTGTATGTTTATTCTAAAGGTTTTATATGCATTTAGAAGTCTCTAATAGTTCTGAAAATTGAGAGGAAAAATGTTTAAAAAATCAAAATAAGTGATGGGAAATGAATTAATGCAAATTCTTAAATATAGAATAATGAAATGTTTCTCCTTTTAATAAATATTTTAACTTAGCAAAACTATGTCTTCTAAATGAGTAAGTTGAGGTCCAAAATATCTAGCCTGCGAAACTCCGCACTGTCCTCGCTGCAGTTATCTGAAGACTTGCCACCCTGTTCCTCCTAGCCAGCTGGGCAGAGACACAAAGACACAGAGAAGCATTAGACAGGTTTACACCAATATGTTAATAGAGGTCATTTCAGGGATGGAGCAGGTGAGGCAGAATTATAGATGCTCTTTCTTTTCATTGTTGTTTGCCTATGTTTTCTTTTTAATTATTATTAAATATTTCAACTAGACAGAAAAGTACAGAGGATAATACAACAAACATTCAGGTACCTACCACCCAGCATTTTAACATAATAATATGATATATATATGTTTTTTTTTTAAGAAATGAAGCATTTCAAATACCCTCACCCCATATAGATAACACTGCTGCTAGCTCTTCCCTTCCCAGAAGTAAACACTTCCCTGAAATTTGATGTTTATTATGCCCATGCATGTTGTTATACTTTTACTACATATACTATGTATCCATAACATAATATACTATTTAAACTTTATATAGTGAACTCATCTCCTTATATGATTTTTATACTCTAAATTATGGTTTTGAGATTTATACATTTTAAGACAGATAGCTTCTGTTTATTTATTTTAGCTATAGTCATCTATTCTATGAATCTACAGAAATGTATACATCTATTTCCTGTCAGTGGGCATTGAGTTTATTTTCAGTTTTTTTCTTAAAATGATGCTGCAATAAAAACTTTCCATCATTGTCCTTGTGCATATATGAGTTGCACAAATTGACTAAAAGTTTCCAAATTTTTCTCCAGAGTTGCTGTTCCAGCTTGGCCTCCTGCTAGCAGTATGTGAGAGTCCCTGTTGTTCAGCTTCCTCACCAACAATGAAGGTTGTATCATCAGGATGACTAAATTAAGCCACAATAACCAAGAACCACCAGTGACTTAATTCAAAGGTTTGTTTCTTGCTGCAAGTGCAGTGCAGGTAAACAGTGAAGGGCCGTTCGTCGCAGTCACTCAGGGACCTGGGCTGAGAGGATCCATCCTGACACATGCTTCTGAGAGGCAGGGAGAAAGAACTAAAGGGCTCGCACTCTGGCTGTGAAAGTTTCTGCACAGAAGTGATGGACATCACTTCTGCTCACATTTAATTGGCCAAAACAAGACGTGATCACCTCAGAGCGTCCCCATTCCTACCTTTAGGGTCTGAATGTTTGTGAATGGTTACCAAGGTACTGATAGACTTTAATTTTTATTAGTCTAATGAGTATGAAATGGTGACTTGTTATTTTTATTTATATGCTGCTGATTATTACTGAGGTTGAGCATATATTCAGATGTTTATTGCCCAAGTATGTTTAGTCCTTTGAAAATTGCCTGTTGATATCCTTTGCCCATTTTTCTATTGAGTTTTAAAAGTCTGATTTTGTAGGATATGTTTATAATCTGGCTACTAATCCTTTATTGATTCTATGCACTATAAGTATCTTCTTCCAGACTGTGGCATTGCTTTCCACTTTGTTTAAGGTGCCTTTGTTTGTAGAATTTAATTTTAATGTCATATTTGACAGTTTTTTTCCCTTATGGTTAGTACTTTCTGAGTCTCATTTAAGAAATCCTTTCTTATTCAAATATTTACACCAATATTTACTTTCAAAAGTTTTAAAGTTTTGGGATTTCCCAGTTGGTGCAGTGGTTAAGAATCCGCCTGCCAATGCAGGGGACACAGGTTCGAGCCCTGGTCCAGGAAGATCCCACATGCCGCAGAGCAAGTATGCCCATGCGCCACAACTACTGAGCCTGCGCTCTAGAGCCTGCAAGCCACAACTCTTGAGCCCATGTGCTGCAACTACTGAAGCCCACGCACCTAGAGCCCGTGCTCTGCAACAAGAGAAGCCACTGCAATGAGAAGCCCGTGCACTGCAATGAAGAGTAGCCACCGCTGGCCGCAACTAGAGAAAGCCCGTGCGCAGCAACGAAGACCCAACACAGCCAAAAATAAATTTAAAAATTTTTTTAAAGTTTTAAAGTTTTGCCTTTTCATACTTATAACTTTAATCTATCTGGTATTGACTTCGTGTGTGATACAAAGTGGGGATCTGATTCTTTTTTCTTTTTTTTTGGTTTGTTTGTTTTTTTGGGGTTTTTTTTTTTTTTTTGCATTACACAGGCCTGTCACTGTTGTGGCCTCTCCCGTTGCGGAGCACAGGCTCCAGACGCGCAGGCTCAGTGGCCATGGCTCACGGGCCCAGCCACTCCGCGGCATGTGGGATCCTCCCAGACCGGGGCACGAACCTGTGTCCCCTGCATCGGCAGGTGGACTCTCAACCACTGTGCCACCAGGGAAGCCCTCTTTTTTCTTTTTTTTAATATTTATTTATTTGGTTGCACCGGGTCTTAGTTGTGGCTCACAGGCTCCTTTGTTGTGGCACGTGGGCTCCTTAGTTGCAGCAGGCAGTTTCCTTTAGTTGTGGCTCATGGGCTTCTTAGTTGTGGCATGCATGTGGGATCCAGTTCCCCAACCAGGGATTGAAACCTAGTTGATCCATTGGGAGCACAGAGTCTTCTTAACCACTGCACCACCAGTGAAGTCCCAGGATCTGATTCTTATTTTTTTCCATTTAAATATAAAATGATTTCAGCTTCATTCATACTTTCTTCCCTGACTTAGAACGCTGTCTGTCATGTAGTATCATGTTTCCATTTATGTGTAAGCTTTTCTGGGATCCTTAGTTTGTTCCATTGGTCTTTGTCTAATCCTGTGCTAGAACTACACCGTCTTAATTACTACAGCTTTCTTTTTTTAACTTTTTTTTTTAAATTTCTTTTTGGCTGCATTTGTTGCTGCACACAGGCTTTCTCTAGTTGCAGCGAGCCGGGGCTACTCTTCATTGTGGTGCACATGCTTCTCATTGCGGTGGCTTCTTTTGTTGTGGTGCACAGGCTCAGTAGTTGTGGTGCACGGGCTTAGTTGCTCCACGGCATGTGGGATCTTCCTGGACTAGGGATCGAACCTGTGTCGCCTGCATTGGCAGGTGGATTGTTAACCACTGTGCCACCGGGGAAGTCCCTACTATGGCTTTCTAAAGGCTTTTATATCTGATTAAGTCCAACTACCTTGTTCTATTTTTTCTTTTCTTTGTTTTTAAAATAAATTTATTTATTATTTATTTATTTTTGGCTCCATTGGGTCTTCGTTGCTGGATGCGGGCTTTCTCTAGTTGCGGTGAGCGGGGGCTACTCTTCATTGCGGTGCACAGGCTTCTCATTGCAGTGGCTTCTCTTGTTGTGGAGCACGGGCTCTAGGCATGCAGGCTTCAGTAGTTGTGGCATATGGACTCAGTAGCTGTGGCTCGCGAGCTCTAGAGCACAGGCTCAGTAGTTGTGGTGCACGGACTTAGTTGTTCCGTGGCATGTGGGATCTTCCCGGACAAGGGCTCGAACCCGTGTCCCCTGCATTGGCAGGGGAATTCTTAACCACTGCGCTACCAGGGAAGTCCCTTATTTTTTAAAAATAGTTTACCTGGTTTAAAAATTAAAGACTATAAAAAGATTGCATGTCAGGAAACGGAAACCATACTAGGTGTTGCAATAGATGGGTGTTAATATTAGAAATTGGTTAGGGACTTCACTGGTTGTCCAGTGGTTAGGACTCCACACTTCCACTGCAGGGGGCACGGGTTTGATCCCTGGTCTGGGAAGTAAGATCCCTCAAGCTGCTCAGCCAAAAAAGAAAGAAATTGATTATATAGGCAATGGAGGATTTAAAAAATGAAAAGAAGACATGGAGGTACTAGAGTAATTGTAGGTATAGCCATCACCCTTAAGGTTGAGGAAACAAAGTGAAGAAATTTCCTATTTATCATTTGTGCTTTTACTTGGTAAATGGTGTCTTTTGGCCATTCAGAGTTTTTATGTTTAGCTACTCAAATTTACCAATCTAGTCTTTCATGACTTTAGATTTTGAGTCACATGTAGAAAGGTCTTTCACATTCAAAGGCTATAAAGAAATTCTCCATGTTTTCTTCTAGAACTTGTGTGATTTTATTTTTCCCATTTAAGTATTTGATTCATTTGAAAGTTTTAATGGTATAATATGTGAACCATGGATGCAACTTTATTTTTCTTTCAGATGGCTACCCAGTTTCCAAGGTGTCAATAAGCACACATATTGGATAGAATTCTTTCCTCCACTAGTTTGAGATGCTGAATTTATTACACACTAAATTATGGTTTAAGGTAATTCTAACTGCAAATCCCAAAATGGCTCAAACACAATAGAAGTTTACCTTTCATTTGAATAAAATCCAAATAGGTGGGGCTTCCCTGCCAATGCAGGGGACATGGGTTCGAGCCCTGGTCTGGGAAGATCCCACATGCCACGGAGCAGCTAAGCTGGTGAGCCACAATTACTGAAGCCTGCAAGCCTAGAGCCCGTGCTCCGCAACAAGAGAAGCCACCGCAGTGAGAAGCCCGTGTACTGCAACAAAGAGTACTACTCCTGCTCGCTGCAACTAGAGAAAGCCCACGCACAGCAACAAAGACCCAATGCAGCCAAAAATAAATAAATAAATAAATAGTTTATTTTGTTAAAAACATATATATTCACTATTTTACTTAGCAATATATCCATATTAGTTCAACAACAAACACCTTTATTTATTTTTGCAAAAAGAAACAGAAGTCAACCAAAAAATAACAAAACTGGTTATCTATGGGCAGCAGGAATGAGGTAGAGGGGTTAGGGTTGGAGAAGCTAGGCTTTACCTAGTTTTTAAAGCTAGGCTTTACCTAACTCTTTACCTAGTTTTTATTTTTTTAAAACTTTATTTTAAAATCATTATATTGTAGGAAAAAATGGAGCACAAGAGGATGGTCTTGTCCCAGGTCTTGAGTGAGTCCCTGGGACCAGCCACCAAGTGAGGGTCCTTCACTTCATGCAGAAAAGAATTCAAGAGCAGGCCATAGTAAAGTGAAAGCAGGTTTATTTAGAGAGAGAACACACTTCACAGAGTTTGGACCATCTCAGAAGGTGAGAGCGGCCTCAAGGTGTGTGGATGATTAGTTTTCATGGACTGGGTAATTTCACAGGTTAACAAGTGGCAGGAATTTCTAACTATCTTGGAGAAGGAGTGGGGATTTCCAGGAATTGGGGCACCACCCACTTTTTGGCCTTTTATGGTTGGCCTCAGAACTGTCATGGCACCTGTGGGTGTGTCCTTTAGCGTATGCTAATATGTTACAGTGAGTGTATAATGAGGCTCCAGGTCTATTGGCAGTCGAATCTTCTACCATCTTGGGCCTAGTAGGTTCTAACCGGTTTTCGTGGTATCCTGTTCTTAGTGGTTGTGCCCTGCCCTCTTCCTTCCTGTCTCAATTATAGATTCACTGGGTACTGTAATGTAGCCAAACTGACACATAAAATGATTAAGCGGGGATGAAATAGGAAGCATGAGAGTCAAGAGCTGTTTAGGAAATAAAATCAACAAAACTTGGAAATTGAGTTATGAAATGGTAGGACAGGGGTGGAAAATTGAGGATAATCTCAAGATTGTTTTCTTGGAAGAGCCGCTGGCTGAAACGAGAAATTAAAATAGAAGAGCAGACTTGGATTGGGGCATCTGGTAGAATTGTGCCCAGCTTCTTGTCATTCACACTGAAACAAACATTCTAGGAGAGAGCCCCACCCAGGAGTTGTCAGCTACCTAGAAGTCAATTCATTGTATGCAGAATAACTCAGCTAAACCACCGAGAAGCCACTGTGTATAGGAAAGTGCCATTACACATTTTGAATATAAATTCGTAAACTTTCAGCATATAAACTAAGGTTTAAAAAAGAAGTACATAGATAAAATGACAAGAGATTCTCCTCATTGTTTGGGAAGGAGACGAGAAACAAATAATTGCAAAGTTGTTTTCCCCTAAACTGCATACACTTCACTTTAGGCTGTCATGATTATATGACATATGTATTACATTATTGTGTTTTTGTCAAACAACAAGAACTTGAACTTAGCCCTTTTTTGCTGCAGAAAGTGTCCTTTTAGTGACTTTTAAAAATTGAGTGGTATTTTATAATGAACTTAACAATGTAAAAATGGGATTTGGTTCCCAAGCTATTTTTGTACTTTGCCCTCAAATAACTGACTAGGAAAAAATTAAACTGACTAAAAAGGAACTAGAAGAGTCTTCCACTACCTTAGCTAGGAATGGACTACAAAAGTTTTTTCTCAATTGCACAATTGCACAATTGTTCAGAGTAAAGCACATAGAGCCCTTAGCATTCAATGCATTTTCTTTATATCTCTAAAGTTCCTTAAATATTTAACCATATATATCAGGAAAAGGACAATTGGAGAGTAGAAGTTCAACTGCAGCCTTTTTGTATCAATGACATGTACATAAAAGATTCAGAGATGACCCAGACAGATCTCTGTGTGAGCTGTGTATATATGATAGTGCTACCATATTTCTCATATTTAATGATATTCTACTTTTGGCATTTTAGTGTATGTATACAAAAATGGGTTTAATAACCATGGTTCTGATTTGTCTTATATTAATAATTTCTTAAAATTCTTGTATGTGCTTTTTACAATAAAAAGTAAAAGTAAGTGATGCCAAAAAAAAAAAAGAATAAAAAAACAAGGTGTATCTATATTGTAGTGAAATTCACAATGCCTCAGGTAAAGAGAAGACTCTAAAACCTTCCACAGAGGGAAAAAACCAAGCCGTAGTCAAATTACAGGGAGTTGAGATGACATTGTATTCTCAAGAGCAACATGGGAAAGTAGAGGACAATGGAGCAAGGCAAAGAAGACAATCGAAAACGCTTTGAATCTTGAATTCTGTGCCTAAACTATCAGGTATGAGAGCAGAGTGGAGAGACCTTTAGTTAATCAATGACTCAGGAAGTTTACCTTCCATACATACTTTCTCAGGAGGTTATTTGTGTATGTAATACACCAACAAAAGGAAAAGAAGGTGTGGTTACCCAAAAAACAAGGGACCCAACAGAGGAGAGACATGAAGAGGACCTTCTTTCAGTCATGCACTGGAACCAGAGAAGAAAGTACAATCAGAGAAAAGTCTTTGGCTCTTCAGTGAACAGTATTTACACAATCATAGTAATGTAAACATTGTTTTTTGGTTTTCCACTTTTAGAATCAACATATGTGGGAAGGGGGCAGGGTCGTCCCTACAGTCCCTTTGTTCATCGCTCACCCTTCTCTCCTACTCCATTCAAGCTATACCTTGGTCTCTACTGGGCCACACAGACGGTGATCAGATGACGATGTGAATCCATCTCAGTGACTGCTGAGGTTGAGAGGAAGCCAGTGATTAGATAAATGAATTATGTGTCCAGGGAAGCCAGCAGTGGGATGGATGTGATTCAAAGGAGTGAGGGGACTGTGAGCGGAGGTTTGAACTGGTTATAATTGGATTTATAAAAATCAAATCCCTGAATGTGGTGAAATAAATTCATTAATCCATTAAATATAACATATATTCTTTTAACTTTCCTATACATTGGAAAACAGAGCTATCTAAAGAAATCTTTAAAGATTATTCAATGAGATTAAGGAGTGTTATGTGGAAGATAATGTTGGTTGCTTACCCAGCAGCCATTCCCTTCTTTCTTTGCTAATAGAATTCCAATTTTGTTCAGGTATTAAGTGGTAAAATGCTTGTAAAGGAAGCTGACCCTTTACTAGCCCCAGAAGATGAATTTTGATTAGTCCAGCCTAGTAATGGTGATTCAAATTCCCTTGCCAGTGATTCATTTAAGGAGGAGCATGTCTGTGATTATGGATAATGGGAGGTGAGGAAAAGTCTGTTGTAGCGCTTCTGGGAAATTTTCCCTGATGTTTAAAAATAGGCACGAGTAAGGGATGTACTCTTCTTCCCTTTCAGGCCTTTGGATGTTGTATTGTCAGAACATTAAGCTTGGAGTTGCTGAAACCGTATTGCAGTCATGAGGAGAGCCAAGAGAGGAGGACAAAGCTGCCATGCTGAGAGACGGAAGAGGGGAACAATTTAATGAAAGTCTGGGGCTGGTGATTAACACTTTGGCTAAACTACCTCAGAACATTTTGTGAGAACATGCTGGGTTTTTTTTATTGTTTCCGACAGTTGAGTTAGATTTCCTGTTACTTGCAAGCAAATGCATCCTAACAGAGCCTAAAGAATTCTAGCGGGGGAAGAAAAAGTTCTAGGGAATTCTGGCCAAGATAGTAAATATATTTTTTTAAAGTGATTTCTAACTTCCCTGGTGGCTCAGTGGTTAAGAATCCGCCTGCCAGTGCAGAGGACACAGGTTCATGCCCTGGTCCGGAAGATCCCACATGCCACAGAGCAACTAAGCCTGTGCACCACAGCTACTGAGCCAGCGCTCTAGAGCCCGCGAGCCACCACTACTGAGCCCATATGCCACAACTACTGAAGCCCATGCGCCTAGAGCCCATGCTCCGCAATAAGAGAAGCCACCGCATTGAGAAGCCCTCGCACTGCAAGGAATAGTAGCCCCTTCTTGCCACAGGTAGAGAAAGCCTGCACACAGCAACGAAGACCCAACGCAGCCAAAAATGAATGAATTAATTTTTTAAAGTGATTTCTGAAACCAATTGAATTAATCTTTCTTTAAAAAAACAGTTTAGGGGGCTTCCCTGTTGGCGCAGTGGTTGGGAGTCCGCCTGCCGATGCAGGGGACACGGGTTCGTGCCCCAGTCCGGGAAGATCCCACATGCCGCAGAGTGGCTGGGCCCGTGAGCCATGGCCACTGAGATTGCGCGTCCAGAGCCTGCGCTCCGCAACGGGAGAGGCCACAACAGTGAGAGGCCCGCGTACCAAAAACAAAAAGAAATATAATGAGGCTTAAGGTGATTAAATGCCTGTGGTGACTCTGCTAGAATGTACCAGAAATGGGGTTAAAAAAATATATATATATATCATTGATTCGATGCTCAAATTATCCCAGACTTGGCCAGTGGGAGCCCCTTCAAACCAGATCCTGAGTCCTCTTGGCATCTCTCCATCATTTATTTTTTATCACTTCCATACTTCTCAGCACAATGAGATGTTCCAAGCTCAACCTGTATTTTCCCTGTTCCTCTCTGGAATCAGCTATTTATTCAAGGAACACTGGTTCCTTTTAGTGACGATGTTATTTAGAAACCAACATCTAGGTCCTAGATATACTCTACTAGGATATTTCTACTTCCAGTCCCACTCTGTGGTCAGACCTAGGAAGTGTAAGTATATACCTTCCTTCTATATTTATTTCTATAACTATCCACCTGTATTGTAAACTATTATTTCACATAGATAATTCCAAACCCAGTTCAATAACACGGGATTCATCTAATTTTCTCCCTTTTTGTTTTTGTTTCTTGTTAGAAATCTGGCTACCATTATCTGAAATATATATATATTTTTAAATATTTTATTTTATTTAGTTATTTTGGCTGCGCTGGGTCTTAGTTGTGGCACGCGGGATCTTTGCTGTGGCATGCAGGATCTTTTAGTTGCAGCATGCGGACTCTTAGTTGCAGCATGCAGACTCTTAGTTATGTCATGTGGACTCTTAGTTGTGGCATTGGGCTCCTTAGTTGTGGCACGTGGGCTTAGTTGTGGCACGTGAGCTTCTTAGTTGCAGCATGTAGACTTCTTAGTTGTGGCACGTGGGCTTAGTTGTGGCATGTGAGCTTCTTAGTTGCAGCATGTAGACTTCTTAGTTGTGGCACGTGGGCTTCTTAGTTGCGGCATGTGGAATTCTTAGTTGAGGCATGCAGACTCTTAGTTGCGACATGCCTGCAGGATCTAGTTCCCCCACCAGGGATTGAACCTGGGTCCCCTGCATTGGGAGTGTGGAGTCTTACCTACTAGACCACCAGAGAAGTCCCTGAAATATTTTTTATTATGTGTTGAATCCTCTGTATGAGCCAATCTCCTGCCCCTGCTGCTGCCGCTCTCTCCAATGCTCTCCTCACAATGGGTTGCCATTAACTGCTACCATAGAGTTACCCCTGTTGCCCTGCTCTGATATCATCCTTATATGGGCTACCATTACGTTCTCACTTGTGAAATCAATCAATTCTGAAAATAAATAGCAGAGGATCCTTCTCTTTGCTAATAAACAAATACCATGTGAAATCAAGAAATTACTCAAGTTTATTTAACTTTTATTTATTTTATTTATTTTTGGCTGCGTTGGGTCTTCGTTGCTGTATGCGGGCTTTCTCTAGTTGTGGCTAGGGGGGGCTACTCTTCGTTGCAGTATGCGGGATTATCATTGCAGTGGCATCTCTTGTTGTGGAGCACGGGCTCTAGGCTCGCGGGCTCAGTAGCTGTGGTGCATGCGCTCTAGAGTGCAGGCTCAGTATTTGTGGCCCACGGGCTTAGTTGCTCTGCGGCATGTGGGATCTTCCTGGACCAGGGGTTGAACCCATGTTCCCTGCATTGGCAGATGGATTCTTAATCACTGTGCCACCAGGGAAGTCCCTATTTAACTTTTTAATATTTGAATGGTGGTATTCAAAAAAGTATCCAGTCTAAAAGCACTGTTTGCTTAAAAATATATTTAAAATATCTTGAACATGCAATAACAGGAGTGAATCACAAAAATATTATGCCATGCAAAAACAAAAAACAAACCCAGGTACGAAAGAGGTCTTTACATACTGTGTTTTACATACTGTGTTCACTTTGGCACCATGTATACTAAAACTGGAACTATACAGGAAAGATTAGCATGACCTTTGCACAAAGATGACACAAATTTATGAAGCATTCCATACTTTTTTGTTATACATATGTTACCATGATAAAAAATAGTAAACTAGAAAGAGTATATACTGTATCATTCCGTTTACATGAAATTCTAGGATAGGAAAAACGGTATCTATAGTAACAAATAGCAGATCAGTGGTTGCCTAGGGCAGGGGGATTCACTGCAGAGAGGCATGAGGGGGAACTATGATGGAAATGGAAATTCCATTTTGGGGTGATGGAAATGGTTTATAACTTGACAATAGTATAAATTTGTCAAAACACTTGAAACTGCATACTTGAAATGCATTTCATTATATGTAAATCATATTTCAACAAAATTGATTTTTAAGAAAAATATTGAAATTATAGAATTCTAAAGAGCTGGAAAGGATCAAAGTGTCTTCTGCTTTTTCAGATGATAAAAACTGAGCTCTAAAGAGGCTAAAGTCATTAGGCCAACCAGTTGGTTGCAAAATTAGGATAGACTTAAGTTTCCAAACTTCAACTAGTTCAGTATCTTTCCATACCTGTCTCTTCTTTCTTGACGTGCCAGGGTGCCTGACCAGAAAAGTACTCTGCAAAAGATCAAATTTGTGCTTTTCCTTTCTTTCAGGTCACAGGCTAGGGTAGAGAATGACAGAGCAAAGCCTTACTTAGAAGGAAAGGCAAACAGTAGGGAGCTCTGAATGTCCTGGGAGAAGGGCATAGCAAGACTTTCTGTGTCTTGATATAAACAAAATAAACAAAAAACTGCCTCATTTTTTGGGAAGTGGTGCTTGCTGGAGGGAAAGGGAGAAATGTGGTTCTGGAACCTTGATACATTGAGTCATCCTGACCCAACCCTCCTGTGGCTGTGTGTGAGCTTCTCTGGCTGATTGTTAAGAGTGGGCCCTTGGGAGGCCAAATGTAGAACATCCTTGGCAAACTTAACTTGTCTTCCTTCAGAGAGTTCGACCTCATAGCAGGAATATAGACAGGCAAGGGCGTCATCCACAAGCAGTGGACAAGCACTGCCTTTTGGATTGAGGGGGACCAGTTTCCAAAAGTGACAATGTGAGATAATGAGAAACTATGGCATTAGCCAATTGATCAGACTCCAATTGAGAACAGAACCTGCTATAGACTGAATAAGTTATCTCTTGGGGTATCTGGGCAATTTATGGGGGAGTGTTCTACAAGTGGGACATAATGGGCTTCCTGCTAAAAGGGCTTTTGGGTAATTAAGCAATTGTTTGGAAAAAATAAAAGCATTGCAAATATATGTGTATTTGAGTTTATGGAACAGGTTATACTAATTTTATTGGAAATGTTAATTCATCCAGGCAGCAATATTTATTGAGCATACACTTACTATGTGTCTGCACTGTGCTAAGAACTAGGGATACTGGCTATACTCCTAGAGTTTAGAGGGTATAGATAAGATGCTTCACAAAATAGACTGCTATGCAGTGGGGAGCATGGGTTCTAATGGGATTCAGAGAATAGACCCCTAATCTAGTCTTCAGATGAGGAGAAAGGAGATCAGGAGGTGCCTCTCCAAAGAAAGTAACATTTTAGGCGTAGAGCTGAAGTAGAGGCTATCCACATGAAGGGGATGACATTGTTCTAGGAAGGTGGAGACAGCATAAACAAGGCCCTGGAGATAAGAGGATGTGAATCTTTCAGGATAAAAGGCAAGTGTAATAGTTTGATGTGCCTGCAATAGAGTCAAGGTAGCAGGAAAAGATGTGGGATGAAGCTCTGGAGGCATAGGCTTTGATCCTAAGGGCAATGATGAACCACTGAAGGGTGTTAAACAGGGCAGTGGCATGATTAAAATGTCTAGAATATTTTCCCTGGTTACAGTGTAAACAATGGACCAAAGAGAGGCATGATTTACCTGGTGACCATTAAGAGACTTGGAGTAAGTGAGAATGATGGAGGGAAATAGATTTGAGTAAGGAGATACAAGTTTTCAGGACTTGATTGGGTTTTAGGGATGAAGGAAGAGAAAGAAAAGTACAGGATGATGCACTGTTTCTGACAGATGATACATCTGAGTAATTATAACATCTTTGTGCATATATATGGAGAAAAATGCTCAAGGCAACCCTTGCTATCCAAACTCGGGAACTTGAGATTCAAGTAATCTTTTGGATAATTTCTTGGCTATCTAAACTCCTGCTATTGGCTAGTTGAAACTCAGGAACAAATAGATTTGGATAACAAGATTTCTTTGGATTCCCTACCTAAAGCCAAGAACTGAAACTCAGGATTTAGATAGTAGTGTATTTGAAGTATATTTTTGGTTTTGTTTTTAAAGAAAGTTTTGTTTTTCCCTGTTCCTTGCCATATAGGTTCAATATTTTAGATAAAAAGAATTCTATATCATGAGATATGACGTTTATATTTTAATAAGTTGGTATTTAGGAGAGAGCCCCAAGACGTATGGTATCAAATGTATTCATATGACAAAATTAAAGTTTTAAATATGAGTAGCTCTATTTTTTAGTATTTTTTAAAATTTTTTAATTAATTAATTTTTTTAGTTATTTTATTTTTGGCTGTGTTGGGTCTTCGTTACTGTGCCTGGGCTTTCTCTAGTTGCAGCGAGTGGGGGCTACTCTCTGTTGTGGTGCTTGGGCTTCTCATTGCAGTGGCTTCTCTTGTTGCAGAGCACAGGCTCCAGGCGCACGGGCTCAGTAGTTGAGGCTTGCAGGCTCTAAAGTTCAGGCTCAGTAGTTGTGGCACACGGGCTTAGTTGCTCTGTGGCATGTGGGATCTTCCCAGACCAGGGCTCGAACCCATGTCCCCTGCATTGGCAGGGGGATTCTTAACCACTGCGCCACCAGGGAAGCCCTATTTTTTAGTATTTTAGTTTTACATAGTAGGCTTGTTAAGAACTAAGGAAATATATTTGCTATCAAGTGATCAATTTGACAAATATCTATTATCTTTACACAAACCAATACAATTTTTAAAATATTCACCATTCTAAGATTTCAATGAAGAAAACAAAACAAATTTGATTTTAGGAACAAAGCACTTTTAGCAGAGTTTTAAAATAAAAATTTCTTCCGTATTCACTTCTGGTATAACAAGGACTTTTATCATTATTTGACTTATATGACTGCCATATTTTTTCTCAAGTTGACATAAAACGTGTGAAAATATACAAAAAAAGGCAGTGACGATCCTCTAGTATTCCAGCATAGTCTTTCAGAGTCAGAGGTGACAATATATATCAAACGTTAAGGACTTTTTGAGATTTGTAAGGGGATTTCAAAATGTTGAAAATATGAGTGAAAACTGTGATAGTATTTATATGGGATTGGATAATAGGAAAAATATTTTAATTTTAATGTTTTCTCTCTTGGTTAGAATTCTTTGAGTGATAGATCACAAGTTCCCTTCCATAAAGCAAAAGCATACGTTTTTCCACAGACTACCAAACACATTTGGACATCTAGGTTGTAAATGTAGATTTCAGATAAGATTATACTTACGTATAATGTGGTCTGTCTCCTACTTCTCCACATCTCCTAAACACTCACTTCTCACAACACCTAGCCCTCTCAGCTGATGCCCCATCTCATTCAATTTTTTACTGGAAAAAAAAAAGGGGGGAGACTATCTCATCTCCTTCCACCATATCTATCAATTTACCTATACTTCCAGCCACCTTCTCCTTGACTCCTGTATCAAAATTGACCAATCACTCTGCTTCTGCCCTGGATCCTTTTGGCTCTCACTGGCCTAGAACTTCACTCCCCTCTCCTACATCAGCTCTATCAGGACATACCACCCCAAAATATGTCACTTTGGCATATTGATTATTTTGAGCCAAGGGCACTTAAGAAACAGCAGATGCAGGAAGGGCTCTCTGGCCTCCTTTTCTCTACCTAAAAAACACCATAAAATTTCGCATGAGAAAGATGTCCTTCCTGTACCAGGAAGAGAAGAAAACCTTTATCACCATAGACTGGGAATCAATGCTGAATAGATCTCTACAAACAAAATTACTAAAATAACTCATCTGTTTTGCCCTGCTCCAATATATCTCGAAGCCACTTTCCTTTAATTTACTGCACCAGCCCAAACCCCTTTATCTTGTCATTTCTTCACAAGTTTATGGTGTCTTCGTCTAAAAGGTATAAAAGCTTTCTAATCTAGTCAATTCTTCGGGCCTTCAGTCTCTTGTAAAGGCCCCATGTACATGTAAAAATTTAATAAAACTTGTATGCCTTTCTCCTGCTCATCTGTCCTAATGTTAGCTTAATTCTGAAGCCCACCTGGAGACCCTAAGAGGGTAGAGAAGAATTTTTCCCCTCCTCCACTCCCATCAGCTTCAAAACGTGCCTCATCTCATACTTTATATCATCCCTCTTGACCCAATATTTACCCTTCAGCCACTATCCCATTTCTCCATTCTCCCTCAAAGCAGAACCTGAAAGAATTTTTCCTCAGTAGTGGTCTTCAAATTTTTTTGCTTAGAACACTCTAGAAGAATTTTGTAAAGCTGTGTACCCCCTTGGCACGTTATTAGTTTAACGTTTAAATTTTTCACATTGTTTAGATAGTTGCAAAGGCCGTAATTTCCAGAATATTGTAAATATTGGTGCTTTAACACTGCCACATCAGTCTTTAAAATATATCAGTAAATCTAAATATGATATTCATCATTCACTAAACAACCAAAAACAATTTAAAAAACTCGTCTTTAGCACAGAAATTTTACATCATTCCTTTTTTTAAATTTAACTCCTAGTTCTAATTCACTTTCTTCACAGAATTTTATCCTAATGTAACATATCTTATGCTTCAAAGTCTTCTATTGATTACCTATCATACTTTTTTGAAAAAAAGTATATGAAATTAAAATGTTTACATTTTTCCGGTGACCAGAAGTCTCTAAAAGTTAAAGTGTCTTGTGGATTTGTTGTAATTATTAAAACATAACAGATCAAAATCACATTGAAGTAAAATTTTATTGGAAATGCTATCTTAAGTGAAATGAGTAGATTTTTTTGATTGGCTTATATTTCTCTCTCTCTCTCTCTTTTAAAAAAATTTTTTTTTGGTTGCATGGCTTGCGGGATTTTAGTTCCCCAACCAGGGATCAAACCCAGGCCCTTGGCAGTGAAAGCGAAAGCGCGGAGTCCTAAACACTGGATTGCCAGAGAATTCCGATTGGCTTATACTTTTGAGGATACCTTACTGCTCAGAATGATGCGGCTCAGCATCAATTAAATTCCAATTTTTCATTTTTATGTGATAAGAAACTTGTTCACATTAGTAAGCAGACAGAAATAGAAGAAAATCTGTTGCAGCAATATCAGTCATTTCTTTGGACTCCTAAATTAATGCCCCAAATGACTCTGTGTACTATTATCACATTATCATCTATCATCATCTTCAATTTTGTTGAAAGGATATGAAAACACCCAACATTCAAAATAATTTATTGGAGTTACTGCTTTCTCAACTCAATGTCAATGTTGTGAATTGTCCCTCTGCTTGTCATCCCTGGACATTTTGCAGCCTGGGGCAACATGCCATTGTTATACAAGGAGGAAATGTATGCCTTTCTTTTGGAAAAAGGGAAAACTGACTGAGGAAGCTGAAGTGGGAAAGGGGAACCTGTGCCCACAACACAGGCCTGCTCTTAAGAAAAGTGTTTTTAGGAGAATGCAATTTTAGAAAAGAGTTTATATGAAATTGAGGACCTGAAAATTAGTCCCTTGGAAAGTCTTTGTGTGCCCTAGTTTGAAGACCACTGGTATACACATGCTTTTTCTACTGACTCCTATTCTCTCTTAAAATCCACCCTAACTGCACCTCTGACCCCGCAATGCCATTGAAAATACTTTTACAAAGGCCATCAACAATATCCACATTGCTAAGTCCAAATAAACATCAAGAGTAAGAAGTAGTTATAAGCTTCAGGAAAAGATAAAAAGAAATTCTAATGCAGAAATCTGACCCAAAGTTGCTATTAAAGAATTTACTCTCACAGTGGTCGAACACAGTGCACCTATTTTATAACTAACTTTATAAATAAAGACCAGGACACGGGATACTTCAGTTTAGGGACAGGTCTCCTGATCCAACTGGCTCCAAGCAGGAGCGCCATAGTTGTGCAAAGCTGCATTTATGCAGCCATGGCTCTGGTCCATTTTCTGAAATAAGCTGGCCCATTAGAGCTTTGATGAAGTATCTCACCAGTCATTGGCAGCTTCTGAAATGGTAGGAAAACCTGCGTGTTTTGAAGAAACATTTGGCTCAGCCATCGCTATCTCACCCTCTTAGCAGGTACTATCTGACATTTCAAACTATTATTTAGAAAGGGAAATTTAAGATATTAAGGTAATGTTTGGCAGGACTCACTAACAAAAAATTCACTGGTCCCTAAACAAACTTCTCTCTTTAGGCCACATATAACCAGGTATTGAACACAAGATGTTTTGCGGGGAGGGGAGAGTGGAGCCAACATTACAGCTTCTTATTGGGGAAAACAGTCCTCAGGCATCCAGAACCGCCTCTCCAGAATTCAGTTTAAAAACCTTGGGCATTACCTCTAGAGCTTTCAAAAAGCCTCACAAAATGCAGACACGTGACTGGTGCAGCATTCTTTTTGGAGTCGATAGTATCCTTCGATAAGGTTTAATTCTCCATCGCGTCAACCAAACGGGGAAAATCAGAGCATCTTTTTCTCCGTGAATAATAGATTTTTTTCCCCCAGCCTTTTCTATCTAGGAGCCTCTTCTCTCTCCGCCCCGCCCCTCTCTGTCGCAGTCTATGGAACATTAAAAGTATATAGCTTACTATTAGACTCCTGACACGCTTGAAAGTCATTTATCATCTACTTCCTCCTCAATATAAAGCATCAATTTGAAAGACTCGCTGTAGACACTGTTTAGAGAGGGGCGGTGATGAATACCCGCTGATGTAATGCAGTGGGGTTTTTGTTTGTTTAAGAGCCACAGGAAGAAGCCTGGTTTTGTAGTGGAATTCCTTCTTCAAATCAGGGATGATGTTTCGGGACATTTTCCGACAGCAGGGGTCCACGCGAGGCTCGCAGCGCCAGCAATCCGTAGCAGCAAACGCCTTCAGTTCTTTGTGGGAAATCTCCCAGGAAGTCAGGTTTAGGAGCATGCGCACACAGATTTTGCGTTGGAAGCAGGGGAGCATGCGCAACAGATGTACGGATTCCGGCGAGACTCTTCCGAGCATGCGTCATCGGGTCTGGCGCCTGTCGCAGTGGTGAGAGACTCCTTGCGGATTCCCGTCCCCACCGCCACCGTGGCCGGATTCCAGGCTCGTGGCAGAAAGGCTGGTGGTATATTCGTTTTTATGACTGAAGTTTTAACATCTTTTTTTCCTTCTTAAATCATTTTTTCCCAAATACAAATATATACTGAGTACGCCTTGTAAAATATCTAACAATTTACGTTCAACAACCCACTAGAGGGCCTCCCTGGTGGCGCAGTGGTTGAGAGTCCGTCTGCCGATGCAGGGGATACGGGTTCGTGCCCCGGTCTGGGAGGATCCCATATGCCGCGGAGCGGCTGGGCCCGTGAGCCATGGCCGCTGGGCCTGCGCATCCGGAGCCTGTGCTCCGCAACGGGAGAGGCCACAACAGTGAGAGGCCCGCGTACCGCAAAAAGAAAAAAAAAAACAAAAAAAAACAACCCACTAGAAAAATAGGCAAAGGACTGGAGAACAAAGACTTCACAGAAAAATAATTACAAATACGCTTTAAACATACAAAAAGATGCTTAGCATCAGTTGTGATAAGAGAAGGCAAATTACACTGAGATACTCTTTTTCACTCATTGGAATGGCAAACATTGAAAGGTTTGGCGATATACTGTACTCTGTAGGGGTATATGGGGAAACGAGCGCTGCCTCACAGTGCAGATGGGAGAGCAGAGTGTCGCAACCCTTCGTGGTTATCAAACCACAGATGCGTTTACACTTTGATCCAACAATCCCAATTTGGGGAATTGTTCCTATAGATACACTTGCTTCCATATGAAATGACATATGAAGTTGTTTATTGTAATTAGCAAAAGGTTGGAAACTACTCAAGTATCCATCAGAGGACCAGTTTTGAAAACAGTAGTACAGGGACTTCCCTGGTGGCTCAGTGGTTAAGAATCCGCCTGCCAATGCAGGGGACAGGGGTTCAATCCTTGGTCCGGGAAGAACCCGCAAGCCGCGGAGCAACTAAGCCCATGCGCCACAACTACTGAGCCTGTGAGCCTAGAGCCCGTGTGGCACAACTACTGAAGCCTGCGCGCCTACAGCCCGTGCTCCGCAACAAGAGAAGCCACCACAATGAGAAGCCCGTGCACCTCAACAAAGAGTAACCCCCGCTCGCCACAACTAGAGAAAGCCCGCGGGCAGCAGCAAAGACCCAATGCAGCCATAAATAAATAAATAAATAGATAGTACATATACACAGTGGAGCATTATGCAGCTGTGAGAAAGAATGTGGAAGTTTCTTATTTACTGATAAGGAAAGATCTTTAGGATATCTTGCTAAGTAAAAAGCCCAGGTACATATCTGGGCTTTTTACTTCGCAAGTAAGTTAGATATGCCTTTTGTGTAGGAAAGGAGAATAAGATTCTATGACCCTTTCTTTTTTCCACATAAATTCTGGAAAGATACATAAGAAACGAATAATCATGATTTCCTGTGGGGTGGAGGGGAAGACAGAGACAGGGTGAGGGACTTCTCAGTGTATGCATTATAATGTATTGCTTTTTGAACCATGTGAATGTTATCCATTAGAAACAAAAATGAAATTATAGTAACTTTTTTTAATGCAGAAATATGTAACATAAAAAAAGAAAACTCCCCTTCTAAAGGTAACTACTTTTTTTTTTTTAATGTTGGGGGTAGGAGTTTTAATTAATTTATTTTTGCTGTGTTGGGTCTTCGTTTCTGTGCGAGGACTTTCTCTAGTTGTGACAAGCGGGGGCCACTCTTCATCGCGGTGTGCAGGCCTCTCACTGTCACGGCCTCTCTTGTTGCAGAGCACAGGCTTCAGACGCGCAGGCTCAGTAGTTGTGGCTCGCGGGCCTAGTTGCTCCGCGGCATGTGGGATCCTCCCAGACCAGGGCTCGAACCTGTGTCCCCTGCATTAGCAGGCAGATTCTCAACCACTGCGCCACCAGGGAAGCCCTAAAGGTAACTACTTTTAATAGATAGGTGTATGTTCTTCCAACATCTTACTTGCTTTAATCTTAAAAGTATTTTTAAAAATTTAATTATGATGTATGCTATTTACATCCTTCCGAAATATGCAGGGAAGAGTTTTTAAAACCAATAGCTCTAGGTCTGTTATATGTTTAAATTTATGCACCATTTATGTTTGTTAGTCATTTGGATATCCTGTTGTGTGAAGTGCTCATTCAAGTCTTTCACCCATTTTCTATTAGGTTGTCTTTTTCTTATTTGGAGTAGTTCTTTATACATTCTGAATATATTTCCTTTGTACATGAACACTTTTTGGCTTGTCTTTTCACTTTAAATATTTTGATGAACAGAAGGTTTTAATTTTAACGTGGTTCAATTATCAATTTTTTTAGATAAGTGGTACTTTTTCTTTGGTCCTGTTTAAACAATCTGCTGTTAAACATATTTACTGAGCTCTTAATTTCTGGGGTTTTTTTGGGGGGGTGTTTGTTTTAGTTCTATAATTTCATTTATTTCTTTTAGTTTTCAGTGCTCTGTGCCAAAGTTGTCTTTTTTTGGAACATATTAAGAATTGCTATTTTAAAATCTATATCTGATAATTCCCCTTGCTGGTTCCCCTTTGGATCTTTTTTTTTTCCCCTTGATTTTCAAATATATCAACTTGTCTCCTTGTATGCCAGGCTATTTTTTTTGAAATGTGGTCATTGTCTATGAAAAGTTATAGAGATAATTTGAAGCCTAAAATAGTGCCCTTTCCCTCAAGAGAGAATTCATGTTTCCTTCTGACAGATGGCTAGGAACACTGTCAATCTCAGAACAACTTAATCTGTTCCAAAATTGAGATAATTCAGAATTGGGCTTTAGTGCTTATGAGAGCCTGTTCAACCTACTCCTCTAGTGTGACCCTTTGCATCCCAACCCAAAGCCTGAGGACTTGCCCTAAATCATGTTCCCCAACCCCATGAGTCTGTACAAAGCTCTGTCCAGCTTCTCACCTGCATCTTCTGAAATTGGAAGATTGGCAGAGCCCCAAATACTGAACTCAGCTACCTAGCTTTCCATCTTTCTGTTTTCTCCTGAATCTTGGCGTGTAATTCTTCATGGCCTTATTTGCTCTCATATGCTTTAAAATAGATATTTTTTAACAGATACTTTTAAATATTTTATCTGGCTTTTCCAGTTGTCCTCTAGGAAAATTGATCTAAATTGCCTATTCTGCAGAACTTTTTTTATAACTTAAAAAAAAGTTTCAAAGCTTCTTTAAAGAGAAAAAAAGTCTTTAGTTTTATGTTCTTTTTTTTGCATTTTTAGAGTAAGATTGTGTCTTGGAGCTTTATTGACATGGTGAGTTTAAAAATAATTTAAAATATTTTACAGCTGATTTTCAGACAGACTTTTTAAAAGCTATGATTGTCCTTTAAATCAGAAGCTCTCAGGACTGAAGGGCTGTGTGTTGAGGTCATGGGTAATGGAGTCAGAGTTGGAAGTGGAGGGTAAATGGACTACCTTAGACAGAGCCTATTTTGACAGCTGGATGTCTCTTTTGTACTGAAACTTCTCGGTCTTCATCTCTAGCTCTCAGTAGTGTTTCATGCAGGTGACCACTCCATTCTTCATTTTCTCTGAGACCTTATTCTTCTCCTTCTCTCTCTCATTCATGATCTCTATTTTGCTGACTTATTTTCCTTTTCCCAACCTCTGGTTCCCTAGAGCTTAATCTTGGGGTCTCTCCTCTATCTAAACTCTCTTCCCAATTCATCTCATGCAGACATATGACATTAAATATTTTCTGTGCAGAAAAATCTCAAATTTACATTTCCAGCTCAGATATCTTACCAAATCTTCTATCCCATTACCTCTTTTTTTTCCATTAAAAAAATTGAGGTATAACTTACATACAGTGAAGTGCACAAATCTTAAGCATACAGCTCAATGAATTTTACATGTATATACATCCATGTAGCCACCATCCAGATCTATACATGAGACATTTCTGTCATGCCTGAAGGTTCCATTGTGGCCTTTCCATTCAATACCCCCTTCTCAGAGGTCTCTAGTATTACGGCAGTTTTGCCTGTTCTTGTACTTCGTATAAATGGAATGATACAGTGTCTATCTTTTTGTGTCTGGCTCCTTTCACTCAACAAAATGTTTTTTAAATGTATTTGTGTTGCTCTGTATATCAGTAGTGCATTTTTTATTGCTGCTTAGTATTCCATTGTATGAATATTCCACAATTTGTTTCTTCATTTTCCAGTTGTTAGATGTTGCTTTTCCCCCCCAGTTTTTTTTTTTTACTATCATGAATAGAGCTGCTATGTTATGAACAATTTTGTACATTCTTAAAAATATAATGCACGTATTTCTCTTTATCCCACCATACGCTTGGAAGATCTGATTGGCTGGCTTAGGTAATACAACATTCTAAGAGAGAAACAATGACCTTGACTTTTTCTTTCAAGTTCTTAAATTCAGTAGCAGTTTTTAAAAAATCAATACCTAAAATGAAGGTATTGGTTTTTAAAATCAAATCTGTGAAGATAACTGAAATTATCAGTAATGAACTTTGCAGAAAATTATAATTTTCTAATCCTAAGCAAATTTTCAAGAGAATTTGCCAATTTTTTTTTTTTTTTGCGGTATGCAGGCCTCTCACCGCTGCAGCCTCTCCCGCTGCGGAGCACAGGCTCCGGACGCGCAGGCCCAGCGGCCATGGCTCACGGGCCCAGCTGCTCCGCGGCATGTGGGATCCTCCCGGACTGGGGCACAAACCCGTGTCCCCTGCATCGGCAGGCGGACCCTCAACCACTGCGCCACCAGGGAAGCCCAAAAATTTGCCAATTTTATTGACTCCCTATCCCAATGATTTTCTTTCTTCAGAGAACCTACAAATCATTAGCAACTTCTGGGACAGGTGAAGAAACATGTGCACGCAAACATTTGGTTTCTTTATGCTGGTTGTAATTGCGCCAGGGGGACAAACAGCAACACGTGCAGTAGCCAAGACACTCTCAAACCACAGACCCAGTGCCTTCTGTTGACTACTTTAGCCCTTCTTCAGTGAACTTATTCTTTTCCTTTACTTCCTGGCTACTCAAAGTGTGGTCCTCAGATGAAGAGCATCAGTTTCAATTGAGAGCTACGTTAATTACCTAACAATTTATCCCAATATTTATCAGCTTAAAACAACGCACGTGTGTGACACTGTTTCTGTAGGTCATCGTTCTGGGCAAAGCTCAACGAGGTCCTCTGCTTCACAGTCTCCCATAAGGCTGCAATCAGGGTGGCGTCCCAAAGTCTGCAATGTTGTCTGAAGGCTTGACTGCCACCAACCCTGAAAACAGCCAGTTTGGGGCCTGACTGAAGGAGTGCTGGATTATTTACCTGCTTAGGGCACCCACATGTCTCAGGCTAGTTCTGTATCACCACAGTGATTTTTCTTTTCTTTTTTTTTTTTAACCTCAGTGGTTTGATTGGATCACCTAATCCAATTCATCTGAACAGTTTCCAGCCTCCTTGCTTTTTCTCCTTCCTGACTACAATCTACTTTCCCATAGCAACCATAATGATAATAAAAAATAAAATTAAAAAGCTGCGCACATCACATCCCTACTAAAGCTGTCCAATGACTTCCCATTATTTAGAACAAAATAAATTTCTGTAGAATTCACAAAATCCCATATGATCTAGCTCCTGCCAGACTTTGACTCCAACTCAGACTACTCATCCCCTTGATTACTACACACTAGATGTACTGGCCTTCTTTTGGACTCTTGATTACACCCAGGTATTTCTCCTCAGGGTCTTTGCACTTGCTCTTCTCTCTGCTCCCAGATCTTCTCATAGTGGCTCCTTTTCCTCATTTAGGTTCTGGTCATGGAAAGTAGTCTCCATTCTTAATCTCTATCATTTAAGTTTCCTGATAGCATTACCCAAGATCTGAAATTCATGTTTGTTTACTCATGTTTAGGATGTTAGAAAGGGGCTCTCAGAATTTTAGCAGAGACTCCAAAGGCCAAGCATATACCAATGGGAAATGAGGCTGGAGAAAAGAGGCGGAGACTTGAACCGAAAGCTTATTTGGTAGGTGATGGGGAGCTGCTGAAGGGTTTAGGCCAAGAGTGGCGTTACCAGGATTGTATTTGACTACAATAACTTTGATGAGTTGGTAAGTGGTGAGTTGAAGAGGAACAAATTCAGAAGCAAGGAGACCAGTTAGGCAGCTCTTGTAATAGACTAGGCAGGGTTAATGACATCCTGACTGACCCGGGTCACAGGTGATACAGATGGAAGGTGGAATGGTTTGGAAAACAAGTAGAATGTCAGTCAGCTGGATTTGGTCATTATTGGATACACAGGGAGAAAGAGCAAGGAGTCTGTGCTGACTTGCAAACTTCTGGCTTGGGACGGAGAAGCTGGTGAAGCTTTGAGCTCAGGGGCAGGACATGTTTGTTAGGTAAGACAAAGTTCAGTTTTGGACTAGTTGGATGCATTTTAAAATTTACTGTCCTTTCTCTTTGTTACCATCCCATCCATCCCTTTTTCGTTTTTTGTTTTTTTTTGCAGTATGCGGGCCTCTCACTGCCGTGGCCTCTCCCGCTGCGGAGCACAGGCTCCGGACGCACAGGCTCAGCGGCCATGGCTCACGGGCCCAGCCGCTCCGCGGCATGTGGGATCTTCCCAGACTGGGGCACGAACCCGTGTCCCCTGCATCAGCAGGTGGACTCTCAACCACTGCGCCACCAGGTAAGCCCCCCTTTTTCGTTTTTATACAGTTTATTCTCTAGTGAAACGAATCAAGGCATTTAATCCTTTTTCGTTGCTAGCTCCAACATTGGTTTTTCCACCCCCTGACTTTCTTCATCTATTCTTGTAATCCATTTGCTGTTTTCTTGAGGTCTTTCTCTTTCAATATAGGCCATGAGTTTATTTTTCTTTGTGTAATCCTAGAAATAATAGTTCATGCCAAAGCCATGACAAAATGGGTCTGAATCTGAAGACACAGATGACATCTGTGATTTTGCACACACATGTGTTTTTGCAGAATTAATGCCTTAGGTACTGTTGCCTTTCTAGGGTGAAGGACAGCTATGACCCTTTGAAGTAGTAGGTTTGTCACCAACTTCCTGGTACAGGTAGTTGCTCTGCCATTTATGACGGTGGTTAATTATCAGCCAGAGAGAAAGATTCTCCTCCCCAACCTTTTTTGGCCTTCTGCTGAATCGATCAAGTTTTATTTATTTTCTTCTATCGTTTTGAAAATTATACTCTATATACTTCTACCAATTAACCTTAAATTTTCAACTCATGTGCTTGAGCATATTTTTCTAAAACCATATAGAGGTAAGCATTTAGTTGAAAGCAATGGAGCCAGACTGCTAGGATTTGAATCCTAGCTCCACACAGAGTGGTGTGTGAGTTGGGAAAGTCGCAAAATCTCTTGATGCTTTAGTTTCTTCATCTGGAAAGTGGAGATGATAATAATGCCTAACTCACAGGGTTGTTGTGAGGATTAAATGAGCCAAATACATATAGAACACCTGGCAACAAGTGATAGATTGACTTTCCAAGTTGTTACTTTAAACTATAACCTTTGAGAAAATAGATGATATAGATGGAAATGTTGGCATAAATGCAAAAGTATGCAGTAAATAAAATAAAATAGTTTATTCTTTAAATCTGAGGACTTTTCTTGCTTATTATCCTAATATTCCATTTGGATTATATTTACTAGCTTGGGACATCCAGTTGGATTGCTGGCATCCTTTCCAGTGTGCTCAGGGGAAACCTCGGGGGAAAGAGGTCATTCTCACTGTTAACACTATAACTTGGCCTATAGTGTTTTATTTTTTTTTAACTTAATTTTTATTTTATATTGGAGTATAGTTGATTTACAACGTTGTTATGGTGTTTCAAATGAACAAGAACCAGTCTTTGATGTTTATGTTGAACCCCAGATGGTCCCTTTTTTTTTTTTTAAGGGCTTCAAATGCTTGGCTTTTTTATTTATTTATTTATTTATTTATTTATTTATGGCTGTGTTGGGTCTTCAATTCTGTGTGAGGGCTTTCTCTAGTTGTGGCAAGCGGGAGCCACTCTTCATCGCGGTGCACGGGCCTCTCTTGTTGCGGAACACAGGCTCCAGACGCGCAGGCTCAGTAGTTGTGGGCCTAGCTGCTCCGCGGCATGTGGGATCTTCCCATACCAGGGCTCGAACCCGTGTCCCCTGCATTAGCAGGCAGATTCTCAACCACTGCGCCACCAGGGAAGCCCCCATTTTTCTTTTTAATAGCTGAGTTAGGGATGCACTGTACAAGACCAGTTCATTTTCTTTTGTTTTTGTTTTTTTTTAGTTGTGTTGGGTCTTCATTGCTGTATGCAGGCTTTCTCTAGGTCCCATTTTTCTGCCTTTGACATTTGTGTGGTACCTAGAGCTGTGATAGTCATCTCACAACTACGATGGAGCCTGTTCATAAACAGAGGTGGCAAAGAGGAAAGATAGAAAGAATCTTGACCCTTGATGATGTCACTGACCCTGAAATTAATCAACCCTGGAGCCTTGTTACCTTCAGGCTTCTTGTCATGTGAGATGATAAATCTCTTGTCATTTAAGCTATTTTTAGTCACATTGTCTTTTCTTTCTTTTTTTTTTTCTTTGGCCATACCACATGGCTTGTGGGATCTTAGTTCCCAGACCAGGGATCGAACCTGTGCCCCATTCAGTGAAAGCGTGGAGTCCTAACCACTGCACTGCCAGGGAATTCCCTAGTCACATTTTCTATTACTTATAGCTGAAAGCATCCTGAAAATGTAAAATATTACATGTCCCATATTCTGTTTAATAAATTATTATGGGTTTATTTTCAGTATTTAAAAATGATTAATATATCAATACAAATTTTAAAATTTGTCAGTTTTAATTTGTAATATAGCAAATATTAATAGTTACAACCTACATAAACAAAACTTTTGGGGTCTTTAATAATTTTTAATAGTGTAAAGTTTCTAAGACCAAAAAGTTTGAGAACTACTGTATATATTATTTCACTATACAAATACACTACATTTATTTTGGCTGTTCTCATACTGTGAGCATCTAGTTTGTTTCCAAATATTTGCTATTATAGCAAATACCATAGGGACAATTTTTTTAAGTTTTTTTTTTTTTTTTTTTTGCGGTATGCGGGCCTCCCACTGCTGTGGCCTCTCCCGCCGTGGAGCACAGGCTCAGGACGCGCAGGCTCAGCGGCCATGGCACACGGGCCAAGCCGCTCCGCGGCATGTGGGATCCCCCCGGACCGGGGCACGAACCCGTGCCCCCCATATCGGCAGGCGGACTCTCAACCACTGCGCCACCAGGGAAGCCCCCTAAAAGTATTTTTATATTTATTTATTTATTTATTTTGGTACGTGGGCCTCTCACTGTTGCGGCCTCTCCCGTTGCGCAGCACAGGCTCCGGACGCGCAGGCTCAGCGGCCATGGCTCACGGGCCCAGCCGCTCCGCGGCATGTGGGATCCCTCCGGACCGGGGCACGAACCCGTGCCCCCCATATCGGCAGGAGGACTCTCAACCACTGCGCCACCAGGGAAGCCCTAAAAGTATTTTTAAAAGCTTTGTTATGGAAAGTTTCAAACATATACAAAAGCAGAGAGAATAATATAATGAACCCAGTGTTTCCATCACCCAGATTCAACAACTATCAACATATGGATAATCATATATCATCCAGACCCTCCATTTTCCCCATCCATATATATATATATATATATTTTTTAATTTAATTTTGGCTGCATTGGGTCTTCGTTGCTGCACACAGGCTTTCTCTAGTTGCGGTGAGTGGGGGCTACTCTTTGTTGTGGTGTGCAGGCTTCTCGCTGAGGTGGCTTGTCTTGTTGCGGAGCATGGGCTCTAGGCGTGCTGGCTTCAGTAGTCGTGGTGCGAGGGCTCAGTAGTTGTGGCTCGCGGGCTCTAGAGTGCAGGCTCAGTAGTTGTGGCGCACGGGCTTAGTTGCTCCATGGCATGTGGGATCTTCCCGGACCAGGGCTTGAACCCGTGTCCCCTGCATTGGTAGGTGGATTCTTAACCACTGCGCCACCAGGGAAGTCCCAGGGGGTTTTTTTTGTTGTTTTTGTTTTTGTTTGCGGTATGCGGGCCTCTCACTGTTGTGGCCTCTCCCATTGCGGAGCACAAGCTCCGGACGCGCAGGCTCAGCAGCCATGGCTCACGGGCCCAGCCGCTCCGCGGCATGTGGGATCCTCCCGGACCGGGGCACGAACCCGTGTCCCCTGCATAGGCAGGCAGACTCTCAACCACTGCGCCACCAGGGAAGCCCCCCCAGATTATTTTTAAAACAATCCCAGGCATCATGTAATTTAATCTGTAAATGTTTCTGTATATTCCTCTAAAAGATAAGAATGTTTTAAAAAACATAACCACAATACCTTATCACACCTAAAAGCATTTTAACACTTCCTTGATATTATTAACTACCCAATCAGTGTTCACACTTCTCTGAATATCTTATTTCTTTTTTAGTACAATTTGTTTGAATCAGGGTTTGAATGAGGTTTACGTGTTGTAGTTGTTTCATAGGTATCTTAAATCTCTTTTAACCTATGGTTTTCCTCTCTATCATTTAAAAAATCTCCTTTATTTCTTGTTGTTGACAAAACCAGGTTATCTTCCTATACGATTTCCCTGTAGTCTGCGTTTAGATGATTGCCCCCTGTGATGTTGTTTGACATGTTCCTCTAGCACTTATGTTTCCTGTAAACTGGTAATTAGATCTAGAGGCTTGTTCAGATAGAGATTCAAATTTTTTCAAGGAAGTGTGGTAAGACTACATTATAGGTGTTGATGTGTAATCCCATTAGGAGTCTAATTGGTGTCTGATTGTCTCTTTTTTTTGTGATGTTAATAGCAATGCCTATATCCATTGGTACATGATGGACTGAAAAATGATAATATCTGAGTTCTAATATAGTTCTCCTCTGTTTATTATCTGAAACTCTTATCCAAAAAAAGAAATTTCGGGCTTCCCTGGTGGCGCAGTGGTTGAGAGTCCGCCTGCCGATGCAGGGGACACGGGTTCGTGCCCCGGTGCGGGAAGATCCCACATGCCATGGAGAGGCTGGGCCTGTGGGCCATGGCTGCTGGGCCTGCGCGCCCGGAGCCTGTGCTCCGCAACGGGAGAGGCCACAACAGTGAGAGGCCCGCGTACCGCAAAAAAAAAAAAAAAAAAAAGAAATTTCTAATTATTTGGTTATCCTGAAATAGAGACCATATAAGAAAAACAGAAAAATACTTGATTTCCCCCCCGCTTTATTTACTGGTTTAAATAATAAGCTGGCTCCCTAGCATCCTCCCAAGGTGAATAATGATACTTTGTTTCATATTGTTTAAAAGGACTGACAATACCAAGGGGTTGTTGTGGGGATGGAGCAACTAGAGCTTATACACTGCTAGGGGGGATATAAATTGTTATAACTACTTTGGAAATCTGTCTTATGGTATCTTCTAAGGCCTATATATGACCCATCTAAACCATTCTATATAGGCAACCGAAATGAGTGCTATATCCACCAAAAGATATGTATAAAAATGTTCATAGCAGCACTATTCATAACAGCCTCAGACTGGAAACAACTGAACTGTTTATCAACAGTAGAATGGGTAGACAAATGGAGGTATAATCAGAAAGTGGAATAATACATATCAAAGAAGAAAAGAACAAGAGATTGCCATACACAGAAACATGGATGAACCTCACAGATGTAATGTTGAGTGAAAGAAGCCATACACAGAAAAGTATATGCTGTATGATTCCATGTATATGGAACTCAAGAATAGACAAAACTAACTTATAGTAATAAAGGTCAGAATAGTGGTTATCTTTGGGGGATACTGTCTAGAAGGGAGTGTGAGTGTTTTGGGGAAGATGTTGGGGAAATGTTCTTGTAGCTACTAGAACTTACTATATGTATCAGTGTTATGCTTCAACAAAAAGATTTTTTAAGACAAAATAAGAATATATATCTGTATTGCTTATATGCCTAAAGACATTCTGGAAGAAAACACCAGAAACTAATAACAGTGGTTTCCTGGGGATGAGATGGATGCTGGTGTGGAAACTGGACAGAATGGGTCAGGGCTGTGTGGGAGACGTTTTTCCCATGTAACCTCTCTCTTTTTTTAAATTGATATAGTTGACATAACATTATATTAGGTTCAGGTGTACAACATAATGATTCAATATTTGTATATATTGAGAAATGATCATCACAATAATTCTAGTTAACATCCATCACCACACATAGTTACAAATTTTCTTCTTATGATGGGAAATAACCTTTCTATATTTAAAATGTTTTGAGTTGTATGAATATATTATTATCTAAAAGTTGGTTATCTTGGGACTTCCCTGGTGGTCCAGTGGCTAAGACTCCGTGCTCCCAATGCAGGGGGCCCGGGTTCGATCCCTGGTCAGGGAACTAGATCCTACACGCACGCCTCAACTAAAAGGTCCTGCGTGCTGCAACTAAAGATCCACATACTGCAAGGAAGATCCTGCACACAGCAACGAAGATCCCATGTGCCACAACTAGGACCCAGTGCAGCCAAATAAATAAATATTTTAAAAAGTAATAATTATAAAAAAAATTTTTTTAAGTTGGTTATCTAGTAGAATCCTGTTTCCAAATGGATCCATCTCATTTTTGTCACACAGGCATCTATTGTTTGTTTCCCAGCCTTTTGCTCTTTTTCCAACAATCATGAAATATGACATATGGAACAATTATTGGGAAAACTGACATTTTTGCTTTGAATGTTTACTAAAAGTCCTAAACATTGAAAGCTCAAATATTCTACAAAAGCAGCATATTCAAATGTCAAATTGTTATAGATATGTTAATTATAGGAAATATTATATGTCTCACCCACTCTCGCTTTTGATACCTGCAAGTACTGATTGAATTTGCCCCATTTGTCCTTGATAATAAATAAAATTAGCTGGAGTAGAACAATGCTGACCACAAAATCTTTTCATTCTTTGTGATAAATGATTCCTCCCAAGACAGGACTTGTCTTGGTCAAAGTGCCAATACCCAATTGTAGACATCTTTAGAGCATGTGTGCCGTAGAGAGCAAACAGGTCTCAGTCTTCTAAACAACCCTCTCCCCTACTGACAGTGATACAATGAACTTGAAGGGGCCCATAGCAAAAGGGATACTGAGGACAGAGCCAGATAGAGTGAGAAAAAAGTACAAGATAATTTCACAGTTGGTTCCACCAAGTAGAAATAACCAGTGTGAAAGTGATAAATTATAAAGATGGGGAAATTAACCTAATCCATTTGCCAAAAACAAACAAAAAACCCAAAACTCCCAGCAACTTCTCTTGTCACATAGTTAATTAAAACTTGAACAAAAATTAGTCTTAGTGTATTACCCCCTCGAACAAACATCATGATCCCTTTACAGATCTTCAATGGCATACTTTCCTTTGTTTTTCTTGAGAAACACCGTGACTCCCCTTCTTTTCAAATATTTATTAGACCTCTTTTCAAATGTATTTGATCAGAATCCTCTTTTCAAATAGTCTCTTTGCATTTTGATTACTTTTAATAAGGTCCACTTTCCCCACCCCTGCTGAACATCAGACATTTTATCTCCCCTGAGTGTCAAGAGACCCCTCTGCCCTTGCTCCCAAGACAAATCTTGAAAGGGGTTTGGGGTCTACTCAGATGTAGAATAAAACCTGTAATTTTGATGTGTTAGGAAATGGGGTTTGGGATTTTTTTACCTCTTATAATTCCATGGGTTGGCTTAGATCAACTGGGTGGTTGGGATCTGTTCCACTTGGTGTTGGCTGACGCTATGGTCTGAATGTTTGTGTCCCACCAGAATTCATGTTGAAATTCTAACCGCCAAGGTTATTAGGAAGTGAGGCCTTTGGGTGATTAGGTGCTAAGGCTAGAAGTAGAATGATCGGGTATAGAGAATGCATTAGGATGTGCAGGATGGGGGTGCCGCTAACCCCCTGCCATAGAGTGGGCTGTTTTCTTAAAACTATGCCTATAGCCTGGCTGTGCTGTTTACCAAACTTCTATGTAAATGAAGGAAAAATATAAATGTAGAAAAAGAGGAAGAAGACAATTTAAAATGTTTGAGTAAATCAACAATAGAAGGATAGAAGATGTGGGATTAAGAATAAGTGTCTTGGGGGCTTCCCTGGTGGCACAGCGGTTAAGAATCCACCTGCCAGTGCAGGAGACACGGATTTGATCCCTGGCCCAGGAAGATCCCACATGCTGCAGAACAACTAAGCCCGCAAGCCACAACTACTGAAGCCCACGTGCCTAGAGCCCATGCTCGGCAACAAGAGAAGCCACCGCAATGAGAAGCCCACGCACCGCAACGAAGAGTAGGCCCTGCTCGCCACAACTAGAGAAAGCCCGCGCACAGCAATGAAGACCCAATGCATCCAAAAATAAATAAAATTAAAAAGAAAAAAAAGGATGTGTCTTACTTCAGAGAAAATTTGGAATTAAAAAAATATATGTTAAAATTCCAGTAGTGGGTCATCCTACAATGTATCTGACCTGTTGTCCTGAAAACAGTCAAGGTCGTCAGAAACAAGGAAGGTCTGAGAAACTTTAATAGCAGAGAGGAGTCTAAGGAGACATGACAACTAATTATAATGTAGCATCCTGGACCAGAAAAAGACATTAGACAAAAACTAAGGAAATCTGAAACAACTATGGACTATAGTTATTAATAATGTGTTGATGTTGGTTCATTAATTATAACAAATGTACCACACTAATGTAATATGTTAATAATAGGGGAAACTGGGTATGAGGTATATGAGAACTCTCTGTACTAACTTCTCAAGTTTTCTGTAAATTTTAAAATGTTCTAAGAAATAAAGTCGACTAAAAAAAAGTTGTTTTTTTTTCCTTTTTTTACCCAGCAGTAACCAAAATCTTATACAGAGAGGAAGTATTAGGTAATCAGTGATGTACCATGATCATTTTTACCTTGAGATTGAAAAGGTAACAGAAAAGTTGAAAGTGTTTGATTAATGAAGTTTAAGCAAGTTTCTAAAAAACTAAATTGCTCAAATGGCAGATTTGTGAATCTGGGGTTTCTTTTAATTCAAATAGGGTAATAAAGGCTCGTGATCAAGAAAGGCTTTGACATCTACAAGAGAGACTAACTTCTAGACTTAAGAAAATTGCTCTGGGCAGCCACTGTGGGCTCCAGCCTTGCTGCGGGGGGTTATGCTACGTCTGGCCCATGGGGCCCTAGCTCGCATTGGGAGCTGAATCCTAGAGGGGGACAACATGCCAACTGCCAAGAAACTAGCTAACATTGGCTACAAGACCTTCTCCTCCTCCATGATGCTTCTCACTGTGTATGGGGACTACCTCTGCAGTGCACGAGCCTACCACTATTTCCAGCCGCCCAGCTCCCAGTGCCAAGCTGCAGAAACAGAACACCTCGGGAGTCTTGTAGAAATGGGGGGCTTTTTGCCTTGAGCAGAGATGCCTGAGGCATGCTGTGGAAGGACCTCACCTGCAGTCATTTCTGAGTCAAGAGGACCAGGGCTTTAATGGTTTTCGAATCCTGCTGTGAAAATGTGCCCATGTTTTCTCTGGTACAGCCAGTTTGGAGAGGCTATCGAATCATAACAGGAATGGGAGAGTGAGGCACACTTACAGACATTAAATATTTTGCCAAAAAAAAAAAAAGAAGAAGAAAATTGCTTCGAATCAGAAAGAGTGCATGTATGGGAAATAGTGCTTATTTATGAAATATTTTTCTTAAAATTCAAGTCACATCATCGATGCATGTTTTTTTTCTAATTTTTTTCTTCCCCAAAGCAAAAAAAAAAAAAAAAAAGCAAGAATAAGTGTTGGGTCCTTCAGATGATTGATTTATTATCCCCTTTTGTTATCCCCCTTTGTATAAGTTAATGAGACAAATTATAATGAAATCAAAGTGTTTTTTTTAACAGTTTCTAAACCTAAAGGAGAATATTACTTTTGCCTTAACAAAGGTTGAGAGGAGACTAAATCTAAGCAACTAGAAATAAGGTGAAAAAAAAAAGAGGAGGGGAGGAATAAATAGAAGTTAAAAATAATGGATCAATATGTGAGATATTTGGAGCCAAAAAGCAATGACACAAAATGGATGAGATTTAAAATAAAAGAGCCAGAAGCCAATAAGCTTTTGAAAATAAACGAAAAGATTAATATTTAATAAAAGTAAAGATTTAATAGTATCAGAGTTGTGCTCACATATTTATGTACAAATATGCCCATCAATGCTATGTATAAAAGCAGTAGGTTGTCCAACAATAAGAAAATAATTGCAATGCTTATATAAAAAGGAAAAATTTATAAGTATTAAAAGTCATCTTTTTGAAGATTATTGAAAGACATTGCAAAATGTTCATAATAAAAATGATATTAAGTTTAACAAAGTATATATACACTGGTTCCAATTTTTTAAATTATAAAATAGATATGGGTTTTCTCAAAATGCTAAACACAGAGTTACCATATGACTCAGCAATTTCACACCTAGGTATTTACCCAAGAGAAATGAAAACATGTCTATGCAAAAACTTACACATGAATGTTCATAGCAGCATTATTCATAATAGCCAGAGTGGAAACAATGCAAACGTCCATCAACTGATGAATGGATAAACAAAATTTGATATATTCATAGAATATAATGTTATTCAGCAATAAAAAGGAATGAAATACTGTTACATGCCACAACATGGATGAATCATAAAAACATTATGCTATATATATGGAATCTAAAAAAAAAAAAGGTCATGAAGAACCTAGGGGCAAGACAGGAATAAAGACACAGACCTACTACAGAATGGACTTGAGGATACAGGGAGGGGGAAGGGTAAGCTGGGAGAAATTGAGAGAGTGGCATGGACATATATACACTACCAAATATAAAATAGATAGCTAGTGGGAAGCAGCCGCATAACACAGGGAGATCAGCTTGGTGCTTTGTGACCACCTAGAGGGGTGGGATAGGGAGGGTGGGAGGGAGGGAGATGCAAGAGGGAAGAGATATGGGGATATATGTATATGTATAACTGATTCACTTTGTTATAAAGCAGAAACTAACACACCATTGTAAAGCAATTATACTCCAATAAAGATGTTAAAAAAACAAGAAAACAAAAAAACATTATGCTAAGTTGAGAGTAGCCAAACACAAAAAAACACATATTGTATGATTCCATTTATATGAAATGTCAAGAAAAGGCACATCTATAGAGGCAGAAATTAGATTAGTGGTTCCCAGGGACTAGGGAGTGGAGAGTAGGGAGTGACTGCTAATGGTAGAGGGTTTCTTGTAGAGGTGATAAAAATGCTTTAAATTTAGATTGTATGATGGCTGTGCAACCACTATATATATGTATATATATACACACACACATACATATGTATGTACATATATCAGTATATATAATATAAAATATCAGTATATTTCAACAGTTTTTCTCTCTAGGTAGTGGAATCATGAGAGATTTTGTTTTTTTTTCTTCATTTTCCAAATTTTCTACAATGAAAAATGCCATTTAAAACAAATAAATGAGGGAATTGGTAACCAGGTCTGAATGTGACCTGTGAACTGGTGCTGGTCCCTAATTGTCACTGGTCTGCAACTAAATGCAGAAATTGAGAGTAAATACGTAGAAACTTTAAATAACTATTTTACATTGCTGTGATATCCAAGTGTATCATTGCTTTAGCTTTTGTTTTACTAAAATATTGGTCCTCAGTGGACTGAGATTAAAAATAAAAAACCTGCTCCTTCACCACAGCGAGTTAGTGAAGCTCTGCCCTAGATAATTCCTTAATATCCTTTTCAGAAATGTTGAGATCAAAGGGTTGATCAAAACTAAAAACTAAGACATTAAAATAAGATATACAAAATCATAACAGTACAAATGATTTAGAGAAAATTATGTTTAGAAGGAAATAAAAGCAAAAAGCTTACAGATTGAACAGAATGAATAGAAAAGGAGAAAACAAAACCACTGCCATCAGTGGTTTTGAGCTCCCAAACTAAAGCACCAAAGGAAGTCTCCCATCTGCCCCTTGGTTATGGCTGTCACTGCTTGTTACAGGTGCTGGGTTTTTGCAGGGATGGGAAATGGGAAAGGGGCTTGAGAACAATTTAAGTGCAAAAGCAGCCTATACAAACCCTGAGGTAGGAAAGAATGTCGTATTGCCTCTTCCCTGGGTTGGATTCCTGAGGTCAGGAAGGCTCCCAGGAACCGATGAATCAGGTCAACTTTAACACTCTTCTCAGACATCTCAGGAGTGTAGCATCAAAACCGATCTGTTTTTCAAAGTCCATGGAATTTGATCCTCACTGACCGTGTAGCATGGGGCAAGGCAGAAGATGCTCAAATATGAGGCAAGAACATTCTCCTCTGCCTGCAGCCGAGCTATACCCTTCACGAACCAGAAGGGTAGAATAGGACCCACAGGGATGGTGGCTCAGTGGTGGCTGAATCCTCAACTCTATATTCTTCCATCCTCACGAAGCCTGCAAGACAGAGGGACTTCTAAAATGTGGCCTAGGATGGGTGTATGCACGGGTGTTGTGGCTATCGTGGTTGAAGCCAGGAATGTATTTACCCAATTTTGGTGGTTATAATGTAATATTAACAGTACACTGCTTCTGACATACTCTCTCTCAAAGACATTTCAATTTCAGATGGATAGATATTAGCTACAAAGTGTTGCTAAATCTTTTGCAGTGAATTTGTAGGCTCTTCTGCTTAACTGGCATTTTGGAATTGGTGCCTGTCTCCTTAATGAGAGAAGTGTTGTCTTGGTGTCATCACCCCTGCCAAGGGCAGCGTTTCCTGTTGTCTAGCTCAGTGTTACTTGTTCCGTGAGAAACAATGGGGTGATGAATGGATTGCCTAAAAACCTTATCAAGCTGCAGTGACTTTCTGAAGTTTTCAACAGTTTCTGTGTGAAAAGGTTAACTGTGAATCATAAATAATGAAGGTTTCTCAACAGAACGTTTCTCTTGTGTGGACATTATATGTACTGACATACTAGCCATTTACCTTGATGTTTAATATCATTTTTTTCTTCCTTCCTCTAGTAAGAAGTGACAGGTTTTGGCCATTAAGGTAGAAGGAAAAAACTGTTTCAATCCAAGTGCCCTGTTAAATATCATAGCTCGATGTTGATGAGTTTCAGTAACTTCCATTTAGCTTTCCAAAATCTAAAATAAGACCTCCAAGCAGCCCCACTAGCTGTGGTAGGGAAAAAGGCTGCACTAATCTGATGAAAGAGAAAAGGTACTCATTTTATTCCACTTGTCCTTGGAGGCTAGAGGGAACATATTTGATGTTCACCAAAGTCAGGACATGGTTGATGGGCTCAGTGGCTCTTGTGTGAGGAGTCAGGGAATCTCAGGTTAGGAATTGAGGGCTCAGAAAGGGAGGCAGTATGATGTTGGTTACATTGTGTTTTGGTCACGAATCTTGGATTGCAAGAGACAAAAATCCCACTCAAACCAGCTTAAGCCAAAATGTTATATTAGCATTGGCTCATATAACTGAAAGCCCCACTTCCAGTCCACACTGAAAATCAAGGCTTCAAGCATGATTAGATCAAGCAGAGTCATGTACAATTTGTCTCTCTCCATATACGTCTCTCAGCCCTATTCTCTTCTGTGCTGATAGTTTCTGCAAATGTCCTGACATTGAGACTAACCGAGCTGGTTAGGTCACATGTTGGCCCTTGAACTGTAGACTGTTCTGATCAGCCAGGCCTGGGTCTTGTGCTCATTCCTGATTTCCAAGTTCAGGCAGCTGTGACTTGTGGGTGCTCTGAATGTCCTCATCTTGGTCCTGCAATTCAGGGATCATACTTTGTCAGAGGAGCTCACCAGATCAAATGGATCAAGGCCTTAGGGAGGTGGCTGGGGATTTACATGCACCCTGGACCCATCTGGAGCACAAATTGCTGTGGACCCTGTTGCCAGGAGTCCATATCCTCTGGCCACCACCCCAAAGGAGACTGAAGGCAGGAGGGGGAGGCATGTCTGTGGCTGGAGCTGAACGGGACAAGGGTTTGGGATGCAGGCAGGTGACATGGTGTGTCACTGAGAGAAAGCAAGAAGGAAGGAAGGCCAGTGGGTGGTGATGACATTGTGGAAGAGCAGTCCAAGAACCAAGTCTTGGATTTAGAGGTGGGGACACGTAAAGGGCTGAGGGAGGGGGAGGACAATTACAGTGGGGAAACAAACTGAGCAAATGGATGGAGGTTGAAACAAGATCTCTGTGTGCTGGGTGTCTTGTTTCTCCCGTGCCTGCCTCGTACCAGGCCACTTTACAGATGAGTTACCCTTCCTTTTTTGCACAAATAATTTTTAAAAATTGTGATAAAATATATGCAACACAAAATTTACCATTTTAACCTTTTTCTTTCTTTCTTTTTTTTTTTTTTGCGGTACGCGGGCCTCTCACTGTTGTGGCCTCCCCTGTTGCGGAGCACAGGCTCCAGACATGCAGGCTCAGCGGCCATGGCTCACAGGCCCAGCCGCTCTGCAGCATGTGGGATCTTCCCTGACCGGGGCACGAACCTGTGTCCCCAGCAGGCGGACTCTCAACCACTGCACCACCAGGGAAGCCCCATTTTAACCATTTTAAGTGTACAGTTCAGTGACATTAAGTACATTCACATTGCTGTGTAACCATCACCACCATCCATCTCCAGAACTCTTTCACCATCCCAAAGTGAAACTCTATATCCATTAAACAATAACTCACCGTTTCCCCCTCGCCCCAGCACCTGGTAACCACTACTCTATTTTCTGTATCTATGAATTTGACTATTCTAGGAATGTGATATAAGTGGACTCATGCAATATGTGTCCTTTTGTATCTGGCTTACTTCACTTAGCATAATGCCTTCAACTGTTCATCCACATGTAGCGTACCAAAATTTCATTCCTTTTTAAGGCTGTACAGCGTTCCATTGTATGTGTATGCCACATTTTGTTTATCCACTTACCTGTCGATGCATACTTTGGTTGTTTCTACCTTTTGGGTATTGTGAATAACCCTGCTATGAACATGGGTGTACCGTTAGAGTCCCTGCTTTTACTTCATTTGTGTATATACTCAGAAGTGGAATTGCTGGGTCATATGGAAATCTGTGTTTAATTTTTTGAAGAACTGACATACTGTTTTCCACGGTGACTGCACCATGTTACATTTGCAACAGCAGTGCACAAGAGTTCCAATTTCTCCACATCCTCACCAACACTTGGTTTTGTTTTTTCTTTGTAATGGGGCGTGAGGTGATATCTCATTGTGATTTTTTTTTTTTTTGTGGTACGCAGGCCTCTCACTATTGTGGCCTCTCCTGTTGCGGAGCACAGGCTCCGGACGCGCAGGCTCAGCGGCCATGGCTCACGGGCCAAGCTGCTCCACGGCATGTGGGATCCTCCCAGACCGGGGCACGAACCCATGTCCCCTGCATCAGCAGGTGGACTCCCAACAACTGCGCCACCAGGGAAGCCCCTCTCATTGTGATTTTGATTAGCTCCTTAATGATTAGTGATGTTGCATCTTTTCATGTATTGTTGACCATTAGTATATCTTCTTTGGAGAAACATCTAATCAAGTCCTTTGCCCATATATGAATTGGATTTTGTTATTGTTGTTGTTGAGTTATAGGAGTTCTGTGTATATTCTGGATATTAATCTGTTATCAAATATATGATTTGCAAATATTTTCTCACCATTGGGTATGATATTAGCTGTGGGGTTTCTATATATGGCCTTTACTATGTTGGGGTAGTTTCCTTCTATTCCTACTTTGTTGAGTGTTTTATCATGAAATGATGGTAAATTTTGGTGAATGCCTTTCCTTCATCAATTGAGATGATCATTTCCCCCCCTTCATTCCATTAATGTGGTGTATTATGTTGATTTTTGTATGTTGAACTATCTTTGCATTCTAAGAGTAAGTCCCACTTGGTCATGGTGTATAATCCTTTCAATATGCTGCTGCTAAATTCAGTTTGCTATTACTTTGTTGGGGATTTTTGCTTCAATATTCATGAGAGTTACTGGTCTTTAGGCTTTTTTTTGTGTGTGTGTGGTATCTTTGCCTGGCTTTGGTATCAACGTAATGCTGGCCTTATAGAATGAGTTATGAAGTATTCCTTTTTCTTTAATTTTTTTGGATTAGTTTGAGAAACATTGATGTTTGTTCTTCTTTAAATGTTTGATAGTATTCCTCAGTGAAACCATCTGGTCCAGGACTTTTCTTTGTTGGGAGGTTGTTTGTTTGTTTGTTTGTTGATTCAGCCTGCTTATTATAGTTCTATTCAGATTTTCTATTTCTTCATGATTCAGTCTTGGTAGGTTTTTTGTTTCTAGGAATTTTTCCATTTCATCTAGGTTATTCAGTTTGTTAGCATACAATTGTTCATAATACTCTCTTAGAATATTTTTTATTTCTGTAGAATTGGTAGTAATGTTCCACTACAAATAACCTTTGAGCACATGCCTTCTGTGTGTAAGGCACACTGTGTTAGGTTCTGCAGACCTATCTCTGAGTAAGATTCCATGGCATTACAAAGTTTACAGTCCAATGCATTTAAAATGTGATTTAGAGACCAAAGTTTGATAACCTTCCAGTTTTCAGAATTTGTATTAACTATACTCTAATTATATTAACTATACATATTCAGAATTATGTTAACTAACAATTTAGGATATCTGTTCGCAAGCTACGTTCAGTGAAAGAAAGCCCTAATGATACAGTCTTACCAGCCCTTACTTTTTGCTACTACTGTATTCTTGCCAAAGGTCCCTGGTCTCAGAATATGTGTTATGTGTAGCAAACAATCTTGGAGACAGAGCCAACCAGTAAGAGTGCACCCTAGTCACGCATTACTCTTTGCACCACACACACTCAAATTTAGGCATGGGGATGAAAAATTATACCTTTTTATTCAGGTATAATATCCACACCATAGTGCACATGAAGTGCACTAATCTTAAGCACACAGTTTGATGGGTTTTTATGTATATCTGGACCTGTGTAACCACCAGTAGGTAGATATAAAATATTACCATTGTGCATTACTAGAATACATGAGACATGAGAAGATTTGGGCTCTTAAAATCTCAGTCTGGTAGCAGCGTAGTGTAAGGAGGGTGAGACAGGCTCTGAGTCTTCATCTGGGAGCTTTAGCTGGAGGAAGCCTCCAAAAATTCTGCAAAAATTCACATTCATATGTTCACATATTCTGCAAAATCATCTTTGGCCTGAGCCCTCGAACAAACTCTGTACACACACACACACACACACGCATTCATTCAACATTTATGGAATCTGCAGGTTCTGACTTGGTGGAGGATTCAAAGATAAAGAAATCAATGTCCCTGCCCCTCTAGAGAAGAGCCAGTGTCACTGCAGCCCAAAAACCCACAGGGCTCACCTTCGGACTTTTTCAGACATGGTCGGCAGCAGCTGCCATACTCCTTATATCCTCCTGTTCTCAGAAAATCCTAGCACTACTCTCCCCGTCCTTGTCATGGGCATCACTTACTCACCTGAAGTTAGGTCAGGCGGGGGGTCATCTTTACTCTGATCATCTTATTCTACTCCTGCTTCTTCAGCTCTGGCCTCCAGAGCTGCCGCCTTTTCTGTATGTCCAGAAATTACGTCCGATGATGTGGGATCTGAAGGACGTGGGCTAGTTAGCCTGGAGAGAACACCATTATGAAGTAAGTCAATTACTGACCACAGGGCTGTGGAGAGGGATTGTATAAGAAGGAAGTGGACTGATTGTTCATGGTCTGTGAAAGAAACAGTAACATAGGCTCAGGTTAAGAAAGGACAGATGGTATTTCAAGTGTAGGAAGAAAATCCTTATCCAAAGCCACTCCGGACCTCTCAGAGGGGAGGACAGATAGACTGCCGCCCAGGGGGGAGTTTCGTGGTTCTGACTTCAGGTGATGGGTGGGGTTGGCCTGGTTCTCTGATCCTGGTGCTATGATGTCACTGCAGAAGGAAGAATGGGGAGCTGGGCTCGGCTCCAGCTGCTCCAATTCCTCTGTCCTCTGAATTCCGATAGTTTTGGGGTGAGGGGAGGTGGGCTGAGTCCCACGTGTCCCAGCTCAGTCTCCCCTCTAGCCACCTCAGCCCCTACCATGTTTGTGGAGAGAAATTAAGCCGTGTGAGTCCACGCCACCAAAGCAAGCAGAGCATATCTGATGAAGCGGATCCAAAGAACAACAATGAAAGCACCCTTTTAGTCGTCTGTTTCCAGAAAATTTAAAGAACAAGCGAACTACATTCAAACTGAGCTGGAAGAGTATATCTGGACGATCTGTGACTGTGAGAGTGGATGAGTCTTCCACCTATGAGCTTTGAAACCACAGCATTCACTTTCTTTGTCATCCTTCTAATTTGCCTCAGTTGCATCTTCTTTTTATTGGTGGTTTTTTTTATATAAATGGTATAAATCCATGCTGATAAGTTGGGATCAGATTTAAAGTCACACTAGTAAATGTATCTAGAAATAATACAAGACAATTTAAAATGCAGCAAATAATAAGGCTGTAGCTATCTATTTTTTCCTGTTTCAGGGTTTTAGAAATGCTAATTTCCTGTTTAAAAGTGAAGTTCCTTTCCAAGCCTTAACATCAAGAGCATTCTTTCTTTTCCAAATTTTGTCCTTTTTTTTTTTTTTTTTTTTTGCAGTACGCGGGCCTCTCACTGTTGTGGCCTCTCCTGTTACGGAGCACAGGCTCCGGACGTGCAGGCTCAGCGGCCATGGCTCACAGGCCCAGCCGCTCAGCGGCATGTGGGATCTTCCCGGACCAGGGCACGAACCCGTGTCTCCTGCATCGGCAGGCGGACTCTCAACCACTGCGCCACCAGGGAAGCCCTGCCCACTTTTTAATTGGGTTGTTTGCTTTTTAATATTGAGCTGCATGAGCTGTTTATATATTTTGGAGATTAATCCTTTGTCCGTAATACACAGAAAATTTACCATCTTAACCATCTTAAGTGCACAGTTAAGTAATATTAAGTACACTCACATTGTATAGCTGTCACATCCATCCACAGAACTCTTCATTTTGCAAAACTCTAACTCTGTACCCATTAAACATGAACTCCTCATTCCCCACCACCCCAGCCCCTGGTAACCACCAATGTACTTTCTATCTCTACGAATTTGACTAAGTACCTCATACAAGTGGAATCACAGTATTCGTCCCTTTGTGACCAGCTTCTTTCACCCAGCATAATGTCCTCAGGGTTTATCCATGTGTCAGAGTTTCCTTCCTTTTATTGCCTGAATAATATTCCATTTGTATGCATATCCCACATTCTGTTTATTCATTTGTTTATTCATTTATCTGTTGATGGACACTTGTATTGCTTCACCTTTTGTCTATTGTGAATAATGTTGCTCTGAATATTTAAAATTCTAAGAAATTTCAGACATAGCTAGATGACCGTTTATAGCTGAGTATTCCCATATGATGTCATGGTTTCATTGCCTGTATCTGAGTCCATATTTATAAAACCAAGTTACTTTGTCATAAATTAACAAGAAAAGAGTAGAGGAGGAATGAATCCATAAACGATGCATCTATGTCAAAGTGAAGGCCAATTTCCTGGTGACTGACTATACTAGCTGAGGTTTTGTAAAACTTCCAGTAGAAGAAAATAGTGGGAAAATTGGCCATCAGTGCCCATGATAGCACAGGCACATGGAATTCCAGAAGAGCCAGTCAATGGTGCCACAACTACAGGGTGAATCAAATTAACTAAATGTTAATTTGAATTTTATTAGTTTTATACTTTTGTTTGTATTTTTTTTTGTAAATTTGTTTTGATTTTAGAATTGAATGAGAGCTCTAAGAATGAGTTGATGTCCAGTTTTATGTTTCTACATGGTTTAAAGTAACACTGTGTATAATAAACAATTTAAGGCAGTTAAGGGGGGGGTCCCTGAGAACTCTTCTACAGGATTAGGTTATTGATGAGTAGCAACTTGGAGATGAATGGAGATGACTCTAGTGACAATTCAGGGTTGAAGGATGAGGGTCTGGAATAGGGAGGTGGCAGAACACCAGGAGTAAAGAATGTCAGTTTCTGGCTTGATATGGGGAAATGAGAGGACACAGAAGTGACTCCTGAGTTTGGATATCTGACTGTCAGAGATAGGAATGTCCAGAGAGGTGACTAGTTGAAGGGATAGCTCTGCCAAATTTGAGGTGTCCACCAGAAATTCAACTGAAGATACCCAGGGGGCAGCAAAGCTGTAGGACTCCCCGTTTCCATCTGCTAAGCTATGGCTCCAGTTAAAAGCTGAGCTTTCCTTCTCAATGCTCATTGGTGTTTCTCTTGTAGAAGTGGGATCAAACTCACCACCTTTCCTCTTTAATTAGCTGTGGACTCAGGGACCTTCTTCAAATGGTTACCCAAGCAAGACATGTCACCCAAAAGCCAAAAGGGAAAAGCTTGGTAAATTAGAGTATTTTTACAAAAACTCTGTTTAGGAAAAAATAAAGTCAAAAGACAAACAACAAACTGGGAAAGCCTATTTTTAAAAAAAGTTTTACATTTAAATCATTTCAAATTTACAGAAAAGTTGCAAGAGCAGTACAAAGAACTGTATGCTTTCACTCAGATTCCCCAGTTAACAGTTTAACACATTTGTTTTATCATTCTCTCTCTCCATAAAATTCATGCTTAAAGCATTTGAGAGTAAGATGCAAATACACTATATTACTCAGCCTTAGCACTTCAGCGCATATTTCCTACAAACTGGGACATGCACATAACCAAGGCCATCCATGAATTAATGCTGATACACTATTGCCATCTAATTGACAGGCCTCATTCAAAATTTGCTGGCTGTCCCAGTTATATTCTTTATAGGTCAAGGATCCAGTTCAGGATAATGCTTTCTGTTTAGCTGTCATGTCTCTTTAGTCTCTTCAGTTTGGACCAGTTCCTCAGACTTTCCTTGAGTTTTCTGACCTTGACACTTCCGGATGCTCAGGCTCAGCAGCCATGGCTCACGGGCCTAGCCGCTCCGCGGCATGTGGGATCCTCCCGGACCAGGGCACAAACCCGTGTCCCCTGCATCGGCAGGCGGACTCTCAACCACTGCGCCACCAGGGAAGCCCCTGACCTTGACACTTTTTTTTTTTTTCTTTTTGCGGTATGCGGGCCTCTCACTGCTGTGGCCTCTCCCGTTGCGGAGCACAGGCTCCGGACGCGCAGCCTCCGGACGCGCAGGCTCAGCGGCCATGGCTCACGGGCCCAGCCGCTCCGCGGCATATGGGATCCTCCCAGACCGGGGCACGAACCCGTATCCCCTGCATCGGCAGGCGGACTCTCAACCACTGCGCCACCAGGGAGGCCCCTTGACACTTTTGAAGATTACAGATCAGTTACTTTGTAGCATGTCCCTCACTGTTGGGTTTGCCCAATGTTTCTTTCTTTCTTTCTTTTTTATAAAGACTTTATTTTTTAAAATAAATTTATTTGTTTTTGGCTGCATTGGGTCTTCATTGCTCCGTGCGTGGGCTTTCTCTAGTTGCGGTGAGCGGGGGTTACTCTTCATGTGGTGCGCAGGCTTCTCATTGCGGTGGCTTCTCTTGTTGCAGAGCTCAGGCTCTAGGCGTGGGCATCAGTAGTTGTGGCACGCGGGCTCAGTAGTTGTGGCTCGTGGGCTTTAGAGCGCAGGCTCAGCACAGGCTTAGTTGTTCTGCAGCATGTGGGATCTTCCCGGACCAGGGCTTGAACCCATGTCCTCTGCATTGGCAGGCGGATTCTTAACCACTGTGCCACCAGGGAAGTCTGCCTGATGTTTCTTCCTGATTAGGTTCAGATCATGTATCTTTGGCAGGAATATTCCATAGGTGATCCTGTGATCTCAGCGCATCATATCAGGAGGCATGTGCTGTCATATGTATTGAAGTAATTTAATTTTTACCACTAGGTTGAGATGGTGTTTGTCAGATTTCTCCCCTGTCAAGTTAATAAGTAGTTTTTACTTATTAATAAACAATATTAGTTGGAAGTCTACTGAAAGGAAGGCTCTCCCTTCTCTCCTATTCATTCATTCATTCATTCATTAAATATATCAGTATGAACTTTTAGATTCCTGTTTTATTCAGTGGGTTATAATCCTTTACAATCATTATTTATTTGGATGTGCATATGTTCCCAGATATGGCCAGTGGGGACCCCTTCAAGTTGGCTCTTGGTCCTTTAGACATACTTAAGCACTTTGCTATACAGGATGTTCCAAGCTCATCTTGTACTTTCTCTGCCCCAGACCCTGAATCAGCTATTTCTTTAGGGGAGATTGGTATTCTGAAAACAAGAACTGCACACTAGGTATGCTCATTACTCCTGAGTTATCATTGTTTCTAGACTCTCTCAGTGCACAGAGGTAGGAAATATTATGTATGTACAAACACATAATACACATATATGCAGACATATAATATGTATTAATTATCTATTGCTATGTAACAAATTACCCTCAAACTTAGTGACTTAAGTAATTAATAATTCTGTATTGTCTCTCATTGTTTATGAGGCCAGGAATTCAAAGTGGGTACAGTGGGGAATGACTTTCTCTGCGCCATGATGTTTGGGTCCTTGGGGCTGCAATCATCCAAAGGTTGTTCATTCACATATTTGGCAGTTGCTGCTGGCTGTCAGCTCAGGAGCTGTCACTGGAACACCTAGGTATGGCCTGTCCATGGGACCCTGGCTTCCTCACAAGTTGGTGACTGGGTTCCAAAGTCAAGCAGAGAGAAAGAGAGAGAGAGAGAGAGAAAGAAGGTGAATGCTGTATCCTTTTCATGACCTAGTATTGGAGGTCACCTAGGCATTAAGTTCAGCCCACATTCAAGGGCAAGGAGATTATATTCTACCTTTGAATGGAAGAGAATAAAAGAAAAACCCACCAAAATGTGGACCTACTTTATTTATTTATTTAATTTATTTTTTACCGTGTTGGGTCTTCTTTGCTGTGCGAGGGCTTTCTCTAGTTGCAGTGAGTGGGGGCTACTCTTTGTTGAGGTGAGCGGGCTTCTCACTGAGGTGGCTTCTCTTGTTGCAGAGCACGGGCTCTAGGTGCGCAGTCTTCAGTAGTTGTGGCTCGCAGGCTCTAGAGTGCAGGCTCAGTCGTTGTGGTGCATGGGCTTAGTTGCTACCCAGCATGTGAGCTCTTCCTTGACCAGGGCTTGAACCTGTGTCCCCTCCATTGGCAGGCGGACTCTTAACCACTGAGCCACCAGGGAAGCCCTGGACCTACTTTAAAACCACCACAATATCAATATCTATAGCTGTCTATCCTTACGAAAGATCATGAGCTTATACCAATACTTCCCATTCCAATCCAGCAAGGTCTACTCTAGCTTCATCTGCTCCATAATTTCCTTCTCCAATAGTGAGAAACCTGGTTCCCATTATGCTCCATTCATTTATGCATTTTATCAATCCCACTGTATGTCACTATTCCACCAAACACAGGGCCACATATCCTTGGTTCCAGCACCATTGATTTTGGTGACTATTATGCTGGAAAAGCCTATTTTTAATAAAAATTTTTAATTTTTATTTTATATTGGGGTATAGTTGATTTACAATGTTGTGTCAGTTTCAGGTGTAGAACAAAGTGATTTAGCTATACATATACATATATCCATTCTTTTTCAGATCTTTCCCATGTAGGTTTTTACAGAATATCAAGTACAGTTCCCTGTGCCATACAGTAGGCCCTTGTTGATTATCGATTTTATATATAGTGGTGTGTATATGTTAATCCCAAACTCCTAATTTATCCCTCCCCTCCACCTTTCCCCTTTGGTAACCATAAGTTTGTTTTCAAAGTCTTGAGTCTGTTTCTGTTTTGTAAGTAAATTCATTTGTATCATCTTTTTATTTTTTTTTTAATATTTATTTGGCTGCGCCAGGTCTTAGTTGTGGCACACGGGATCTGTTGCCATGTGCAGGATCTTTAGTTGTGGCATGCAGGATCTTTTGTTGTGGCATGCAGGATATTTTAGTTGCAGCATGTGGGATCCAGTTCCCCAATCAGGGATCGAACCCGGGCCCCCTGCGTTGGGAGCACAGAGTCTTAACCACTGGACCACCAGGGAAGTCCCTGTATCATCTTTTATGATTCCATATATGTGATGTCATATGATATTTATGTTTGTCTGACTTCACTTAGCATGATAATCTCTAGGTTCATCCATGTTGCTGCAAATGACATTATTTCACTCTTTTTTAAGCCTGAGTAATACTGCATTGTATATATGTACCACATCTTCTTTATCCATTCATCTGTCGATGGACATTTAGGTGGCTTCCATGTCTTGGCTATTGTAAATAGTGCTGCAAAGAACATAGGGGTGCATGTATCTTCTCGAATTATGGTTTTCTCCAGATATATGTTCAGGGGTGGGATTGCTGGGTCATATGGTAGTTCTATTTTTAGTTTTTTAAGGAACCTCCATACAGTCCTCCATAGTGGTTGTACCAATTTGCATTCCCACCAACAGTGTAGGAGGGTTCCCTTTTCTCCATAGATTGGAGAACATAGATTGGAGAGGAAAGAAACTAGTGGGGGCAGGGAGACCATTAGGAAAGACATTGTAAGGAGCCAAGCAGTAAAAAGTGAAGACCCCGAGCAAAACAGGGTGGGATGGAATAAAGAAAAAAATGATTCAAGCAAAACACAGAAGGTAGACTTGATAGGCTGTCAACTGTGAGGGATAAGCAAGGTTGCCTTACTGTACAACTTGTTGTGAAGTGTAGACAGCACCATGGACGGTGCCTCCTTGAGCTATGTGGGGCGGAGCTCTGGAGACAAGGGCAGGGTGGCGCACAGATGAATAGAACATCCAGCCCTTGGATGATAGGTGATGCTGCCCACAGGCCTACAGAGGGAAGCCAGGAGGGGAACAATAGGAGAAGCAGGCTCAGGGACGTGGCAGTGAGCCAGGGCTTGTAAGTTATTCTCCAAATGTCTATTCTACTTGCCTTCCTTTATTAACAACTCCTTCCTCTATATTTTATCTGGGAGTGTGTGACTAAGTTATGGCCACTGAGATGAGCATAGCAGTGATGTCTCAATTTCTGAGTCATGCCCTTGAAAGGAGAGAAGCACACCTGCCTTTTTTCTTTCCCTCTTCCTGCAGGTAAGAATAGGGAAGTGGTTGTGAGCCATCTTTGACAAAGCAGATGAGGGCAGCATCTCAGAAATGGCAGAGCAACAACATACAATCTGAAAGCCCCACACATCCAGCTTCCACTGGTCCTAAACCATTAGTGAGAAAGAAATAAACTTCCAACTGGTTTAAGCCACTTTGGGGGATGGGGATGGGGGATGGGGGTGGGGAGAGTCTCTTGCTACAGAAGCCTAGTTTGTATCCTAACTATTAGAGAAGCTATGTAAAAGTGGGGTGTAAAGTGACAGAGGAAAATGTACCTCTCAGATCTCCTGGGCAGGATGCATAATTGAGGGTCAGCCCTGCTGCTGTTCTCTGAGTCACTGCTGCATTTGTGCCAAGGCTACCCTCAGGGTGCTCCTAACTAATGTCTGAACTGGCAAGGATACAATTACTGCAAGATGCAGGACTCCCTTGACAGGAACATTGCCTCTAGGAGTTGCCTGACTTGGCTGGTAAATCTAGAAGTGTCAATTGAAGAGTGTTTGGAGTTTGGTGGTAGCTTGTGTTTGGGAGTAAAGGAGACCAGCCAGGGAGGGTGAGGATAAGACAAAAACATTTTTAAGTGCTTCCTTCATGCCTGGAACTGTTCTAAGGCTTTAGTTGTATTAATTCCTTTAACGTCACACTACCTATGAGGTTGGGTGGCAAACACTGCTAGTTTTCCCCCAATATCTCTTCTTCCCTTCTTTGGGAACAGAACTCCCAAATGTTGGCTGGGCACATGGCTGACTGGAATAAGGATAATACTCCCAGCCTTCTTTGCTAGGTGTTGCCATGTGACGTGTTCTGGCCAATAGGATCTAAGCAGAAGTGCTGGGATATGTCTTACAAGTTGAGGATGTACACTTGGAATTTCTTCTTCCTTCTGGTTAGAATGTGGTTGTGTTGACTGGAACTGGACCCTGATATGGAAGCCATGTGGTGAGGATTGCTAGTGTAAGCTCAGGTCCCTGATGATTGTATACCTTCCATATTCACCATGGACTGCCTATTTTTACATGAAAGGAAAAGGCTGTCTTGTATTATTCTGTTATTGCTACTCTGTTACTAGCAGTTGAATCTAATGGTAATACAGATAGGTAGTAATAGTATCCCCATTTTACAAAGTACAAAGAGGTGATGACGTACAAAGAGGTTAGGGAATTTGCCCAAGGCCACTCAACTGGTAAGTGGCAGAGCCAAGACTTGGATCCAAGCACAGGGCTGCAGAGCCTGCCAGCGTGGCCTGATACCGCTATGGGAGATACAACTCAGCCACATTTCCTTCACGTTGGCGTAAAAAGACTCTTCACACTGGCTTTCACACCTTCCTCAAAATGTCTTCATTTCAGTCTTAGTGCCCATTCCATTTGTGTCCAGCTTACTTCCCCCTAGTTACTTTCCTGACTTTCACATCTTTGCTAATGCTTTTCTTCTTTGGTCTGGACCGACCTCTCCCATTTCTACCTTCAAAGCCCAGTTCTCTCCTTTCATATCTCTTCAACCAATGTCTTCTTTTACTCCTATGAAATGATTCATTCAACCAATATTTTTTTCCCCTATGTATTAAGAATGACACTACTTATATACCATCCTGGGAAGAATCAAGAAAATAGGCACTCAAGTCATTTTGTGTTCTGCAGTTCATATGAGGAGCCCTAGTTGAGAAAGGCTAATAATAGACATGCAAACTGAAGTTAGAGAGTATAAAAGACTTGCTCAATCTACAGCATATGGAAAAGCTAAAGACGGGAAATTCCTGTGCTAAATAGTCCCTAGTGTTATTATATAAACTCATCTATGGGAACCATGTTAAAATATATCCTTTTAATTTCTCCCCTTCTTACCCCTGCCCCCATTCATGCAACCAGTATTTATTGAGATCTGCTGTGTGCTAGGCACTGGGGATTCTACAATGCGCAAAAACAGATCAACAGTTAGTTGTAAGCTATCATACTTACCTTTGTGTCTGCTGCAACAGTGGCTTTCAAACACTAAAAAAAAAAACCCAAACCAAAACAACAACAACAAACTCACTCAATATAATCATAACATACCCCACACATGTGATGATTTAAGAAGCAATGTTTACCTTTACCACATGTAATCACTCTAGTATTTAAACTCTATTCTCTTTCATTGAGATAACACTGATGGTGGATGCCTGTTGAACTGTTTTTACAGCCTACTAATAGGTTGGAAAGACAGGTTTGAGAAATGTTCGTTCCCTTTTCCATTCAGTTATCCAAACAAACATTTCCTGGTGCCTACTGTGTGCTGGGCACAGCTCAGAGCCTGAGAGCAATGCGGGGTCACAGTGCACTACGAGCTCTGGTGGGGTGGGGGGCAGCCGTGTATACTGGTGAATAAATATTAATGCAGTTAAACTAAACTGAGAGATAGGCATCAGAATTACAGAAATAAATTAGAGTGGTGACTTCCATAAAAGCAGAATCTTAGCCTCTTATAGACCTGTTGTGGTGTGAAACTTGAATCAAAGTCCTGATTCTAGTGCATTGCTAACGAAAGTCAATCCTGGATACAATGTTTTCTTCTGTCACAGAGAAAGACAGAGAAAGTGTGGTGCAGGTGTGTTTAGAAAAGGTGACAATGATTTGGTCTTACCCTGGTATAGATGGGTTATGGGAAAAAAGACATTCTTACAGCATTTTGCATTTCTTCCCCCAAAGCCTGTCAGTGTCATCACCCTCACTTTGCTGCAGGTGAGATGCCATCTGAAGTTGTCCAACTTGCCACCTCATTCATCTCCTCTCCCTCTCCCCAAATCAAACTGATCAAAACCAAGCTTGGTATAGAAACATCCATCCTTATCCTTTCTTCTTGGGTCTTCCTATCCCAGGATGAGCCCCACCTGCTTTTGGACTCATCTCTTCCCATTGCTTCTGGGGCTTTGCTTTACCACCTGGCCCTCTTTTCACCAGCTAGTCCCCATCAGCATGTGAAAACATTTAAAAGGAAAACGCAAAATCTCCTTTCACTCCATATCCATATCCAGCTACTGTCCATTTCTCTTACCCATCCTGTCAAACATTTTGAAAGCATGGTCTCAACTTTCTCACCTCCTCTGTCCACTGGGACCCGGCTTCTGCCCCAGTCGTTCACTGAAACTGCTCCCTGCCAAGGGCCCAATGGCCCTCCGGTCAAATCCAAAGAACAGTTTCTTTATTATCCTACTTGCCCCCTTCCATGTCTAACATTGCTGACCACTCCGTCCATCCCGACCCTTGGCTTCCATGATCAAATGTCTTCTCTGTTTTCTTCCTCCTTCTTTCGGTTTCCCTTTTCAGGCTCCATTTTTCTGCCCATCCCCTGCATGCTGATCTCCAGGGTTATCACCTAAGCCCTCCGCCAGCCTCTTTTCATTCTAGTCTCTCAGAATGATGGTGACTAAGCAAGGTGCAAGTCCCAGGCTCTGAAAAACACTTCCTCCACTGCACTCCCATATCACGGGTTCCACTTTTAATGCCTCTCAGATCTGTCACCTCCTCTCCACTCTGACAAATATCCCCCCTTCCAGTTTTGAATCCCACTCCTGTCCATGGTTCAAATTGTCCTAAGAATGATTTTTTGTAAAACACAGGCCCAATCACGTCATTTCTCCATTTAGATCACCTCAGTGGTCTCCTGTTGCCTACAGAACAAAGTCCACGATCCTCAGCAGGGTAAATGAGGCCTTTCATGAGGGGGCAATTTGCCCCCTTGCAGCCTCACCTCCTGTAGCCCCCCTTACATGACTCTGTTAGAGCCCCCTTGGTGCAGTATGCTTCTCCATGCTTCTGTGCCTGGGCACTTGCTGCTCCCCTTTGCTCTCTTGAAGACAAGAGTCCTCACTCTATAAGCCTCCTCTGAGAAGAGAACTACACGAGCACCACACTCCCCTAGGGAGAATTAGGCACTTTCTCCACTGTGCTCCCAGGGCACACTTGATTTACCATGAAGGTGAATTCACACTCGTCTCCTCCACTACTGCCTGAGCCCCATGTCTTATTTTTGTGATCACTCCAGCATACAGCAGACTTGGACACACAGTAGATGCTCAATAAATGTTGTGGTGTAATTTTTACCCACCCTAGTACTGGATGGTTACAAAAGGCTAGAACCCATGCTTTGACCCTGAAGATGTTTTGACTCAATTTCCCCCCCCAATTTTTCTTTTGAAGATAATCTCAAACTTACAGAAGAGTTGCAAGAATAGTTCAAGGAACCCTCAGATAAACGTCACCTGGATTCACCAGGTGTCAACCTTTGCCACACTTGCTTTATCTGCTTTTCTGAGTTAATTGCAGACATCATGACAATTTACCTATAAATATTTCAGCATGTAATCTCCAAAGAACAAGAATGCTCTCCTTTGTAACCAAAGTTTAACTGCTCAGAAGATTTAACATTGACACAACGTTATCCAGTATGCAGTCTGAAATGCAATTTAAATTTCCCCAATTATGTCATTTTAAACTGTTTGTTTTGGATCCAGGAGCTCATTTAGGATCAAGCATTGATCCTACATCTTTAGTCTTCTTTTGACAATCATGAAATGTTTATTTTTGTAGAGTTTAGGCCAGATCCATTTTGCAGAATTTCCCTCCATTTGGACTTTTCTGATTGTTTCCTCATGATTAGATTCAGAATAAGCATTTTTGGCAGGAATGCTACTTAGGTGATGGTGTACACATGTCACTTTGCTCCATTGTTGGTGATGCCGAGTTTGACCATTTGGTTAAGGTGGTTAGTTGCCAGATTTCTCCCTTGTAAAGATTACTTTTCCCTTTTGAATGTAGTTAGTAAGTAAACTGAGCAGGGGTATGTTTGATATACCTCCATATTTCATGATTATCCTCTTCCCCAGCAACATTTTACTCATTGATTTAGAGGTGGTTTTTCGAAAATTTTTTTACTGTGGTAAAATACACATAAAAAAATTTACCATTGTAACCATTATGTGTACAGTTCAGTGGTGTTAAGTACATTCATAATGTTGTGCTACCATCACCACCCTCCATCTCCAGAATTTGTTTCATCTTGTAAAACTGAAATTCTATACCCACTAAACAATAACTCCCCACTTCCCTCTCCCCGCAGCCCCTGGCAACACTGTTCTGTTCCTATGATTTTGACTACTCTCAATACTTCATATACCGTAAGTTTTCTTGTAAGTCTTACCCCAGGTTCCAAAGATACATATCTCACTATGTGCTGTTCCATTGGTAATATTCTTTATGAACTGGATAAAAGATGAACAGCTAATTCACAAGAAAACAGTACCCACTAGTATTGCCTATCCAGTTCTTTTCTATCTGATACCTTGTGTTAGTTGTCCATGCGTTTGGTGAAGTAAAGTGTAAAAGGTGAAATCAAAATGTCATTTTGTTTGGGGGTCAAAACACTTGGTAAACAGTCTGCTTACAAAACTGTTGTAGCTTTCTGGAAAATGACGTTGGAATGTAGTAGCTCCGGTAAGCAAATGGAGAAAGTATTCTCTACCAGTTTATTTCATTGAGAACAGACCACAGGCAGAGAGAGGACAGTCCATCACAGTGGAACAGCACAGTGAGGTACTTCCAGAATTCCATACCTGTTCTGCCTGCTAAATAAATACCCACAGACCTGTCAGCAACATTTCCCAAAGAGTTGGCGCAAAGTTTTTGCTGGAAGGTGAAAATTCGTTAAAGGAATCATTAATATCCACTTAATTTTTGTAAAATTGAATCGAGCTGCAGTGATATACGCTTGCAATCACATTCTTTTGTCATCTAGAAAGGACTATTACATGAATAAAATGTAAACATTCCCGAAGTAACTGGGAACTTGGTAGCTCGTGCTACTTGGACAGGTGGCGGAAAGGCGTGAGACTTGGCGTCCAGGAGAGAGCCAGAGGGCACCAACTCCGTAGGAATTTCAACAGAACACGAATACGGTGTAAAGAGGACGCGCTCCGCCGAGACCACCTCCGCCTTGCATCGTGGGCGCGCTCCGACCTCAGCAAGTCGGTCGCACAGCAAACAGGGTGACCAAGTGCTCGCGAGGGTCGTGTCCTCGAGAGGACCGAACACCGTCAGCACGGCCGGTGGCAATCCGACGGCCGTTTCCTGTCTGCAGCCCCGGTGCAGCTCTCAGGCGCCCCTTACTCACCGTCCCGCTAGCCAGCACTGAAGGTCATCGCTGCAGTAATAATAACGAACCGTTGAGAGGCGTCCGGCCTTCCCCAGCCCGTGCACTTGCGAGACCCAAGGCGGGGCCCAGGGCCTCCGCAAACCCCACCCGGCCTCCCAGGTCGCCCCCTCCCCAGCGCCGTAGCTCGGGCCCCTAGCCTACCCACCGCCGCCCCCGACGCGGGTCTCCTGGGCCCCGAGCCCTCCCCTCCTGGCCCGCACCCGCCTCGGGCCCAACCCCCTCCCGGGGGCGGGCTTCCTGAGCCCAGACGCCCCCCGCCCCCTCCACCCTCCGGGCCCCGCCCCGCGCCCCCACCCCCGCCCCTCGGAACCAGCCCCGCTCTCGCTCTCCCGGAGCTCCGCAGTGGGGCTAGCGGGGCTAGCAGGGCTAGCGGGGCGGGCGGGGCCGGGTGGCGCAGGGGGCGGGGATTTCTGGCACTTTCTGGGCGCTGCGAACGCTCTGATCTTGGGTTCGAAGGCCGGAAACGTCGGCGGCGGAGCCGTAGCGCCGCCGCGGCCCTTGTTCTCCGCTGAGGCCGCGCCGCAGCGCAGACATGGCCAAGTGGGGCCAGGGGGACCCGCGCTGGATCGTGGAGGAGCGGGAGGACGGGACCAACGTGAACAACTGGCACTGGTGCGGCCGGGCAGGGGCCGGGGCCGCGGCTTCCGGGCCTCCTCCCTCCGGAGCCGGCGGGCGGGGCGGGGCGGGGTGGGGGGGGGACCCTCTGCGAGCGCCCGGCGCCCTGTGCCCCGTGCCCCGGGTGCAGGGGCGGCCGGGTGTCTCGGGGCGCCTCCCGGGCCGTGGTGGGCCCCGGGCCGGGGGAGTGGGTAGGGTTGGAGGCTGCACAGGTGCAGATGCTCGTCTTTAGCCTCAGGGCTTGCAGAGCCCTTGGAGCCTGGAGACCCGGGGTCTTATCTGCACCGGCTCTGGGACTTCACTTTCCTCTTTTTGAAAGTTGGGTTGGGTCCCAGGAATAGAAGTCATTCTTGACTTACCGCTTCAGCTTCGGCAGTCTCTGACCTTAGAAGCTCTCCCCGCGCCGCCCCTCCCCCCCAGCCCCTTGAAGTTTGGGGGAGTTAAAATGAAGGTAGAAAGTGTGTGTGTGTGTGTGTGTGTGTGTGGGTGTGTGTGTGTGTGGGTGGGTGTGTGGTACGTATGTATTGGAAAGAACAGGAATTTGGATCTCAACTCCACATCTGACTTGATGAGTCTCTGGTGAGCCCTGCCTTCTAGGAGTTCTTACTAGTTATTTTATCTCATCTGGAGCTTGGGCTGATTTTTGCCTCTCGCTCTTCAGTCAGAGTTTCAGGAATTGATGTTCTCTGCTCTGGTCCTCTGAGGGCTGTGCTACCTCAAGGCCATCAAGGTGATGCTGAGGCAGGTCCAGGGCAGAGCAAAGCCTTAACCTGTGAGGGCATCCTTCCCTGGGGGAGTCCTGGCTTGGGGTTGGGAAGAGCTGACCTCTCCTTTCCCAGCCTTTTCACCATGGACACTTATGGACTTCTCTCTGCTCATTTACACCCCTTAAAATGGGAACATTATTTGGGAAGATTGTATGAGATAATATCTGTGTGAAAACCTTGTTAATTTGTCTTATTACGATAAAAGTTATTTCAGTTATAATTACCTTTTCATGTGGCCCAGGCTTTACCCCTCCATTTCCACCAGGTGAGATTTCGAGACCTCCTTTCCCCCAAATAAACCAGTGTTTTTAAGACAAAATACCACCCAACAGCTGCTTGAGAGGAATTGGGCTGATCTGGACTGGGCCAGGGCATTATCCTGATTCCCCAGGGTGGGCGTGTGGACACCAGTGGGGGCTTCCATTCACCGCTCTTCCCTTCTTTTGGCCCTCGGCAGGACAGAGCGGGATGCCACCAGCTGGTCCAAGGGGAAGCTCCGCGAGCTCCTGGTGGGCATTGCCGTGGAGAATGAGGCTGGCCGTTGCGAGATCAGTGAGCTGAAGCAGGTGGAAGGCGAGGCTTCCTGCAGCAGCCGCAAAGGAAAGCTGATTTTCTTCTATGAGTGGAACATCAAACTGGGCTGGAAAGGTAACAGGGTCCTCCAGGTACAGGTGGGGCTGGGGGCTGTGCTGGGGCAGAGTTGGTTGATTCATTAGTCATTCATTCAACAGATATATTTAGAACTCCTGCTATGGGCCCCTGAATTGGTGTTTGGAGTTCTGGACACCCTTACTGCACGTGGAGTTCCTTGTCCAACCAGCTGTGGGCTTCCCTTTCTCCCAGCACTCAGAGCTCTTTAGGGCTCTTAGCTGTCAGCTGGACTCAATCTGCCAGGCATTTGTGAGCACTAGCGTTTCCTGGAGCTGCTGCCTGCAGCACTCTTCCCCTCGATAGGTGCCTGCTGGCTCCTTCAGCTCTTTCAGGTTTGCATCCTGAGTAAAGCCATCTGTCTCCATTCTCTAACAGTTTCAGATCCCTTCCTTGTACTGTTTCCCTTCCCTGCTTTATTTCTCCCCAAAGCACTGATATTTGGCACACTACATATGGTTACATTATTATTGTTCTGGATTCCCCTTTTCTCCCCATTCATCAGGGCAGAGATTTTTTAAAATATAAGCTTTATTGAGATATAATTCACATACCATACAGTTCACCCATTTAAAGTGTACAATTCCCTGGTTTTCAGTATATTCACAGAGTTGTGCAGCCATCACTACAGTCAATTATAGAACATTTTCATCTCTCCCCCCAAACCATGTACTTGTTAGCAGTCACTCCCCCAGTCCTTGCAACCTCTAATCTAATTTCTGTCTCCATGGATTTGCCTGTTCTGGACATTTCATATGAATGGTATCACACAGTATGTGGTCTTTTGTGAGTAGCTTCTTTCACTTGACATAATGTTTTCAAGGTTCATCTGTCTTGTAGCATGTTTCATTCTTTTTCATTGTTGACTAACGTTCTGTTGTATAAATGTAGCACATTTTGTTTATCTGTTCATCAGTTGATAGACATTTTGGTTGTTTTCATTCTTTGGGTCTTTGGGTCACGGATTGATTGGTTTTGTTTCCAGATCACTGTCTGAAACGTTGTGTTTGTTGAATGAATAAATTTCTCCCGTGGTGCCTGGCTCCTTGCTGGGTGGACAGTCTATACTCAATAAATATTTGTTGAAATAACCATGGATATGAAGACAAAGGGAAAAGGAAAAGGAGGAGAGAGGGCAAGATCTGGTTCTGGAGGATGGTGCTGTGTTTGGGCCTCAGCTTGTGTCAGCTTCTTTCTTGAGAGTTTGGGTTAGAGAGCTGCCTGGTGAGCTGTCCTTGGGCCTCTGTCCTAGTGGCTGTCTTGCTAACTGGAGCCAGGCCAGAGCCCAGGGAATGTTCAGCGAGCATCAAAAGCAGTCCCACTTGTGCCTTGAAACCTTCTGGCTGGGGGTTTGCTCTCAGTTGCTCCCTCAGTGGCTGCTCTTGGCTGGATCATAGCAGGGTCTGGCTCCTTACACATCCAGCTCCCCAAGACAGGGGCTCTGAGGTCCCCAAGGAAACTCATGGTCTTGTGTCTCTTCCATCTCCCTTAGCTAGAAGCAGCAACCAGCTCCTTTGTAGGATAAGACCCAGCAACTCCCAGGCAACAGCCAGAGGGCAGACGGAACAGGGCTTCCCTGACCCCGTGTGCTTTCTCCTCTAGTAGTTAGTCCTAGAGGTGGCTAGTGGGATCCGCTGGGGAGGAGACAATACTCTGGTCTTCCTTTTTTTTTTTAAAATTAAATTTTAATTATATTAAATTTAGCTTTCTCAGATTTATTGAGATATAATTGATTTATAACATTGTATGAGTGAAAGGTATACAACATGATGATTTGACATATGTGTATATTGCAAAACTGATTTCCACAATAAGGTTAGTTAAAATATCCATCACCTCATATAGTTACAAATTTTTGTGTGTATGTTGAGAACTTTTAAGATCTGCTCTCTTAGCAGTTTTCAAATGTATTATACTGAATTGCTTACCCTGCTGTCCATTACATCCTCAAAACTTACTCATCATATAAGTGGAAGTTATATGTGCCCTTTGTGTCTTTTGACCACCTTCACCACCCTTCCCTCTGCCACCTTGCAACCACCAGTCTACTTTCTGTTTCTGTGAGTTTGGGTTTTTTTTGATTACACATATAAATGAGATCATACACTATTTGGTTTTCTCTGACTTATTTCACTTAGCATAATACCCTCAAGGTTCATCCATGTTGTCACAAATGGCAAGATTTCCCTTCTTTTTTGTGGCTGAATAATATTCCATTGTGTAAATATGCCACATTCTCTTTATTCATTCATCCATCGATGGACGCTTAGGTTGTTTGCATGTCTTGGCTACCATAAATAATGCTGTATTGAATATCGGGGTGCAGATATGTCTTTGAGATAGTGATTCCATTTCCTTTGGCTATATATCCAGAAGTGGAATTGCTACATCATGTGGTAATTCTATTTTTAATTTTTGAGGAACCTCTATACAGTTTTCCATAGTGGCTGCACCAATTTACATTCCCACCAATAGTGCATGAGGGTTCCCTTTTCTCCACATTCTCACCAGCACTTATCTCTTTTTGATAGTAGCCATTCTAACAGGGGTACAGTGTTATCTCTTTATGGTTTTGATTTACATTTCCCTGATGATTAGTGATGTTAGACACCTTTTCAGGTACCTGTTGGGCATTTGAATATTTTCTTTGCATAAATGTCTATTCAGTTCCTTTGCCCATCTTTTTAATAGTATTTTTTTTTGCTATTGAGTTGTATGATTCCTTACATATTTTGTATATTAACTCATCAGATATGGTTTACAAATATTTTCTCCTATTCTGTAGGTTGCCTTTTCATTTTGTTGATTGTTTCTTTTGCTGTGCAGAAGCTTTTTAGTTTGAGTAGTCCCTAGACCAACATCAAGGAGCTTTTTCCCTGTCTTTTTCCCTAGGAGTTTTATGGATTCAGGTCTTACATTTAAGTTTTTAATCCATTTCAAGTTAATTTTTGTGTATAGTGTATATTTTGTGTATAGTGTAAGATTCATTTTCATTCTTTTGCATGTGAATATCCAGTTTTCCCAGCACCATTTGTTGAAGGTAGTATCTTTTACCCGTGGAGTATTTTTGTTTCTCTTGTCATATATTAGTTGACCACATATGCATGGGTTTATTTCTGGGCTCTTGATTCTGTTCCATTGGTACATGTCTTTTTTTTATGCCAGTACCATACTGTTTTGATCACTCTTGCTTTGTAGTAAAGTTTGAAATCAAGAATTGTGATGCCTCCAGCTTTGCTCTTCTTTCTTGGGATTGCTTTGGCTATCAGAGTGTTTTGTGGTTCCATGTGAATTTTAGGATTGTTTTTTCTACTTCTGTAAAAAAAATGCCACTGGAATCTTGGTAGGGATTGCATTGAATGTACAGATGCCTTTGTGTAGTATGGACATTTTTTTAAAATTTTATTTATTTATTTATTTTATGCAGTGGGTTCTTACTAGTTATCTATCTTATACATATTACTGTATATATGTCAATCCCAATCTCCCAAGTAGTATGGACATTTTAACAATATTAATTCTTCCAAGACATGAACATAGGATATCTTTCATCAGTGTCTTATAGTTTCCCATCTACAGATCTTTTATCTCCTAGGTCAAATTTATTCCTAAGTATATACCGTTTTTGCTGCTATTGTAAATGGTATGTTTTCTTTATTTCTTTTTCAGATAGTTCATTGTTAGTGTATTGAAAAGCAACTGATTTTTTTTTTTTTTTTTTTTCGGTATGCAGGCCTCTCACTGTTGTGGAGCACAGGCTCCGGATGCGCAGGCTCAGCGGCCATGGCTCACGGGCCCAGCCGCTCCGCGGCATGTGGGATCTTCCCGGACCGGGGCACGAACCTGTGTCCCCTGCATCGGCAGGTGGACTCTCAACCACTGTGCCACCAGGGAAGCCCAAGCAACTGATTTTTGTATGTTGATTTTCTATCCTGAAACTTTACTGAATTTATTTATTAGTTCTAACGGTCTCTTGGATTTTTTTTGTATATATGATCATGTGCTATGCAAATAGAGGTAATTTTACCTTTTCCTTTCCAATTTGGATGCCTTTTATTTCTTTTTCTTGCTTGATTGCTCTGGCTAGGACTTCCAGTACTGTGTTGAATGGGAGTGGTGAGAGTGGGTACCCTTATCTTGTTGCTGTTATTAGAGGAAAAGCTTCCAACATTTCACCGTTGAGTACGATGTCAGCTGTGGGGTTGTCATATATATCGCCTTTATTATGTTGAGATATGTTTCTATTATGCCCACTTTGTTGGGAGTGTTTATTATCAGTGGATGTTGAATTTTCTCAAATGCTTTTTCTGCATGAATTGAGATGGTCATATTATCTTTATTTTTCATTGTATTAATGTGACGCATCACATTTGACTTGGGTATTAAACCATCCTTGCATCCCAGGGATTAATCCCATTAATCATAGTATTTGATCCTTTTAATGTGCTGTTGAATTCAATTTGCCAGTATTTTGTTGAGAACTTTTACATCTATATTCATCAGGTATATTTGTCTGTAATTTTTTCTTTTTCTTTTCTTTTTTTTTTTTTTGGCCACACTGTGTGGCATGTGGATCTTAGTTCCCTGACCAGGGATCAAACCTGGGCCTCCTGCAGTGGAAGCGCAGTCTTAACCACTGGATGGCTGAGTAACCCTGTAATTTTTTCTTGTAGTGTCCTTAACTGGCTTTGGTATCCTGGTAATGCTGGCCTCTTAAAATGAGTCTGGGAATGTTCCCTCTCTTCAGTTTTTGGGAAGAGTTTGAAAAGGGTTGATGTTAATTCTTTAAATGTTTGGTAGAATTCCCCAGTGAAATCATCTGATTCTGGGCTTTTTTTTGTTGGGAGTTTTTTTGGATTACTGATTCAGTTTCCTTAATCATAATTGGTCTGTTCAGACTTTCTAGTCCTTAATGATTCAGGCTTGGTAGTTGATATGTTTCTAGGAATTTATTCATTTCTTTTAGGTTGTCCAGTTTTATAGCATAAAATTGTTAACAGCAGTTGCTTATTATCGTTTGTATTTGTGTGGTATCAGTTGTAATGTCTCCTCTTTCATTTTTAATTTTATTTATTTGGGTCCTCTTTTTTTTCCCTTGGTTAGTCTAGCTAAAGTTTTGTCAATATTGTTTATCTTTTCAAAGAACCAGCTCTTTGTTTTTATTAATCTTTTATATTGTTTTCCTATTCTCTGTTTCATTTATTTTATTTTATTTATTTATTTATTTGGCTGCATTGGGTCTTCATTGCTGCGCACGGGCTTTCTCTAGTTGCAGTGAGCAGGGGCTACTCTTCGTTGTGGTGCACAGGCTTCTCATTGCGGTGGCTTCTCTTGTTGTGGGGCATGGGCTCTAGGCGTGTGGGTTTCAGGAGTTGTGGCACATGGGCTCAGTAGTTGTGGATCACGGGCTCTACAGCACAGGCTCCGTAGTTGTGGCGAATGGGCTTAGTTGCTTCACAGCATGTGGGATCTTCCCGGACCAGGGCTCAAACCTGTGTCCCCTGCATTGGCAGGCAGATTCTTAACCACTGCACCACCAGGGAAGTCCCATGTTTCATTTATTTTTGCTCTAATCTTTATCCCTTTTTTTATTGAGATATAATAGACATATAACATTATATTCATTTTGTGTTATGATTGTATATTCATACACATCAAGAAATGGTGACCACAATAAGTCTAGTTAACATTCATCACCATACAGTTATAAGATTTTCTTTTTTCTTGTGATGAGAATTTTTAAGGTTTACTTTCTTTCAAATATACAATATAGTATTATTATACTTACCATACTGTGTATTACATCCCCATGACTTATTTTCTATAACTGGAAATTTGTACTTTTTTTTTTTTTTTGCGGTACGTGGGCCTCTCACTGTGTGGCCTCTCCCATTGCGGAGCACAGGCTCTGGATGCGCAGGCTCAGCGGCCACGGCTCACGGGCCCAGCTGCTCAGCGGCATGTGGGATCTTCCCGGACCGGGGCACGAACCCATGTCCCCTGCATCAGCAGGCGGACTCTCAACCACTGTGCCACCAGGGAAGCCCAGAAATTTGTACTTTTGACCACTTTCACCCGTTTTACCCATTCCACCACCCCCTGTCTCTGGCAACCACTAATCTGTTCTCTGTATCTATGACTTTGGATTTTCCTTTTTTAATTGCTGTATCCGTGCACCTTCTTTTATTTAAATTAATTAATTTTTGGCTGCATTGGGTCTTTCGTTAATGCATGTGGGCTTTCTCTAGTTGTGGCGAGTGAGGACTACTCTTCGTTGTGGTGCGTGGGCTTCTCTCTGCAGTGGCTTCTCTTTGTTGTGGGGCACTGGCTCTAGGTGTGCAGGCTTCAGTAGTAGTGGTGCGCGGGCTCAGTACTCGTGGCTTGCGGGCTCCAGAGTGCAGGCTCAGTAGTTGTGGTGGATGTGCTTAGTTGTTCCACAGCATGTGGGATCTTCCAGGACCAGGGCTCAAACCTGTGTCCCCTGCATTTACAGGCGGATTCTTAACCACTGTGCCACCAGGGAAGTCCGACTTTGGTTTTTCGTTTTATTTTTTTCTTTTAGATTCCACATATAAGTGAGATCAAATAGTATTTGTCTTTCTGACTTATTTTATTTAGCATAATGCCCTCAAGTTCCATCCAGGTTGCTACAATTAGCAGGAGTTTTTTCTTTTTTATAGCTAAATAATATTCCATTGTGTGTATGTACTACATTTTCTTTATCTGTTCATCCACTGACGGACACTTAGGTTGCTTCCATGTCTTAGCTATTGTAAATAATGCTGCAGTGAACATGTGGATGCATATATCTTTTCAAATTAGTGTTATTGTTTCCTTTGGATATATACCCAGAACTGGAATTGCTGGATCATATGGTAGTTCTATTTTTAATTTATGGAGGAACCTTCATACTGTTTTCCATAGTGGTTGCACCAGTTTACATTCCTACCAGCAGTGCACAAGGGCTGCTTTTTCTCCACATCCTTGCCAACACTCATTATTTCTTCCCTTTTTAACACATTACTGACTGGGGGATTTTTGCAGAAACTAATGCCTGTGGCTGGCAATTTGTTATGTAAGTGAATATTGAAACACCTGCGTTTGAGTAAATATCAACAACTTTTTTTTCACTTAATGTATTTATTTGAAACTTAGTACATGTCTTACTAAAGGATTCTGTTATTTCATTAGAGTGTGATAGGCAGTAAAGCAGGCACCTCTGTGCAGGGGAAAGAACATCTATTACAAATATACTTTTCACTGCGCTTTCTCCTGGAAGAGCAGATTCTACACTTTGTGGTGGCATTTTTTATTAGTCCTGTGGGTATTATTTCATATAGACTATGTTCTTTTATTTTACCTGATAGTCAACAAGGTGGATCTTTGTGGAGGGGCTCTTTTAGAAATGCCACAAGAAGCACCAGGTGCAGGACTACCACTACATTCACAAGACTGGTCAGTTGCCCATTCTCTAGCTACTGCTAACAAAAATTGCTTGTTAAGTCATTTTATTATGTTCATTAAGGCTACAATAAATTTTAAATGCATTGAATAAACTGTAATTACTCAAACAGAAACCCACTTTCTCATACCGTTTTCGAGTTTTCTGGAGAATATTGAAGTTTGCCAGATATTGATCGATCGATCAACTCCTTTCATATATTTTTGTTGTGTTTTGTTTTGCTTTTGATATGATTCTACTTTTAAAATATTTATTTTTTTGGTTGCACCAGGTTTTAGTTGCGGCAGGTGGGCTCCTTAGTTGTAGCTTGCCAGCTCCTTAGTTGCGGCATGTGGGTTCAGTTGCGGCAGAGGGGTTCCTTAGTTGCAGCTCCAGGGCTCCTTAGTTGTGGCATGCGAACTCTTAGTTGTGGCATGCGAACTCTAAGTTGCGGCATGTGAACTCTAAGTTGCAGCATGCATGTGGGATCTAGTTCCCTGACCAGGGATCGAACCCGGGCCCCCTGCATTGGGAGCACAGAGTCTTATCCACTGTACCACCGAGGAAGTCCCTCATATATTTATTATACTCTAATATACAAGTGGGCTTAGTTATCTGATGGCCAGTCCTCCTGTCTTCCTTTCATGTAGATGTTATGGAGGCATCATGAATAGTTGTCACTATGCGGACTAGCCTCTTGTCTTTCCATATAAGAAGAATCACTTTTCCCTTCCATAAGAATGTAATTTCTCCCCCTGTAGATTTTAAATTTCTCCTTTAATTGGTTTGGTAGACCACAATTCTCTCTTATAGTCCCACAAACTCTGGTTTTATTTTTCAACAGTATTTCAGATGTGTACACACTGTTGTAATAATTGTCTTGGTACATATGGTGCTGTGAACCAAGATAAGGTTGTAGGACTGATAATATTGTTGCAGTTTCTTTCCTTCACCTGTGTAAATCTCAAGGTAGCATATATATCCAGTTTCACTTTCGCTAACCATCCTGACCAAAATTCCATATTTTGTAAGTTTTCTGGGATTATAAGTTTTGAATCTGAGTTGTCCTCTCCACTTTATCATTGCCTTATCAAGTGATAGCTCTTGTTTGTATATAGATCGATTGAAATTTTGGTAGAAAATAATCCAAAAGAGGTTTAACTTTTGAAATTCTGTCTGTAGGAAGTAGAGTTTCTGAGTTATTAAAGTGAAAAGCTGTCATTATTTGTTTGAACCTTATTCTCATCAGAATCTTCGGAAAGACAGGTGTTTCAAGTAAGGGATCAGTCAACCAGTATTCTTTCCAGTGTGACTTATTTGTCCCATCAAATTATTAATCCAAGAAACTTCTTCGTGTCACTATTGGTTACATCAGTCTATTTTAAAGCCTTACCATACTCTTTATATGATTTTTCATTCTGTTGGTGATACAAGTTTGTTTGAGAAGCGACCAACTCGAAAAAGTTATTGCCAAAAAAAAATTAATTCTGTTATGTCACTAACACTTTGCGGGTTATTACATTCAGTAGTTACACCTGACAAACCTGTAAAGTCTTCTAATTTTCATGAAATGTCTTCAATCCACTCTTCTGTAGAAGCAAAGGAGCATTCTCCAGCACCGTGAGTTTCGTTTTCACTTTCCGTATCAGAATCAATCACTAAGGTTTTCTGTCTTTTTGCTGGTCTAATATTCACATCGTCTGAATCAACTATATTCTGAAGAGTTATCATCTTCTGAGACACTAGTGTATATATGTTGCTTGGACAGTCAGAGAAAGTATCTGCATAAAATTGACCAAAAAATTCTTGACTCAAAATTTCACAATGTGTCATTTTTGAAAATTTTACGGTAATAAACTTGGATTTGTAGTATACACAAGGTTGGAACAAATGAATGATAACGACAATCATAAGTTGATTAATGAATCCTCGATCAATTTTAAGCTCTAACAACTTTGCAAGGTGATGTTAATTGTATCACTCTCTAAAAATGTATTGATACGTCTCTGGTCAATAACGTTCAGGTAACAAAAGACATATTAATACATCTCTGGTCAATATGTTGTTATAAAAGACACTGTAACAGGTGTGAGGTGATACTGCATTGTGCTTTTGATGTATAATTCCGTGATGTTGAGCACCATTTCATGTACCTGTTGGCCTTTTGTATGTCTTTGGAAAAATGTCTCTTCAGATTTTCTGCCTATTTTCTAACCAGATTGTTTTTTGTTACTGAGTTTTATAAGTTCCTTATATATTTTGAATATTAACCCCTTATCATATACATAATTTACAAATATTTTTTCTCATTCAGTAGGTTGCCTTTTCATTTTGTTGAGTTTTCTTTGCAGAAGCTTTTTAGTTTCACTAGTCCCGCTTGTTTATATTTGCTTTTGGTGTTAAATCTAAAAATCATTGCCAAGAACATTGTCAAGGGGCTTATCACCTATGTATTCTTCTAGGGCTTTTGTGGTTTCAGGTCTTAGGTTCAAGTCTTCAGTTCACTTTGAGTTAATTTTTTGTGTATGGTGTAAGATAGTGGTCCAGTGTCATTGTTTTGCTTGTGGCTGCCAGTTTGCTCAACATCATTTATTGAGGAGACTGTCCTTTCCTCACTGTATATTCTTGACTCCTTTGTCAAAGCTTAATTGACCACATATGCATGGGTTTATTTTTGGTCTCTCTATTCTCTTCCATTGATCTGTGTACCTGTTTTTTATGCCAATACCATACTCTTTTGATTACTATATCTTTTTAAATATTTTTTTATTAGTTTCTGCTTTATAACAAAGTGAATCAGTCATACATATACATCTGTTCCCACATCCCTTCCCTCTTGCGTCTCCCTCCCTGATTACTATATCTTTATAATATAGTTTGAAATCAGGAAGTACGATGCCTTCAGCTTTGTTCTTTTTCAAGATTGCTTAGGCTGTTTGGGGTCTTTTGTGGTTGCATACAAATTTTAGGATTGTTTGTTCTATTTCTGTGAAAAAATGCCATTGGAATTTCAACAGGCATTGCATTGAATCTGTAGATTGCTCATTATATCTTTTCTTCTGCTAACTTTGGGCTTAGTTTGTTCTTTTTCTAGTTCCTTGTTGTGTAATGTCAGGCTCTTTATATGAGATATTTCTCTTTTTTTGTCATTTTATGAGTTTACAGCTACAAACTTCCCTCTTAGAACTGGTTTTGCTGCATCTCATAAGTGTTTGTGTTTACATTTTTATTTGTACCAAGATATTTTTAAATTTTCCCTTTGATTTCTTTGAGCCATTAGTTGTTCAGGAGTATTTTAATTTTAATTTCCATGTATTTGTGAACTTTCCAGCTTTCCTTCTGTTACTGATTTCTAGTTTCATACCATTTGTGGTTGGAAAAGATACTTATTATAATTTCCATCTTTTTGAATTTGTTGAGACCTGTTTTGTGGCCTAACTATGATTTATCCTAGAAAATGTTCTGTGGGTGCTTGAGAAAAATGCATATTCTGTTTCTCTTTGATGGAATGTTCAGTATATGTTTGTTAGGTGTATTTCATGTATAGTGTTGTTCAGATCTGATATTTCCCTATTGGTTTTCTGTCTGGATGATATATCCATTGTTCAGAGTAGGGCATTAAAGTCCCCAACTATTATTGTATTGCTGTTTATTTCTCCTTATAAGTTTTCTAAGTAATTGCTTTATATATTTAGGTGCTGCAGTATTAGGTGCATAAATATTTACAATTATTATATCTTGATGAATTGACTCCTTTAGCATTATATAATGACTTTCTTTGTTTGTTTTGACCATTTTTGGCTTAAAGTCTTATTTGTCTAATATAAGTATAGCTACTCCTGCTTTCTTTTGGTTAATATTTCCTTGAAGTATCTTTTCCATCCCTCTACTCTCAGTTTATGTGTATCCTTAAAGCTAAAGTGAGTCTCTTGTAGGCAGCATGTTGTTGGATCTTGTTTTTTTTTCATCCAGTCAGCCGTTCTGTGCCTTTTGATTGGAGAATTTAATCCATTTATATTTAAAGTAACTATTGATAGGTAAGGACTTACTATTGCCATTTCATTAATTCTTTCCTGACTGTTTTGTAGATCCTATCTTCTTTGCTTCCTCTCTTGCCAGCTCTTTAGTCATTTGCTGCCTTTTTGTGCTGGTATGTTTTGACTCCTTTATCATAACCTTTTGTGGTTTTTCCTTTGTGGTTAACCTGAGGTGTATATAAAATATATTTATAACACCCTATTTAAACTGATAACTTAAATTTGATAGCATACAGAAATTTATACTTCTTCCCCCCTCACATTTTAGGTTATTGATGTTACAATTTACATATTTTTACATTGTGTATCCAATAACAAATTCTCATAGTTATGGTTATTTTAAATTCATTTGTTTTTTAACTTTTAATGTAGAGTTGTAAGAGAATTACACACCACCATTGCAATAATAGATCATCTGACTTTGTATATGTACCATTACCAGTGAGTTTTACACATTCATAAGTTTTTTTTTTTTTTTTTTGTGGTATGCAGGCCTCTCACTGATGTGGCCTCTCCCGTTGCGGAACACAGGCTCCAGACGCGCAGGCTTAGCAGCCATGGCTCACGGGCCCAGCCGCTCCGCGGCATGTGGGATCTTCCCAGACCGGGGCATGAACCTGTGTCCCCTGCATCAGCAGGCGGACTCTCAACCACTGCGCCACCAGGGAAGCCCCATTCATATGTTTTTATGATGCTAACTAGCATCCTTTTATTTAAGCTTGAAGAATGTCCTTTAGCATTTCTTATAAGGCAGGTTTAGTGACATTGAGCCCCCTCAGGTTTTGTTTGTTTGGGCAAGTCTCTATCTTTCTTTTACTTCTGAAGGACAGCTTTGCTGGGTATAGTATTCTTGGATGACATATTGTTTCTTTCAGTATTTTGAGTATATCATCCCACTGCTGGCCTGTCAAGTTTCTGTTGAGAAATCCACCTGTAGCCTTATGAAGCTCCCTTGTATGTGAAGAGTCGCTTTTCTCTTGCTGCTTTCAAAATTCTTTTTGTTTTTGATTTTTGACAATTTAACTGTAATGTGTCTTGGTGCAGCCTTTTTTGAGTTCAACCTATCTGCGGGTCCTTTGGGCCTTATGAATCTGGATGTCCATTTCTCAGGTTTGGGAAATTTTCAACCATTATTGTTTTTTTTTTGTTGTTGTTGTTGTTTTTATGGTATGCGGGCCTCTCACTGTTGTGACCTCTCCCGTTGCGGAGCACAGGCTTCAGATGTGCAGGCTCAGCAGCCATGGCTCACGGGCCTAGCCGCTTTGCGGCATGTGGGATCTTCCTGGACCGGGGCATGAACCCGTGTCCCGTGCATCGGCAGGCGGACTCTCAACCACTGCACCACCAGGGGAGCCCCATTATTGTTTTAAATAGACTTTCTGTCCCTTTCTTTCTCTTCTCCTTCTGGGACTTCCATAATGCATGTGTTATTTCATTTGATGGTATCACATGACATCCATATTGTTTCTTCACTCTTTTTTTTTTTTTACATCTTTATTGGAGTATAATTGCTTTACAATGGTGTGTTAGTTTCTGCTTTATAACAAAGTGAATCAGTTATACATATACATCTGTTCCCATATCCCTTCCCTCTTGTGTCTCCCTCCCTCCCACCCTCCCTATCCCACCCCTCCAGGCGGTCACAAAGCACTGATCTGATCTGCCTGTGCTATGCGGCTGCTTCCCACTAGCTATCTACCTTAACGTTTGGTAGTGTATATATGTCCATGCCTCTCTCTTGCTTTGTCACAGCTTACCCATCCCCCTCCCCATATCCTCAAGTCCATTCTCAAGTAGGTCTGTGTCTTTATTCCTGTTTTACCCCTAGGTTCTTCATGACATTTTTTTTCTTAAATTCCATATATATGTGTTAGCATATGGTATTTGTCTTTCTCTTTCTGACTTACTTCACTCTGTATGACAGACTCTAGGTCCATCCACCTCATTACAAATAGCTCAATTTCATTTCTTTTTATGGCTGAGTAATATTCCATTGTATATATGTGCCACATCTTCTTTATCCACTCATCCGATGATGGACACTTAGGTTTTTTCCATCTCCGGGCTATTGTAAATAGAGCTGCAGTGAACATTTTGGTACATGACTCTTTTTGAATTACGGTTTTCTCAGGGTATATGCCCAGTAGTGGGATTGCTGGGTCATATGGTAGCTCTATTTGTAGTTTTTTAAGGAACCTCCATACTGTTCTCCATAGCGGCTGTACCAATTCACATTCCCACCAGCAGTGCAAGAGTGTTCCCTTTTCTCCACACCCTCTCCAGCATTTATTGTTTCTAGATTTTTTGATGATGGCCATTCTGACTGGTGTGAGATGATATCTCACTGTAGTTTTGATTTGCATTTCTCTAATGATTAATGATGTTGAGCGTTCTTTCAGGTGTTTGTTGGCAGTCTGTATATCTTCTTTGGAGAAATGTCTATTTAAGTCTTCTGCCCATTTTTGATTGGGTTGTTTGTTTTTTTGTTATTGAGCTGCATGAGCTGCTTGTAAATTTTGGAGATTAATCCTTTGTCAGTTGCTTCATTTGCAAATATTTTCTCCCATTCTGAGGGTTGTCTTTTGGTCTTGTTTATGGTTTCCTTTGCTATGCAAAAGCTTTGAAGTTTCATTAGGTCCCATTTGTTTATCTTTGTTTTTATTTCCATTTCTCTAGGAGGTGGGTCAAAAAGGATCTTGCTGTGATTTATGTCATAGAGTGTTCTGCCTATGTTTTCCTCTAAGAGTTTGATAGTTTCTGGCCTTACATTTAGGTCTTTAATCCATTTTGAGCTTATTTTTGTGTATGGTGTTAGGGAGTGATCTAATCTCATACTTTTACATGTTCCTGTCCAGTTTTCCCAGCACCACTTATTGAAGAGGCTGTCCTCTCTCCATTGTACATTCCTGCCTCCTTTATCAAAGATAAGGTGACCATATGTGCGTGGGTTTATCTCTGGGCTTTCTATCCTGTTCCATTGATCTATCTTTCTGTTTTTGTGCCAGTACCATACTGTCTTGATTACTGTAGCTTTGTAGTATAGTCTGAAGTCAGGGAGCCTGATTCCTCCAGCTCCATTTTTTGTTCTTAAGATTGCTTTGGCTATTCGGCATCTTTTGTGTTTCCATACAAATTGTGAAATTTTTTGTTCTAGTTCTGTGAAAAATGCCAGTGGTAGTTTGATAGGGATTGCATTGAATCTGTAGATTGCTTTGGGTAGTAGAGTCATTTTCACAATATTGATTCTTCCAATCCAAGAACATGGTATATCTCTCCATCTATTTGTATCATCTTTAATTTCTTTCATCAGTGTCTTATCATTTTCTGCATACAGGTCTTTTGTCTCCTTAGGTAGGTTTATTCCTAGATATTTTATTCTTTTTGTTGCAGTGGTAAATGGGAGTGTTTTCTTGATTTCACTTTCAGATTTTTCATCATTAGTGTATAAGAATGCCAGAGATTTCTGTGAATTAATTTTGTATCCTGCTACTTTACCAAATTCATTGATTAGCTCTAGTAGTTTTTCGGTAGCATCTTTAGGATTCTCTATGTATAGTATCATGTCATCTGCAAACAGTGACAGCTTTACTTCTTCTTTTCCGATTTGGATTCCTTTTATTTCCTTTTCTTCTCTGATTTCTGTGGCTAAGACTTCCAGAACTATGTTGAATAAGAGTGGTGAGAGTGGGCAACCTTGTCTTGTTCCTGATCTTAGTGAAATGGTTTCAGTTTTTCACCATTGAGGACGATGCTGGCTGTGGGTTTGTCATATATGGCCTTTATTATGTTGAGGAAAGTTCCCTCTATGCCTACTTTCTGCAGGGTTTTTATCATAAATGGGTGTTGAATTTTGTCGAAAGCTTTCTCTGCATCTATTGAGATGATCATATGGTTTTTCTCCTTCAATTTGTTAATATGGTGTATCACGTTGATTGATTTGCGTATATTGAAGAATCCTTGCATTCCTGGAATAAACCCCACTTGATCATGGTGTATGATCCTTTTAATGTGCTGTTGGATTCTGTTTGCTAGTATTTTGTTGAGGATTTTTGCATCTGTGTTCATCAGTGATATTGGCTTGTAGTTTTCTTTCTTTGTGACATCCTTGTCTGGTTTTGGTATCAAGGTGATGGTGGCTTCGTAGAATGAGTTTGGGAGTGTTCCTCCCTCTGCTATATTTTGGAAGAGTTTGAGAAGGATAGGTGTTAGCTCTCCTCTAAATGTTTGATAGAATTCGCCTGTGAAGCCATCTGGTCCTGGGCTTGTTTGTTGGAAGATTTTTAATCACAGTTTCAATTTCAGTGCTTGTGATTGGTCTGTTCATATTTTCTATTTCTTCCTGATTCAGTCTTGGCAGGTTGTGCATTTCTAAGAATTTGTCCATTTCTTCCAGGTTGTCCATTTTATTGGCATAGAGTTTCTTGTAGTAATCTCTCATGATCTTTTGTATTTCTGCAGTGTCAGTTGTTACTTCTCCTTTTTCATTTCTAATTCTATTGATTTGTGTCTTCTCCCTTTTTTTCTTGATGAGTCTGGCTAATGGTTTATCAATTTTGTTTATCTTCTCAAAGAACCAGCTTTTAGTTTTATTGATCTTTGCTATCGTTTCCTTCATTTGTTTTTCATTTATTTCTGATGTGATCTTTATGATTTCTTTCCTTCTGCTAACTTTGGGGGTTTTTTGTTCTTCTTTCTCTAATCGCTTTAGGTGCAAGGTTAGGTTGTTTATTTGAGATGTTTCCTGTTTCTTAAGGTGGCATTGTATTGCTATAAACTTCCCTCTTAGAACTGCTTTTGCTGCATCCCATAGGTTTTGGGTTGTCGTGTCTCCATTGTCATTTGTTTCTGGGTATTTTTTTATTTCCTCTTTGATTTCTTCAGTGATCACTTCGTTATTAAGTAGTATTGTTTAGCCTCCATGTATTTGTATTTTTTATAGATCTTTTCCTGGAATTGATATCTAGTCTCATAGCATTGTGGTTGGAAAAGATACTTGATACAATTTCAATTTTCTTAAATTTACCAAGGCTTGATTTGTGACCCAAGATATGATCTATCCTGGAGAATGTTCCATGAGCACTTGAGAAAAATGTGTATTCTGTTGTTTTTGGATGGAATGTCCTATAAATATCAGTTAAGTCCATCTTGTTTAATGTATCATTTAAAGGTTGTGTTTCCTTATTTATTTTCATTTTGGATGATCTGTCCATTGGTGAAAGTGGGGCGTTAAAGTCCCCTACTATGAGTGTGTTACTGTCGATTTCCCCTTTTATGGCTGTTAGTATTTGCCTTGTGTATTGAGGTGCTCCTATATTAGGTGCATAAATATTTACAATTGTTATATCTTCTCCTTGGATTGATCCCTTGATCATTATGTAGTGTCCTTCTTTGTCTCTTCTAATAGTCTTTATTTTAAAGTCAATTTTGTCTGATATAAGAATTGCTACTCCAGCTTTCTTTTGGTTTCCATTTGCATGGAATATCTTTTTCCATCCCTTCACTCTCAGTCTGTATGTGTCTCTAGGTCTGAAGTGGGTCTCTTGTAGAGAGCATATATATGGGTCTTGTTTTTGTATCCATTCAGCCAGTCTGTGTCTTTTGGTGGGAGCATTTAATCCATTTACATTTAAGGTAGTTATCGATATGTATGTTCCTATTCCCATTTTCTTAATTGTTTTGGGTTTGTTATTATAGGTCTTTTCCTTCTCTTGTGTTTCTTGCCTAGAGAAGTTCCTTTAACATTTGTTGTAAAGGTGGTTTGGTGGTGCTGAACTCTCTCAGCTTTTGCTTGTCTGTAAAGGTTTTAATTTCTCCATCAAATCTGAATGAGATCATTGCTGGGTAGAGTAACCTTGGTTGTAGGTTTTTCTCCTTCATCACTTTAAATATGTCCTGCCAATCCCTTCTGGCTTGCAGAGTTTCTGCTGAAAGATCAGCTGTTAACCTTATGGGGATTCCCTTGTGTGTTATTTGTTGTTTTCCCCTTGCTGCTTTTAATATGTTTTCTCTGTATTTAATTTTTGACAGTTTGATTAATATGTTTCTTGGCATGTTTCTCCTTGGATTTATCCTGTATGGGACTCTCTGTGCTTCCTAGACTTGATTATTTCCTTTCCCATATTAGGGAAGTTTTCAACTATAATCTGTCAAATATTTTCTCAGTCCCTTTTTCTCTTCTTCTTCTGGAACCCCTATAATTCGAATATTGGTGCGTTTAATGTTGTCCCAGAGGTCTCTGAGACTGTCATCAGTTCTTTTCATTCTTTTTTCTTTATACTGCTCTGCAGTAGTTATTTCCACTATTTTATCTTCCAGGTCACTTATCCGTTCTTCTACCTCAGGTATTCTGCTATTGATCCCTTCTGGAGTATTTTTAATTTCATTTTTTGTGTTGTTCATTGTTGCTTGTTTCATCTTTAGTTCTTCTAGGTCCTTGTTAAATGTTTCTTGCATTTTCTCTATTCTATTTCCAAGATTTTGGATCATCTTTACTATCATTATTCTGAATTCTTTTTCAGGTAGACTGCCTATTTCCTCTTCATTTGTTAGGTCTGGTGGGTTTTTATCTTGCTCCTTTATCTGCTGTTTTTCTGTCTTATCATTTTGCTTATTTTACTGTGTTTGGGGTCTCCTTTTTGCAGGCTGCAGGTTCGTAGTTCCTGTTGTTTTTGGTGTCTGTCCCTAGTGGCTAAAGTAGGTTCAGTGGGTTGTGTAGGCTTCCTGGTGGAGGGGACTAGTGCCTGTGTTCTGGTGGATGAGGCTGGATCTTGTCTTTCTGGTGGGCAGGTCCATGTCCGGTGGTGTGTTTTGGGGTGTCTGTGGCCTTATTATGATTTTAGGCAGCCTCTCTGCTAATGGGTGGGGTTGTGTTCCTGTCTTACTAGTTGTTTGGCATAGGGTGTCCAGCACTGTAGCTTGCTGGTCGTTGAGTGAAGCTGGGTGTTGGTGTTGAGATGGAGATATCTGGGAGATTTTCGCCATTTGATATTACATGGAGCTGGGAGGTCTCTTGTGGACCAGTGTCTTGAAGTTGGCTCTCCCACTTCAGAGGCACAGCACTGACTGCTGGCTGTAGCACCAAGAGCCTTTCATCCACACGGCTCAGAATAAAAGGGAGAAAAAGTAGAAAGAAAGAAAGAGGATAAAATAAAATAAAATAAAGGTAAAATAAAATAAAGTTATTAAAATAAAAAATAATTATTAAGGAAAAACTTTTTTTAAAAAGTAAAAAAAAAAAACAAAAACGGACGGATAGAACCCTAGGACAAATGGTGAAAGCAAAGCTATACAGACAAAATCTCACACAGAAGCATACACATACACACTCACAAAAAGAGGAAAAGGGGAAAAAATAATAAATATTGCCCTCAAAGTCCACCTCCTCAATTTGGGATGATTTGTTGTCTATTCAGGTATTCCACAGATGCAGGGTACATCAAGTTGATTTTGGAGATTTAATCCGCTGCTCCTGAGGCTGCTGGGAGAGATTTCCCTTTCTCTTCTTTGTTCGCACAGCTCCCGGGGTTCAGCTTTGGACCTGGCCCCGCCTCTTCATGTAGGTCGCCGGAGGGTGTCTGTTCTTCGCTCAGACAGGCCAGGGTTAAAGGAGCCGCTGATTTGGGGGCTCTGGCTCACTCAGGCCGGGGGGAAGGAGGGGTACAGAATGCGGGGCGAGCCTGTGGCGGCAGAGGCCGGCGTGACGTTGTACCAGCCTGAGGCGTGCCATGCGTTCTCCCGGGGAAGTTGTCCCTGGATCCCAGGACCCTGGCAGTGGCGGGCTGCACAGGCTCCCCGGAAGGGGGGTGTGGATAGTGACCTGTGCTCGCACTCAGGCTTCTTGGTGGCGGCAGCAGCAGCCTTAGCGTCTCATGCCTGTCTCTGGGGTCCGTGCTGATAGCCGCGGCTCACGCCCATCTCTGGAGCTCCTTTAAGCAGCGCTCTTAATCCCCTCTCCTCGCGCACCAGGAAACAAAGAGGCAAGAAAAAGCCTCTTGCCTCTTCGGGAGCTCCAGACTTTTTCCCGGCTCCCTAGCAGCTAGCTGTGATGCACTAGCCCCCTTCCGGCTGTGTTCACGCAGCCAACCCCAGTCTTCTCCCTGCGATCCGACCGAAGCCCGAGCCTCAGCTCCCAGCTCCGCCCACCCCGGCGGGTGAGCAGACAAGCCTCTCGGGCTGGTTAGTGCTGGTCGGCACCGATTGTCTGTGCGGGAATCTCTCCGCTTTGCCCTCCGCACCCCTGTTGCTGCGCTCTCCTCGCGGCTCCAAAGCTTCCCCACTCCGCCACCCACAATCTCCGCCCGCGAAGGGGCTTCCTAGTGTGTGGAAACCTTTCCTCCTTCACGGCTCCCTCCCACTGGTGCAGGTCCCGTCCCTATCCTTTTGTCTCTGTTTTTCTTTTTTCTTTTGCCCTACCCAGGTACGTGGGGAGTTTCTTACCTTTTGGGAGGTCTGAGGTCTTCTGCCAGCGTTCAGTAGGTGTTCTGTAGGAGTTGTTTCATGTGTAGATGTATTTCTGACGTATCTGTGGGGAGGAAGGTGATCTCCGCGTCTTACTCTTCCGCCATCTTCCCCCTCTCTCCGTTTCTTCACTCTTTTTCATTCTTTTTTTCTTTTTTGTTTCTCTGACTGGACAATTTCAAATAACCCATCTTCTAGTTTACTAACAGTTTTCTTCTACTAGGTCAGGTTAGCTGTTGAAGCTCTCTGTTGAATTCTTCAGTACAGTCATTGTATTCTTTAGCTCCAGGAATTTTGCTGTCCTTGTTTTTTTTAATGATTTCTGTTTCTTCTTTGAACTTATTTTGTTCATGCATTTTCCTAATTTCATTTAGTTGTCTGTGTGTTCTTATAGTTCACTAAATTCTTTACGAGGTTTATTCTGAATTCCTGGTCATACAGTTCATACATCTCCATCTCTTTGGGTCAGTTTTTAGAGCTTTATTTGGTTCTTTTGGTGGTGTTATGTTTACCTGATTTTTCTTGAGCCTTGATTCCTTGCACTGGTGTCTGTGTGTATAAGTAAGTGGTCTCTTCCATGTTTTACAGGTTTGCTTTGTCAGGGAAAAACCTTCACCATTCAACTTGGGTTATTGGATGTGTCAACTAGTAGTGTCCATGGGCAGGCAGGGCTTGCTGTCAGGCTCTCCAGTTGAGTGTGCTCTGAGGTCAGGGTAGGGGATTACCAGTAGCTGGGCTTTGTGGTCGGGTGAGTCGACTGGGCTCCATGTTTAAGCAGGGCTGCTGAGTGGGCTCCCTGACTAGGCAGGGTTGCTGGCTGTGCTCCATGGTTACATGGGGCCATTAGCTGGGCTCTGCAGTTACCCTTGATTCCAGTCTGTGGAACACTGGCTGTGTTCCCTGGCAGGGTGGTGCCACTGGTTGGACTCTATGATTGGGCAGGGTTATGGACTGGGCTCTGCCATTGCTGCTGGTTGAGTGGGGTCTCAGGCTATGATCCCTGACCAGGTGTTGCTGCTGGCTGGACTCTGTGTTCAGGCAGGGCTGCAGGCAGGGTTTCATGGTAGGACCTTGCCTCAGGCTGTGTTCTGTGACCGCGTGGGGACACAGATTGTGCCTTGAAGCTGGGAAGGTCTGCAGGCCTGGCTTCAGCATCCATAGGGTGCTGAGTATACTCAGCTGTTGAACAAGGTTGCAGGCTGTGCTCTCTGGTCAGGAGGGGCTTCCAGCTGTATCCCGCAGTTGGGGAGGCTAGAGACTGTTCTCTGTGGGGTGGGGTCTCTGCTGGGCTCTTCCTCTGGACAAGGCCACAAGCTGTGTTAAGCAATTGGGCAGGGCTGTAGGCTGGGTTCTGAGGCTGCTTAGGGTCACTGTTCAGGCCCCTTGGTTACGCAGGGCTAGAGGCTATGCTCAATAGTTGGGCAGGGCTGCTGGCTTGGCTCCCTGCCCAAGTGGGGCTATTTGGATGGGCTCCAAGGCTGCCCACGTCCTCTGGTCGGGCTCCCTGGATGGGCAGGATGGGAAGCTACACTCAGCAATTGAGTGGAGCTATGAATTTGCAGGGCGGTAGAATGGGCTCCACAGCTGGCTTTGGCCTGTTGCCTGGGGACCCAAATCAGGCAGAATTGCCAGCTGAGCTCTGCTCATGTACTGCTGCAAGCAGGAACATGGCCCATCCAGATTTGAGCACTGGTTGCTGAAAGCCCTGCCCCCTTCTCCATCCCTATCTGATTCCTAGTGGTCTCCATGAGTCGAGACCCCAGTGGCCCTCCCAGGAAGCATCCAACAGTGCCGGGGGACCTGCATGTCCACCTTCTGCCCTCTTTTCCTGCTGGAAAAACTGCAGTGGGGCCCTCTCAGTGTGGTTCTCTGTTGGCCTGGCGGAGGGGCAGTTTGGTCAGAGTGTTAAACCACTCCTCATACCCTTCTAATGCAGTCCTTTTCTGCCTCTGGTCCAGGAGAGTGTTCAGCCTCACCTCTGGGTTTTGGGATTTTCACAGTGGTGTCTTGTCCATGGATAGCAGCTAGTTGGTCTTTTTGTGAGGGGGACTGAAGTCGGGAATAACCTGTCACCATCTTGATGTCATCATTGAAGTCAACACTCTGGTCTTGAAAGAAATCAGCTGCATAGAGTCCACACAAACTTCCCCAGGCCACACCTCCCTCCCCTCACTTTTTCTGTGATCAGAACTCATTGTCCCTTTTTGCCTTCCTGTCCCTTTTGTGACTCCTCTTCAAGACAGCCCTTTATCCTGCTTTGCCTTGGTAAAGAATATTGGGGGATGAAAGAAGAAACATTGGTTAACAGAGCTGTTTACTCCAGTCCCGTGCTTCCATGTGGCCCCTGATCGTGTGTGCACTTTACTTGCCAGGTTCTTACCCCCGCCTTCCTAGGGTGCTTACCTGTGATGTGGGCCAGGGGAGCAGGGTTGATTTGGGTGCGTGTGTGGTGGGGAAGGCTTGGCCTGCCTCGTCCCCACGGTGGCGGTGCCCTGTGAGGAGGGTGGGCTGTTCAGTTAGGCAGGGCAGGTTTACGTAAACTGGCTGTTACTTTGTAATTGAGGAACGTATTTTGCTCATTTTAGGTATAATTAAAGAATCTGGTGCGAAGCACAAGGGGTTGATTGAAATACCCAACCTGTCTGAAGAAAATGAAGTAGATGACACTGAGGTGAGGTATCTGGTGGAGTTTCTTCTTTTTTTTTTTAATCAAGTTTCTGTTAGACATGTTGGGCATTTGAAAAACTGTTAATCGGACTGTGTGGTGCTTGTGCGGTAGTTTTGGCGAGCAGTGAGGGCTCGTTTGCCGAGGAGGATAGCTGTACCTGGGCGCAGCGTGGGGTGGGAGAGGGGTGCAGGAGGAAGAGCACACTGGGGAAGCCCTAGACCCCCGTGGACCAGGAGTCGGGCCCAGGCAGGTGACTGCACCCCCTGTGGCCTCCTCATCTGTGACACTGGGTTAATTCACCTTTCAGATACGCGTGACAGTGTACATAATGGAAAGTGCTCAGGTGTTTTGCACAGCTTGGTGAATGGGATTTTGCTGCTTCTCCTCTGCATAGTTGCTCTTTCCCTTCAATAGTGAAAATTCTCAGCTTTTCGCTGTGATCTCCCTTGGTTATACCATGTTTTTTAGTAAATTAGTGTGTGTTGCTTTTGACTGGCTCTTCTGGTTGTCTTGGGAGATAGAGCCTGTGTAACTCCCATGCTTGGTTTACAGTTAGTGCCCTCTTTCAGCCAAAAGCTTGGTTTTGGGGCGAGACCATTTGTACAGCAGCTATATTTTCCAAATGAAGATAGTTTGATACAGGGTCTTTTTTGATTTGTGAATGTATTCAGTGTGAAGGCCTTCAAGATATAAAAACTAAGTTACACTGAGCCGCTATGAGTTGCCTTTCTTAAAGGTTATAAAAGGCCGTAAAAGTGGGGCTATCTCGGACATAGCTTCAGATGTGTGTTTGCTGCCCTCGGGCTGTGATTTCACTTTGCTGTATTCAGATCCATCAGCTGAGAAGTGTTTCAGCAGCATATTAAACTCGTCTTTTAGATTCAGCCTGTGGTACAAAAGTATTACAGAACAAACTCTTCAGATTAGAACTGGGGCCTGGGAGCAGGCCCAACTCAACTGAATCACAGGGACACTAGATATTTCAAACCAACACCTCTTCATTCTGAGACTACTACAGAGGCATCCCCAGAGCAGCATTTTGACGCTTTCCTCTCCCTGTCTCCCCCTCTCTCCTCCTGTCCATTCCTTCCATCCTTCCCTCTTTTCTTTCCTCTCCCTCCTCTCCCTTTACCAACTCTCCTCCCTGACAAAAAAATGTAGCCCAAGACCAGGATATTTGGAACTTGGTTTTCCTAATTACACTGGCTTTGGGGTTCTAGATGAGCGCTGTTCAATAGAAATATAATGCAAGCCACATAAGGAACCTAAAATTTTCTAGCAGCCATGTTAAAAAATTTAAAAGAAACAGATGAAATTAGCTTTAATACTTTTTATTTTACCCAAAATATAAAAATATCATTTTAACATGTAATTAGTATCAAAGTTATTAATGAGGTTATTTTACATTCTTTTTTGGTACTAAGTCTGCAAAGTCTGGTGTATATTATTTTACACTCACAGCACATCTCAGATCATACCAGCCGCATTGCAAGTGCTCAGTAGCCACATGTGGCTAAGCGGCTACCATACTAGACAGCGCATTTCTAGACCCTGTGAAAGCCATGGACTACATCATCGATATAATATATATACACATAAAACGTATGCAAATTGGGGGGTTCACATTCTACGAAGTCCGTCCAAGATTTGGCCACCAACCAGGTCAATGGACCCTTGATTAAAAACCCCTTACATCTTCTCAAACTATATGAAGAAAACCTGTCACGTCTCTTACATCCACTTCTTTCCCTTTCCTCACCATCACAGTTCCCTCATCCATATGTCCCAGTATTGTAAGATTATATCAAACCAGATTTTTCTTAGGTTTGTATTTTTCTGATTTGTAGGTGAACGTGAGTAAAAAGAAAGGAGATGGGAATATACTGAAGGATCTTATGAAAACTGCAGGCACCGCCAAGGTCAGGGAAGCCCTTGGAGATTACCTGAAGGCACTTAAGACGGGTAAAGAAGGCATCCCTTGTGAACTAGAGGGGCCCTTTTCCATTTACCCAAATAATGCTCTGCACTGTGGTCTGGATTCCCAGGTTAGGCTGATGTCCAAAGCTCTAGAAACAATTCTGTATGCCGCAGGATAAATTGTAGTCTGGAGGTTGAGAGCTAGTCATGAGTTAGACCATAATTAGTGATTATCAGTATTTTACACAGCGTGAACCATTTTGCCTACAGAATTGTTGATAGTTTTCTGGAATAATTATTTTATGAGTTTTTATAATTATTTGTTTAATGTCTGTCTTCTCTGCTAGACTGTAAGCTCCATGAAGGCATGGAAGGAGCCTGTCTTGTTCACTGCTGTATCTCCAGCATCTAACACAATGCCTAGCATGTAGTAGGTGCTTTATTTTTGTTGAATGAGTGAATGAAAGTGACTGCAGCTATTACAGGTGTAGTTGAGACTTATTTAATCCCTTCACTGTGTGGAATTGAGGTTATTGTCTTCTTCCCTAAATTAGAGAAGTTACCTGCCAGGTAAAATAGCCAGCAGGGCTTGTATGTCTGCACCTCATCCTTGGATTCTGCTGAGTATCTAGGCATTGACATAGATGGGTTTGGGGTTTACACTTTTCCTACGAGATCACATACGCTGCTGGCCCATGGGCTTGAATACTGTGAGGCCAAGCTTTGTGAAGTGATGGTGAAGCAATAAGCCAAGTGTCTGGCTTTGACAGTAAGTGAAGGCCATAAAGCTATTAGTAGTTAGGTGTATAAAATGGAGCTTTTTGGAAAACAACATTTGGAAATTATGCTGTTTTATCAAGAACTAGATAAAAGTGAGGCATTTGATAAAAAGAAAAGGATAAAAGGCATTTGTTGCCATGGAACTCAGGTTAATGATTCGTTTTATATGTAAAAAATATAGAATGGTCTTGAAATTCTCAAAATGCTATAGGAATTCTTTTTACAAATATCAGTTCCTTTATATTCTTATATCCTGTTTTCAGTTTTCTGCCTTACTATTTGTGAAAAGGAAAAAGTTCTTTATTAAAACCATTTCTCATACGTTTTCTTTGTAGAATTTACAATGGGAATGATTTTACCAACCAAAGCTATGGCAACCCAGGAATTGACTGTTAAAAGGAAACTGAGTGAGACTGCCTTGCAGGTATGATCTCTGGTGGCAGACATGTAGAGAGGGGGAGAAAGGAAGTGCTTAATGAGAAGGCTTCAAAGCTGTAAACAGCCTTGTGATGATGGAGAACTATGAAGGATATTGAGATGGGCCAGTTAATCCACGCTTGCATCCCTTGCCATTTTGGGGGAAGTGATGAAATGAGACTTTCATCCTTGATGGAAGGGATCCTTTTTGTGGGATAAAATTTAGTTCGAGACTGTTGTAAAGGCAGTGTTGCTTCGGTAGGCAACAAATAACAGCAGGTGACTTTGAGGTCACATACCACAATGGAAGAAACTTCTCTCCAGACATTTGGAGGATTGGGAGGTTTTAGGTCCTGTTCTTGGAATCTGGTGATGGGGAATTGACACCTTTTGGCCTTAAGTGCTGGTATCTTTCACCTGCTTATCTTTATGCTCCCTGGGTCATATTTACATATCCAAGTAGGATTTGGGCTGTGAAGCCATAGCCTGGGAGTGGAACAGAGCTAAGGAGCACTGAGCTGTTTCCAAAATAAAGACTAGGTAGGATTGGTGGTGCTGAAAAGGCTTTTAGTGGAAGGGATAGTGTGTGGGACATTTTGGTGTTTTACTAAGACTGGAAGACTGAATTTTTTGAACCTCTTGTCATGCTAATAATTATGCTTTGGAACCTTTTGAGATTCAGGCCTCCTCTCCAGTGGCATTGGGTGTAAGGATTCCCACTGTGGCACTGCACATGACGGAACTGTTTGACACAGCTATCGAGCAGCTGTACAGAATCTTCACTGTGAAAGATGTAAGTCACATCTCAAGCCAGGATCTGAAATGCTGACACTGGGAGAAAATACACCTATACCACTAAGAACTGAAGCTGGTTCTTGGTTTCCTGCATGGCCGTGTTTTTCTGATTGAAGAGATCTAGAAATCTTTAGGATAGCTTGAGGCGGGGAAGTTATCCTAAAGATTTGAGGGGGGTAAATGATGGGCATTTGGGGGGAATTTATCAGCATTGAGGGGTTTGGAGCAATTTACTGAGCTTTCTTCCTCTGAAAGAGAGGGAAAGAGAAAGCTATAATTTAAAGCTATGTATTCACAAACAAACACAAAGCACAGTAACTGTTATATTAGTACTTTACATTTAGGTTAAAAACATGATAGCATATGCCAGAATAACATGTCTGTTGTATGTTTTGCTTGGTTAGTTGGTGCAAAAATTTTCTAAATCTCCTGCTGTATTAGAAGCTGAAAAGGGAAGGAAATTCCAAATGTTTGATGGGAACATCACTGGTGAATATGTAGAACTGGTAAGTAATCTTAATAGGTTAAAGGAAAGTTAAGCTGGGACTGACTTCTGTTGATATTGCTTTTATTCATGCCTTTTTTTAAAATGTGCTTTGGTTTTTATCTGAGTTCACAGAAACTTGACCACTTTATAAAGTTGGTTACAGGGAAAACAAAAAATGTTATATATACTAAAAGCTGAAGCTTTAGTTTCACAGTAATTGTGTGATGTTTATGATTTTAGAAGACACAAGTATAATTCCTCCCAACTCTTGGTCTAGATGTTTCAGGTTTCTGCCACTAGGGTGTGTGTTGCCAAATGTCAGTTGCCTTGCCGTTGACATCAGCTCTGCATTGGTCGTCACGCTTCTGTCCTTGATGTTACTGCCGTTACACTTTGGCACTGGGGACAATGAATTCTCAGTGGTGCTGGCATATAAACGGGAAGATGGGAGTGGACGTTGTTCACTGATCACTTCTCGTACATAGGGGCTTTCATGAGAGGATTTGGTGTTTGTTGTAGTATTGTATGAAGTTTTAAAAGATGTTTTCAGTGGAATTTTCCCTTTGTTTTCAGTTAACAAATAAAAAGATCGTCATGAAATGGAGATGTAGGAACTGGCCAGAAGGTATGTTATTAGCACCTTTTAAGTCCAAAAACACTCAAGTTTTTTTTTTCCCCTTACTATGAAAAAAATCAAATAGTGGTACTGTATGGATAAATTTTTCTTTTCATAATGCAGTAATAAGCTTTCCTTTTTTTCTTCCAGAACACTATGCAATAGTTGCACTGAATTTTGTGCCTACTCTAGGGCAGACGCAATTACAATTGGACTGTAAAGGAGTTCCTGTCTGTGAAGAAGAGAACATGAAATTCTGTTGGCAGAAGCAGCATTTTGAAGAAATACAAGGTTTACTGCAGCTGATCACCCTAAATGGTTGAGTTAGTTAGAAGATTTTATAAGGGCATTACTTTTTGTAAGCAGAAAAAGTGTAACGTTCACCTCTTCCCTCTGTCATTCCTTTAAAAAAAGAGAACAAATACTCTTAATCTATATTGGATGAAATCCATGAACTTAGAATTGAAAGCATTGTTTGCATCTTTACTGTGACTAGACTCTGCACTGAGTTAAAAGCAAGCAATGTGACATTAGGTATTTTACCTCCCATAGATGCTCCTCTGGGAATAGATTGAGTCCCTGAGTGCAGATAGTTGAAGTGTCCCAAGCTAAAGCTTGTCCTAGCAAGCTTGCTGTTTTAGCTGTAATTTTAGTTCAAGAAGACAAAAAATAAATGGCATGTTAACACCATTCCTTTATTTTACTTCAGGGTTTTTAAGGTGTGTAGCTCTTAGGTCGTGAAACAGTGGCATGTTGCATTCAGAAGCATGCTGACGCGAGGGCGAGCTGGCTGTATTGTTAGGCTTCTCCCTGCAGCAGTTATGCACTTCAGGGCGGTGAGGATTGACAAGTCTATGGAAAAAGGTACTTTTTGGACTGCCACTATACTTCTAATGAAATAGAATACAATGGATAGTAAGTAAGTATGTTCCCCCATTCAGTTTTCTCATTACTTTCATCTGAGAAGACTTGAAGCAAGGTATGTAAACAAATAAAAGTCATCACAATCAGTTTAATTAAGTGCACAGAATAGCAATCAGTCATGTCAATAAAAATAAAACAATTATTTTTACATCAAGTGTGCTTTATTTCCTCCACAGGTATTCTGTTAAATAAAGCACCATTTATATACTGCCAGGCCACAGCTAAAGAGGATTCTTTACAGAATCAAATTTCTTGTGGTTGTTCCGTATACAAGTAAACTTAATTTTGATAATAAGAACCACAGCGATCGGAGGCAACCTGCCTCTATTATAAGGTACAAAACTGGCACAGAGGACACCATATTATACACAGTAAAAATGCTGTTAAGTTTAAATTACATTGTACAGGGCCAGGGAACCCTGTTCCTCCCAGACAGCCATATTAAGTGAAAGCCACTACAGTGAACTCTTAATTACATAAAACATATTCATTATCTGATTGATTGCCCTTTAGAAAGTATACTGAAGATGCAAATTTTTTCATCTGAAGTTCTGCCTGACCAAGAGTTAAGCCTATAAATCTATCTTGCCATTCAAGCAGAGAGCACTGGACAAACTGAAGCACAAAAACAGAAATAAGCAAAACTTATACAAACAGCATTGGGGGTGAGGGGTGACCTTAAAAGTAGACATGCTACATCTAATGTCAAGAAGCAGCTTGGTTTCCTTTGCCAGATATCCTCGTGACCACATGGATTGTAGATTCAATGGTCCTACACAGGGTATCTAAAATGTCGTGCTGCTGCATGTGACTAAAGAGTCCTCTGGAATGGCCACAACCGAGTGATAAAGCAGCCTCAGGGTCCTGGGAGGGCAAAGCTTGACCGTCACAGCTTCTCAAGTCAGCCAAGTCAGACAGAACTGCAGAGAGAGAAGTCGAAGGGAACTCGGATTCGTCCTCAGCAAGGTTAGAATCCTTGGAACAGTGGAGGTCTTTAAATTCTTTACAGTCTTCAAATCTAACATTGTTGGGCTGTTCTTCTGCATGCTGTGACCTGATATTTGACGTGTCTTCTGAAAACGAAGATGGAACTTCCATTCGGTATTCTTTAACAGAACTATTTTCAGGGGAAGGAAGATCTTGCTCAGTTCCTGGGTCGATAATTGAGGAGTCTCTTGTCTCATTGTCTGAAGTGCTAGTTGGGGTCAGGACCTCCCTGGTGTCTGTCTTCACATCACTGATGCAGCTGTCTACAGTGTGCTCCTCGTCACTGCTAACGCGCCTTCTTTTAACAGGAGTTGCCCCTTCATCATCTGTGAAAAGGAACATCAGAACAAATTCTCTGAAAGGTCATTAGGGTCATACTGGGGGGTGGTTGTGGAAATTCTGTTTTTTAGCATTTATATTCAGGAGGCTCACACAGCTATTGTCAAGTCAATTCTTCCCTTCTCCCACCCTAAAGTCAATATTTTATTAGTCCATAAAGCTAACCTTTAGTTTTTCTTTCTTTGGCTTCTTGCTCTTGGAGTGAGTTTCTCTGCTGCAGACAAGTCCTGCATTTGCTTAAAAGCTCTTGCAGAGTAGGAATTAGAGCTGGGTTTAATTGTTTGGGAGTGTGTACCGACAGGAGCAAAGCAAGTGCCCGCAAGTCCTACAGAAATCCAGACAGGAACACTTCAAATTCCAAAGCCAGCATTACAACCGTTAACAGTTTAAATGCACATGTTTACTTTTCCAGGAATCCATCCTGGTTCCTCTGGTATTTTCAGAAGAACGTTAAAACTAGAAAGCCAGTGTTTTGATACTCTATTGTACTTCATTGGTTCTAGGTCACTAATACCATTATTATGCACCACACCACTAATTAAGTCTGGCTGAAGACCCAAATAGTGTTTTCTGAAAATGGAAAGGCGGGGGGGAATTCCACAGGAATTTAAAAAGCAAACCCTGAATGATCCATGAGCAATTTAGGCCTCATTAATCTAGGAATTAGTTTTACTTGGTTTCTGGTGGATGTCATAAGGTCTTCCTCACTTAGCTCATAATCCGTTCTGGCATCTAAGCATTTTGTTACTTGGGAGGCTGCTGCTGGACCTGTGCAAGCACATGTTTCCAGGGTGTTTCATTATTCCATGACATGGCTTTTGTGGGAGTCTATATAGAAGGCAACCAATTCCCTAGTTTTAACTGGCTTTATATTCAGATGACTAATCTTTCAGTTACTTATGAGTCGCAGGCACTAACAGAAACATCACAGGTAACATTTCAAAAAATGTGAGAAAGTAGAGAGATAAAGGGAATGTCTCCCCTTAGCGGTCATTGCCCTTAGCATTTAATGACATTAGCTCATGTCTTCTAAGGTAACAGAAAGTGTGTGCTACATACATAAAAGGCAGAGTGAACACATTTTTATTTGGTTAGTTTTTTCATCATATGTGACTTCCAGAGCTTGAATAATAAAGTTATGTATATAGTAAAATCATACGAAGGCCAAATTTAGAGTTGATTTAAGGAAAGTTCTTTAGTACATGACTATTCCCTTGCATAAGTCTTACCCCATTTAAAGCAGCACTTGCTTTGGAAATTTCAACTCTGTTGGTGAAATCAGACTGCAGGTTCTGATACTGATTTATCAAGTTTGTAATAAGGGTGCTGATCAAATTGGCACAGTTTGCTTCAGAAAACACCTGACCTTGAACCTGAAAAAGATGAATAAGAAAAATCTCCAAAAGACCAACACAATGAAAGCACAATCACTAACTAACTGGAAGTAACACGCTGAGTTTCCAACTTGTGACATACCTTTAGAAGAAAGTGTGTCATGAATGTGTAGACAATGTTGTTGTTCAGGAAAGTTCTTTCATCCATTAGGATACATTTTATATATTCTGCGAAAACGGGATCTTCACACAAAAGCTTGATGCAGTTTTTTGACATAGCCGACTGAAGTGGGGAAAAGAAGCACTGATTGGTTGAGCACTGAAATAACTGCAAATCTTAAATACACTGCTCATGATATATATCCGAAGTCATTTCACATCCTACTGGAAAAGCCACTTTTTTTTTTTTTTTTGGCTGCAGCTTGCGGGATCTTTAGTTCCCCGACCCGGGCCCTCAACAGTGAAAGTACAGAGTACTAACCACTGGATCACCAGGGAATTCCCAGAAATGCCATTTTTACTTCGGTCTACTGAATTTTCAGTCCCAGCAACTGTCCTCCCAATAAATTAAAATATTACTAACTTGGACTTAAATGGGTGACAGAAGAAGAGACTTGTAAGAAGTCTGAATGGCAAAACTGAACAAATATGTTTTTATAAGAAATGCAGCTTCATTATCTAGCATTAAGAGTTAATAAGGACTCGACAAATAAGACTAACAAATAGGATGATGTTTTCGAGGAAAATTAATAGATAACCAAATGACCCATAGAGAAAAGACAAATTTTAAGAATTAGATTTGCTCCCTAAAGTGAGTTAAAACTTTCACTATGTAATCTTAGTAACAATAGTAATTTGGTAAACACCCTTCTGCCCCATAAACATCACAAAGGTAAACAGCACACCTCTTTTCCTAATCATCTCACACAGAGAATTAGTGGGTCCCAAAATATGGAAATTGTACTAAAATTTGGTTTTCCTGTTTTCAAATGGTCATGGCTCTTAAACACAAGTAGTATGTCTTTCAGTAAATATATTCCCTAGATTATTTATGTGTGTTTTAATAATCATTTATATGGAAGAAAAATGGACTATTTTTAAAAAATAGGACAAAGTTTAGATAATATGTACATCTATATACTTATATATTTTATTAGAGTAAGCACTGTGGTAAGTAAACTGCTCAAGGTCACCCAAGAAATTAGGAGTCAAGAAGGACCAGCACTCAGGTCTTCAGATCCTTGGTGTCAGGAAAACCTGCCTTATTCTACTGGTTGTAGTCTCTGCCTGCTGCCTATATTTCTTGCACAACACAGATGCTTCTATAGGGCTGGTAGGGGCATTGGAAGCCTTAGATGGTTTGTTTGACTTTAAGGGAAGTTTTGGGGGTGATGAATTCTGTGGGGAAAAAAGTCAAGAGAGTAGTACAGTGCAGAAGCAGATAAAGCAATAGGCAGTGGCAGAGTACAGAAACCAAAAAAAGCAACTACCTAAATCAGGAAGAATGAAAAGAGAGCAGCAAGTGGCCAAGGGGGTGGGTGCGGGGAAAAGCAAGAGATTTGTTGCAAATTACTGAATAAACCACTCAGCTCAGAAGTCAACCAGCAAGTTGTTTTTTGAATGTTTACTAAGTACTAAACCGTATGATTAAAGTATACTAGCCTATCAAAGATTCCTAGTATAGAAAACAAAATGAAATTTCTTTAGGAATAGAGATGAATTCATGGTTTGGGACAAGGAGGCAGAGAAGCAACTATTACAGTATCATGTGACACACACATCCATTAGGAGAGTATCCAGAGCACAACTGCCTGGGCAGGAGACTGGACCAGACTCAAAAGTATTCCAGATGCTAAATGTGGGTAAAGGTTTATGCCAAAGGAATTAATCAACTCATCTTCTGGGAATGGGCAGATGCACTCAGGCAAGAGACCAATAGTTTTTTCAGTGCCTGAAGAGAGGAGGGATTCCTTATGCCTGATCCAAGGAATGAGCCAAACCTTAGGATCAATCTGATTTCTTCCCCTCTCCCCACCATTCTCCCTCCACAATTTAACAAGCATTTATTTTAAGGGGTTGGCTCTTGGACTTAAGGTAGGAAGGGTACAGTGCTTTCTGTTCTCAATGAGATTGCTGATAAGAAAATAAGTGCATCAGACTTAAAAAACTGCTCTGAGGTAACAGATAAGCGAGAGGTAAAGGACAGAATGCTGAAATGGTTTCTGCTAGAGCTTTGGGAATGGTGGAGGGGAGACGAAATAGATGGGGGAGGTGAAGGAGCACAAGAAGTGGCTTATGCCTTCTTGCCCTAATATCTCCGTTTCAGACTTCTACAACAACTGTTTATATTGGCCTTTAAATGAGAAACTTTATAAACAGCTTGTCTGAAATACCCTTTGTGATACAAATATTACAGATATAAAAAACTCCAAAGGGCAACTCGATGCCAATTGCTTAATAGTTATTTCCATTAATAGTATTTTACCTACCAAGATTCGAAAACACCCCCAATTTCCAGCCAGTTTTCAACCCAGTGTCCCTAAAATTACCGACCAAGTGGTCGGATGAGATGAAAGACCAGGTCATCTAAAACTCATTTTCTTTACCTGAGTCTGGCATAGCTCAGTCCAAAGTTTGGGGAACAGTGCAAGATGAAGTGGCAAGCCTTCATAGGCAACTAGGACACCTAATATTTGAAAAGAAATCAGAATAGGTTATAAATTACACTACTGAGATACTAAACTCTGCATGTACAATATTATAGCTATTTCCAGTCATAACTGCATATTTTTTATGTTTTAGAAATACATAAAATACTTAAAGGGGAAGAATTCATCTCAATGTTTTAACCAGTGAAATATTTTAGAGTGCAGTACACTTTGACTTTATTTATATCCCATATACCTCATTCCCAGAAGGACCTGCAACAACTTAAACCAATTCTGCTTTTTGAGAAGTAGAACTTTATCTGGGACAATGTATAAAAGTTATTGCACGTGGCTCCAAAGTTTTCTTGGATTAAGGTACCACTCTGCATATTTAGATATTACATAGAACACCTAGACTACAGTGGAGGGGCCGGGTGCACGTTCAGACAGAGGATGTGAAGAATTAGAAAACATATCATTCTTTCCTCTTTTATCTCATTTCTCCAAAGATAAAGCGAATTACCTTTATAGTAGATTTAGGTAAATTCTGCTCTAAGTCTAACAGCTTCTAGCCTTGTCCCCAGGATCTTTTGGGTGGATCATACTTAGCTGTTATATGTCAGCATCCTATTTGGAACGTCTAAGGTTTCAACCTTTCCTCTTCTTGACTATTCTAGATGTCAAGTATGTCCTTAAGAAATTTGTTCCCCTACCCTCTGCCCTTGTAGCTCTCTCAAAGCACAGAAGTTGTAATGCCACAGTCAGCTGTAAGTAAATTTTCCATCCTCCAACACTCCCAACCCCCCCAGGGAAAGTATAATCATGGAGGAGAAATATAATACAAGTTATCCTCTTCCAGTTAAGAAAAAAATTATGAGTAACACCTGAAGTTGGCAAACCTTTTTGGTAAATGGTCAAATAGTAATTACAGGTTTTCCCCAATTATGAAACCTTTCTTAAGCTGAAACAGCATAAAGTGAAAAAGCAATTACCTTTTTCCATTAAAGCAAAAATCCTCTTTGGATTTATTTTGGTTAGCAAAAAGAGGTACTAATGTAGGTATGTCATAAAAGTGTAGTGGCATAAAGCAAACTTTTGAAAATTGGCAGGTACCTGTATTTTAGACTTTGCTGGCTGTTTAAGTCTGTTACAATTACTCCACAGACAACACCAAATGAATGGGTATGGCTGTCTTTCAATAAAACATTCTTTAAGAAAACTAAAAGTTGAATCTCGTGTAATTTTCATGTATATCACAAAATACTCAGAATGTAGTTTTTTAAAAAAACATTTAAAATTATAAAAACTCTTCTTAACTTGCAGGTAGCTCATTGGTTGTACAAAAACAGGCAGCATGCAGGCTATTGTTTGCCTCTATATTAGACCATGGGTTTGGGAAAATCTTAGGGAAATCAGATCAGTCATCCAATTTTGTCATCGAAGGATACCTAGACTCTCTTTTGTGGGAAAGCCTATTTTTCTTTATTTTCCTGTCAAGATTAATTCCTTTGTAAAGACCCAAGGAAACTAATACCCTAAAATCTGGTTTGGACTGGAGGCATTTACCCATCATAACATCACAATACACATAAGCAAACAAGGGCATGTCATCAACACTGTTGGCTACAGGGAAGAAAGTTCCTATGTTCCCATGTCTCTGCATAATTACCCATAAAAGTAGAGCAGGGGTTGGCAATATGGCCCACGGCCCACTGCAAAAATAAGTCTGCCAACCCATGAACTAGGGGCTGCTCTGACATAAACCCTCTCACGTGAAAGCAGGCTTCATACTACAATTTAAGATCCTCTAGACTTTATCCACCACCACCCCGACATTATCCTCAAAGTAAAACAATCTTTATTCCTATTTTCCACAACTACTAAAAAGCTAGCACTACCACAACAAAAAACACGGAGGCCTTCTATGATCTCAGATTGTTCTCAGGTAATACTCTGATTCAAATATCTTTATTTTACAAGCGAAGAACAAAATATACTAACATCTGTTGTGCTAGGTACGTCAGATAATCACATTTAATTTTCTCATCAAATTTGGAAGGCATGATGTTTTCCTCATTTAGCCCGTTTTGGATGAGGAAATTAGGCTCTGAGAGATCACATAATCTGCTGTTTCATCCCAAAAGCCAGTGAGTGATACAGTTGTATCTACCCCAGATTTATCTGATTCTGAAGCCCATAATCTTTTCAATAATCAGTGTTTCCCAAACTTTAGTCATTTCATGTATCATTTTCATGACTGTTTTCATATCTGTCCATCACCTGTACTGTTTACTTGATACTGTTCTTTTAGATTGACTTAGAGAGGCTAATACTACATTAGCCTTGTCTTCGGCAATATAACATCCAGGAAAATCATGCATTTGGTGTACGAGTTATTTATTTTTGTAATAAGTAGGACCTATTCACATTTATTAACATGAAAATTATTTTCCCTGGGCCATCTTATACACTACACTCTGGAAAACACTGTGCCACCCATGGTGAGCTAAAGACACCTCTTTCACAGTCCTACCTATTCCCTATCTGAGCTGCACCTCCTTTAGAAGGAAGGCCATCCCTTCAGAGTAGAAGTTTCAGTTTCTTTCCAGCATTTTCACAAAGCACTGAGGATAAGGAGTATGTTGGCTCTGCTGACTTAAGGTAGAGGCCAATGCCATCCTATTCCACACACTCTTCCAGTACCTTCTGGGGTGTCACTCACTGGGTGCAAAGCACAGGGAGATGCAATCACCAGCATTCGCAGGCACAATTCCAAGCCTTACCTCAGTAAACAGGATGGGCAGGCCTAAAACATCCTGGCTCCTGTATCACTTATCTTTCTTCATCCTGTGACTTCAGGTATCCTTAACAATAGGGTCCTTACCCCACCCTGTGCCCACCCATGAAGGAACTAATAAGCAATAATGAAAAGCTGTTCCAAACGTATTGTTTCCTCAACAGAAGCACCTTATATTGTAGAAGCGGCTGAGTGTGTTTTTAAAAGAAAAATCTTTAAAAAACTGTTTTTGTAGGTAAAATGGTAATTCAGATGATTGCTGTGAGGATGAAATATTTCGTATGTGTATTTACTAGTTAGGGTTTCTCCTATCTGAATTGTGTTATGATTCTTTGTCCAGCTTTCTATAGGAGTATTTATCCCATCCAAGCATTATCCATGGGAAGTGAGAGCTTCGGCCTTAGAATATCACATCTGATTCTTCTAATTCCCCTATTTCTGACTTCATATCCACTGAGCCACCTATTATTGTTTATTCAGCTTCCCATGTAGGTTACTGGAAAAAAATCTGCTGGCCGTACCATGTAACATTCAGATCCCTGTGCCAGTTCTTCTTTGTAAATTAACAAACTGGTAACCAACCCCTAAATTATATGTATGTCTATTAAATGTAATTACCATGTATAACCTAGGATAAATGGATTTGCCCTTGGTGGATGGGTAAAAGCTGGTTTCCTATCTGTACTGAATGATTGGCACTTGTTTAAAGTATATGCATCCTAAGAAGCCTTTTGGGAAACAGCTAACCAGTTGTTTCTCCAATCAGTACCATCTTCATATCACAAAAAGCTGAAACATGAACAAGAGCTGTGCTTTTTATAATATGAATTTTTAATCTGTTTACTTCTATCAACTATATTAATTTTTTAATTATAGAGATTTTGAAGATTATGGATTTTCTAGGTACATCATGTTACTTGCAAAAAATCTTTAAAAAAATCTTTCACTTACTAATGCATTAAGAAAACTTTCAAAAACTAATGTCAAAAAGTAAAAAAAAAACCCAAAAAACAAAAGAAAAACTAATGTCAAATAATAAAGATGATATTGTTTTGTCCCTAAAAATGAAAATTAAATGATGACATCTAGGGATTTGTTATTTAGTTTAATTTTACTTGAACATCTTGTTAATCTGCACGTGAACTATGGTACCTAAAAAATTTGGTATGATTAGGGTTTGCAGTACCAGTTTTCTATGTTTTGAAAAAATTTTTTTCCTCAAATATAAAACCAATGCATGAACATTACAAATAATTTAAATCTTCTAGATATTTAACCTAGAAAATAAAAGCATCCCATAATTTTATCCTTGTAGTTAAGATTATAATCCTTTTTTTTTTACATGTACTGATTTTTTCCCCTTGTTTATAAGAATGTGGTCATATTCTGTATGTTTTCCAATTTGTTTTTTTCATGTGAAACAAGGTCAATTCCTATCTTTTTATTTTAAAGACTATATAATACAAATGAACTATGTTTTAATCAGGCTTCTATTGATAGACATTTTGGTTGTTTCCAGTTTTACCCAATACAAACCAATTGAAAATAAACATCCTATGTATGTTATTGTACACTTCTATGAGTAGATTTAGGGTGGATTCCTAGATCTGGTACTGCTGGGGCAAAGGGCATGAACAATCTAAACTGCCTCTCCAAACTGACCCCATTATAAGATCTCCTCTTTCCCCAAACTGTGTAAGTATGCGTATCATCTAAACTTCATCTCATAGTTGGGGGGGGGGGGAAAGAGAAATAATTGTTGTTTGCTTTCTTTATTAGTAAGGATTGGCAACTTCTCATATGGTTACCAAACATTGTGTGTGTGTGTGTGTGTGTGTGTGTGTGTGTGTGTGTGTGTGTGTGTGTGTGTGTGTGTGTGTGTGTGTGTGTGTGTGTGCGCGCGTACGTACGTACTACCTTCATGTCCTTTGCTTTTTTTAATATTCTTTACCATCTTGCTGAATCCTAAAAACTCTCTGTACATTGGCACTACTAGCCATTTACCTATTAAGAATGCAAATATTTTCCCCATTAGCTGTATGTATTTTAATTCAATTTATGGCATTTTCAACATGTAGTACTTTCAATTTTTATGTAGTCAAAAATTTCAATTTATTTTATTGTTTCTGGGTTTCGTGTCCTGCTTAACACAGTCCTTCAAATCTCAAGGTGGTATCCATATGATCCTATGTTTTTTCTTTATTATTTCTAGGATTTTATTTTTCACAATTAATCCTCCTAGGATGTATTTTGGTCTAAGGAGCAAAGAAGATATTACTCTTGCCTTTCCTTTCCCAGACAGCTAGGCAATTATCTCAATATTACCCATTTTCCACTACTCTGATATGTCATCTTTGTTATCTATCAAATCCTTGTGTATCCTTATGTTTGTTTTGGGGCTGTTTTTCCACTGTTCTACTTATGTGCTTCCATATCTGCATCGTGTGGTTTTAATCATTGGAGTTTACAGTCATTCCCTGGGTATTCATGGGGGATTGGTTCCAGGAGCCCCCGATGGTGAATATCCTTATATAAAATGGTAATACAATGACTGTAGTGGAAATTTCAATCCACAGTTGGTCCTCCGAGAATATGGAGGACATTTACATAAGAAAGGGAGAAAATAAACCAATACTTGCCGTTTTTATGCAAAAAAAGAATAAAATTGATGGTGGGCATGTCTGTGAGTGAAACGGTGATGTATACCTTTTTGATATTGCTTTGAATTGTGAACTATGTATTAAATATCAAAAAAATTAAAAAAAATTACTGTTATCTTTAGTAAGTATTCTGGAAATCAATAGTGCCAGTAATCTGGCACTATTCTTCTTTTTCAGAATTTTTTTGGCTAAAAATTAGCTTTTTAAATATCAAAATACTGCGGTCTCAGACACACTAGTATTTCACATGGCAGTCAGCAGCTTTGTTCACATTCCCTGAATTCTCTTCCCACTTTTTCTCTGTCTCCCCTAACCCTATGCCTGACTGTCCTCACTTCAAGAGCACTTCAACGCTCCCTTTGTTTCCTATTTAGGACCTACAACTCTATCCCCTGTAATTCTAATCTACAATTATTGTGTAATTCCTTTTTATTCCCTTAACAAATCTTAAAATCTACTCAGTTACCCATGTAAGAATTACCATAAAGACTTTTCATCAAATCTGGAATGACCTGCAATCCAATACAGGTCTTGAGATACTTCTACCTATAGTCACGATATTCTGGCCCTTGGACCACCTAGCCTTAAGACTCAAATGATCAAGGACATAACCAGTTTAAACTTACCCTTCCCTCCCTTGTTGCCAAATATAATTTCTTGAAGAAACTATACAAATTAAAACTCCCTATCAACTCTCTGCTTCCCATCACAGTCGTTAATGTGGGCTTTGCTTTCTCAAACTCTTTCCTAGTGGCCTCTCCTTGGAAACAGTCATTTCAGCTAGAAGAGGGAGTTACTTTCAAACACTGGGACCTAATTTTTCCATTTGTAAGAAGCATAAGCACTGCTTTTAGGTCTTTGTTTTACTTCATATCTAAAATAATGTCCAATTTTCTACATTAACTAAGATATAACCAGGAAAAAATTCTTTTCCTGCTCAATTTTTTAAGGTTTTGGTTTATATCTAGAGCTGTCCTATTCAATACAGTAGCCACCAGCCACATCTGGCTATTTAAAATTAATTTGGTTAAAATAAAAAATTCACTTCCTTAATCACATTTCAAGCTCTCCACACTCACATATGGCCAGTGGCTATCATACTGTGGATGGTGATGCAGCTGGAGAATATTTCCATCCTGGTAGAAAGTTCTAAAGAATAGTGCTTATGTAGAGAACCAAACACCACGAGCCAGCACAACTGTGCTTCCTGAGTATAACTGATGAGAGCATAAAATATTATGGAAGTTGATTCAGCTAATATGGATGGCTAAGTGTGTTTCCTTTCTTTCCCTCCTCCTCCTCCTCCCCATGTTTAATTTCCCCAAAACTAGGTATTTGTGTTGATGAGGAAGACAGTCCCACACAGGGTAGAACATTCATTATTTGGTCAGAGCTGTTCAAGTAGATAAAATAGCTCCTCATGTAACTTTTGGTATAAATCATATGAACACAATTACTAAGAACTTTTCTTAAGGTCAGCATCTTTGTAAGTCTTCCTTCTTATCTGGGAGCAAGGCTGTGTTACTAGATCTCCTGGATATTTCCCCACACTTGATCATTGCCACTGCTAGGTTTTAGCTTTTTACCAAGTGCCACAACCCAATTATATAATCATGAAATGGCCAATCTGAACATATCCTCACCCGTCCACCCCCCAATCTTCAGCCACATATATATAAAACTAGCTAATGATAACCAGTGGAAGGAACACCCTTTCAAATCTGAAGACACTCTAAACACTTACCAATAAGACGGTTTTTCTGAAGAGGAATTATCCCTGACAGTTGTTACCACTTCATTCTTCTTGGATAACAAAACCTAAGGTATGTTCACATCTTTTGCCCTATGTATAGTGGACCAAAACCTTTTCCAGAGGAAGGAAGGGGCTGTGATTGAGAAGGAGCACAAGGGGGAACTTCTAGGATACAGTAATATTGTATTTCTTGACCTGGGTGGTGGTTCCATGAGTATTTCACTTCCCATGCTCTGACACAAAACTACAGTACACTGGAGAGGATCCTGGGCCATCCCTAAAGACAACAGATTCACAGGGCACACAGAGCCTGAGAACTCTGGAGGTACTGAGATAAGGGACACCTGGAGGGCTACTTATCTTCTAAAGACTTATCAGCTGGAAAAAGTCACCCAAAGGGAGCAGTCCTCTAAGAGCTCTCAGGCACATCCTCAGAGAGACAATATTACATAAAAATAATTCAAGGTTTCCCCCCTTCATAATTCACTGATTATTTTTTCTATTTCTCATAGCTTCCTTTTCAAGTTTCCCTTCTCACTCACCCCTCTATTTTATGAGACTTACCTCCTAATTTACTCATATATGCACCTCTGCTTCACCCTGGCAAGTCCACTCGGCTTGCTCCCGGTGTTGCCAGCTGGCACTACTGATCTCATCTTACCCTCAGATCAGGGCTGGGGAAGTCCATCTCTAAGCCTGCCTCCCTAAGCAGAGCAGTTTTTGGTTTTTGTTTTTAAATTCTGCTGGGCAGATGGAGGAGGACTTGGGCTTCTATGTACAAAAGTGATCAGCCCTACTCCACACTCCTTTATAAGCCAGCTGAAACTCTGGGAAGAACTATTCAATGGAAACCAGTAAGTTGGTGTTTTCTTAATAAACATAAAAATGTTCCCGAGAATAATTAATATTTTTAAACATTCACTTTAAAAAAGAAAAAAAAGGATTGGCTCATTTTTTTCCTCCCCTTCCTGAATGGCTACGGGCTTAAAATAATTCAGTGGAATTTACTGCTCATCTTTTATACTTACTCAGCTTAACTAATGTTTCAGTAAATTTTTCACAGTTGATTGCAACTCGGCATAATAGATGGATGAACTGATGATAAGAAAAGAAGTAGTCTAGCAGCATACGATCATAAACGTCATCTTTGCCCTGAAGGTTAAAGATGATAAAATGGTTGCACTTAAATTGTATAATAAATTAAAGAGCATATTTTGTGCAAACGTAATAAGTTTAACTAAAAAGCTGATTAAATATTTAAATTCTATAAGAACCTAGTTTTAAATTCCAAGTTTCTGTTAATGTTATTAAGATCTTAATTGCCACAAGTTTATTTTCGGTGTGCAAATGCCTTCAATTAAAATTACCCCTTATTTCTATATACTTTAATAAAGTAAAATTACTGTAGGATTTTAAAATGTGACACTTGAGCTCTATAGACATAGCATCAAGAAGAGTGAATTAAATTTGATTTTTGAAATAGAGTCCAAATAATTTCTGTAATGGTTACTAGAGTGTTAATTATTTTAAATATTTTATCTTAGAACCTCTTAAATGTAGTTAAGATCTAAAGACAGCGGGCAAGGGAGAATGTGAATAAAGTGGGGTGAGGAAAGATAAAGTGGAAAAATTGTTTAGAAAAGTGTTGGAACTGATAAATTATCCTGTGTCAATGTACCTTCTCTCTATAATTTAGAATTAGCATTATTTTAGATTTAGGTATTAGAGAACAAGAACTAGGCTACAAATGATGATAAATCTATCAATCAGTGATAATTAGGCTTAGGTCAAAGGATTATAATTAGAGGGCAGTAAAAGAAGTCATTGATTATATGGCGAAATATAAACAGTAGTAAGTACCTAACCTGACCTTTCAGATTTAGATATATGACCCATTTATAATTTAGCCTACTGACAAATACTAATGAGACTGTTAGGATATTTTTTGAGGGGGAAAAAAACTTACTACTTGTGCTTATTGTTGATTTTGCAAATATTCAACCAACATTTCAGAGCAGGAAAAAGTCCAAATGAGTCTAATCTTCTTAGGATCCACAAAATGATCATTTAAGTCTAATATACTCATAACTGCCAGAGGGGAATTTCAAATTACTGTGTACTAGAAAAACATGGTTTTCCTGGCATCCCAACATACCTTACTGGTTTCCACCATTGTGGGCAAGAGGCACATATTGAGTTCAGGGCGCGGAGGCCGAATATTGCTTTTCCCTCCTATTAGCTTGGTATTTTCTCGACAAGGGAAATAAGGTCCAAGAGACACTAAGACATTAAAAGTGTACAATAAGAATAAATGGAAAAAATAAATCTCCATGTTTCAGTGTGCAGAAAGATTAAATGCCAACCATGTTCAGTACCGTGCTAGATGAATACATACTTGGTATATTACTGTGATGGTAAGTACAATGGTTGTGTTGTAGAAATGGAACCAGAGTATGAAGAAAGTCATGGGGACTCAAAAGCACAAGTTCCTTGAGGACATCTGAAAATAAAAACACAATTTGGGTATTAAAAACTGGAGTATGTTACCTGCTACTTTCAAACTCACAAATCCTACTGGGGTGACTGATTGCAGTGTGGCAGCTAAAAAGTTTTAGAGTCTAAAACTGTTTTAGCACTTAACTCTGGGAGAAATTCTGTCTGATGCTTAATCAAATCTGGATCAGCAGAGTTACTAAACAACAATCAGGCATCATTTAGAAACCAAAGTTTAAAACTATTAAGCATCATGGAGAAGTACACTGAGGGAAATATTTAATGCATACTGATTATGTATCTTCATAAAATCAACCAAAGCAGCTTATAAATCTAAGGTTCAAAATTCTTTGGATCTGAGAATCCTTAATCTACTTTTAATGTTTCATGATGCTAGCTGGACTGATTCTCATCCTGTAATTACATAGGAGTAAAGCTCATGATGACAGGCTACTGGCGGAGTTTCTGGCAATTAGAGGTTACTGCTATGCACCCCTCCCCCCCGTTTTTTTTTTTTTTTGGCCACACTGCACAGCCTGTGGGATCTTAGTTCCCTGACCAGGGATCAAACCTGTTCCCCCTGCAGTGGAAGTGCAGAGTCTTAACCACTGGACTGCCACGGAAGTCCTGCACCCTTCCCCTCTTAATGGAGAAGTGAAGGCCTGTAATTCTACAGAATATCAGGCCAACACCTGTCAAAACTGACTGCTTCTACATGACAGTTATACATGTCATTTTGAGAAATTGTAAATAAGTAGCTATAGTCTCTAAAGATTATTTAAATGGCTTCTAAGGCAGTAAAAAATTCAATATGAATTTAAAACAAGGGGGTCCTTTAACAGACACAAATTATCATTATAAATATGCAATTAGTAAAAATATAAAATACTCAGGAGTCTAAGAACAGCTACTAGGAAGTATCTTCAGGCAAAAGAACTCAAAAGGGAAATAATCACCCCCACTCTTTACAATGTCAGTTCTAATCTGTAAACATCTGCATGACTCTACCTTGTTTAAATAGGATCAGAAGATTTCAGAGCTGTAAGAGATCTAGAGATAACCTTAGGTCAGCAAGCCCATATATAAAGTGACCTGCCTATAATGACATAGTTAATTATTGATATGTTAAGAAACAGAACTCGATTTTCTTAGGATCTGCTGGCCAGTGTAAGTCACACATAAGAAGTACAAATGTCTTCCAAACCCTACAGAACTAACATTACATCTTACATATACACACACAATCCCACAAAAATGTTCTTCCACTAGGTTTTTACACAGCTATATTTTCCAAGTAACTTACCTATACAGGCATTTCTAAGTTCTGGAGGGCTATAGGAATTAAGAAGAGTTAACAGTTTATGGGCAAATTCAATTCGCTCCTGCCACTGGATTAATGCTTGTTTCACATCTGCAAACACAAAAGCATATGTAAATATGCCATTTGAGATCAAACTTCCTCACAATTATTTTCTGTTGTAAACTACAGAATGCTTACACTAAGAAATCCAAATTAATTACATAAACATCTTTGGTGAAAGCTAAGTGATTATTTTCATGAGATGGCTACTATTGTTAAACTTGCTGTATTTCTTAAAAGCACATATTTTAAGTGATGATATGCCCCATTTTCTAGGAATTTATATGCATTTCAAAGTTCACACTACTTTATAGGGACACAAGAGATGTTTGTTTTATAGTTATTTCTCTTGAAAATAAATGATTTAACCTAAGCCATGTAAGTTTCCAGCCAGAGGAACTTCACAAATACTCATGTTGTTACTATGCTTAGAAATATTTTCCAATCTCCTAAATCTTGACACTTATAGCATGCTTGCCTATTTTTCAGGCAGAGATAAAGAAAATAGACAAGAACATTCCAGTTTTACATCAGGAGGTCATGATAAACATTTTCCTAATGGTTAGCTAACATCAGCCCTGTTTTCCGTACATAAATTAGAGAAGAAGACAAATTCTCTGAAGCATGTGGTTTCTCTTTAATTGTTAAACTAACAAAAATAAGAAGTAGGATTAATCAAACCTTTTCTCTGAAGATATGGGCGAGTAGACTTCAAAACTGAAAGGAATATTGACAGAAGTTCTACTAAGTCTCCAGTCACGTGGCAAGCTGTGGCTTCATGATACATCATGTGCAGTGTGTTGAAAGACTACAAGTGATTTAAAAAAATGAAAAACTTCACTTCACTTTTACTTTTATTGAGCCACAAAATGGTACTGCTCATCCTCTATGACAGATGTTTTCAGACTAAGACTATGTGTGTGTATATCTGCACAAAGTAAATGTATCTGCTTTCTATCCACAAGTCAAATGCTCCCATTCAGCTCTTTTAAAATACAAAATAGTCCTCACTTTCACAGTGTGATATTTTGTGTTTACATTTTACTTTGAAGGAATAATTTATTTAATCTGATTTTTTTTTTTTTTTTTTTTTGGTTACTGTTTGCTCTAAGCACATATCTCTAAGACTGCAAGCTTTAGAGATTACAAAGCAGCAGCAACAACAGGAAGACTGGGGAGAACAGGTGACTGCTTTAACTAACTTTCCAGGGTTTCTATGAAAGACAGTGGTGAAATAGCTGTCAGTCATGCTCAAAATAGTAGGTCTGAAGAGGTAAAAGAACTCCAAAAGGTAAGGAATTCCTTTAATCATACTGGCTTGTTAAATCTTTTGATTCCTTTAACAGTACTAGCTTAATGAAATCCTTAGTTTTTTCCTATTTCATTTTACACCAATGCATCTTCTTTCTAATCCTCTCAAATCAGTCCCCCATAGCCTATGTACTACTATTCGCAATTCACAGCTGAAAATTCATAACCTAGAATCTGTGGCAGTACATAATCTGAACAATGTACTTGTGTGGCATTTAACCTGTAAGCTGTGAGGACAGGAACCATGTCTGTCTTGTTCACTGCTGTATCCCCAGTGCCTAGCACAATGCCTGGCACAGAGTAGACATTCAAACATCTGTTGAATGAAAGAATGAAATTCTCACTACTCCTCTTCACATACTTTTGTTTTAGCCAAACAGAAATATTTGGTATTTGTCGAATACAACCAATACCTTCTTGCCTTTGTGCTGATTAAGTCATTTATCTAAATGTTTTCCCACTTATCTCTGCAAGTCCAAATTCTTCAAAGTGCAGTTTCATATGTTGTATTCCTATTCTATAACACCATTAACTGAAAAAACTATCCTACCTCTTAATTTTCATGGTGCCCTTGGCACGTACTTTCATCTTACCTCCATTATTATTAGACTAAAGGGTACTATGCACCTCTGTGGACTTAAAATCATCTCACAGTTGTGGATGTTCAATAATCATGGGAAAAATTAACAGCTGATTGTAACCACCTGTAACAATCTCACTAGCTTCCTCTGATGAGGAACTGGGTCAAATAAGCACACTCTTGAGAAATTATGTGTGTCCTCAATTAAATCCTACAGATTTCATCCATTTCTAGTCTTACAAATGAATTTATAAAACTAGTCTATTTCAAGTGTTCTAAATACAAACTGAGGGGAAAAGTATGTAATTACTATGGAAAAAGAAAATAGCACCCAAAAACTGTGACCTAATTCTTCTTGGAATGTAAATTAGCATTTACTGATCTGCATATTTAAAATCCAGACACCTGTAAAACAGTTTACAATAAACTTTAAATATCCACAAAACAGGAAGTTTGGGTGAGAACATTAAACTGAAATAAATCTACAGTAAAACACAATAAAGTATTTACCTCAGTCATCAGGATCAACCCTCGATTAAATACAACAAGAAGTCTGTCTTCATCAGATTCTAATAGTATTCTGAAGGCACTAGAAAACAGAGACCAGCTTGAGAACTCTGAATCTGAACAGAACACTTAGGTGATAAAAAAAAAATAGAAGTAAATTGTCATTTAGGTTCTCTACTTTCTTACCTACAAAAAAGGGACAGCTACATCTAGTTCTTAGTAATATAATAAAAGATAATATTAAATAAGAAACCCTCAATGCAACTTAGAGAAAAGTTATGTCTACTAGTATTACACTGGTCAAATCTTAATTATCCACAATGGTGGAAGAGAGGTGCTGACAGGAATATTTTTAAAGTTTCAGTAGAAACAATGTTTCTTTTTATAATGGGTTTATCTTCTACATTATGTTAAGTTCCAGATAACAATAAAATACACTTGGTATTATTGAAGCACTCATCAGCTAGTTACTAGGAAGAACAACAGGAGGGGAAAAAAACACCCAAAACATATGTTGGCTTTGAAAATAATCTACATAATAATCATCCAGAAGTAGCTGCATTACTCTTGTTAATCGACTTTATTTCATTATTAGGTACTGGAAACTGCTATTATATAGTACAACTGTACTATAATGAGATGTTTTCTTTCATTTTTAAAAAAAATAATCAGGGGCTTCCCAGGTGGCGCAGTGGTTGAGAGTCCGCCTACCGATGCAGGGGACACGGGTTCGTGCCCCGGTCCGGGAAGATCCCACATGCCATGGCCGCTGAGCCTGCGCGTCCAGAGCCTGTGCTCCGCAACGGGAGAGGCCACAACAGTGAGAGGCCCGCGTAACGCAAAAAAAAAAAAAAAAAAAAAAAAAAAAAAAAAAAAAAAAAATCAGGAAAGCTCCAAATCTTCTTTTGAAAATAAGCTTTAAGCAGTAAACCTTGGGAAAACAATGTTTCTAAATTAATGCCAAAATTTTAAAAGAGTTCCTTTAAAGAGTCCTGGCAAAAGCACAGTTAATTTCATTTTGTATGCTAATAAAGAATCAAATTTTAAAGTTTTCTGAAGAAGATAATCTTAAATAACCTTATCTTGGGTTGATTAGCTTAAGATATTAAAGTGTTCAAGAAAGTATTGCCAAAAAATGTGGGCCTAATAAAAAACATCCCCCAGTCTTAGATTTAATATACAGAAATTAACCTAGACTTAATTTCTACAGTTAAAGGAAATTAAGTGTAATTTGTAGCAATTCCTTTATAGTCATTCAATAACTTCTGTAGCTCTGAACAATTAACTGTAAAGATCATATTTTGGTATTTTGGAGAATTCTTATAGTTAAAAAAGATAGATAGATCTGGGCTAACTAAAATGAGAAACATATTAACAATGAAACTTATCCAAAGATGGAGTAAGCTATTTCTGGAGACCTCTAGGACTGAACTGTCCAAGCATAAGTTAGAATGAATTCCCACAGAGAGGAAGATTTAATCTTTAGGTGGAAGATGGTACATTAAGGTTCCTTCCAACCCTAAAATTCTATGATTCTGATAAAACACACATAGATAATCCAAAACCAAATCAAAATAAAAACTATTCAAAAGTAGCTAATTAACTCTCAAAATATAAATTCCTCCAAGGTGTCTAAAGGTTTAAATGCTTTCCCAATAACCTTAAAGAAGTGGTAAACTTTCAGTTATAAACAATTTAAATTATTCCTCTTTAAATGTCAAGATGATGGTCCCCATCCCTTCACTTGTAAAAACAAAACAATATCTTTTTACCTTATTAAAGTAGTCCAGCAGGAGCGGCCATCTAAGCAACGTAAGTAACAACTTATGGTTGTTTTCTTAAACTGTTTAATATCTTCCAATTCTTCTTCTCTCATATCTGGCCTCTGAGCTATGAACAGCTGCATCAGGTTGAATAGTTCTTCTACTGCCTGAAAAGGGCAAATAAGCATTATGATGATCTATCTGCTTCTCATTTCTAAGTGTTATGCTCATTAGCCAGTTCTTAAAATTACACAAATTAAGTTAGGTTGCAGTACCATCCAAGAATAGTTATAAAATTAGCAGTAGATTCTATTTTTAAAATGTAATACATTATTCACTAAAAGAAAATAATCTTAAAATAGAATTTCCAGGGCTTCCCTGGTGGCGCAGTGGTTGAGAGTCCGCCTGCCGATGCAGGGGACACGGGTTCGTGCCCCGATCCCGGAGGATCCCGCGTGCCGCGGAGCGGCTGGGCCCGCGAGCCATGGCCGCGGAGCCTGTGTGTCCGGAGCCTGTGCTCCGCAACGGGAGAGGCCACAGCAGTGAGAGGCCCGCGTACAGCAAAAAAAAAAAAAAAAAAAAAAAAAAAAAAAAGAATTTCCAGATTAAAAACAAGTAAATTCAACTTGTTCAACTTTAGTCTTAAAACTGTTTAAATTACTAGTTTTATAATGTCAAATGTATGTTCCAGAGATGGTATGCCCATCCTTTGCCCCCCTTTTCTATAGTAAATGAGAAATTATTACTTTGTCACAAAGATTTTACACCCCTCAATTACACCTGAATTAATACTGTTTTTGAGAAAACACTTTGTGCCAAAATTTGGAATGATCTTTCTAGACTGATAGATGATCCAGCTCAAGATGGATGAAATGCGGGAACTAATATTTTAGTAAAATCACTAGCTGTGGTTTTATAAACTCATTTACTCATGGGCATGTTAGGAAAGGGCTGTTCTTCTAATACATACTTATCAAAGACCTGAAACCCCCAACCTTCATATTTTTCATGGCAAAAATTGATTTAAGCACCATTTTCATGAAAAATCTCGAACTGATAAGTTCTAAAATAAAGATGTTACATTTCATTGATGCCTAACAACATTAGGGGATAAATATTCTAACTCATCCAGCACTCATCGGAGGTATATTTAACTTACAGACGTCATGTTTAGTAACTAAATCGGAGATTATTTATGTGAATGCGATAGAGAAAAATCCACTGAATCTTAATAAATTCTGTCCTAACTCCTTCTAAGTTCGGCAGACTCTCATTCTCCTTCCGTATTCTTATAACCTTGGCTTTGAACCTCTTTTGGTACTTAATATACTCACTTTCTTTCCTTTATTATAGGCATTCTAACTTTCTTAACAGGAAATAAGGTTATTCTTTCTGGGTGAGAAATAACAACTCACTACATTATGTCTAAAGGACAGTTAATGTCCTTTCTTCCTTCAACAGGAAAAAAGAAGTGTAGCACATAATTCAAGGATACCAATACTTAAAATACCCTTTATTGCAGTCATTTGACTGAGCTCTTAAGTAAATGCTGAATGTCTTGAAAATGTCTTGAAAAAGTTCCTCCTCCTATACTCCCCTTAAAATAAGCAAAAATTTTTTCTTATTAGCAGTTTTTAGCCTCTGGGTTGACAACAGCTTCAAAAAGCATTCTGCACTCTGCTTCCAACCCCCTTCCCAGATGTACACCCTTTTGGTGTAAGCTTGAGCTTACAACAAAGAGTAAGAGGCAACAATGAAAAGAAATATCCAAGAATGACAGCCTAACATGGAGAGGGGAAAATTTTAAATAAAACCTATAGTCTGCAGAGAAAAAGGAATCAGATTTAGATGGTATGTATTTGTACTCTGATAGGCCCACCTCTTAGCCATTTCATTCACTTGAACATAGTGTGAACAAACAAAAAAACCCTAGGGAATTCTACAGCTAAGATAAAATATTGTCTAGCTTACAGCTTAGCATAGCATGTAGATGTTGATAATATCTAAACAGTAAATACTCACTTCCTTAAAACTATCACAAAGCTGAATTTTTTCATTAGGTACATATGAAAGACTCATTAACAAAACCACAAATTAACATAGGTAAGTTCCATTAGAGATAAAATTTCAAAATCAACCTAAGAAAAATTATCCACACACTTATCAATTTTATAACAACATTTTATACATGTATTCAAGAAAACAAATAAACCTTAAATCTTTAAGAACGAACAGTTAAAGTCAGACTGTACTCCCATATTTTGTCACTACATCCCACAACGGGAAAAACAGGTATTTCCAATCAATTTGAGGATACAGATACAAGAGTTACCATTTTACTTACTCCAGGGTATTGGCTGGCATGTGGTGTAAGATTCTTAAAGGCCCACTGAATGTTCTGGTGAGAAGCCAGTTGTCGTGTAAATGCAGGAGACTGTTCACAGCAGAGCCTCAGAATGCCGTAGTAGGCAGGCAGCATCCCACGGTTAAAAAGCACCACATCCTGATCATCATGGTCAGCAAGGATGTAATTGAAGGCAATGTTCTTGGTTACCACTGGGTTCTGAACAATAAGGCGGATATTCTCTGGACAGTCAGCACACACATTGTACCAAAATGAAAGCAAAGCCTGTTTATTGTGATTTGTAGCTATTGCTGGCTCAGAAAGTTTAGGCTGGAAAAGGTTCCACAAATCCATGAAATATGTGGAAAACATCAGCTTCTCAGTTTTGGAAATTAAACAGTAAGTCATAAAGCTAAAATAGGGCACTAGCTTTGTAGTGCCATGAACAGCAGCATCAACATAAAGTTTGGCTCTTGAGAGCAAACCAAGGAGCACGTTGTAGACCTGATGTAGGACTACTGTTGTGTCTGGACTGAGTGGAAGGTCACGGGTTGGGATGTGCAAAGACCTTGTTGACCGGAACATCTGGCGGAATGAATTGCTTGGTATAAGGGACACCAGAAGATAAGCTGCAGCTATAAAATGTAAAACAAAACTGTCAGATGCTTACAAGATATAAAATAGACTGAAGAGCAGTCATTAAACACAAAGTCACTCTTCCCTTTAAAAATTAAAATGAATAAAAATTAAGGGACATGAACATCTCTTTTAATATCTTTCTGCTCTACCACTGGTACCAGAGGAATGACAAAAACAGACGCCTTCCATTCTGTCACTGCTATTTTTTAAGTGGTGACAACAATCGCATAAACAGAAAGTTTTAAACCTCTTTTGTTTAGCTTTCCCAAGATGTAGAATTTTCCCACGTGTTTTATCATTTTATTTCTTCTCAGGGAATAATATGGTTTAACAGGAAGAACACAGCATTTGGAGCCAGAAGACCTATATAATGCTATCTGACATGTCAAATCATTAATTTAGGGTCTTAGCTTTCCTCTTCTTTATCAATTATTACAAAATAATTCAGTATTATTTTGTAGATAATGGTAAACTTACATTATAAAGATTATATATATATATATATATATATATATATATATGCCAATTACAGAACATTAACTTTGGAAAATCTCGGAAAGTCTTCTAGGCTAACCTTGCATGCAAAGAAAGAATCCCTTCCTTCAACATACCTGGAAAATGTTATTAAGCCTATGGTATAATTCTGAGAGGATAATGACTCATTAGTTGAACCCATCTGTAAAAGGAGTTACTATTAGCAAGGCACTAAGCTAGGTACTTTGTAAATATTATCTCATTTAATCCCTCACAATCATCCTGGAGGTACGTGATGATACATTGGAAAATCTGAATCTTAGAGAAACAAAGACCAAGGTCACACAGATAAAAAGGGGGAGCCCAGACTTGACCTCGAGAAACGATGATGATGATGATGATGATGATAATGGTAACATACAAACAACAAGAACTGCTAACATTTATCAAATGCTTAAATTTAACACATTCTTTATGTAGTTGGTATTAGTTTTATTATCTCCACTTTTACTCAGACTTAAAACAGTAAGACTACCCCATTTTCCACAGCAAGTGGCAGAGCTGGAATTCAAACCTTGATTGTCAGACTCATGAGTTAATCGTTCTAACAACATTCACTTCAGAGCCTACTCAAGGCATCTAATGCCTTAGTATAACCCTTTTCAATACACCTACTAATTCTATCTCCCACTATTCTACCTATAATTTGATAACTTCCATCATACTGCCAAAGCAAATACAGTTAGGGTTTCTAAAATTAATTGTAATCTCTTTTATGGATTTATGTCAAATTAAACTTTATTTTTGCACAATACTCCATTTCTACATATTTCACCACCTATATATTGCTCTGATTAGCCTGTTTTCAGTTAGGCTCAATTTGGTATGTGTTTCAAATATAAAAACTTGGCACGAAGGTGTCATCTTGATCAATTTTGCATAAAACTGCAATTGAGAAAATAATTTTATTAAAAAAAATTATTCAGTTTAAGTTAAATACTTTTACCCCACCATTTTATTTTGAAAAAAATTTGAACACTGTGAAAGGTTGAAAACATTCTACTCAATAATGACCCATGGACCTACCACATAAATTCTACAATTAACATTTTGTTTTGCTTTATCACATACCTAACCATCTACTTATTTCTATAAAAACTACTTGCTTTTAAATAAAAAGTAAGTTCTGCTAGGGAAAAAACCCCCACAACTTTTTAATTATTTTTATCTTTGAGAACAAACAGGGAAGTCAATGTAGAAGAACAGACCATCTTTCTAAAAACTGCCTTGCTGTAACTTAAAAATTCCTGGGTCTAGAGAACTTAGAACAAATCATCCATTTCTATATGGCAACTCAACTGTTTTAAGACACCAATCATGTCACCATTTTTTCGCTAAATATTCTAAACAGTCATTCCTTAAAATTATTTTGTAGGATTTAGAAGTATTTCTCTGTAGCTTTTCTTCTATCCATGTTACCCTAATTCTTACTGAGTTATACTGATTCTATTTAAATATTTGGGTCCCTATTTCAAGTTACATTGTTTCAAAAGCACGTTTTCATATTTCTATAGTCTTCACTATTATAATTTTTAAATGATGCATAACAATTTATTTCCTATCTGAACATCTAGTTTAAAATTTTTCACACTTACAAATAATGCTGTTGGATATTCATATATTGGATGACTTACTTATACCAGAATCCCTGCAATGGTATTACTGAGTTGAAAAAGGGAAAAAAAAATTAAGGATATTGGTACATACTGCTAAACTACGTTTCATAAGGGTAATGTTAACTTACAATGTCGCTGCAGTATATGAGAATGCTATTTCTTTAGCACTATTATGAATGTTAGGTGTACCAGCTAGCTAAAAAGCTTTTCTTTTCGTTTTGGTTTTTTTGTTCGTTTGGTTCAGCAAAAGTTTTTAATTGTTTTATGGTCAGGAGTCAGGACATAAATACCAACCAGCATATGTGTCAGCTCTTACAAATATCTCATTACTGTGGGGTTAACTAAACTGGCAGGAAAAAAAGCCTATGAGCAGAGTACCATTGCCAGTCCATGTGTACCCACCACTGAAACATGTTTTCCCCTAATAAACCTTTTATTTTAGAAGACGTAGAACAGACAGTTCCTATACACCCTTCTCCCATTTCCCCTGTTAACATTATTACCATGGTGCATTTGTTGTGACTAAGGAACCAACCAACACTGGCACATTACTATTAACTAGATTCCACACTTCAGATTTCAATAGTTTTGTCCTAATGTTCTTTTTCTGCTTCTAGGATCTCATTTAGGATACATGAGATTTAGATGTCATATCTCCTTAAGCTCCTCTTGACTGTGACACTTTCTCAGACTTTCTTTGGAAGACCATGACAGTTTTGAGGAGTAGTGGTCAGGTATTTTTGTAGAATGTCCCTCAAATTAAGTTTATCTGATGTGCATCATGGTTAGACTCAGGTTATGGGATTTTGGGAGGAAGACCACATGATGAAGTGCCCTGTGCATCACACCATACCAAGGGCACATACTATAAACATAACTTATCAGTGACATTTTTAACCTTAATTATCTGCCTGACTTAATGTTTGTCAAGTTTCTTAAAGTTATTTTCTCTATCCCTCATACTCTACTCTTTGAAAGCAAGTCACTAAGCTCACACTCAAGGGGGTTTCCCTTTTTGGGGGGAAGATGTACATAAATTTTTTGGAATTCTTCTGTATGGGAGATTTGTCTCTTCTCCATTTCTTTGTTTATTCAATCATTCATTTATATCAGTATGGGCTCATGGGTATTTATTTTATACTTTGGATTATAATTCAGTGCTATGTTAATTATCTTTTCTCTCAAATTGTTCCAGCTTTGGGCATTGGGAGCTCTCTCAGGTTGGTTCTATGTCCCTTTGACATACCCCATCATTTTGTTTTGGGAGCACTTCCTTACTTTCTGGTTCTACAAGATGCTACAGGCTCATCTTGTATATTCCCTGCCCCAGTCCTAAAATCAGCCATTTCTCCAAGGAGCTATGTTTCATTTTATCGGAAATGATGTTTAAAAACACGGATCTGGGGCCTCCCTGGTGGCGCAGTGGTTGAGAGTCCGCCTGCCGATGCAGGGGATACGGGTTCGTGCCCCGGTCTGGGGGGATCCCATATGCCGCGGAGCGGCTGGGCCTGTGAGCCATGGCCGCTGAGCCTGCGTGTCCGGAGCCTGTGCTCCGCAACGGGAGAGGCCACAACAGTGAGAGGCCCGCGTACCGCAAAAAAAAAAAAAATAAATAAATAAAAATAAAAACACGGATCTGGGTATTCGATGTGCTTGCTGCTACTGGAGTGTCACTGATTGTATGCCCTCTCAGCAGAAAACTAGGAAATATGATCTTAATAATTAAATTGAATGATTAAAGAATTTAAAAAATTAACTACTTTGATTTTTATTTATTTTAATACTATCAAAAGAAAACATACTCTGTGTCTATTTACAATCAGTTACCTATTGTGTGAAGTATCTATTTTTGGTATTTGTCCATCTGTCTTCCAAGATCTTTGTTTATTCCCTTCTGGCCTGGGTACAATAAAGATATTTATCATTTAACTCCCATAACTTCAGAGAATATTTTCTCTCAGCTTGTTTTGTGTTTTTATTGCCACTTTACTCTTAGCCTTCTCAAGCTACTTTTAAGACAGGATTTTCTGACCCATTACTCTCTTCACTAATGCTGATAATGCTTTGTGATTCTGTCAAGAAAGGAAACAAAAATGATAGTGGTGGTGATATCACCCAAGAAAAGACATAGTTTCCTATCCTTAAAAAAAAAAAAAACCACTATAGATATTTGTAAAACATCGCCATAGGTTTTCAAATACTAATATAACTTTGGCGTTTAAAACAATATCTCTAAGAGCCTTTCTGTATTATACAATGGGCATATTATGATCACCTTAAAACAAACAAAAAACAAAACGAAACGTGGAACAACAACAAAATGGTTTCTTAAATTCTGAATATTTGACTTACAAGTCCTGACTCTAGGATAATTGTGAGCCAAAAGAAACCGCTCGACCCAGTTTTCCATATTCTGTAGGACCCAGCTGTGTGCCAGTTTATTTCGGGGTGTCTGCACTGCCAACCAATCCAGACACTGAGAAGGATTGTATTCAATTACCTACAAGTAAAATGACAAGAACAGAATATAAGGCTAACTGAATGAGCAGTTACTTTTTTAAACTTACTTTTGGTATGTGCATCAGACACTTTAAAGCTAAATAGTTTTTTGAGAACTAGAGCCTGAAAGAAGTTTCACACCCATGTTTTTTCCCATTTTTAAAGCAACTTATTTTTATTAATAGGAATATGTTCAAGGAGAATTTGTCATTAGTTTACAAAATAAAATTATAATAACCAAGGACTCTAACACAGGACCAACGAGAGAACTCAATGACCTTTAAGGTCTTAAGTTTACAAAGTTATTTAAAAGTGCTTTTAATTCTCTAAATTTTCCATCTTTACTTTTCTGATTGTTTGCCCACTCTGCTACTATAAGTGAGAATGAAAACTAGCTCACTACACTGCTGGGAAGATTTTTTTCATTGGAAAAGGAAATCCTAGGAATCTAGAGTAGGGGGTGGAAAATTATGGATCTCAGGAGCCGAAATTACAGCTTCTGTGGTTTGCCTGTTTTTAAGTTTTTATTGGAACACAACCATGCCCACTCATTTACATTTTGTCTATGGCTGGTTGAATGGTTCTAACAGAGACCATATGGCCCACAAAGCCTAAAATATTTACTATCTGGACTATGAAGAGAAAAAGTTTGCCAGGCCCCTGGTCTAGAAAGTGGGCATTTCCAACACTCACTAAGAAGAAATTCTGTAACCTCAGCACTAACTCTGGAGGAAAGGAAATGGTTGGTGCTTCCTCTGTATTTTCTATCAACTGCTGAAAGCACCTGGCTTCTATTTCTAGGGCTTCTACCACTTCAGGGAATCTTTTTTGAGGATACGGGAATGAGGACCTCGGATGAGCTGAAGACTGTTTATGACCCTACGAGAAAGTCTTTAAACATGTGAGACACTAGGGAAGAACTCTTTTTTCCCCTAGATCTTCTGACTAAAGCATCTCTTCTTCCCTTGACCTGTGACTTACTAAAACCATTTTGAGTTACCCAAGCAAGAAAAAACTAGTACTTAAAATGTGAGTGATTGTGTTAGAAAAATAAAGCCCTCAGAAAAATAAACACTAAAACATCTGCTGCAAGACTTACCTCCCATATCCTTTGCAGAATGTAAGATGCAAAGGGAGGCATTCCTGGAGGTCCACCAGCAAACTCCATTAGCATAGTCAACAATTTAAAGAAAGGATTGGCTGCCTATAAGACATGTACACGACTGTGTATTTAGATCTGTTTGAACCCATCATTTCCAGCTGAAAACAAAGAAGTATAACTCTTCTACAGATCACATTTAAATCTGCTGTATTAGGTTAGAGAGCTCAGTACTCATACATATGAACCTGAACTCTCATAAAGCAGAAGGGTGAGCGCAGGATACAGTGTCAATTGTGTGGGAGCCACGTGTAACAGAAAACATCTATTTTTCTGGATGTCAATTTGGGAAAAAAAGTATCAAAACTCTTGTTAATGAGACAATCATGTTTATAGAAAAATTTAGATTAAAAGTTTCCTGCAGCAACCTTTGTTCTCTGAGGTATAATTTATATTAATATTTGACATGTATTATCAAAGTAGCTAACATTTTCATTTTATGAAAATACATACTTCTCCACCTAGGCAGAATTCTGGTTAGTCTACTTTCTTCTAAGGTACAATATGTATATGCTTCAAGCCAAACAACTTTAAAGCTCAGTATCTAGGTGGCACTCTGATATATTCAACTGATACGTAAATTTATATTTAATTGGGAAAATGACATTTGTGACAAGATGTGACGAGGTAATTCAGTTTATTAAGTTACATAGTTAACATAGGTTGTTTTCTTATGAGGGGAGCCTTGATAAATTCTTTCCCCAAAACTATTAGAAAGGTTCATTCGAAAGCACTGTCAGTGCCGACAGCAGTTTGAAAACCATGAATGAACAGATGTCTACATACCTCAGGAGTCAATTTTGCTATTGATGTGAAAAGCATAGATACAATCTAAAACAAAACGAAACAAAAGGGATAATTTCAGAATATTCTTCTACAAATTACCAAAAAACTTTAAGACTGTTTCTCAGCACTTACATGTTCTGCAAGTCGATTATTGTATCGACAAAGGCTGAAAATCAGATTACAAGTTTGTCTTATATTGATGCCATCACGAATATGTTGAAACAAGAAGGGAAATCCCTGTTAAAAGCAAAAGTTGTTCATTTAAGAACTATTTTGTTGTTATTTTTGTGATTATCAAGTGGTCTAATATTGAGATGGTATTACCTTTCCTCCTGTTAATGCCGCCATGTCAGTCTGTGATAATGTCAAATGCCTGAAAGAAAACATTAGTGGAAATAAGTTTTTCTTTCCTCTATACTACTTTATAGCCATTTGCATCATGACACATAACAAAATTGTTGATTCAATTACAAGTGTACCAAGCCACCATCATAAAATGATTTTTGAACTTTCTGCTAGCTAGACTTGCTCACTAGACATCTTTTAGACAATTTTTCAAAATTCCAAGATTGATACATGGAAGTCCAAATCTACTTTATTTCCATTTAATTAACTCAATATTTTGGTGTACTGTAACACTAGGATGGGTCTAATTTAGAGAGCTTTTTTTTGACATGAGAACCTTCAAAACAAAACGAACTTCTAAGAAATAGAGAATTTCACTTTCAAGTTTAAAATGATTGCATATTTCTTTAACTTATTATAGAAAATTTCAAACACATACAAAAATAGAATACTGTAAGCATCCCATCACTCATTTGCAAATTACCACCTTACGGTCGGTCTTGATTCATCTGTACCTCCTACTCGTTCAAATATGAACTATTTTGAAGCAATTCCAGATATTTTATCACTTAGTCCATAAATTTCAATACATATCCCAAACATAAATTTCAAAAACATAAACAATACTAACATTATTCACACCTAAAATAAATGAACAATTTCTTATTATCATACAAGATCCAGTCAAATGTACAATTGCCTCAAGTTTCTAAAAAAAATTTTTTATAATTTGTTTGACTCAGGATCCAAATGAAGTCCTCTGTTGACACTGGTTGAAATGTCTTTTAAATCTCTTTTAGACAACTGGTTTCCCCTCCGATTTTATCTTGCAATTAATCTGTTGAAGAAAGCAGGTGGTTTGACCTGTAGAATTTCCCACATTTCCATTTTGCTGATTATATCCTTGGTGTGTTGTTTTAACATATTCCTCTGTCCCCGTATTTCCTATAAACTGGTAGTTATTAGATCTAGAGACTTGATCAGATCTAGGTTTGATTTTTTAATCAAGGATACCTTATAAACGGTAGTGTGAACTTTCATCAGGAGGCACACAATGAAAAGCTGTCCCTCTTTCTGTAATGTTTTCAGCCCATGATGATCATTTCCTAGATCCATTATTGCATTTGGGATGCAAAATATTGATATCCTAATTCCAGCATTACTTGCTCATTTATTAGCTCAAATACCTCTATGACGATGAACATCCCTCTCATTTACCATTTGGTTGCCATGAAGTATAATTCTTGCAGGTAGGATAAATACTTGATATTGTTCCTTTATTAGTAAGTTTCCAAAACTGTTACTTGGTTTCTTAATATACTCCAAAAGTTGTCAATAATTTTTAAAATTTTGTTTTTAGGTATCATTATGAACTCATGGATGTAAACATCCATGATGTGTTTTAGTCCACTTGCAGTTATTACTATTATTGATGCTCAAGTTGTCCAATCTGTGACCAGTAGAAACCTCCTTAAGTTGACTCTTGAGACCTTTTAACATGACCTCAGTAGTCTTTGATAGCCTCCTTGCTTTCCAAAATGACAAAATGTTCGAGGCTTCCCATTCATTTCTTGCCCAAGACCTGGAATTAGCCATTTTCTCAAGGAACCTTGATTTTTTTCAGTGGGAAATATTATCTAGATGCCAGGGTCACTCACTGATTTTTGGGTTGGACAGGATTTCTAGGCCTTTTCAGAAAATGGAGATACATAATACATTCTTTGTTTGCTTAAGACAAAGTATACCATGAACTCTACTGATATTCCCAAATTCAAATTTAGTTTTGAAGAAGTTATGTAAACATCCTACAATTTTATATTTGTATTTCTCTTTTCTTTCTCTGAAAATCTTGGTTTCTAATGACATTAACAATTATCTATTTGTTTTATTCTATAATACATTTTCAGAATAATAATTCTAATTATACTACTACTCACAATATAATTAGTAAAACACTTGAGGATAATTTTACAATTCTTTTTGTCCTTCAGGTACATCCCACTAAAAATTACAGTTAAATCAATGTGTTCTAAAGTCACTTTAATTCCTCTCCAGTGGCTATGTCACCAACTCAATATACAGTTAGGCTCATTTATTTCAGTCTGCTTTTGATTTTTAGGGATTGCATTTTATTAAATTATAATTATAAAAAACATTTACATGATTCCAAAGATAAATCTAAAAAACAAAACAGTGTACTATATTCAAAGAAGTCAAACTTTCATTCCTGTCCCCTCCAGCCTGTTTTCCCCTCCCCCAACCACTGGAAACTTTAAAAATTTATTTTAAAAAATTTAGTCTTCAATTAGAAAAATAGTCAATTCTTGTTATTTGTAGTACTTACATTCTATAAAGAGCTGCGAACACTGAATTAGTGAACACTGAATCACTGCTCATAGGGAAAACATACACTTCGGTTCCTGTGAACCCCTGGTCATAACATTTCCATCAATAAATCAATATGTTACCTTGTATAATGTGTGTTTCTGTTTAAAGACACCTGATTTAATGTTGATTCATTAGCACTGAATACAGAGCAAACAGCACTGTAACTCAAACCTGAATGAAGCTTATCTAATGTGTACTTTCTCCTTAAGGCATATTATGGCCTTCTTGAGCTTAGGAACACACTAGACAGCACTTGGCACTATGCTTGGGACCATTTTTAAACAGCCAAATCACCAACAAAAAGCATCAATGTGAAAAATGTGGCATATACTGCAAACAAAAATTTGTTTACAATTTGAGCACCAAAACAAGAAGGCAGAGTGTCACCATGTTTGACCTCAGCTGGAGAAGTGTGTGTCAGGTCAACGCCAATTTTTTGCCACTCTGTACATTCTGTAATCCACAAATCACTGTAAATGCTTCACAAGTACTGATTTGGGGATTACAAATAAATTTAAGTAGGAGAATTCACAAATTGGAGATCCATGAATAATGAGGCTTGGTTGCACATGCACACACACACACACACACACTCTCTCTCTCTCTCTCTCTCTCACTTTGTGTCCCACAGCCTCCCTTTCTTAAAAAGTAGCATACTATAGGGAATTCCCTGGTGGTCCAGTGGTTAGGACTCAGTGATCCTGTAAGCCATGCTGCGTGGCCAAAAGAAAAAAAAAGTAGCATACTATATATACTTTTGTCCACCTTGTTTTTTTTTTCACCTCAGTGATATGTATCTTAAAGATCTCTCCATGGTAGTACACATACATTCCATACTGCCTGTTTTTCTTCTGCTATAGAGTCCTCTATCAAGTGGATGCTCTGTTTCTTCAACTTGTACCATCTTTGTGGACATTTTCAGTCTTTTGCTGTTTATAAACACTGCTTCAATAAACAGCACTGCACATACATCTTTTGGTGTTTTGGGAACAGAATCCCAGAAGTGGGGTTGCTAGGTCAAAGGATGAATGCACATATAATTTTGCTAGATATTTTACTGTATATTTCTTCAATGTATATTTCTAACATGACTCAGGCAAAGTAAGAGTTTGGTACAAAGGATCGAAATATTTATGCTACAAGAGTTGATGGAAAGTGTTGTTATTATTTAAAAGGAATTAAGTAACAAAAACTACTGAGTTAATAATGGTAAAACAATTATGTAAAAAGAATAAAATCAAACATGCTTTAAGCATTTTGAATGTTGAAACATTTCACCTTTCTGAGCGAGACTGTTCAACCAAAAGAGCAACTAAAGCTATCATTTTTTCAAGAGCAGCTGGCCTGTATTTTTCTTCTGCCAGAGAGAGTATATCTTCTTCCTCCTCCTCTTCTTCCCCTTCTTCCTCTGACAACACTTCAACTTGAGGCTAGAACATAACACAATTCATTTTTAATATGATATTATTTTTTAACATTATGTTGAGAGAAAAGAGCTTGATTGTCTTACATAACAATGCAGGGTAGACAGTGGCAGGAGCATGTATTGTGAAAAATAACCACTCAAAGGCCTAACCCTAACTTTAAAAGTCTAAACCACATTCAGGACAATTTTAGATTTAACAGGCAGAACTGTAAAGAACAATAATTCCCAATACTGTATTTACCTTACCTAAAGATATAAATTCTTTAATAATAATTTTTTTTCTTACAGGCAAGCTCTTTGGAAGATAAATCAGGAACAAAATTTATATGAGTATGATAAAATGGTATTTCATATTTAATAAAAATACCAGTTACACAAATTAAGGAATCCGTATTTGCAGTTTTCAGATAATCCAAACAGTAGGTATTTCAAAGAGATATTCATTTGGGGTTTGAAATGCAACACTGTAAAGATTTTATGATCTAACAAAGCAAAAGAAAAGCAGTCTAAATAAGTAGCCATCTAGGCTGAAATTAGATAATAACAGTACATATTTGGAGAACCATTACAGCACAGTGGCTAACAGTTTCGTTCAAGAGTCTAACCAAGGATCAAAGCCTAACTCACTGTGATCTAAAACAAGTTAACTTCTTTATGCCTCAAGTTCCCCATCTGTAAAATGGAGATGACAACAGTACTTACCTCTTAGGGCTGCAACAAGGATTAAATAAGATAGAGCATTCAATCCAATGTGGTCATTACAGACAACACAAAATTGATGTAATAGTTTTAATATTATGAATTGAATTTTTGGAAGACTGACAGACTTAATATAGCAAAGGGCTTTAAAAACATGGCCAGCAAAAATGTTCACCAAAACACAACATGCTACTGATAAGACCCTAAAGCAGGTGATGGTCATTTTGCCTAAATTTATTTGCTTTGATCCAGGGCCATACCAGTGAAATTTATCACTTGACTGTGTCTTCTCTTGCTATATCCATTAAAAATATCAACCAAACTTAGACCCTTAAAATCATTTAATATCAGGGCTAGAAGGGACTTCAAAGGAATCTAGTATCTTTCTATGATGCAAACTTGAAAACATGGCCTCTAAATCCCTGATATGAGACAGAATTGTACTTACATTTTCAGGCCCTTTGGTTCCCATGTAAAAATGTACCATTGTAGATATGGCTTGCAGTGAAAGCAAAAACTGGCTCTAAAAATAAAAAAATTGATTTAAAAATATAAAATAAAAACAATTAAGTTTCAAATACTGAAAATAAGTACATAATACCAGAAATAAACAAGATATAGCCTCACCTCTTCTTCACCCATTTTGGCAAATTCGTAAAGGAAGGCAAAATATTCTGTAAGATGTTTACTGTGAGGCTTTACACCATGTTCCATGATTAATAACAGAGTTCTCACAAATCGAGTGACACATGAACGACCACCTATATCTTCAACTGAAGCATCCATATCATCAGACCTGAAAACACAATTTTATATATCTTAGAGAAAGTATGAAGTCTGGGGATAGATATTTTGGGAGGAGAAATATTTTAAAAACCTGAATTTATCTTTCATCTTTGTAATAATGAATACCAATTATAATAATACAAATAGTTGGATTCCAGTTATCATGTCTCGCTGAAATCAAAACAAAAAGATTAAGTCAAGGTTACTTGTAGAGGATTTTGAAAATGCAATTAAATAAAAATAAAACAAAAGTTTTCCTTCTTGATTTATATTATTACAGATTATTTTTAAATAGGAGAACCTAAATATTTCAGTGTGGATACTTAAAAATACTTCATAGGCAGATCATCAAAAAACTTAAAAATAAAATGTTCAGGGACTTCCCTGGTGGTCTGGTGGTTAAGACTCCGTGTTCCCAGTGCAGGGGGCCCGGGTTCGATCCGTGGTCAGGGAATTAGATCCCACATGCATGCTGCAATTAAGAGTTCGCATGCCGCAATGAAACTAAGACCCGGCACAGCCAAATAAATAAATAAATATGTTAAATAAATAAATAAATAAATAAATATTCCAGTTCAAAAGGTATACTTCTTACCCATCTTCCATTCCTGGCTGTAGATAGAGATGAGCATGCACAGGTCTAAGTCTCTGAATCACATGGATACACAAACGCTGAAACATCTAGAGATGAAAAGAGAGGACAACCTAAGAGTCAACTTACATCAGGTAACAAAGACACTGAAAAATGAACATGATTAAAAATTCTGCTACCCTGGGCTTCCCTGGTGGCGCAGTGGTTGAGAGTCCGCCTGCCAATGCAGGGGACACGGGTTCGTGCCCTGGTCCGGGAAGATCCCACATGCCGCGGAGCGGCTGGGCCCGTGAGCCATGGCCGCTGAGCCTGTGCGTCTGGAGCCTGTGCTCCGCAACGGGAGAGGCCACAACAGTGAGAGGCCTGCGTACCGCAAAAAAAAAAAAAAAAAAAAAAAAAAATTCTGCTACCCATTTATATTTTGCCCACAGATTACCTTTTGACATTCTAAAGCTTTCCTGGAGTCTCAACTACAGACTGAAGATAAAAGGTAGAGTTAGCTTGTAAACAATTTTATAAGGGAAAAAGCAAAAACAAATTATAGGTTTCAGTAATAGAGATTACCAAATACAAAGCTTCATGAAACCTCCTTTACTAGTGGAGATACAGAGGAAAGAAAACTTGGTATCCATCTCTTTCAGAAGAGTGGAGTAGGGCAGGACAGCTGCTTATCAGAATTTCAATGACTAGGAGAAGGAAATGTGATTTAAGTTTATCCAAAAAATATGGATTAAGATATACAAATGGCCAATAAGCACACGAAAAGATGTTTACTATCATTAATTGTTAAGGAAATGCAAACCAAAACTACAATGAGATACTACTTCACACCCATTAGAATGGCTAAAATCAAGAAGACAATAAACAAATGTTGAAGAAGATGTAGCAAAACTGGAACCTTCACAGATTGCTGGTGGGAATGTAAACTGGTGCAGACATCATGAAAAAAAGTTTGGTAGTCCCTAAGAATGTTACAACCCAGCAGTTCACTCCTATGTATATATCCAAAAGAACTGAAAACACATGTCCACACAAATATCTGTACACCTATGTTCAGAGCAGTGTTATTCAAAACAGCAAAGAAGTGGAAACATCACTAATGTTCATCAACTGCTGAAAAGATAAACAAAATTTGGTATATAGAATATTACTTGGCAATAAGAAGAAATAAAGTACAGATACAAGTCACAACATGGGTAAACCTTGAAAACATTGTTAAATCAAGAAGGCCAGTCACAAAAGACCACATACTGTGTGATTCTATTCAAATGAAATGGTGAGAATAGGCAAACCCAAAGAGGCAGAAAGTGTATTAACGGTGGCCAGGGGCTGCAGAGAAGGGACAGGATAAAATGGAAGTGATTGCTCGTAAGTATGGGATTTCTTTTGGGGGTGTTATAAAATTAGATAGATGATGGTCACATGTTTGGGAATATACTAAAAACCAGTAAATTTTACACTTTGAGAAGTTTTGCTAAATTTTATGATATAAGAATTGTATCTCGGGCTTCCCTGGTGGCGCTAGTGGTTGGGAGTCCGTCTGCCGATGCTAGGGGACACGGGTTCGTGTCCCGGTCCGGGAAGATCCCACGTGCCGTGGAGCGGCTGGGCCCGTGAGCCATGGCCGCTGAGCCAGCAAGTCCGGAGCCTGCGTGTCCGGAGCCTGTGCTCCGCAACGGGAGAGGCCACGACAGTGAGAGGCACGCGTACGGCAAAAAAAAAAAAAAAAAAAAAAAGAATTGTATCTCAATTATAACTGAAAGTAGCATATTTCAGATTAAATTTTTGGTTTTGTGTCATAAATGCATATGTATTTTTCTTCCTTGTTAATTTTTCCAATGATTTAAGAAAAACAAATTGATTCATGTGACAGTTGAGAATCTGTCACAGAAATAAGTTATACACTATTCATTTAACTTTCAAGGCCATTACAGTACCCTACCATGGTTAGAATATCTAAGGATCTGAATAAGAATCAGTACAACTCATACATCAAAGTAGGATCTGAGAAAATAGGCAGTTATAGCTATCTTCCTATAACCAGGAAATGTGAATGATTTTAATCACTTGACTGGAATGATAGCTGATTTGCCAAAAGAAGCTGGTGAAAATAAGAGCAAAATGACTTTTGTGATAAGAGGTCGATCTTTTCAAACTACTTTCAATGCTGGGTTAAAATATATTCACAGGCAAATTCAGAACAAACTTGAAAGCCACTTCTTTTCCAAATAAATTTTTTCTTACCTGTCTCACAATTTGATTAGGGCACTTAATTAGTATCTGCATTGGCCACCAATCATCATCAGCCATGCGGTCCAAAAACCACTGTAAGTAAATAGTGTGATTTTAACAATCAATCAATACTTGTCAATTGGGATAAAAATCACACAAAGATTTTAATTCTAGTTGACATTTGAATTCTTACCAAAAAAGATTCTTCAATTGGTAGAAAGTGTAAAATCTAAAATGTCTAAAGTCATAATCAAGGTCATCTCAATACAGAATTCCATGGATGCCATTTACATTATGGTGTAGAACCTACATGATGACAACCTGCAGTTCTTAATAAAGTCAAATACTATTTTCCTCTTAGACTTCATAAATGTCACACTGCAGAATTTTTTGTTCCTATTAATAATATACGATCTGAGTATGATAAACTTTCTGTTTAAAACCAATTTATGTTCTGTTGATAACAAAAAACACTCTTCTTCACGCTTAGCTAAGACAATTAATTTCAAGGTATCTCTTAATCACATATTTAACTCCTCTATTGAACTGTACTGCCTGTTTATGCACACACGTAATTACTGACAACTGTAGGGAATTTTAACTCCTTGAGAGAGTTCCAGAGGCAAATCCTTAGTGAAAAAACTGAAGCCGCAACTTTATTAAAAAAAAACAAAAACAAAAAAAATTTATGACCTTATCAAGCTTCTGCATATACTGAACAGTTTTTTTTTTGTTTCTTTTTTTTTTACCGAACAGTTTTTTAAAAATCATCAAGAGGGAAGGGAATAGAGGAATATGTTAAATAACAACCAAAGGATGCACTAGATCAAAGCCAGCATGTGGAAAATCCTGCAGAACAAATGAGAAAGTGGTACGGAGGGGAAAAAAAAAAAAGAAGGTAACTACAGTTGCTCCTTGGTATGGAGCCCCAGCATACACGAAAATCTGCAGATACCCAAGTCCCATAGTTGACCTTCTGTATCTTAGGTTCCTCCACATTCTCAGATTTAACCAACCACAGATTGTATGGTACTGTACGTATTTACTGAAAAAATCTGTGTATGAGTGGACCCACACAGTTCAAACCCGTGTTGTCCAAGGGTCAACTGTATTATAGATGAAAAGAGATTTACAAGACAAAAGCAAAATGTGGACCTTGTTTCAATACTAATTCAAACAAACCGACTGAAAAAAACAAAAAAATAAAATCTTTCTAAAAACCTTCTATATCTGAAAAAAATCTTCAACTAATTTCATCTATTGTACACTACGCTGCTGTCTCCCACTTCTGGGAATTTATAAGACTTGCATTCCTAGAAAGGTACACACCACTCTGGGAGATCATCACACATGATAAACGATAGTAAGATGGCAATATGGCTAAGTGTTTATTACCTGTGTGCATACTATCCTTAGGGATGTATGTTTCTCTTATAATGTAATATGGGAAAAGATAAAATAGGACATAAACTGACCTACTGGGATATATGCATTTTTATTCAGAGGGGGAAGGGAGATATGCATTTTTCAGTATTTTCTGGTAGCATGCAGAAGTAGTTAAGAAATATCTGGTACAGTTCTGAATTTTCTATACTTTTTCCTTCCAATACATGGTGGGGGGGAACCCAAGGATTTTTAAGTAACTTAAAAATCAATTATTTAATCAATGTAATGAATTTGATACAGTAATTATAAATTTCTCTTGGCAATCAAGTAATTTTAGGAACAACTTACACTGGCTCCCTATGATTTATAATAGATAAAACAATTTTGTTATAGCATCTAAGTTAAGAATAAAAGAAAACAAGAAAGTGAATCTTAAGCTATGCATTATTTGTTGAATTTTTCACCTCACCTCACAAGCTGCTTGACTATTATTAAATTGTTTGGTCAACAGTTCAATCCACTGAAGCATTGTGGGCTAAAAAAGAAAAAGAAGTTACTGAAGGTATTAGGTAATATCTGGGGCTTCCCTGGTGGTGCAGTGGTTAAGAATCCACCTGTCAATGCAGGGGACACGGGTTCAGGCCCTGGCCCGGGAAGATCCCACATGCCGTGGAGCAACTAAGCCCATGCGCTCCAACTACTGAGCCTGTGCTCTAGAGCCCATGAGCCACAACTACTGAAGCCCGTGCTCCACAACAGGAGAAGCCACCACAATGAGAAGGCTGTGCACCGCAATGAAGAGTAGCCCCTGCTCATTGCGACTAGAGAAAGACCACGCAGTAACGAAGACCCAACGCAGCCAAAAATTAAATTAAAAAAAAAAGATATCTGATAAATGACATGAATGGCACAAAGTTTACGAAATAAAACACATACCTTTTCTTTTGAATGAATAAATGTCTCTAGGACAAAGGAAGTGCTTAACTGCAAGAAAAGATAAAATTAAGCAAAAAAGATTTAATTATTTTAAAGTCACCAATTTTGAAGAAATTACCTAAGTCTATACATATATTACCTTTGCTGTCATTAAGGACACAGCTTTAGGATCTGGTAATGTACTGGGAATACAACTACACAACTGCCACATAAACCTAGAATTTGAAAACAATAGGTTAAAATTCTTACAAAATAAGATTTTTAAAAAATGTGTAACAAAAAAAATCTTATTAAATCTGCCAAGCTTACCCAAAATATGTATGTTCAAAAATGTTTTTGTCTTGAAGAAACTGCATGTTATCATGCCAAATCCACTGAAGAAAAAAATGTTAACATTAGACATCAGAAAGCATTTGCTTCATAACATTTTACCAATATTTTTATTAGACAAAATAAGACTTGCTCTAGAAGAAACAAAAAATATACATGCACTTAAAATTCATGTTGACTTTTTTCCAGGTAAATGGAATATGGAAGTTGTTACTAAACCTGATCCAATTTATCATTACTTATCTGGTTACCTCAAGCGATCACGTTGTTTCTTTTTTTTTAAATTTATTTATTAAATTTTTGTAAGTAAGAACTCTGAAATCCCATCTGTCTGAAGAGCAAATATATAATGAATAAAATTATGTTAACATTGGTAACATACATGAAAACTATGGTAGGCTGATATTTTGGTAAGAACAGTTTATGAGAGACAGGTTTATGTTTAAAAACTGGCAAAATAAGGGATGTCCCTGGTGGCACAGTGGTTAAGAATCTGCCTGCCAATGCAGGCGACACAGGTTCATGCCCTGGTCTGGGAAGATCCCACATGCCACAGAGCAACTAAGCCCGTGCACCATAACTACTGAGCCTGTGCTCTAGAGCCTGCAAGCCACAACTACTGAAGCCCACACGCCTAGAGCCTGTGTTCCGCAATGAGGAGCCACCACAATGAGAAGCCTGCACACCGTGCTCGCTGCAACTAGAGAAAGCCCACGTGCAGCAACGAAGACCCAACGCGGCCAAAAATAAATAAAATTTAAAAAAAAAGAAAACAATGTGAAAAAGAAATTCACGTTTACTTATAGATCCTGTATTTATTGAAAAAAAAAAACCCAAAACCACGTGTAAGTGGACCCTCACAGTTCAAGCCTGTGTTCTTCAAATGCCAACTGTACATCATTAAGGTTTTATGTAAAATTTCATTTTATTTCACATGTGGGTGGCTATCTTTAAATACTGTTGGGTCCTCATCTAGAACATGGTGTACATTTGTCTGAATACCCTGGGGACACAAAGTCTTGCACATAATGATGATTATAATCTATTTTATTTTGCTATTATGATAGCAGTTGAAATAAATCTTTGTATAAATAGGTGAGTTTAATAGCTTGACATCTAGTGAAGCATCTAATTCTGCTGGTAAACCTAATTTAGAGGGTGTGGAAGAAGATAATATTCTTGGCTCTTTATCAGTAAATTACAGGTAGGCAAGATACCATTAAAAGTGTTTGGGGGGCTTCCCTGGTGGCACAGTGGTTGGGAGTCCGCCTGCTGATGCAGGGGATGCGGGTTCATGCCCTGGTCTGGGAGGATCCCACATGCCGCGGAGCGGCTGGGCCCGTGAGCCATGGCCGCTGAGCCTGCGCGTCCGGGGCCTGTGTTCCGCAACGGGGGAGGCCACGGCCGGGAGAGGCCCGCGTACCGCAAAAAAAAAAAAAAAAAAGTGTTTGGGGAACAAAATCCACTCAGTTTTAAGACTTGACCACAATAGTGCAAATATCAATCAGTCAGAGAGTAAAAGTTTAATTGTCTACATGGAAAAGTACACTTGTATCAGGTATACCTTTCTGGAGATTTATTTTTTTGTACTTTTGGCCAAGTCAGTTTACAACAATGATACAACATACATCGAGTGTGCACACTTTTTATAAACCCCTAACATTATCACTTAACTACATTACAAAACGAAGAGAGCTCATTACTACAAATGAGACACATATTAAAATATATATAATACATATTTTAAATGCATTTAAAATACACTGTACGCTTGTGTATAACATGAAGTGTAAGAAAAGGAACATTCACAGTCCTATCACCCAATCCAAGAATATCACCAACCATACAAGTTAATTGTGAGCTTGCGCTTATTCCATCAACCATTTTTACCTTTCTTATTTTTCTTCAATTATTACTAATAATTGTTTTCCACTCCCTTTAATCTCTTTCACTTTACATTCACCTGTTGTATGTCAGTATTACCGAGACTATCTGTAAACAGGGTTAAGGCCTACCTCGGATTACAGATACTAATGGTGTTGTTTATATAGCCTGCTTTTATATTCTAGAACTAATACTTGCATAAATACTTAAAATGCTTTTAAATTGTTGCTAAAGTTAAATTAACTCATACCTCTAGTAATTCAGATGAAACATCAAATTTGTATTCTTTGCCATTTTCTTCCTCTGGTTCCATGCGTTTGTAAAACAGCATATAAGCACTGTGTGTCTTTAAGAGGGAAAAAAAAAGTATATTTTCATTTTGACATAGTATAACTACAAAAGTAGATAACATGGAAGTCAGAAAACAATGTGCAATTATACATGAAAGAAATGGTTACCTTTTCAAAGGAGAAATCCATAAATTTATCTGTAACAGAATCATAGGTCTTGGTCTGTTTAAAAAAATGAAAGTTTTCCTTCTTTAAGAAATGGGTACACTCAGCTATATTTATATATAAAGTATTTCATAAATAGCTATTTTATACTTTATAGCAACTTTGTAAATAGTTCTCAAATAGCATTATATTCAGAAAAATCTTTGATAGAAGTTTTTGGCTAGGAGTATGTACTTTAAAAAAAAATTCAGAACATTTTTAAGGTACTTTACCATCAATAATATAAAGCTTAATAAAATGGACTTGCAATCTGAGAAACTATTTTTAAAAAATAGATCTTTATTGGAATATAATTGTTTCACGATACCGTGTTAGTTTCTGTTGCACAACAAAGTGAATCAGCCATATGCATACACACATCCCCATATCCCCTCCCTCTTGAGCCTCCCTCCCATCCTCCCTATCCCACCCCTCTAGGTCATCGCAAAGCACCAAGCCGATCTCCCTGTGCTATGCTGCTGCTTCCCACCAGTCAACTATTTCACATTCGGTAGTGTATATATGTTGATGCTACTCTCACTTCGCCCCAGCTTCGCCCTCCCACCCCATGTCATCAAGTCCGTTCTCTATGCCTACCCCTTTATTCCTGCCCTGCAACTAGGTTCATCAGTATCATTTTCTTTTGACTCCATATATGTGCGTTAGCATACGGTATTTGTTTTTCTCTTTCTGACTTACTTCGCTCTATATGTCAGACTCTAGGTCCATCCACCTCACTACAAATAACTGAATTTCATTTCTTTTTATAGCTGAGTAATATTCCATTGTATATATGTGCCACATCTTCTTTATCCATTCATCTGTCAATGGACATTTAGATTCGTTCCATGACCTGGCTATTGTAAATAGTGCTGCAATGAACACTGTGGTGCATGTCTCTTTTTGAATTATGGTTTTCTCAAGGTATATGCCCAGTAGTGGGATTGCTGGGTCATATGGCATTCTATTTTTAGTTTTTTAAGGAACCTCCATACTGTTTTTTTTAGTGGCTGTATCAATTTACATTCCCACCAGCAGTGTAGGAGGGTTCCCGTTTCACCACACCCTTTCCAGCATTTACTGTTTCTAGCTTTTTTGATAATGGCCATTCTGACTGGCGTGAGGTGATACCTCATTGTAGTTTTGATTTGCAGTTCTCTAATAATTAGTGATGTTGAGCATCTTTTCATGTGCCTCTTGGCTGTCTCTATGTCTTCCTTGGTGAAATGTCTATTTAGGTCTTCTGCCCATTTTCTAACTGGATTGTTTGTTTTTTTGATATTGAACTCCACGAGCTGTTTGTATATTTTGGAGATTAATCCTTTGTCTGTTGTTTCATCTGCAAATATTTTCTCCCATTCTGCGGGTTGTCTTTTTGTCTTGTTTATGGTTTCCTTTGCTGTGCAAAAGCTTTTAAGTCCCATTTGTTTATTTTTGTTTTTATTTCTGTTACTCTAGGAGGTGGGTCAAGAAAGATCTTGCTGTGGTTTATGTCAAAGAGTGTTTTTCCTATGTTTTCCTCTAAAAGTTTTATAGTGTCTGGTCTTACATTTAAGTCTTTAATGCATTTGGAGTTTATTTTTGTGTATGGTGTTAGGTAGTGTTCTGATTTCATTCTTTTACATGTAGCTGCCCAGTTTTCCCAGCACCACTTATTGAAGAGGCTGTCTTTTCTCCATTGTATGTTCCTGCCTCCTTTGTCGTAAATTAGGTGCCCATATGTACATGGGTTTACCTCTGGGCATTCTATCCTGTAGCACTGATCTATATTTCTGTTTTTGTGCCAGTACCATACTGTCTTGATTACTGTACCTTTTGGATTAGTTTGAAGTTGGGGAGCCTGATTCCTCCAGCTCCGTTTTTCTTTCTCAAGATTGCTTTGGCTATTCGGGGTCTTTTGTGTTTCCATACGAATTGTAAGATTTTTTGTTCTAATTCTGTGAAGAATGCCATTGGTAGTTTGATAGGGATTGCATTGAATCTGTAGATTGCTTTGGGTAGTATAGTCATTTTCACAATATTGATTCTTCCAATCCAAGAACATGGTATATCTCTCCATCTGTTTGTGTCATCTTTGATTTCTTTCATCAGTGTCTTACAGTTTTCTGAGTACAGGTCTTTTACCTCCTTAGGTAGGTTTATTCCTAGGGATTTTTATTCTTTTTGTTGCAATGGTGAATGGGATTTTTTTCCTTAATTTCTCTTCAAATATATAAAACTTAATAAAATGGGGATGCAATCTGAAAAACTACCTTTTAAAAGAAGAGTTTTGCACTGTTTACTTGTTTATCTTTTCTTTCTTTTTTTGAGGAAATATTCTAGGAATAACATCTAGAGATGCAATAGGTTTAGTTATGGCTTCAATGGTAACTCATTATTTCCTTCCTTCTACTCATTTTCCAAGTGTTAGGAATTTTTCTAATTTTCCTTTTCTATTCAGAATAGTACGTAAGAGCATCAAAGAGCAGTTAAGAAAGCCTTTTCATTAAAATCCAGAATGTGACCAGTTATTTCACAATAAACATGGCTATTAAAGGGAAATATAACTTTATCTGAGCTTCTTTATGAAATAGAAATTACTTTCTAATGCTTGACTTGTGAGAATCAACAGGCTATTTTTAAAGTTTTCAGAAAATTGGTACTAGGGTAAACTGCATATGAAGAAGTGAAATTATTATAACACTACTCCAACCTAATTGTCTTTTCTTATATCTTAACTGATAATTACAAAACAGATAACCTTTTTCTATCCTGTCACTAGTAATAACCAGGTTGTTGCTACTGTTATAGAAAGCACTGAAGGAACAACCTTTAAAGTTTAGCTTAAGCCAACTTCCTTGTCAAAGATTTCTCATAGTAAGTCAATAAAGAGTAATTTCTTTCTGTTCTAATCCCAAAGCATTTAAGTAAACAACTTATTTAATCATGATGTCTTGTGGAAATGTAATTCAATTCCTATACTATTATTTTTCAATTGTAAGTCTTAACCCTTCTTAATCAGACCCTCTTAATCAGTTGAAGAAATAGTAATTTAAAATATATTTTCAAAAAAAATATTTTCCAGTGTCTGGTATATGCTCCAAACATACTAAACTATACTAAACAAAAAACAAATACATTTTAGGTTTAATTATAGGAATTAAAAGAAAGTTACATGACTCTACTATTGGATTTTATGATACTGCAAAGCACTTGGAAAGTCATGAACCATTTATAACTTTTGAATAAAACTTACCGTCATCTCTCCACCAAAACATTCAGAGGCAAGTTGAGCAGAATCAAAAGGTTTTACCTCAGCATCATTAAAAAGATACCTAAAGCAGAGCATATAGTATTGATCAAGTATGTATGTAATAAATCTGTATTGTGCCTCTTTTTAAAATATTTAGATTACATTCTAATATATTACAAATACTGATCAAACTTATTAATATGTGGTAAATTCTAACTAAGCTCTTGTTTCGACAATTCTAATCCAGTAGAAATTGGGAATATTATTTCACAACATAGTCATAACCACCTTAAAATCTGATAGATCTATTTATAACCTCGGAGTAACAAGAGTTCATAAAAGCAAGGAATAAAAAGTTTGCATAACTTTCTAACATGTATCGGACAAGAAAACATTAAGAGCTTGGAAAACTTACAACGATAAAGATGCCATTTCAAAATTTATATTCAAATGGACAAAGTAAAGATACCATGGATATGATGGTTTAAAGAGTGAGAAATATTTGAACGAAACTGTTCTATTAAGTGCAGATCAATTTACCAATGTACACTTTGTTCAAAGCAATATCCCCAATATTTAGAACAATGTCTAGCACATCAATAGTCTCAATTCATGAGACTTTACTCAACAACATCCGAGGACCAAAAACCAGCTATTAAGGACTGACTGAATGACTTCCAGCCATTAACTTGATGAAAGATGATAAAAAAGAACGTGTGTCAGAAGGGAAAGGTAAGGTGAAGAAAATGGAGTATGCAGGTAATTTCTAACTGGAATACATAAGGACTTTGTGGCCACCCTATAAAAGGCATTCAGTAAACAGTTTTTGAATAAGTGAACACAGGTAGGTAAGATTTGGAAGGTGCAATATTGTCTGTGAATCTAAAGTTGTGTGCAAAACTTTGAGTGTGTTCATTTTTCTTAGGCGAGAATTTATCAAATTCTCAAAAGAGTCTGGAGATGTATAAAGTTTAAGGATAGATTCATATTGTCTTTTGAAAGCTTTCATTTAAACATTTTATGTGCCCCCTTTCCCAACTATAAAGTTCTTAGAAAACTAGAATCCGAAAACGTATCTCAAGAAGAAAACTATCATAAGCTTATACTTTAAAAACAGAAGAAAAAAGATTTTTTTAAATCCCAAGAATAAAATATTTAAAACTCACCATTTATTGTTTTTATAAGCATGTGGATTGACTATATCTCTAATGAAGCTGTAATAGTGTCCACCATCTGCTGTTCCTGTGTGAACAGTCACTCCTATCAAGTCATACTCATAGCTCTCTGTGTCTTTTGAATGATCACTGACCTCCTTAAAACCTGGAATGATTTACATAAAATAATGGCAATAATTTTGAAAACTGCACACAGTGACATCTTAGAATCACTTTATATACTATACTTTATGCACAGAAATAGGCACATACTTTATATATTCAAATAGGTACAAAACAATCCTATATGCTAGTCATTCACCATTCATAGCCTACAATTTTAAGGAACATTTATACAAGTCACTGGAAAAACAACCATGTGTCAGTGCATGACTAGGGACAATCTCCATGTAATACGTAAATGCAAAATATGTCCTTTTTGCTTAATCTGGCTCTTCCTTTTGAAATAGATAAACCTGAATGAAGCATTTTGTATTATCTTTATTAGGAGCAGGCAAACGCAAGATCTGAAAAGTATTAACATATTTATGCCTATTAGTCTCATGCTAATAGGAAAATGGAGCATTGTACTGGCAGCATGCTTCCAACTGTTTTACCACTTAATAGAAAATACTGTGTATTAGGAGCTTTATGTAGACAGAAACAAAATAAACAAAACATATATTTCCCACCCACAGAGATTTCAATTTGAAAAGTTATTACAAGAGATATTAAGAAAAAACTCCAGAAGATGTATGATTTACGATCTGTATTTCCATCATCACAAAAGGAAAAGTATAATCAAAAGCAAATAAGTGAGAGCAGATTTGGTTAACCTGAGTGCACAGTCTAACCTGAAAATTGAAGCAACAATTAGGTGAAGAGGAGGAAATGGCTGAGAGTGTCAGAGCAGTGACTGAGGAGTTTGGATGTACTAGGATCTGACTCTGAATGCATCACTTGTGGCCTAATAAATTCCTTTATCTTGGCAAAAATTTTTGCTATTTCCACACATGGAGACATTATGAAAAATACAGTGAAGCAGTTACTACGCAGTCTTGCTATAATTTTACAAATGGTTTGAAAATGTTCTAAAAAGTAGGATGTATATATACAATGCCAACTTCTTAACTTTGTCTCCATTTTCAAACTTACCTCTTCTGCCTCATTTCCTGCAACTTCTAAACATACTCCAATTCTAACTTTAAAGTTCTCTCCCTTAACCCTGTATCACCTCACAGCCACAGTCACCATCCTCTCTCTTCAAAGAAAGATATGTTCTCTTGAAAAAGTAGCCCACACTCATTGTTTATACCTCTCAGCTCCTATTTAGTGAGAGTAAAACATTTACTGGATGCTCATTAAGTGCCAGGCAATGCAGTATAAAGATTAAAATATGGTTCTCTTTCCTAAATTGTATAATATGGTGGCTCTTCAAATCTTAAAAATTTAAATCAGCATAACTTTCTATACAAACAAAACATTGCCAGGACTCTTATGTAAAATGGAACTTCTCTTGGCCAAAGAAGAATGGAAAAGGTAAGACCTGGCCCTATTCTGCTTTCTTCTCTCCTCTCACCTATTTCCATTCCTCGTCATGGTCCTTGGGGCATACACACAGATGTTCGAAAATCACTGGTCTTATGGACGTAATAATAGAAATTGGGAGGTAACTACTTTCGAACCAAGTGCCATTTCAAATTCGCTGCAATCCACCTTCCTACTGCAACACCCAAATTAAATTGGTCTGATAACCAGAGATCTTCAACATGTTAGATAATTTTCCCTCATGGTCTTACTGGAACTGTTTCTTTTATTTAGTATTCAATACTTCTGACCACACTCCCTCCTTCTTGAGATCCTGAAATACTGATCCCACTATTCACCTAACTGATCAAGCCAGAAACCTTTCTTGACTTCTCCTTCCTCTAGTAGTAGACTGACTAAACTGTAAGCTTCATAGGGGCAGAGATCTTGTTCTTTGTTGTCACTATATTCCTATTACTAAAATAGCAAGTTAAATAGTGGATAGATGTTCAATAACTTTGTTCGATTCATTTATTCATTCAATCATCAAGTTCTACTAACTCTATTGCCATGCGCTTCTCTCCAACCCTACTGGTTGGTATGCTTTCTCTTCTGTGCTACTATTACTGTGGTTTACCGTAACAGCCTCCCCACACTCCTTTTATCATCCTCTAATCCATTTCTATTGTTATAGTCAGAATAACCTTTTCCAAGATCCCACCTGGTTATCTCAGTTCCCTGCTTAAAATTTTCCAATGGTTTCACATTGAAATAAAGATCAAAATTATTAAGATGGCTTACAAAAAAACTGATCTGGCTGCCACCCTTTTGCCTATCTCATCAACCCCCTAATCAGCCCCCTGCCCCCTACTAGAGTTTCTCCACTCCTCTCACTCTAGCTCTTACTCAGGCTCTGCTTAAATGTCACCTTCTCCTGAAAGCCCTCCCTGATTCCCCTCAATCTGTGATATATTCACTATCTGACAACACTTCATGTTTGTAATTCCTTGTTTAATATATGCCATGCCCAACAGACTTAAGTTCTTCAAGGGCAGGAACCATGTTTATCTCATTCACTTGGAAAGGTGCCTAGAACACATTCCTAGTAGATACAAAACGTTTATGGGCCAACTGACTGAATATGCCCATATTGTCTTTAAAAACATTCTCCTTTATAAGATTCAATTTGATTTTGTTAAATGTGTAGTTGATTACAACTTTATAAATATGACTATCTTGTCATGAAGACTTACAATAAACATAGGCAAGAGAAAGATTTTCCATTACCTTCTTTCCTGTCACTCTTTCCCATAAGAAAATCTTCTGTATAGGGTGTCATATCCAAACGTAATGGGAAGGAAAAATGTGTGTTCACTTTCTCTTTCATCATTGTGACCATATTAAATGTATACCTCATAGTATTGAAACTCAGAATCCGAGGCAATTTCTTAAAACATGCTCTGAAAGACAAGAACAAAATTTGTTAAAAATTATCTTTCAGAAGTACTCTAGCTATTATCAATTACATTTACACTACACTTATTTCAATATTCAATTCAGAGTAAATAATAAACAGCACTCTAAATCATGTTCTTATTAAATCTATCAATCAACCTATCTACCTACCTATCTATCTATCTATCTATCTATCTATTCCCCTCTTACATGACTTTTTCCATTCTGAAAGGACTTTCCTTCTTGTGTCTAGATAGGAAAACAAATGAAAAACCTATAGGGGACTATGGTATATGCCATGATGAAGCTATGAAAGGTGCTACGGAAGCATAAAAAGGAGTCACGTCATACTTCAAAGGCAAGGAGGTTTTTGGTTCAGAGTTTTCTTTTCCACCTTAAATAAGCATTTATTTTTGTATAGCAGAATTGCAAAGCCTGACTGTATCATTTACTAGATATATGACCCTAAAAAAGTTACTTAACCTCTCAGAGCTTAATTCCTGATTTGTAAATGGAAGTTAAAGTGCCTACTGCCTACTACTTTTAGAATGCTGCCTGGCAAACAGCGTTCAACGAGTGTTGCCTCATATCAGAGCCACAACAGTAACAGCAGCAGAGCAAGTTAACTGGTTAGCTCAATCTTATGCTATGACTTACTGCTAGTTCAGGTGTAAAAAACTTCTTTTCAGTTTAAACAAAATATACTTAAAAACTTGGATTTATGAAAAATATGAATTTCAGGGAATAATTCTTCAGTGTATATAGGATTTAAAACAAAATTTGTTTAAACCAAGAGCTTAGTTTCTCTTTTAAATAGGAAATTTAGGGAGTTGAGGAAGGTAGGGGAAGGATGTCACAAGCAGATGGAATAAGTCTAAAAATTCATCATTATTGTTTATTTGGGAGACTGGTAAATGATGAGGTTACGAAGTATAAAGAAGTCAAGATATGAAGGGTCTTCTGTGTAGTGTTAAGAGTATGAACTTTATCCTGACAGCTAAGAATCTCTAAAGGACTTGTGGAGGGCAGTGAAACCATGCATTAAGATATAAACAATCTGAAGAGACGGCCTGAATCTAACCAGACTACTTCTCTGCCTTTGTTCCTAGTAACGAACTACATAAGATGCTCTTTCAATCTAATTTCAATGTTCATCGGTAGGACTGAAACATCTTTACCCAACCAATTACTCTGTCCTAAACCAAGCATCTTATGGCTGGCTCTTAAGGAAAAAAACCTCTCATTTTAGAGATTCAGAGGTCTTCAATTCATGAGTAGACTCTTTATCATGCCCCACTGAGTGCACGGCAGAGAGCTAAGCAATCATATAGACCTTGGTAAGTATCTGCTTAATAAAAAGGAAAAAAAAAATCTGAAAAGATTTAAGAGTGCTTGAAAGTTTACTTGCATAACTGAATGAAAAATTGCTGCATAAGAGTGAGTTCCAAGCAGCTGACCATAACCTTAATCACATAATTTTCATAAAAGTTTAACATTAATTTATCCTAAGTTTGTGTTTTACTTCCATTTGATGATTTATCAAAATGACGAAAATTACGTTTCAAAAAGCGTACCTTTTTTCAGCTCGTACTTTCTTCCCGCAATGAGAACAAGTATACATGTTGTCACCTTCTAAAGTATCTTTAATAGTAACTTCATCAAGAGATTCCTGTGTATAAAACCACACTTAAGAGTTTCACATTATTGTTTACAGCATGCAAAAATACAAAAAGCATTAATTACAATTTGGGCAGAATGCACAGAGGAAAACATGTTTTAAAAAAGCAAATGCTTAAATTTAGTAAAAATATTGACAAGGTGCTCTGAATCTTACTACATTTTTTAAAAACTCAAGTATTTAAATTTTGATTGGGAAAAATCAGCTTTGTGATCTACCTTTAATTTTTATTTGAGTATCATCACAAGAAGAAAATAGGTGAAAACGTGAAAGTTAATTTTCTCTCAAGGTAACAAACACAAGCCTGCTATACACAAATAGTTAAAAGCAGAAAAAAATTTTTAAAATATATACAACATTACTCACATAAATGTTCTTCATATCAGCCACCTGGCACCTCACGGTGTAAAACTCTTCAGCTGTCTGACTAACATGTTCACAATCCTAGTCAATCAATAGCCAAAAATTGGTAAATTATCATAATAAGCTAAAATATACATTAAGATTTCCAAAAAGCAAAGAACAGGGAGAACACTTACCAAGGATACAACATTGTTTGTAATTACACCTCCAAACAAACTTTTGACAGTATTTTTCTTTAAAAAAAATACAAATGAAAGTCAGTAATTTAAAATTTAGCAAATCTGTAAAAATTTCAAAGAAACTTAAGTGTTCTGGTACTAACCAGTTCTGGAGACATTTCTTCAATTTTAGTAATCAGATCAGTAAAAAACTCTGTCATATCTTTCTGCTCCCCAGTGTTCAGAGGCTGCTTATCCATGGTGTATGTTTTACAAAAGGGTCTAGGATTATATGCTTTGCATTCACTCTCCTGTGAAAGAAAAGGAGGGCAGTGAGGAGGAGGATTATAAAACAATCAAATAAATCTAGATCTCAAATAAAAATAAAAATTATCACAAGGTTATTGAATGAACAACAAAGAAACAGGTAGTAAATCTACAAAGAAAGTATGAAAATGCTCTCTTCTATTTCATTTCTGTTTGATTCTGATTGCCTTTTCAGTTCAATAGTCTCGGTGCCAGAAGATGCTTAAATGACCGTAAGTTAAGAAATTTTTATTTTTTAAGCCTAGGAATTTCTAGGAAGAAATTTGGGATTCAAAGGATGGAGGTTTGTATCATGAAGCATAAAATACAAAGCCTTTGCAGGGTGCATAAGTTCTCCTATCAACTGAACCTTGGTTTAGTAGTTTAAAAGAGCAGTAAAAGTGCTTTGCCAGTTCAATAGCATGTTCCAACTCTGTTAAAAGGAGATTATAAGTGGAATCAAGGGATAACTAACATCTTTTAATTTTGTTAAAAATCTCATTTATGGGCTTCCCTGGTGGTGCAGTGGTTGAGAGTCCACCTGCCAATGCAGGGAACACGGGTTCGTGCCCCGGTCCAGGAAGATCCCACGTGCTGCGGAGCGGCTGGGTCCGTGAGCCATGGCCGCTGAGCCTGTGAGTCCGGAGCCTGTGCTCCACAATGGGAGAGGCCACAGCAGTGAGAGGCCCGCATACCGCAAAAAAAAAAAAAAAAAAAAAAAAAAAAATCTCACTTATTTAGTCTCACAAGATGAAATACATGGGAATAAATATGGTAAGATCTTTGTCCTCCAAATTCTAATAGGTGAGACAAGTAACTTTCAATACAAGTGCTGGTACAACAGAATTATGGTGACATGGAGATACTCTGTGGAATTTTTGGTCTCTTAGAGGACAGACTTTCTCAAGAAAACCAAGTTGATTCCTGAAGGATGAGAAATGGAAGAAAATGGAGAAGAGTACTATTGGAAGAGTGCCACAGGCAGTAGGAGCAGCATAAATAACTGCACAAGCAATGAAGCAAAAGGGTGATGGGCTTCAAAAGGCTTACAGTTACTACAGGGTGAGGCTGGATGTGGGGAAGGATAAGAAAGGAGGTTAAAGGGGAGGGGCAGAATCACAGGGGATGTGTGCCACCCTGACTGAACCTGGATACTGTTCTTTTCATAATAAAGAACCACTGAAGAGTTTTAACTAGGGGAGTAATATATTTAGATTTGCTGTTTTTTAAAGATTAATTACTTTTATAGTTTTGGGGGTGGACATTAAGAAGGACAAAGAAAAATCAGTTGGAAAACCCTAAGACTAAGGGGGGAGGTGTGACCTTCTGATAAAAAATGGATCAGATACAAGAAATTCTTCAAAGGATAAATTAACAAAATGTAGATGACTGAAATATGACAGTTAAAATTCACTGACAAAGAATATCAGCAACTGACAAAGTCAATTGGAAAAATAAGAGTATATGGTCAGGACAGGCCAATACAAATGAACTCCAATTAACGTTTTCACCGTTGGTCAATGGGTGTATCTAATTAGTTTTCCATACCCAATTCTCAAACATACCATTAAATATGTAAACATTTTTTGAAGCTCCAGGAGAGTGGTCTTGTGCTTCATATCTTCAGAATACTGTAAATTAAGAAAAAACTTTCCATTAACACATAATGATGATGGTAAATTAGACATTCTAGAAGAGAAAGTATTACAATGTGCTTAACACTGTTTTCATTATTTTAGCCATATGTAGGAAAAGCACAGTATTTTTTCATTAACAATTTTAGCATTTTAAAAATTGGAGTATTTTGTTCATTATACAAATATGGCCATAACTATTATGTAAGGAAACTGAATAAAGAGATTTTAAAACTGCTTTCCAGATCAGCACTTTTTGGTTCAATGCTGAACAGAAGCATTTACAAGTTGGCGATTTTGCAAGAACAGAAAACACCTTTTCCACAAATAAATCCATATATTAAAGAATATATTATATATATATATATATATATATATATATATATTTTTTTTTTTTTTTTTTTTTTTTTTTTTTTTTGCGGTACGCGGGCCTCTCACTGTTGTGGCCTCTCCCGTTGCAGAGCGCAGGCTCCGGATGCGCAGGCTCAGCGGCCATGGCTCACGGGCCCAGCCGCTCCGTGGCATGTGGGATCTTCCCAGACCGGGGCACGAACCTGTGTCCCCTGCATCGGCAGGCGGACTCTCAACCACTGCGCCACCAGGGAAGCCCCAAGAATATATTATATTAACAAATGACATCTCACCCTCATCTAGTCATATCTTTATTTTTTTCTAGAGCAGCAGATCCTTAACACTGCAGGGTACTACTGGCCAAGATCTTTGAAAGTCCTCTAAATATTAAAGGACATTAATTGAGATTCAAATTTTGAAAAAGTGGATGAATCTTGAAGACATTATGCTAAGTGAAATAAGGCAGTCACAAAGGGGCTAATATTGTATGATTCCACTTATATGAGGTACCTAGAGTAGTCAAATTCATAGAGACAGGAAGTAGAATAATGGCTGCAAGGGGTATGGGTGAAGGGAGAATGGGGAGTAAAGTATCTAATGGGTACAGTTTCACCTGGAGGAGGTGAAAAAATTCTGGAGATTGATGGTGGTGATGGTTGCAATCTGAGTATACTTAATACCGCAGAACGGTACACTTATACATGGTTAATAGGATAAATTTTACATTGTGTATATTCTACCACAAGTAAAATACATGTAGTTTTCTTTAATCTCTCTGTGAAAAATCAGAAAATAATTCTATTCTGTAAGAATTCCTTAGGTAGAGACAAGTCTAAATTTAGTTTTTAATCAAAAATACCATTTCTGAGACTGATTCACAGTTAGCACATCTGATTGTTTTTTCTGTTGCTAACACACTAATTCCTGACAGTGCTAATGGCTAAAAGATGATCATTAAATATAAGGAAGAGAAACTACAAATTGTGGTCAAGTCACCACCTAAAAAAGAAAATCACTGAATACATGCTTCTTTGGTAAGTGGTTCTATAAAATTATACAGATGGGGGCAACCAAATTTAGTCACCAAAATTTCCACATGCTGGGCTTCCCTGGTGGCGCAGTGGTTGAGAGTCCACCTGCCGATGCAGGGGACACAGGTTCGTGCCCCGGTCCGGGAAGATCCCACATGCCGCGGAGCGGCTGGGCCCGTGAGCCATGGCCGATGGGCCTGCGCGTCCGGAGCCTGTGCTCCGCAACGGGAGAGGCCACAACAGTGAGAGGCCCGCGTACCACAAAAAAAAAAAAAAGAAAAAAAAAAAAAAAAGAAAGAAAATTTCCACATGCTAAATGAAATCAATTATTCAACTATTTCTAATAGTCAGTTAGATGATCAACTTAAAAACATCAATTTAACTAAAGCCAAAAAACAAACCCACACTTGAGTATACTGAGTATGCTTTAGAGACCCTGAAGCATAACTTAAACATAGTAAGGATTCACTGAAGATAAATAAAGAATTGCAGTACTTTGTAAGGGGGAAAAAATGCAAGGACATCCAGATGACATGATGGAAGAAAATAAAAACCCAAGTGCAAGCATAAATAAAGTCTGCCAGGGCTTCCCTGGTGGCACAGTGGTTAAGAATCTGCCTGCCAATGCAGGGGACATGGGTTCGAGCCCTGGTCTGGGAAAATCCCATATGCCGTCGAGCAACTAAGCCTGTGTGCCACAACTACTGAGCCTGTGCTCTAGAGCCTGTGCTCTGCAACAAGAGAAGCCACCGCAATGAGAAGCCCATGCACTACAACAAAGAGTAGCCCTGGCTCACTGCAACTAGAGAAAGCCCGCACGCAGCAACGAAGACCCAATGCAGCCAAAAATAAATAAATAAAATTTAAAAAAAAAAAAAAAAAGGCTGCCAAAAACTTGTAAAAGCAGTGCAGAAGGCAAACTAAAAAATAGCCCATGGTAAACAAAAAATGAAAACTACAATGCACAAGTTAACAAAAATAACATAAGCAGGGGCTTCCCTGGTGGCGCAGTGGTTGAGTCCGCCTGCCGATGCAAGGGACACGGGTTCGTGCCCCGGTCTGGGAAGATCCCACATGCCGCGAAGCGGCTGGGCCCATGAGCTGTGGCCGCTGGGCCCGCGCGTCTGGAGCCTGTCCTCAGCAACGGGAGAGGCCACAACAGTGAGAGGCCCACGTACGGCAAAAAAAAAAAAACATGAGCAGAGCCTACTCAAATACACTAGGCCACAATCAAATTTACTTTAGGATAAATAAGTTCAGTGATTCTGGTACTAATTTCCTACTTTGTTTTAGGCTTTGCTTATTTCCTATATAATTAAAATTTGCATTTATTTTTACTGAAAATATCGTGTTCATTTGATACAATGAGCGTGTATATTCTACAACTGTGTTTTCCTTTGATAAATAAAGAAATTATACTACAGTGTTTGGAGTAATCAATTGAAATGTAAAAATAATTAAAATATACATAAGTTAGCAGTAATATCAAATTTTGTCAAAAAACTTTTTAATTTAATTTATTTGTAGCTACATTGGGTCTTTGCTGCTGTGCGTGGGCTTTCTCTAGTTGCAGCGAGTGGAAGCTACTCGTTGTTTTGGTCCGCGGGATTCTAACTGCAGTGACTTCTCTTGTGGCGGAGCATGGACTCCAGGCACGTGAGCTTCAGTAGTGGTGGCACATGGGCTCTAGAGCGCAGGCTCAGTATCTGTGGCGCAAGGGCTTAGTCGCTCTGTGGCACGTGGAATCTTCCCGGACCAGGGCTCGAACCCGTGTCCCTTGCAATGGCAGGTGGATTCTTAACCACTGAGCCACCACGGAAGCCCAAAGTTTGTCAATTTTAACTCAAATTATTTTCTCAAACAATATTTTACTAAATTGAATCAAGATTTGTCAACAAAGTTTTAAAATTTTGTTTTATAGTTTTAATTTTTTTTTTTTTTTTTTTTGGCTGTGTTGGATCTTCACTGCTACATGCGTGCTTTCTCTAGCTGCAGCGAGCGGGGACTACTCTCCATTGCAGTGCGCAGGCTTCTCAGTGCGGTGGCTTCTCGTTGCGGAGCACAGGCTCTAGGCACGCAGGCTTTAGTAGCTGCAGCACACGGCCTCAGTAGTTGTGGCATGCAGGCCCTAGAGCACTTGGGCCTCAGTAGTTGTGGCATGTGGGCTCACTAGTTTTGGCTCATGGGCTCCAGAGTGCACGCTCAGAAGTTGCGGTGCACAGGCTTAGTTGCTCTGTGGCATGTGGGATCTTCCTGGAACAGGGATCAAACCCGTGTCCCCTGCATTGGCAGGTGGATTCTTAACCACTGCACCACCAGGGAGGTCCCTATTGTTTTAATTTTTAAAGTAAGGAAAACTGTACCTTAGCAGTGAAGACAGCCTGTCTTGCCTCGGGTATCATGTAAAGTTGCTGAATAGTAGAAGCCAAGTAACAAGTAGCTCCAAGGTTAGTCAGGCCAACAAATCTACACTCAGCACGGACATCTTCATGAGGCCAGTAGTCCCATTTATAAGGTGCATGAGCTGCTGAAAAAAGAGGGAGGAAAGGATGCCCCCCCCAAACAAACTATTAAACATAATATATTCTGCTTTCATTAATAACCACTACATCTATTACTTGTTTAGTTCATATACATAAAACATATGGTTATTTTTTAAATTGGTTAGAACACATAGTAAAACTAACTCATTCCTAAATATTGAAAGGACTGTCAAAACTTGTCTTTTCTTGGCACTAAATTATTTAACCCCAAAATGCCAAAGTATTTCACGTATCTTTAAAGTCCATCACAACTGTTTCTTTCCCAAAAACTAATGTTTACTTTTTAACTTCAGTATGTCCTAGCAACAACAGTTTTTAATGTTAAAAGGTATGAATGGTGAATTCTTTCTTTAAATCGTGCCCTCCAAAATCTCATTTCTACAAACAAAATTTAGAAAGGTTAAAGGAAAAGAAGAATGCTCACACTGCATGTGTTGTGCCATAACCCAGTTATGTATTAATCTGTAGTTTTCGACAGATCCCTTTACCATCTCCACTAACAAATCATAAGCAGCAGCTCTCGAAGAATGTGATTTGCACTTTGGCTGTTGTCTATCTTTTAGACTAGGCAACAAAAACAGGAGATTGAAGATATCTCTTAAAAATTCCTGGAAAAAAAAAAGAAAGACCAAGTATATTATCTAAACTCGGAAATTAACTATATTCCAAATAAAATTAATAAGTTACATAGAGTAAAATGGACTATATGACAATCTACAATTTATTAAAAGATTGTTTAAAAACTTAAAGGAGCATCATATACCATCATCTGAAAGTATTCCCAATGTTCATTTCTCTTAGGGAAAATGGAGTGGGGGTAGGAGCTTCACCTTCACTCTTCTCTCCCTCGATACCTTATAGCTCATTCTTAGAGTCACATCTACATCTCAGGACTCATTACTCCCTATCTTGAATGCCTCTGCATTTACTTAAGTTTCTCCTTACTTCACTCTAATAATTTAAATAGCAGTAGCAGCCAAAGCAGCAACTTACCCATAATGAGCACTTAGAAGTGCCAAATACTATTCAAAGGCCTCAAAACAAAACAAACAAACAAAACAGGTTAAGCATCTCGCCTGGAGTCAGATTTGGCAGGTGCTATACTAAGGATTTAAAACACCAAGCTCTTAACTTCAATACCAGTGAAGTTCAAACTGAGATGCAAGGCTTTACCATTCTAGATATACTTTTCCCTAAATTTAATCTGCCTGAGAAAGGGCCACCTTTCCCACTTGTTCTTTAATTGGTCCTGCAACAAATTCACACACAAAAATCCTTACTCCACATAAACAACTCATCAGAAAACAAAATAGAAGAAAAGAGTGCATTTATGATACCTAACAAAGAAAATCCCCAGGAATAACCTTATTTTAAAATTCCTAAAATTCAAATTCTAAATGAAAACATTAAATTGGAAAACACAACACTGGTCTCCTATAAATAAGAAGACAAATCCTGTTCTTGTATAGGCAATTTAATATAATTTCAATTTTTCTACATCAATCCATAAATTTAACACAACCCCAATTTAAAAAGTATCAGAATTTTAATTTTTGAAAGAATGAGACACACTGATTCTAAAGTTCGTGTGGAAAAATAAACAACCGGGACAATTCTGAAAAGGAGTAATAATGAAGATGGACCATCTCTACAAGATATTAACTAAAAACTGTGAATCTACTTAGTTAGGATATGATATTGGTGAATGAATAGACCTGTAGAGTGAAAAAGAAAGTCCAGAAATAAATCCAAGTACATACGCCAATTTCCTTCACACAAAAATTCTACAAATTATCAAGAAAAGGACCATGTATATACATGAAAGGAAAATGAGGACAGGATTTGAGCATGTCAGAGAAAAGATAATACAAATAAATGGCTTTCAAACATATGAGAAGAAGCTCAACCTTACTCATACTTACAAAAAAATGAAAAATAAAACTAAGAGAATGGTTTCCACTTATCAGACTGGCAGAAATTAAATTTGATAATACACTGGGTTGGTAGGAATGTGGGAAAATTGGCACTTGGCTCACAGACATTGTAGGTGGGACCATAAATCAGTTCAGTCTCCACAGAGAGCATCATGGTTGTTCTGACCAAAATCACAAAGGTACATACCTCGTAAACCAGCAGTTCTACTTCTAGAATTTTTTCGTACAGATTTCCTAAATGATGGATGTATAAACATTTTCCCTGAAACATCACTTATAGTAGTGTAAGGTAATGCTCAACATTAGGAAGCTAGTTAGATATATCACATCTTTCCAGAAAAAAAATATTATGCAGTTGTTATGAAGAATGAATTAACTCTATATCTATTGATATGGAGAATCTATAAGGTAGGTGAAAAAAGCATATTACAGAACAGTGTATTTAAGGTTTTAACACCTGCAGACAGTATTGCTTAGTGGTTAGAAGCTTGGTCAAGTAAAGAGTCTTGAGTGTCCTCAGTGAAGCAAGTTGTTTAACCTGTCTATGCCTTAGTTTCATCATCTGTCAAAATGGCATCTAATGACAGTATCTACCTTACAAGGGCTCAAAAATTTTGCCTAAGATAATCAATTGTATAAATCAATAAACAAAAGAGAGAAGGAAAAAAACAAGTGGTCTTAAAAAATATATACAAATAATGAAGACAAAGCTCTTGGAAATATTTCCTGCACATATATGTGACAGGAAAAGAGTTGATATTTTCAAAATAAAGAACTTTCAAAAATAAATAAGAAAAATGACAGAAGAATACATGCAGATTATGAACAGCAAACTGCAAGTTAATACAAGTGGACGATATATAAATGAAAAGACACTCATCTTCAACAATAACCAAGGAAATAAAACTAAAATAGTGAGAGTGGCAAAGACTTGTCACGTAAGGAATGTGGGGATGTCTGAGAAAGTGGTATTCTTACACAGTGTGGCTGGGAGTATAAACTGATAGAGCCTTTTGTAAATTGATGTATTCTGATTAAAATGAATCAAATTTACTCTTAAGAATTTATATGAGTATACAATGGAACAGGTATACAAAGATGTTCTCTGCAGTTTTTTTTTTACAACTACCAACAACATAAATGTCAATAAAGATTAAATTATTTCTCTATGTATTCAACTTTTTAATGTATTTTCTTTTTTGATGGATTCATTTTAAATGAAGAACACAAATCACAGAATAGTATTTACATAATATAAATTATATACCTATGTATTTAATATAGCCATAGAAAGTCCTGGAAGGCCATTACCAAAATATCATATGAAATTAAAATATATAGGAATATTTTTGTCAGCAGTACCTAAAAATTTTTTTCTTTCTTTAAAATGACTTTTGCTTTACAATGATATGTTATCAGAAATATCAATTAATACATTTATATTTTGGAATAAAAGTTACATATTGGTTTATATAATGTAAGACTTCAACCAGCAAGACTATAAATAAATCAAGTTATTCCCAGTGAAGTGTAATAGAAAAATTTTAAAAGATCCAGGAGAAAACCCACAAAACAGGGCTTTGTGAAATAAGGGTAGTAGCACAGATTTAAGACAGATAAGACTGTCACCTTAAGTTTATCTTAAGAATCCCTGAGCCTATGCTCATGGGGACAATCTTCCATTCTTTTGGTTATTCCTGTGTTTCCTAACACAATCAGTAACTTCAAGAAATCAATCCTCCAAACCATAACTAACTTCCCTTACTGAAGACAATGACAAAAGTGCCAATGACAGTAAATAACGTAATCTAAAGAGAAATTAGACATTTGTTGGTATAGAGTTATTAGGTGTTATCAAAGTCAATTATAGATTTTATATCAAATGGGCCTTTAAGAAATGAAACCAGTAAGTACTCTAAAATGACTACTTATTAATTCCATTGTGTTAAGTTACTAATTCAAAATATTCAATTCTATAAAAATCTACAATTAAGCAGAGACTGCCTCTCTATATACAGTCATAGTAATTAAAACTTGTTCTGCATTCTAAAAACAAGGCTAAGATTCATATTTCTAGGATTCATCTTATTCAAAGTTCACTGTTCCTGCTAGTAATAAAGTTCTGGTAAACTTCATGTTTGCATGTTTAAGGAAATTTAACATACCCACATACAAGGAAACAATATAAAAAAGTTCAATCTTATCTCATATAAATACTTGGATGTCTTACTACCAACCTGTCCTTCCCTTGAAAATTTAAAGGGTGGTTTGTGTTTAATAACACTTGTTGCAAGCCTTAGGAGTCCTGTAAGCCCATCATCTTCTATATTACCATCTTGATGATCAAGGATCTCCCTGCTACAAAAAAGAATACAAGCAAAACAAGACAGTTCATAAAATTACGTTCTTTATCTTTTCTCAACAATATAACTGTCAATTTCACATCAAATTTTACCTTCGAATACAGTCAGCTAAATGTCGTGCCAAAGCATCCAGGTCGAGGAGTGTTGTCTTAATACAAAGAGAAAATACAAATTCAAACACAGATTTTTATGTTCACTATTTCAGATATTATTAAAACAAAAAATCCTTTCAAGTAACAAGAATTTGGTTCTCCGAATTCATTAACATGTCAATTAAATTATAAATAATATAACTACTCTTTACTTATACATGATGTCAATAAATTATACTTATAAACGCATCACTGATAGTCCTTCAAAAAAGAATCAATGAAATATTGGTGATAAATCATGAGAGTCACGGTAATTTAACGAGAAGACACTAGGTTTGACTTATTTTTTCTTTAACAATTTTACTGAGATGTAATTAACATACCATACAATTCACCAAGTTTCGTTTCTAATACCACTTTTAGAAATAAACTTAAATGCACAGTTCATTTCAGAGAGCTTTAATTCTCATTATAACTGAGCAACAAAATTAAAACAGATTTCATAAAATAGAACTTAATTTAAAGAAGATTCCAGGGAATTTCCTGGCGGTCCAGTGGTGGTTAGGATTCCATGCTTTCACCGCCAAGGGTGCAGGCTCAATCCCTGGTGGGGGAACTAACATCCCACAAGCCACATGGTATGGCCAAAAAAAAAAAAAAGAGGATTCTCAAAGAAATTCAGATCACTAAGTAGGAAAATTACTTTGACTAGCAAGCAAGAATATTAGATTCATACTTTAAATAGGCAACCATAGGTTTAAAGAAAAATCAATGTCTACCTGGAATCAACATTTTATGGATAAAGTCAAATACATTAAGACATGTTCGGGGGGGGAGGGAGGACTGGAATTGGTAGTCAAAAGATATAAGATACCTAAGTACTATATTTATCATGCACAACATGATAAATATAATTAACACTGCTGTATGTTATATATACATATATATAAAAGTTATTGAGGACTTCCCTGGTGGCACAGTGGTTAAGAATCCACCTGTCAATGCAGGGGACATGGGTTCAAGCCCTGGTCTGGGAAGATCTCACATGCTGTGGAGCAACTAAGCCTGTGTGCCACAACTATTGAGCCTGTGCTCTAGAGCCCGCAAGCCACAACTACTGAAGCCTGGGAGCCTAGAGCCCGTGCTCCGCAACAAGAGAAGCCACCACAATGAGAAGCCCGCGCACCACAACAAAGAGTAGCCCCAGCTCGCCACAACCAGAGAAAGCTCATGCGCAGCAACGAAGACCCAACATAGCCAAAAAATTAATTAATTAATTAATTAATTTTTAAAAAAAAGTTGTTGAGAGAGTAAAGTGCTCATCACGAGGAAAAATATTTTTTTCCGTTTAATTTTGTATCAATATGAGATGATGTTCACTATACTTATTGTGGTAATCATTTCATGATACGTGTAAGTCAAGTCATTATGCTATATACCTTAAACTTACACAGTGCTGTATGACAATTATAACTCAATAAAACTGGAAGAGAAAATTAAAACATGCTCAATATTAATTTTTATAATTATTTCTTAAATGAAAAGTAGAATAAGAATTCAGATGTAAACTGTTCCTTAAAAGTAGGAAGTTCAAACACAATAGGATTCTTAAAATATAAAGTGTATATACTGGACTTTGATGGAAATACATGAAAAAAAAATTGACAGAAAAGGTTTCCTAAATATTTAAATGTATCTTTTTCAAGCATTTCTCATTTTTCTGAGATCAATTAGATGTATTTTAGCTTACTAAATTTATAAAAAGAAAAAATAAAAGTTTTTATGTGGCAAAGTTTGTCTTTGAAATACACTTGTTTTAAGTATTTCTTTGGATAGAAGTATCATTTTAGTCTCATAAGAAAATTAGTAGATCAGCAAACTGATAGTGTTTCTTTAGCTTAAAGTAATTTCTATTTGAATTGCAACTTTATTTTACATTCTCAGAATCCACTTGCTACTATAGAAAGCTGTATATTTAAAGCCTAAAGTTCACATTCCAAATAAGATTTTATATCCACAAATCTTACAAGACACAGGAAACTACTTGTAAGTACCAAATGAAGACATTTCGACTAAGGTCAGAGTAAAAAGAAGAAAGAAATTAGAGCAGAACAAAAAGGTACAAATACAGTAGAAAAATTATGACATTTTCAACTCATTACAGATTGATAAAAATGTCCTTAATGACAACAACCTATAAATTCATGAACATACAAGTGCATAATTCATCTCTATTAACAAGTTAATGTATAACTTTCTGAACATACCTGACTAGCATCCTTTATATGTATGTTGTCAACTAATTTGCACAACAACCAAAAATATTCTTTACATCCAGGTTTTAACATTGGTTCTTCTTCATAATCATCTATCTATTAAAAAAAAATTTAAACTTTGTGAAAATAGTTTAAAAGGGGAAAATAACTTAAAATTATAATACATTTTAAAAACTACAAGCTTTATAAAAAAAATTAAATCCCTACAAACTAAACAGTTTTCAAAATTTAAGCCCCCAAAATGAAGAGAATACTCCTAATGTCTGTAAAATTAGAACTATGTATGTAAGTGAATAATAAGAGAACTTTCAAAAAAACAGTACTCTGAAATTCCTTATAACCTACTTGGAAAAGATATGAATAATGTATAATACTAAATAATGTAGTGCCAACTAAAAATTCAATGAAAATGTGGAAACAAAAGAAACCTACAGAAAATGAGTATATATAAATCTACCCACATACAATGGTCTATTATAGTTTTGAAAGCTGAAAAATAAAGAACACATTACATTTCTTACATAGTCAATGACAGACGGTAAATATGGAGAAGAAAAATGTAAATCCTACAATGCATCATATTTCTGGGATTAGTAAAATTTACTTATTAAAGGGCCCTGTATTTATTATGGGGTAGAAGGCTTTTATAAGGCTAGTGTTAGTGTATACATGGGAACAAGGAAGAAAACTGAAAATTCTGAGTATCATAAAGATAAAAATAAAACAACTGTGACTGAATAAGAAGAAAGCTACATTTATGATGTTTCTATCATTCAACTTATTCACACAAGGCTCAGAACCTAGCAAGGACAAATGTTATTTCCAAAACAATATCCATGAGAGATCCCACACAGCTGAACCCAAGGACACAGGATCTATCCCTAGGTGTAACATGGACACAATATGTCACAATGCTGCCATTTTAGGAACTATTACATGTAACTACCATCCTCCTGGTGAAAACTACAGATAGTAAACAGGTACTCAAAATTACTTGCAAGGATAATACAACGATAAACTTGGGGCAAATGAAACGGCAGAAATAGAAATTGCTCCTGAAGACAGTAAAATCTTACCCTTATAGGTTTGAGTGCTTGAGCATCTGGAAGAAATTTCAGCAATGTTGAGGCAGCCAGTAGCAGAAAAGAGCGATTGATTGAGTCTCCTCCATCCAGCCCTGACAGAGATAACTTATAAAGACCATTGCAAGATTCATGACGGACTGCAGTCTAAATGAAAAAGTTCCAAAGATAGTCTGAGTTAGTATTAAAAAGTTAATCTTAAGGTTAATATGTTGGCAGAAATAACATGTTAGATGGCTTCTTTAGTAACATGTTTTAAAACACAATGTCCTGATCACATACTCATGCATCTAAATAATACATGATCAAATGAAGTACCCCAAAGTATACGGTAATATGTAAAAACATTTCAGAAATTCCCAATATGGTCATAAAAACAAACCAAGTAAATACAAGAACAGAGGCAGAGTAAGAACACATATGCATTCAATACAAAGCTAATAATATTAGAAAATGTTCTCTAAAAAAGACGTGAATATCGTGGCTAAGTGTATTAGTAAGAGTGTGTTTATACTATTTCATTCAGGAATATGGTGTGAGTAACATCAAGATAACGATTGGTGAAAATTATACTGACTTCAGTGTCAACACTGAAATCAAAAGGAAATATGTCTCTCTTGCATCTAAGGATACACTCAAATAGAAAAAGTAAAAGAAACTTCTCTAAAACGTAAATTACAAAAAATAAATGCTGAAATCCTTCTCAACCCTCAGGAAAAAAAACAATTAAAAAAACCCAAAACAAAAGAATCACTCTGTTAACAAATATTGCAGAAAAAGACAAATATGAATGCTACAAAATATTTAATGTTCACACTTAAGTGTACATAGTTCAAAACACTCTAGATCTTAAAGGATTATTAAGTACCTTCCAAGCAACAGGATATATTTATGGAATCATGTTCATTTGTTTCCATTAGCTCTTTTTATCATCTACGCTAATAATAAGAAAAAATATGAAGAGTAGTACCAATCTTCAATCTTTAACTTACCTCAGGAATAAGGAGAGTCAATTTCTTTAGCCAATCTTGTAAATGATCACTGTCAGCAAGGCTAGATTTCACTAAAGAACAGCAATGAGCCCAACTCACCAAGAGCCACATTGAGTAATGTGAAACTACAGAAAAATTGGAAAAAAAATTACTATAAAGGCTTGTGCATAATGAAAACAAAATGTTCATTATTAAAGATATTATATATAGATATAACCAGTCATCCAAATCTTTATTAAAAATTAACTTTGTGGAACCCTTACCTTCATGTCTAGACCTGTGATCAGACTGAGCTTTCAAAACTCTGCAAAGTAAAAACACACCACCACCAGTAATTAAATTCAGCAACGAACTAAAAATAACTCAATTTCTTACTATATATCCTTTAACTTTCCCTGCCCCCCAAAAGATTAGATTTTATGAAAGCTGCTAATTTATTTTCCTATGGTCTTCATTTTTAATTTAAAGAATCACTGGCAAAATCTTACTATAGCAAACATTAAATGAGTGTTTCAATTTAATAAACAAAATGTGAGTGAATCCCATATTGACTTAAGTGAACTCTCAAAAAGTGCTTAAAGATTTGGTTACTAAAGTGACGTGGCTTACAAAGAGAAAGGTTATAATGGTTTAGAGTCTAAACTTCAGACTCCTAAAAAAAAAAAAAAACACCCTTATGCAGCAGTCCTTGGCCTCCTGGAGTTTACAGCCTATCAGGGGAGATAAGATGAATATAAAACAAAAAAGTTAGGACATAAATATATTCTAGGAGCTAGGTGAGTAAAACAGTCAGCACATACTATTAGAAATGTGAGTTTAATCTTAATCCGTGGCATATGAAATATTCTTTCTGGTTCTAAATGTTATAGCGTCTATAACGACATTATATTCTACTCTAATAGAAAGATATGACTCACAAAAAGAAAAAGAACCATACAATGACATAAAATGCCCTTCCTTTTGTACTGTTAATGTCAATTTTCATCAGGAATGGTTAAAAGCAAATTACTGAAAAGTAGAGAAAAATAACTAATTTAATTCTATATTACTTCACCACTATTTTTTCCCCTTGATACTTTTAGTAACTTCAATGGAAAATGTATTACCTCAATTTAAAGAAAACTAAACATTAAAAATTTTCATTTTAATAAAACCAGCATATAGGGATTTAGTATTCACCTTACAAATAAACTGTTTAAAAAAAAAAAGCACTGATCTCTAGATACCTACTTTGTTATAATTAACAAAACACCTATGAAAATCTGAAAGAGCAAGACTCAGCCGTATTATTTTTTTTCTTTTTTTTTTTTTTGCGGTATGCGGGCCTCTCACTGTTGTGGCCTCTCCCGTTGCGGAGCACAGGCTCCGGATGCACAGGCCCAGCGGCCATGGCTCACGGGCCCAGCCGCTCCGCGGCATATGGGATCCTCCCAGACCGGGGCACGGACCCGTATCCCCTGCATCGGCAGGCAGACTCTCAACCACTGCGCCACCAGGGAGGCCCCTCAGCCATATTATTGATTTAAAGTAAAAGGTACTAAAAAGTTAAAACTTATAAATCTAGTATTTGGCCATATTTCATGTTTAACTTTTATCATATTGGTTTAACGTATTTAACTTTACCAAGAGCAACCTCCCAATCTACCTTTTAAATATGTAGCATTAGAAGACTTTGATAACAGGCAAAAAGTTCATTTTAGCTATCTTAATTGATACAAACCTCCCAGCACCATATAAACTGAAGGTGGAGGCTTATGAAAAGACAATGGTGCAGGAACAGGAGTCAAAAAAAACACAAAGATTGGGGGTGGGGGGTAGGGGGTCCTCACATTACAAAGACTGTAATGAGATCTTTAAGAATGGAACTGGTTAAATAGAAATAAGAACTGTCACAGTGAACCAGCTTGAACAGCAGCAGCTGGTATCAAACTCACATATTTTTCATTGTGTGAGGTTAAGAGTCAAGTGAACATTTCTTAATTATAAAGAAATAAAAGCAGACCAAAGCAGTCACTGAACTGCCTTGTTAATCAATATATTGAGGCGTGTGGGACAGTGAGGTATACAGAATGTGTGTTAGAACAGGGGTCTCCAACCCCCGGTCCACGGACCCATACCAGTCCGCAGCCTGTTAGGAACCAGGCCGCACAGCAGAAGGTGAACAGAGAGCGAGCAAAGCTTCATGTGGGGCTCCCCACTGCTCACACTACCGCCTGAACCACCCCCCCACACACACCAGTCTGTAGAAAAATTGTCTTCCATGAAAACCGTCCCTGGTGCCAAAAAGGTTGGGGACTGCTGTGTTAGAGGACAAGGAGGAAGAGTTAAGAATTATTTAACTGGAGAGTCACTGGTACTTGGCGTATAAAATGTATTTTAGCATACAAACCAAGGTCATGTTATAGCATTTTCTTTGTTTCCCCACATTATCCATTCATAAGTTTTATAAATAATGAGGTAAGGTGCCTGGCACTGATAATATAATGGTGAGCAAAATCAGATATAGTTTGTATAGAACTATACGTCCAGTGGGGTAAAGGAGATGTTGATTGAGTTATGAATATGAATTCAACTGAGACAGATACTAAAGAAAGATACATTAAACAAGAAATAACCTTAAAATAATCATGCTACTTATATGCAACCATTGCTTATGAAGATGACTTTTAAAAGCATCTAAAAACAGATAACTATTAGCCATAAATAACGTTAAGCACTTTGAAATGTGTTTATATTAGCTTTGTAAATCATTTAATAATGGCAAACTTCAGCCCAACATAAACACCTACAGAATACAGGACTTAGAAATTAATTATACACACTTTAACATAATTTATGTGATTATTTGAGGCATACACAGTCAGGTCCTCATGTATTAGCAACTATCATTTATACATTATTAAAATTTTGAACATTAAAAAAAAAGTCTCCAACATAGCCCAAATAAATGAAATCATATTACACGTTTAAACTATATTCTTATACACATATTTCCAGCTTTATCTATTGAGGGCCTAGAAGCAAGGAAACACTAGGAGCAATGATACTATATTTTGCAGGTTCCCCACCAAAAGGAACTAGGGCTTCTTAAAGAAATGCTGATTCAACAACTAAGGCAGGGAAACTGAAAGCCTGGAAGATCTTAAAATGACAGGGGGGAAAAAAAAGTACTCCTCCCCTCCACCCAAATAATGGGGACATAGCCAAAGGACACATGAACAAACCTGAAGATGCCAACTAAGGTATAATTTGAGCAAAGTGAATAGTAATAGTAATGAATTATATTGAATGAAAAACATCCAAATTGATACTAACTAAATAAAAGGAAGAGAAAGCTCTTCATCACCACAGAATGTCAACTAATAAACATAAAATGAATGGTAAGAGTTAGAAAATCACTAATTTGCAAACATTATACTAATATTTAATTCAGGAAAGAATCATCACTGAATGCTAAAAGTAAATGAATAAGTTTTATGAGAAGCAGGAAATTTAAACAGTTGCAAATTATCTTCCCATAGGTTACTTTTAATTAGAAAAATCAGAAACTTCATTGTAGAGAAACCTGGAGGAAACCAGATTAACTGATCAAAATTAATATCGCTAATAATAGGACAAACGGATATCACCGGGATGTACTGGGAAAGATACGTTACTTATGGAGTATTCCTGCTAAAATGTATAGTCTGAATCTGATTGTGAGGAACAATCAGGAAAACCTAAATTAAAAGGCTTTATAAAAAAATGGCTTGTGATACTCAGAAATGTCTGTATCATGAAAGAAAGGCTAAGAAAGTATCCCCAATGAAAGGAAATGGAAGAAATATGACTACCAAATGCAGTACGTGATCCTGGACGAGGAAAAAAATTGCTATAAAAATATTAATGGGACAATTTGAGTATGGACTATATGTTAGATAATAATTATATCAATGTTAAGTTTTCTAAATTTGAGTATCTTACTATAGTTGTTAGGAAATTGTCCTTGGACTTAGGAGATACACATCAAACTATTTATCAGTAAGTGATCATAATGTCTGAACTCTTACAAGATTCAGGATATGTAAATAAACATGTGCTTGGGGACACCCACAGAAAATGTGTGCTCATGATCATTCGATAAAAACTGGCAAAATGTTGATAACAATATGCAAATCCACATGAATGATATGAGAGTTCACTAAAACACCCTAACAATTTTTGTTAGGTTTCAAATTTTTTTCAAATTAAAATTTTAAAACACTGTATTCTTACTCTAAATACATACAATCATAAATTATGTAAAAACTTCATACCTAGGAGCCAGATTATCATACGTATAAGCAACAGACATAAGTCGCTGAATCAAACTGGTTCCTTGGACAAGAACAAGAAATACCTTTAAAATAAAAACATTAAAAAAAAATCTATAAATACACTAAAACACAAAACTGCGTTTTAAACCAGACTCCAAATTACTTTGATTTTTATTTATAAAAGGATAGGGATATTCTAAAAATGATTATTGGAAAATACTGTAAAAATATTAAATATCAGAAAACCAGATTTTTATAAAGAAACCTCAGAATAGCAACTTTAAAAAGAAAATATTAAAAATTTAGAAATACATAGGCAAATCCTTTCTATTTGATCCACAGATTATCTGCATGTCACCCAACAGAGTGAGAAAAATATCATGTATTACACGTCACTGGTTTTTTTGGGCGGTAGGTGAAGTAACCTTCTTCAGTTTTGAAATAAGAAAAAAAATGTCAAGCAGTGGCAGATTCCTCAACCACCCTGAAATAAACATAGAAAAGCAATATACCATAGATACCAAGCATGGATTCCAGATTAAAAACCTTGAGGTTCAACATTTAGTTTGCTAACTTTCAAGCTGTATGACTCTAATAAACACTGAGTTTCTAGGTTCTAGTTCTTCATCTATATAGTGGATAAAAATATTTGCTAACTTAATAAAGAGTTACTGAATCCCTTCTGCAGGTCAGAACCCATTCTGGGCACTAATTTTATAAAAGCACTGTTCCCATCCTGGGGAAGTTAGTCCAGTGCAGCAGAAAACATAGAAAGCACTGTAACACAAGTATATGCAATGTGCCAAATGAGCAACAGAAGGGAGCAGCAACTAAACCTGTGCCTGGCAAAATAAGAAGAGTTTTAAGAAAAGCTATATTTAGGCTGGAATTGGAAGTTCAATTTGGATTCTGAACCTTCTAAAAGGCTGTTAAAGGAGAACAAACGAAATAATGAATGCTAGTAAATTATTAAAAGAATTAGTGTTCTTCCTTACTATTGGATGACTTTGTCTCCAGAATTCGAGTAATAAAAATTTCCCCCCAAATAGCTTAGATTTACCTTCTAAGCTCTAATTAAATATTATGATACAAATGAAAAAAATATATATTGTATGCTCTTTTTTTAAACTATAAAAATGTAACATTGGCATACGCATAAGAAAAAATATGCACATAAAAAGATTAACACATAGAGCTATTAATGGTAGTGACCTATATTACTTTGGGGAAGGTTCACTTGTATATTCCTTTTTTTTGTTTTTGTTTTTTTTTTTTTGGCCACGCCACAGCTTGCAGGACCTTAGCTCCCTGACCAGGGATCGAACCTGGGCCCTCGGCAATGAAAGCGCAGAATCCTGACCACTGGACTGCCAAAGAATTCCCTCACTTGTACATTCTAAATTGTTTTCAGTAATTATGTACTTGCATAAATTTGTTAAAAAAAACAGCCAATTATTTTAAAATGCCATATATGAGTATGTGTATTTTATTTCTGTATCAGTAACAACTCATTACTGTGGTGTTTCTGGAGCAGGTATGAGGTAAGCTGCTGTCCTCAAATGGTTACAAAATGAAGAAGAGATTAAGTAAAAACTCATCTTCATCTCTCCCCAGTTCCCAGTTCACTAATAGAGACACTGGAAGGGCAAATATTTGATCACATGAACAACAGAATCCACAGCCAAAAAGAATTTTAATTTTATTGCTGGATGCACTGGTTATTATGCCATTTTTGTTTGGCTCTAAACCTACCATACTATGTATTGATACTTGCTCTGTGACACTAGGGCTGGTACATTTATAAACTAAATTTCTCCTCTGCCAACTGGCTTTCTATTAGGTTTGTCAACCTAATGTGGGATACTAGAGAGATTACTTCCTTGCTTTTTCTTTCTTTCTTTTTTGTTTGTTTTGGCCGCACCACGCGGCTCGTGGGATCTTAGTCCCTGACCAGGGATTGAACCCAGGCCTTTGGCAGTGAAAGCATGGAGCCCTAACCACTGGACCGGCAGGGAATTTCCCCTGCTTTTTCTGTTAACATTGTTCTATAAGTATTTTAACCAGAAGAGGCAAATGATTTCAGAAGCAGTAACAGAACCACTTCCTTGGAGGCCTAAACTCCAGTTCAACAGGATCCCTCCTATAAGCTTCTCATTCCTGATAACCACAACCTTTTACATATAATCCTCAAACCCTAGGGGTGGTGAATGGCTACTTGCCCACATTACCTCAACATTCCATTTTTCATTTTTAGCCCTCCAACACATATGTGTAAAACCAGTTCTCAATTTTAAATTTACTCTGTTGAAATACCTAGTGTGGTTTGTTTTCCTGAATGGACCCTGATACACTCAGTATAAAATTTACTGAGACCAACTAATGAACTCAATCCTACAGTTAGATAACATTAAAATGGCACAAAATTAATGCACCCCTGCATTTTGGACGATGAACTGAAAAGTATTACTGCTTCGTAATTTCTACTGCTTTAAAATGAAGGCATTGCTTCTGCTGTTAGGTCATACTGTGGTAATCTAGGATAGCATTTCATAGACATTAGAGTATTCATTTTGTAAAAACAAAAATATACAAGCTCTCTTAGAAGACAAATAAAACTTATTACTACATGGTGACTTTTGTACTTTACCTCTGTTAATCTTGGTATATGAAGACCCTTGGCATGATCAGCAGCAGCCTTTCTCGATTTGCCAGGCCATGTTCTTTTCCTATGGCTTTCTGCTATACCAGACCAGGCAAAGACATCATGATAAGCTAAATCCAAATCGGATGGATCTACTGCAAACTGGCATATTAACTTCAGCAAGCAAGCAAGACAGTCTAGCTGCCACTGTGGACAAGAATAAAATATCATTTCTGTATTTTCATTAATTTAATATGGCTACTATACAACTTGAAATTAAGGCCTAGAAAATAAAAATAATTATACTTAGTACTTAATCCATGTGGTAAAGAAATTTTGCTGCTCATGTATTATGGTTAGTAACAATCCAATCTTACAAAAATAAAGACACTAGATAACTAGAATGTGTATTTAATGAAATGGAAATGACACTTGCATTTCTATCATGAAAGAATCATACAAATATATATAATAGAGATATACAGGATTTAAAAAACTATTGCTCACAATGTACTACAATTTTAAAAATTATTAAAATGCTAATAAAGATATTTACCTACAAAATCAGCATTGAGAGCAAAAATACTGGAAGTTGTCTCTCCACCTAAGTGGCATATACTCTGCTATTTGAGATTGAAAGCAATTCTCAATAATTCTAGAAAATTATTCAACTGAAAAATTTGCACTTTATATATGTATATTTAAAATAAAACAAGCATTTCATCAGTAAAATACTGCATAGTATGAAAAGTAAAATTTCTGATTTAAAGCTCTACTTTAAAAATTTTTAAATAAAGCAATTCCTTCAAATAAATTAATAAGAATATCACCTATGTATGAGACCTTCAGAGCTTTCTCTTCAATGGTCCTTTTTCTCCTCTTTTCCTAATACCACTACTAAGTGTTATAACTATACCAATATGCCAAGAAACACAGCAATACTATATAATTCATTTTCAAGAAAAGTACCAGGAAATTTCAGTGAGAAAAAATATCTTTTCAACAAACCGTGCTAGAAAAATTGGATAGCCATATGGAAAAAATAAAATAAAACCTCAACCTCACTCTGCATATACAAAAGTTAACTCAAAATATAACACAGACCTAAATGTAAAAGATAACTATAAAACTTACAGAAGAACACACAGGAGAAAATCTCTGTGACCTTGGAAAAATGATTTCTTAGCTAGGATATAAATCTTGTTAAAATTTAAAACTTCTCTGCTTAAAAGACACTGTAAATATAAAGAAAAAGCAAGCTACAGATTGAATGACAATATTCCTAATACATATACCTAACCAAAAAACTTGTCCAAACTGATTAAGGAAAAAAGTCTTATAGCTCTTTACTAAGAAAAAACAAAACAGGGGGCTTCCCTGGTGGCACAGTGGTTAAGAATCCGCCTGCCAATGCAGGGGACACGGGTTCAAGCCCTGGTCCGGGAAGATCCCACATGCCACAGAGCAACTAGGCCCGTGTGCCACAACTACTGAGCTCGCGTGCACAACTACTGAAGCCCACGTGCCTAGAGCCCGTGCTCTGCAATAAGAGAAGCCACCACAATGAGAAGCCCGTGCATCGCAACGAACAGTAGACCCTGCTTGCCGCAACTAGAGAAAGCCCACACACAGCAACGAAGACCCAACGCAGCCCAAAATAAAATAAATAAAAAGAAAAAAACCCAAAGAAACGAAAGCAAACCCCAAACAAAGCAAAACAAAAACCTCCAGGATATAAAGAGACACTTCACAAAAGAAGATAAAAAACATGGTCAATATGAAACTTATGGAATACAATGAAAGCAATGCTAATGGGGAAATTTATAAATGTAAATGTTTACATTAAAAAGAAAAGAAGAATTCTTATCAACAACCTTACCTTTACAGCTTAATGAATTAGAAAAAGAAGACAAACTAAACCTGAAGCTAGTAGTAGAAAGAAGGAAATAATAAAGATCAGAGCAGAGGTAAACAAAACAGGGAATAGAAAAACCTAGAGAAAAATCAGTGAAAATCAAAGCTGGTTATTCGAAAAGAATGAAATTGACAAACCTTTAGCTAGAAGGACTAAGAAAAAATAAAAGTCAAATTACTAAAATCAGAAATGAAAGTGGGAACATTTCAACTAATTCTAGAGAGATAAAAAGGATTGTAAGAGAGTACTATGAACAACTGTTGTATGCCCCAAAACTGGATACCTTACATGAAATGAACAAATTCCTAGAAACACAAAACTTACCAAGACTCAATCACAAAGAAATAGAAAATCTTATAATTAGTGAGGAGATTGAATCAGTTATCAAAAATCTCCCAAAAAAGAAAAGTTCTGGACCTGACAGCTTCACTAGTAAATTCTAACAAACGTTTAAAGAAGAACTAATACCAACGATCCTCAAACTCTTCCAAAAAACTGAAGAGGGAACTTCCTAACTCATTCGATGAAGTGAGCATTAACCCTGATACCAAAGCCAGACAAAAGACACTGTCCTCAACAAAATATTAGCAAACAGAATTCAGCAACATATTAAAAGGATTATATACCATGACCAAGTGGGATTTATTCTTAGAATGCAAGGATGTTTCCACATAGCAATGATCAATGTAAATACTACAGATTAACAAAATGAAGGAAAAGACTACATCACCTCAATTAATGCAGAAAAAGCATTTGACAAAATTCAACACACTTTCATGATAAAAATACTCAACAAAATAGGAACGGAAGGAAACTACCACAACAAAATAAAAGCCATATATGAAAAACCCATAGTGAAAATCATACTCAATGGTGAAAGACTGAAAGCTTTTCCTCTAAGATCAGGAACAAGGCAAGGACACCTGCTTTCACCACTTCTATTCAACACAGTAATGGAAGTTTTGGCCTGAGCAATACACCACAAAAATAAAAGGCATCAAAATTGGAAAGGAAGAAGTAAATTTATCTGTTTGTTTTTGACGTAGAAAACCCTAAAGACTCCATATAAAGGCTCTTAAAACTAGTAAATGGGGCTTCCCTGGTGGCACAGTGGTTGAGAGTCTGCCTGCCGATGCAGGGGACATGGGTTCGTTCCCCGGTCTGGGAAGATCCCACATGCCGCGGAGCGGCTGGGCCCGTGAGCCATGGCCGCTGAGCTTGCGCGTCCGGAGCCTGTGCTCCGCGGCGAGAGGCCACAAGAGTGAGAGGCCCGCGTACCACAAAAACAACAACAACAAAACCCCACAAAAACAAACAAACAAAACCTAGTAAATGATTTCAGCAAAGTAGAAGGATACAAAGTCAACATACAGAATTCAGTTGCATTCCTATACGTGAACAATGAACAATATGAAAGGGGAATTAAAAAAACAATTCCATTTACAATAGCATCAAAAAGAATAAGATACTTAGAAATGAACTTAACCAAGGAGCTGAAAGACTTCTACAATGAAAGCTACAAAAAACTGCTCAAAGAAATTACAGACAAATAAATGGAAACACATCCCGTGTTCACAGACTGGAAGACTTATTAAAATATCAATACTACCCAAAGTGACCTACAGATTCAATGCAATCCCTAACAAAATCCTAATGATGTTTTTTGCAGAAACAGAAAAATCCATTCTAAAATTCACAAGGAATCTCAAGGGACTCCAAATAGACAAACAATCTTAAAAGAAAAGAACAAAACTGGAAGACTCACATTTTCTGATTTCAAAACTTACTACAAAGCTACAGTAATCAATCCAGTGTAATACTGGCATAAAGATAGACAAAAAAATAAAAGGAATGGAATAGACAGCCTGAAAATAAACCCTCATAAATATGTTCAAATGATTTTTTTTTTTTTTTTTTTTTTTGTGGTATGCGGGCCTCCCACTGTTGTGGCCTCTCCTGTTGCGGAGCACAGGCTCCGGACGTGCAGGCTCAGCAGCCATGGCTCACGGGCCTAGCCGCTCCGCGGCATGTGGGCTCTTCCCAGACCGGGGCATGAACCCATGTCCCCTGCATCGGCAGGCGGACTCTCAACCACTGCGCCACCAGGGAAGCCCTCAAATGATTTTTGAAAAGAGTACCAAGACCATTCACTGTGGGGAAAGGAGTCTTTTCAAGAAAATATGCTGGGAAACCTGGATCTCCACATGCAAAAGAATGAAGTTGAACCCTTACCTAACACCATATACAACAACTGACTCAAAATGAATCAAGGATCTAAATATAAGACCTAAAACAATAAAACTCTTGGAAGAAAACACAGAACAAAAGTGCCATGACACTGTATTTGGCAATGATTCCTTGGATAGTACACCAAAGGCTCAGGTAATGAAAGAAAAAATAGACAAATTGGACTTCGTGAATATCTTGAAATTTTGTTCATCATGTAAGAGTATCCACAGTACCCTATAATATATCGAGAGATACATTATAAATATGGGATCTCAGTTGACTTGAAAGCCATCTGTGTTGCCAGGCTACAATGTGTTCCATATAGCAGTAAATTTTTCTTAATACTTCATAAAAGTGTCCACAATTTTAAAGGAAACAAAGAGAGAAAATCTTTAGCATATGATTACCTGTAAACTTTATTCAAAGCTAAACTTAGAGCAGTTTATAAACAAAAGTCCTATAAACGACACACAACTAACTACTCATTAAAGATTTTAAATTCTCCCACTTTGCCAAAGAACTAAAAGGTACCTTATAATTCTGAGAGATCAGTGAGACAACAAAGACACAACAATAAAACACAACAGACATTTCAGTTCTAAGAGACAGAAAACAATTACTGTAGTAGAGGTATCTATTCTAAAAAGGAAAATATCTTAGCAAAATATATAAAATAAAAATGGCAAGAAGTATTGAAAGCAATGATAAGATTAACAAAATCCTGATAGACAGCAATATGCTTAAATGTATTTTCTTTCATTAATTTTTTTTTTTTTTTTTTTTGGTGGTACGTGGGCCTCTCACTGCTGTGGCCTCTCCCGTTATGCAGCACAGGCTCCGGATGCGCAGGCTCAGTGGCCGTGGCTCATGGGCCCAGCCGCTCCACGGCATGTGGGATCTTCCCGGACCAGGGCACGAACCCGTGTCCCCTGCATTGGCAGGCGGACTGTCAACCACTGCGCCACCAGGGAAGCCCCATTAATACCTTGGATGTACCAGCATTTGACATTAAATCAAGAACATCTGACTCCTAGGTTCTAAAATAATTCTAAAAAACAAGTACTAAGAAATTAAAATTTGAATGCAATGTTTGATATGCTATTCTGCTTTGCTGGAGGTCAGGAAATGAGCATCCTTTCCATTTCATACAAAACTGGATTACACAGTTTGGTCCAGCATTATGAATTTTTAAATATTCCATAATTTTATTTTCCTAACATTATAGGACAGTGCTTTGTCAAGTTAACAGTGATAAAGTACCATTTTCTAAAACTTCCATTTTGTTAAGGATCAAAAATTTTGTAAAATACTATTAAAAAAAAACACTGCGGCAATGTCCAATTGCTATAAAAATTTCTAAAGGCTTACTCTCAAGTCCTGTACCTTTTTCATTGCCAACTAGTCACAAATGGTCTGGAAATACATTTTTCAGTAGTGTTGCTTAAAGGAATAAATGGTCAAAACAAAATGAAACAAAGAAAAAGGATGTTTTCAAAAAAATGAAGACATAAAACCAAGTTTTTCTTAAAAAGCATCCAAATTTTAAGACTATATAAATATTAATATATAGTTTACCAAACTAATGGAAAAATGTTCATGAATTATCTATAGTTCAGAGTCATTAATATTATCACTTAAATTTTTTTAACTGAGTTGACATGGAGAACTTTTATTGCATAATTAGTTTATCAGATTGCTTATTTTTTCTTAAATTTATTTCTACTGTACTCCACACTTTCCTTTACTACAATAAAGTTTGCAGCAAAAGTTACATTTGCCAATGGTTCATGGAAGTGACTCACTGGGGTAACTACTGTAACTGGTTGAAAATGCGAATTTTCACTTACCACAGTCCAGGATTCCTGCTCTTTTGGCTCTAGAATTCCAGAATTAAAAATTTCTAATAACTGTTGAAGCCCTCCAGCAGCAACAAACTGTAAGCAATTGTGAGAGTAATGGTAAGAGAAAAGGGCTACATAATGTAGTAAAGATCTGCTTTTTGATTCAGTAACTGGGTATGTGTATATGTCTGTGTGTGTAAGTAAAATATTATGTATCTTTCATTTAAGAAATTATTCTTTGATTAAATAACCAATATAATGTCCATACAATAAAGTAACAGCAAACAACTAATTTTCAAGAATTTTTTAAAAGATTCTTATAAAAATCTATATACATATCTTTGTATTCCATTAACCATTTAATCCCAGGCACTGGGATGTCCTAACACAGTATTCCAATGAAGGAGAAAAAATAATGTGCTAAAAATAGGAGCACCAAAGCATTAATCTCAGTTTATTTATTACTGTGATTAGAGTAATACATAATTTTTAAACTATGCTTTATTTAAATGGTAAGTTAGTTTAAAACAATAATTATGGTAACTTCTTTTGGAAAATTAGAGATGAATTATTTTTACCAATACACTGCAAAACATATATGATCAAACCTTGCAACTCCAGGAATTTTTACTATTTTCCACTTGATCCTCACTTGAATCATCTGAATCTGGATAAAGATCACTATAACTTCCCTGTGGGAATGGCAAAAATAAATAAATAAATAAATAAGGAAGGAAGGGTGGCAGGAGAATTAAAAGATAACGTACTCCGGAATTTTGCTCCAAAGAGAAAACGAACATTTAATGATAATAATGGAAAAGCAATTACCGTTGACTCTCTTCTTATTCTTCTGTTAGGTTTTCCCAGTGCTTCAATAATTTCCAGGGCATATAATAGCTTATGAGCACTCTTAATTTTGAGCAGTTCTTTCCAATTAAGTCCATCATTACACTTAAATTAAAAAAAGAAACACAGGTTTCTCCAACTTACCAAGAGACCCCCTCCAAAAAAAAACTAAAGAAAATGACACTATATAAAAACTCAAATATTACAAATATATTGAAATATGTTCAAACAAGTGAAGACCAATTATATAATTGGTACTAATCATATGCTTAAAACACCAATTATTCATTAAATTTTGTTAAAATTAATACACAACAGCAGCATAGGAAAAAAACTGTATGTTAACCTCCACAACAGTTGAGGTAATTTGCCATCTTCCCAATGAAAAACACATTGCAGCATAATTGAACGTGTGAACTTTTAAGGATACAGAAGCAGTACAGTGTGTATTTAATATTTATGTGACACCTACTCATTTAAAAAGTCATATACAAATACATAAACTTTAAAATATTGTTCTTTTCTACTCGCAATTTATGAAAGTGTTATTCACACTTAATGTGCATCCTTGACAACGATATTATTATTAGAGCTATAATGAGTCATCAACCACCATTTTCTAGGCCCATCTTCTTCACTTCCAAGTCATTTGAAATACAAGACCTTGAGAAATCACATAACAAATCACAGATAACCATTAGCATAACATTAGGACATTGTTTTTCCATTAGTCCTATAAGTGTTCTGTTGGTATCCCCACTAAGTAACTCCTTATTATATAGCTTTTAAAAATAATCTTTAATTTTAACAGACATCTTTACAAAGATATATAACACTTAATACGTGTGAGGTCATGCCTCTGGGAATATTAATATATATTAAATTTCTTTGACTCCTTTTTTCTCTATTTCTACCAGTTGACTTGTATAAGCAGCTAAAACAAGCACTGAAACAATGTCATTAAATCATAGGGTATTTTCTCTAAGTGTTACTTTTTGTTGTCAAAAACAAAGCGATATTCAGAACATTAATATGAAAAAACACTAATATAAAGGCAAATTCACTGTTTTCTAAAGATAATTTTAGAGAAAAACCTTGCCTTGTATTTAGCCCATATTATTCAACCTCACTAATAATTAAATATATGAACATTAAAATGAACTGGCACTTTTTACCTATTAAATGGGCAAAATTTTACTGAGGTTACCAGTCAACAAGCACTCTCATACACTACCAGTAGGAATGTAAACTGGTACCATTCTCCAGGGAAGTAAAAATATTTTGTGGACTTACCTGTTCATCTGAGATATTCTGGAATGCCATCAACATGTTAGGACATGTAGGAAGAAGCATCAGTAGCTCCCATACACGCCTAGAGAGGTTTTCTGCATGAAGATGAAGTTCTTCACATCTTAAGCTCTATACAAATAAGAGCAACTGCTTATCAAGACAGATCAGTTTTTTGAAACATCTAAACTTAAGTTTGATCTGCATAAAATCACTAATTATCATATTTGATAATATTTTTAAATCTTACTTTAAAAGTGAGAATAAAGCATTTGTTACACAGTAAATAAATTTATTCAATAAATTAAGTTATGTCAAAGTAGTGGTTTTTCAACTTGTTACTGAACATTTTTCTGGGAAAAAGTGATCTGCAAGTCTAGCCACTTTCCTCAGAAAAACTTTTCAAACAAAAGTGAAAATGTCTGTTTTATAAAGCCATCAAGTAAATTTCAATAAGACTATCATCTATTTCTTCCCTGCAGGTCACTATTCTATGAATGACAAAGACCTGTTAAATTAAATCCCTGACCTTACATTTGGGAAAAGAGTACACCTGTTTCTCTTCTTTCGCTAATCCATGCCTTCCTTATATTCCAGTCTCAGACAAGCAGAGATTAAGAGAAAAGCAAACAATTTTAAAGAACCTACTTTTTTCCATTATCGTTTGTTAAATTTGAACTCTCTAAGGTACTGAGATAACAATAAGCTAAAGAATATTACAGAAGGTATGTAAGAAATAGGCAAGTTTCTTTTCTTTTCTTTTTTTTTTTAAATTAAAGCACAACCCCAAGAGGTAAACAAGCAGCAAAAGCTAAAGCAGCAAGTTTTGGAATTTTCCAGAGTATGAATTTGTATAGTATTATTCTACTACTAGCTGCTGTCATAATGATTCTGAGGTATTATACAGTATAAGAGATGCCAAAGGAATCTTCTTACACATCTACAAAAAGTAATTTCGTTCTTTTTGTATAATGGTATAAAGCTAATATACTTTGAAGGCAAGAGAATTTTAGAGACAAGAGTTTCAAAGTAAACTTTGCTTTTCACAGCCCTGATGAAGAAAGAGAAGCAACCCAAGTAACACTTTTAGTTTATCTGGGGACAAGGCACTGAAAGTTCTTCAGTAAAATAAAATTCATTCCTTTGTAAACATCCAGTTTAGAAAAGAGAAGGTGGGGAGAGAGGGAGGAAAGGAGGAAGGGACTGAACTCTGTGCAAAAAATTATTTGAAGGAAAAAAATCTCCCAGGTGTACAAGACTATGTTCTACATTATGACTGAAAGGCCCTACAATATGGGTCATACACAGTGAAGATCCTTTATTCTTCTGGTAATCCTCTTAAAGACTGAACCGGTCTTGTACAACAAAGAAACCCCACACCACCAATGGCTTACTTGTCACCAAGTTCAATAATATAACTGCCTCAAAATGAATGCTTTCTCTCTGATTTAGGCCTCACATGGACAATTACAATGACCTATTAACTGGCTCTTGTATCTCTGGTCTTTGTTTTCTCTAATATAATCCTCCACACTAACACCAAAACTTTGTTTCTGAAAGTCCAAAAAAGATCTCATTTTGTTGTTTTAAAATCTTCCATGATAACAGCCATCTATTTTACTAAGAATAGAAACCTCAAGGTCCTTTGTGGTATAGGTTACAATCTCCCTTTCCGTCCTTATATTTGAATTACATCATACACTCCCAATTTTTCAATCATGCCATTCACTTTTCTGTGACTCTGTAATGCTTCTCTTCCTTCTTTTATCAGCAGTTGGACCCAATTTAAACAACTCCTCTCTTACAGAAATCTTCCCCCAATTTTTGTTTCCTGCTTATGTTCCCATAACACACTGTATAGAACACTAGCACCCTCCTGAAAAACTGGGAAATTCTTATAATTATCTTTCTCTCTTTTAAACTGGCAATACATTGCTGACATGAAGTAAAAGGTTATTAAGTATTTATGGCATAAAATTTAACAGGTGAGGAAATGAAGGTTTATGGACATCTATTATTGATTATTCTGCTTGAACAAAAAGGGGATTTCTTAGGAATTTAAGAGTGTGCCACCACAAAAGAAACCAGGTTATGGGGAACAGATGACTCAATTTGGTCATTCATGACCAAACACATTCTGGAAACACAGAAAGAAGCCACTTAACATTGTTGGGAAGAAAGAACAGTTAGCCTAACATAAGGGAAGTCATAAAAGCACCACTATTTTATGTGCCACTTGGTCTCAAAATAATGATTCTTCCAAGAAAGATGGTGCCCTGAAATAGAATGGCGGCAGTGGAAATTAATTAAGTGGACAACAGGTCAAAACAACATTACGCGTGGTAGATTGGATTAGGAGTAGGGATAGACTCGGGTTCAGGAAGAAGAAAAACAGAGATGGCGTCCAGGTTTCTGGCGGAATCCATTTGAATGAAGAAGAATGGATGCCTGTGGGACATCAAGTGGAAGCATCAAGTAAACAACTGGATGTATGAGTTTGGAACTCAGAGAAGAGGTTTGGTCTGCAGAACTAAGTTTGTGAGTTATCACTAAAAAGATGTTATTTAAAGTCAATTCTTCCTTGGACTAGTACATTAGGTTCCTTACTGCTTTTTCTATTCTTGCCAAACAAACTTATTACCTTTAAATCAAAAATCAAAACATATGTCTCTCTCTCTGCTTAAAATACTTCAATGCTGTCCACTTCACTTTGAGTGAACTGGAAATAGCTTGCCATGGCCAGTTTGACTCTGTTTATCTTTCCATTTCATTCCCCTCATTTTACTCTCCCACTACCTTCCAACTCTACTTACCAGCTCCCAAACAATTCCCAGACCTGCCTAACTCCTTCTTATATCAAGGGCTTCAGGAATCAGTTTACTTTATCCAGATCATTCCTCATCCACTTCATTTAGCAGGCTCCTTTTCATCCTGCAAGCTCAGATTTATATGGTCTCCCTCAGAGAAACCTTCCTTGACCAAATAAAATATAAACAGTCTATCACCAGTCCTTAATAACGGCAAGTCGTAGCAACTATCTCTACCTGAAACTATTTATCTGTTAGTTTACTTGAAACTATCTGTTGGGCATGTCAATTATCTGTCTTCCCCACTGGATTCAATGAAGGCTGAAACTGTCTATTTTGATCCTTGTAAACAGCACACCTGGGATATTAGGCACTTAAATAGTTAATGAATTAATAAATGGATTCCTTGGTTTTATTGCTTTTAAGAGATTACTGAGAAAATTATTTTCCACTCAACAGAAAGACAAAACAAGATTTTGTGAAAATGAAATGATATAGTCACCTCACTATCTTCAACTGCCATTTTTCCTGAGGGTGGTTTAAATGATGCAAGCATCTCTAATAAATCAAAAAGAGTAGTTAAATGAGGTTCTTGTAAAAGCAAAAGCATCGGAATGTTGTCCTTCTGAGGGGGTGGTAGGCAAGATGCTGGCAGCTGAACACCTTCCCCTTTCCGTTCTCTCCTTGGTGCACCCAAAGATACAAATACCATCTATAAAAACAGGAGCAACAGGGGGAAAAAAATCAACACATTAATTAGACATATCAAGTTTTTGGTTTAATAAATCTGTGAAGTAGAAAATAACTTCCCTTACAATTTTAACAAAAGCAGTAAGAACTGTTTTTGAACTGTATCTTCAACTAAACAACTACTGACTATAAGTCAACAGATGATTAAAACTCAAACCACATTTACGCATACCTGCATGTCCTTAAAACCAAGCTCATGAAGTGCTTTCTCATCATAATCTGTTGTTAATTCATGTCCAGATGAAATCATCCTGACTGGTCCCATAAGGCCTCCTTAAAAACAGAAAACATAAGTGAACTTTTTTATAAGAGTTAACTTACTTGCCAACATGAATACACAGTTATAGCAATTAATTCCACTGGACATTAAGCTTAAATAGAATTCTTGAGCACAGTAGAAACAGGGCGAAGCATACTTCTTATATTATTTTCTGTTGTCTGATGTTAGCCTTAGGCAGTAAAAATTACAAGAAAATCCTCCTTTAGCACCACTCTAATAAGATCAATTCCTGCTTGCTTGACAATATGAAAATTTTTACAAGTAAAAAACACTACAGAGCTTTCTGGGAACCTACAGCATTTCCCCTTAGCAATACATGCAGGAGAAACAGATTCATTAATGCCTTAGTTCACAAGTAACCAGCATGTATTTATAATGATCGAGTTTTCTCTTCCTTGTTATTACCTATCAACACAAAATAAAATAGATTATAGGGCAGAAAAAAAGTTCTGACAAGAAAAGAAAAAAGATGAGCTACAACATTCTAGATTAAAGTAAACTCAACGAACTCAACAGACTGAGGCAATTCATTTCTAGAATGCTTAAGTCCTCTTTGCTTCAACTTCATTTCCCACCATCGTCCCTACCAAAATATGCTTTAGCCACCCAAACATGTTCTTTCTTGAAAGCATCAAGCATGCTCCCATCTCAAGGTCTAAGAAGCTCCTCCCCAGGAATGCATATGGATCATTCCCACAGTTCAAGTCTTTCATCAAATGTGAGCTGTAAAAGGCCTTCCTCCTAACTACTCAATCTAAAAAGCCTCATCTCACTATTAATCCCTTACTCTGCTTTATCTTTCTGTAAAGCACTTATTAGCATCTGATATTATATTTAAGTATCTGTCTCTCCCCCACTAAAAAAAAACCCAACCCAGTTCCACAAAGGCACACATGTATTCCCAGCATTAGAACAGCAGGCATTCAAATTAATTACTGTTTAATCCATGAAAAAAAATTTTTTTTAAAGAGAATGCTTGATAGAGGAAGAAAGTTAACAAGCAAGATGATGAAATATATGATGAATAATTAAACTCAAATATTGTTAAATTTTATTAACTTAATGTAGGAAAATTCCATTGGATAGGCACTATCCAACTATTTTCAGGAATGAGTGAAGCACAATTACTGCTTTCCACAACAACACATAACGTTTTAAAATTACCTTTTCCCTCCACTCAAGTAAGAAAATTCTACCTGAAAATATTTCAAACACAGGGAAGGAAAATGGGTTCCTACAGTAAGATTCATTTCAGTATTTTTCCTTAAATGTAACTGTTGTGTATGGGACTTCCCTGGTGGTCCAGTGGGCAAGACTCCGTGCTCCCAATGCAGGGGGCCCGGTTTGATCCTTGGTTGGGGAACTACAACCCGCATGCATGCCGCAACTAAGAGTCTTCATGCCACAACTAAGAGTCTGCATGCCGCAACTAAGACCCGGCGCAGCATGCATAAATAAATAAAATTATATATTAAAAAAAGTATAATTGTTGTGTAGCAAAATTGCTAATTGTTGTGTAGCTACACCTATGTTATTTTCCCTTCTTGTTATTTCTAAGCCTAGAAACCTTGGCCCTCCCAAAAGTTTGATAAATTTTCAATCCTATATCTTCTGAATTTTCCTAGAGTTTATTGTGTATATGCACGCACATGTGTGTATAAAGAATACTTTAAATTCATCCTGAACATGAGAGAAACAGGGTTTTTCTTTCTGCCCCTAAACCGAACATCTCATAAGACTATTTCTTTGCTATCTATTGTGATTTAATTAACACTCTTTATGAGATAATATTGTAGTTTTTAAATGTATAATAGCTAGTATTGAAATTCATCTATTATCCTTTCAGGTTTTCCTCTCAGAACTTCTGATATTGTTTAGTTTATTCACACAGTTTATTATTCAGAGTAGTTTCATCCAATTTAAAGTAAAAATTCATTCAGATTTAGGTAAAATATATTAAGAAAGAAATTAACTTGGCATCTCTATAATATTTTATGTAGAGATGCTAGGTATAATCACTTATTCAAGTGTTCATTTACATATCTCAAAAAAGTTTTATTCTCATATATTCCACAAACACGTCACATTAAGAGTACCCTAACTAGGGACTTCCCTGGTGGTCCAGTGGTTAGGTTCCACCGCTTTCATTGCCATTGCCCTAGGTCCAATCCCTGGTCAGGAACTAAGATCCCACAAGCCACGTGCAGCAAAACAAACAAACAGGTATCCTATGTTTTTTAAATTGCTACAAAACACTTGATTTCTTTCGTTTCCTATTCATCATTATATTACCCTCAAATTATCACTGAGTTCCCTCTTCTGATAGTAATGTTTTATCCAAATCATTTAAAATTAGTGCTTAAGAAAAACATGGGCTACTAGATGAACAGAAACTCTATATTAAACTTTTAATACTTCAGTAGACTTTTATTAATAAAATTTCTTTTCTTTGTTATTGAGATAATCTAATACAATCTATGACTGTTCATCCTTTTACAATAGTGAGATAAAACATCCTTAGTCATGATGTATTGCTAAGATAATATGGAGCTGATTTGCTTCCCAGTTTGTTAGAGACCCTAAGCATGCACGACTTTGTTACAAAATAGAACTAAGATGGCTAGCAGTTTCTCTAGGATTTTGGGCTCTACTTGATACGTGAATTAGGCCTACATATTGTGTACATAACGTATCAACTTTCAATTATAATGGCTGAATTGGTTTTTACAGTTAACTGAGCAGCTTTCTGCTGCTCAGTTTTTGTTTTTTTTTTTTTAGTAGTACGCGGGCCTCTCACTGTTGTGGCCTCTCCCGTTGCGGAGCACAGGCTCCAGACGTGCAGGCTCAGCGGCCATGACTGATGGGCCCAGCCGCTCCCCAGCATGTGGGATCCTCCCGGACCGGGGCATGAACCCGTGTTCTCTGCATCGGCAGGTGGACTCGCAACCACTGCGCCACCAGGGAAGCCCTATCTTCTACTACTTTTGAGAGGATCTTTTTTAACCTAAGAATTGCTTATTCCTTAACGGTTCTCAAAAAAGTTGCTATCTTTAAAAAATTTAGTATCTTTTTTTTTTTTAATCAATTCATTTTTTGGCTGCATTGGGTCTTCACTGCAGTGTGCGGGCTTTCTCTAGTTGTGGTGGGAAGGGGCTATTCTTCGTTGCGGTGCATGGGCTTCTCACTGCAGTTGCTTCTCTTGCTGCGGAGCACAGGCTCTAGGGTGCACGGGCTTCAGTAGCTGTGGCACATGGGCTCTACAGAGCAGGCTCAGTAGTTGTGACACACGGGCTTAGCATCCACAGCATGTGGGATCTCCCCGGACCAGGGCTCGAACCTGTGTCCCCTGCACTGGCAGGCAGCTTCTTAACCACTGTGCCACCTAGGAAGTCCCCCAAAATGTAATATATTAATGCAATGAATGTTTCAAAACAAGAAAAGGAAAAAGAAATCTTAAAAATTCTTAGGTTATGATGATATATTAAACAACACATATCTAATTTTTATCCTCTGAAGCTGCAATAAAGTAAATTTTAAAAATTTTACAAACATTTGACAGGGAAAAAAAGAGAACAGATAATAGCAAACAAGTTTGCAAGCTGGAAATCAAATGCACTTACAGTAACCATCAAGACCTCAAAAAGATAAATCCTAAACCAGACACAAATTTATAATCCATAATCTTATACTGATTTGGCACAGGAACAAGATCAACACCTGACAAAGGAGAGAAAGAGAAGAGGGATCGAAGGGGTAGAAAGAGAAGGAAAAGAAAAAGAGAGAAGAGAAAAAGAAAAGGAATAAAGGAAAAGAACAGCACCTCAGTGATCTATGAGACACTAACAAACAGACTAAGATACATTTAATTAGAAGCCCAGACATTATGGCGAGGGGTAAGGAAAAAGAAAAAAATTTTTGAAAAAATATATAATTGCTGGGTTTCCCTGGTGGCGCAGTGGTTGAGAGTCTGCCTGCCGATGCAGGGGACACAGGTTCGTGCCCCGGTCCGGGAGGATCCCACATGCTGCAGAGCGGCTGGGCCTGTGAGCCATGGCCACTGAGCCTGCGCATCTGGAGCCGGTGCTCCGCAACGGGAGAGGCCACAACAGTGAGAGGCCTGCATACCGGAAAAAAAAAAAAAAAAAAAAAAAATATATATATATATATATATATATATATAATTGCTAACCTTTTTCGAATTTGATAAATGTTATAAATACACAACAGACCCAAGAAGCTGAACTAAACCCAAGCTGCATAATACAAAAACACAACAAGGCACATTAATAATCAAACTGCTGAAAATCAATGTTAAAGAAAAATCTTTAAAACGAAGCACAGTTAAAAAGACACACTGTATACAAAGGATGAAAGGTAAGAAAAACCACAGACTTTTGGTCAGAAACTCTGCAAGCCAAATGATAATGGGAAATTTTTTTATAAAGTCCTGAAAGAAAAAAAATTTCTTTACCTAGAATTCTATAAACAGTGAAAATTTCTTTCAAAATTGAAGGCAAAACAAACTTTTTATTCAAACAAAAAAAGCTTGAGAAAATTCATCACCAGATCTGCAATATAAACATTTTTAAGAGAAATTCATTAGAAAGAGGAAGAAAAAAGAAAGCAAATGGAAAATTTTCTACCTATACATAGGAATAAAGAATGCCAGAGTGGTAAATATAAGGTTAAAGAGGAGATGAGATTAACAGAAAATAATTAGGTAATCAGCTAAAGATTCTAATTGAAATGCGGGCACCATCAGTCTGGATTTTTAAAGATTCAACAATTAAAGAAAGAAAAAAACCCAATATTCTCAAAAAGATATTTCAACTAAGATAATAGGAATACTCTGAGGACACAAAACAGATGTCTGATATTAAAAGCATGACAGCAAAAATGAAAAACTCAAAAGAATTGTAAAATAAAGTTGAGAACATCTCTCAGGAAGTTAACACTCAAAGAAATGAACCATAGGAAAGAAAAGATAAGTAAATCAGGAATAGTCCAAGAGATGAAACATGTAGATAAAGAATTTAGAGATAAATGATAAAAAACACAGGAAGACTAATTCAAGAAAATTGCCCCAAACTTAAAGATATAACTTGCCAAACTAAAACAGACCTCTAAATATTAAAGTACCATTACAATTGTTGAAAACAGATCCATACTCAGGCCTAGTATTGTAAAATTTCAGAATATTAGGAACAAGAAGATTCATTAAGCTCTAGAAGAGGGAAAAAAATTGGATGTGTAAAAAAATATCAGAAATCTGAATGGCTTCATAATTCTAAACAGCAATAACAGAACCACAAAACACAATGCAGTAATATCTCTAAAATTCTGAAACAAAATTATTTCCAATCTAGAATTCTATACCCAGCCAAATCACCATTTAAAGTATGAGAAATGCATTTTTGATCATTCAAAGAATCACAAACTTTACCCCATATCAACATTCTCTCAAGAAGCTACTGGACAATTGCATTGTATTCCAGCCAAATAAAAAAGTGAACCAATAAAGAAGGTAGGGAATACTGGAAACAGAATAGTCAACATAGGAGAGAGACAAAAAGAATTATGAGGATGATAAAGGAGATCCAACTGCTGTGCATCAGATGTGAAGGATAGTCAATAGGATCAGTGTGACTAGAAAAATGTATTACTGAGGGCCACATGACCAAAATCTCTGCTGCCTTCGTAATACCTTCTCTATCTAAGGAAAGAATGGCAAGTGAACCTGGCCCAGATTCTTATCTGAACCCGGACTGTCTTTACCAGTCATGTTCACTACCAGAATATGACAGTGAAATTTCTACTCTCACCTTCACGTCCTACTGCTTAAATCAGAAGACGTTCATATTACCTCACAGAAGAAATTCTATTTTGATCTATTCCTGAGAGCTAAAAAGTAGGTCGTGAAGAGATTAGAAAAAGAAGAGACTCTGTGACTGTATTTCTGTTGGTATTTCAGCACCTTGTCAACATTACAGCACTAAAATATGTCTTCACTGTGCCAAGACCTAAACCTGAGAATTTTCTCACTGATAACCTCAGATGAGGCTTTACACAAATCTTTAGAGAGGGTGAAAGTACATCCTCTTTAGCTTGTGTTCTTCTGCGACCTAACAAGGCCATACTCTCTTTTCCTTAATCCATCAAGTTTGTGCATACTTATCTGTTTCACAGAACTAAATACATTGTTTAGGAATATATACACTGGAGGTAAAACTATAAAGAACACCAAAAAAAGAGTAACAAATCAAGATAATGTTAAGGGGAAGTGGAAAGGATGGTATCAGGGAGGGACACACAACTAGCTTCTAATAATGTTCTACTCCTTAATCTGGGAGGGAGGTACATTGGTGATTTTCATTTTATTATTACTCATTTCATATTCTCTTTATGTACAATATATTTCAATGTTAACAAAAACATACTTTTTGATCTCAAAATTCCATACGTAGGTATTTAGCCAACATGCATTAGATAATGTATGTATTAAGGATACTATCTATAATACTATAATATCAAAAGAAAGGAAACAAATGTCCATTAATAGAGAACAGGTAAAATAAATCATGGTACCCACCATATTACAGACAGTGCAGATCTTAAAAAGAATGTGGTAACTTTCTATATGTACTAATATGGAATGTTCTCTAAGATAATATTAAGCACAACAAACAAGGGGTCAAGAGTATAAATGGAATGCTACCATTTGTGTTTAAGTATATAGCTGACCCCTGAACAACAAAGGTCTGAACTGTGCAGACCCATTTATAAGCAGATTTTTTCAGTAGTAAATACTGCACTACTACATGATTCTCAGTTGGCTGAGTCTACAGATGCAGAACTATGGATATGGAAGAACTACAGGTATGAAGGGCCAACTACAAGTTATACACGAACTTCTGACTGTGTGGAGGGTTGGTGTCCCTAACCCCCACATTATTCAAGAGTCAACTGTATATATACAAATATTCTTACATTATAATCTTATTATCTCTTGAAAAATACCTAAGAACATTTGCCTCAGGAAAGGGAAATGGGAGATTCAGAGATAGGGATAGGAAGGAGACTTTTCAACCTCTATTCCTCTAACCAAGAATACTTATTAATTATTCAAAAACAAAATTTAAGATCTGATATACTGGGACTTCCCTGGTGGTGCCGTGGTTAAGAATCTGCCTGCCAATGCAGGGGACATGGGTTCAAGCCCTGGTCTGGGAAGATCCCACATGTCGTGCAGCAACTAAGCCTGTGCGCCACAACTACTGAGCCTGCGCTCTAGAGCCCGCGAGCCACAACTACTGAAGCCTGCACACCTAGAACCCGTGCTCTGCAACAAGAGAAGCCACTGCAATGAGAAGCCCACGCCCCACAATGAAGAGAAGCCCCTGCTTGCCGCAACTAGAGAAAAACGCGAGCACAGCAATGAAAACCCAACACAGCCAAAAATAAATAAATAAATTAATTAATTAATTTTAAAAAAGGATCTGATATACTTTAGAAGACACATACATATACTTTCATCTTAAGCACGGTGTAGCAATACTGTTGGCTCCTTACTAAAAGATGCCAAAGAATTATCACTCTGAACACAAGCAGGTTAAAAGTTCTAAAAAAGAAGCTTTTAAAACTTTAAGACTTTTTTCCCTAAATATATAGTTAGCCTGTTACAATGTCAGACATTTAAACTGTAACCAACAGCTTTCCTGGTTGTTCCTCTGTTTAGCTCCTATTTTATGTGCTATGGAAAGACACTAAAGATGCACCAGTGGTTTAACAGTAAGGGAAGAATCAAATATACCTATCAGGCCCACATGAAAAATTTCTTAATATGATACTTTTTTGGAAGTAAGGGGAGATGCACAGATGGAACTTAATGATGTATTGTTTTCATATGCTTCAAAACAACAACAAAATATATCAGAATAGAAAAAAAAAATTTATTGGGCAAAATTGGGTACTAGGTAGTGTATGGACACTTAAACTTATTAGTTCCCACACTGCTTATCAAATAACCTCCAAAAGTAGAATTTTTTTGAGAAAAATGAGGACAACTGTTTGCAAATAACATCTTAAAAAAAAATAAAGCTTAACTCCTAAGAATCAATGGCACCATACCAAGGGTAGGGGAGGGCATGGCAGGGGTGGGAGGAAGGGGTGCAGGGAGGGTCATGAACATGGTTGGTAGTCTTCAAAGAAGTAAAGGTGTGAAGTCGATATATAATAGAACCTAGAAGAAATGAAAATTTGAACTGATGGACTTACCAGGAAATTCTCCCTTTCGGCTGCTTTGACCAAACTCCTGAAGCTGAGCTTGTTGATTTATTTGTTCTTTCTGTAAATTTTCATACCAATGAGTTACTTCAGCCCTAAGATCTGCTACCTGGTCACTAGGATACATTTCAATAGTCATCTGAAATATGAGATGCAACCAATTTAAAAATACAAAAAGAACATATATTTGAACTGGGAAATGTTATCAATTTGGAAACTAAAACTATGTAACTACCTTGTCAGGGAGTCCAGCTGGCTGGCATACAACCCTTAGCGGCAGGGACTGTTTGTCACTCAGTGCTTTCAAATGACTACTAATACCCGTGCCTTCAATTTGCCACTGTCTGAGATGATATGCAAACCTAAAACACACAAAAACCACACATAGGAAGGATATCATTATAAACCATTTTAATGTTACAGAAGTTTTTATTATTTTACAAAATGAAAGCACCCACAAAAGGGTCCAGTACATTCCAATTTACTCTACAACATTAAGTTTAAGTTTGGATTCATCATATTGAATCAAACTTAAATGTGTAAATATAGCTAAGAGCTCCTTAAAAATTAGTTTCTAAGAAAAATTACTGAAAAAAAAAAAAAGACCCATTAGGAACAATTTTTTTTTTAAAGGGGGGTGGGACACAGGGGAGTGGCAGAGGCAGGAGGAATTTAAAGAAAACAAACTAATCCGGTAAGTAAATGGCAAGCTGTCATTCCTATTTTCAAAAGAGGAAAAAAGGTATTAGGAAATATTTTTCAAAGACAGAACTGTATTGTAGTAAATATATGTTAACCAGTCTAACAACTTGAGAGCCGATTCCATGACTGCTAAAATCATAAAATGAGTTATAAAGATTAATACTTCAAAGGAAACAGGCATCTAGCATGACACTCACTAAATATTAATTTTCTAACTTATTTTCAGTTGTTGAAGACAGGATCCAAGGTACCTGAATTTAGTTAAGAAAAAATTATCAATGTCTAAAACTAATCAGCAATTCTAAAATAGAAGGAGGGCAAGTAAGGGAATAAATGTACTTGATTTCCTAGAAGTGATCCAATGTCCAGCTTCTATGAGCAGAACAGTAATCTTTTTGGGCCTGATAATTTTTTGTTATTAGGGGTCTATCTGGTGCAATGCAGGATGTTTGGGAGTGTCCTCTACCTACTATATGCCAACAGCACCGCCTTCTCCCTTAAGCTGTGATAATCAAAAATGTCTTTAGGCATTATCTAATGTACCCTGGGAAACAAAATCGTTTCTGGTTGAGACGACTGTTTAAGACTATAACCTTAACTTTTTAAAAAGAATATCCCTTGGGCCTCCCTGGTGGCGCAGTGGTTGAGAGTTCGCCTGCCGATGCAGGGGATGCGGGTTCGTGCCCCGGTCTGGGAGGATCCCATATGCCGCGGAGCGGCTGGGCCCGTGAGCCATGGCCGCTGGGCCTGTGCGTCCGGAGCCTGTGCTCCGCAACGGGAGAGGCCACAACAGTGAGAGGCCCGCGTACAGCAAAAAAAAAAAAAAAAAAAAAAAAAAAAAGAATATCCCTTTTTTTTTCTTTTAAAGAATACCCTTTTAAAAAGGCATTTTTACTTACTCTTTTAATATAAGGAATACATAAATACAACAATTACTTTATATTTTCATTTTATAAATGTTAGGCAATTTTAAATTAGTTGTAGCAACGCTTTTAAAAAGACATTTTTTATCTACTTTTTAAATATAAGGAATACATAAACACAATAATTACTTTGTATTTTCATTTTATAAATGTTAAGGCAATTTTAAATTAGGAGTAGCATTAAGCACATTAAGCACCTGAAACTGTATAATGACACTACACAAGGATTTGCATGAAAATTCCTAATTTTTAAAACTAGCTCTTAGCTTTTGAATATTCATTTGTTTCCTAGTTTCTTTACTTGCCATCCACAAAATAGTATTTATATAAATTATTTAACACCAACATTAACTTTTAGAGTAAAACATAAACAAATACAAAGACTTCTATCAAGGATACTATAATCAATTTTTTTGAGTTAGAAAAAAGTTGGTACATGTGAGAAGGAATTTTTGAACTGAAATTCATTAAACTTATAAAACGTACCATTGAATCTTAGGAAACAATTTGTTTTTAAAGACCTTTAAAATAAGTGCTTATTTAAAAACCATTAGTAACACTGTATGAGGACTAGAGGCTTGAATCAAAAGGACCTTTTTGGTTTGTTTGTAGGCCCTGCAGCATAGAGAAAATTTTAGAATACCTATCGTATCATTAAGAGTAAATATCTCTGATAGGAAAAGATAGAGACTTTGATTTTCTTTAGTATTATCTTAGTGTAATATCTGAATTTTATGAGTATGTATGAATTTTTTATTAATTTGAATAAAACATATCACCATATTTGCTTTTTTATTTTTAGTTTTTAAAGTGGTCAAAATTATGAGTCAGGGCTTCCCTGGTGGCGCAGTGGTTGAGAGTCCGCCTGCCGATGCAGGGGACACGGGTTCATGCCCCAGTCCGGGAAGATCCCACATGCCGCGGAGTGGCTGGGCCCGTGAGCCATGGCCGCTGAGCCTGCGCGTCGGGAGCCTGTGCTCCACAATGGGAGGGGCCACAACAGTGAGAGGCCCGCATACCGCAAAAAAAAAAAAAAATTATGAGGCAGTGTGAAGTTTCTGTGCGAAAACCTCTAGCGTTCCCTTACACATTCTTTAAAAACACAAGGAATTAAGTAGAATTTCCACAAATAATAATCATAATCAAAATAAAGAATTTTGCAATGCCTAAATGTTTTAAAGCATGGAGCCATGTTATTTATAAGGAATGTGTAGAAAATCTTTATTCAGTATTCCCTGATATTTTAAACAAAAGGTCAATATATACAAATTGTATACGTTTTTCATTATCAAACTGAGCTCTGAAGTTGAAAGAAGTTATTAATTTTAACAATTTTTTTCAACAGTTCTTTGTACTTTTACATTTACTCATGATTTTTAACAAACAGAATTTCTTAATTAAAACTATCTACTCACCTTTCAATTCAGTCGATATATTCATAAATGTTAATTTGCTTTATTTCTGTATTACACAGGGTATGTCTAAATTAATTATACAGATATTCATTAACACAGAATTTTTTGATCATGTTTCCATGGTAAATGGAAATTCAAAATTAAAATACTGTCTCCTAGTCCAGGAAGAAAAAAAAACAGCAAATGAAACAAATGACTCAACTTGATTCAACTATGAGAGATTATTTGATGTTCTTGGTGAGGGTTTTAGTGAAACTTGTTTTGGTAGTGGTGTTCTGCCATTTCAATCATAGTAATACTTTCTCAGAGATGGAATTCTGTCTAGAGATTCTTATTCATGCATATCTTCTCAGTCTTATGATTTTTAAAGCTCTGCAGTATTTACCAGGAACCTATATTGCCTATTCCACAGCAAAAACATATCATGAATAAAAATTACTTCCATTACTAACCCTTCACTTTTGGTACGTTATGCTTTCTACCTGCCCCCAAGAAAACCTTTAGTTTAATTTTAAGAATATTTTGGACATATCAGCATTAAAAAAAAAGCCTAAAATTCATTCTAATAATGTGGTATTAAAAAATTACCTTCTCCTAAATGCTTCCAGATGTGTCTTCAGCATAAGGAGTCCTCTTTCTATAACAGTGAGACTTGAGTGTGATTCCTGTTCAAGACTGCTAGAAGCTATCATAAGACTCTCCATACACTTACTAATAAATTCTTGCTCCTTCTCCAAACCCGTTTTACCTGAAAATCAGATGTTTAGATATGTGTATCAATCCTGTATTCTTGTTTAGCTATATTAAAGAAAACAAATTATAGCTAAACAAAAAATACTTACATAAAAAATTACCTATTAGACAATATTTCAAATCACTCACCATTAATATAATAGGAGTTAATATACTGGATAGCGGCTCGACTGACGTCCCCAGACTGTGCTCTTAAAGCAATGCCCCAAAATTGGTCCATACCACAAAGCTAAGAAAGAAAAATATGACATCTATAAATGTTATTATTTGTCAAACAATGTAAATTATTAGAAGAGCAGTTACAAATTTAAAAGGCATTCAACATCAGAGAGTTTTAATATCCTATAAAATATTTAAAATATTTTAAAATAACTTAGTGTTATTAACTAATATTTAATAATAATAAGGATAAAAGCCTTGGAAATTTCTTCAGTCACTGAAACATACCTGTACTTGTAAAAATACTTAGTTATAAATCATCTAACTATGTATGTGTATAATGTTTAACTCAAAAGTTGTGACTACATAGTGGCAAAAACTCAAGTCCTCAAAACATGCTACAAAGTAATAACAACACATAATTATTAGCATAACATGTTAATGCTTTCATCCAACTTATTCTGAAAAAGTCATTGCTTTCAGGTATTCACAGAAAATTAAAAAGATTCGCTAACCGAAGTTGACATTTAAATTTATGACATTAACCATGAGATGAAAAGAAGTTTTCACTGAAAATTACAGAAAAAGTGGAGAGCGAAAGTTCTCAAAAGTTGAGCAGGGTGAAGAAAGATAACCTTCTGATAGGGGACAGAACACCTTTAGTGTTCATATCATCTACTTAAAAAGCAGTATTATCTCAAAATTAGAGTATGACTACTTAGGTAAATCAGATCTGTCTGGTTATCTGAAATAACGAAATTGAAACTTATCACAGTGCTATCAAAGTAAGAGTTAGGACCAAAAAATTAAAAACAAAAACAAACAAACAGAACAGAACACTATTCAAACCAGGAAAGAAGGTAGGAAGATACTATGAAAGCATTCTAAATACAATTAAAATTATTTTTTATCACATAGATTAACATCAGTTTTCTATTACAAACAACTCAACCTCTGAAGAAAATTAATGAAAAATGTTAGTGGATACTGCATAAATCAAAGCTATCATTAATAAACAAATGTCCAATCAGGAAGACTTTCAAATAACAATCTGTGTTAGGTGAGTTTAGGAATAATGCATTCAACAAAATCTTGCAGCCACCCAACTAGGCAAATGGAACTCAGAACCAGAGGTAAGACTAGCAATTTGTGACAGTCTTCAGTTAATGAATTGATCATCATGCCTCATGGTCAGAAATGATTTAGGTGGACTCCATTCCAGAAGAGAAGTTACCAATAGGAATTCTGGAGTTGCCCAAGAGCAATGAAAAGCTTGGCCACAACAAATGGCATGAAAAACAGATTTTAGACAAATCAACCTTTCTACTTAGCAAAATTCTTTACTAATCAAGGAAGTATAATAAGTCATGTTAATTGAGTTAGTTAACATACAATATTACATTAGTTTCAGGTGTACAGCATAGTGATTCAGTATTTTTATACATTATGAAATGATCACTGCAATAAGATCAATTACCATCCAGCACCATACAAAGCTGTTACAGTATTGATTATATTCCCTATGTGTACATTACATCTTTGTGACTTACTTATTTCATAGCTTGAAGTTTGTATCCCAAGTTTTCATTATGTACAACCAAGGTTATCTTTAGTAATGCAAAATTATCAACTTTGCTTTATAAAACTTTTTAAAACCAAAAGATAAAACTTTTTAAAACCTTAGAATAAAAATCTGCATAGTTAGTAAATTCAGTGCTTGGCAGACTATATAATTCAATAATCTAATTCGAGGAACAAAAAAAACAATTCTACAAGCCGACCTAATAAAATGACAAACCTAAATCCATACCTCAGAGTTTGAACCACCATCATAGGCACTGGTAGCCAATCGAGCCAAGTTACAGAGATGCTGAAACAGGTTTAAGCCAGTCATGCTAATCGTTTCAGGTTTTAGCTGGGGCATCTTAAAAAAAAAAAAAGTTTTTAAGGAAGTTTAGTATGATAATTAAGTTAGCAGATTTCATTTTACTGGATTTAACATAACAGATTTAAGTTAATAAACCTAGTTTTACTAAAAACATTGCAGCAAAAAACGTATCAACTGAGATTTTTAGTGATAATTTAGAAATAGATAATAATTTAATGAAAATTTTATTCATGACATAAGTGAAACCTGTCTGATACGTGTTTCAATTTTTGAGAGGTACACCGACCCGAACCAAAGGAAATTTTTTAATTTTATTATTTATTGTATACCTACACTACACACATTTATAAGATGTATAGCCACATGTACAGTTCGTATATAAGTTAGAGCTTGAAATTAAGATAACTGAAGGTCTATTTGTAGCTTTATCTTGGATCTATTAAGTGATTTAGTTTACATTACTAAAACTCATTCATATGTACTCAACTCTGTCACAGAGACTTCCCAGAGAGCCTTTATAATCTCAAATATTAGCATAGGAATAATAAAGTCTATTGCTTTATTATCATAAATGTTTTAAAATTCAAATGGAAAATTATCACCTGAACCAACTGTGGCACCTGATAAATAAAAACAAAAATTGGATAGATGAGTATCTTTAGTATCATGACAGCACTTCCTAAAGCGCCTTCCCAGAAATCTACAAATCTGAACATTGGCTTACATCTGTGGGAAGACTGGCTAAAACCATACCATTTAAGGAAAGACTTGCAGAATACGGCTCTCACACTAGTGGGGTGGGCACCACCCCTGAAAAATTGAACTACAATGTTACTCATGATTTTTTAAAATACACACCAAAAGCCCCCACATTTCTTCCTAGTGTTTACCAAGAGTTACTCTAATTACTGTCAGTTTAAGTACTTTAGCTAAGGAACATAACATTTTTGTAAATATAAACTAAGTATTCATTTAGATATACACACTGTAGAGGACAAAATTAAAGCAAAATCTAAGTGGCAAAAATTATATAAGGACTGCTGAAAAGCAGTATATTTGTCTAGCTTTTTTAAAAGTATATCGAAGAGGAAAAAATGAACATTACAGTTTACATTTCAAGAAAGAAAAAGGAAATATAGAAAAACAACAGAAACAAACTGTCAAGAAATAAAATTACCTTCTCCAGGAAAAGATGTTTGTAGGTTTCCATTCCCATAGCATGTTGATCTTTACTTCGAACTTGATTTAAAAACCAATGGAGTGCATCATCATAACACTCAGAATCTTCTACTAAACAATGCCATAAAATATCAACTTGCTCCAAACTTAACCCTAGATAAAAATTACAAATTTTAAATCCTGGTACGTACAACATTTTCATCCTAATTAAATATACTAGAAGCACCAATATATATAGAAATATAAAGGAGATATTTCATAGCATTCTATAAAATTTCATAAGAGATTTCATATAATTTAGGCTTTCAAATGTAGTTAAATATACTCCATATATAAATCATCTAAAAAAACATTACTTATGTAAGTACCCTAGAAGAGTCATTTGTTCTGGAAAATCATTTTCCCTAAAATATGAACATATCATTGTATTACAGCAAACATGATTAAAGGGAAGTAATTCCCAAAGTCCAGTTAGTTCTAAGGTTTAAGGGTTAAGAATAGAGCGGATAGATACCATGTCATGTTCAAAGCTCATTCTATGCACATAGGAGATAAAGAATAAATGCCAATAAGCATTATTTTTGAAAACTATGAAAAAAGGGATCCTTATGATTAATAAAACAAAAGGGAACTGAGTGCCTAAAACAGAACAGCAACACATCAGGGGATACAGTTAGCTGAGAAGCCAATGTAATGAGAGAAAATCTGTATACTACTTTGACCCAAGTATTAGATAATTCCAAAGTGTGGCAGAAGGAATCAGAAGAACTATTCAGAATCAAAGAGAAGGCATTAGGGCAATCACAAGTCTGAATATGGATAAGTGAGACAATCCAAAAGGGTAGAATAAAAGTGTAACAGGGGATTTCTAAAGTATATCATAAGGGATTCTAGAGCCTAGGCTTATTCCCCAGAATCAGAAGGCATGTGAAAAGATGATAGAATCGTAAGAACTGCCAGCCCCCCCAAAAAATAGGTGAGATTCAGAATATGAAAAGCACCTCAGAAAGTATTTCATAAGATGTTATGGAAAAACCTGAACAGAACTTTTGGGCCAACCCAATATTTACCTAGTAGCAATATCAGTCTAAAGAGTTTAATCAGAAAAATATATCCAATCAGTTTCTCACAAAAAGAGTTAATGTATGGACTACTTGTTCTAAGAAGAATTTGTACCCCTGGGAGCCAACATAAAAAAACTAGAAATAACCTTTAGTGTATATTATAACTTAAACACATTAAGTAATTAAGAAAAGAGTTAAATGAAGATAGGTAAAAATAGGTAAGAATCTTAAAAAAAAAGCATCCAGGTTAATTATAGTAAAAAAACCGAAGTGTATTCATAAATGGCTAAATCACCAATTCACATTCAATAGGCAATGTATAAGCTGCCGTTATTGTTTTAAGTTTTTAAAGGAATACAGTTATTGGTATATTAAAAACCTGTATTAACTTATCAAATATAACTTTGGAGTAACCATATTATACCTGAAAGGAACTGTGCCAGTTAGAGAAGTACAATTATGATGCAGGATAAGCGAAGTTTTCAGTATGATTCTATATGTACAGTAGCTATTGAAAGCCCATACATACTGTGTATGAATACATACTGTGTTCACTGGAATGGGAGCAGCAAAATAAATAACTCATTACTCAAATACTGAAAAGAGTGATTAACATTTTCCAATAAAAATCTATACTCAACAAACATGAAACTTAATGGTCATATGAAATTATTTATGCTGACAATATTTGTTTTGAATTGACTTCTCCATGTATAAGATTTTAAAAAATATTTTATATTATTTGTTTCTTGTATATTAGGAGTCATAATGGGTGTAATAAATGACCTAGTAATATGAAACAGAAGTTTCCTATCAAAAACAGGTGTCTTCATTTTGATATCTATTGGTATCACAATGTTAGTGACATTTATTACAAACAGCTTGACTTAAAGAAGAAATTATAGACTTAAACAGTAAAATAAATGCATGGCATATCTCAAGCATATATGGACTTAAGAGTCATGAATACATCTCTCAGGCTAGCAAAACGCTCACCAGTTTGATTATATTAACCACAGCTAAAGAAAGAATGCCCTTCTAACAAATGAGGTTTGTTGACAGGGACACACAGAAAAAGAAGTGTGTGGAGCGTGAAAGAAAACAGTCAGTCTAGCAAGAGGAAAGGAGCTCTGGCCAAAAGAAATCAAGCTTCCTCCTTTCTTGTGAGAATATCTAGCATGTGGATTTGGAAATGGTCCACACTCAGTATACCAGACCAATCTCTCTGTTTTTTTTTTTTTTAAAGATTAATTGTTAATGAAATTGAGTTTTGAGATTCATCTAAATAAAACTAGGGTCTCTAAGTCTCTATCACTTATGAAGCCAACCAATTTTGGATAAGATCAGCCCTGATAATAATATGCAGACAGTGGCTGTTTCCAACCGGAGTGAAAGGAATATTCTATAACCAAAGGTAATAAAAAATACAGTCACTCTAACATGATACGTTCTCCTATCCCAAATATTTTGTTCCTGAAATGAGTCATTCATTCATTAAGAAACCGGCACTTTCAGAGCCTGAAACAAGAATGTGTCAGTGGCGAGTTCCCATTGCCATACATACTGAGAGGACATTCAGTACTGAGAATAATTTGATCACCACAGAAGTCTAAAGGCATGAGTACATTTAACTGGACTATTTCAAGAGCCAAGGAAGATCTAAACACTGATTAAAATACTGATTTAAAAACTTACTGAAATGATCAGGTGATCCCAGAGTTGAAAACACGCAAGTTAAGAACTGAAGCCGCACCTGAACTTCGGCACTATGGCTGTACCTGTATTTAAAAAGTCATTAAAATAATTAACTGAGAGATCCTATTTCTCCATTATTTTTAAAGATTTAATGGTCCTAATCTTAAATTATATAAAATAAGCAAAATTCCATTTAATAACATTCATAATTATTAAATATTTAAATTATATCTTTGGTTATACACACAAAAAATGGCCACAAAGCCAAATGTTACATATGAGATTTATGTTATTTAATATTATAAAAATCTGCAAATTATTAGAACACATACTTTCAAATTAGATAAGTAGATAAGAACTCAACAGTGGAACAAAAGAAATGTCATTTTAAAATTATGCAGTATGTACATAAATTAGAATAGCTAATAAAAAACATTTGCATCTAGAAATTGCATGTTTCATTATCATTGTCCCTCCAGGGATAATACTATATTCCTTTACCAAGAAATGTTAATAAAATATCATTTCCATAAATCTAATTCATAAAGAAAACAGTGGATACAAAATGAGCATTTTTGAATGTTATTTCAAATCTAAGTAATTGTAATTCATGTGTACAAAATTCAATGGATAATTTAAGAGTTGCTTTGAAAGCCTGTTAAGTAGGTGATTTCACATGGTTCTCTGGGAATTCAGTTTGTAGGCATTTGCAAAGGTACAGCATTTTAAGAAGCAAGTGTTGGTCTGTGGTGGAAGAAGGGTAGGAGATGGGTCTAAAGAGGTAAGCAGGGGCCAAATCACGGCCAGCATGAATGTCAGAGGAGTTTGATACTGTTCTGGACACATAAGGAAGTCACTGAAGGGTGTTGGGGAAAGAAAGGTAGTAATGATCAGGTTTGCATTTTAGGATTCCTTTAGCAACTCCATGAACTGCGTACTGAACTGTGACTGTGGTATCACAATATTCTAGTTCCCACAAGCACCTGAGTACCCAATCAATGAGACTAAATCAATCATGAGTTCTTATCTCGATGTTACAAATCAAAAGGCTGGCTGTGGAGGAACTGCCCAAATTACCTTGCCAACAAAAGGCAGCAGCCAGTCTGGGCCATGATCTATATCTCAGTTTGCAGAGAGTCATAGAGCCTCTTAAATCAATTTCTTAACATCTTTAAGTAAGTGCAAAATTCTAAAAGTTTCCTAAAGTTAGCTGGTTTCAAAAATTACACTAGATTCGTCACTGAAGTTTCAAGTTAAGGTTTCCTAAAGGTTGAGTTTGCTGGATATATCTTTGCTTCTCTTTACTGTCTCATGTTAACGTTGGAAAAGAAAAGATGAACTTTTGCTTCGTCACTGTTGCAGTGCCCTTCATGAAGATGAAAGTACTTACGGCAAGGTGGCTGGGAACTGGGGGTGGGGGGTGGGGGTGGAACTCACAGACTAGAACACTATTCAGATAAAATTCAAGACCTGCTCTTAATAGTTTTCATCCTTTTACTAAAAGGACAGAGATTTTTGTAGCAGAGACCTTGGAGTACAGGTTCAAACATGAGATCTATCATACATCATATGCCCTAAGTATCGGGAACGTTCGTCACAGACATAAAAGGGGAATGATGTCTTCTTGTCCTTTACAAAGTGCCTTTATTTCCTGAATACTTCCTTCCCCTATACTTGCATCTCAGAGTAAGGGACCTATAACCCTAGAAGGCATAGATCCAGTCCCTTTGTCCTCCCTTCTTCGGCTTCCACAGTAGTGCCATTGGCTCCACACTTCAAAGGACTCTGCCTGCTCTGTCAGGATCCCATTGATTGCTGAAATCACCAACCAGGAAATTTCTTGGGATGCAAATCAACAAAAGTGTTATCAATACTGATAAACTCTCGTGGGCTTGTCCATGGCTCCTGACATTACAGAAAATATAGGACAAAACTAATCTCCCCACGGGCATGAAACTTTAGTGACAAGCTGACACCTTAAAAAAAAATCTTTCGGGCTTCCCTGGTGGCGCAGTGGTTGAGAGTCCGCCTGCCGATGTAGGGGACGCGGGTTCGTGCCCCGGTCCGGGAAGATCCCACATGCCGCAGAGCGGCTCGGCCCGTGAGCCATGGCCGCTGGGCCTGCGCGTCCGGAGCCTATGCTCTGCAACGGGAGAGGCCGCAGCGGTGAGAGGCCCGCGTACCGCAAAAAAAAAAAAAAAAAAAAAAATCTTTCACTTGACAGTCTCAATGTTAACACAGGATTTTCTCTAGCAGCAAGTGGATTCAAGAAATATGAAACTTGTCCATTTATGAAATTAAATGTTATCTTTAATGCCACAAGAATCTTTTTGTCCTACGTGAAAATCTTAGAACTTGCCTACTATAATCGCCACTGAACAAATGCAAAGTAATGTGCCACAAACTCATGAAATCAGTATGCTTTAACAAAGAGCAGCAAATGTACAACTCTGTTTTTAGCCTGAAGAATCAAGGAAATTTTAACAAAATAGTCTGGACAGCTCTCTGTTCTAAGGTTTTATTCTCCTAAAATGTCAGGAAACAAGGCAGACTGGAGGACTGGAAGGATACTCTGGTGTACCCTAGAAAAGTATAAAACTCATCTCCAAAGAGCACGACACTTTTTTCACCACAGAAACAATGCTTCTTTAAATTTAAAAAAAAAGAAGGAATGCTTCTGTGAAGCTCTGCCTCTCTGCCTCCACTAACAAAGTGAGCAACTTCCCTGCTGTCAATGCTGTCAACAACCAAGTCTCAGATCTGTGTACATTTTTTGACACTGAATGCTGGACTTTCTCTTTTTGAGCATGACTCATCTATGTCTTCCATGCTCCTCTCTTAAGTTCCCATCCCTGCTCTTCAAGACCACAGGCTGTGGCTCTTTTGGGAGCTTTTTTGCAACTTAAGTGTTTATTTCTCTGTTGACGTGTAATTTGAATTCTGCCTCCTAATAATGCTGGTCAGTGTGGTTTTATTCCTGTTCCCTGTTGATCTTAAGGCTTTTAGAGAGAATGTATGGAGATACAGAATCAGAAGACTTTAATCCTCCCCACTGCTTGAAGAAGAATAATTAAAGGAGAAGAGACTCTGAAGAACACTTAGAATTTTAAAAGGATTTAAAAAGAATGCATCTTGTATACAGGTAACTTTGTAAGCCAAGCTGTGGAACAGAGAAAATTTAAGGAAACATCTCAGAAATAATTTGACAGGCTTGAAGAACAGAACGTCTAAAAAAATCACTGAACAATAAAACAGGAAAGGTTAGTTGAGTTTAGATTTTTGAGAGCCCAGAATACTAGACTGAATAAAGTAGAATTTATTTTTTATGCAGTAGACAATCTAAATGGGGGTAGGAGGCAAGTTTCTTGTTTATTTTATACCATAGTTTGTTTTAGCCAAGTAACTACAATTTATACATAACCTACTATGTGCCAGATACAGCTTACTAAATTATTGCATTTAATTCTTAAAAAAAACTCATGAGTTCCCTGGTGGCTCAGTGGTTAAGAATCCGCCTGCCAATGAAGGGGACAGGGGTTCGAGCCCTGGTCTGGGAAGATCCCACATGCCCCGGAGCAACTAAGCCCGTGTGCAACAACTACTGAGCCTGCGCTCTGGAGCCCATGAGCCACAAGTACTGAGCCCATGTGCCAAAACTACTGAAGCCCATGCACCTAGAGCCCGTGCTCCGCAACAACAGAAGCCACCTCAGTGAGAAGCCTGCACACCACAAGGAAGAGTAGCCCCTGCTCACTGCAACTAGAGAAAGCCTGCGCACAACAACGAAGACCCAACACAGCCAAAAATAAATTAATTAAAAAAAATAAAAACAAACAGGAAAAAACTCATGAGGTAAATAATGGGGATTTATTACAGTGGTAAGTAACTGAAATAAGGTCAAAACAATAGATTCATAATCTAAACGCAGGTCTGTATGATTCTCAAGCCCATGTGCTTTCTACCAATATCATTAATGCCTTCCTCATTTAATAAGGATAAGGAATTAACAAGCATGGGGGAGGCTGAGGGAAGAAAACTGATCCAAATGTTGGTTAAAGAACTGGAACAGTGTTTGTGGAAATGTCAACTTGTGAAAAAAAAACATGGGATATATTTTAGCATTAAGATAACTAGAGATTAATGACAGTATAAATGTGGCACTCAAGAATATGAATTACAGAGAACAGACTGCTTGACTATTAATAAAATGTGTGTTTATAAAATGAATTATACAAATTCTAGCTCCACTACTTATAAAATCTATAAATTTATAAAAATTTGTAACTGTGACCTTGGGCAAATTATTTATCACCTCATAGCTTATACATTCTCATTTTTAAAATGAGAATTCCTACTTCAAATAAGTTGTGTATCTTGAACTTAATAATACTTAAAAGGTATCTGGCACATAATAAGCATCAACAATACTGGCTATTTTTATCACCACTAACATCATTATTCATGTTTGGAAATAAAAGTATACAAAAAGGGCCCCAAGTCTCCAAGTTTTAGGTGACTAGGAGGAGGGTGGTACATTGAAGGGTAGAGTAATCTGGAGAAAGAACTGATTTGTTGGGGAAAATGTGATTTCATTTTTGGAGGTGAATAAGTATGCTTTAAAGGCCTATGGCTTTTCTGAACACTTCTACAATCTGATCAATTTTGATCTACATGAAAGTTTTCTATGTGGATATTTTCTCAATAAATACTGTGCCTACTTCTCTTATTTACTGACATGCTGATACTGACACTTAGCTGGTTTCCTAGACTTGACCATCAGTTTCCACCAACTGACTTACAAACAAAAACTTTCTGAATTCTCCATGCTTCCTTCTAGGCAGGCATCTCCCTATAAGAAGTTTTAAACACAACTATACCACTAACACCCCAACTTCTACCAATTCTTATCCAAACTCACTTCAATATATCCAGATATTTTAATGATGAAATATTAACCAGTTATAACATCACAATTCTTAACGTTTTCACAAGTCCTAAACTTTCTAATACTAGTATTCAATTATAATAATAAAGGAAAATGTTTTAAATTAACTCTATGATAAATATACTTGTTCAGAAGTAAATATTTATAAGTTTTAGAATCAATGCCCTAATACATTAATACAAGGATACTGGTGATTTCTGAAAAAAATATTTACATTTGATTCCTGAAAACACTGACTTATGAACAGAACTCAATAGTGAAGATTAATCAACCCCCAAAGTTATATAAGCTACATTTTCCTAAGCTTAAGAATTATAAAAATAACCTTATATAATTCAACTTAAAAAAGAAACTTTCGGGCTTCCCTGGTGGCACAGTGGCTGAGAGTACGCCTGCCGATGCAGGGGACACGGGTTCTTGCCCCGGTCCGGGAAGGTCCCACATGCCACGGAGCGGCTAGGCCCGTGAGCCATGGCCGCTGAGCCTGCGCATTCGGAGCCTGTGCCCCGCCAACGGGAGAGGCCACAACAGTGAGAGGACCGTGTACCACAAAAAAAACCAAACAACAAAAAACAACTTTCTCTTAAAAATTTCATAACTAAAATTTTCATTACATTTATTTTTTTTTTCTTTCTTTTTTTTTTTTTTTGCGGTACGCGGGCCTCTCACTGTTGTGGCCTCTCCCACTGCAGAGCACAGGCTCCGGACGCGCAGGCTCAGCGGCCATGGCTCATGGGCCCAGCCGCTCCGCGGCATGTGGGATCGTCCCGGACCAGGGCACGAACCCGCGTCCCTTGCATCGGCAGGCAGACTCTCAACCACTGCGCCATCAGGGAGGCCCTTTTTTTTTCTTTTTTGTAGTATGCGGGCCTCTCACTGTTGTGGCCTCTCCTGTCGCGGAGCACAGGCTCTGGATGCGCAGGCTCAGTGGCCATGGCTCACGGGCCCAGCCGCTCCGCGGCATGTGGGATCTTCCCGGACCGGGGCACGAACCCATGTCCCCTGCATCGGCAGGCGGACTCTCAACCACTGCGCCACCAGGGAAGCCCCTACATTTATTTATTATACGAAAGAAAAGGAGTAGGAGTAGGAACACTGGAAAATTATCTTTCACAGGAAAGACAATCAACACTTACACATAACTTACGTAGTTAAGGTATACTTACAGTGCATGTTTTTGTCTTCCTTCTCTTACAGCTTGAATATAGTATACCAAATTATCAAAGAAAAGCTTCATCATGTTCAGTTCTTTTTCTGCCCACCTGGACCAAATAAAGAAGAAATAGTTTTAGAGGCACAGGGTAAGAGAATAAATCTATTCTAGAGCAGGAGAAAAAACTGTATGTAAAAAATTTTCAAAAGCAAAATCTATCAATTATCAAAAACTTACAAGTTCTGTTTATATTTGAATTGTGAAAAGATATAAAGCAGTGCACCTTAATTTATGAAGTGAAAGCACCACTGTGTTTTAATCTCAAAATACTCAACCTCTGTGAAGGGGATAAAATGTCTGGCAGAATGCTAATTATAAATGACTAATATGAGTTAATATTAAAAAACAGTACAGTACAGTCCATGTTAAGGATGGACTGTGTACCTTGGTCATTATTTAGCAGAGTGCCTGGCATACAGAACACATATAATATAAACTAAATGAATCAATCAGCTTGGTTTTTTTTACTGTCAATAACTGCTTATTTTTTAAAATAACTTATTTTAATCAAAGAAATATTCAGGTATTAAAATAAACTAGAAACAATAGAAGAAAAAAAGAAATAGTGATAAATACAATTAGAGATAGCAGGGTCCATAACTAACATAATCTATCTCACACAATATTTATTAGCATATATAACTACTATCATGTCGAAGTACTGAAATTCCAAAACTTCAACTATAATTTACATCATGTTTTTGCTATAGCCTTCTTTTCCAAATAAGTTACTCCTGCATTGCCAATCACTCACCAGTCTGTTTGCTGGTTACCTGAAGATTTACTAAGATACCAGAGATAATTTCCAATTTTAAAATATGGGCCGTAAGAGTTTAAGAGACAGTATGTACCAAATGCTGAGTGTTACTGCACATAATAGGTTCACACCAAGTGGAAGTTTTTGTTGTTATTGATGCCAACTACTCATAAGAGCTCAGTTCTTTTAAGTGATCCACTTGATAAGATTTAGGATACCAGTCTCATGTTGGAATTAACTGAGCTTATTTATATTTAACTTAAGGAACAAGCTAAAAGGGTTTCAACTCAATATACTTAAGTTCAGGTATACTAGATAAGTAACTGAATATTCGCAGCTTCACACTTCTGTAAGAATGTTATCTTTTGTTACTCCTTAATTCAAACCTCCTCACATGACTACAATACCAACTTGCCCAGTAAGCTACAAGTGAATCACTTTAATACTTTTTTTTTTTTTTTTTTTTGTGCAGTACGCAGGCTTCTCACTACTGTGGCCTCTCCCGTTGTGGAGCACAGGCTCCAGACGCGCAGGCTCAGCAGCCATGGCTCACGGGCCCAGCTGCTCCACGGCACGTGGGATCTTCCCGGACCGGGGCATGAACCCGTGTCCCCCACATCGGCAGGAGGACTCTCAACCACTGCGCCACCAGGAGAGGCCACAACAGTGAGAGGCCCGCATACCGCAAAAAAAAAAAAAAAAAATTAAAAAAACAGTAATAGAGCTTCAGGTTAAACAGATCCCCTATTAAAAGAAAAAAAAACAGCAAGGGCTATAACTCAGAAGAACTAACTTCATCTTATTTAGAACTATAGTACAGACTTCTAAGAATTTTTAAAATCATATTCATTTTGAAAGCAAGTATTCCTACTAACTAATCTTAGATTTGAGAAGGAATTAGATAAAACTCCATCCTACTTGACCTCACAAATAAATCCTTCAACAGGTCTAATTTTTCCTAAAATTTAAAATCTCTGAAATCTCTATAAAAAGTCTATTTTGAATAAAGCAAATAATACATTCTTAGAGGCTAATGAAGTGAGTGTGATAGCCAACTTTCTCTAGAATATTCTCAAACATTAGGTCAATATCACATCAAAGTACTATCCTTGAAAGAATTCTTTAACATTAATCATAAGTTCTCTATATATGTAAAGGAGTAATAGGGTGGTGTCAAAATTATCCCTAATGTGATGTAATGTCTAGAACCAACTCCTACTAATGGGAAACATTAAAGGCATCTTAGAGTGTTTAATGTGTGGATCTTCTTCAGGAGTCCTTTGCCATGGTCAGATACACTACAAATCTTTACCTTAAAATTAAAGCATTAATTGCTACAATATTTTTCTCAAACTACAATGAGTACAAAGGTCAGACTTCCTGGTGACAGGGATATACATAATCTCCATGGGACTAAGTGGCAGAGACAGCACTCAGAAATCTAAGCAAACATTTGAATTACACAAAATTCAAATTTTCCTGGTGCAGAATAAAAGCTAGTAAGTTACTCAAAACCTTGTTTGATAATTATGACTGGGAAAAAATCTTTAAAATGAAAACTTCTGTTTCTTTTATTTACTTACATTGTAATCCAATGTGTATCATAACTGCTCCCAAACTGCTGAAAAGTACCAAACAGTTTTGGAAGAAGACGAAGTGAAATTACTACTGATCTGAAACAGCAAAAACAGGTATTTATAGAATAAAATAATTTTAAATAGTATCAACAATTCTAGATCTTAACAGAAATTCAGCTATTTAAAATCTTAAATGCAAAAAGAGTTAAAGAACTTCACATACATTTCTATGCAAACACAAAATTTTTTCCTAAAGTATCAACTTATCATACACTGGGGCAAGAAATCCAAGTTTTAAAAACCCAATCCAACACTTTTAAAGTAAAATATGCTATATAAATATCTGAGTATAAAAGCAAGTGAAGAACATTTAAATATAAATTTTTTTAAATGAAAGTATTCTTTAACGAGTCATAGGTGCTTCTGAGGATTTAATCAAGGAAAACAGGAAGCAGCAGCTTGGGTAAATTATCTAGAGCAGGGCTTCTCAAAGTTTAGTGTGCACTTGATCCAGCTGGGGGGATTTTGTTAAAATGCAAATTCTGATTCAGTAGGGCTGGGGTAGGTTCAGGATTGCATTTCTAACAAGCTCACAAGTGATACTCAAACTGCTGGTTTGTGGACTACAAACAATAAATGTAGAGAACATTTTTCAAACTATATAAATTATCACTTTCTCCCTAATTCTCACTTAATATCATCTCCATCTAAATTGAGAATCACTGCATTATGAGCCATGCTAATAATAGAAGCACACCACATACCTCAAGTATAAAAGGGCCAAAAGGCAAAAGGAAATCATTCTAAAACCTCAAGAAGATCTGAGCATGTCTATCTTCTGGAAGAAAAGGGGGTACAGGGAACATAATGACATGCAAATCCCAGAAGTCCTAGTAGGCAAGAAGGTTGCCTGCATGAGCCTTGAAAGAAGCAGGACACACTCTAATAAAGTTACTGAATTTTTTTATTTTTAAGCTTAGGAGCCAATATTGCTTCATGAAAGAATTTTTAAAAAGAGAAAAAGTTGGCACCCTACCCACAAGTATGGAGTACAAATAAGTCCTCAAAAATGCCTCCTCTTTTTGAGAGTACCAGGGATATTCGAATACAGGGTTACACTTCTGAGTGGGAGGAAAACAGTGGCGAATGCTGAGTAGGAGAAACTACAAAACTTTATGTTTCTGAATAAAATCCAAAGTACTTAAATTTGACTACAAAGCCTTGTCTGATCTGTCCCCATTCCTTCTATCAGTCTAACCTATTCTCCTTCCCATCTTCCTTTTTGCTATTCCTTCAAAACACACGAGCACATTCCTGCCTCAGGGCCTTTGCTATTGCCTCTGCTTGGAATGCACTTTACCTAAATAGCTACCTGAAGGACTCCTTCCCTCACTTCATTAAGGTCTCCTCAACTGTCAACAGAAGGGATGACCCTGACAACTCTATATTAAATAACACCCTTCCATTGCTCCACGAACCTCTATTATTCTTGACTCCTTCCCAATTTTCCTTCATTCATCATCACCTAATGAATATTCCTTTATTTAATACGTCTACCACTAGAATGTGCTCAATGTGAGCAAAGACTGTCTTATTCATTAAAAATCCCTGCATATGGTGCACGCTAAGTATATATTTCCTTAAATAACAAGCCAGCAAAGAACTTAAAGGCAAGATTTTCAAGGAAGGAGGAAGACCAACAGTGTAAAATGCTATATTACAGTTATGAAGGAAAAGGATAGAAAAAATACTACTGAAGACAAAAGAAACAGCATGTTAGAAGAATGTCAGAGGATCAAAACAACATTAGTATAGATTAAAGAGTATATAGTGGACTTCCCCCATGGTCCAGTGGTTAACACTCCGTGCTTCCACTTCACAGGGCACGGGTTTGATCCTCGTGGGAGAAGTTCCACACGCTGCAGTGTGGCCAATGATAATAATAAGTATATAGTGAAGCATCGAAGACAGTAAATGCCTGATATCCAGTAACTGCAAAGTAAATATTCTTTAAATATTCAAAAACATTTAAATTTTTAGTATACTTTTAAATATTAAAATATTTAATATTTTTCAACAAGTCACACAGAAGTGGTGCTTGGGAAGATAGACCAAGATAGATCAGGGGAAATCAATTTCAATTTTAGATTATTTATCTAAAATCCTTTGTCAAAGTTTCAGAAACATTAGCAGAGTTTTTCCTAAAAATTAAGACATAAAAAACTGGAATGAATATATATATATATTAATTTGACTTTAAAAGCATAAAATCAATGAGATATCACAAAGAAAAAAGGACAGAAAAATTTCACCTAAAATCACAAAAGCAAATTCCAAAATTGTTTGCCTAGTGTAATTTCAACAATACTTTTAAAATACAAAGAAACAAAGACTAGAGATACCATATCTCACTAAAGCAAGTCTTATAGTGTGCAGCAGTTGTATATTTTCTGAAAATCTTATTATATTACCTCTTTTGCAGTCAATGGTGTTAAGAGTCTAGACTGTTTAAATTTACTTTCCAAATTTTATACAATAAACAGGTTTTCATTTTATAAAATGTAATGTAGTAGCAAGCACATGATGCTTGACATTAGAGAATAGGATGCCAGGCATTGAGCAGGTATTGGTTGAGTTGAGTGAATAATTATGTGGTTCATGTAAAAGAACCCAAAACAGGATTGTAGAAATGGGGCTCGTCTTACCTCTACTCCTACCTAAGGGGAATGCTTTTCTCCACAATTTATAATAAAAACACTGAATTATTAATAATTACATCTTACGTGACTACAACAGTTTTTACAAGTTTTTCCGAAGATTCAGAAAAACTCCAAATTTTTCTCCTCAAAAAAAGATTTCAAAGAACAGAGAAGAGACATATTTTAAGTGCCATAAACTGAAGAATATAAGAAATGACCAAATCCAGAATCAAAGTGATCCCGAAACTCTGGAACACTTTATTTAAACTGATACATTTGAAAGGAAAAATGATATAAAGTACTAATTATAGAATGAAAATTAGTAAAATATTTACAAACAGGGTAAGATCATGTATTTGTTTGTTGACAATAATAATTTATATTCCAATATTAAAGGAAGATCACATATACCAACTTATTCCAAGTAAAATTATATCATGCTGTACAGCAGAAACTAAGACAACACTGTAAATCAACTACACCCAATAAAAAATTTAATTTTTTTAAAATAAAAGAAATAAAATAATGTCATAGCACTTCTCCTGTAACAACTATGAGATATTACACCTTGACTTATCAACTTTTTTGCCCAAATAGTTTTGACTGCTGATATGCTTATGAAAAACATCAAAATTACTGTTATATTCAAACTTACATTCACAAATTCTTCCAAGAGTAAAAATTTCAAACACCAAACCACACAACCCTAGGCAACAATATGTTTAAGATGAAAAGGTTCAATGGTCTAGAGTAACAAGATACAGTCAGCCCACATGCAGGTTCCTCATCTGTGGATACAGAGCTAACTGTCCTACTCTATTTTATATAAAGGACTTGAGCACCTGAAGATTTTGGTATCTGCAGGGGGATCCTGGAACCAATCCCCCACAGATACAAAGGGATCACTACACTAATTTTAGACTCAAGAAAAATGCTATTACTACCTTAGGCTGCCCTGGTGCTTTGCTTGATACAAAGGTTTTGTTGCAACCTTTGCTGAAGCTTATTACTATACAATAGTGTGGTGTGACTCTAAGAATTACCAGTGTAACTTTATATTGCTTTAGTAGAATGAACACATTTGCTAGTAGTCTTCACAGTTAAAAGTTACATTTGAACGCTCTTTTCCTAATCTTAGACTCCATATTTGAAGAAGACTGGTGTGTTCTACAAAATGCTACTGTCTGTCTGTCTATTTATTTATTTATTTAAAAATATTTACTTATTTGGCTGCGTCGGGTTTTAGCTGTGGCACACAGGATCTTTGTTGCTGCATGTGGGATCTTTTTAGTTGCAGCATGCCAGATCTTTTAGCTGCGGCAGGCAAACTCTTAGTTGCGGCATGTGGGATCTAGTTCCCTGACCAGGGATCGAACCCAGGCCCCCTGCATTGGGAGCATGGAGTCTTAGCCACTGGACCAGCAGGGAAGTCCCTCAGTCATTTTAAACTATAGTATATACCAAGAGTTGACAAGAAATGCTGTATATAATATAGTCTTTACAGAGAGAAAACAAAAAAAAGTACATAGTACCATGCATTTCTTAATTATATGAACCTTTATTTATGTAAACAGAATCCCTGACACGTGAGCATTTTTACTTTTGTATTCAAAGGCAAAAAATTTCACACGTGGGTTAAACTACCTACTGCATAAAGAATGGCAAAAAAATAGCACACTGGATAGGTTCCCAGACAGAGTCTCAAATCAGTTCTCAAGAAGCCATAGAATTTCAGGAGGTACCTAGCCCAGGATGTGAATCTGCATGTGAACCTGCTTTCTAGTAAACATAAAACACCAAAGGGGCTGATTACAACCCAACTCCTCCTTCCACCCTACTCACTAGACAGCAGTCTTATCTCACTCACCCAAAGTAACAAATACCAAGCTGAAAAGTAATGGATTTTTCATTGTGGGAGCTACTGTCTACCTCATGCTCTCACTTTATGATAACATTCTGCAAACCAGTCTACTACGTGTTTCCGTGTGTAACTTTAAAGCTCCTGCACTGCTGAAATGTTATATGCCTTATAAAACAATCTGCCTAAGGCTAAATGTGCATAAGGTATGTGGCTGCATGTTTAAATTGTTTTAAAGTGTAAACACTTTAAAAACTTTATAAAGTGTTTTAGAATGTTAACAGTGGGTTCCGTATAAATGGCAGAATTATGGGTGATTTATGGGAGACTTTTCCTTTTTCAGATCTCTATGCTTCCCAAGAAGTAATGAGCCCATATTACTGTTCAAAAGAAAGCTAAGTTCATTTTGTGAAATAAGCTGTAATAAGACCATAGAACAGCAAAAACAAACAAAAATTGGTGACAGGTCTATAAACCATGGCAAGTGAGGAACCAGAAGAAAAATTAAAAAGTCAACATAGAGGGGGCTTCCCTGGTGGCGCAGTGGTTGAGAGTCCACCTGCCGATGCAGAGGACACAGGTGCGTGCCCTGGTCCTGGAGGATCCCACATGCCGCGGAGCGGCTGGGCCCGTGAGCCATGGCCGTTGAGCCTGCGCGTCCGGAGCCTGTGCTCCGCAGCGGGAGAGGCCGCAACAGTGAGAGGCCCGCGTACCACAAAAAAAAAGAAAAAAAAAAAAGTCAACATAGAGAAAATAAAAAGAAACATAAAACCTGTGTAAACTACATAAAAAATTGACATCATCAAGAAGCAGACATCTGTGGGGTTTTTTCGGTCAAATGTCAGGAAAATGGTAAATGAGTTAAGATTTCAGTGGCCCATTTATTTCAACATAAGGAAGAGCTTTCCTATTAATATTAACACCCTTGTGCAACATTCCTTTCCTACTGTGATGGCAAACTCAGGAGGAGAGGAATCCTTGGAGGTAGGATTCTTTTGTTCAGAATAGGATTTCTCAAACTCTGATATCAATACTGACATTTTCACACAATTCTGTTGTGAAAAGCTGTCCTCTGCACTGAGGGATGTTTAGTAGCGTCCCTAGCCCAAAGTAACATCTCCAGTTCCACTCATTAATGTGACAACCAAAAATATCTCCAGATACTGATACTACCTAGGGAGAAAAAAATCACCCCCATTAAAACCCACTGTAAATGTAAAATAGATAGCTAGTGGGAAGCAGCTGCATAGCACAGGGAGATCAGCTCGGTGCTTTGTGACCACCTAGAGGGGTGGGATAGGGAGAGTGAGAGGGAGACGCAAGAGGGAAGGGATATGGGGATAAAAGTATAAATATAGCTGATTCACTTTGTTATACAGCAGAAACTACCACAACATTGTAAAGCAATTATACTCTAATAATTAAAGATGTTAAAAAAAAACAAAACAAAACTAGTTTATCAGGACACTGGAACTAATAATGTTTAAAAAAATTAATTATTTTTCAGTTTGCATGATAACTTCAGTAAGTTCAGCTGGTATACACTGGATGTGTTACATATGTCACAGGCTAAAAAATGCCACTATGGCATATATGACCAATTAATAATAATAGGTCTAGCATAATACATCAACCGTCTGAGTAAACTGAGGCCAAAATTAACATCAACGTAATAGTTATGTTTACTATATATCAATAAACCATTAAGTAACTATGATTAGGTATAGGATTGCCTCCAACAAATGAAAAATGCTTCAACTTCAAGTGATTTGGGAGTGAACAAATTAAAGCTTAATAAAAATCCAAATAGACAAATTTCCATTTTATACACAGAATTTTCCTTTTGTCTCTTTTACTCTATTTTTTTTTTTTTTTGCAGTACACGGGCCTCTCACTGTTGTGGCCTCTCCCGTTGCAGAGCACAGGCTCCGGACGCACAGGCTCAGTGGCCATGGCTCACGGGCCTAGCCGCTCCGTGGCATGTGGGATCCTCCCATGCCGGGACCAGGGCACGAACCCGTGTCCCCTGCATCGGCAGGCGGACTCTCAACCACTGCGCCAGCAGGGAAGCCCCCTTTTGTCTCTTTTAAGCTACACTACTTAGAAAAATATATGCTCATTATGGAAAAATTAGAAAATCGAAAGCCATAAAGAAGAAAAAATTAACTGATTCCTCCCAGAAATAACCATTCTACAGTCTCACATATTGCTTGCAATCTTTTTAACAAATGGGCCCATATATATGGGTATATGCCCATATCATTATATAATCTTTGAAAACATTTGACTCTTAAAGGCTACATGATATTTCATCTTTCACATAGCTTTTTTCCTTTTCATTGAAGTAACATACATGAAAAAACATGTATAAACCTAAGTGACAGTTCAAAATATTAGGAGGTGAACATACCTGCGTAACATGCACCAACATCAAGAAAGAAATCATTACCAGCATCCCAGAAGCCTCGGGATATGCCCCCTCTCCAGTCACTAACAACCCAAGAGTAACCATTATCTTGACTATTAAATACAATAGTTTTCCTGATTTTCTTTTTTAATTTATTCATTTATGGCTGCATTGCATCTTCATTGCTGCGCGCAGGCTTTCTCTAGTTGCGGCGAGCAGGGGCTACTCTTTATTGCAGTGCATGGGCTTCTCACTGCAGTGGCTTCTCTTGTGGCGGAGCACTGGCTCTAGGCGTGCAGGCTTCAGTAGTTGTGGCACACGGGGTCAGTAGATGTAGCTCATGGGCTCTACAGCGCAGGCTCAGCAGTTGTGGCACACGGGCTTAGTTGCTCTGCAGCATGTGGGATCCTCCCGGACCAGGGCTTGAACCCGTGTCCCCTGCATTGGCAGGCGGATTCTTAACCAATGTGCCACCAGGGAAGTCCCAGTTTTCCTGTTTTTAAACTCTATATAAACAGAGTAATAGAAATATACTTCTTTACATCTGGCTTCTTTCACTCAACATTATGTCTGTGAGATTCAACCACACTATTCCATGCAGTTGTAGTTCTTTCATTGTTACTACTATATATATATACTATTTCATTCAACTAACAGTCCACAATTTAATTTTCCTTCCTATTCTTTTTTTGTCATTTGGATAGCAGTACAAAGAATAGTTATTTTGAATAATGCTTTTATGAACATTCTTGAATGTGTCTTTTGGTGACCTTCTGGATGTATTATTAAAAGGCACATACTTAGCAGTGGAATTGCTGGGCCACAGGATAGGCAGATGCACTTTTGGGGAATAAAAATTGATACAACTTAAAAAAGTGTTCATTAGCTTCACAAAGACCTTTAAAAGACAATTAACATTTTAGGGACTTCCCTGGTGGTCCAGTGGGTAAGACTCTGCATTCCCAATGTAGGGGGCCCAGGTTCAATCCCTGGTTGGGGAACTAGATCCTGCATGCATGTCTCAACTAAGTTCGCATGCCACAACTAAGAGTTTGCATGCCGCAACAAAGATCTCACGTGCTGTAATGAAGATCCCACACATAGCAACTAAGACCTGGAGTAGCCACAATAAATAAATAATAAATAAATATTTAAAAAAATATTTAAAAGACAAAACATTTTAAAACTAATTTCTATAATACCTATGTAAATGATGAAATATCATCCACCCATTAAAAGCATTCTTTTTAAAGAATATATGCCAAATGAGGCAACTGATCCACTAACAGGGGTCTATTAGTGGTTTCTTATACCTGCATGAATAAGCAATTTTTCTATTGTGATTGTTCCAATTGTAGCCCTTTAAAGATCAAAAGAAGAAAATTAAATACTGCACATACTTTTTCTAATTAAATTAGGTAAAAAAATTTTTGAAGCAGTTAAATATTCAATAAAATTAGACATTTATATTGAGCCTGGGCAGAGGTAAGCTGAAAATATTAATATAATATATTCAATTAGGGGCTTCCCTGATGGCACAGTGGTTAAGAATCCGCCTGCCTATGCAGGAGACACGGGCTGGAGCCCTGGTCCGGGAAGATCCCACATGCCGCGAAGCAACTAAGCCTATGCGCCACAACTACTGAGCCTTCGCTCTAGAGCTCACGAGCCACAACTACTGAGCCCACGCGCCACATCTACTGAAGCCACGCACTATAGAGCCCATGTTCTGCAACAAGAGAAGCCACCACAATGAGAAGCCCATGCACCGCAACAAAGAGTAGCCCCCACTCGCCGCAACTAGAGAAAGCCCACACGCAGCAACAGTCCCAACACAGCCAAAAATCATAAACAAAAAAATAAATTTAAAAATATATATATTCAATTAATAACTGAATTCACTACATCAGAGAATGGAACAATATTATCAGAGCAGTCTAAGGGAAACTGGAGACTGTATCAACAGAACAGAACTGAAAATCAAGAAACTTGTGGTAATTATTTGAGCCTCAATAAGAAGTATATAAATATATAGCAGAATTCAAACTAGGGAAAAAACACAACTAGTCTAATTCCTTGTGCACTACAGAAGTCAAAAGATCCACCCAGATGGAAGAACAATGCCATTATCAAAATGTTTATATTTCAGCTTAAGTTTAACTTCACTTATCATATTTAGCTACCTTTATATATAAGAGTTCAAGAACATTTAAACTGAAATCTGAAAATAGAGTAATCACCACCATGTTCCCAGAATCAAGAAGACAGTATTCCTTTGTCTGTGTTGGAGGTGATCTAATCAAGAGTGCCAAAAAGTGCTGAAAAAAGCAAGACTGTGTGATAACATATAAACCCTGTGGGGGAAAACAGTTTAGAACTAATATAAAAACTACAATTACTAAAAAAAAAATAGGTTGGTAACGGTACATTAAATGCTATGAACCCACCATATCTAGGTCAATAAGAATATTGATTATGAATATGATTATTGCATAAAAAATTTTAAATTCCTATTTACCTGTTGTTTCCTAAATTTTCAAGGCAACCTTCAATGAATCTCATTCGAATCTGTCTATCCGTAAACCAACATACTAAGGAACAGAGAAGTTTCTCTGCTTCATTTATTAATCCTTCAGAAAGATTAACCTACAAAAAATGTATATACATAAAGTTACTGTTTATACTGAATGCATTTTGCTGTAATTTTGTAGTCTTTTGGGTTTATTAAATAACTTACTGCATCATCATCTTGGACTATATCCCACAACAAAGTGTTTCCTTTCTTGCAAACGTTATCCAAATTAATGTCTGTTACAGCATTACTGCTGAATTGATGTTTATGAACTGTAGGTCCTGAAGGGGCAAAATATAACACACTATAGAGGAATGCACTTGACTGAAATTGTAAAGTGAACTACAGCATTAATAAAGTTAACAAATTCAAAGTGAAGTATAACAATAAATCTCTTCTTACATCACAAGATAAATACAAGATTAACACAGTTGCTTTATGAATGAGACAGAATAATACTGTTTAGAGTCTGATACTACTAAAGTAAAATAAGAAAAGTTTTCATAGCCTCTCCACTATTTCATAGCCTCCTCACTATTACTAATAAGTATGATTATTTAATGCTTTCCACATGTCAAGAGAACTGTATATAAATATTTGAAACCCAAATTAAACATTAAGAAGAAAATTTAACTGAATTAACTATATAGCCAAGGGACGTTCCTCTAAATGACCTTCTGTAAAGTGTCTTACACCTAAAGATTTTTTTAATTGAGATGATTTACTCAAAACATTCAATTAAATTCAAAGCATCTATTATAATAATTCACACTTTGAGTGCCAGACTATGAATTCTCCCTAGCTGTTATATTAAGCAAAAATGCTTCTTTGTCTTTAACAGCTTTACCATGAGATTTCCCTTTTAAACTGTACATATACATTGATTTCATTAAAATGAGAATTATGCAACCTTCACCATAATTCCGTTTTAGAACACTTTCACCACCCTAAAGCATTCCCTCATACCTAATTACATTTAATCCCTGATCCCATTCCCGAGCCCTAGTCTGTTCTTCCATCCCCATAAATTAGCCTTTTCTAGAAATTTCATATAAATGGAATCATATGTATATGTATGACTGATTCACTTTGTTATAAAGCAGAAACTAATATAAATAAATAAATAAATAAATAAATAAATGGAATCATACAATACACATATGCATAGTCTTATGTCTGACTTTGTTCACACTTAGCAAAATGTCTGAGGTTCATCCATGTTGAAGCACCTATCAGTAGTGTGTTCCTTTTAAATACAGAATAATATTCCATTACATGAAAATATTGTTTATATATCTACCAATTACTGAAAATTTGGATAGTTTCCAGTTTTTGTCTAATATGAATAATGCTGCCATAACACTGATGTAACCAGTCTTTGTACAGACATATGCTTTCTTTTCTTTAGGGTAAATACTTAGAAGTGGAATTGTTGGGTCATTAGGTAAACATGTATGTTTAAAATTTGAAGAAACTGCCAAACTGTTTTTCAACACATAGGTATGGTCGCTCTTTTTAATTTTAGCCATTCTAATAGATGTGCAGTGGAATCTCATTCTGGTCTTTAATTTTAATTTCCCTAATGACTAATGATGCTAAGCCTCTTTTCATGTGCTTATTAGCCATTTGTGTACCTTCTCTGGTGAAATAAATCAATTCCCAATTTTTAATTAAGTTGTCTTACTACTGAGTTGTAAAAGTTCTTATATGGTCTGGATACAAGCCCTTTATTACATATATGATTTGCAAATATTTCTCCCAGTTTGTAGCTTGACTTTTTAAGTTTGGGGTTTGTTTGGTTTATTTGTTTTGGTATTTACTTTTTAAAATTAATTTTATTAAAATACAATATAAATACATAATCAAGATCCAGAACATTTCTATCACCCCAAAAAGTTCTCATGTGTCCCTTTACAATCAATCCCCACCACCAATCACTGAGTAGATGTCAATCATTAGAAATTACTTTAGGAAATTTTAGAAGTGCATATAAATGATATACAGTATGTATTCTTCTGTCTAGCTTCATTTGCTTAGAATGTTTTTTGATATTCAGCCATGGTGTTGAATGTATCAGTAGCTCTCTCCTTTTTATTCCACTGTGAATATACAACAATTTGTTTATCTACCAGTTAATTCCAGCTGAGGTTCATAAATGAAGCAGTTATGAACATTCAGGTACAAATCTTTTTGTGGACGTATGTTTTCATTTCTCTTGGGTAAATACCTAGAATAGGAATTGCTGGGTCATATGGTAAGTACAAGTTTAACTTTAAAAGAAACTGCTAAAGCAGTACTCTAAACTGCCTGTACTATTTTAAGCTCCTTCACAGCAATGTATGAGAGTTGTAGTTGCTCTGCATCCTTAGCGTTATTTGATATCATTAAGTCCTTAATTTTTTACCCATCCCAAATGAGTAGAAATATCCAGTTGTAGTTTTAATTTGAATTTCCCAGATGACTGTAGATATTGAACATCTTTTCATGTATTTACTGACCATTTTTATATCTTCTTTTATGAAGTAACTAAATTTATTCATACCTGTTGTCCATTTTTAAATTGTATTGTTTGTCTTACTGTGTTGGAAGAGTTCTCTATAGTATTAAATACACAGTAATACAAGGTAGATTTGGAGAGCATTAATACGTCTAATATTTTGCTCAATTTCTAACTTCATATAGTAAAAAAATATGTACTGAATAAAAGGAAAATGGGTTAAGAATAGAAGAATGGTGAAAATTTAATAAATATGGTATAAAATTAAATTGACCTCAATCTTAACCCATTCATTTCTCAACAACCACAATAACAACAAAAATGTCAAAATAGGGAATTCCCTGGCAGTCCAGTGGTTAGGTCTCCGCGTTCTCACTGCTGAGGGCCCGGGTTCGGTGCCTGGTCGGGGAACTGAGATCCCGCGAGCCATGCAGCACGGCCAAAAAAAGGAAAAAAAAAAAAAAAAAGTCAAAATAACCTTATCTAGATTATATGCAAGTAACATCTGAAATCAGAAAGTTGTTGCCAAGATCCACAAATTGCATCTCCAAGTCTGATCGTGGCTTTAAAAGCATAAACCTAATCTATCTGGTTTACTTAGTTTATAATTTACTGGCATCCCAAAACCCATGTCCTAGGCTAGTAAGTGCTGATGGTATGTAACCAAGCAAGAGGTTGGATATGGACCTTTAAACTGCCAATTCTAAAACTGTTTTCCCTCTTAATTTTTCTCCCTTTCCTCCTTTATCTCCTACTATTCTTTAACCTCTTCTAACCTCTATTCTTTAGAGTTTGGTCATGTCTTATCATCTTTTTAAGACTGATTTAGAGTGATTAGAACCATCGTTTTTTGAACATTTTCATCACCCCAGATGAAAGAAACACCTCACCCTTTAGCAGTCACCCGTCCTCTTATTTCTCCCAATCCTCACTAGCCACAGGGAACCACTAATCTATACTTTCTATCTCTACAGATTTGCCTATCTTAGTCCTTTTATATAAATGGAATTATACAACATGTGATTCTGTGTAATCTCCTACTTTTAAGTTCTAAGATTTCTGAATATAAAATCTAATGCAGCCATATATTTTCTCAAATACAAAGCTATAATTTTTATACATATTATTTTTTATTTCTTTTCCCTGTTAAATATCTCTTGATGGAACTGCAGCCTTCATATTCATGATGGAGTATTCATAATAATTTCATTTCCTTGGGGAAAAACTATAGTATGAAAATTATTTGGCAAAAACATTGAAGTAACAAAACATTGACTGTTGATTCCTTTTAACAATGTGTTATATAAATTATCCCTATTTTAAATAAAGGAATATATTTTACTTACTACAGAACCTTACCTTGACTAAGATGTTCATGGTAAATAGATGCTAAATTGGGAAGATGTTGTTGGAGATGAGACGTTAGCTCTGCATGTGAATTAATCTGAACCAGCTCCTCTTCACACCCAGATTCTTCACCATCAAAATCAGCCATGTTTTTTTCTGATTTTGCACTGACCTGGGAGCTGCTGCAACTGACATCATCTGCACTTAGCATATCATCAACCATATGACTGTAACACAGAGAGGAGTACAAAGTTAGCAATTACAAATTTAAACACACATTGTGAATCACAAAAAATATCTCTCAAAACATTTGGCACAAGTTACAACCCACTCAAGAATAAAGCTACATTTGTTTGTTAACAATATGGAATATTGACAGCTTTACAAAAAATAAAAAGCCCACAAAGTCAGCACTATATATTAATTATACAATATATACCTACATATTATCTGGCCCATCAACACACTTCACTAAAACAACTTCAAAGAGAATAATTTTAGGAAAAAAAAATAGTAAACTTAACTGTTAGATAATTTTTTTATAAACTCAAATCTTAAAGTGAAACCTTAAAATTTATTTACATTTGCTCATCCAACTGCAGAATCAAGTCAGATAAGGAAAAAAATTTCAATTTACAGCTGCAATCTAGATGTGGTTAGTATTAATTGAGGGACTTTTAACTCAATAAACACCTATTAAGCCCTCCTTTCTAAAACATACCATATGGGGTGCTCTAAGAATGTAAAGACAAAATGATAAAAATAACACGAAGAAGAAAAGTTCAGGATTGATTTAGAGACTCACAAATGGTACCCACAGACAGAGAACATGGAAATGGCTAACATAAAAAAAAAAATCATTAGGTCTTTTCAGGTAGAGGGTTGGTGTGAACACTAAAAGAGATTTACAATGTACCAAACTGAACATATTACCCTCCTCAGTTTTATGAACTAATTGCTTTGTCTTCAGTATGTCCTGGGGAGAACTCTGAATGTGCATTTCGGTAATGTCAGACCATAAACCAGTGGTTCTCAAACAAAAGGCCAAGGGGACATCTGGCAATATCTAGAGACAATTTTTGGTTATCACAACTTGGGAGATTCCTCTAGTATGTAGGACTAGAGGCTAGGGATGCTGCTAAACATCCATCCTACAATGCAGAGGGCAGCATTCACATTGCTGTAAATCCAAAACACAGAATTACCTGGCCCAAAACATCAATACTGCCAAGACTAAGAAACATTACTGTAAACTCATATGGGTCAATGATAAGAAGAAAAAGGCAAAGGAAATAAAGTAGGAATATGTATGGATGTGTAGTTCTCCCAAACAACCATATTAAATTCTGAAAGGCCTGGCAAATAGTCAGGTTTAAGATAAATCCTGATAAACTGCATATCCCTATTTCATCATTAACTCAAATATTACTACTTGCAATGACAGTAATAATAAATAGCAGCTAATATTTATTAAGTTCTTATTATGTGCCAATCATATCAGCCCATGAAATGCTCACAATAAGCCCATGAGATAGGTACTATTGTCCCTATTTTATAGATGAGAAAATGATAGTAAGAACTACTGAGTACCTTGCCCAATACTGTAACACTAGTAAATGACAGAATCACTATTAAACACCATAGGTGTATTTCACAGATAATCAAAAAGCTTTATGCTGAGGCTTTATCCTTACTAACATCCTAAAATTAGAATGTGCATAAAATTTCCCTTTTCATAATCACACTTTAATGGAAGTTTCCACAAGCAATTTACTATCTACTATTAGGCAATTATTACAAGGAGCTGAAGATCTAGATCTATGTTGTCCAATACAACAGCCACTAGCCACCTGTGGCCACTGCACATGTAAAAAATGGCTGGTCTAAATGAAGATGTTAGGAGTAATAAATATACACAGATTGAAGATCTAGTACAAAAAAAATTTTTATTAAAAATTTTACACGGACTACATGTGGATATATGATATTTTGGATATTACTGCTTTAAATAAAATTTATAATTAAAATTAATCTTATCTGTTTCATCTTGCTTTTTAAAATGTGCCCATTAGAAAATTAAAAATTGGGACTTTCCTTGGCGATCCAGCGGTTAAGACTCCATGCCTCCACTGCAGTGGGGCATGGGTTCGATCCCAGGTCGGGGAACTATGATCCCACAAACTGCAGGGTGTGGCCAAAAATAAATTAATTAAAATTAAAAATTACATACTTATGGCATGCATTTGTAGCTTACATTAATGGCATGCATTTGTAGCTTACATTATATTCCTATTGGACAGCACTGATCTAGAATATATCGCAATTGAATAAATATAGGCTATAATTAACTCCCTAAAGGAAATGTAAGCTGTTTTATTTTTAGGTAGACTTACCCATCGTGGTGGTGATGATGGTGGTGGTGGTGGTGATGATGCTGTGGACCAATAAACTGCCGACAATTAAATAATTCATTCCCAATAGTCTCCCCAAGGAAGTCCCCAGTGCGTGTAATACAAGATTCCTGAGATGCTTGTGCTATATGAGCAGCATTCATTTCCCCTGAAATATCATGTTCTGGGTCTTCAGAGTGTGAACAGGCATCTAGCATTCGTATTCGATTATCTACTGATGGCACTGACTCAGTGTTAAAAACCAGGTCCTTTCCTGTTCCATTGCTTGTCCCGCTTCTTTCTGACGGACCTTGAGAATCCCCTAAGCAAATGCCTGCTTGACTTTCTAATTTCCTGTTCCGATGATCTGTACCACAACTGCTTTTAGGAGGATTATGACCATGATCATCATCTTCATCTTCTTCTTTAAGGGCTTCAATATCTGCAATGTCTTCTGACTGTACCTCACTGCCAGGGCTCCCTGCTGACTGGCTTGCATGGCTAGAATTCACCTCATTGCTAGATCCATCACTATGTCCACTACTGCTACCAGGACCACTGCTTCCATCTTCACCACTGTTGGCAGTTTCATCAGAACTTCCCTGCATGGATTCCTACATTTAGAAACAAAGAGATTTAAATAAATATTTAAACTAGTAAGAAAAAAGTAAATGACATTAACACACTGTACTTTTTTAAAAGGCTGCCACAGTCCTGACAAAATTCATTGAACAATACAAAATGGAATTAAAAACTCAAAGAAAAGAAAAGAACCTCAATGATACTTAAAAAGATAGGAAAGGCCTCAACTGGCATCATGTTTATATTCCCAGTTCAAAGGATAAACATGGCACAAACCCCAAAATCAAAAAATCTCTTTAAAGCAGGAGGAAAAAGTATTTTCATACCTCTGTATCTGAAAGTCGCTGCTGCACATGTTTGGTTCTATTAATAAGTTGCTCATCCATTTCAATGTCACTGCCTCCACTTTGATGGGTATCGCTGTTATCACTGCTTTGAGGACTGGCTGCAGGTGACCCTATATTAAAATGATGCGTTTTTTTTACTTCTAACTTGTATTAACATGTATCTATCAGAATGTTATCCTTTGATTCTTTGATATACCAAAGCTTCATGCTAAGTAGCCAAAAATATAATCTGGAAATATGTTAACATTTGCCAATTATTTCTAAAGAAGATATACATGATTTCAATTAAAAGTCAGGATACTAATGATTTCAGCAAAAAGGGTAAGTAAGATAGATAGGTAGTCAGGATTTACATCTCCTATGCAAAATGAACTTTATGACTGTGATACAAATATATTATATAAAATTAATTAACTCTAGATGATCATCAAAATAAAACTACAAGTCATCTTGCCATACATTTCTAAGACTCAACTTACAAGGTGATGGTGCAGCTCTTCTGAGCTCTTCGTCCTCTGAAGGAAAAGGAAAAAACAGGATGGAAATAATCTAAGTGACTGAATTTCTTTGGGGCACATATCAGTTGTTTTTATTACATAATCAACAAGATATAGGTAGGGAAACCTGCAATAATGTAAGTCCCCACCACGTGTCGTAGTACTTGTGCGTGCCTGCACAGGAATGCCTAAGAAAAGGGTAGTATATGATGTCAGGAAACAAAAAGAAGGGTAAAGCTGATAAAGTTTTAGGAAACCCTAGAAAGCTATACATGTAAAAGCACACATAAAATACCTGGAAAGACAGAAAACTTTGAAGTAGAAAACACAGAAAGAGAAATGTATCATCATGTCTTATTCTCAAAATTATTTCTAAAAGAAATCATGTTGACTGTTTTCTAACCAAAAGCTCTAAAGCTTTTATGACATAGTTTTCTTTTTTTCTTAAAAGAACACTAATGAAAGAAGATCCAGTTAACTATTGAAACGTTATTGTTGTTATTTGAACAGTAAACCAAAAACATGAGCTAACCCCAATTTATTAACGTTTTAAGAAAACCAACACCTCCCTTTCCAACTTATTTCAAAATTGAGATTAAACTGAAACTAATTTGCAGAAACTATTTCAAATTTGAGTTATAAGCTATGAACAACTTACTTCAAATTACATTATACTTTACTAACCTTTCTTATTTCCAATGGGAAGATTAGTGTTTAGTAAAGACGCAAAAGAACTCTGTTTAGATAGCTGGGCCTTAGCTGCTAGCGCATTATTCCACAATGCTTTAATTAACATCGATGCCAAGTACAGTGTCTTTAAAAAAAAAAAAAAAAAAGAGGAGAGGTTGAAATTAGAGGTTTTAGGAAATACTATAACAAATTTAATATCCTTTTGCCTAACTGAAATGCCAACAGTAATAAACTACAAGTTAAATCATCTGAATCACAAATACATTTTCACTTTACAAAAAAAAAAAACATTATGTTTTGAATGAATTACCTGTTCAGTATGAACACTTGGTTCAAGAGCTGAGACCAGATTAAGAAGATGTCTAAGTGGTACTGGATCCAAATTCTTGATGAGTGAAGGAAATAAGTCATGTATATACCGACTACAGTGTTTCAGCTAGAAAATAATAGTAGAGACAATAGTCAAAAGTAATCACACTACATAAATAAATAACCTGACACCAAAAAAGTTATATAAGTTTAAAAGTAAAGAAGCTGGCTAGTACACTGATATTTTTTAATATATTAGTAAAATGTTAATTACCAAATGTCATAAATCGCAGTACATAAAATTGTGAAAATAAAATTCCACTTAAGCAGAACTTCACTTTATCCAAGCAAACCACAAGCATAATTTATTAACCTCAAGAAGGAAGCCTGCAATAGTCTCTGGAATCCAAGTATAAAAAGGATTCCAGGGCTTCCCTGGTGGCGCAGTGGTTGAGAGTCCGCCTGCCGATGCAGGGGACACGGGTTCATGCCCCGGTCTGGGAAGATCCCACATGCCGGCGGAGCGGCTGGGCCCGTGAGCCATGGCCGCTGAGCCTCCGCGTCCGGAGCCTGTGCTCCGCAATGGGAGAGGCCACAACAGTGAGAGGCCCGCATACCGCAAAAAAAAAAAAAAAAAAAGGATTCCAATTAAATTTAGGAACATATCACTAATATAAAAACAAGTTAAATATTTAATTAAAATGTAGGCAATAAAAAATAAAATAAATTACAATTAGGAGAGAAAACCAAATAAATATTATTTTTTAAGTGTACAGTAGACCCTTGAACAACATAGGTTTGAATTGTGTGCATCCACCTATACAAGGTTTTTGGGGTTTTTTTCTACTAAATACATACTACAGTACTATATGATCCACAGATATGGAACTGTGGATACGGAAGGCTAACGGTAAAGTTACACATGGATTTTCGACTGTGGAGAGAGCTGGCGTCCCTAATCCCCATGTTGATCAAGGATTGACTGTATTATATTTCTCACATTAAGTGGTTATAAAGTATTTATATAACATGGTCATTAATTGAAATACAGTACAAAATAGAAACCCCTTTATAATCAAGGTCTACATAATATAAACTAGGAAAGTCTCCTTTGTTATACTAAACAGAATTATGTAAATATGAGGGAAAATATAATATTTACAAAGCTATGACTACTAAATATTACAATGTCATGTAAAATAAGCATCTTTTACAGCTACAAAGGTGCTAATTGATAAATCAAGATACAGCAACAAATCTGACTTGGTCAGAAATACCCAGTTTCAGGACTCCAAAGGTAAAATGTATCCTACTTATCTACAATACATAAAAAAAAATACATAAATGTATCCTACTTATCTCAAAAGGTAAAATGTATCCTACTTATCTACAATTCTTATCTATAAGAAAATGTAGATTTTTGTATTCTAAAACACTGACTTTTATATTTTTCAGGTGTAAATCATATAAACTCTCTTCTACTGCATCATCTTATCAGGGTAAATATATACAACCTAATTCTGAAACAGAAGGTAAAATAAAATAACACTGGAAGAATTCCTCTATGTTGAGGTAACTTCTAATAAACTACACTATTTATTTCAATGCTACTATTAAATTCAACAGTATTCTTTACACAACTGCAGTGCTTTAAGACCAAAAACATCATTTGATTTTGAGAAGTGAATCATCAATTATAAGTCTGCCGATTTTACAGATCTCACCTAAGAATATTTTATATAGTATTAATTAACATTATAATTGGACTGTACTAACAGTTTATACTTGCTTTTTGTCAAGAAGTAACTATCAGATTTACACTTTTCCTAATGCAAATGTGATTAAAACATACTGTGTGATAAATTCCTGATTTGTACCAGCGTAAATATCAATAAAATGGGATTTTCATAATAGATATAATTTTGGTTATTTTTAAGTAACAAGACCCATAAAAGATAATTACATAATCCTGTAACTGAGGCAAAAGACACATAAGGCTCTTTTCAAGATACACTTTATGAAGACACATCCAAAAGTCAGGAAAAAAATATTAAGATTGACGGCTTTAGTTCCTGGTAAAAATGGCAGTGTGGAGTTGGTTCACAGACTCTTCTTAACTAGTTATTGAAAAGAAAAGAGAAGAAAAGAATGTCAGGGAAGATGGCAGAGCAGGAAGTGCCAGGAATCCAGCTCTGTACATAGAAAGCAACTGTACTACTGGCAGAAACTGTCTGATGTAACTATTCTGAAACTCTGGAATAGCCAATTTGAACTCTTGTGCTCCCAAAGTAAAGCTTGGCTGGTTAACTGTTGTTAATGTTGGCCAATTTCAGCCTTCAGTGTGATAGCAGCTACCCATTTCCTACTCCTTGACCCTATGGCAGGCAGCTGTGGGGACAGCAATATATGACTCTGGTACAGTTTGTTAGAGCCATGGGTGGGCAATAATGATCTTGTCCAAATAATAATGTCCAAATAACAAACTTCTGTGTTCTGAATTCGGATTACTACATCTGATGGGTGAGGTGCAGGCACAGAGGTTAGCTGCCATTGTTTCAACCCAAATCAGCGAGAGTGACTACTGGGGGAATTAAAGGAGCCACACCAAGGTTTTCTTTAGACACTCAATAACAACCAAATATGTAGAACAACTTAGAAAGGTACTGCACATTCCCAGGGAAAGACAGAGCTCAGAAAAATACCTGAAAAGACCATGAGCTTTCACATTAGATCATTTTTAGGCTAGGGATCAATTAAAAAAGAACAAACTCTGAGAAAAGAAGAGAATCTCTTTTCCAAAGTTACCATATTATAAAATTCAATGTTTTCAACCAAAAAAAGAAGAAAACCAACACAAAGTATAAAAAGAAACAGGAAAATACGGCCCATCCAAATAAATAAAATAGATCAACACAAATGTACCCGTCATTTGTAGAATGCTCACCCATAGGAATTACTAGACAAAGACCTTAAAACACCTACCCTTAAAGATGTTAAAAGAGCTAAAAGAAAAGGATGAAGGCTGGAAAACAATGCATGAACAAAATGAGAATATCATTAAAAAGACAGAAATTATAAAAGGGAGCCAAAAAGAAATGCTGAAAAGTAAAATAACTAAAATAAAATATACACTAGAGAGGCTCAAAAGCAGATCTGAGCAAGCAAAAGAATAAGCAAACTTGAAAACAGGACAACTGAAGAAAATAGGACAACTGAAATTACTGAATCTAAGGAACAGAAAGAAAAAAGAATGAAGAAAAGTGAAGAGAGTCTAGAGTTGTAGAAATCCTAGAGGAAAAGAAAGGTACACAAAGTATATTTAAAGAAATAATGTCCAAAAGCTTCTCAACTTGAGGAAAGACGTAAGTCTACAAATCCAAAAAGTTCAACACACTCCCAGTAGGATAAACTCAGAGTTATACCAAGAGATATTATAATCGAACTGTTAAAAGCCAAAGACAATGAAATAATCGTGAAAGCAGGAAGAGATAAGCAATTCACATAAAACAGATACTCAATAAGACTATCAGCCAATTTCTAATTACAAACCTTGGAAGCCAGAGGAAGAATCAAAGGGTGAGAGAAAAAACTTTCAACTGAGAATTCTACAATTGGCAAAATCTGTCCTTAAATAATGAGAAATTAATACATTTCCAGATAAACAAAACTTGACCTACAACTAGACCTGCCCTGCAAGAACTGCAACAGGAAGTCCTTCAGAATAAAATGAAAGGAAGCTAGACAACAGTGAAGAAATAAATATCTGATAAAGGTAAATATATAGATAATTAAAAGCTAGCATTATTATAGTTTTCATTTCTAACTCCATTTTTTAATTCCTACATGATTTAAAGAAAACAAGAAAAATTATTATTCTATACAATTGGGCACAAATTATATAAAACTGCAATCTGTGATATTAATAACAAAATAAGGGGGATGGAGCTGTACAGAAAGTTTTCGTATGGTATTTAAGTTGGCATAAATTCAAATTAGATTGTAAGAACTTCAATATGTCAAATGTAATTACCACTTTATACACAAAATATCTATAAAATACACACAAAAGGAAATGAGAAGGTAATCAAAATATTTCACTACAAAAAAATCAACTAAAAAAAGAAGGCAGTAATGAAGGAAAATAATGGACAAAAATACTATAAAGACTTATAAAAAACAAACAGAAAAATGGCAGAATTAAATTCCTCTTTGAGTAATTACTTTAAATATAAATGGTTTGGGAAGAGAGATAAATTAGGAGTTTGGGGATTGAAATATACACAATACTATATATAAAATAAATAACTAAAAAGGACCTACTGTATCGCACAGGGAACTATACTCAATATCTTATAATAACCTATAATGGAAGAGAATTTTAAAATATATATATTTATATATATGTATAACTGAATCACTTTGCTGTACACTTTGCTGAAACTAACATAACACTAAATCAACTATATTTCAATAAAAATGTTTTAAAAATAAATAAATGGTTTAAACACTCCATTCAAAAGACAAAGAACAGCGGAATGGATTAAAAAACATGATACAAATATACAATGTCCTCAAGAGATTCATTTTACATCCAAAGACACAAACTGGAGAGGATGAAAAAAGATATTCCATGTAAATAATGAGCAAAAGAAAGCTGGGCTGACCATACTAAAATCAAGTAGTTTAAATTTTTTTAAAGTTACTAGAAAAAGAATTATCACGTACTCCAACAACCCCACTCCTGGGTATATATCCAAGAGAGTTAAAAGTGGGATTTCAAAGAGAGATTTGCACACCCATGTTCACTATAGCATTACTTACAGCAGCTAAGATGTGAAAGCAGCACAAATGCCCATCAACAAATGAATGTATAAATACAATGTGGCACATACATACAACAGAATATAATTCAGCCAAAAAGGGGAGGAAATCCTGTCACATGCCACAACATGGGTGAACATGGTGAACATGGGTGAACTTTGAGGACATTATGCTGAGTGAAATAAGCCAGTCACAAAAGGACAAATACTATAGGATTCCACTAATATGAAATATATAGACAGAATGATGGAAGCAGAGTCAAATGATGGATACCAGATGTGAGGAAAGAGAATTGGGGAGTTGTTGTTCAATGGATGCAGGCTTTCAGTTTTGGAAGATGAAAAAGTTCTAGAGATCTGTTACATAACAATATGAGTATAATTAACACCATTAGAATTTTTAAATGATTCAGAGGGTAAATTTCATGGGTTTTTTTTCCCTACCACAGTTAAAGATTTTTTTAAAAAACAGATTAACAGAGACAAAAGGCAACATCATTAATAAAAGGTTCAATATAGCAAGAATATATAATAAACACTGAAGCAAAAATTGGCAGAAATTAAGGGACAAATAGAAAGTTCTACAATAATAGTTGCAGATGTCAACAACCCACTTCAATAATGGATAAAACAACTAGACAGAAGAAAACCTCGTAGAGCACAATAAACCAATGAAACCTAACAGACATATAGAGAGAACACTCCACACAACAACAGCAGAAAACATTCTTTTCTAAAGGATGTATTCTTTTCTAAAATACAGTTTTCCAGGACAGACCATATGTTAGGCCACAAAACAAGTCTCAACAGATTTAAAAAGATAAAACAAGTCTCAACAGATTTAAAAAGATAGATATCATATAAAGTGTTTTCTCTGGCCACAGAAGGATGAAGTTAAGAAATCAATACTAGAAGGAAAACTAGAAATTTCACAAATACATGGAAATTAAATAATACATTCTTAAACAACCAATAGGTCAAAGAAAAAAATGACAAGGGAAATCAGAAAATATTTAGCAATAAATGACTTGAAAAAACAACAAAACAAAATACATGGGATGCAAAAAAGCACTGCACAGAAATTTATTAAATGTAAATGTAAATTTAAAAAGATCTAATTATCAACAACCTAATTTTATCATTTAAGGAACTAGAAAAATAATAAACTAAACCCAAAGCTAAAAGAAGGGAAATAATAAAGATGAGAACACAGATAAATGAAATACAGATTAGGAAAACAATTTTAAAAAATTAACAAAACCAGTAGTTGGTTCTTCTAAAAATTCAAACTAACAAACTTTTTGCTAGACTGACTAAAAAATATTTTTAGAAGAGGAGAGAGAAGATGTAAATAGCTAAAATCAGAAATGAAAGTGGAATATTACTACCAAACTTAGAGGTTAAAAAAAATTATAAGAAAATACCATGAACAACTGTATGCCAAAAAAAATTCCTTACAAATTACCTAAATTGACTCAAGAAGAAAAGGAAAATGTCAATAGAGCTTTAACAAGAGACTGAGTCAGTAATCAACGTCCCAACAAAGTACTAAAATACACGGTCTTAACTAGTGAACTCTACCAAACATTTATAGAAAAATTATCGCCAATCCTTCTCAAACCCTCCCCCCAAACTGAAGAGAATGAAATACTTCCTAACTCATTCTATGAGACTAGCACTGACCTGATACCAAAGCCTTCATAAGAATAGAAAATCACAGAGCAATATCTCTTTCAATGATACTAAAGTTCTCCACAAAATATTAGCAAATCAAATACAATTGCGTATTAGCAAATCAAATACAACTGCATACTAAAAGAATTTTCACTGTGACCAAGTGAGATTTACTCCAGGAATACAAGGGTAGTTCAATAAGAAAAACACTTACTGTAATACATCCTATTAATAGAAAGGAAAAAAGCTACATAATCTTCTCAACTGATGCAGAAAAGGCATCTGACAAAAATCCAACACCTTTTCATGATAAAAACTCTCAGAACTTTAAGAATAAAGAAAAATTCTACAGCTAACATCACACTCAGTACCCAATGACTGAAAAAATTTCCCCTAGGATCAGGAACAAGACAATGATGCTCGCATTCATCACTGCCATTCAACACTACATAGAAATTCTAGCCAGAGATATGAGACCACAAAAATAAATAAATAAATAGCAAATCAATTGGAAAGGAAGATGTAAAACTATTCATAAATGACATGATTTTATATATATAGAAAGCTAGTAGAGCTAATAAGCAAATTCACAAAGTTATACAGTACAAGCTCAACAAGCAAAATTCAGCTGTTTCTATACACCAGCAGTGAAATACCTGACAAGAAATTTAAGATAGCAATTCCACTTACAATAGCATACAAAGAATAAATACTTAGAAATGAAACAAAGTAGGTGAAAGACCTGTACAGTGAAAACTACAAAACACGCCTCAAAGAAATTAAAGATTTAAATAAACGGAAAGACATCCTATGTTCATGAATAGGAAGACTTAACATTGTTAATACTACCTAAAGCAATCTACAGATTCATCACAATTCCAAGAGCCTTTTGGCAGAAATGGAAAATCCAGTGCTCAAATTCATATGGAATTGGAAGGAGTTCTGAAAAGCCAAAAACAATCTTCAAAAAAAAGACTTTGAAACACAACAAAAATAGAGTAATTAAAACAGTGTGGCAATGGCATAAAGACAAACATATAGAACAATGGAGTAGAATAGAGAACCCAGAAATATAACCTCACATAAATGGTCAAATGATTTTTCAACAGTGCCAAGACCATTCAATGGAGAAAGGACAGGCTTTTCAAAACAAAAAACAAAAAAACAGTGCTCAGAAAACTGGATACTCACATGCAAAAGAGTTAAATATAGACCTTTACCTTATCCCACACACAAAAATTAACTCAAAATGGATCAAAAAGCTAAACTCAGGACATATATAAAACTCTTTTAAGAAAACACTGGATAAAATCTTCACATCACTCGATTTGACAATGGTTTCACTTGTATGACACCAAAAACACAGACAACAAAAGAAAAAATATATAATAAATCAGACTTCATAAAAATTAAGACTTTTTTTTTTGGCTGTGTCGGGTCGGGTCTTAGTTGCATCACATGGGATCTTCACTGAGGCATGCGGGATCTTTCGTTGCGGCACGAGGTTTCTTCGTTGCAGCACTCAGGCTTCTCTCTAGTTGTGGCATGCAGGTTTTTTTTCTCTCTAGTTATGATGTGCAGGCTCCAGGGCATGTGGGCTCTGCAGTTGTGGTGCATAGGCTCCAAAGTGCATGTGCTCTGTAGTTTGCGGCACTAAGGCTCTCTCATTGAGGCGTGCAAGCTCAATAGTTGTGGCGTGCAGACTTGGCTGTCCCGCAGCATGTGGGATCTTAGTTCCCTGACAAGGGATTGAACCCACGTCCCCTGCATTACAAGGCAGATTCTTTACCACTGAACCACTAGGCAAGTCCCCAAATTAAGACTTTTTTGTGCATCTAAGGATACTTTCAAGAAAGCAAAAGACAACTTACAGAGCTGGAGAAAATATTTGCAAATTACATATCTGATAAGAGATTAATATCCAGACTATATAAAGTACTCCTAAAACTTAACAAAAACTCTCAAACCACCCAATTCAAGAACAGGCAAAGGATAAACATTTCTGGGACTTCCCTGGGGGCGCAGTGGTTAAGAATCCACCTGCCAATGCAGGGGACATGGGTTCGAGCCCCGTGCTGGGAAGATCCCACATGTTGCTGAGCAACTAAGCCCGTATGCCATAACTACTGAGCCTGCGCTCTAGAGCCCACAAGCCACAACTACTGAGTCCACATGCCACAACTATTGAAGCCCGCGCGCCTAGAGCCTGTGTTCTGCAACAAGAGAAGCTACTGCAATGAGAAGCCCGCGCATGGCAAGGAAGAGTATCCCCTGCTCGCCACAACTAGAGAAAAGCCCGTGTGCAGTAACGAAGACCCAATGCAGCCAAAAATAAATAAATTTTTTTTAAAAAGAAGGATAACCATTTCTCCGAAGAAGATGGACAAATGGCCAATAAGCACATGAAAGGCTGCTCAACATCATTAGTCATTAAAATGCAAATAAATGCAAATTATAACCACAATTAGATACCACTTCATAGCTACTAGGATGGCTAAATTTTTTTTAAAAGACATAAAAAGTGTTGACAAGGATGTGAAGTAATTAGAACCTGCCTGTATTGCTGCTGCGATGTAAAATACTGCAGTTGTTACACAAGTTTAGTGGTTTCTAAAAAGGTTAAATCTAGATTTACCATATGACCCAAAAGTTCTACCCTGAGGTACATATACAGATGAACTGAAAGCAGAGATTCAAACATGTATTTGTACATCCACGTTCATAGAAGTAATTATCTACAATAAACATCCAAAAGGTGGAACTGACTCAAATGTCCAATGATGGATAAATGGATCTAAATGTGGTATATACATACAATAGAATATTATTTATCATAAAAAGAAATTTTATATACGCTATAACATGGATGAACCCTGAAAAAACTGTGTTTAGTAAAATAAGCCAGACACAAATATTGTATGATTCCATCAAATGAGGTACCTAGAATAGGCAAGTTCATACAGACACAATGTAGAATGGAGGAAACCAGAAGCTCCCTGGGAAGGAGGAATGGAGAGTTATTGTTCAACAGGTACAGAGTTTTTACTGAGGATGATGTCAAAGTTTTGGATACAGACAAATGATGGTTAAAAAAACACTGTGAATGTATTTAATGCCACTGAACTGTACACTTACGAATGGTTAAAATGCTGAATTACTGGTTAATTATGTTGTATATATTTGTACCACAATAAAAAATTTTTAAATAAAGGAAAAAATATATGTTAAAGGCCATCAACCAAAAATTCAAAACAAGTTAAAAAGAAAACCCTCATGGGATTAATGAACACCTGAACATGAGAGAAATACTCTACCAACAAAAAATGATAGGATATTATCTTTGTAAAATATTAAAAATAAAAGTTGTTTTTTCAGAAAACAACTACTCTTCACGTATACTACACAGTTCTGATGGAAAACAAGAGTGGTTCTAGTAATATGACATTCAATCAAACTCTTCAAGTACAAAGAAATCAGACATCTCAAGTGTGTAGAAACCCAGAACAAAATATCCATAAATTTCTCTTCAGAGACCGGGGGTGTAGATAATCGAGAGGACAGGACTGCCAGTTGACCTTTGAACTGAAACTGGGGAAGCAGCGGCCCCTCACTACCCTCCGCCATTGAAATATACGTTCGGCCTGCCTGCCATTCCCAAAGTGGAAGCTACTCCAAGGACATAACCTTGAGAGAGAGTAAGGTGTTGAGACCATCTGGATAGTATTTATGCCTAAACCCAATTAAGGCCTCTCTTATAAACTTGTAAGATTTGACACTTGAGTGCAGAGATCTACTCATCTTGCAGCCACTGAAGATAAGCCTCATATGTTAAGTTCCCTTGCTTATTAAACCTGCCACCTACCAATCTGGAGTGATCTCTGCCTCTTTCTTCAGTTTCTCCCTGACCTCTGTGTACAGGGCCAGTTTACAAACCAACAAGGGAAAACAAAAGTCTACTCTGTGAATTCTACGAGAATAAACACAAATTAACCCTGGAATAAGGAAAAAGGAATGAGAAAAAGAGGAATGAAGTTAAAGAATGTGGTACATCATATACCTAAATACAAAATTAATATTAAACAACTGTGGAAATTATGGTTTATAGTATAGAACTTAAAAGTTACATAACTTGATAAATAAAAATAACATAATAAAAACTGCAAGTGGAGGGCTTCCCTGGTGGCTCAGTGGTTGAGAGTCCGCCTGCCAATGCAGGGGACACGGGCTCGTGCCCCGGTCCAGGAGGATCCCACGTGCCGCGAAGCAGCTGGGCCTGTGAGCCATGGCTGCTGAGCTTGCGCGTCCGGAGCCTGTGCTCCACAACTGGGGGGTGGGGGGCGACGGGACGACAGTGAGAGGCCCGCACACCACAAAAAAAAACACAAAAAAAGAAAACTGCAAGTGGAAAATGAGAAGAGAAAAATGATGAGAATTTCCTCATCTTCCACAGAGGAAAATCAATCGTTACTGTATTTTAGAATGAAAAGAAACAAACCCACAAAGAAAATGAGCATCAATAATAGGTATGAGGGACTTCCCTGGGGGTATAATGGTTAAGACTCCATGTTCCCAATGCAGGGGGCACAGGTTCGATCCCTGGTCAAGGAACTAAGATCCGTATGCCACAGAGTGCAGCCCCCCCCACAAAAAATTACTATTAATAATAATAGATATGAGATTTCAACAAATTTCTGAATGACTGAAATGAATGGGAATACATTTTTAAATGTACAGGTAGAGAAAGCTGTAGCTCAGAATAATTTGTGAGTCAGCTGAAGAGGAGATAGGTTTATCTTCCCACTGTAACTGGGAAAATTTCTGAACTCATCTGAGTACCAGATCTGATGGACAGCAGGAGTGAGATATGAACATGAAATCCTCTGTTTTCTCATTCCTTCCTCTGTTTCCCATTCCCAGGAGTCCATCTGAGAGCTGTAATGGAAAAATATTTCACAACACCCAAGAACATCTAGGCAACTTACCAGTCGTCTTCCTTAAGTATGGATAGCAAAGGCATATGGAAAGACCCAACAATGTAAAAGAAAGAATACAGTACAGACAAGAGGTTTGAATATGTAATACAAGGAGGAATCATCATTCATATTAACAGCTCCTAAAAAAGCAGGAATGAATAGAATTCAAATCATAAGATGTAACATAGAGGCAGATACTGCAGCGGCCAGATTACAATTCAAGTACAATCATAACTTCACATGCTAACAGTATGCAATGTCTCATAAAACAGTAATCTAAATGTGTGTACAAATATACATGCAGAAGCTAATAATCGAGTGTATATCAGCATTTCTAAAATTAGTCATCACATAAACCCTTTGAGAATCTGATGAAAATTATGAACTATTTCCCCTCAAAATATACATAATGCACATTTGAATCAGATGATATTTAAGTTCCTTCTAAATCCTAGGGAATTTTACTTCTGTCATTGAAACATGAAAATCTATTCCCAAAAAGCTATTAGCTGCATTTTAAGATAAGATTATTATCTCAGGAAGTTACATAAATTTATGTATAAGTTCTTCAAATATGGAAATCATTTAACAATAAATTCCAATACAGTGGAAAGATTCTGAAGTTTATTTTTTTGATGTCCTATGACTAAAAGATTTTATGGTGAAAGGGTATGAAGAGGGAGATGTAGAGAAGTAACTCAGTCAAATCAGAATAATAAGTAACTTTAAATGGCAGAGAAAGTCATTTAAATGTCTAAATGTTTACTGTAACTTTCTATACTAGTTTTTATATGTACTGAAAAATTAATAAACACATGTAAAATTTTCACAGCCTACATAAACGTAGACAATAAAAGTCTCCCACCTATCTCAGGTCACTTCCCCAAAAGCAAACCTGTGAAATTTTCTTGTCTGTTTTTCCAAAATACTTCCAGACACTCGCAAGTACAAAGAGTACATATACGTGTATGTACACCCCCTTTTTATAACTGTTTTAATATGCAGTGAAAGAATACACTGTGTACTTGCTGTTTTCTCTTAATAAAATAACTATTTTAGATAAAATAACAGATATTTAATAAATAGTGTTTAATAAAAATATTTCTTGGAGGTTGTTCCACATGAGCATAATACAGCAACTTCAGTCTTTCTCATGGCCACAGAACATTCTATTAAACAGATTTCCCAAAACTTATTTAACTAGCCCTACAGTGACAGACATTTGTGATCTGCTAGTGTAGTTAATGTTGTATCAAACATCTTCATGTACATGTATCTAGAGGATACATTACCAGAAAGAGAACTGCTATATTGTTCTCCTAAAGCTATACCACACTCTGGTCAATACAGTGTATTGTTAAACATAATGACAATTACCCAATACATGAAAATGCTATTATGTTAGCTGAACTTACGTTTAATTATAATCAAAGATAAGCATTTTTCAAATATTTATAAACCACTTTTTTTTTCCCAATCAATTTCCCATTTATCACCTTTGTCTTTTTTCTCCTTGGATTCCAATATAAGAGTTGTGATACAAACAATGAAAAAACCAGCAGCCAATCCAATTATTACTGGGTGAAGTGTGTATCAAGTGAGCAAAGTGACCTCAAAAACTTACTCCAGAGGGAAGGAAAAAAAAACTCAGGCAAGACTCTGTACGAAACCAAACAACCCTGGACACTTGGAAGCCAGTTACAGTTGGTGCTCAAATAAAAAGAACTCAAAATGTAAAAATTCCTGATAATTCTAAATCTGTGGTATATTCAAAAGTAAAGCAGTAACAAAACACAGAAACACCAAAATAAAATAACCTTTAAAATATACTTATTTAATCTTGTTAAACTAACTTTTATAGATATTTTAAGTTGTTTCAGACTGTATCACAGATTATGCAAGAATTTTTAAATCATTTCCTTATTAGGTTACCTGAAACGCTTGCTAGGGTAAAACACTAAAAGTTTTAATACACCATATTATTAATTATAAATTTGATGAATTTCAGCTTCAATAAACAGTGCTTCACTATTCTTAGTTATTTACTCTATATTACTTACCATAACACTGTTCTCATATTTTGCTTGCCTTGCTATGAACAAAATAAAATTTAAAAATCTACTAAAAAGAACATTTTCTGAAAGTTATGAAAGAGGATTTCCTAAGTATTTTAGGATTACTCTGAAATATGAACTGCTTAATTAATGTGTTAAAATGATAATGATGGATAAATAGACAATATTAAATATGAGAAGTTAAACTATATTAAAAAATTACCACAACCAATATAAGGTCTCAAGGCACACAATTATTAAAAATCAAAAATTTGAAAATGCTTAAGTATATAAAAAGTATATATGCAGTGATCATTAAGTATATGGAAGAAATAAAGTATAATGGACGAAAGCAAGTAATATAAAGGGAGAAATGGCTATTTTAATAAAATTAAAATCCTTAAGAATAAGCTTAACATGAAATAAAGTCTATACACAAATAACTCTGAAATGCTGAATGAAACAAAATAAAACAAATGGCATATCGTGTTTTGGATAGGAAGACAACTTCAATTCTCAAAATAATCATTATAACAGTAAAAACAACAATATTTTTAAAGAATAATCAATGCTAAATTCACATGGAAAAATAAGAGACATAAAGATTCTTTTTAAAAAAATAAGGAGAGGGGCTCCCCTGGTGGCGCAGTGGTTGAGAGTCCGCCTGCCGATGCAGGGGACGCGGGTTCGTGCCCCTGTCCGGGAGGATCCCACGTGCCGCGGAGCGGCTGGGCCCGTGAGCCGTGGCCGCTGGGCCTGCGCGTCCGGAGCCTGTGCTCCGCAACGGGAGAGGCCACAACAGTGAGAGGCCCGCATAATGCAAAAAAAAAAAAAAAAAAAAAAAAAATAAGGAGAAACAATCAGCCTTGCCAGATAATAAGAAATATTACATAGACACAAGGGGGAAAAAGAAAATACATTAGTATAAAACCAAGGACTAGCAAATGTCTTCTTGATGGGCCAGACAATAAATATTTTAAGATTACAGGTGATATGGTCTCTGTTACAAATACTGTACTCTGCCACTGCAGTGTGGAAGCAGCCACAGAGAAAAATATGAAAAAGAATAGGCAAGGCTAAGTTGCAAAAAAACCATTTACAAAATCAAGTGGCCAGCCCACAGGTCATAAGTTTACCAATCTCTGATATACAGATCATGACTAGATATACCAATAGGTCAGTCTACAAAGTCCAGAAATTGACCCAGTCAAGATAAAACTGGTGTCTCAAATCAGTGAGAAGAATTACTGAACAAATGGAATGGGGACAACTATATAACCAAAAAATGAGGGGAAAATGTTGGATATGTACGTGACCCTTTGAACCATGATAAATTCCTATTGGATCAAAGATTAAAATATAAAATTGAAACAAAATGTACAGAAAAGAACTAAAGGGGAATTTTCTTGTAATCTTGAAATGCATTTCAAACCATAACACAAAAGCCGCAGGCCATGAAAAATTCAACCACAAGTGTGAAACCACAAACTTGAAACTCAACTGCAAAAACCACCTTAACTAAAACAGCAAGAAGACATCAAAGCAGAATGTAGGCATAACTCATAACACAAACAAAAGTCTGATTTCACTGATATATAAAGATCTCCTACAAAAAAGAAAATAAGTAAAGCAACTGATAAATGGCAAAGAATATAAACATCACCAGAAAAGGAAACAAAAAGGGTTGTTAAGCACAAGACTTTCACCCTGATTCATACAAAAGAAATCCAAATTTAAAACATCAATGAAAACACTTTTCACCCATCAGTTTAGCAAATAAAAAGAAGTTTAAGAACATGATTTTAAAAAAAAAAAGAAAAAAAAAAGATCTAGCAGCCTATTCACTTCTCTGCAGGACTCTCCTCTCCAGCTGGCTCTGGTCTCCTTCCACAAGCTGTGTGGTTGACAGGGTCTTGGTGCGCCAGCCTGATGTCAGGCCTGAGCCTCGGAGGTGGGAGAGACAAGTTCAGGACACTGGACCACCAGAGACCCCCAGTCCTACATATATCAATCGGCGAGAGCTCTCCCAGAGATCTCCATCTCAACGCTAAAACCCAGCTCCACCCAATGGCCAGCAAGCTCCAGTGCTTGATGCCCCATGCCAAACAACTAGCAAGACAGGAACACAAGCCCACCCATTAGCAGAGAGGCTGCCTAAAATCATACTAAGTTCACAGACACTCCAAATCACACCAATGGATGCGGCCCTGCCCACCAGAAAGACAAGATCCAGCCCCACCCACCAGAACACAGGCACCAGTCCCCTCCACCAGGAATCCTACACAAGCCACTGAACCAACCTCACCCACTGGGGGCAGACACCAAAAACAACAGTAACTATGAACCTGCAGCCTGTTAAAAGGAGACCCCAAGCACAGTAAGTTAAGCAAAATGAGAAGACAGAGAAATATGCAGCACATGAAGGAGCAAGGTAAAAACCCACCAAAACAAACAAATGAAGAGGAAATAGGCAGTCAACCTGAAAAAGGATTCAGAGTAATGACAGTAAAGATGTTCCAAAATCTCAGAAATACAATGGAGAAAATACAAGAAACGTTTAACAAGGACCCAGAAGAACTAAAGAGCAAACAAACAATGATGAACAACACAGTAAATTAAATTAAAAATTCTCTAGAAGGAATCAACAGCAGAATAACTGAGGCAGAAGAATGGATAAGTGACCTGGAAGATAAAATAGTGGAAATAACTACTGCAGAGCAGAATAAAAAAGAATGAAAAGAATTGAGGACAGTCTCAGAGACCTTTAGTACAACATTAAACGCACCAACATTCAAATTATAGGGGTGCCAGAAAAAGAAGAGGAAAAGAAAGGGTCTGAGAAAATATTTGAAGAGATTTTAGTTGAAAACTTCCCTAACATAGGAAAAGAAATAGTCAATCAAGTCCAGGAAGCAGAGTCCCATACAGGATAAATCCAAGGAGAAACACGCCAAGACATATATTAATCAAACTACCAAAAATTAAATACAAAGAAAAAATATTAAAAGCAGCGAGGGAAAAGCAAAAAATAACATACAAGGGAATCCCCATAAGGCTAACAGCTGATCTATCAGCAGAAACTCTGCAAGCTAGAAGGGAGTGGCAGGACATATTTAAAGTGATGAAAGGGAAAAACCTACAACCAAGATTACTCTACCCAGCAAGGATCTCATTCAGATTTGGTGGAGAAATTAAAACCTTTACAGACAAGTGAAAGTTAAGAGAACTCAGCACCACCAAACCAGCTTTACAAAAGATGCTAAAGGAACTTCTCTAGGCAGGAAACACAAGAGAAGGAAAAGACCTACAATAACGAACCCAAAACAATTAAGAAAATGGTAATAGGAACATACATATTGATAACCACCTTAAATGTAAATAGATTAAATGCTTCAACCAAGACACAGACTGGCTGAACGGATACAAAAACAAGACCCGTATATATGCTGTCCACAAGAGACCCACTTCAGACCTAGGGACACATACAGACTGAAAATGAGGGGATGGAAAAAGATATTCCATGCAAATGGAAATCAAAAGAAAGTTGGAGCAGCAATTCTCATATCAGACAAAATTGACTTTAAAATAAAGATTATTACAAGAGACAAAGAAGGACACTACATAGTGATCAAGGGACCAATCCAAGAAGATATAACAATTGTAAATACAAAGCGAAAGAGAGGCATGGACATATATACAGTACCAAACGTAAGGTAGATAGATAGTAGGAAGCAGCCGCGTAGCACAGGGAGATCAGCTCGGTGCTTTGTGACCGCCTGGAGGGGTGGGATAGGGAGGGTGGGAGGGAGGGAGACGCAAGAGGGAAGGGATGTGGGAACTGATGTATATGTATGACTGATTCACTTTGTTATAAAGCAGACACTAATAAAAAAATAAATAAATAAATAAATAAAAATAAAGATTATTACAAGAGACAAAGAAGGACACTACATAGTGATCAAGGGACCAATCCAAGAAGATATAACAATTGTAAATATTTATGCACCCAACAGAGGAGCACTTCAATACATAAGGCAAATGCTAACAGCCATAAAAGGGGAAATCGACAGTAACACACTCATAGTAGGGGACTTTAACACCCCACTTTCACCAATGGACAGATCATCCAAAGTGAAAATAAATAAGGAAACACAAGCTTTAAATGACACATTAAATGAGATGGACTTAATTGATATTAACAGGACATTCCATCCAAAAACAACAGAATGTACTTTCTTCTCAAGTGCTCATGGAACATTCTCCAGGATAGATCATATCTCTCCGGTCACAAATCAAGCCTTGGTAAATTTAAGAAAACTGAAATCATATCAAGTATCTTTTCCAACCACAAAGCTATGAGACTAGATATCAATTACTGGAAAAAACTATGAAAAATACAAACACATGGAGGCTAAACAATACACTACTAAATAACCAACAGATCACTGAAGAAATCTAAGAAGAAACCAAAAAATACCTAGAAACAAATGACAATGAAAACGAGATGACCCAAAACCTATGGGATGCAGCAAAAGCAGTTCTAAGAGGGAAGTTTATAGCAATACAATCCTACCTCAAGAAACAAGAAACATCTCAAACAATCTAACTTTACACCTAATGCAATTAGAGGAAGAAGAACAAAAAAACCCCAAAGTTAGCAGAAGGAAAGAAATCATAAAGATCAGATCAGAAATAAATGAAAAAGAAATGAAGGAAACGATAACAAAGATCAATAAAACCAAAAGTTGGTTCTTTGAGAAGATAAACAAAATTGGTAAACCATTAGCCAGAATCATCAAGAAAAAAAGGGAGAAGATTCAAATCAACAGAATTAGAAATGAAAAAGAAGTAACAACTGACACTGAAGAAATATAAAGGATGATGAGAGATTTCTACAAGCAACTATATGCCAAAAAAATGGACAACCTGGAAGAAATGGACAAATTCTTAGAAAAGGACAACCTTCCAAGACTGAACCAGGAAGAAATCGAAAATATAAACAGATCAATCACAAGCACTGAAATGGAAACTGTGAATAAAAATCTTCCAATAAACAAAAGGCCCTGGACAGATGGCTTCACAGGTGAATTCTATCAAACGTTAAGAGAAGAGCTAACACCCTGATACCAAAACCAGACAAAGATGTCACAAAAAAAGAAAACTACAGGCCACTATCACTGATGAACATAGATGCAAAAATCCTCAACAAACTACTAGCAAACAGAATCCAACAGCACATTAAAAGGATCATACACCATGATCAAATGGTATTTATCCCAGGAATTCAAGGACTCTTCAAAATACGCAAATCAGTCAATGTGATACACCATATTAACAAACTGAAGGACAAAAACCATACGATAATCTCAATAGATGCAGAAAAAGCTTTCAACAAAATTCACTCATTTATGATAAAAACTCTCCAGAGAGCAGGCATAGAGGGAACCTACCTCAACATAATAAAGGCCATTTATTCCAAACCCACAGCCAACATCATTCTCAATGGTGAAAAACTGAAACCATTTCCTCTAAGGTCAGGAACAAGACAAAGTTGCCCACTCTCACCACTATTATTCAACATAGTTTTGGAAGTTTTAGCCACAGCAATCAGAGAATAAAAGGAATCCAAATCGGAAAAGAAGAAGTAAAACTGTCACTGTTTGCAGATGACATGATACTATACATAGAGAGTCCTAAAGATGCTACCAGAAAACTACTAGAGCTAAGCAATGAATTTGGTAAAGTAGCAGAATACAGAATTAATGCGCAGCAATCTCTTGCATTCCTATACGCTAATGATGAAATATCTGAAAGAGAAATTAAGGAAACACTCCCATTTACCACTGCAACAAAAAGAATAAAATACCTTGGAATAAACCTACCTAAGGAGACAAAAGACCTGTATGCAGAAAAGTATAAGACACTGATGAAAGAAATTAAAGATGATACAAACAGATGGAGAGATATACCATGTTCTTGGATTGGAAGAATCAACACTGTGAAAATGACTATACTACCCAAAGCAATCTACAGATTCATTGCAATCCCTATCATACTACCAATGGCATCTTTCACAGAACTAGAACAAAAAATTTCGCAATCTGTATGGAAACACAAAAGACCCCCAACAGCCAAAGCAATCTTAAGAAAAACAGAGCTAGAGGAATCATGCCCCCTGACTTCAGACTTAAGACTTTGTAGCTATACTACAAAGCTACAGTAATCAAGACAGTATGGTACTGGCACAAAAAGAGAAATAAAGATCAATGGAACAGGATAGAAAGCCCAGAGATAAACCCATGTACATATGATAACATATGTGCATGTTATGTGCATGTTATGATAATCTCTCAAAGATAACCTTATCTTTGTTAAAGGAGGCAAGAATATACAATGGAGAAAAGACAGCCTCTTCAGTAAGTGGTGGTGGGAAAACTGGGCAGCTACATGTAAAAGAATGAAATTAGAACACTCCCTAACACCTATACAAAATAAAACTCAAAATGGATTAAAGACCTTAATGTAACGCCAGACACTATAAAACTCCTAGAGGAAAACGTAGGCAGAAGACTCTATGACATAAATCACAGCAAGATCCTTTTTGACCCACCTCCTAGAGAAAGGGAAATAAAAAGAAAAATAAACAAATGGGACCTAATGAAACTTCAAAGCTTTTGCACAGCAAAGGAAAACATAAACAAGACAAAAAGACAACCCTCAGAATGGGAGAAAATATTTGCAAACGAAGAAACTGACCAAGGAATAATCTCCAAAATATATAAACAGTTCATGCAGCTTAATATCAAAAAAACAAACAACCCAATCCAAAAATGGGCAGAAGACCTAAACAGACATTTCTCCAAAGAAGATATACAGATTGCCAACAAACACATGAAAGGATGCTCAACATCACTAATCATCAGAGAAATGCAAATCAAAACTACAATGAGGTTATCACCTCACACCGGTCAGAATGGCCACCATCAAAAAATATACAGACAATAAATGCTGGAGAGGGTGTGGAGAAAAGGGAACCCTCTTGCACTGTTGGTGGGAATGTAACTTGATAAGCCACTATGGAGAACAGTATAGCCACTATGGAGAACAGTATGGAGGTTCCTTAAAAAATTAAAAATAGAACTACCACATGACCCAGAAATCCCACTACTGGGCATATACCCTGAGAAAACCATAATTCAAAAAGAGTCATGTACCGCAATGCTCACTGCAGCTCTATTTACAACAGCCAGGACATGGAAGCAACCTAAGTGTCCATCGACAGATGAATGGATAAAGATGTGGCACATATATACAATGGAATATTACACTCAGCCTTAAAAAGAAACAAAATTGAGTTATTTGTAGAGAGATGGATGGACCTGGAGTGTGTCATACAGAGTGAAGTTAAGTCAGAACGAGAAAAACAAGTACCATATACTAACACATATATATGGAATCTATTAAAAAAAAATGTTTCTCACGAACCTAGGGACAGGACAGGAATAAAGACGCAGACGTAGAGAATGGACTTGAGGACACAGGGAGGGGGTAAGGGTAAGCTGGGACGAAGTTAGACAGCACTGACATATATACACTACCAAATATAAAATAGATAGCTAGTGGGAAGCAGCTGCATTGTACAGGGAGATCAGCTCGGTGCTTTGTGACCACCTAGAGGGATGGGATAGGGAGGGTGGGAGAGAGACACAAGAGGAAGGGGATACGGGGATATATATATATACATATAGCTGATTCACTTTGTTATTCAGCATAAACTAACACAACGTTGTAAAGCAATTATACTCCAATAAAGATGTTAAGAAAAATTTTATTGAGGAGAATAAGGTGAAAGTGGCACTATCTCGCCATTAGCTACCACAAGTAAACCACACATAAGCTTTAACCTGACAATACTACTTATAAGTAGGAATGTATCCTACATAATAGTTTTGCATGTGGATTAGCTGACTATTGTAAGTTACTTATTGTAGCATTGTTTATAATAAAAAGGATTGGAAAAAATAGTGCCTATGAACAGGAACTGGTTAAATAAATTATGGTTCATGCATATAATGAAACACTATGCAGTCCTAAAAAAGAAAAAATTGTGTTTTATATATTGATATGGAATAATAATCTCCAGGATAAACTGTTAGTGAAAAAAAGCCAAATCCGTTTAGTATGATACATCTGTGGAAAAGAGGACAGGGAAAGAGAAATGTTAACAATTGGCAATTTATATAGAAAATCTGATGCACCTGAGAGGTTTGGAACTGCATGCACGGGAGACATAGGTAGGAGGGGGAAAATGTATAGCATATCCTTTTACATCTACTTTTTGAAATTTGAACCATATGGATATGTGCCTATTCAAAAAATTAAAGAAGAAAATAGTATAACAGAAAAGAAACATATGAATACAATGTTCAGGACAGAAGCATTGATTGTATAAATTAAAATAATAGGAAAATGTCTCTTAATAAACCAAGAACCTCTAACTGACTGACTCTCATTTCCTTCGATTGTACCAGTAGTACAGTAAGATAAGACGTGGACTCTGAAGCCAGATTTCATAGATTTGATCCCCAACTTTTCCCATGGCATGGTTTCTTTAGCGACAAAATGAGGATAATAATAGAACGTACCTCATAGGGGAGTAAAGAACTTAGAACGGAACGTATAATAAAGAAGCACTTATGTTAAGCTGTTGATATTACCTGTGCTGCAGCCCAAATGCAGTCAATATGCTGAGTACTCAGTCGCCCTTCCGCTGCCAAAAAATTCAAAATCACTTGGCACTGTTTGATAATCTGGAAAAGAAAAACTTATTACAGTTAACTTTTAAAAGCATTCTTCTCTCTTAATAGAGCAGATAAGTCACATATTAGTCCACAAACCTCAATATGTAAATTTGGTCCAAATATATGCTCTACCACATTGTTGCTTATAAGCCAGTCTGCAAGTTCTTTTGCAATGGACCTAAGGTCAAATAATAAAAATAGTTAATACATTTTAAAAAATATTAGTATCAATCTTTCCCATGTCTAAAAGCAGACTCAGTTGAAAATCTAAAACTGTTCACATACCAATTATAAAGAAGTGATTATATACAATTAACTGTTAATAGTACTATGAAGAATAACTGAAACAGAAATACAAGAAATGGTAATACTACCTGAATTTATAAACAAGCAAAAAAAAATCTATAAAGTTAGGATAACTAACACCAGGTACACAGGTGAGAATACCAAGGGTAACACCTAAAAAGTGATGTATTTTCTTACTCAAAGACCTTGCCTTCCCATTTTTAATCTCCATAGTAGGCACTGAGGTATTCAGGGAAGGTTTCCTCACATGTCCTCTATGGTAAGATAACATCAGAAAAGTAGGTTACCAAAAGGGTGGGGGAAGAAAAAAAGAAGAATCTCCAAGCCAAATGGCAAGTCTCCTTCCTGCCTGATATTAACGAAGGTTCTGCTAATGTGATCCTTAAAGTTATCAACTGACTGTTCAGAACAGTTGGTTACACTTAGGAACAACTCTTCCTTCATTTCAAAAAGTAAACTTTTTATTTTTGAACAGTTTTAGATTATCCTTCATTTTTTAAAGAGCTATCAATTCTTTTAGAGTAATAAATCACTGGCACAGAAAATTAAACTATTATGTTACCAATAAGGTAATGTAAGATTATCAGTTAATTTGTCTTTTACAGCTTTGAGATATGTATGAAATATAGTAAACTGAACATATTTAAGGTATACGGTTCGATGAATTTAAACTTAAATATACATCTATGAATCCATCAGCACTGCCAAGATAACAAACACATCAACGCAAAGAGTTTCTTTATGCCCCTTTTTAATCCCTTTTTCTCAGCTCCCACAACCCACTGCCCAGACAACCAATGATCTGCTTTCTGTTATTACATAGTTTTCATTTTCTAGAACTTCATGTAAAAAAAAGATACAGAATGTACTCTTGTATAAAATTTAGATTCTTTCACTGAGCATTAAGATTTATCCATTTTCTTTCATTTGTCATTAGCCCATTGGTTCCTTCCAGGTTTGAGCAATTATGAATAAAGCTGTTATAATCACCCGTGTGCAGGTTTTTGTGTGGACATGTTTTCAGCTCCTTTGGATAAATGCCAGGGAACATGTCTGCTGGATCATATGGTAAGAGTACGCTGAGTTTTTTAAGAAACTATGAAACTGTCTTCCGAAGTGGCTGTACCTTCTTGCATTCCCACCAGCGGTGAATGAGAGCTCCTGTTGCTCCACAACCTTGGCAGCATTTGGTGTTATCAGTGTTCTGGATTTTGACCATTCCAATAGGCATGTAATGGAATCTCATCGTTGTTTTGATTTGCACTTCCCTGATGAAAGAGGAGCATCTTTGCATGTGCTCATTTGCCATCTGTATGTCTTCTTTGGTGAAGTGTCTGCTAAAGTCAGTGTATTTTTTAATCAGACTGTTCATTTTCTTACTGTTAAATTTTTAAGAGTTCTTTGTATATTCTGGATAACAGTCCTTTAACAGATGTGTCTTTTACAAGTATTTTCCCCTGTCTACGGCTGTCTTCTCATTCTCTTGACATTGTCTTTCGCAGAGCAGAAGTTTTTAATTTTAAAGAAGTCCAGCTTACCAATTCATGGATCATGGTGTTGAACTAAAAAGGTTACCACCATACCCAAGGTCATCTAGATTTTTTCCTATGTTATCTTTTAGGAGTTTTATAGTTTTGCATTCTATGTCTAGGTGTGTGGTCCATTTTGAATTAATTTTTGTGAAGGGTGTGAGATGTGTCTAGATTTTTTTTCCCATGTGGTTGTCCAACTGTTTCAGCACCATTTGTTGAAAACCCTATCTCTGCTGCTTTGTACTACTGTCTTTGCTCCTTTGTTAAATATCAGCTGACTACATTTATATGGGCCTATTTCTGAGCACTGTATTCTGTTCCATTGACCTATTTGTCTGTTCTTTCACCAATACTGCACTGTCTTGATCACTGTAATTTCATAGTAACTCTTGAAGGTGGGTAATGTCGGTCCTCCAACTTTGTTTTTTCCTTTCAAAACTGTGTTGGCTATTCTGGGTCTTTTGCCTCTCTATTTAAACAAATGTTAGAATCAGTTTGTCGATATCCACAGAATAACTTACTTGGATTTTGATTGAGACTGCAATGATCTATAGATCAAGTTGGAAAGAACTGATACCTTTACAATTTTAAGTCTTCCTATCCATAGACATGGAATATCTCTCCATTTATGTAGCTCTTCTTTGCTATCTTTCATCAGAGTTTTGTTATTTTCCTCATATAGATGCTTTCATATTGTTAGATTTATACCTAAGTATTTCATTTTTTGTGGTGTTAATGTAAATGGTATTGTATTTTAAATTTCAAATTCTACTTGTTCACTGTTGATATATAGGAAAGTGACCAACTTTTGATTATTAACTTTGTATCCTGCAATCCTGCTATAAATGCTCATTAGTTCCATGAGACTGTCAATTCTTTCAGATTTTCTACATAGATGATCAGGTCATCTGCGATCAAAGACAGTTTTACTTCTGCCTTCCTAATCTATATACCTTTTATTTCCTTTTCTTGTCTTACTGTATCAGGTAGGACTTTCCAGTACAATGCTGAAAAGCAGTGGTGAGAGGGGACACTCTTTCCTTGTTCCTGACCTTAATGGAAAAGCTTTGACCTTCACATCATTAAGTATGATGTTAGCTTAGGAGGTTTTGTAGATGTTCTTTATCATGTGGATGAAGTTCCTCTCTATGCCTAGTTTACTGAGAGTTTTTTTTATCATGAATGATAAAATTTGACCTTGTCAAAATTTTGACTTTACATTAATTGATCCTGAAACGCTGAACCAGCCTCGAATACCTGAGCTAAATCTCACTTGGTTGTGGTGTATAATTCTTTTTATACCTTGCTGGATTCAATTTGCCAATATTTTATGAGTATTTTTATATGTATGTTCATGGGAAGTACTGGTCTGTCATTTTCTTGTAATGCCTTTGTCTGGTTTTGGTATTAGGGTAATGCTGGACTCAATGAGTAAGGCTTCCCTCTGCTATCTTCTGAAAAAGACTATAGAGAATTGTTATAATTCTTCCTTAAGTTATTTGGTTAAATTTACCAATGAACCCATCTGGTCCTGGTACTTTGTTTTGGAAGGTCATTAACTGTTGATTCAATTTATTTAATTGATACAGGCCCTTTCAGAGCAATTTTTAAAAAAATTTTTAAATGGCTACTATAGAAGAACAGCTAATAAAAAAAGTAGTGATATGTATATTGTGGGTAGAAGAAAAACGGTTTCAAAATAGGATGAGCAGTGAAAAGACCCCAAGTTTTTTCAGCTATGTAAATTATACACAGAAAAACTGGAAGGACTGAACAATTTCTTTTCTTGTTTATCCATAGAAGAATTATATTTAATTTTAAAATTATTCTAAACATTTTTTAAAAGCTATGAATTAGATATATGGCCTCAAAGGGTAAAATATTAAAATAAAACTACTAGTGGTATATTTTACCTATTTCTGAGTAGTCCAACAGAAGCTATGATCCATGAATCAACTCTATGATTTTTAACATACAAAAAGACAATTCAACAACTAAAAATAATTCTAAAAAATAAATCCCATTCTTTCAGTTTCTTGAAAAACACTGAAAGGAGACTCAGGGACTTTTGTAACAGCTGAGAACTGTAACTATAACTGAGCAAGCTTAAAATTGGACAATGTTATCAGTAACAACCATTCAGCGCTCTGGAAACATATATATATACTGGGACTCCCAGAAGGAGTAAGGGGAACAGAAAGAAAATTTGAAGAAACTATGGTCAAACATCCCAAATTTGATTGAAAAATGTTCATCTACACATCCAAGAATCACAGCGCCAACTAAGATAAACACAAGGATATCAACACCCAGAGACATCACAGTCAAACTCTTAAAAGCCAAAGAGCAACAGAAAAATCTTAAAAGCAGCAAGAGAAAAAGAACTAAACACATAGAAAGGAACCACAATAAGATTCACAGCTGACTTCTTATCAGAAACAAAGGAATAGAGCTATACTGAAGCACTGTTCCTATATTTTACTAGAATTGTTATTAATCTGAAGTAGACAGTATTAAATTAAGATGCATACTGTAACCCATAAAGCAACCACTGGCAAAATAATTTTTAAAGTATAAAAAAATGGAATTAAAATGGTATACAGTACTCCCTCTGTATCCATGGGTTCTGCATCCATAGATGCAACCAACAGAGGATCAAAAATATTTCTTAAAAAAAATTCCAGAAAGTTCCAAAAGGCAAAACTTGAATTTGCCACATGCTTGCAACTACTTACATAACACCTACATTGTATTAGGTATTGTAAGTAATCAAGAGATGACTTAAAGTATACCAGAGGATGTGTACAGATTATATGCAAACACTACATGACTTTATATAAGGGACTGGAGCATCTGCAGATTTTGGTATCCACAGGTGATCCTGGAACCAATCCCCCGCATATACCAAGGGACAACTGTACTACCATATACTGACATACTGCAAAATAAGGCAGTAAAGGAGAAACAGAAAAAAGAATTTTTTAAGGAAGACATACAAAAACCCAACAGCAAAATGGCAGGCATAAATCCAACTATATAAATAATATTAAGAGTGACTGGATTAAAATACTCCTATCAAAAGGGAGAGATGGTAGGAGTGGATTTTTTTTTTCTTCAATACAACCAAATGCTACCCCCAAGAGACATACTTTAGATCCAGAAACGAACAGGTTGAAAGTAAGAGGATGGAAAAAGATATACCATGAAAACAGTAAGCATAATAAAGCTGCAGTGGCTATACTAACATCAAACAAAATACACTAAACTAAAAATTGTTTTAAAGAGACAAAGAGGGACATTTTATAATGATGAAAGGATGAAATTATCAGGAACATAACAATTATAAACATATATGTACCCAACAAAATGTCCTAAAATACATGAAGCAAAAACCAACAAAACTGAAGGGAGAAAAAAAAATATAGCCAATTCTTACTACTCTTGGCAGTTATATTCTATAACGTCACTGCACTGAGTTAGCTAATACTGAACCCCTGAATATTTTTTTAAATTATTGTCACCCACTGCTTTAATGGGTAAAAAGAACACGTCATTAGCATCAAGTGCTTCCTAGAGTGGGTTCTCTTTAAAAGAATGACTCAGTGCAATAATGTGACTTGCTGTTTGCCTTGACTGGAAGAAGACAGAGGGCTTGATTAAATGCAAATCTTATATAGTAACTTTAGGTACACAATTTGTTCTACAATCCATTTGCAGAACTCCTTTAAAGAAAGATGTTTCACAAAACTAAGATTTGTTTTGAAGTTCCCACTTCAGTCAGAACAATGCAAGGGAGGCTCTTCCCTTTATGTAAAAATGCCATCACAGATAGACCATCAACATCCTTCCCCCTACCCCCTTCCCTCTGAAAAAAGAGACGTGGCTCTCATTTGGGTATTACAATGATCTCTCAATGTTACTTTCTTTTATTTGATCCTCTTTTTTCTAAAAGCTCCTTTTATAATTGAGGTACAACTGACATATAACATTATATTAGTTTCAAGTGTACAACATAATGATTCAATATTTGTATATATTGCTAAATGATCACCACAGTAAGTCTAGTTAACACCCATCATCATACATAGTTAGAAAAAAATTTTTTCCCTTGTGATGTGGACTTTTAAGATCTACTCTCCTAGCAACTTTCAAATATGCAATACTATATTATTAACTATAGCCACCATGCTATATACATTACTATCCTCATAACTTATTTATTTTGTAACTAGAAATTTGTACCTTTTGACCTCCTTCACCTGTTTTGCCCTCCTCTGACCTCCACGCCTCTGAAACTACCAATCTGTTCTCTTTGTCTGTAAGCTTAGGGTTTTGGGGGTTTTTTTTGTTTTGTTTTGTTTTTTAACATCTTTATTGGAGCATAATTGCTTTACAATGTTGTGTTAGTTTCTGCTGTATAACAAAGTGAATCAGCTATATGTATACATATATCCCCATATCCCCTCCCTCTTGCGTCTCCCTCCCACCCTCCCTACCCCACCCCTCTAGGTGGTCACAAAGCACCGAGCTGATCTCTGCATTTTTGTTTTTAAAGTCCGTATATAAATGAGATCATATGATGTCTTTCTCTCACTCATTTCACTTAGTATAATGCCCTCAAGGTCCATCCATGTTACCATAAATGGCAAGATTTCATTCTTTTTTATGGCTGAATAGAACTCCATTGTATATAGTATTTCACCATAGAATTGAAAGGACAAAAAAACAAATAATATAGTCAACTTTTGTTACTCATGGCAGCTGAGTTCTACAAAATTGCTGCACTAAATTAACTCATGTTGAACCCTTGAATCTTAAATCCTAAAAATAACTTCTTATCAGATTCTATTTTCTCTATTTTACAAAAGAGAAAATGAGCTTCAGAAGTGTTGAGGTGACTTTACTGAGGCTGCCCCAATACCATGTGCTAGACTTGAGATTCATATCCCTCCAGCCGGCCCAGAGCCAGAGCTTCTTGCACTATACTGCACTACCTCCTACCACTTCCTTCCTCTGGTCATTTCTGTACCAGCACTAAAACAACGCAGAGCATCACCTTGTATGACTTCAGTTGGAAATGTGCATGTTGGGAGACTCATTTTTTACTGCTCTGTGCATTTCCGCAAATGACCGTGAGGGCACCAAAAGTACTGATTTGGGGGTTACAAATAAATTGCAGCAAATAGGCAAATTCATAAAAACAAAATCCACAAATGAGGATAAACTGAAGTTGGAGACTTCAATGCCCTACTTTTGATAATGGAATAGAACAAATGTAGGTAAAAAATCAACAAGGATATAGAAGACAAACAATATTACGAACTCATTAGACCTAAAAGACATCTACTGAACACTCCATACAACAACAGCTGAATAAACAGTCTTCCTAAGCACATATGAATATTCTGTGGTACAGATCATATGCTAATCCATAAAACAAGACAAATAACCCAACTAAAAGCTAGGCAAAAAGTGAACAAACAATTCAGTGAAGAAGAAATAGAATGGCAAATAACCATATAAAAAGATGTTCAACATCCTTAGTAATTAGGCAAATGTAAATTAAAACCATAATGAAATGCCATTTTATACCCACTATAATGGCTATAATCAAAAAGATAAAAACAAGTGCTGACAAGACTGGGGGGAAAACTGGAACCCTCATACATTGCTAGTGGGAATATAAAATAATATAGAAATGTTGGAAAACATTTCGACAGTTTCTTTAAAAGTTAAACATAAAATGACCTTACAAACCAGTGATCGCACTCCTACGTATCTACCAAGAGAAATGAAAACATATGTCCACAAAAAGACTTGTACACAAATGTTTAAAGCAGCATTATTCATACTAATCAAAAAGTAGAAACACTCAAAATATCCATCAACTTTGGTAAAAGGATAAACAAAATGTGACATAGCTACATAATGTAATACTATTCAGCAATAAAAAGGAACAAAGTACTGATTCACACCACAACATGAATGAACCTCAAGAAAAACAGTATAAGTGAAAGGTGGCAATGGAAAAAAACACTGTCATATAATTCCATTTATAGGAAATGCCAAAAAAGGGCAAATCTATAGAGACAAAGAAGGTTAGTGGGGCTGGGGATAAGAATGGGGATTGAAGGAATTCCCTGGCAGTCCAGCAGTTAAGACTGAGCTTCCACTGCAGGGGGCATGGGTTCGATCCCTGGGCAGGGAATTAAGATGCCACATGCCATGCGGTGTGGCCCTGGGTTGGGGGTGGTGGGGAGAATGGGGGTTGACTACAAATGGGCAAAAGGGACCTTTCTGAAGTGATGTAAATGTTCTAGAACTGTACTGTGATGATAGTTGCACAACTGTGTAAATTTTCTAAAATTCATTATAAAAACAGGTGAGTTTTATGATATGTATCTATATCTTAATAAAACTGCTTAAAAAGAGAGACCCAATTCACAGGCTTCAACAATATTTATCACTTTTTGTATTTGCTCCAATCTTTTCACACTGTACAGACCCTTCTCTTCCCAACTTAAACTGTCCTACCTGCTATTCCTCAAAACTTTTACTCTCCTCCCTCTTATCTTTAGTATGTATAAACCTTACACATTTTTGAATGGAATTCTTTCTTTTCTCTATCCACAGCAACACAGAGACCTAACCTGGACATGTGGGGTTACTGCACTGGTGATTCCAGGATTTTTTTTTTTTTTTTTTGGTCTTTTTGCAGGGATAGGGAGTGATCACTGCATTGGCAATTTTAAGATTCTCCTAGAGGCAGTCTGAAGGGGTTGGAGGGTGGGTACTGAGGGGTCAAATGGGCAATCCAGAGGTGTAGTTTTATATACATTGGATATAATCTATATAATATCCTGTGTGAAATAGCACTCCTAGTCTGACCCAGAATTTATAATGCTACTACCAATTCTAGGCCACACATTTTAAGGGACCACTGACAAAGAATGATGCCAAGAGTGAATGACTTGTCTGGTGATAAATCTAAAAACCATAATATGTGAGGGAAAAAACAGAGACATAGTATCTGGTTTCCAAATTCAAGAAGGGCTGGGTTCAACTGAGATCAGCTCCATAGAGCAAAACTAAGATCAATGCATAAAAGTTACAGTAAAGCAAAATTATGACTCATTCATATAATTACAAATTTTCTAACACCTTAAGACTATATAACTCTGGGGAATTCCCTGGCGGTCCAGTGGTTAAGACTCCGCACTTTCACTGCCGAGGGCACGGGTTTAATCCCTGGTCGTAGAACTAAGATCCTGCAAGCCACACAGCGGCGCAGCAAAAACAAACAAACAAAACACTACGTAACTCTGTTCAAGCAGAAAATATTACTACCGAGATTTAAAAAATGATTTCTATACTGCATGGACAACTAAATGGAATAAATATTGGAAAAAATAAATATTTCTAAGTACTCTAAAAAGCCCTAAGCTATAAAAACTACTTCTTTTCATACATGAGCATCATGAACTTGGGTTTTTCCCCCGAAAAATGTGTTAAATGAGATCCTCTCCTGCATCAAGTGTGGTTTCTGAAAACTATCTGTACCATATTCTTTACTACTAAATTCTCCTGTACAAATGGTCTCCCTTTGCATTTTGTGAAAAATAACACAATGTTTTTTTAAAAAGAGAAGTATTGCAATATATTCCTCTGAAAGCTTGTTAAGACTGTACAGATGAAGCCACAAGGCAAAGAATTTCTACTAAACACTTCCAATTTAATAAAGTCAATTACATTTACCATATAAACAGCTACACATTAAAATAGTGTACTTATGCATAAATGAATGCTCCTACTTACGTTTCTGTGTCTGATACCAATGATTCATTATTGCACACATCATTGAAGGTGTGAAGTTGATTCTACAGAGAAAAGAAATTAAAGATTTTTTCCAAAATTATTCTTGCATATGTTAGCAATTGCCAACACAGTTTGATATATGTAGATCATAATCAATAACCAGATCAGAAGTATAAAATATAAGATAGGTAATCAGATACACATATATACTGCCCAATTAGTCTGGCTATTTCCTTTATCATTTTTAAACACTAATTCATTCCACAAGTAATACTTAGGCTTTATTCCACTAAGAATGCTAGAGAAAAAGCTGAACAAGGGAAAAACACAAAAATCTAATGCAAGGCAGCAAGTAATATGTCATTACAAACCGAATTTCGGGAAAGGCTTCCTAGACATACACTTTTAAGATTTGATTTGGGAAACTGTCATTAAGTGTTTTCAACACTTACAAAGTCCAATACGTGGGTAAAATCTAGGTCACAAAATTCAATACATGGGTACAATCTAGCTACTTCAGAATAACTACACCAAATGTAAAGGAGTAAACCTAATGCAGACCTTGGTAAACCAGAGAAAATATATCCATTCTAAAGAATGCAGTTAACTACTTAGTTCTAGCAAATTCTTGTCATGCAAGAAGACAGACCCAAAGACACTAGGTCTTTCTCCCCACCCCGCCCCTCCAGGAGAAGCCAATAATATGTATTTCTCCCTATTTAAAACAGTATTTGCTACTGTGCAAACCAAACATTTCTGTTAGTCAAATTTGGCCTATGGCCCAATAATCTGTGGCTTCTGCCTGGAAAATTAACTACTTATAATCTCCAACTCTTTTTCTCTCTGAAAACACTGCTTTCTAAATGCAAAAAACTGAACAGTTAAAAAAAAAAAGTGAAGGAAATCAAAAAGACCTAAGGTATAAAACCTTCTAAATCTAAGCCTCAGTCTCCTCATATTTAAAATAGGGAAAAAGAGAACATATAGAAATTATTTGTAAGGGTCACACAAAGTAATGCATGTAAAGTACTTAGCACAATCAATGCCTAGCATGGCATAAGTGGCTCCATAAATACTAGGTATTATTATAATGATGATAGTCTGAGAGGACAAACAAAAAATTACCAAAAATAAAGCAAATACAGCTTACCGTTATCTGACTTAATCCAGCCAACCTCATAGTCAAAGTAGGTGACATAAAGTACTTAAATGCAAGATCTAGGCTTTCTTTATCAAAGCATAACGTCGTGTCCAATGGTTCTTTCACTGTGCTCCACATTAAGTCAGCCATGTTGCGAGCCGCACTCTGTCTTAACTCCTGATCAGAGAGCTTGCATAAATACCTGAAATGATTCAGAAATACAACGTACACAAAAACTTGCAAACTATTTCTGAAGATCACTCAATAATTCAATAATATTCCTTTGCTCCATACCTCCAAACTGTTTAGTACAGTAGAACCTGGAATCCTGCGATTAATATTCCCAATTTAAACTATTTCTAAGTAATGCTTCAAGGATTGTGACCTGTGGCAATGTGTCCTTTGCTTAGAGCCCAACATAAATCAGGAACTGCAAAGCCTAACACAACATGTAAGGAAGGAAGGAAGGAAGGAAGGAAGGAAGGAAGGGAGGGAGGGAGGGAGGGAGGGAGGGGAAAGCAGGGAGGGAGAGGAAGGGAGGGAAGGAGGAAGAGGGAGGGAGGAAGGGAGGGAGGGAGGAACTGCACAGAGCCAAGTCATTTAACATCAGATTCTGCACCTGCACCTCCAGTAAAGCTTTACTATTCTCTAGTACCTGTCATGGATACAGCTTCTGTTTTAGGAAATTTCAGTTGACTTCATATGAATAGTAGTACATCTACTCCCCAACACAGCCAAAATTCTTCAAAATGTGTACATTTTAAACATCATTCTTTTTTGGCTTTCAAAAATCACAAACCACTGGTTTTCCTCTCAGGCTCTGCCTATTCTATTTGGTTGGTTCCTCCTCCTGTACCCAACCTTTCAACATTATTGCTCCTCAGGGCTTGTAATGGATTGCAGAAAGGCCCCAAATTCCTCCCATCACTTTATATAGTAGTCTTTGCAATGTGACTTTACCACTCTTCCCAACAAAGGTGTCATTTATTCCTCTACTTCCTTGCATCTGAGCTTTACCATGAAGGTTCCTTTGCCCAGTGGGGTATTCAGAGATGTAACATAAGCAGAAGCTTAAAAAGCCTTTGAGCTTGCCCTCTCTTGCTGGGAACTCTTCCACCACTGAGAAGAGGACTCAGGATAGCCTGCTGGATGCGAGAGACACGGCTAATGCCCCAACTGACATCCAGCCAACTGCCAAGATACATATGAGCACCCTTCCCCACTCAAGATCAATCAGCCTGCCAACTAGAGGACAAATGACTGAGGTTATCTATCACAGAGCACCCAGGTCCAGCCAAGTCAGCCCAGATCAGAAAAGCTAGCCAACCAGAGAACTGTGACAAATAATAAATGGTTGTTATTTTAAGCTACTAGTTTTGGGTGTTTTCTCACACAGCAAAAGCAAACTGATATAGCACTCCATCCTAGATTCACTTTTTTTTAAAATTTAGGCCGTGCCAGGTCTTAGTTGCGGCACGCGGGATCTCTGTTGCAGCATGTGGACTCAGTTGTGCATGCAAACTCTTAGTTGCAGCATGCATGTGGGATCTAGTTCCCTGACCAGGGATCGAACCCGGGCCCCCCACACTGGGAGCATGGAGTCTTACCCGCTGGACCACCAGGGAAGTCCCCTAGATTCACTTCTGTTCTCTTTCTACATTCTCTCCCCAGATGGCCTCATTTATTCCCGTGAGGTTTGGTGGGGTTTTTTTGTTTTGTTTTGTTTTTTGTGGTACGTAGGCCTCTCACTGTTGTGGCCTCTCCCATTGCGGAGCACAGGCTCCGGACACCGGACGCGCAGGCTCAGCAGCCATGGCTCACGGGCCTAGCCGTTCCGTGGCATGTGGGATCTTCCCAAACCGGGGCACGAACCCATGTCCCCTGCATTGGCAGGCGGACTCTCAACCACTGCGCCACCAGGGAAGCTCCAGCTTAAAATATTTTTTTTAAAAAAAGCCATCATGATTCATCTGCTTAAAACCCTTCAATAGATCCCACTGCTAAAATTAAATCCAAACTCCTTAAAATGGCTTGAAGGTCCTGAATAATCTGCCCCTGTTTATATCCAACCTCATATCATAATCTTACCTCCTGACACACTATGCTCCACCAGTCTACTTCTAGTTTTGTTTGTTTGTTTTTTTTAATAAATGTCTTTATTTATTTTATTTTTGGCTGTGTTGGGTCTTCGTTGCTACACGCGGGCTCTCTCTAGTTGCGGTGAGTGGGGGCTACTCTTCTTTGCGGTGCGCAGGCTTCTCATTGTGGTGGCTTCTCTTGTTGCGGAGCACAGGCTCTAGGTGCATGGACTTCAGTAGTTGTGGCACACGGGCTTCAGTAGTCGTGACTTGCAGGCTCTAGAGCGCAGGCTCAGTAGTTGTGGCGCACGGGCTTAGTTGCTCCGCGGCATGTGGGATCTTCCCGGACCAGGGCTCGAACCCGTGTCCCCTGCATTGGCAGGCATATTCTTAGCCACTGTGCCACCAGGGAAGTCCCTACTTCTAGTTTTTTAATATGTTATATTCTTTCCAACTTCAAAGCCTATGCCCTTATGTTCCTTCTACCTGAAATATGTCCTTCTACTTATCATCTGATTAGCAGATTCATGTTCCTCAGATGTCACCTTTCAGAAAGGCCTCATATTCTCTATCACCTTATCTTTACTTGCATAGGATTCATCACTATCTGATTCTTTTCCTTATACTTTCTCCAACAACCTGAACAGTAACCGGAAAATAGCAGGCACTCAAATCTTTGCAAATGAATAAAAATTATAAAGAACTCATAAATATTATCAAGAAATACAATCTTAGAACTCCAATAGTTTACGCTATAAGCCTAATCAATATGAAAATATCTCTATCCTCGTCTTAGGTTTCCTTCTTAGGTTGGAACTTCCAGAACTCAAATATCACCCTTTCCCCAATGAGACCTTCTCTATACCATAGATATAACTGTGACCCGCTCTCTAGAACTCTCAACCCACCCTTGCTGCTATTTTTCTCTGTCATACTCAGGACTTCCTGATGAACTGTATCATTTACTTATTGTGCACACAGACTGCACAAAAGGAGATATATTTTCTTCTCTGCTGTATCTCCAGTGCCTACAACATAATACTTAGTATATATTTGTTGATTGAACTATAGTGGAATATCATGCAACCACTGTTAATCTGTTTAATTCTTTATACTTACATTAAAAAATTCCAACATAAATTGCTTAAAAGTAAACATTAGATATAAACCTACATAGGTGCATTAAAAAATACATCAAATTGTCAAAAATTTTCTCTGGAGGATGTGAATACAAAGGACTTTCAAACAATATAATTCTGTTATATGTTATGAATAGTTTAAACATTACTACACTGATAACCAGGGGGGAAAGATTTTATAAACTTACCTGATAACATATGTCCTAAAAGGGATAATGTGCTGCATGACAGCAGGGATATGTAGCCATATTCTAATCTATAAAGAAACATAAAAATGATATTAATGATTAATGAATATGTGAAATAACATGTCTTTAATTAAAAACAAGAACATTTAGTATTTTCCTGCCTCTAAAAACTAAATATATTTCATCTATTTTGAAAAGGATAAACTAAGAAATACGACTGCACACATATCAGGTAAGTAATTTAACCTATAAACAATTCTAATCCATATACCTAAAATCAATCTGAAGAATTACTATCAGTTTCTTCCTGAAAAGGGAGAACCATCTATCCAAGTAACATCTTACTACCTGCTACTCTATACCTCTCTGTATGGTAGCAACCCAAATACTATCAAACTAAATTAATTTTTTAATAAATCATCCTTCCTTCTAAAAAAATATCAAATTACCTGATATCTGGTCACTTCAATATCCATATAAGACAAATATATTTTATAGAGTCAAACACTGATCACAACATCAACAACTATTTGCTTAATTAAGTTCTTACTATAAGTATCCCAATCTAAGTTATAATGAAAGTTATAATAATCTGTTCACTTAATTTTTTCTGCATAATATTCCAGCCCATTTCTAAATCTAATGTGCTTATATTCGTTTTATTCTCATAAATCGTGGTTTAAATATCATATAAGAAAAAAATCCTAAGCAAATCATCAAACAAGAAACTACAATACTAAGCCTTAACACGTGCAAGTAATACAAACTGAAAACAAATTTGTAAATACAGACTGCATGGCTTCAGTTTAATCTAATGAAACATAAGTCCTATAGCAAATACAATATTAACGGTGAAATGCTAAAACTCTTCCCTCTGAGACTAGGAACAAGACAAGAATACCTTTAATTCAACTTAAACTGAAGGTCCTAGACAGTGCAACAGACAAGAAACCAAATAAAAGGCATAAGACTAAAAAGGAAGAATTAAAATCAATATTACTCTGAGATGATGTGATTATATAAGTAAGAAATCCAAAATAATTTTCAGATAAACCTTTTTGGAATTAACTAGTTTAGCAAGATTGCTGCTTAGAAAGTTAATATAAGTAAATGAATTAATATACACACATAAATACATACATACACACACATACTATATTACATATATATAATACATATATACACATCTTACATACCAGAAAAAAATAATAAATAAAATTTTCAAAATATTCTCTTTACAACAGCATCAAAAAATATCATGCACCTAGAAATTGTCTAACAAGGTATATAACATCTCCACATAAACACAGAAAATTATGAGACAAATCTTAAAGCATGTAAATAAAAACACATTTACCATATTTATACATTAGAAGACTCAATATTGCAGAGATGACAGTTCTCTGCAAATTGATCTACAGATTCAATGCAGCCCAAAAAGGTTTATACGTGGAACTTTAGGCACTGATTCCAAATGCAAAAGTCCAAGAAGAGACAAAACACTCTTTCAGAATGACAGGGAGTAGAGATATAATGCATGGTGACTATACTTAATAAAACTGTTTGGCATATTTGAAAGTGCTAGTAGTTCTTAAAAGTTCTTATAAAAAAACAATTTGTTAATTATGAATGGTGTCAGACGTTAACCAGACTTCCTGTGGTAATCATTTTGTAACATATACAAATATTGAATCAACTGAAACTAATGTTATATGTCAGTTACACCGTAATAAATTTTTTTTAAAAAATGACAAGGGAAAATAAATAAATAAATAAAATAAATTTAAAAAAATAAAAATGACATGGAGGTAGAACTTGCTTTACCAGATAGCAAGACTTCTTATAAAGCAGCAGAAATTAAGACGGTATGCAAAAGAGCACAAGACTAATCAAATAGACTAATATACTAGAAACCCCAGACCCATGCACAAGAAGACACATAGATACCTGATTTATGACAAAATGATACTTCAGAACAAATGGGAAAGGACTGTCTTTGCTATAAATAGTGACAGGTCCAGTGTCTGTCTATATAGAAAAGAAAATGAATCCTGATCCCTCACACACCACACACAAAAGTCAATTCCAACTGAACTAAAGATCAAAATGTGAAAGTAACATAATAAAAATTCTGGAACATAGAAAAATATCTTCATAAGAAAGATTTTTATCCATTAATGAAAACATTAACCATAAAGAAAAAATTTTTTTATAAATTATACACCATTAAGTTTGGTTAGAAAATAACTCTTAATGAAATCAAAATGACACCTCACACCAGTCAGAATAGCCATCATCAAAAAGTCCAGAAATAATAAATGCTAGAGGGTTTGGAGAAAAGGGAATCCTCCTACACTATTGGTGGGAATGTAAATTGGTAAAGCCCTACGGAAAACAGTCTGGAGATTCCTTTAAAAACTAAAGATAAGGGCTTCCCTGGTGGCGCAGTGGTTGAGAGTCCGCCTGCCGATGCAGGGAACACGGGTTCGTGCCCCGGTCCGGGAAGATCCCACATGCCGCGGAGCGGCTGGGCCCGTGAGCCATGGCCGCTGAGCCTGCACGTCTGGAGCCTGCGCTCCGCAATGGGAGAGGCCACAACAGTGAGAGGCCCACGTACTGCAAAAAAAAAAAAAAAGGTACATGCACCCCCCCCAATGTTCACAGCAGCAATATTCACAATAGCCAAGACATAAAAGCAACCTAAATGTCCATCAACAGATGAATGGATAAAGAAGATGTGGTATACATACACAACAGAATATTACCTAACCATTAAAAAAAAAAAAAAGAAATCCTTCCATTTGCAGCAACGTGGATGGACCTAGAGATTTGCATATTAAGTAAGTTAGGCAGAGAAAGACAAATTCTATAAGATATCATTTATACATGGAATCTAAAAAAAATAATACAAATCAACTTCTGTACAAAACAGGAAACAAACTTATGGTTACCAAAGGGGACGGGGGAGAGGGAAGGATAAGTTGGGAGTATGGGATTAATAGATATGCACTAGTACATATAAAATAAACAACAAGGATTTACTGTATAGCACATGGAACTATATTCAGTATGTTATACTAACCTATAATGAAAAAGAATCTGGGGCTTCCCTGGTGGTGCACTGGTTAAGAATCTGCCTGCCAATGCAGGGGACACGGGTTCAAGCCCTGGTCCGGGAAGATCCCACATGCAGTGGAGCAACTAAGTCTGTGTGCCACAACTACTGAGCCGGCACTCTAGAGCCTGTGTGCCACAACTACTGAAGCCTGTGTGCCTAGAGCCCATGCTCTGCAACAAGAGAAGCACCGCAATGAGAAGCCTGCACACTGCAGCGAAGAGTAGCCCCCACTCACCGCAACTAGAGAAATCTGCAAGCAGCAACAAAGACCCAACACAGCCAAAAATATAAATAAAATAAATAAATAAATTTACTTATTTTTTTAAAAAAGAACCTGAAGCTGTACACCTGAAACTAACACAGTATTGTAAATCAACTATAGTTAAATTAAAAATAATAACTCTTAAAAGACACAAGAGAATGAAAAGCAAAACCAGAGTTGAAGAAGATATTAGCAATACATACATGTCAGGCAAAAGACTTGTATCCAAAACACATAAGGAATCTCCACACATTCGTAAGGAAAAGGCAAACAATTTCATTTTTAAAACAGATTAAAAAATCTTGAACTGGGCTTCCCTGGTGGCGCAGTGGTTGAGAGTCCGCCTGCTGATGCAGGGGACACGGGTTCGTGCCCCGGTCCGGGAAGATCCCACGTGCCACAGAGCGGCTGGGCCCGTGAGCCATGGCCGCTGAGCCTGCGCATCCGGAGCCTGTGCTCCGCAACGGGAGAGGCCACAACAGTGAGAGGCCCGCGTACCGCAAAAAAAAAAAAAAAAAAATTTGAACTACTTCTCGAAAAATATTGAAATGGCTAATATGCCCATGAAATGGTGCTCAATCTCTTTAGTCATTTAAAAACACAAAAGTAGACCACAATGAGATACTACTACTAGTTCATCAGGAATCTCTAAGAGTTAGAATACTAGGTGTTTGCAAGGATATGGAGCAATGGGAACTCTCATTCCTGGTAAGAGTGTAAATTAATACAATCACTTTGGAAAATCTTAGCATTAATGTGTAAAACTGAATATATGTATACCCTTTGATAAAGAAATTCCACTACTAGATATATATGAAAATAAAATACATGTACATATGCACCAAAAGACATGTAAGAGAATGCTGACACCACATTAATCCATCACCAGTAAAATAGATCAATGTTGGTATATTTTTAAAGGAGTATTATACAACAATCAAAATGAGCAACTCGAACTACACGCAATATAAATCTCAATGTTAAACAGAAGTAGCCATACATGAAAGAATGCACTGTATGTGATTCCACTTAAATGGTTAGCAAGAGACAAAACTACATCATAGTATTTAGGGATATAAGCTTAAGTAATAAAACAAAGAAAAGCAATAAATAAAAATATGAATTGTGTTCACCTTTAAGGGCAAAGAGATGGGATAGTGACTTAGAGGAATCATAAAGGAGGCTTCTGGGGAGTTGACAATGATTTGTTTCTTGACATGGGTAGTGGTTAAATGGGATATTCGCTTTGATAAGTCACTGAGACATATCTTATCACCCTGTTCACTTTTCTATATGTTTATTTCAAAATTTTTTAAAAGGTTAACAGATTCAATTATATATAAGATACATTAGAGAGGATGAAAATGAAAATAGGTACAGTGATATCTTTTATTTGGGGATAAACAAATATGCCAACGAACAAAAATTTAAATAAAAATGACAAGGGAAAAAATGTCAACATTGGAAAGAAATTTTTAATAGAAAGAAGAGCTACCATTTACTGAACACTTAATACTTCCATTCTGATAGATGAAAAAAGTGAGGCTTACAGACATAATGTAATCAAAATTAGATAGTACATCAATAAAAAATTTTTAAATAAAACAAACAAAAACAAAAAAATTAGATAGTACATAACAGAACTACAATTCAAGCCCAAGATGATTTCTCTGTAAAATCTACATTCTTTAATCTACTATGAGGTATACCATTACAAGAATCAAATTCCATATGCTATTAATCATATAGGTCCTTTTTCTTTCCTTACTGTAAGTTTTGAGCTTCCCCCTCTTGGTGATAACAGAGTTCTAGTAGCCCTTCTAAGTACATGTTAAAAATCTCAGGAATAGGAAAAAATATTGTCTGATCCCCTTATAACTGCAGAAATGCAGGCAGTATTCTGCATCACAGAGCTAGTTTTAACAAAATGACAAAATGAAAACTTCACTGAACTGTCAACGAACTCTCCTGATTAGTGTGAAAATATATGAAAATGTATAATCCCAACCTAACTTCTGATATTAAATAGTCCTTGTTAGTGTTTTTTGTAAAGTAGTATTAGGAAACTGACAGTTCAGAAATTGTTGTGTCTTCTGATGTGTTACTACAAGTTTGCATCTCTGATAACATTTCTTAGGTAATAATCGGTCATATCTGTTTTGTAAAGCATATATTCATGAGGTTTATTAAGGCTCATTTGTACTTTTCCATTCATATTAATAAAATAAATCCCATGACTCTTAAATTCTTTATGGAAAGTCCTTAGGCTTTGTTATTTTGTAATTAATAAAAGGTGTCATGTCTGAGATGACTAACTCAGGCATCTTTGCTGAGGGCTGAGGCAGGATACATACTATGAGCTATAACCACCATGCATCTCAGTGGGGAAACTTCTATGAGGACTCTACATTCTACTTCTCTAAGCTGTGCTAATACCGGTTAACTGCTTTTGCTGAAAATCTAAAGGCCAATACAAAATAAGAAAACTACATATGTAAAGATTTTGTTGTTATTTCCCTGAGGCTGCAGTCATTATCACTAAGAATAGATCTTATAAGAGTGGAGTAATACTTGTGCAAAACTGAGAACTCTCCTAACAGTCAGTGTTTAGAAATGCTAAAACAAACTTTTGAGACTGAAATAAATGTATGGGCCTAAGCGTATTATCAGATTTGAACCTTAACTGATGAAAGTAAGAGTTTTCCTTCTTTGCTGATAACTCAGACTCAGGGCAAAGCGAGTTTTCCTGTGCTGCAAGCTAAGGTTCTAGGAGATAACACCACCTTCCTCATTAAGAGTGACAGAATGACCCTAGAAAACAAACAGAATGGTTTGGTTCCCAGGAACTGATATAAACATGTTTTCTTCTGAATGTGTGATTTATTATGATTAAGTGTAAGAGAAACAGGTACTCAATAAGGTCAGGCTTTACCTACCTTACCATAAAAGTTGTTTACAATTCATAGAATTTTTTGCTTCTCAAGAAAAGGATTGCCCTAAAATCCAATATTTTTTTCATTATTTAAATGTAGGAGTTTTTGTTCCTGTATGAAAGCCCATGGAAAATCAGAGGTTCCCAAATAAGGGAACTTCAGCCTTACTGAAGCTGAAACAACATGGCTAAACAAGCTGCCTATTTCTCAAGAAAAGAAATGAGACATACAGAAACGACCAGGATTTATAATTTACAATGATCCACTAAAGGAAACTACTCCGCTCTAGATCAATTTGTATGTAACTAGAAAAGTCTGAAATTTAAAGGCCTTAAAGTTTCTCAAAATGCAAAAGGATGTCTATTTCAATTGTTTCAAGTGGCTGCTAAGTGTTTTCATATAAACTTCAGGCAGAGTGGTCAAAACTCCAAATAAAAGGTCAGAAATCATGCCAACACTTATATTGCTTTAAATGTCACCAGTCCCTTAAGAAAAACTCCAAACTCTGAAAAAAATAAAGTACAGGGTCTGCAGACAACTTAATTACAAAAAGAATTGTAATTTAAGCTCTTAATTTGCACCAAAGTATTAACTATATTTAAAAAATTAGAAGAAAGCAAAATCAAAAAATATTTTTTTATGAGGAAAAGATGCCAAATGAGAGTTACCCAATCAAGTTATAAAACCTTTGGTTAAAAAGTACATTATGTTATACTCTCAGGAAAAAAACAAACATAGACTATAGTATCCAAACAATTACATTAATAATTTAAGCAGTATGACTAATTTTAACTTTGGTTTAACGGTCTCAGTTGAGTTACAAGATAAAAGTTATGCAAATTGACAACAGCCCACCAATTAGCAGTCACAAAAAGGCTGAAGAGAAAAATGAAACAGAATCCAAACCTTTTTCTTTAGTAAAGGATTACTTTTCAAGAGATAGCAATAAGTTACCTTTAACGAGGCTTCCATAATAGACTTTTAACACCAAGATTTAGTAAAATTAATTCAAGAAATACATTTTAATTCAGGTAATATTCCTGATTAAGGAAAACTGTTGATAAATTATTTTTTGAACTTTGGATTTCAAACTCAGTTATTTACCCTCTCTAAATTTTTGACAGTTTAAAACTAAAATGTCAACACAGGATTTAAGTTCACTCAAAAGTCTGTATTTTATTCTTTCTCCCAAAGGAAGCCAAATTGAATAAAACTTCCTTTCAAACAAATAAGGTCAATCAGACTAACAGAATCAGGTAAGTGTTAATAATAGCTAAAATAAATAGCAGCACCAGTCACTAAGGGCTTACTATGTATCAGGTGCTATTAATAAGAGCTTAAAATCTTAAAACCTCACAACAATCTTTTAAGGTAGATCACCATATTTATCATTCCCATTCTATGAATTAAAAAATTGAGGCTTAGGTTCAGAATTCAAATGCAATTGTGACTCCAAAGTGTATATTCTTAACCTACCATGCTACACTGCCATTACATGTAGTATGTTCAACCTGCCAGAAACCAGGGAATTTGGGGACTAAAAATGACCTTGATACAAATTAATTATTTCAAATATGGAAACATGGAGTTCTGGATACTCAATAAATTTCAGTAAAGCCAGTGTCCTCTCCAGTGTTATTTCTACACTGGAAATAATGAAACAAAGTTATTTTGTTCAGTCTTTTTTTCACCCTGTATTTTTATTTTATATACACACTTGAAATATTTCACAGTAGTTATTACTTAAGGTAATTCAGTTAATACAAGAATTCAGGCTTTGGTAAAGTTAGATTTCAGTTTTGCTTCACTATTTTTTTAAATGTTGACCAGAACAGAAGATTATTTTAGGTTAAATTTTAATACACAGGTGGTAAAATGTATTTCTCTCTGCTTCCACACATATTGTGCTTCACAGTAGCTGACATTCACAACATTTGAAAGAATTATCTTCTTTACAAAGGCAAAAAGAAATGTTAGTTCTTCACTTGCAATATACAGGGAAGTCAGACACACTGTAGTAGTGCCCTAGGCTAGGCTAACCATCATTTAAGTAACCAAAAACTCTAAAATTTCCCAGTACAAAATCCCCGGCTAAAGAGGGAGATGGCTAAATTTACCTAGTTAACTTAAATTCATTAATTTTTTTTTTTTTTTGGCTGTGCCGTGCGGCTTGCAGGATCTTAGTTCTAGTTCCCCAACCAGGGATTGAACCTGGGCCACAGCAGTGAAAGCACCAAGTCCTAACCGCTGATACAAATTCCAATTTATTATAACAAAGACTTTTTAAAAAAAGATTTCTGTACTCGATTTTTTCAAAGTATAATCCAGAAGAAAAAAAAAACAGGATTGTACATGTAAATCACTCATAACCTGCCTTTTCTGGACATAAAAATTCATGTTATTAAAATACTAGACTTTGATCCCAAGATTAAAACCAATTCCAAACAATACTTACATTAGATACAACTGTAATAAATGCATGTGCTATAAGAAATGGCAAAGTTTCAGGAGTTCCATATTCAAAGCAGTCCTTCATGAGAGAAAGGCCATTTTTCCCACAAAACAAACATACATAACGAAGCAAATGCAATGGTACTTCTACATCCTGAAGAAAAAAGAAAATCTATTATTTTAAAACTTATCAGGAACAATCTTTATTTTATTACCAGTACTGGAAAGATACTGGTCAGACATAAACTCAAAAAGACTTACATGAACAAAAAAGTAAAATTTTCCATAAACCTAAGAATGAAAAAAGATAAACACTTACATTCATATCACAGAATGCCCCTAATATGTTGCTTTCTTGGGTTGATATATCCTGATTTAAAAAAAAAAAAGAAAAAAAGGTAAATACAATTACATCACACTACATGACAATCTTTAAAAACTACGATTTTTTAAAGATTGATTTTATAAAAACTCACCAATTGTACAATTGCTTCTCATCATCAACAGCAGTATTCCTAACTGAAGCTAATATCATTCAGTTCTAAAGTATATTTTAACTCTTCTCCAAAGAAATCTTTCTATACTATGTGCTACACATTATTTTGCCTTCTTAAACAAAAACCTTTCCTTAAATAATTGGGGTAATTTTTGAACATTTGAACATTTTTAACTTAGTTAAGTGGTTTTGAAACTGTACTCGGGAACTCTCTAGAGGTATACTCAAAAGTTCCACAACGTGCTTTCCATACATAAGATTTAAACTACCTAAAAGCATACTCATCCACTGTTGGTGTGAATATAAGCTGGTATGACCTTGTTAGAGGATAATTTGGCAGCTACCTATCAACATTTAAAATGTACCTTCCCTTTGACCCAGCAAATCAACTTCTGGTTATTTATCCTAAACAACTAGTAAAAGTAGTGCTGGAAAATGTATGTATAACGATGCTCACTGAAACTATTTATAACATCTCAAAATTAGAAACAACTTCAATATCCAACAATAGGCTGGCTAAATAAAATGGTGACATAACCATCTAGGGTCTTATGCAGCCTTCAAAAATAATAAGGTGAAATGGCATGAGGGATTATCTTTTGGGGATGATGAAAATGTTCTCAAACTGAAATGTGGTAATGGTTGCACGGCTCCATAAATTTATGAAAATAATATATACTTTAAGCAAGTTATTTTTATGGTATGTAAAGTATACCTTTAAAATGCTGTTAAAAATAAGGTGAATCAAAAAAATAAGGTGAATTCCATATGCACAGGCATATAAAAATATCCTCTATTTGTTAAAAATAGAATTTATGAACATTATTTAATTTTCATAAATTTTTAAATGTCTGAAAATATCTGAACTAATTTCATAACAATTTTTTTGACGAGAGAATGGAGAAAAAGGAGAGATTCAAGGCCTTTTAAACTCTATATTTTGTATAGTCTATGTTTTTTTAGTCATACTGAAAGTGTTACTTTTATAATCAGAAGGTTAGATACTTTCAGCTGAAAAGTTAGCTGCCAAAGGAACCCATTCATCTTTGCTGTTACCTGTTTTAAATAAAGTTTGACTGCTGAAATAAAGTTTGAAAACAACTGATTGAGAGCATACATAAAACTCTCAGAACATTTCAGAATCATCAAAAACTGTCCTAAGAGAGGTCAAAACACTTGTCAAATTAAGTGTACTAAACCTCCTTAAATGTATTCTCAAGCCTCTACTACCAGGGCCACAGTTAAAGTTTTAAGTTATTCTTAGCAAACCTTTTGTCTTCAAAAAATCCAGAATATAAGAACTCCTGTGGTATTACTAAATACAATTCATGGGCCAGGTGAACCATGCTGAAATATCAAACTGGAGTCAAGATTTCTAGTGCCTAACATGGACACAGCTAGAAATTCTCCTAACAGAATTCTATTCTGATGTGCAAAATGTTACTCATGGACTTGGTTGTACCTATTTTAGCTACTCAGAAGATCTGTTTTACCATTTCATATTTCTACTCTGGATACATGAAGCCACTACCCTAAGGTGTTATTATAATCTCATTTTAAGTAGTATGCAAAGAAGTTAACATAGATCTGCTGGTAACAATACTAGGAGCAACACTAGGAAGTCTTGCTAAAAGCTGAACCTTCTCTCAAAAGCTCTCATTATAGAGGATCCCTGAAAAGGTGTTAAGAAACCTATCAAGAATTTTTTACCTATCAAGAATTTTTTAAGTTTTTGTTTTTTCCCCCAAAACCTCACATTTATTACATAAGATGATGCCACTCTCTTTCTAGAACTAAACAGAGGAATATGCCTGTTACTTTAAAAGATACTCTAAAACAAAGAGAAATAAATGAGTAATTAGAAAGTAATTCTATATCTGATTAAGCAAATGCTGCTCTATGATCTAACCACAAAGAATTGAAGGCTAGAGGATTAGGAATAAAATATTTGCATAAAAAGAAGTCATTGATGTTGGAATTAGATAGTAGTGATGGTTACTTACTAAAGTGTATACTTTAAAAGAGTAAATTTAAAACATTTATTTTTTTTTAAAAGGGTGAATTAAAAGTCAGTAGAAAGTGGCAAGAAAAAAAAACAGCCTAGATTCAGAAACTTGGACAGTAAAACAACAATGTATGTATTTAATCTGCCAGAGCATATTATACCTACCTTTAACAGAAGGGCAAAGATCTCTCTTCTCTCTACAATTTTTATACTCATCTCTCTCTAAGAAAAATACTTAACACTAGAGCAATACCTCATTTGATAGAATTCCCTATATTATTCAGGATTAGGAAAAGAATGCCAGGCCTCCACAAAACTTTTAATGTGAATATATGTATTTTAAATTACTACATCTTTAAAAATAATTTCAACTTCAATAGGAGGGAAAGAAGGATGGAGGGAGGAAGGGAGGAGGAGAGGCTTCAAGTTCCCATCTTATTCACTACTGGCAATGGATTACAATAGTTAGTGATTAGTCTGAAACATTTGAGAAACAATGCAGTAGAATTAAGACCTGAATTCTAGAACTCTCTCAGCAATATGCTATGCAAATGTGATCAAAACTTTTAACCTCTGTCAGTTTCCTCTTACATGAAATAAGGATGCTGACTAAGTTTCTAAAGTCACAGGTGTCAAAACACTAACACAGGAGTACTGAATCTTCTCCTAGAGCCGTGGTCAATTTGTGCCTCTTAAAAAAAATAAATAAAACCAAAAGTAAAAGGCCTTATCAGGAATGGATGCATATAACAGTATGAGGGGAAGACTGGATGGACTACCTCCTTATAAAAAGGTGGAATTAAACATCTCTATAGTAAACTCTACAGCACTGCATAATAAATATTAGTTTTCTTAAGATATCTGCATGTATGTATATAGACACATACACATAATTTTATAATATATATGTATGCTACATCAAGGTTTTGATCAGAGACCCTTTGAAACAGCTGGCCCTTAACATATTTAATAACATGGCCAGAGGACAGAAACTAGACATTTTAGAGTATTTATAACATCTCATTACTAAGATATTAGAAACTTGGGAAACAGCTATTATGAACAGAATATTAAAGAAGCACATATAAATTCTGTATAAGGAGATTAGAATGCTGTATAAGAATACAGAATTCTGTATAAGGAGACTCCTACTTTATTATATCCAAAAGTGGTTTTTATTAGAATTTTACCTAAAGTTATGAAGCCACTGCTTTCAACCAAGTAGTCACATGGAATGATCCTGAAGAATAGTAATAATGGGCTTCCCTGATAGCGCAGTGGTTGAGAGTCCGCCTGCCGATACAGGGGACACGGGTTCATGCCCCGGTCCGGGAAGATCCCACATGCCGCGGAGCGGCTGGGTCCGTGAGCCATGGCTGCTGAGCCTGCGTGTCTGGAGCCTGTGCTCCGCAACGGGAGAGGCCACAACAGTGAGAGGCCAGCGTAACGCCAAAAAAAAAAAAAAAAAAAAAGAATAGTAATAATGGGGCACTTTATTCCACAAGGAAAAGTACAGGGGAGTATGACTATGCCTATATTTGGAGATTATCATTTTTGAAAATCATTTTTAAAAAACTGATGAGGAAATTGATTTTGAGAGCAAAATGGCAGATTTAGTATTGCTGTAACTCTATCAAGAGATTTTTAACTGGAGAAAAAATATTTCTAAGACACTCTGCATGAATTTTACATATCTACGTCCCTAACCAAACTATTTTTAGCATCTTTCAGTTATCAATTTAAGGCATTAAAAACACTATTCGTGTGGTGTTCCTAAGATTAAATTTTGCAGCTTTGCACAAATGGATCCCCTTTTTGTTGAAAAGGGATTCCAAGATGACATTTTTTAGAATGATTAATAAATATCTGATGTCATGTAAGAGATTTATTAAAAGGTTTCTACATGGGAAGATAATAGGCTAAGAATTCTAGAAGACAGCACAGTCTGATTTAAAATATTCTTATGGAGAATTCTAATAGGGAAAATACCCACCTCCTGGGCTATGTTTTTAAATAGTCTCAATTCAATGTGAAAAATTTTCTGTAAAGGACAACTTTTTTTCCAGATGAAGAAGGAAGTTTAGAGAAGTCAGAATGGAGGTTATAGAAAAAATAAGCTGGAGAAAATAGACAGCCTTAAAAAAACAAAAAGCATATGGTAGATTTGTTAATGGCCACAACTCTACCCGTTCCTGGATGCATGAAAAACAGAATGTACTTAAAAGTTTAAAATGAAACTTTACCTCTCCTCCTATCCAGAGATGGAGTCTACTTCACACCCCTTTGATCTCAGCTGCCCTTGTGAATTGCTTCAACCAACAGGGATGTGGTAAAGTTGATACTGTGTGGTTTCAAAGGCTGGACCTTTATAAGAGGCCTTACAGCTTTCCACTTTTGCCTTCCTGGATCAATGCTAAGACTACCATGTAAGGAAGATAGTCACCCTAGTAGAGAGGCCATGTAGAGAAAAATCCAAGGAGCCCTACAGAGCAGCCAGCACTATCAGATGTGTGAATGAGACCATCTTGGACTTTCAAACCCATCCAACTCCCAAAATAAATGCAAGTGCATAAGTAAGGCCATACAAAACTAGCAGAGAAATTGCCCAAGCAATACACAGAATCATGAGAAATAATTAATCACTGTTGTTTTAAGCCATTATTATAATACATTATCACATAACTGTTTCAATTCCTGCTATCTGTAGAAATAATGCCATTATCTAAATACCTAAGATGGGTTACTGATCTGGAAAGGCTTGTATAAATATCACTAGTAGAGGAGGGAAGGAGGAAAAGAGGGAGGGGAAAAAAATCACTAGTGAAATAAGTAAAGCATCTTGACATACAAAAGAAAATACTATTATTTAAAACTAGTAATTACATATAATTTGTTAAGCATTTTTTCTTTACAAAAGGAATTCCAAATTCCGTTAACTTATGTTTTCTAAGAATGAAATTCAAAACTCTACATGCTTCTTTTTCCTGTTACTACTTTTTGAAAGAGTCACAGTAAATAGAGCATAGATCTACATCAGCAAAATGTCTATCACTGACAGTTTAATTTTATGAGTTCAATTTATAAATCTTTCCTTAATAGAACTATGCTGAGCAAATGTTTAACACAAGTTGCTACAGAAATGGTCTGAAGAAATCTGAAATAATTCTTATAACGACAGTGATTTTTCCCATCAATAATGACTATCTCCATATTTATTCATAAGTGAGAAATTACCAACATAACCATGACTTACTATTACTTAAAATTCACAATACCTATTTTCACATACCTCTATAGTAGGATGAGTATTATGTTTGTAAGCAGTATATAAGGGAAACTGAATTTGAAAAATTTTTGCCACACATAGTAACAATTTTTCCTTCTCATCTGTACTCCATAAACTAAAAGGATCAGAGCTCTTTGAAGATTCCTCCTCAGTCAAAATACAAATTCTTGTAGAGTTTGATTTTTTTTCTATTGATTTTTGTCTTTCTGTACTTCCTTCATTACACTCTCTTTCTATATTCAGTGGTTCTTCCGCTTGATTACTCTCATCTTGCCACGTGGAATCTATGTTAATAGTAGTACAATGTTTACAAAGCTGGTCCCGGAGCACTTGAACTTGGGCAATCACTAAGTTAATAAGTGCACACACTACTTGGTTAAAAATCTCCAAATGCTTATATTCTTTGAAGCAGCATAGACATTGCCTATAAGAGAAAAAAATTTTTTCAATAAATCAATGCTTCCTAGAGAGGCAACAATTATATCTTTCTAAAAAGTAATATAAAAAAAACAAATACTAAAATATCTTTTGAATAATTTAATTTCCTCCTTCCTGGTAGAGTAGCACTACAATAACTTAAAAAGACAGCATCACACCAAAAACTGGTACTGGTAAAAAGTCACCATATTAGGTCGACAGCTATCATCTTCAGTTTTATGTATGTATTTATCTGTCCCTCTAGACAAAGAAGTATTTAAGAACAAAAATTATGGCTATATCTTTGCTTCTCTAAGTACTAAGTACTCAATACATGTTTAATAAATATCAGGAAACTGGCTATAATAAAATAACTTTTTAGTAAACCCAGCTCATTATTTTACATAAGGGATTTTGTTGTCAACTAATAAAAAAGCTATATTTAAAAATAATTTGCTTGCGACTTCCCTGGCGGTCCAGTGGTTAAGACTCTGCACTTCCACTGCAGGGGGCACGGGTTCGATCCCTGGTTGGGGAACTAAGATCCCGCATGCCATACCACGCGGTGCCGCTGATGATAATAATAATAATAATAATAATTTGCTTGAAGGCTACTTAGGAGGGACATTCCTATCCTATCTGACAGATCAAAAGTGTTTAAAGAACACACACACAACACACACACACACACTCACTCTCTCTCTCACTTCAGCTCCAGCAAAAAAAAACAAAAATAAATAAAAATAATAAGAGTCAGTAATTATTACATACAAATCTAGTTCTCTTAGACATGTTCAGTTAGTAGCACAATGCCTGGCATATTGTGGATAATCAAAGGGGTCTGGTGAATCGATAAGTAAATAATACACAGTACCAGGTTACAATGTATCCAATAACAGATGACAGTTAAGCAACTATCACTTAAAATTTGCACCTAGTTATATTATCAAAACTCTTATTGTACCAAACAGATCACCAACTTCCTGTATTACCATGTAAGAATAACTTCATTTCTCCAAGTGTGGCAGATTTGAAGTAGAGCCACAAATTCCTCAATACTACTCTTCCCTTTAAAAGGTGAAACCCAATTTTCCTCCCCTTGAATGTGGACCGGACTTAATGACTGGCTTCCAATGAATGGAATGTGGCAGAAATGACAGTGTATGACATCTGAGACTAGGTTATAAAAGACATTACCACTTCTGCCTTGCTCTCTTTTGGATCACTCACTCTGGGGGAAGCCAGCTGTCATGAAAAACACTCAAGGAGGCCACGGCAAAGGCCACATGAGAAAAAACTGAGTCCTCCCACTAACAACCAGCACCAACTTGCCAAACATGCAAGTGAGTCAACTTGGAAATAGATCCTCCAGTCCCACGTAAGGTCATCCAAAGATGACCATAACCTGGCCAAATCTTGACTACAACTTATAAGAAATCCAAGCCAGAACCAACCAACTAAACCACTCCCAAACTCCTACCCATAAAATAATTGATGATAAATGTTTATAATTGAGATAATAAACATATCTCTGAGGATAACAAATGTTTATTGTTATTTTAAACACTACTTTTGGAGTACCTTGTTACACAGAAATGCATAAATGATACATCAGGACTATTTTCTCCATGGCAAAATGAAAGGGATTTTATCTCTAAGGCCTCCTCCAGTTTTAAATTCTATAATATCGCAATTTCTACAAGAAGAAAAATAAACACATCACTCAACATTTTTCTGATGAGTAGCTTCTTCGTTTAAGTTTAGGAAAAACCAAGTTCAAAGTGAAGGATCATACATTTGACTATCTTTAGTGAAAATGAAACCTGAGCTTCCCCTCAAAAAACAACCTTGAGGGGCTTCCCTGGTGGCGCAGTCGTTGACAGTCCGCCTGCCAATGCAGGGGACACGGGTTCGTGCCCTGGTCCGGGAAGATCCCACATGCCGCGGAGCAGCTAGGCCCGTGAGCCATGGCCGCTGAGCCTGCGCGTCCGGAGCCTGTGCTCCGCGGCCGGAGAGGTCACAACAATGAGAGGCCCGCGTACCGCAAAAACAAACAAACAAAAAGAACAACCTTGAGGTCAGATTTTGGATTAGGAAAGCCAAAGAGCTAGTCAAATTTACTATAAAAGTGCACTGTCAGGGATGGATCTAGAGATTATCATACTAAGTGAAGTAAGTAAGAAAAAGACAAGTATCATATGATGATCACTTATATGTGGAATCTACAAAAATGATACAAATGAACTTATTTACAAAAGACTCATAGACTTCGAAAACAAATTTATGGTTACCAAAGGAGAAAGGTGGGGGGAGGGATAAATTAGGAGTTTGGGATTTACATATATATACAACTATATATAAAATAGATAGGGACTTCCCTAGTGGTCCAGTGGTTAAGAATCCATCTTCCAATGTAGGGAACGCAGGTTTGCTCCCTGGTCAGGGAACTGAGATCCCACACACCTCAGGGCAACTAAGCCCACGCACCGCAGCTACTGAGCCTGCGAGTCACAGCTAGAGAAGCCCACGCACCGCAACGAAAGATCCCGCATGCTGCAACTAAGACCCAACACAGCCAAATAAGTAAATAAATAAAATCTTACAAAAAAAATCAACGAGGACCTACTGTATAGCACAGCGAACTCTACTCAATATTCTGTAACAACCTATATGGGAAAAGAATCTGAAAAAAGAAAGGATATGTGTATAAATTAATCACTTTGCTATACACCTGAAACTAACACAATATTGTAAATCAACTATACTCCAATATTAAAAAAATTAAGTTAAAACATAGTAACAAAATAAGAAAAAATAAAATAAAATTTTAAAATAAAAAATTTTAAATAAAATAAAAATTCACTGTCAGGAAATGGGTATTAAACTACTTGATAACTGACTAGGAAACTAATCTTAAAAGACAAAAATGAGTGAATTCCCTGGTGGTCCAGTAGTTAGGACTCCATGGTCTCACTGCTGAGGGCCTGGGTTCGATTCCTAGTTGGGGAACAAAAATCCCACAAGCCATGCAGTACTGCCAAAAACAAAAAACAAAAAAAAAGGGCAAAAATGATATATGAACAAAGTAACAGGTAAACTGGATCTAGGTCCTTACAGACCCAAACATACAACTTCAAGGAGAGTTGAGAATCTAAGTGAAGACACACACACACACACACGCACACACACACACACTTTAAAAATAATTATATATTATGTAAATTACATTTTATTGTATATTCAATTCTGAGAAGTCTAGGTATTTGAATTCTCAATATAGCATTTCTCTCTATATCCACACCCACAACGCAAGGAGGGGAAAGAATTTTTTTTTTTTTAATAAAAACAACACTTTCGGTTAAGCCCAATCTGATTTTACAAACAAATTTATTTCTTCTCTGTTCTAAATCACACTACAAATATACTAAAGGAAAAAAAGTCATAGAAGAGATAATGGAAGAAAAGATGACAACAAGAAATTCTGGATGATAGAAAAGGGAGGAATAGTAAGTGACAGTGTGGAATAAACAAACTTGGAAGGGGTCACAGAAGAACATATCAGCAAAAAGATTCACCCCACAGAACACTGGAAAAGCGCAGGACTAAAGAGCTTCAGATACCTCTGAAGGCAGAAATGAAGCATAATAGAAAACAGAACTAAATGAAAGGTACTGTTAAAACCTGCAGGCTTGGGACTTCCCTGGTGGCACAGTGGTTAAGAATCCGCCTGCCAATGCAGGGGACACAGGTTCGAGCCCTGGTCCGGGAAGATCCTACATGCCGCGGAGCAACTAGGCCCGTGTGCCACAGCTACTGAGCCTGCGCTCTAGAGCCCGCGAGCCACAACTACTGAGCCCGTGTGCCACAACTACTGAAACCCGTGTGCCTAGAGCCTGTACTCTGCAACAAGAGAAGCCACCGCAAGGAGAAGCCCATGCACCACGACGAAGAGTAGCCCCCACTCACCACAACCAGAGAAAGCCTGCACGCAGCAACAAAGACCCAACGCAGCCAAAAATAAATTAATTCATTTTTAAAAAAACAAAACAAAACAAAAAAACCCCTGCAGGTTCCCATTCCAGACAGCAAGGATACTATTCCTACCTGACCCAGGGAAACAAGAAGTTCTTCCTGTACATAAAATGAACAAGATAAATTCAGGAACATCAGATACTGAAGAAGGCAGAGATACAAGAAACTGAAAGTGAGAGAATTAAGTAAAATTATGACTGAATAGTGAACCTCCCCAAGTACCCTTACCTGCCCAACCACCAGATCAATGTATCTCAAGGGGAAAGACTTGGAAAATACAAACAATCTAAGAGAAAGGCCATTTATCCTATAATAAAGTCTGCTCACCATTTTACCATCATACAGTATAGGCCAACATCTGAGCTGCTCCATTCACACAGAACTTGCAATCCATTTTTCAGTGGCCCTCTCTTAACCATGAAAGGATAGCCAAGGATAATAAGACTTTCAAGAAAAGCTGCATCACTGAAGGCAGATCAAAGCAAACAGTAAGAAGAAATTTAGAGGAAGAAGATAAAATGCAGGAAGAAAAAAGGTTTTAATTAATTTATATCCTCAGAGACATGAAAGATACTGGATTACTGAAACAAAGAATACTATTAAAAAATGCATTCCAATTAAAAAACAGAGCCATTTAATGCGTACAAATATGCACTATATATAGTTTTTGCATATATATCATTCACAATTTTAAAAGCAATTAAAATTACAGCAATTTGTAAAATTCAATAGAAGGTCCAGAGGTAAAACTGGAGAAATATCCCAGAAAGTAGACTAGACAAAGAAAGATAATGGGAAGAAAAAGAAAAACCATCAATCAAAGAGGTACAATATCTGACTAATAATATTTCCAAGAAGACAGCAGAAAATACAGAGGTGAGGAAAGTATGAAACAAAAAAAAATTTTTTTCAGAACTGAAAACCCATTAAAAAACATACCCTCATGAAATTTCTGAAGCCAAGGAGGGATAAAGATCCTAAAAGCTTTCAGGGAGAGTGAAAAGAGTGACAAGAAAAAGCTCAGGAATAAAAACAGCTCATACTTTCTTCTAAGTAATATTGGAAGATAAAATACAATGGAATAACACTTTAGTTCTGAGAGAAAATAATTTACTATCTACAATTCTGTATCCAACAAAAGTTATCAATAAAAGTAAGGGTGGGGCTTCCCTGGTGGCACAGTGGTTGAGAGTCTGCCTGCTGATGCAGGGGACACGGGTTCGTGACCCGGTCTGGGAAGATCCCACATGCTGCGGAGCAGCTAGGCCCGTGAGCCATGGCAGCTGAGCCTGCGTGTCGGGAGCCTGTGCTCCACAACGGGAGAGGTCACAACAGTGAGAGGCGTACCGGAAAAAAAAAAAAAAAAAAAAAGTAAGGGTAGAAGAGACATTCTTTTAGGCCGGAAAGGTCTAAAAACCATTTGTCTCCCATGTACCTTTTCTCAGAAAAGATGTCATCCTAACAAAACAAAGAAGTAAACCAATAAAGATGGCATAGAATCCAGGGAACTGGGGATCCAATATAATAGAAAAGCAAAAGAATTTCAAGGATGATCTGAAGAGAATATAGCTGTTTCAGTAACCCTACTGAGAAATCAATACAGATTGGAGTAGGAAGATAAAAGCCAAAGGAGATGGAGGGAAGGTAAGAAAATAACAGATCACCTAATGATGTATAAAAATGTAAAAACTAGTACTAAGAAGGGCTGGAGAGTTTGGGAAAAATTAGTGATCCACACCTAGAAAATTAATCAAATGAAGAACAAGACACTAAACTCTATGATACAAAGAATGAAAACAAAAGAAAAACAACAATTTATATCTTGTAAAATATAAAATGAACCACAGAATCTTTTTTGGCTAATAACTGAGCAATTATTTTTGTTTTTAGAACTACCTCAAGAACTGATGTAACTATATTGAGAGGACAGGGAAGGGTAAATGGATGAAATCTTTATATATCAGAAAAGGAGTTCACAGATTATACCTAAAATTGACAGATAAAGCAACAGCAATATAATATTATTATTTCAGAACATAAAAGTTAATATCAAAACCAACATCTCAAAAAGTTGAAAACAGAAATGGGGCTGAGGAGATGGGGACAATGGACTTTTATATTGTAGGCCTTTTCCTACCATTTTATTTTTTAAACTCTGTACATACTGTATTTGTACACCAATATCATACATTACCTTTCACTATCTGAGCTTATCCTATTTTCTTCTCAGTCCTTCCCATTATTACCCACCTGATAAGACTTTATTACCTAAGTAGAGTTATATGCTGCCTATCTGAGTGGAATACGCTTCCATTTAAGAACACACAATGATAAAAATTTCTAAATGACTAACAAAATATGTACCTTCAATTAATAAAAATACTAACATTCACTAGGAAGCTAAATGTCAAAATTAAATTATTTTAACCTGGATTCCATAATTCCATCTAACAAATCTTCCAATGGATCTAACATTTTCCTGGTCTGGTATTGCTGAACACATGAAAGGGCTGTTCATATACAGTATCCAACCTTGGCGAAAGTTTTTTTATTTATGAGCTAATTTCTGAAAAACACTACTTTGAATAGTGGTCAATAACAATATTCCACTGGTCAAATTTCTTAATTCCAAAATATAAAGTAGACCCTTAAAGAGTGGAGAACATACATTAACCTGTTCAAAAGCAATAGTGTCTAAAACTGTTATAAAAAATAAAGTTTAATAAAACAATAAAAATAAGCAATAGCCTCAAACTTTAAGTACAAATGACAGGTGTGAAAGGTGTAATTTTTAGCCTGAAAATACAAAGATCTGACAGAACCTCCGCCTAGCTAGCACTCAGAATTATTTCAGGGGAGAAATCCTGAAATAAAGGTAAAAAGTAGACAGGATGAAGACAACGAGGAACCTTAAATGTCTACTGAGGCATCTGCAAGATATAAAACATAAGCCTGTTTTGTAATAGGCTTTAAACAAGTCAAACAAAAACCAGCAACAATTCCAACAAGGATTTTGCCGTGTGGTATCAATGCCTTCATCATACACGACATTCCTTTCAGAGCCATGTATGCTCTTTTGCAAATTTATATTCTTTAATTTATTCTCCTAATATTCTCTCCCCATTCTCTGAATTCATTTTCCTCCCATTTCATTCCAATTTTCCATTCCAATATTAATAAAATAATGATAATCTGTTAAAGTAACATACATAACTAACTCCCTGAATCTTACGAACAAAACAAAGTGGCAGCTATATTCCTGTGATGCAGCAATTATTAATAAAAATGATGACATAATATTTGATGACACAGAAAGACTGATCATAGTTCACATGAAAAAAATCAGATTATAAAGCATACAAGTTTTATAATCACATTTTTGTAAAATTTTAAACTGTATTGTTCCCAATCTCACACCAAGGTTATACCAAAAAAAAGTTACCAGTTGTTACTCTGGGTGATGGCATTTTTTTTTTTAAACTTTGATTTTCTGTATTTTCTAAAAGACTTTCACAATGAGTATATCTTTTAAATAGAAGGAAAATTATAAAATATTAAAGCCTTTGAAATTTCTATAAATATTAAATTCTTAACATATTGTTTTTTTAAGTGAACATTCTCCTTCAGCTATATTCTGGTCAACCAACATATCAGAAAAAATGATTCTTGATTATTGATAATCTTTTGAAAGTTAACACTTTTCTCCCAGAAAACCTACAAAGAACATTTTGTATGAGATGTCATGGATCTGATCCATTCGTGCACTAAGGTACATTTATGGACCTTCCATGGTCATGGGCCACCAAGTTAAGAATTTCTTTTGTAAATTAACTGTGCTTTATTAGTAGCTTTTTATCCCCTACAAGAACCACAATCTTAATCTGGGCAACAATATTTTTTGATGCCCTAGAGAGAAACAGGATGGGGGGAGGGCAGAGCAGGGAAACAGGCAAAAAATTTTTACTCTAAAGCACTGCAATCCAACTGTATATTTTATTGTCACTTCTCTCTTCTATCAGCATGAACAATTAAGAGTGTAACATTCTACTTTTTGGTACTTTTTACTATCAGCTAAAAACTGTTAATACTTACTAACATGTGAATAGAATTATAAATATTACACACTATTTTCCAATTTGACTTTCCATGCCTTAGCTTATGTACCCTTCAATATATATTTCATTTTCTAAAATAAGTTTCAACAATTTTAATTAAAATAGGTATTTATTAAGTTCTTTTGTCAGATACCATGTTAAGTATTTTGTTTCTTCACAACCTCATGAAGATAGTAGTAGCTTTATTATTACTCATTTCACAAATGAGGAAGTAAGAGCTTACAGAAAGTTAACTAATTTGCCATAATCACCTAGTACACAGATGATGAAGCAGGACTGGAAGCCACATCTATCTGGCTCCAAGGCCATACTACTCTTAATCACTATATTCTGGAACAGCATGATATAAAGGCAGGGTCTCTACATCCTTTGATATTCTAATGAAACCTACAAATTACTGCCTAAAACTGTACATACCAAAATTTCATTTATGGGCTTCTCTGGTGGCTCAGTGGTTAAGAATCCGCCTGCCAATGCAGGGGACATGGGTTGAAGCCCTGGTCTGGGAAGATCCTACATGCCACCGAGCAACTAAGCCCGTGCACCAAAACTACTGAGCCTGTGCTCTAGAACCCACGAGCCACAACTACTGAGCCCGCACACCTAGAGCCCATGCTCTGCAACAAGAGAAGCCACTGCAATGAGAAGCCCGTGCACAGCAACGAAAAGTAGCCCCCACTCACCACAACTAGAGAAAACCCACGTGCAGCAACGAAGACCCAACACAGCCAAAAATAAATAAATAAAAAATAAAATAAAATACAACTGGGAATTCCCCAGTGGTCCAGTGGTCCAGTGGTTAGGACTTTGTGCTTTCACTGCAGGGGGCACGGGTTCCTACCCTGGTCAAGGAACTAAGATCCCACAAGCCGTGTGGCATGGCCAAAAACAAAAAATAAAAATGTAAAACAAAACACAACTGACAAAGTTACTCTTCAAAATACATAAAGATGCATACCTCTGTGTCCAGGAATTGATATAAGCAAATATTTTGAGAGTATGTTCCTTTCTGAGCTGCAGTCCATCACCACCTTCTATATCAGATACTGAAAGAAAATAGAAAAAGTAACTTTTAAATTATGAATAAATAATGCCAAACCAATATTAAAGCCAATAGGGACTTCCCTGGTGGTCCAATGGTTAAGACTCCATGCTTCCACTGCAGGAGGCATGGGTTCAATCCCCGGCCGGGGAACTAAGATCCCCCACATGCCACACGGCATGGCCAAAAAAAAAAAAAAAAAAGCCAACACTTAAAAAAACAGCTAGGTTTACAAATACAAATATTTCCAATAATTTTTTTTTTGCTTTCACTAAAGAAAATAAATCTTGGTTAATTATTGACCAATTTGATTCTAACTTTGTCTCAGAGAGGCTCAGGAATTAGAAACACTGAGTACTTCTAAAAGAAGGAATACAAGTGGGGCTAAAAAATATTAAAGTCTTATTAAGAAGCAGTTAGACAAACCCTCATCACGCTTCCTTGCCCCCCTCACCCCCCCAACACACACACACACACACACACACACGATCTCTAAAAGACTATGTTTCCTCTCTGGAGATGTTGAACCAGAGAGAGCTGGGTTTTGCACAATCAGGTAGCTGAAAGCCAGGAGGTATCATACTGAAAACATTTAATCTCTCTGTACAGGCATTTCCTACTGTGTCATGTAAGCACTGCTGAGAAGCCTCATGTGATATAAAACCTTGCAATAAAGAAAATGAGACTAACAATAAAACATTAGAAGCAGACTACTCAAAACCTATGAAACTTTATAACCAGAACACTGACAAAACCAATAACTAGTCTGATTTAAAATTTTAAAAAATACTAGCACAGTTAAATCTCTATTGGTATCTGCACTAACCAATGTCAGTCAATCTTCTGCAACTTTAAACCATGAGGTTCATGCTTCATCTTTTGATATGAAGGTGCCTGAGGGCATTCAATTCTAATAAAGGTCATTTCCAAAAAAAAAATTAAACATTAAATATAACCATTCTCATGGCTCCATCATTTTAATCACTTGGCACCTACTTCCTTCTCCACACAGCTCTACAAAGTAGAAAACACAGGGGTCCTTGAAGGCAATAAACCAATCACTGTATGCACAAGAAGGCATTTTTGAGGAATGTCAGCTTTGTTACTGTTTTCTCATGTACCAGTAGGATCCTCTCTTTAATCACAAGAAAGCTTGCATGAATCACTATAAAACATTAATGTGATGGGGGAAATCCCATATGAACCATTAAGATGTTCCATTATATTAATATCATCCCTCTATTTACCAACTGCGTATGGCTTTTCATTTAAAAAAAAAAAACCTCACCTTGTTCTAGATCAGACTATATACTCCATGTTGAGACTTACGGCACTCTTCCCCTACTCAGCTCCAGAAATGCTTGAAGTCCAAGTAGGAGGTTGGAAGATTTCTCTCTGGTAATACTGGCTACACCAAGGCAGGTAAAAAAATTCTCTTGGCCAGAGAGAGAAGGAAAAATCACAGGGCAAGAGTATATGCCAAACAAATGGGTAACAAGGTAAACAGCACCTGAGGCGGCCCTGGAAGCCAAAGACACTAATGCCCATCAGGAAGAAGATCCCAACAACAAAACCTAGCAACCATGACGGAGTAAGATGTAGTGGGGGATAAGATAAGGTAACTACTAAAAGCAAGCTCTTGGCTTGTGTGATTTCATCAAGACGAGACCACAGTACACAGTAACAGTTTTCCTTCCCCGGCCTGAAAACACAGGGAACAGAGTGGTTGCAAGGATCATATCCTTCTCTAACACAAAACGCAAATTGCACACATTCTGGGAAACGCATATGTGTGGTGAGAAACACGTACCCCACCTGAGGCCCACCTGGCAACCTAATTAATTGCTCACCAACATAAGCTTACTATTTCATTATATCTACCCCATAACCAGAAAGGGAAGGGAAGTACATCTTATCAGAGCCAGACAAAATAGACCTCCCCAGACAGACAGCAAACATCATACTCAATAGTGAAAGACTGAAAGCTTGTCTTCTATGATCAGGATCAAGACAAAGTAGATGCTTTCACAACTTCTATTCAACACAGTACTGGAAGTTCTAGTCAGAGCAATTACGCAAGAAGAAGAAATTGGAAAGGAAGTACTAAAATTACCTCTGTTCATGGGTGGCATGATTTTATATGTAGGAAATGCTATAGTCCACACAAACACACACACACAACTGTTAGAATAAATGATTTCAGTAAAGTGACAGGACACAAAGTCAACGCATAGAAATCCACTGCATTTCTATATACTAACAATGAACAATCTGAAAAGTAAATTAAGAACACAGGCATCAAGAAGAATAAAAAACTTAGGAATAAACTAAACCAGGGAGGTGAAAGACTTGAAAACTGACAACTACAATAAGTTGCTGAAAGATATCAGGTACAAATAAATAGGAACAAACCTCATATTCATGGAACATTTAACATCGTTAAATGTCAGTAACGTCCGAAGTGATCTACAGAGTCAATACGATCCCTACCAAAATCCCAACGTTTTTGCAGAAATGGAAAATTCTACCCTTAAACTTGTATGGAATTTCAAGGGACCCCAAATAACCAAAACAATCTTGAAAAACAAGAACAAAGTTGGAAGACTCAAATTTCATGATTTCAAAACTAAGTACACAAATAAAAACCACAATGAGATATCACTTCACACCCCTTAGGATGGCTACTGTTAAAAAAAATCATAAAATAACAAGTATAGATGAGGATATGTAGAAACTGAAACCCTTGAGCACTGTTGGTGGGAATAATAATTGGTGCAATTACTATTGAAAAGAATACAGCAGTTCCTCAAAACATTTTAAAAAGAATTACCATATGATTCAGCAATCCCACTTTTCGGTATATATATGAAAAAAGAATTGAAAGCAGAACCTCAAAGAGATATATCTGTACACCTATGTTCACAGCAGCATTATTCACAATCGGCAAGAGACATAAGTAACCCAAATGTACACAGAGAGATGAATAAACAAAAAGTGGTGTATACATACAGAGGAATGTTATTCAGCCTTAAAAAGGAAGGAAATCCCATCACATGTTACAAAATGAATGAACCTTGAGAACATCATGTTAAGTAAATAAGCCACAAAAAGTAAGTCACAAAAAGACAAAATACTGTATGATTCTACTTAAATGAGATATCTTGAGTAATCAAATCCATAGAAACAAAGTAGAATGGTGGTTGTCAGGGGGAGAGAGAAATGAGGAGTTGTTTAATGGGTACAGAGTTTTAGTTTTCAAGATGAAAAAGTTCTGAAGATCTGTTGCATAACAATGTGAATATTCTTTTTTTTTTAATATTTATTTATTTTGGCTGTGCTGGGTCTCAGTTGCAGCACGCGGGATCTTCGTTGTGGCATGCATGCGGGATCTAGTTGCCCGACCAGGGATCGAACCTGCATCCCTGCATTGGGAGCACAGAGTCCTACCCACTGAACCACCAGGGAAGTCCCAACAATGTGAATATTCTTAACACTACTGAATTGTACACTTAAAAATGCTTAAGATGAGGGCTTCCTTGGTGGCGCAGTGCTTGAGAGTCCGCCTGCCGATGCAGGGAACACAGGTTCGTGCCCCGGTCCGGGAAGATCCTACATGCTGCGGAGCGGCTGGGCCCGTGAGCCATGGCCACTCAGCCTGCGCGTCCAGAGCCTGTGCTCCGCAACGGGAGAGGCCACAACAGTGAGAGGCCCGCGTACCGCAAAAAAAAAAAAAAAAAAAAAAAAAAAAGGTTAAGATGAGATAAACGAGGTCCTACTGTACAGTAGAGGGAACTGTATTCAGTATCTTGTAATAACCTATACTGAAAAAGAATATGAAAAAGAATATATATGTATAACTGAATCACTCTGTGTACACCAGGAACTAACACAACACTGTAAATGAACTATACTTCAGTAACTTTAAAAGATGATGAAGATGAGAAAATTTGTTGTGTTTTTTACAATTTTAAGAATGTTTAATTAATTTTTAAAAAGGGAGACAGAGTACCCCACACTGCAGTTTAAAAGAAGCCACTGGGGCTTCCCTGGTGGCGCAGTGGTTGAGAGTCTGCCTGCTAGTGCAGGGGACACGGGTTCGTGCCCTGGTCTGGGAGGATCCCACGTGCCGCGGAGCGACTAGGCCCGTGAGCCACGACTACTGAGCCTGCGCGTCTGGAGCCTGTGCTCCGCAACAAGAGGCCGCGATAGTGAGAGGCCCGCGCACCGCGATGAAGAGTGGCCCCCGCTTGCCACAACTAGAGAAAGCCCTCACACAGAAATGAAGATGCAACACAGCAAAAATAAATAAATTAATAAAAAAAAAGAAGCCACTGATCTTTACAAATCAAAGATCCATTAAAGTACACAGTATAATATAAACAAATAAAGGAAGAAGGGAGGAAGGCAAGTTCAAGAAATCTTTCCACCTATTTCCTATAGAAGAGGAACTGTAATTCCAACTCTAAAGGGCCAACTACCTGGACTGGGAAAAGAGCAAGGTGGAGGAATTGTCACATAGATCTAAAGAATACCAAATACAGGGCTTCCCTGGTGGTGCAGTGGTTGGGAATCTGCCTGCCAATGCAGGGAACACGGGTTCGAGCCCTGGTCTGGGAAGATCCCACATGCCATGGAGCAACTAGGCCCGTGAGCCACAATTACTGAACCTGCGCGTCTGGAGCCTGTGTTCCGCAACAAGAGGCCGTGATAGTGAGAGGCCCGCGCACCGTGATGAAGAGCGGCCCCCGCTTACCACAACTAGTGAAAGCCCTCGCACAGAAATGAAGACCCAACACAGCCAAAAATAAATAAATAAACATATATATATATTAAAAAAAAAAAAAAAAAAGAATACCAAATACAGCCCAAGAGAAGAAATCAAAGTGGAACTGGAAACATTAAGGCTGGGTAATACCTGGGTGCCAGAGATGCCATCCCCCAAAAGCAAGAAAAGGAAATTCAGTAACTGAAAGAAATGTACCCAACTGACACAATGCGTGAAGTAGAAGGGTGGAAATAGGGTGAAAAATAAATGGTTCTTGTCACTTAAATTTAAAAAGAAGAAAATGCTCATAAAAACTTCAAGATCAGAAATGAACAGTACGATAGTATGATGGCAAGCATAACCCCAAAAGGAAACATGAGAGGACAGGAGGCATAACCCAGGAGTCTACTGAGAAACCATTAGTAGTCATGACCTGGATCTTACCCCAAGTAAAGGGTAAGTATTCTCATATACAATCTCACAACTCATCAGATGAAAAAATTCATGACCGCTCACCAAGCCAAAGGTGCTGAACACAACCTCACATAACTTCTTATCAGCAAAGTCCCAAAAGAACAGGAATTACAAGAACCTGGGCCCTATCCAGAACCCTGGCCAGCACCAAGGTTAGCCACTGAGACCCACCTAGGTGGGTAAAATGGCTAAAATAAGTGCAAACAGCTCCAGGGGACCAGTACTAGCCAGCACTCCTAGCATGAGTTGTTCCTTGGGTATACAGAAATTACGAGACTAATGCTTGACTTTAAAACTTATTAATACACATTCACCAATCTTCTGACATAGGGCCTTTTCTTAGGGTTTCAGTCCACTGACTGGAGTTCTGCATCGTATATTTCAAAAGAAACAAAAGCAGTGCATTGGCTATCATTTCCATTCCAGCATTCTATTACAGTAGTTTAAACACTTGCTCAAGTTGCAGAGCAATCTAAATACAGAACACTTTCTAGACTTTTTTAAAAACTTCCCAATCTGTTTGAACAATACCTAGTTCAAGAGAACTTTTTTTAAACAACTCAGCATCAATTCTTTGCAACTCTTTTTTTTAACCTAGTAAGCAGGACATGGAAACACAGTCTTGGAAAGGATGAAGGAAAGTTCCCTAAAAGAAATAACAACTAACTGAAAGACAGAAGTTAGTAAATAGGGAAGCAGGAAGGACAGCAGGAAAGGAATAGGAAGGAGGGAGTGATGACAAAGAAGCCCACAGGGGATGGAATCCTAGTCAGAAGGATCATCATGTGCAAAAGAAGAATTGAGAGAGAGAAACATAGTGTACTAGATAACTGCTAAATAAGAGAATGAGAAAATAAAATAAAGCTGTTGAAGCAGCTAATATATCTAAGGCTTGATTGATTCACTAAATAATATAACAAGATGCTGTCAGAAAATTCTATCAACATTGATAAAGCATGAATACTTTAAGACCTGTTGTCTTGAAGGTAAAATGTTAAATGATCTACTACTTGACCTAGAGTTACAAACACATTTAAAAGACTATTCAAAGGGCCAATTAAGTGAATATAAGCCAATTAAAGAAAGGTACTACATGGTTATGAACTTGGATGAACTACTGCCAGACAAATTTCACCTTTTAATACCGTAAGTATATTATTCTTTTGCATATATTAGAAATTTGTCATAGAAAGTTTTAGTAAAAGCTTCAAAGAAAAAAAAGACTACACAGAGTAATAATAATACAGATTCTGAGAGGCAGACTTCTGACTGAAAGAATAGAATAAAATCTTCAAAAAGTTAAAATGGCCAATCTAGAATTTTACACCCAAGTAAACCTCAACCTAGAATTTGATACCCAGGGTAGACCTCAAGAAGAAGGGTGAAATAAAACTCTGGACAAATGGATATGCTTATCATTGATAAGCCATGAATAGAAAATCAAATTTTAAAAAGATTAAGAGCTTCCTCAAAAGGAAAAAAAAGAAAAAGGCAAAGAATCTAAGAGCAAGAAGAAAGAAAAATATGGTAAAGAAGGAAATAAATACATGGGTAAACCTAAATAAACAAACTGACAAAATATTAACAAAATAAAATACTTATTACAGCTATTTCTCAACTTACAATGGAATTACATCCCGATAAACTCATTTTAAGTTGAAAATACCATAAATTGTGAAAATGCATTTATTACACCTAACCTACCAAACATCACAGCTTAGCCTAGCCTACATTAAGTACACTCAGAACACTTCCATCAGCCTACAGCTGGATAAAATCATCTCACACGAAGCCTGTTTTATAGTAAAGTGTTGAATATCTCATGCAATTTATTAAATACTGTACTTAAAGGGAAAAACAGAATGGACCTATGGGTACAGAATAGCTAAGTGAATCAGCTGTTTACCCTCATGACTGCAAAGTTGACTGAGAGCAAGGCTGACTGAGAGCTACAGCTTACTGCTGCTATCCATCCTTAAGCCAAGGGTATCATACCCATATCACTAGCCCAGGAAAAGACCAAAATTCAAAATTCAAAGTACAGTTTCCAGTGCATGTATATCACTTTCTCACCATCAGAAAGTTGAAAAGTTGTAAGCCAAACCGTCATGAGTCAGGTGCTGTCTGTAGTCTGGGAGTCTTTAAAGCCAACTGAAACACTAGATAACAACATAGAAGATGGCAGAAACAAAGACTGGCATTCTTAAAGTGTTTTAAATTGATACATCTGAGCATATAAAAAGTTCAATTACACATAACAACAACAAAAACACAAACTTCAAAGGAACTACAAGCCAGGAAAAGTCTTTACGAAAGAGTAATCTCTGAGTTCAAAAAACATATTGGAAAAGAAAAACTGAAGAAAAAAGGGATTAAAAAAAGAAAAAATGATACACATGGGGTTCAAACATAGCACTGAAACACTATGTTTTTCTTACCAGGTTTGCAAAAAGTTTAAATAATATCTAGTGTTGATAAACTCAAGAGAAAACAAGTGCTTTCATACATCAGTAAAAACAATTTGACAATATTTATCAAAATCAAAAATGCACTGGGCTTCCCTGGTGGCGCAGTGGTTAAGAATCTGCCTGCCAATGCAGGGAACATGGGTTCGAGCCCTGGTCCAGGAAGATCCAACATGCCATGGAGCAACTAAGCCCATGTGCCACAACTACTTAAGCCTGCGCTCTAGAGCCTGTGAGCCGCAATTAATGAGCCCACATGTCACAACTACTGAAGCCCGGGCGCCTAGAGCCCGTGCTCCGCAACAAGAGAAGCCACCGCAATGAGAAGCCTGCACAGCACAACAAAGAGCCACCCCCTGCTCGCCGCAACTAGAGAAAGCCCACGTGCAGCAACGAAGACCCAACATAGCCAAAAACAAACAAACATAAATAAATAAATAAAAGAATGCACTGATACTCTGAGTATTATTTTAAGCATCATTTTCTACACATTTTTCCTCATCCAAAATAACACTCATTGATATTCAACTTAGCATTGTTCTTAATACCAGAAGACTGGAAATAACCCCTATCAATAGAAAACAAGTTAAATTCATGCTGACAATGGAAAACTATGCATCAGAAAAAAAAAAAGTGGAGGGAAATGCTCTTTATAAACTGATATGAAATAACCCCCCAAAAGTTAGGTGAATAAAGGCAAAAACATTATTTTTAATTACATAATTTTATAAGTTCCTCAAAAAAAGGACCAATTACCAATCAAATGTTAAAATTTTAAAGAACTCACTGTTTGAAGACTGGTAAATAAAAGGGGAAAATGAGACATTTATCCTGCCTTCCTGTACTAATGGTAATTCAAAGTAACTAAATGGGTAATAAAAGGAAGTTTCTCCTTATAGCAACAGACCAGCTGATGAAGAAAAATGACAGGATTAGAATATCACCATTTTGCAACTACAAATGAAATAAAAGATCTAGGCAATGGTTGCTGGCATTACAAAAAAAGCAACAACGTGACATTTTTTTGCCCTCTGATGGAAGAATACAACACATTCTATAAAAGTCTTGCCAAGAAATCTAATCGAAATCTGATCTAGCCTCTAAATCTAATAATCAAATTACAGAAATAGAGGAGACAGAAAAACATGTTCAGTAATTCCACAAGGATACAATAAGCAACATCCAAAACAAAAAACCTTTATGGGCTAAATGATCCATGGAATCAGTAGTTTCTTCAACAGATAAATAGTAAGAACAAAAAAGGATAAGAATTATGTATTAAAAAAAAAAAACAAACACATGTCAGTGACTATAAACAGCAGGGCAGCCAGAATCTATAAAATTAGTCCAGGCATATAACCAACCAAGCAAAACAAAACAAACAAAAACAAAAAGCAAAATAAACAAAACAAATTATTCAAGCAGCCTCAAACTAGAAACAAACCACCTGTCCAAAGAGTGGACTGATTAAAAAAAAATTATAGTTTTCTATTCAACTATAAAAAGCAACAGACTTCTAATATACTAATAAGCAACACAGATAACTTATAGTGATATAGTAAATGAAAAAAATGTCAGATACACATAGCACATAAAGTTTATTTCCATTTTAATAAAGTTATACAAAAAAAAATCTAAGCTTTGGTCGTATAAAGTACATCAGCAGAGAGTGATGTCATCAAAATAGCAAAATGTAAGTTTTCTACCATCTTCCTCCCAAAGAACACTGATGTTGACAATCACCATGGACAACACTGCCTTCGTGGAAGTCTGGGAGTACGGCAGAGAATTTCCAAAGCAAAAAATAAAATAAAATCCAAGACTGAACACACTGAAGAGAATAAGAGGAACAGTTTCACTTTACCCATGACACACTTCTCCCAAGGCAGCACAGCACAGTGCTAAGAAAGATCTTGTCTGAGGATGCCCCCAACACCACATAAGAACCCCCAACTCTCCATGTACCTCACACACACACACTCCCACCCTGTGGATGGCTCCTTGTCTGCACCCCTAAGGGCAGCAAAAGCAAACCTTCACAATTAACAGCATGTGCAAAAAGCTGTCCAGACTCTGCAAAAGTGGGAGAAAGTACACAAACTTGAGAATTCAGCACTGCTGTAGGAAAAGCACATGAGAGACTGTCAGCACTCAACCTGGCTTTATATGATCAGGAGACAGCAAAAATCTTAGAATTACCCTCCAAAACAGAACAAGAAATGAGGAGCAGACATATCCGTTAAAAAAGGTCTGAGATGGGGCTTCCCTGGTGGCACAGTGGTTGAGAGTCCGCCTGCCGATGCTGAGGACACGGGTTCATGCCCCGGTCCGGGAAGATCCCACATGCCGTGGAGCGGCTGGGCCCATGAGCCACGGCCGCTGAGCCTGCACGTCCGGAGCCTGTGCTCCGCAACGGGAGAGGCCACAGCAGTGAGAGGCACGTGTACCACAAAAAAAAAAAAAAAAAAAAAAAGGTCTGAGATGGACTTCCCTGGTGGAGCAGTGGTTAAGAATCCACCTGTCAATGCAGGGAACATGGGTTCAGGCTCTGGTCTGGGAAGATCCCACATGCTGCGGAGCAACTAAGCCTGTGCACCACAACTACTGAGCCTGCACTCTAGAGCCCATGAGCCACAGCTAATAAGCCCGTGTGCCGTAACTACTGAAGCCTGTGCGCCTAGAGCCCGTGCTCCGCAACAAGAGAAGCCACCACAATGAGAAGCCCACACACTGCAATGAAGAGTAGTCCCTGCAGGGCCTCCCTGGTGGCGCAGTGGTTGAGAGTCCGCCTGCCGATGCAGGGGATGCGGGTTCGTGCCCCGGTCTGGGAGGATCCCATGTGCCGCGGAGCGGCTGGGCCCGTGAGCCATGGCCGCTGAGCCTGCGCGTCCGGAGCCTGTGCTCCGCAACGGGAGAGGCCACAGCAGTGAGAGGCCCGCGTACGGAAAAAAAAAAAAAAAAAAAAAAAGAGTAGTCCCTGCTTGCTGTAATTAGAGAAAGCCCAAGCGCAGCAATAAAGACTCAGTGCAATCAATCAATAAAGGTCTGAGAAAGATTCAGAATCCATTCATTCATTCATTTATTTATTTACAGCTGTGTTGGGTCTTCGTGCTGCGCACGGGCTTTCTTTAGTTGCACCGAGCCGGGGCTGCTCTTCGTTGCAGTGCGCAGGCTTCTCATTGCGGCAACTTCTCTTGTTGTGGGACACGGGCTCTAGGCATGTAGGCCTCAGTAGTTGCGGCACGTGGGCTCTAGAGCGCGGGCTCAGTAGTTGTGGTGCAAGGGCTTAATTACTCCATGGCATGTGGGATCTTCCCGGACCAGGGCTTGAACCTGTGTGTCCCCTGCACTGGAAGGTGGATTCTTAACCACTGAGCCACCAGGGAAGCCCTAGGCTCACAATTCTTAACAGGGCTATCAGAAGATATGTCTCTCCCAAAGTCAGTCAGTAAAAACTGGAGGAGATGACTGCTTCTCCACATGCAAAAACAGCAATTCAAGACATCATGGAACATAAAAAATCAAGGTGACATTAAACCACTAACAGAACACAATAATTTTCAAATAACCAATTCCAAGAAAATGGAGATCTGCAATTTGTCCAATAAATAATTCAAAGAAGTTGTTTTAAGGAAGACCAGTGAGCTACAAAAAAAAAATACAAAAAAACAATTCAATGAAATCAGAAAAATACACAAACAAAATGCTAAGTTAAAAAAAGGGAAATTACAAAACAGAACCAAGCAGAAATTCCAGAACTAAAAAATACAATGAATGAGAGGACTTCCCTGGTGGCACAGTGGATAAGAATCCGCCTGCCAATGCAGGGGACACAGGTTCAATCCCTGGTCTAGGAAGATCCCATATGCCGCAGAGCAACTAAGCCCGTGCGCCACAACTACTGAGCCTGCGCTCTAGAGCCTGTGAGCCACAACTACAGAGCCCATGTGCCACAACTACTGAAGCCCACGTGCCTAGAGCCCGTGCTCCGCAACAAGAGAAGCCACCACAATGAGAAGCCTACACACCGCAATGAACAGTAGCCCCCGCTCACCACAACTAGAGAAAGCCTGTGCTCAGCAACGAAGACCCAATGCAAAGATAAATAAGTTATTTAATTATAAAATAAAAGGAATGTGGCTTAAAAAAATAGTACAATAAATGAAATTAAAATGTGACAAGAAGCATCAACAGCAGACTTGATCAAGAAGAAGAAAGAATCTATGAAGTGGAAGACAAGTCAACTGAAATTATCAGAGGAGAACAAAGAAAAAAGAATGAGAGGGCTTCCCTGGTGGCGCAGTGGTTGAGAGTCCGCCTGCCGTTGCAGGGGACATGGATTCATGCCCCAATCCAGGAAGGTCCCACGTGCCACGGAGTGGCTGGGCCCATGAGCCATGGCCGCTGAGCCTGCGCGTCCAGAGCCTGTGCTCCGCAACGGGAGAGGCCACAACAGTGAGAGGCCCGCGTACTGCAAATAAATAAATAAATAAATAAATAAAGTTTAAGGAAAAAAAAGAATGAGAAAGAGTGAAGGAAGCCCACAGAAACTGGGATTCAGTTAAGAGAAACAATATATGCATTACTGGAGTCCCAGAAGGAAAAACGAGGGGAAAAGAAATGGCAATTTATTTCAAGAAATAATAGCTGAGAACTTCCCAAATCTGTAAAGATATCTGGACATCCAAGTTCATAAAGCTTATAGTTTCCCAAAAAGTTCAACTCAAAAAGATCTTCTCCAGGGCTTCCCTGGTGGCGCAGTGGTTGAGAGTCCGCCTGCCGATGCAGGGGACACGGGTTCGTGCCCCGATCCCGGAAGATCCCACATGCCGCGGAGCGGCTGGGCCCGCGAGCCATGGCCGCGGAGCCTGTGTGTCCGGAGCCTGTGCTCCGCAACGGGAGAGGCCACAGCAGTGAGAGGCCCGCGTACAGCAAAAAAAAAAAAAAAAAGATCTTCTCCAATACATATTACAATCAAACTACCTGAAAGAGAAAAAAATTTCCTCACACAGGAACCCCCATAAAGCTATCAGTACATTTTTCAGCAGAAATTTTACAAGTCCAGTAAGAATGGGATGATATATTCAAAGTGCTGAAAGAAAAAAACTGCCAACCAAGAATACCCGGAAAAGTTGTCCTTCTGAAATGAAGGCTTTTACCATAATACAGTGGTATGTCAATCAGTTAACTCTAGCATAAAGGTTAAATGGCAAAACTACTAAAAATAAATATAGCTAAAATAATTTGTTAATGGACACGCAATATAAAAAGATGTAAATTGTGACATCAAAAACAAAAAATTGGGCGCAAGACTAAAAGAGTAGAGTTTTTCTACGCAAAGTTGTTATAAGTTTAAAATGCACTACTGTATCTGTAAAATGTTTTACTTAAGTATCGTGGTAACCACAAAGCAAAAACCTACAGTAGATATTCAAAAGACAAAGAAATCAAAGCATACCACTAAGGAAACCATCAGTTCACAAAGGAAGACAGTGAGAGGATAAAAGGAAAAACGAAATGATAAAACAGCAAGAAAACAATAAAATGGCAGCACTCAGTTTTTACCTATCAATGATCACTTTAAATGTAAATAAATTCTCCAGTCAAAGGCACTGTCCAGGGGCAAGTGGTGGGGGCGGGGTGGTGGTGGTGATGAATTGGGAGATTGGGATTGACATATATACACTAATACGTATAAAAGGATAACTAATAAGAACCTACTGTATAAAAAAATAAATAAAATTCAAAAAAAAATAAGGCACTGTCCGGCTGCACAGATTTAAAAAAAAAAAAGGGGGACTTCCCTGGTGGCGCAGTGGTTAAGAATCTGCCTGCCAATGCAGGGAACACGGGTTCGATCCCTGGTCCAGGAAGATCCCACATGCCACAGTGTAACTAAGCCCGTGTACCACAACTACTGAGCCTGCGTTCTAGAGCCCGCAAGCCACAACTACTGAGCCCGCATGCCACAACTACTGAAGCCCATGTGCCCTAGGGCCTGTGCTGTGCAACGAGAAGCCACCACAATGAGAGGTACATGCACTGCAACGAAGAATAGCTCCTGCTCGCCACAACTAGAGAAATCCCGCATACAGGAATGAACACACAATGGAGCCAAAAATAAAATAAATAAAATTTTTTAAAAATACAGGATCCAACTAGATGTGGCATGAAAGAGACTCACTACAACTTTAAGGACACACACAGATTCAAAGTGAAGGGATGGAAAAATATATTCCATGCAAATGGAAACAAAAAGAAAGAAGGAATAGCTGTATTTATACCACACAAAATACACTTTAAGCCTAAGGCTGTAACAGAAGATAAAGAAGGTCATTTTATGATGATGAAGAGGTGAATTTATCAAGAGAATACAAAAACAGCAAATATATATGCACCCATCAGAGTATCTAAATATATTAAGCACACACTAACAGATCCAAAGAGAGAAATAATACAAAAATAGTAAGAAACTTCAATATCCCACTTTCAGCAATGGATAGATCAGACAGAAGATCAACAAGAAAACAATGAACTTGAACTATACTTTACAACAAATGAGCCTAACAGACATACACAGAACATTCCATCCAACAGCAGAACACACATTCTCCTCAAGCACATATGGAACATTCTCCAGGTCACATGTTAGGTCAAAAAAGAAGTCTTAGCAAATTTAAGAAGATAGAAATCATACCAATTATCTTTTCAAACCACAATGGTATAAAACAGAGATGAGAAACAGGAGGACAGCTGGAAAATTCCCAAATACTTGGATATTAAACAACATACGGGGACTTTCCTGGTGGTCCAGTGGCTAATACTCTGCGCTTCCAATGCAGGGGGCCCAGGTTTGATCCTTGGTCAGGGAACTAGATCCCACATGCCACAGCTAAGAGTTTGCAAGCCGCAACTAAAGATCCCACATGCCACAACTAAAAAGGTCCCACATGCCGCAACTCAAAAAAAAAAAAAAAGGAGCCCACATACCACAACTAAAGATCCTGCGTGCTGTGACCAAGATTTGGCACAGACAAATAAATAAATATTTTTTAAAAATAAAATATACAACATATGTATGAACAACCAATGAGTCAAAGTAGTCAAAAGGAAAATCAAAAAATATCTTGAGACAAAAGTGGAAATGCAACATACCAAAACTTAGGGAATGCAGCAAACATAGTTCTAAGAGGGAAACTTACAGAGATAAATGTTATGTTAAGGGGGGGAAAAACCCTCAAATAAACTACCTAACTTTACACCTCAAGAAACTAGAAAAAGAACAAACTAAGCCCAGAAAAAGAACAAACTAAGCCCAAAGTTAGCTGAAGTAAGAAAATAACAAACATCAGAACAGAAATAAAGGAAACAGAAACTTGGAAAACAATAGGAAAAAAATCCATGAAACTAAAAGCTGGTTCTTTGAGAAGATTAAAAAAAAAAAAAAAAGGACAAATCCTTAGGTAGACTAAGAAAAGAAGAGAAAGCACTCAAAATCAGAAATGAAAGAGGAGACAACTGAGGTATTACAACTGATGGATCTTAAGAGACTACTATAAACAATTATAAGCCAACAAATTAGACAACCTAGAAAAATGGATAAATATCTAGAAACATACAACCTACAAAGACTGAATCACGAAGAAACAGAAAATGTGAACAGACCAATAATGAGTAAGGGAATTGAATTAGTAATCAAAACCTCCCAACAAAGAAAAGCTAAGGACCAGATGGTTTCACAGGTGAATTCTACCAAACATTTAAAGAATAATTAACACCAATCCTTTTCAAACCCTTAAAAAAAAAACTGAAGAGGGCTCCCCTGGTGGCACAGTGGTTGAGAGTCCACCTGCCGATGCAGGGGACACAGGTTCGTGCCCCAGTCCGGGAAGACCACATGCCGCAGAGCGGCTGGGCCCATGAGTCATGGCCATTGAGCCTGCGCGTCCAGAGCCTGTGCTCCACAACGGGAGAGGCCACAACAGTGAGAGGCCCACATACCGTGCAAAATATATATATATATATATTAGCAAACCAAATTCAACAGCGCATTAAAAGGATTATACACCATCATCAAGTGGGATTCATACGTGAGATGAGTATCATGTTTGTAGATGACATGATCTCATATATAAAAAAATCCTGAAGACTCCACCAAAAACAAACAAAAAACTAAATAAACAAATCCAGTAAAGTTGCAGAATACAATATCAACATAATCAGTTACATTTCAATACACTAACAATGAACTACCTGAAAAAGAAAGAAAACAATCCCATTTACAATAGCATCAAAAATAATAAATACTTAAAAGTAAACTTAAGCAAGAAGGTGAAAACTATTAAGAAAATGATGAAGGAAATTAAAGAAGACACAAATAAATGGAAAAATATCCTATGTTCACAAAGCAGAAGAATTAATATTGTTAAAATGTCCAACTACCCAAAACCATTTAAAAGTTCAATGATATCCCTCAAACTTTCAGTGGCATTTTTCAAGGAAAAAGAAAAAAAAAATCCTAAAATTCATATGAAACAACAAAAGACTCCGAATAGTCAGAGCAATCCGAAGAAAGAACAAAGCTAGAGGAATCACACTTCCTGATTTCAAATTGTATTACAAAATTATGATAATTTTTTAAAAATCTTTAAAAAATTATGATAAAACAGTATTGGAATAAAAAGAGACACACAGACCAACGGAACAGAATGAAAAGGTCAGAAATAAACCCATGTGTAAATGGCTGACTAATATTTAGCAAGTGAGCCAAAAATATTCAACAAGGAAAGAACAGTCTTCAATACATGGTGTTGGGAAAACTGAATAGCTACACACAACAGAATGAAACCGGATCCTTATCTTACACCATACACAAAAATTAACTCAAAATGGATTAAAGACTCAAATATAAGACCTAAAACCAAAAACAGAGAGGAAAAGTTACTTTACAGTGGTCTTGGTAACAAATTTTTGGCTATCACAACCAAAAGCACAAGGAACAACAACAAAATAAACAAGTAGGACTACATCAAACTAAGAAGCTTCTGCACAGCAAAAGAAACAATCAACCGACAGAATGGGAGAAAATACTTGCAAACCATTTACCTTATAAACAGTTAATACCTAGAATATATAAAGGAGATTTCCCTGGCAGTCCAGTGGTTAAGACTTCGCCTTCCAATGCAGGAGGTGCAGGTTCGATCCCTGGTCGGGGAGCTAAGATCCCACATGCCTCACAGCCAAAAAACCAAAACATAAAAAACAGAAGCAATACTGTAACAAAATCAATGAAGACTTTTAAAATGGTCCACATCAAAAAAATCTTTAGGGCCTCCCTGGTGGCGCAGTGGTTGGGGGTCCGCCTGCCGATGCGGGGGATACGGGTTCGTGCCCCGGTCTGGGGGGATCCCATATGCCGCGGAGCGGCTGGGCCCGTGGGCCATGGCCGCTGGGCCTGCGCATCCGGAGCCTGTGCTCCGCGGCGGGGGAGGCCACGGCAGTGGGAGGCCCGCATACCGCAAAAAGAAAAAAAAAAAAAAAAAAAAAATCTTTAAAAATAATAAAAAATTCAAAATATACATATAAGAAACTCATATAACTCAATAGCAAAAAACTCAAATAACCAATTAAAAAACGGCAAATGACCTGAATAGACAGTCTTCCAAAGACAACATACAAATAGCCAACAGGTACATAAAAGATGTTCAACATCACAAATCATCAGGGAAATGCAAATCAACTACAATGAGCTATCACCTCACATCTGATAGAATGGCCATCATCAAAAAGACAAATGATGGGCTTCCCTGGTGGTGCAGTGGTTGGGAGTCCACCTGCCAATGCAGGGGACACGGGTTCGTGCCCCGGTCTGGGAAGATCCCACATGCTGCAGAGCGGCTAGGCCCGTGAGCCATGGTTGCTGAGCCTGTGTGTCCGGAGCCCTACAGGAGCCCTACAACGGGAGAGGCCACAACAGGGAGAGGCCTGCATACTGTAAAAAAAAAAAAAAAGACAAATGATAACAAGTGTTTTTGATGATTTGGAGAAAAGGGAACCCTGGTGGACTGTAAGTGGGAATGTAAATTGGTACAGCCACAGTGTAAAACAGTATGGAGGTTCTTCAAAAAATGCAAAAATAGAACATGATCTAGCAACCCCACTTATGGGTACATATCCAAAGGAAATGGATTACTGTCTCAAAGAGATATCTATACCCCCATTGTCAATGCAGCATTATTCACAACAAAAAGCCAAGAAATGGAAGCAACCTACATGTCCACTGATGGATGAATGGATAAGGAAGCTGTGGTACATATATATAATGGAATAAATTCAGCTATCTGTGACAACACGGATGGACCTTGAAGGCATTATGCTGAGTGAAGTAAGTCAGAGAAAGATAAACATTATATAGTCTCACTTATACGTGAAATCTTAAAAAGCTGAACTCACAGAAAAAGAGAGTAGAATGGTGGTTGCCAGGAGAGTGGGGGTTGGAAGAAATGGGACGATGTTGGTCAAAGGGTACAAATTTCTAGTTACAAGATGAATGAGTTTGGGAATTCCCTGGCAGTCCAGTGGTTAGGACTCCATGCTTTCACTGCCGAGGGTGCAGGTTCAATCCCTTGTCGGGGAGCTAAGATCCCGCAAGCTGTGCAGCGGGGGAAAAAAAAAAGAATCAGCAACTACAATAGACTTTATCTGAACCTTGATTCAAATTTTAAAGGAAAAATTAAATAAAACTTTTTAAAATTTAGATTATGAGGGAAATTTGACCACTAGATGTTTTGTATTACATTACTCTTAATTTTTTAATTGTAATGATGATATTGTGGTCATGTATTTTTAAAGTATTTGTCTTTTAGAGAACTATACTGAAATGTATACAGGTAACATATAATATACTTGGATTTGCTTGAAAATCATACAGTGGGTGGGGGAAAGGGAATGAGTAGGATACAAATGAAACAAAATTGTTTATGAGCTAGTAATTATTGATTGAGTGATTCATAAATATCATTGCTATGAACCTTCCTACTTCTACACATGACTAAGTTTTTCTATGACAAAGTTAAAAAAAATTTATCAAGCATACCAAAAAACAAGACCATAAACCACATAATCAAAACAGGGGGGGGGGGGAAAGTAAGAAAAAAATGAGATTAATTAGTTATCAGACCTGAACTTTATAATAGTAATATGTTCAAGATAGTAGATGTTAAGATAAAGAATTTCAGCAAAGTTGTGAAAACTATTAAAAGAGAATCAAAAGCTTTAGAATTAAAATATACAATAACTGGAATTAAGATCTCGATACATGGCTTTAATACTAGATTACATAGAATTTAAGGAAGGTAGGTCAAAAATAAATATCTAGACTGAAGTACAGACATACAAAAGACAAAAGAATGGAAAATACAGAAGAGCAAAAGAGAGAAGGAAGATGATGAAAAACATATAGCATTTATGTAACTGGAATTCCAAAAAGTGATGAAATCATGAGGCAGGACATATACTTGAAGAAATAATGCTTACAAAACTAACTTTTTAAAGCTCAAACCAGATTCAAGAATGAATCGTTCGCAAATAAATACAAAAAGAGACATGGACACATCACAGTAAAACTGCTGAAGACCTAAGACAATGAGAAAATCTTAAAATCAGACAGATGAAGAAAAAACTTACCTTTAAAGAAGCAACAGTAAAACTGATGGCTGAATTCTCAGTATAAACTATTTAAGCCAAAAATTTTTTTAATGAAATGACTTACTGAAAGAAGCAACAGCACCTACAAGTCTGTAATTCAATACCCTATTTCAGTGTTTACTTGTCTGAAAATATATTTTATCTCCATTTTAAAAGACAAGCAAATATGGGAAAGATCATCCACAGCAGAACCACACTAAAGGAAATTCTAAAAGAAAAATGATCCCAGATGAAAGCCCAGAGATGCAAAAGAAAATGAACAGCAACAGAAAGGACAAAAGTGGGTAAACCTAAATGAATACTGACTTGACAATAACGTCCCATTGAACTTTTAAAATATAAGTAATTAAAATACACTATAACAATAGTATAAAAGACAGGAACAAAATAAATGAATTAACATATTCTAAGGCCTTGCTACTCAGTGTGTACTAAAGACCAACAACATCAGCATCATGTGGAAGCTTTCTTAGAATGAAGACTCTCAGGCAAAATTCCAGACTGCTTGAATTAATCTGCCTTTTTAAGAAAATCTCCAGGTGATCATATGTACATTAAAGTTCCAGAGGCATCATTCTAAAGTACGGAAGGTAGAACAAATACTAAAGTAAATTCCAGTGTGAGAAATTCATAGTTAAGCAAGACTTAGGTAAAAAAGCAAGCAAAAACAAATATGAGTAGAAGATGAAGGACTGTTTCACTTCTGTTGAATTTAAGGATGAAGGATACTTAAATAAAAATGTCCAGGGGGCTTCCCTGGTGGCGCAGCGGTTGAGAGTCCGCCTGCCAATGCAGGGGACACGGGTTCATGCCCCGGTCCGGGAGGATCCCGCATGCCGCAGAGCAGCTGGGCCCGTGAGCCATGGCCGCTGAGCCTGCGCGTCTGGAGCCTGTGCTCCGCAACGGGAGAGGCCAAAACAGTGAGAGGCCCGCACACCGCAAAAAAAAAAAAAAAAAAAAAATGTCTAGAACTAAGTTAAGGATATTGGTCTGACACTTGGAAAATCAGTTAGTGCTAGAAATATACTCTGAAAGATAATGAAGTCACGGGGGTAGACTGAATCCTTACTTCAACCTCTTCATAATATACACAGCAAAGGACTAAACCCTGAGTAATCTCCATACCGAAGGGATGAGAGTAACAAAACCCTGAATAAGGAAGGGGAAAATTTTAAGATTATGCAGCCCAGCAGTTCTCAAACTTTGTTTTCAGGGCTCCTTCACATGCTTAAAAACTGAAAACTTGGGGCTTCCCTGGTGGCACAGTGGTTGAGAGTCCGCCTGACGATGCAGGGGACACGGGTTCGTGCCCCGGTCCAGAAGGATCCCACATGCCGTGGAGCGGCTGGGCCCGTGAGCCATGGCCACTGAGCCTGTGCGTCCGGAGCCTGTGCTCCACAACCGGAGAGTCCCGCGTACCGCAAAAAAAAAAAAAAAAAAAAAAAAAAAAAAAAACTGAAAACTTAAAAGAACTTATGTTTAAGTGATCTATATTTATCAATATTTATTGTATTTTGAATTAAAATTTAGGAATATTTATTCATTAGTTTATAAACGATAAATTCATTACCTGTTTTCCATTTTTAAAAAATCAGGGCTTCCCTGGTGGCGCAGTGGTTGAGAGTCCGCCTGCCGATACAGGGGACGCGGGTTTGTGCCCCAGTCTGGGAGGATCCCACATGCCGCGGAGCGGCTGGGCCCGTGAGCCATGGCCACTGGGCCCGCGCATCAGGAGCCTGTGCTCCGCAATGGGAGAGGCCACAACAGAGAGAGGCCCGCGTACCGCAAAAAAAAAAAAAAAAAAAAAAAAAAAATCAGTGACTTGAGTGGCGCTGTTTTAAATTTTTTAAAATATCTTTAGGGTCTGGCTTAATAGAAAACAGCTGGATTCTCATTAACTGCTTCTGCATTCTACATGCTGCCATATAGTTTTGGTAAAGCAAATAAAGAAAATCCATCCTTAAAAGATCTGAACATGGAAATAAGAGGACTATTTTAACAGCCCTGTCAGATAATTTTGGACATTCTTCAATATTACACCAAAACTCAATGAGTGTTAATTTTTTTTTTTTTTTTTTTTTTTTTGCATTATGCGGGCCTCTCACTGTTGTGGCCTCTCCCGTTGCGGAGCACAGGCTCCGGATGCGCAGGCCCAGCGGCCATGGCTCACGGGCCCAGCCGCTCCGCGGCATATGGGATCCTCCCAGACCGGGGCACAAACCCGTATCCCCTGCATCGGCAGGCGGACTCTCAACCACTGCGCCACCAGGGAGGCCCAGTGTTAATTTTTTTTTAAATTAATTTATTTTTATTCTTATTTATTCTTCAATATTACACCAAAACTCAATGAGTGTTAATTTTTTTAAAATTAATTTATTTTTATTCTTATTTATTTTTGGCTGCGTTGGGTCTTTGTTGCTGGGTGCAGGCTTTCTCTAGTTGTGGGGAGTGGGGGCTACTCTTCGTTGCGGTGCGCAGGCTTCTCATTGCGGTGGCTTCTCTTGTCACAGAGCACAGGCTCTAGGCGCGCGGGCTTCAGGAGTTGTGGTGCATGGGCTTAGTTACTCCACAGCATGTAGGATCTTCCTGGTCCAGGGCTCAAACCCGTGCCTCCTGCATTGGCAGGCAGATTCTTAACCACTGTACCACCAGGGAAGCCCCGAGTGTTAATTTCTAAAAGACAAGTTGCAATGTGAAATCTAAAACCTTATCAGTACTGTTACATTAAAATCCACTGATATATCTTGCTCTCTGAATAGACCTTTTGCCCATAAATGATTTTGTAACATCATGCACTGACGATATGGAAAATACTGGCTCACTAAGTTATGTATATCTTTCCAGTGTTGACATATTTCATTACACAATATCAAAAAATCATATCATTATTAATAGTTCCATCAATCTCATAAAAAAATCCATAAGTTTTGGGCAGCTGTCAAACTCACAGTGACAGGTACAAGTTTTCCAAATCTTAATTTTTTCTTGAAAGCTCAATTTTATCACTGGCAACCAGCACCATCAGTCTTCTTTGAAGTGACATGCTTGCCTCATTCATTCCAGAAAATGCATGCCATATACCCAAATCTGGATAACCTCTGAGTCAATCATTCTTTCAAATAAAAATGGAGTTTCATGAAAAAAGCAGATAGTTCAGCTTAAACTCAATCACATGAGGGTACTTCCTTAAGACAACCATCTTACTGCAGCAAACAAAAGAAATGCTTTATATGCATTTCTCATTTCATCACAGGATATTAAAAGACATGCACATAAGCTTTTGAGATTTAATAATATTAATATCCATTGTTTCATCAAAGGCATCAAGTGAAAATTTTTTTTAAACAGCAAGTGCTTGGCAGCAAAGATTACATTAACTACTTAGTGCACTGTGTTATTTCCTGCAATGTGTTTTGTTTTGTTTTGTTTTTATGTGTGTGTGTGTGGTACACGGGCCTCTCACTGTTGTGGCCTCTCCGTTGCAGAGCACAGGCTCCGGACGTGCAGGCTCAGTGGCCATGGCTCACGGGTCCAGCCGCTCTGTGGCATGTGGGATCTTCCCCAGGCCGGGGCACAAACCCGCGTCCCCTGCATCGGCAGGCGGACTCTCAACCACTGTGCCACCAGGGAAGCCCTGCAATGTGTTTTACCCACCATGCCTTTGCAGTAGCAGTGAAAATATCAACCAAAAGGCAAATATGACTTACCTCTCAGACCCCTTGAAAGGCTCTCTGGGACCCCCAGGGTCCACACATCAAACTTTGAGAACCACTGATGGAACCAAATGAAGATACAGATTTAATAATAAAGGGTTATATGAAACAAAACATATCCCAATTGAAAAGAAAGTAAAACTATTTCTATTCACAGATGACATGATCTTGTATAAATCCTAAGAAAGTCTTAAGGAATCACTAAAAAAAATTAATAAACAAATTTAACAAGATTCCAAAACACAAAATCAATTGTATTTCTATACACTAGCAACAAACAATGCAAAAATGAAACAGGGGACTTCCCTGGTGGCACAGTGGTTAAGAGTCCGCTGCCAATGCCAGGGACACAGGTTCGAGCCCTGGTCCAAGAGGATTCCACATGCCATGGAGCAACTAAGCCCATGCGCCACAACTACTGAGCCTGCGCTCTAGACCCTGTGAGCCACAACTACTGAGCCCACATGCCACAACTATGGAAGCCTGCGCTCCTCAACAAGAGAAGCCACTGCAATGAGAAGCCCGTGCACTGCAACGAAGAGTAGCCCCCGCTCACCGCAACTAGAGAAAGCCTGCACGCAGCAATGAAGACCCAATGCAGCCAAAAATTTAAAAAAAATTTTTAAACAAAACGTACAAAACAATTCCATTTACAATAGCATCAAAAACAATAAAATTGGGAACTTCCCTGGTGGTCGAGTGCTAAAGAATCCGCTTTCCAATGAAGGGGACGTGGGTTCGATCTCTGGTCAGGGAACTAGGAGTCCACATGCTGCAGGATATCTAAGCCCACGCACCACAACTACTGAGCTCATGCGCCTCAACTAGAGCCCGTGTGCTGCAACTAAGACCCGACGCAGCCAAAAATAAATAAAATAAATAAATAAATAAATTTTTTTTTTAAAAGGAGACTTTAATGTGACATCTCATGACTTTAAAAAAACAATAAAATTCTTGGGAACATATTTAATAAGAAGAAATGCAAAACTTATACTCTGAAAACTACAAAACACTGTCAAAAAAAGTTGAAGAAATCTAAGTAACAGAAAGACATCCCATGTTCATGGATCAAAAGACTTACTATTGTTAAAATAGTAATACTCTTCAGCTTTATCTATAGATTCACCACACTATCAGAATTCCAGCTAGCTTCTTTGTAAAAATTGAAAAGCTAATCCTAAAACTCATAAGGAAACTCAACGGACCCAGAACAGCCAAACAATTTTGAAAAACAACAAAGTTAGAAGATTCACACTTTCCAATTTCAAGTATTACTACAAAGCTACAGTAATCAAGGCAAGAGAACAGACATGTAAATCAATGGAACAGAAATGAGAGTCCAGGGCCTTCCCTGGTGGCGCAATGGTTGAGAGTCCGCCTGCCAATGCAGGGGACACGGGTTCGAGCCCTGGTCCAGGAGGTTCCCATGTGCCGTGGAGCAGCTAGGCCCGTGCTCCACAACTGCTGAGCCTGTACTCTAGAGCTCGCGAGCCACAACTACTGAGCCCGTGTGCCACAACTGCTGAGACCCGCATGCCTACAGCCCGGCCTCTGCAGCGGGAGGCCACCGCAATGACAGGTCCCCTCACCACAACGAGGAGCGGCCCCCGCTCGCTGCAACTAGAGAAAAGCCCACGCGCAGCAACGAAGACCCAACACAGTCAAATAAATAAATAAATAAATAAATAAATAAATAAAAGAAGGGATGTCTGCTTTAAAAAAAAAAAGAAAGAATTGAGAGTCCAAAAGCAAACCCATTCATCCACGGTCAACTGATTTTCAACAAAGCGGCCAAGTTCACTCAATGGAAAATGTCTTTCTACAAATGGTGCCAGAACAACTGGACAGCCTCATACAAAAGGATGAAGTTGGACCCTTACCTCATACCATGTACAAAAAATTGACTCAAAATGGATCAAAGACTTAAATATAGGAACCAAAACTATTAAACTTACAAGAAAATATAGGGTAAGTCTTCATGCCTTTGGATTTGGCAATGGATTCTGGCAATAGACATGATACCAAAAGCACAAGCAACAAAAGAAATAAATAAACTGAACTTCAACATTAAAACCTTTGTGCTTCAAAGAACAATAGTGATAAAGTGAAAAGACTACCCACAGTATGGGAGAAAAAATTTGTGAATTATACAGCTGATAAGGGACGCATGTCTAGAATATACATTAATGAACTCTGACAACCCAATAATAAAAAATAAATAACCCAATTAACAAGTGAGCAAAGGATCTGAATGGACATTTCTCCAAAGGAGATATACAAATGACAAATAAGCATATGAAAAGATATTCATCATCATCATTCATCAGGGAAAGGCAAATCAAAACCACAATGAGAGGGACTTCCCTGGTGGTCCAGTGGCTAAGACTCCACGCCCAATGTAGGGGGCCTGGGTTCAATCCCTGGTCAGAGAACTAGGTCCCACATGCCGCAACTAAGAGTCTGCATGCCGCAACAACAACAAAAAAGATCCCGCATGCCACAACTAAAGATTCCGCATTAAAAAAAAAAAAAAAACACCATGAGATATCACTATAAGCTCACTAGGATGACTAGAATAAAACAGTCAACAAGTGTTGATGAGGATGTTGAGAAACTGGAACCCTCATACACTGCTGAAGGGAATATAAAACACTACATCATTTTGGAAAACAGTTTGGCAGTTTTTCAAAACGTACAACTGAGTTACCGTTTGACCAATTAATTCACTCCCAGGTACCTGTGAGAAGCAAAAACTAAGTCCATGGAAAACGTTTTACACAAATGTTCACAGAAGCATTATTCGTAAGAGCCAAAAGGTAGAAACAACCCAAATGTCCATCAACTGATGAATGGATTAACAAAATGTGGCGACTTCCCTCCTGGTCCACTGGTTAAGACTCCACGCTTCCACTGCAGGAGGCATGGGTTCGATCCTTGGTTGGAGAAGATCCTGCATGCCACACAATGCGGCCAAAAACAATGTACTATGTTCATACAATGTCGTATTATTCAGTCACAGAAAGGAATGAAGAACTGATGCATGCTCCAACATGGATGAATCTTGAAAATATGCTAAGTGAAAGAAGTCAGTCACAAGATATACTATTATTCCATTTATATGAAAGATTCAAAATAGGCAAATACATAGGGAAAGTAGACTGTTGCTTAGGGCTGGGAGGACGGGGGATTTAGAGTGATAGTTAAAAGGTGTGGGGTTTCTTTCTGAGGTGATGAAAGTGCTCTAAAATTGACTGTGGTGATGATTGCATAATTCTGTGAATACAGTGAAAGCCACCGAGTTGTACAGTTTTAATGGGTGACATGTAAGGTATGTATCTCAATAAAACTTATCAAAAATAAAGCAAAATAATTAATGATAAAGGTATGTGAAAATTCCATTTATAAGAACAAGAAATAAAAATACCTAGGAATAATTATAAAGGAAATGTGCAGAATCTACATAAAGGAAAAACCCCACAAAGTTTCACAAAGATTATATAAATGGGAAAGCATATTATGCTTCCTGAAATGGCAGAATCAATACTGTAAGATGTCAACTCATGCTCCTATTTATAAACACTATGTAATTTCAATAAAAATTCCAACAGAATGTGAGGGGAGGAGGGCAACACAACAACAAAAGGATTCTGAAGTTTTCTCAAGGAATAAATAACTTTTCACTAGCAATGTGGTTGAATATTTTCAGGTACTAAAATATATCATGAAGCAACTAAATTAAAACCAAACAATTAATTAAACAATAAAAAGCTTAAAAACAGACCTCCAGGAATATACTCAAAAATTCTGTATAAGACAATGGTGGCATATCAAAACAGTGAAAAACTAGATGGACGCTAAGATCAATGAGTAACAGTTTGGAAAAACTAATATTAGATCCACTTCATAACTTACACCAAAATAAATTCCAGATGGATTAAAAATTAAACAATTCATAAAAACTAGAAAAAAGCTTAACTGAATATCTGATCTCAGAGTGGAAAAAGCTCTTCTAAATAACAGCAGACTACTCATTATTAAAACTCAGGAACCAGAACTTCCCCGGTGGCACAGTGGGTAAGCATCCGCCTGCTAATGCTGGGAACACGGGTTCAAGTCTTGGTCTGGGAAGATCCCACGTGCCGCGGAGAAACTAAGCCTGTGTGCCACAACTACTGAGCCTGCGCTCTAGAGCCCACGAGCCACAACCACTGAGCGCGCGTACCACAAATACTGAAGCCGACGCACCTAGAGCCTGTACTCCGCAACAAGAGAAGCCACTACAATGAGAAGCCCGCACACTGCAAGGAAGAGTAGCCCCCACTCACCGTAACTAGAAAGCCCGCACGCAGCAACGAAGACCCAACGCAGCCATAAATAAATAAATAAATAAATAAATTTAAAATAAATAAAACTCAGAAACCAAATATGTCAATACAAACAATGCAATAATCCTCAATATCTGAACTCTTGCAGGAACTAAGTAGTTTTGGATAGTGACTATATCTGTTTTTCCTCTACCATATGGATTTTTCAAAATATCTAATGCAAATAAACAGGCACTCTCAAATACTACTGTTGGGGTATAAATTAGTATAACCCTTCTAGTGGGCAATTTAGCAACAGAAGCCTCAGAAGTTTCTACCTATTGACCCTGGACATGACCCAAATTTCTATGTGCAAGGATATTTTAATCTTTTTTTTCTTCACAGAAAAAACGCTAGTTAAATATGTGTTATATTCAAAAGACTAAAAGTAGGCTGCCATTAAATTCTGTTCTCAGATATACATAAGTAAATGAGAAAATGCTCCTAAAAAAAGCAAACAGTACATAAGAAATCAATTTTTTATAAATACAGAAAATTAGCTGGAATAATATATACCAAAGTTTTAACAAAACTCTTTTTACTGAAATAACCATTTCTCCAATTGCAATCATTAAAAAGAAAATTACTCAAAGATCAACTTAAATTCTATCAACTCCATGAAGCCTTCTCCAATCTTAGAAAACTAAACTCCTCCCACTGCACTTCAGCTATATGTACTTTACTGGAATTTACCATTTGTCTTTTCATACCATTGTTTTTTGTATACTTCTTACGCTGGCACTGTGTTAAGTGTTGATATGCATTATCTTATTTAATCCTCACAAAAATCCCTGTATTTATTTAAGTCATTATTATCCTCATTTTCAAGTAAGTAAGAAGGCACTAAGAGATTAAGGAACATAACCAAAGCCAGAAATCTAATAAATGACAGGAACAAGACTTGAACTCAGGTCTGTCAGATCAAAGATCACTCAATTATTATCCTACTGCCTCATCTGTATTGTACTCTAACCTTCCTTAAGGATAGATATACATCTAAATGTATCTCCGTATCTACCACAGCATACAGCAAATGCTTTACATGTATAAAGTATTCAGTATATTTGTTACATATTGAAAAAAAGTATTCAAACATAAAGAGTTAAGGTAAGACACACAAAAAATAATCAAGTCAGTAAATAGAATGTTAAGAAATGGTTTTTGGAAAAAGATGCAGATCTACTAGAGAATGGACTTGAGGATACGGGGAGGGGAGGGGAAGGGTAAGATGGGACAAAGTGAGAGAGTGGCATGGACATATACACTACCAAATGTAAAATAGCTAGTGGGAAGCAGCCGCATAGCACAGGGAGATCAGCTCGGTGCTTTGTGACCACCTAGAGGGGTGGGATAGGGAGGGTGGGAGGGAGAGAGATGCAAGAGGGAAGAGATATGGGAACATGTGTATATGTATAACTGATTCACTTTGTTATAAAGCAGACACTAACACACCACTGTAAAGCAATTATACTCTAATAAAGATGTTAAAAAAAGAAATGGTTTTTGGGACTTCTGTGGTGGCGCAATGGTTAAGAATCCGCCTGCCAATGCAGGGGACACGGGTTCGAGCCCTGGTCCAGGAAGATCTCACATGACGTGGAGCAGCTAAGCCCGTACGCCACAACTACTGAACCTGAGCTCTAGAGCCTGCAAGCCACAACTACTGAGCCCTCATGCCACAACTATGGAAGCCCGCGCACCTAAAAGCCCACGCTCCGCAACAAGGAAGCCACCGCAATGAGAAGCCTGTGCACCGCAACAAAGAGTGGCCCCTGCTCGCCACAACTAGAGAAAGCCCACGAGCAGCAACAAAGACCCAACAGAGTCAAAAATAAATAAATAAATAAATGAAATTTAAACAAGCAAGCAAACAAACAAAAAGAAATGGTTTTCAATTTTCCAAACTGGACCCAGCAGAATGACTCCTGCAAAAAAGGGTGAAGAGAAGAAGGCCACTCAACCATTCTGGTTAGCAACCAGAGAATATACCACCAACATTCACAAGTGCATCCAGAGTCAGCTTCAAGAAGCGTGCCCCTCAAGCACTGAAAGAGATCCAGAAATCTGCCATTAAGAAAACAGGATCTCCAGATGTGCACACTAACACCATGCTCAACAAAACAGTATGAGCCAAAGAATTAGGAATGTCCCATACTGTATCCATGTGTGGATATCCAGAAAACACAATGAGGATGAAGATTCAATAAACAAACTCTATGGACTTCCCTGGTAAGACTCCATGCTCCCAATGCAGGGGGCCCAGGTTCGATCCTTGGTCAGGGAACTAGATCACGCATGCATGCCACAACCAAGAAGTCTGCATGCCACAATTAAGCTCCCGCATGCCGCAACTAAGACCCAGTGCAGCCTAAATAAATAAATATTTTTTAAATACACGTATAAAATAAATAAATAAATAGACAAACTCTATACATTGGTTATCTAGATACCTGTCACCACTTTCAAAAACTTACAGTTGATGTGGATGAGAACTAACCGTTGACTGTCAAAAAAAGTTACAAAACTGCCAAAAAAAAAAAAAAAAAGGTTTTCAGTATAGCACAGTGTACTAGGTACCTGTGTGCTTGCTGTCCAAAAACAACTTCACCTTCTTCATAATCACAACATGCTAAATTTCTTTTGGGGTAACACTTACCATTTTTTAGCTATGAGGTTTGGTGGGATCAGCTTCAGGAACAGGTCATCAGTTTAAGCCAACCAAAATCCATCCTCTTTGAACTCTACTTCAGGAATAAGGCCCATGATAAAAACATGGGCCAATGATCTATGAAGCACCATCTGCTAGCCAGGTTTTGGAAAAAGCAGCTTCCTTGTTCTTGTACAGTAGGTTTCAGAAGAGATTCTCTCTTTTTTGCTCTGCGTAGCATAAACATGTGATTTGCAAACAGTGTGGTATAAAAATGGTGTGCAGTAGCCATTTCTGCTACTCTGAGAAGGGCCAAACTAAGGTCAAAACCAAGGAAGCACAGCAGAGCAAGCCACAGAGAAATGAAGTCTTGATAATGTTATGAATCTGCAGATTAAGAGTAGACCACACTAGGAGAAAAGGAACCCTCCTACACTGTGGGTGGGAATGTAAATTGGTTCAGCCACTATGGAAAACAGTATGGAAGTTCCTCAAAAAACTAAAAATAGGGGCTTCCCTGGTGGCACAGTGGTTAAGAATCCGCCCGCCAATGCAGGGGCCACGGGTAAGCGCCTTCGTCCAGAAGATCCCACATGCCGCAAAGCAACTAAGCCCGTGCACCACAACTACTGAGCCTGTGCTCTAGAGCCCACGAGCCACAACTACTGAGCCCACGTGCCACAACTACTGAAGCCCACATGCCTAGAGCCCGTGCTCCGCAACAAGAGAAGCCACTGCAATGAGAAGCCCACACACCACAACGAAGAGCAGTCCCTGCTCGCCACAACTAGAGAAAGCCCGTGCGCAGCAACGAAGACCCAATGCAGCCAAAAATAAATAAAGTAAATAAATTTATTTTTTAAAAAAACTAAAACTAGAACTACCATATGATCCAGCAATCCCACTCCTGGGCATATATCCGGACAAAACTAATTCAAAAAGATACACGCACCCTTATGTTCACAGCAGCACTATTCACAATAGCCAAGATATGGGACAATGTAAATGTCCATCAACAGACGAATAGATAAAGAAGATGTGGTATGCATATACAATAGAATACACCTCAGCCATAAAAAAGAATGAAATAATGCCATTTGCAGCAACATGGATGGACCCAGGGCTCATCATACTTAGCCAAGCAAGTCAGAAAGAAAAAGACAAATACCATATGATATCGCTTATATGTGGAATCTAAAATATGACACAAATAAACCTACCTACAGAACAGAAACAGACTCACAGTCATAGAGAACATACTTGTGGTTACCAAGGTGGGGGGGGGAGGGATGGACCGGGAGTTCGGGGTTAGTAGATGCAAACTATTATATATAGAATGGATAAACAGCAAGGTCCTACTGTATAGCACAAGGAACTATATTCAATATCCTGTGACAAACCATAATGGGAAAAGAATATAAAAAAGAATGTATATACATGTATAACTGAATCACTTCACTGTACAGGAGAAATTAACACAACACTGTAAATCAACTATACTTCAATTAAAAGACAAAATCAAACAAACAAAAAAAGAGTAGACCACACCAGAACATAGCACACACCTGCACTGCTCAGTTACGGCTTTTAAAAAACTCCTTTTTCGGGACTTCCCTGGTGGCGTGGTGGTTAATCCGCCTGCCAATGCAGGGGACACGGGTTCGAGCGCTGGTCCGGGAAGATCCCACATGCCGCGGAGCAACTAAGCCCGTGCGTCACAACTACTGAGCCTGCGCTCTAGAGCCTGCGAGCCACAACTACTGAGGCCGTGCGTCACAAGTACTGAAGCCCGCACGCCTAGAGCCTGTGCTCCACAACAAGAGAAGCCACCGCAATGAGAAGCCCGTGCACCGCAATGAAGAGTAGCCCCCGCTCGCCACAACTAGAGAAAGCCCACGCACAGCAACTAAGACCCAACGCAGCCAAAAATGAACAAATAAAAATTTTTTTAATTAAAAATAAAATAAAAAACTCCTTTTTCTTTCTGCCAAATGGGGTGTTCTTTCTGGTTCTTGCAACAGAGTCCTAACTTGGGTTCAAAAACTAATTCCCAATCTTAGATTTTTAATCCATAAGGGTTAATCTCAAGGGACATTCAGAGAAAAAAAACAAAAACAAAACACAACTTAACAAAATGAGGGTTTTTTTTTTAATCAATGAAGCATCTTTTTATGAAGGGGGGTGCTGAGCAAGACATCACAAAAGCAAGGATTGACAGTACTTGAAATGTCCCCAAAATTTGAGAAAACAGGAAAAACTACCACATCCAGCCTACCCTCATCTTCCATTAACCACCTCCAGTGATCTTAAGATTTTTCAGATATTTTAGCAGATACATATTGATCCTAGTATGTGTAGGCACTGCGAAACTCAGTTAATGTAAGCTAGTCACAATCACAGACCTTGTAACCTTGTATAATAAAAAGACATTAAAGGGAATTCCCTGGTGGTCCAGCGGTTAGGACTCTGCATGTTCACTGCTGAGGGCGAGGATTCAATCCCTGATCAGGGAGCTAAGATCCCGCAAGCCACACGGTGCAGCCAAAAAAAATAAAAATAAAAACTAAAAAGACATTAAACAAGTAAATAAAAATAAATACATAATTCTAAACTCTGGTAAGTGGGGACTTCCCTGGTGGCGCAGTGGTTAAGACTCCACACTCCCAATGTAGGGGGCCCGGGTTCGAACCCTGGTCAGGGAACTAGATCCCACATGCATGCCACAACTGAGTTCGCATGCCACAACTAAGGAGCCAGCACAACCAAATAAATAAATAAAATAAATAAATAAATAATAAAAATCGTTTAAACTGTTGTAAGTGCTATGAAGGATAAGAACTTGAACTACTTTAGACTGGATGTTTAATAAAGGCCTCTCTGAAAAACTAAAAGCATAGAAAGGTGATTAAGTTCCAGGGAAAAATAAAGGCTCAATGGCAGTAAAGAACATCCCTGAAAGAAAACAAAGCAAGCAAGGGGATGAGGTTAGCAGTGCCTACCTATGTCATGCAGAGTCGCACAAATTGTGGTAAGCTAGTCCACTCCCCTCATTCCCAGTAACTATTCCAACCAGTTAAAGGCCCAGTTCATCTTCCACTTTCCTTGAAACCTTGCCTAATCCACTTTAGCCAGAATTAATCTCTCTATAGTCCCTTTGTTTTTCATGAGTTTCCCAACTCCCGAAGTCAAATTCCTCTTTAAAAAAACAAAAACAAAACAGCATGGTTAGAGAAAAGTATACTGAGTAGGAATAAGAACTAAATTCTAGTCCAAGCTCTGCTACTTAACTAGCTGTGTAACCTTGGCCAAATCATTCTATTTCTCATGATTTTTATGAAGTGCCATGAAGATATGTGGAACTGCACAGTATTCAAATTTTAGCTTCAGAAGCTGATTGTCAATGTGTTGTATATAATTCAACACAGTACTCCAACTGCATAAGCACTGCACTACTACCTATAATACTTGAAAACAGTTTCATCCTGTGCTGGCTTTTTCAGCACCAACATTGTTAACGGTTTTCAAGCTTATTTATAAAGCAGCTACACCCTTTGCTCCCCCCAAAAAAAATCTTACATGGAACCCCAATTTACAAAACAGATCAAAATGAGCTTTTCATCCTGAAACAGATTCCAAAGTCACCCTCACTCCCCTGAAATAGGGACAATGCCACTCCAAGGAATAGTTTAAAAACTGAGGCTCATTACTATAAATCTTGAAGAAGAAAGAACTAAGGACAAGATTCTATGGCTTGCCATCAGTGATGTCCCTCAAAGTTGACCAAAAAAACACCTCATTTCTTTCACAAGGATAGCTTCAGATTCTATCAAGTGCCTTCATGTAATCAAAATATGTCATATCTATAGTGATAGTTCCATGTTTTACCATATTTACTTCTATATCAAAATAAAATGAGATTGGTTTAACATAAGTTACCACTGCCACATCAATTTTTTTTTTTTAAAGTCGTGAGGTAATGGACCTATATGTGCACTTTTTTTTAAGATGTTGGGGGTAGGAGTTTATTAATTAATTTATTTTTGCTGTGTTGGGTCTTCGTTTCTGTGCGAGGGCTTTCTCTAGTTGTGGCAAGCGGGGGCCACTCTTCATCGCGGTGCGCAGGCCTCTCACTATCGCGGCCTCTCTTGTTGCGGAGCACAGGCTCCAGACGCGCAGGCTCAGTAGTTGTGGCTCACGGGCCTAGTCGCTCTGCAGCATGTGGGATCCTCCCAGACCAGGGCTCGAACCCGTGTCCCCTGCATTAGCAGGCGGATTCTCAACCACTGCGCCACCAGGGAAGCCCCCCACATCAATTTTTTTTTTTTTTTTCCGGTACGCGGGCCTCTCACTGCTGTGGCCTCTCCCATTGCGGAGCACAGGCTCCAGACGCGCAGGCTCAGCGGCCATGGCTCACGGGCACAGCCTCTCCGCGGCATGTGGGATCCTCCCGGACCGGGGCACGAACCCGTGTCCCTTGCATCGGCAGGCGGACTCTCAACCACTGCGCCACCAGGGAAGCCCCACATCAATTTTTTACTATCCTTTCACTCTTTAGTAAGTGCTTGATTATTTAATAGTGGCAAGTTTCTCTTATAGCTTCCAAAATAATACCTGCCAATTTCTGCTTTTCTAGAGATTTAATAAGCTAAAGGTTCATAATCACACACAAACAAAGCTCTATCCCCTTCGCTGAAAAGAATCTGCCATTCCTGAAGATTTTTAACTCTTAACACTACTAATAAAGCTCTCATTATTCCTTACCAATCTACAGGTTAGAGTCCCTCTTAATGTATGATTTATCCTGAGGGTTTGCGGATTCCTCTTAGAAGGGAAAACGGAAAAATTATTATAGTAAAACAACATTCTGCTGATCACCACCCTCTAATATACCCACCCAAGCAGCGGGTCCACTATCCCCTTATTTATCTTACTTTGAACACAACTTCAAAAGCTCTATTGTCTGGGGCTTCCCTGGTGGCGCAGTGGTTGAGAATCTGCCTGCTAATGCAGGGGACACGGGTTCGAGCCCTGGTCTGGGAGGATCCCACATGCCGCGGAGCAACTAGGCCCATGAGCCACAACTACTGAGCCTGCGCGTCTGGAGCCTGTGCTCCGCAACAAGAGAGGCCGCGATAGTGAGAGGCCCGCGCACTGCGATGAAGAGTGGCCCCCGCTTGCCACAGCTAGAGAAAGCCCTCGCACAGAAACGAAGACCCAACACAGCAAAATTAATTAATTAATAAACTCCTACCCCCAACATCTTCAAAAAAAAAAAAAGCTCTATTGTCTTAAGCATTTTCATGTCTCAATTTATTCTGAGTTAGTGCTCTTACTACTGCTCTTATACTTCTACATTCATCACTAGTTACTGAGCCCTTCTCAATAATCAGAATAAAGTTCATGAGTCTGGCAGCAAAGTTACCCAGAATAAAAAGTCCTTTCCAAATTTGTCTTATGGTGGTTTAGAACCAATACATTGCTAAAACAGCCCCACAGACCTCATGAGAGTCAAAATAAACACTTTAAGATTATGAAGGCTTTACACTCATGCTCTAATGTTGGAAGGATAATTTTTAAAAAGTTTTATCATATTGCCAGATTTCCTTCCAGATATGCTGCATGAACTACTCAGCAATGTGATTTCAGAGGCTATATTCAAGGTGATAATCAGACAATTACAAAGTCATATAACAACCCAAATGCCCATCATTAGAGGACTGATTAAGTTACAGTATGACCAAGTAATGGAATACTACATTAAAGCCATTAAAAATGATAATGTAGGGCTTCCCTGGTGGCGCAGTGACTGAGAGTCCACCTGCCGATGCAGGGGACACGGGTTCGTGCCCCGGTCCGGGAAGATCCCACATGCTGCGGAGCAGCTGGGCCCGTGAGCCATGGCCACTGAGCCTGCTCGTCCAGAGCCTGTGCTCCGCAACGGGAGAGGCCACAACAGTGAGAGGCCCGTGTACCGCAAAAAAAAAAAAAAAAAAAAAAAAGATAATGTAAGTTCATATTAACATGGAAAGGTAGCTACATCTTATTAATAAAAATAATATAAGGACTTCCCTGGTGGTGCAGTGGTTAAGAATCCGCCTGCCAATGCAGGGGACACAGGTTCGAGCCCTGGTCCGGGAAGATCCCACATGACATGGAGCAACTAATAAGCCCATGCACCCCAACTACTAAGGGTGCACTCCAGAGCGAGCCACAACTACTGAAGCCTGCACACCTAGAGCCCGTGCTCCACAACAAGAGAAGCCGCCACAATAAGAAGCCCGCGCACTGCAACGAAGAGTGGCCCCTGCTCGCCACAACTAGAGAAAACCCGCGGGCAGCAGCAAAGACCCAACTCAGCCAAAAATAAATAAATAAATTTATTTATTTTTAAAAATAATAATAATAATAGAGTAACATGTAATCAGTTTATTTACACCAAACAGTGTATCTGAGGAAAGAGAGAAAAGAATGACTTAAGAGATGTTTACCAAAACATGAACGATTTCTTTGGTAAACAGAGTTTCGGTTATCGTAATTTTCTTTATTATTTTCTGCACTATTTGATTTTTTTCTAAAAAAGCAGGTATCCTTTTTAGAATGAAAAACAACAAAGCTACTTTTATTCTCTTCAAAAAGACTAAACACACTGGTAGAGAGATGAGTAAGCAACAATAGAGGTTCTTAAGTTTTTTCCTGCCACCAAACACCACAGATGACACCTGCCCAACATGTTCCAAGAAAGTAAGCCAGATTATAATGAAGCACTCACAGCTAAAGATTACACCTAATTTCTAATACAGGAGAGCTCATCATGGGGCAATACTTGAATCAAAACTCTTCTGGTTGCACATTAACTCAAATGGTATGTACAGGGGAGACAGCTAAATAGGAGCACTAGCTTCAGTATCAGAAAGCCACCAGGGGGCTGGGCTTCCCTGGTGGCGCAGTGGTTGAGAGTCTGCCTGCCGATGCAGGGGACATGGGTTCGTGCCCTGGTCAGGGAGGATCCCACATGCCGTGGAGCGGCTAGGCCCGTGAGCCATGGCTGCTGAGCCTGCGTGTCCAGAGCCTGTGCTCCGAAACGGGAGAGGCCACAACAGTGAGAGGCCCGCGAAGAAAGCCACCAGGGGAACTTCCCTGGTGGCACAGTGGATAAGACTCCACACTCCCAATGTAGGGGGTCCGGGTGTGATCCCTGGTCAGGGAACTAGATCCCACATGCATGCCACAACTAAAGGAGCCCTGGAGCCACAACTAAGGAGCCTGCCACAACTAAGACCTAGTGCAGCCAAATAAATAGAAAAGAAAGCCAAGAGGGTATTAACTTCTGTCTCTTTATAGAGCTTCAATATCAACTATTTCCAAAAATTTGCCCCAATTCTCTTCTGCAAATAGTCTCCTCCACTTGCTCCGTGTTTCTGCTCCTTCACATCAGCTTGCCAAAGCACTCACTCTAGTTCAGCTACTCGTAGTTACCTGGCTCTTTATTTTTATTTATTTATTTACTTTTTATCATCATAATCTGTCTACATTCTTTTTACCTTGTTCCTATAATCATCTGCTTTTGTCTGTGGGGAGTTTGTTTTTTTTTTTTTTTTTTTTAATTTATTTAGTTTTGGCTGTGTTGGGTCTTCGTTGCTGTGCGAGGGCTTTCTCTAGTTGCGCCCAGCGGGGGCTACTCTTCCTTGAGGTGTGCAGGGTTCTCACTGCGGTGGCTTCTCTTGTTGAGGAGCAAGGGCTCTAGGCGCGCGGGCTTCAGTAGTTGCGGCACACGGGCTCTAGAGCACAGGCTCAGTAGTTGCGGCGCACGGGCTTAGTTGCCCCACAGCATCTGGGATCTTCCCAGACCAGGGCTCGAACCCGTGTCCCCTGCAATGGCAGGCGGATTCTTAACCACTGTGCCACCAGGGAAGCCTTACCTGGCTCTTTAGTTCAAACGTTCTGAGAGGAAAAAATCTGATTGATGGACAAGAGTCCCACCAATCCACCAGGTCAGAAGTCTATTTGGAATCCAATCAGCGATGGTTAGGGAGAAAGGCCTTTCAGGGGATGTAAACTAGAAGGTCCCTAGAAGAGGTTATAGCCAGGGCAGGAAGAGAAACCTGTCTCTTCTGTAGTAAAAAAAAAAAAAAAAAAAAGTGCAAGAGAATGGGCTTCCCTGGTGGCGAAGTGGTTAAGAATCCACCTGCCAATGCAGGGGACATGGGTTTGAGCCCTGATCCAGGAAGATCCCACATGCCATGGAGCAACTAAGCCCGTGTGCCACAACTACTGAACCTGCGCTCTAGAGCCAGCGAGCCATAACTACTAAGCCCACATGCCACAACTACTGCAGCCGGCGTGCCTAGAGCCCATGCTCCGCAACAGAAGCCACCACAATGAGAAGCCAGCACACCTCAACGAAGAGTAGCCCCTGCTCACTGCAACTAGAGAAAGTCCATGCACAGCAACGAAGAACCAACGCAGCCAAAAATAAATAAATAAAATAAATAAATAAATTTTTTTTAAAAAGGTGCAAGAGGAGACAATGAGTATCCTACATCAGTTCTCAATTAACTGAGTAACCTACATTTGGAGACTTTTTAATTTCTATGGAATTTAAGAGAAAAATAACATTAACAGGTATTAATAACATTAAAAGGTTAAAAGTCCAATTATTTTCCTGGTATATAAAATCTTAAATAAAAGTAATTTAGTGGGCTTCCCTGGTGGCACAGTGCTTAAGAACCCACCCACCAATGCAGGCGACACGGGTTCAAGCCCTGGTCTGGGAAGATCCCACATGCCATGGAGCAACTAAGCCCGTGCACAACAACTACTGAGCCTGTGCTCTAGAGCCCACAAGCCACAACTACTGAGCCCACGTGCCACAACTACTGAAGCCCGCAGGCCTAGAGCCTGTGCTCCACAACAAGAGAAGCCACCGCAATGAGAAGCCCACACAACACAATGAAGACCTAATACAGCCATACATAAATAAATAAATAAATAAATAAATAAAAATGTAATTTAGTGAAATTTCATCCCACAGACTCAAATCTCACCACCTATATAGAAAAATTTTTGCCTTTTTGCATTATCTATTAATTTAGAACATATTGGACTTCCCTGGTGGTGCAGTGTTTAAGAATCCACCTGCCAATGCAGGGGAAACGGGTTCGAGCCCTGATCCGGGAAGATCCCACATGCCACAGAGCAACTAAGCCAATGCGCCACAACTACTTAAGCCTGCGCTCTAGAGCCTGTGAGCCGCAATTAATGAGCCCACATGTCACAACTACTGAAGCCCGGGCGCATAGAGCCCATGCTCCGCAACAAGAGAAGCCACCGCAATGAGAAGCCTGCACAGCACAACAAAGAGCCACCCACTGCTCGCCGCAACTAGAGAAAGCCCACGTGCAGCAACGAAGACCCAACACAGCTATAAATAAATAAATAAATAAATTTTTTTTTTAAATTAGAACACAGTTGGTTAGGGTGGATACTTTTTATAAGTACATACCTACTGATTTATGAATAAGCAATATATGTAATATAATCTGCACCTTCAGGATCATTCATCCACAAACTCTCATATCTAAATCACTACTGACAATAGGCCCAAGAACACTGAGCCTAGGCACTCATATTCTTCCACAAAAACTCTTCATTAACTATTCACAAGGCACCTACTCTCTACAAGGCACTATATTAGTACTGGGAAAAGAAGAAACAAAATATGACCCCTGACTTTAAGGAATTCAGCATCCAGAAAGGGAGGCTGTTGTCTATTAAAAAAAAGGGGGGGGGGCGAGGGGATGGTCTGTAATTTAAGTACTTTTTTTAAAATTTATTTATTTATTTATTTATTTATTTATTTATTTATTTATTTATGTTTGGCTGCCTTGGGTCTTCGTTGCTGCGCGCAGGCTTTATTTAGTTGCAGTGCGCGGGCTTCTCATTGCGGTGGCTTCTCTTGTTGCAGAGCACAGGCTCTAGGTGCACAGGCTTCAATAATTGTGGCTCGCGGGCTCTAGAGAGCAGGCTCAGTAGTTGTGGCACATGGGCTTAGTTGCTCCGCAGCATGTGGGATATTCCCAGACCAGGGCTCAAACCTGTGTCCCCTGCATTAGCAGGCGGACTCTTAACCACTGCGTCACCAGGGAAGCCCCATTATTAAACATATAAGAAACATTAACACGTTTCATGAATATAGTGCTAAACCTAGCTATCAATAGCTATCACTGACAATGCAAACAGTCTGCTATTAAAAATCTACTACACACTGTAGTGCTTTATGGTTTATAAGTGACTTTACAAATATATGAGTTGAAATTGTATTATGATCTTTGAAAAATAGTACTTCAAATAGTAACTGTTTTAAGAGTATATATTCTTAGCAAGATTAATTTACCAAATTAAAAATTTTGGTAATTTGGTACTTCGTACTGTAGTAAAATCAAATTTCCAATTTTAAGAATCAGTTCAAATTTCAGAATTAAATGTCTATCAAAAAATGTTATGTTACTAATGATTATTTCATGCCTATATACTTATATTTTTAAAAACCCCAGAAACGTGTAGTTTACTAAAGAGCTCATTGCTAACAACATTAAGATATATTAAGACATTCCCATTCAGCTACATTTACCACCACTTTTATTATTATTTTTTTTTCTTTTAGAAGAAGGAAGAATTTACTACTTGTAGCAAGTAAGGTGAACACCAGGGATCTTTCCCAAAGCAATGTCTCTACCACCACTTTTAAATTCTTTCTTCAATTACCACAGAATTATGCCCAAATTTGTGAAAACACATAAAAATTTAGTAATTTTTTACTTTGCCATTCAGTGTACTCATAATGTCTTCCATTTGAATAGATCATCATAAAGTTTATACAGCACAGCATGATGGTTAAAGAGCATGGGCTTCTAGAAGACGTGAGATTAAGTCCCGTGCAAATCCTGACTCCACCAAATAAAGTCATGTGACTCTAAGCAACTTATGTAAACTCTAAGTCTTGGTTCTCTTATCTAAAAAGGGTGATAAAGTACCTACCTCAAAGAATGGAAAAAGTTCCCAACACAAATGGCTCAATAAAGTATACTTTAAAAATAAAAATGCAAATTCTGATGGAGTATCTTGAGTTCTAGCTTAGATGTGACTACTAACTAAGCAGGTGACAGGTGATTTTTAGCAAACCACTTAACCTTTCTGAGGTTCAGTGTTTTCACATTTAAAATTGAGATACTAGGGAATTTCCTGGTGGCCCAGTGGTTAGGACCCTGCGCTTTCACTGCGGTGGGCCCAGGTTCAATTCCTGGTGGGGGAACTAAGATCCCGCAAGCTGCACAGCAAGGCCAAAAAAAAAAAAAGAGAGATACTAATATTTGCTCCTGCCTATCACAAAGGATAGTTAGGAACGACAAATGAATTGTCCATTTAAAACATTTCATAAAGGGTTAATTCACTAACACACAGAGTAAAATCCACAACATACAAATGGTTTAAAAGATGGATGTACATTTAAAGCCATTTTCACTCTGCTCTCGAGAAATTTACCCCACCAAGGCAAACAGTGACCTCAATTTACTAGTTGAGCTAGCAACGCTGATGGCCCAAAGCATAATTTCAGGCCTCCAGCTTCTCAACATCCAGAAATGCTTTTAGATTTAGTAAACTAGCTCACAAAGGTAGCTATAAAAGTAGCAAATATACAAAGTCAACAGAACAAGCAAAGGAATATAAACTTAAAATTATTTCCTAAACTGAATGCAACCCCACAAACTGATAGGTGCAAAGTTCACTCAATACAGTCCACATTTTAAAACATCTTCCTTATTAAAAACAAAGCATTGAAAAAAATATGAAAACCCAAATATGTTAGTACTGTTGAAACTGGTTATTCTAACATTAAAGCCAAATGCTATTTTCAAATGTAATTTCAAGTTTTAAGATACCTGTCAAAACTACTAAAAAGGGTATAAGGAGGTCCTTATTACCGTGTCCTTAGCCTGGTTCCATGGACACGCTTCAATGGGCCCTTAACCTACAGGCAAAACTGTACTGTGTCTGAATACCTGCATATGTTTCTATGCTGAGAGCTTCAGATTCTCAGCAAGACTAGAGGTATAACTGTTAATATTAATATTCTCATCAAAAACTGATGACAAAGGAAGCTATTCACTATCTTCTGTCATCAGTTTTTAGTTTAACTACATTACATTCTGCCAGATTTTAAAATAAACGTTTCATAGGAAGTCCTTAACCTTATCAAAACTCTGAGCATATCAGATATAAAGCTATACTATCCATATCATGTCTACCTTTTCATTTAAAACACAAAATTTTTAGATTATACACTTACTGGTGTGTCAAGGAAGACTTCTTTAGGTTTGATCAGTGTTTGTAAATTTGACAAGAAATAAGTTTTTGGTATTTTAATTCTATCCAACACACCACCTAAAGATATACTAATTTTATTTCTTCTCTTGGTTAAATTGTTATGGGGAGTAATATTGAAAGATGGATTCTGAGCACATTATTTTGGGACTTTAACTCTGAATTTCTAATCAAGGACGAATTGATGCTCATCTTTGCACAACCTATGGGGAAAAAAGGACAGACTTAATATATAATTATTGTGAGATGACAAGAAAGATTTATAAACTACTTTAATACAACAAGTTTTATCAAGTTCCAGCCATTATGCTCCAACCCAGTCATGGATAAGTGTTACCATAATGAGATATAGTAATACCCTCTGCTCTCAGGGAACGTGAGCATCTTATGTTTGAGATACAGGAACTACACAAAGGGAAAATGAAAACAACTGTAAAAGAACTGGGGGCGGGGGCAGTGGAGAAGCAACTAGTCATAGCTTGGTATAACCTACAAATAAAATTACTGAAGTAATTTCTTTTTAAGGAAGCTTCATTGTCAGATTAGAGTTTAAAGGGCAAATTTTTAAACTGAGCTTTATAGGAAATATTAAGAAACAAAGTATTTTTCGAGACCACTGGCTTATACACAAACAGAAAATCCTTCTTATCTGTTCATTAAAACAGGTTGCTTAAAGGGTGTGCATGGCCAGATTTTGTGAACCTGGTTCAATTAACCATATTTAATTAAAGGTAACAAAAGCTGAATTTCTAACTCCATAAATCGATTGCATTTTTGAGTGCTTCTAGACAAAGTTATAGGGGTTTCCCAAATAACCTTCAATAGAACCCTTCATTATGTCTCTTTTCAAAAGGTAATAAGGATTATCAAACTTTAGTTTCTTTAGATACTATGCTTAAAATTAATTGTCATAGTTAGGTTTAAAATAATTTTTAAACACCAACAAAACTATTAAAAGCAGTTTTCTCCTAATATATAAGATAGCAAAGCTATTCATTTTCCAGTTTCAGAAAAGCCAAGCCATAATCACACAACTGACATTTGAGACATTTAAAATAGAGTTCACTGAAATAAGTACTAAGGAATTAAGTTTATCATTTCATAAACCACCTACACCAAAAATAAAAGTACCTCAAAATAAATACAAATAACCTTAAAATTCTAGGAAACTTTGGAATGACACAAATACTGTATAGTTTGAATTTGTGCAAAAGCCTGCTTCCACCTGTCAGGAAGTAAATACAGAGTTGAAAGTAAACTAGAACCCTTCCACTTTTATTATTGCCTTTGGTCATTAAAGTAAAATTCAAACACAAACAAGACTACACACTTTATAATCAATTGTTTTTAAGAATCGTATTAGAAAATAGACAATTTGGAAGTCTTTCGAAATACCACACACAAAACACAAATCCAAAACCCACAAAAGGTGTTCGTAAGTGAGCATTTTCTCAACAATCAACTTTTTGTAAGTTAATCTTTTATGTAATTCACCTCGTCCAACTAGGCCTTTGGGCACAGAAATAGTTTGCAATACGTCTTGTTTCTTTAAGCTAAAATACCGTCTTACAAGGGTCTGGAGTAAAATGAAAGGAATCTAACTAGAAAAGAGCAGTGCACGCTCTGTAATAAAAGCATACGGAATAAGGCCTTTCATTCCAGGAGACAGGCCACGACTATCCCGGGATGGTACCTGTAGTACAGTGCTCTCCTTAAGAGAACAGAATTTACCATTAAAACGACGAATGGTACACTAACAAGAAACATCATTAACTAATTTTTTAATAGGTATAAAGGCTCCAGTCATCACTATCAGATCATTTTCAGCTATTTAAGGTCAGAAAGGTTTAATACAACCCACACACCCCCCAAGAGACGGGAAAACCACCAACCACCTAGCAGGGAGTTTAATGAAAATTAGCAGGTAAGAGGCCTAGGCAGCACGCTGAAAATCAAAGAGGGCGGCCGGAGGGTCGAAGGGTTCGGACTACACAGGAGAGCCTCGTCCTCGGACCCCACCTCCCCTCACCTTCCCGGCAGGGCGAAGGAGGCGAAGGCTCATTAGTGCCTACGTTAATTGACACCTGTAATGAGGAAACTTTCCGAGAGCGGAGACCGCTGAGGCCCGGCCTGGCCGGAGCTCCGCGACGGCCCCCTCTCGGGCGCCCAGGTAACCGGGCCGGACTGGGCCCGAGGCGCCGCGGCGGCCGCGCCACCGCGCACCTTCCCGGGGCGCTAGGCCCGCAAGCCGCCCGGCTCGGCCGTCGCCTCCCGCAGGCCAAGGCAGCTCGGGGAGGCCGGAGAGCGGCGCGGGGACCCCAAACTGTGCACCCCGACAGGCCGCCGCCGCGGCTACTTACTTTCATTTAACACCTCCACCAGGTCTGCGCAGTTCTCGCACATCGTTCGGCCGCCGCCCCCCCCCTCCCCCGCTTCGGATCGCACTGACTGATCCCAACCGGCGGGGGGGAGGGGAGAGAGGCGGAGGAGGGGGCCGGCCGGCCGGCGGGGCGGGGAGGCGACGAGGGCGGGCGGCGGCGGGGACGGGGCGGGGAGCAGGAGAATGGGGGAGGGGGCCGGCGGTCCCCGGAGCGGGCGGGGGAGAGGAGGGGGGCGAGGGGAGGTGCGCAGGCCGGAGGGGCGCTGAGGCGCCGGCGGCGGGGAAGGGGGGGAAGGACGGGGGGAGGGGAGAGGGAGGGAGGGGGCGGGTGGGGAGAGAAGCAGCAGAGTCACTTCACCGACCAGACGCCGCGGCCACCGCCGACGCCGCCGCCATTTTAATAGAGCGTTCGGGTTGCGCTCGGCTCTTTCCGTCCGGGCGAAGGAGCCGACGAGAAGCGCCTCGCGCTCTCATTCCTCCGCCTCCTCCCTCTTTTCGCCTCCCGCCCTCCCACCTCCCCCTCCGCACACACGCCGCACGCCCCACACCCCGCCGCGGCCAGCTCGCCGCCCTCCCTTTCCTCTTCCGTCGAGCCTCCCCGCCCTCGGTCCACCCCCTCCGCGCGCTCGCCCACCCCGCCCAGCCCGGATCTCTGTCAGCGGCCGGAAGGGAAGCGCGAAGCTAGCGCGGCCGCGGGGGGAGGCCGGGTGACTCGAAGAAGATGGCGGAGCAGAGTGCTGGTCGCGGTTGCGCGGCGTCGCCCACCGCGGCTACTCCGCGAGCCCGGAGGACCAGCGAGCGCCGGATCGCGAGCGCCGCCCTTTCCCCCGCCCCTGCGCTTCGCCATTTTAACCCCGGGTCCCCGAGGGGGACTTGGTATTAATTTGTCCCGTCCCCCTACCCCGCGCTCAGGCCTTTGGGGTGCGGGAGGCTAGAGTTCAGGGGAGCTGGCTGGTGCGACGCCGCAGCCCAGGTGGGGGCTCGCGGCGCTCTCCCCGCGGGGTTTTTTGAGAATGGAACAGCCTGGGGCCGGCTTAACCTGCAGGCGTATTTTCCTCCGGCCTCTAGTGTGTATGGCTCATCCGTCCTCAAGCAGTAAGACACCTTGACGTGACGAGAAATGGCGGAGTGAAAAGTGTTCGCACCGCCTCTCCTCCTTTTTACGCAAGACGGCCCCCTTCGAAGTGCCCTAAGAGTTTTCACCTGAAATAGCGTAATATGCTTCCCCGCGAAGAGCAAATTATACGGGAATTTAGACGGGGAGCGGAGAATGAAGAACAGGTGGAGGAAAGGACACTCAGCTGAAGTTTGATGTCGTGCTAACAACTAGCTAGCTTGGGGAGAATTTTCCTCAAGTGCATTGATCCCTTCCTCACTGATTTCTATATCCACTACGTCTATGTAGAGATATGACTGAAAAGTCCAAAAGTAGTGTACACGGTATCTTTAAGATCTGTAGCCAGAGCAGCTATGGAGGCCTTGTAGGAATTCTTTTACAGGTTTTGTTGAGGTTAGGTCACACCATCCCTCCACTCCAGGACCACCTTCCGGGTATTCTTTGCCTTCCTGCCGCTTGAAGTTGATGCTATAAAGTGTCTGCTAAACCTGTTTTAAGTTGTTCCATGCAAGCAGGTGATTCTTAGGAGCTGTAGCTGTTGTGCCATCATCTTCTCTTCTCCCCATCTCTCCCACAAAACTTGGGTTTCTGCAGACTTTGGATCCTGTAGCAGCCATTGTCCATCTAGCGTCATTCCCACCCACCCCTCTTCTTTTCCCGCAGGGAAACTTGCCAAATTTGTTTTTCAGGTGGACCTGAGACTGGAGAAGCTTGGTCTCCGAAAGGAAAGCCCCAAGGACTATTTGTGTTTGGTCTAAAACATCATGTTATGAACTCTGCTCAATACTCTGTAATAACCTATACAGGAAAAGAATTTTTAAAAGATACATATATGTGTATAATTGAATCACTCTGCTGTACACCTGAAACTAACAGAACATTGTTAATCAATTATACTCCAGTATAAAATAAATTTTTTTTTAAATATATGTTATGGTTTCTCTAGGGTTGGCCATATTGTTTGAGTTCTTGCCAATGAAATGTAAGCAGAAATCTGCTGAGTGGGTCTTTGGGAAAGATTTCCCATTCCTAATAAAAAAGGACAAATTCAGCAGACATGCCCCTTAATCCTTTCTTCTTTCTGCCCAAAACAGGTCTTGATACTCAAAGTAATACAGCATCCAGTTTGTGGTTTTTTTTTTTTAAACGATGAAACCACAGCAGGGTTAAAGCCAACCATAAAGCTGATAATAATGTGTAGGACCCTGATGCGTCCTTGAGCAGCTCTCTACCCCTAGACTGTTTATGCAAGAAAAATAAATCCCTTTTTCCTTAAGCCACTCTTAGATTTCCATTGCTTGTAGCCAAACACATTTCTAACTGATACAGACATTCTTTTAGTAAGTATTTGTAAGTATATGTCAACTATGTTTTTAAGACCAGAAAGAACCCATAACAGTTCTTGAAAATAAGGACTACTACCATAAATGTGGAGTACTAGGAGGTATAGAAGAAACACTGACCTTTAAAGAAATATTTTCTTAACAAGCGCTTGCCTCCTAATTTTTTTTTACTTTAAAAAATTACATGAGGGCTTCCCTGGTGGCGCAGTGGTTGAGAGCCCGCCTGCCGATGCAGGGGACACGGGTTCGTGCCCCGGTCCGGGAAGATCCCACATGCCGCGGAGCGGCTGGGTCCGTGAGCCTTGGCCGTTGAGCCTGCGCATCCGGAGCCTGTGTTCCGCAACGGGAGAGGCCACAACAGCGCGAGGCCCACATACCGCAAAAAAAAAAAAAAAAATTACATGAAATGGTGCTTAGTTTAAAATGCTTTGAGAATCTAGAGAATTATTGTCATAAATGATCACGGCTCTTCAGTCATCACTTTAGGGCTCAACAAACTTTTTCGGTGATGAGCCAGATAGTAAATATTTTAGGCGTTGCAGTCCAAGTCTCTCATTACAACTACTCAACTCTGTTAGCACAAAAGCAGCCATAGATGATACATAACGGAATAAGTATGGATGTGTTCCAATAAATTTTTTAATTTATAGGCATTGTAATAAGATATTCATATTTTCATGTGTTACAAAATCTTTTTTTTTTTTTTTTTTGGCTGCGTTGTGTCTTTGTTGCTGCGCACAGGCTTTCTCTAGTTGCAGCAAGTGGGGGCTACTCTTCGTTGGGGTGTGTGGGCTTCTCACTGCAGTGGCTTCTCTTTGTTGCGGATCATGGGCTCTAGGTGCAAGGGCTTAGTTGCTCCGCGGCATGTGGGATCTTCCCAGACCAGGACTCGAACCCGTATCCCCTGAAATACTCCCAAAATACTATTTTTCTTTTTCTTTTTTCCAAACAATTTAAAAATGTAAAAACCATTCTTAGCCCACAGGCCATACAAAAATGTGAAACTGGCCAGATTTGGCCTATGGGCTCTAGTTTACCATCCCTTTATCCACTTCAACTGCTAAGAGGTAAAAGCATAGAAGCCAATAAAGGGACTTCCCTGGTGGTCCAGTGGTCAAGACTCCGTGCTTCCAATGCAGGGGGCCTGGGTTTGATCCCTGGTCAGGGAACTAGATCCTGAATGTCACAACTAAAGATCCCATAAGCGGCAACATAGATCCCACATGCTGCAACTAAGAACTGGCACAGCCAAATAAATAAATAAATATTTAAAATAAAAATAGATTCTTTAAAAAAAAAAAGAAGCCAATAAAATAAGGTTGCCTGCCTCCTTACTGTAGAATCTTCACTCTTCTGTGCTGACATGGTATATGTATCAACAGAGACCTTTGAATGTACTTACAAGGTGTGCATTCCAAAAGAATAAAGCTGAATCTCTGGTAAAAATATCCCCTAAATTCCTCGTGTAAATCTGGATTTTCAAACCAGTAACGAGCAATGACCATATACCCTCTACAGTTAGGGAAAGGTGACAGTTTTCAATATTTTGTATTCATGTCACCATCTAGTGGTAGAATTATGCTTTCAATAAAATTATACAATCTACTTTGAAATTTCTAATTCTGGAGTTTGTAGTACATTTGTAGTATATTCCTAGGTACTTGCATGAAAACCAGCGCACATAAACAACTTTGGAAAATTAATATTGCCATGGAAATTATTTGCTCTTCTTAGCATTCTGATTGCAGCTAATTGAACATAGGATTTTTGTCTCTGGAGTTTGGGGTTAAAGCCTGGTGTACTATTAGAAGCCAGAGTTACTGCAGAATTTACTCTTCTCCCTCACACCTAGGCTCGTCATTGTTTTGTGAAACTTAGGGCCATTATTAGAAGGCAGGTATGCTGTTTTATTCTCTCCATAACACCACATTCATGCTTTGTACATAGACTCAGCAAATTACTGTTTGGTTCTTAAATTGCTATAATAAATTGGATTATATCACTTCCCTGCCTAAATCCCTTCAGCATTTTCTGTTACATTTAGAATACACTCTACTTGGGCCTTCCCCAACCTCTCCTGTTTTTAACATCACTGTTGTTATATTCCAGCCACACTTGTGTGCTTTCTAACAAAAGCTTTTCCTGCTCTGGGTCTTGGTGAGTGTTGTTTCTTCCTAGCACATGCTCTCTAATTTTGAAATGGCTAACTTCCTACCCTCCAAGTTTCAACTTAAACATCATCTCAAAAAATAATTCCCAGGACTTCCCTGATGGTACAGTGGTTGAGACTCTGAGCTCCCAATGCAGGGGGCCTGGGTTCAATCCCTGGTCAGAGAACTAGATCCCACATGCATGCTGCAACTAAGAGCATGCCACAACTAAGAGCCAGTGCAACCAAATAAATAATAAAAAATAAAATAAATATTCAAAAAAAGATTTATAAAAAAGATTTTATAAAAAGATTTATAAAAAAGTGACTTGCCTTAAAAAAAAACCCTTCCCTTCTAATATTTTATCACAGCACTCTGTTTATTTCCACTATATGTCTTCCTATAATTATTTATTTCCATGTTTATTTGTATCAGGGATGCAGTGGACTGCAAGTAAAAAATTTTTCAGTAAGAATGGCTTAAACAGGGACTTCCCTGGTGGCTCAGTGGTTAAGAATCCGCCTGCCAATGCAGGGGACACAGGTTCGATCCCTGGTCTGGGAAGATCCCACATACCGCAGAGCAACTAAGCCCATGCGCCACAACTACTGAGCCTGCACTCCAGAGCCCAAGAGCCACAACTACTGAAGCCCACGTGCCTAGAGCCCGTGCTCTGCAACAAGAGAATCCACAGCAATGAGAAGCACGTGCACTGCAATGAAGAGTAGCCCCAGCTCACCCCAACTAGAGGAAGCCCGCGCACATCAATGAAGACCCAACACAGCCAAAAATAAATAAAGTAATTAAATTAATTTTTTTTAATGGCTTAAAAAAATAGGGCTTAATTTTGCCTTGTAACAGACAGACAGTAAACAGTCCAGGGCTGGTACAATGGCTCAAGGATATGAACCCAAGCTATTTGATTCTTTCTAGCCTCCACATATTGGCTTGTCATCTAGTTGTAAGATAGCCACCATAGCACCAACTTTACATGACAGCACCAACTGTCTGTTTCAAAGACAGGAAGAAGAAGAAAAGGTGGTGATGGCCTGTCTTGGGTTGGATTCCCCCCAAAGCAGGCCCTGAGACAAGGACACAAATGGAGATAGTTTATTTTGGTGTCGTCCCAAGAATCAACGGTAGGATAGTGGGAAAGTGAGATAGGAAATTGGGGGGAGGTGCCAATCAGTAAAGGATTAATTAATCAGTAAATGACCTTTACTACTGAGGGTAACTGGAGCCTGATCCCACTGGGAAACTACAAACCAGTATAAAACCTGTTCCTTAAAATTCTCCTACCTGAGGGACAAGGAAGCTGAGTATTTATATCTTCTCCCTTTAGCCATTGATTGAGTGTTGCTACCGGGGAGGGGTGTAGGCAGCAAAACAGGCTTCACTATGCTCAGGTAGCCAGAGAAAAGCCTCAGACATAGAAATGCAGGTGCTAGCAGTTGGAAGTTTGCCCACTGTGCATGAAGTGATAAGAACTAGGGAACATGGGCAGAGCACGGACAGTATCTTATAAATCCCCACTTCCCTCTTCTGTCTGCCTTGAATACCGAGACGATATGTGGAGAAGCAGCAGCGATTTTGTTTTTGGGTTTTTTTTTTAATAAATTTATTTACTTATTTATTTTTGGCTGTGTTGGGTCTTCATTGTTGCACATGGGCTTTCTCTAGTTGCAGCAAGCGGGGGCTACTCTTTGTTTCAGTGTGCGGGCTTCTCATTGTGGTGGCTTCTCTTGCTGCAGAGCACTGGCTCTAGGCACGTGGGTTTCAGCAGTTGTGGCACATGGGCTCAGTAGTTGTGGCTCGCAGGCTCTAGAGTGCAGGCTCAGTAGTTGTGGTGCTCGGGCTTAGTTGCTCCGCGGCATGTGGGATCTTCCTGGACCAGGGCTCGAACCCGTGTCCCCTGCATTGGCAGGTGGATTCTTAACCACTGCACCACCAGGGAATTCCCACTTATTTTGAAACAATAAGTCTATAGGCAAAAAGCAATCGCCAAGGCATTGAAGATGACAGAGTAGAAAGAGAAAAGGTCTGGGTTCCTGGTGGCCTTGTTGAGCAGCTGAATCAGTGCTAGCAACTGCCTACTTGTTGCTATATAAGATGTTTGGTTATCTAACAAAAAATAAAACCCTAAAGCCACTATTGGAGTTTTTGTAGCACAATGCAGTCATTAAAAATTGTGTGGTTGGACTCCCCTGGTGGCTCAGTGGTTAACAATCCACCTGCCAATGCAGGGGACATGGGTTTGAGCCCTGGTCTGGGAAGATCCCACATGCCGCCGAGCAACTAAGCCTGTGCACCACAACTACTGAAGCCCGTGCACCTAGAGCCCGTGCTCCGCAACAAGAGAAACCACCACAATGAGAAGCCCACGCACCGCAACGAAGAGTAGCCCCCACTCACCACACCTAGAGAAAGCCTGCACACAGCAACAAAGACCCAACACAGCCAAAAAACAGAAAAAAACAAAAATGTGTGGTAGGCAGAATAATGTTCCCCACCCCCAAAGATGTCCATGTCCTATTCCCCAGAATGTGGTACCTTACATGGCAAAAGGGACTTTGCAGATAAGGATCTTAAGATGGGGAGATTATTTTAAATTACTCATGTGGGCTCAATTAATTACATGGGGCTTTAAAATTAGAGAATCTTCCCAGGCTTTGTTTAGAGGGAGCTGCGACTACACAAGAACGTTGGAGAGATGCAAACATTCTTGGCTTTGAAGATGGAGGAAGGGGGTGATGAGCCAAAAAAGGTGGGGCCTCCAGAAGCTGAAAAGGACAAGGGAACAGATTCTCTCCTTTAGTCTCCAGAAAGCAACACAGCCCTGCTGACACCTTGATTTAGCCCAATGAGACCCATGTGGGACCTCTGACTTACAGAACTATAAAATAATGTTTGTTTGTTACCAGAAATTTTGTGGCAATTTGTTACAGTAGAAATAGAAAATTAATATAAGCTGCATGCAGATCTAGGGAAAAGCACATGCAAAACCTCTGAGACACAAAATTCCATGGCTATTTCTAGGAACAGAAATAAAGCCAGTATGACTAGAGCATGTTTAAGGGAGAAGGCCTGTGCCAGGAAGCAGAGCTCTGCAAATCATGCTAAGATTTTGGCCTAGATCCCAAAAGCAATGGAAAGCTTTTAAGTGTGGAAGCAACACAATCAGATTGTATTTTAAAATACTCTGACTAATCTGTAGAGAATAGAATGGAGATAGGGACAACTGAGGGTTATTAGTATTAATCCAGAGAGATGATGATAGCTTGGACTAGGGTAATAGGAAAGAAATGGAGGAGAGAGTCCATTCTAAGATTATTTCAGAGGTAGAAAAAAACAAACACAAGACTTGGTTGCTGGGTTTGGGGAGAGAAGGTGGTATTAGAGCTGTCTCCAAATTTGTGATTTGCACAAGTGGGTAAATGGTGGTGCTGTGCCATTCACCAAGATAGGGATCATTTAAAGGAGGGCCAGAGGGAAATGTAGTCAATAGTGACAGGTACTATTTTAGAAGTGCTCAGCTTGAGGTACCTGAGAGGTAACCAAAAGGAGCTGTTAATTAGGCAGTTGTTTGAATCTAAAGCACAGAAGAAAGTTCTGGACTGGAAATGTTAATATGAAAACAATCCTTAGTATGCTAGCTCTTTGCCTTATGGGGAAAAGATAACTGCTAAATGTTTAGCATTACAAGTTCCAGGAATGAAGAAGGAGGAAAGAACCAATTCCCTCAACTGTCCTCGTATCAGGAAAGCAAAGACTTTCCAGAAATCCTAACTTTACACTTGGTCTCATTACCCCAAACTCTGTCACATGGCCTCCTTTGAGCCTCAAAGAAAGCTTGGAAATCCAGTATTTCACTTTACAGCCTCTATGGTGGAAGAAGAAAAAGCTAGCTGGCAGTGAGTATTGAGTTTATTTACTGTATCTGCTGCAAGTGGTAAATGAAGCAATGAGATCGTACAGGGAGAGGGAATACAGTGAAGAGAAAAGGACTAAAGAGAAAGCCTTGAAGAACTCTTAACATCTAAAATTTGGGTAGGGCCTCCCTGGTGGCGCAGTGGTTGAGAGTCCGCCTGCCAATGCAGGGGACACAGGCTCGTGCCCCGGTCCGGGAGGATCCCACATGCCGCGGAGCGGCTGGGCCCGTGAGCCATGGCCGCTGAGCCTGTGCATTCGGAGCCTGTGCTCCGCAACGAGAGAGGCCACAACAGTGAGAGGCCCGCGTACAGCAAAAAAAAAATAAAATAAATAAAATAAAATAAAATTTGGGTAGAGGAAGAGAGGATGCCCCCAAAGAGTTTAAAGAATATGGTGGGAGAAGGAGGAGGGGTTTTGGTACCATTTAAGTCAAGGGAATAGAACTCAAAAAGGATGAAAATTACACTCGTTGAGTGCTGAGAAGTCAACTAAAATAAAATCTATCCAATATTCATTAGATTTAGTGCATGGAGGTCATGGGAGGAGGAATTGTGGATACTGAAGCCTCATTACAGTAGACAGAAGACCCTTTTTGTTTTGGTTTTCGTTTTTTGGTTTTGTTTTTTGTTTTGTTTTGTTTTGTTTCATTTGGCCACGCCACGTGGCATGCGGGATCTTAGTTCCCTCCCTGAGCAGGGACAGTACCCGTGCCCTCTGCAGTGGAAGCACAGAGTCCCAGCCACTGGACCTCCAGGGAAGTCCCCAACAGAAGACTGTTCATAATAGAAACTTTTAAAATAGAAAACTCTTTTTTTTTTTTTCCGGTACGCTGGCCTCTCGGTACGCTGGCCTCTCACTGCTGTGGCTTCTCCCGTTGCGGAGCACAGGCTCCGGACGCGCAGGCTCAGCGGCCATGGCTCACGGGCCCAGCTGCTCCGCGGCATGTGGGATCCTCCCGGACCGGGGCGCGAACCCGTATCCCCTGCATCGGCAGGGGGACTCTCAACCACTGCGCCACCAGGGAAGCCCAGAAAACTCTTTTAAAATAGAAAACTATTTTGAGACTTTGGACTCTAAAGAGAAGGTGGGGTAACTAGATGAGGAAGAAGACTAATATATATAAATGCTAATAGAAACATGAAAATAATAGGTAACTTTCCTTGTATATGCTGTGTAACAGACACTGTTTTCAGCACTCCTTTAACTCTCACAACCACCTTGTGTGGAACGTTCCATTGTTCTCCCTATTTCCTAACAGAAAACAATAAGGCACAGTGAGGTTAAGTAACTTGTCCCAGAGACAGAGGGTGATGATACTAGGACAGAAAAGTCAGAGTGGTTGCTATAAGTTTTCTAAGACGATGAGAGGAGACAGAATCAATATTATTGCACAGAGGGAAAGATTGACATTTGATAATAGGAAAGAAGGAAAGGATGGGTACCCACGTGTGTCTGTTTAATGATCAGGAGTTGAGGGAGTTCCCATGAGATGACTTTTGAGTTTTTCCTGAAATAAAAGGCAAAATCATTTGATTATTTCTGGAATTTTACACTTAATATTTTTGGACCAGAGTTGAATTCAGGTAACTGAAACTGAAGAAAGCGAAACTGTGGATAAGGGGAGACTACTGTGTATGTTTGCATGTATCAAATTTTGGTATTGGACTTTGCAGACTATTAAGAATATATATAAAAATCAGAGTTTTCATGGTCAAACTCTTCCTGTGTATTTAGTGAAACAGAAGTATATATTGCTAAATTGTGACTGACCCAGTAACTAGCAGATAGTTTTATTTTTTGTTAATGGGAGTAGGAAATAAAGCATTTAATAAGATGAAATAAGACAAGAATTGACTATAATTTGAACAAAGATGTTACACGATTTGACAAATAAGTTGTAATTGCCTTCTTGATTTATTTATACTTTACCTGAAATTCTATAAAATACTTTAACCTTGATTTTATTTATTGTATCCAATAATCCCCCCCCAAAATTAAAAAGAAACACCATCACCAGTACATATACTGCTTCTGCTATTCAAATGTGATTTTCCTTCCAGCAAATGGTATGTGTTAGAAATAAGTAATTGAATAGCTGAAAAAAAGTTATTTACCTTTAAATATGGGATGGGGAGAAGCCATTTTTATGTGTTTGAGGCTTTCTTTGCTTACAAGGTCACTATCTCAAGAGCTATTCATTCTTTGACAGTTGTTGGGAATGAAAGACACAGATCACTCTTGAGCAGCCCAATCGACATACAGGCATAACTCAGTTCTACTGTGCCTCACAGAAACTGCCTTTTTTACAAATTGAAGGTTTGTGGCAACCCTGCATCAAGCAAGTCTATCGGCACCATTTTTCCAATGCCAACTGCTCACTTCATGTCTCTCTCACACTTTGGTAATTCTAGCAATATTCCAGACGTTTTCGCTAGTAGTATTATATTTGTTATGCTGATCTGTGATCAATGATCTTTGATGTTACTATTGTAATTGTTTTGGGGTAACACAAACTGCACCCATATAAGGTGGCAGACTTAATTGATTGTTGAAATGACAAAGGATTTAGAGTATTGAGAATACTAGAATATTATGTAAACTTAGTTGATAAAACAGCAGCCAGGTTTGAGAGGACTGACTCCAGTTTTTTGTGTTTTTTTGTTTATTATTTGCGGGCCTCTCACTGTTGTGGCCTCTCCCGTTGCGGAGCACAGGCTCCGGATGCGCAGGCTCAGCGGCCATGTCTCATGGGCCCAGCCGCTCCGCGGCATGTGGGATCTTCCCGGACCGGGGCACGAACCCATGTCCCCTGCATCGGCAGGCGGACTCCCAACCACTGCGCCACCAGGGAAGCCCATGACTCCAGTTTTGAAAGAAGTTCTACTGTGGGGAAAAGGCTGTCATACAGCATTGCATACTACAAAGAAATCATTCATGAAATGAAAAATCCATCCACATGGCAAAACTTCACTGGTGTCTTATATTAAGAAATTGCCACAGGGACCCCAACCTGGAGTAACCACCAGCCTGACAGAGCAATCAGCAGCCATCAGCATTAAGGCAAGACTTTCACCGGAAAAAAGATTACCACTCAGCCTTCCCTGGTGGCGCAGTTGTTGAGAGTCCGCCTGCCAACGCAGAGGACACGGATTCGTGCCCGGGTCTGGGAAGATCCCACATGCCGCAGAGTGGCTAGGCCCGTGAGCCATGGCCGCTGAGCCTGCGTGTCCGGAGCCTGTGCTCCGCAGCGGGAGAGGCCACAACAACAACAACAACAAAAAAAGATTACCACTCACTGAGGCCCCAACTGATGGTTAGCATTTCGTTTTTATCAATAAACTATTTTTAAATTAAGGTATGTACATCCTTTTTAGACATAATGCTTTTGCACACTACAGTATAGCGTAAACATACCTTTTAGATGCACTGGGAAACCAAACAATTCATGTAACTCATTTTATTACAATATCTGGTTTATTGCAGTAGTCTGGGACCCAACCCACAATAACTCTGAAGTATGCCTATATTACCTGATAATAGGTCAGTGCTTGACTTTTTAATGAAAAAATATGTATAACAGGGAAAAAAGATCCTGTAAAAGCATGTAGTCATTTAACTAATCCTAAAGAAGACTTTCCCAAAACCAGTAATTTGAACTGTCACTTTGTTCCCCATACACCCCTACGTTTTTACATATTGGGGCAATGCCTCATTGTAATGAACATAGAGTTGAAAATCTAGAAATTGATGCCTTAAAAGTTTTCCGTCCTGTGGTCTTTGGAAAGTGTTCATATAACTCAGTATGTGTACCCTAGTCTGAAAACCATTGCTCTGAAATCTGCAATGTTGCCTAGATGAGGCATAAGACTCCAAACATTCACAGGGTTTGATCCTTAGCTTATAGTGCTGATGTTACAAACCAGAGGAGTTTCATTCCATCTAAAGAATTTTTTGTATAACCACCACTATGTGTCCTTGATCTTGTTACTTAATCTCTCCATGCTTCTGTTTAGCTATACAATGAGGATTAATGATAGTACCTACTTCAGGGTTGTAAGGATTAAATGAATTAATGCAGATGAAATGTGTAGAACAGTGTTTGACTCACACTAAGCACAGAATTAAATGATCTATTATTTGAGAGAGAAAAAAATTGCAACAAAATTTTTGCTGTCTGGTAAGTTACTCAAATTATTTGCAGTAATTCTTGAACTTTGGTTCTTATGAGAAGAGCTCTTAGAGTGCCTTGGTTTTCGCTTGTTTGTTTTGTTTTGTTTGGGGGGAAGCATATTCCTTGCCTATTCTATTGGCCTGAGTTGGGGGGCAGAAATCAACTATTTTATTAAGAACTCCAGGTAATTCTGATGCAGATGGTTCTTGTCTTACCCTATCTATTTGAAGCACTATAGTCAGGTTTAATCCCATTTATTCATCATACTCCTATCTTTGAAAGCAGGAAGTCTGGTTTCCATTGTGACTGACTTTTCTTTGGCCCAGAATATCCAGAGCTCTTTTACCTCTTCCTCATGTAATATGGTTTCAAGTCTGTACATGATTCTGATTAAGAAAGTAAGCCTTGTCTAGAGAATAGAAATGTTTTCATAAAATATGGTATCTAGAAATATAGTCTGACAGCACAGAGTAACATAAAATTATGATCTCTTTTGTTCTAGACCACATAGTCCAATTAATTTAGCGACAATATTTGGTGGCTCTAAACTACAGTTAATTAAAATATTTAGGTCTTTTTCACATTTCCTGTTGCCAAACCTCTTTCTATATTTATGCAATTTTTAAAAACTTACTTGCAATATTTTACAATTATTTCTTATTATTGTAACCTTTTTTCTCTTTGTAAAAGTAATATTACTCATTGTAAAAGCTACAGAAAATATGAAATATTTGATATGAATATGAAATATGAAATATTGACCATTATCTAATACCCAATCAGAGGCACTCTCAGCATCTTAATACATTGCCTTTCATTCTTTAAATAGGCATGTAAATCTTTTTTATCAAAATGGGACTAAAATGTTTAAATGAGATAGGTATTTTTTATTAACATGTACAGATACATAATGCTTTTATTGTCCTTAGTATAGCATTTCACTGTATAGATTCACAATAATTTCATTAAACTGGACCCAGCAGATGAACATTTAAATTGTCTCCAAGTTTCTCGTCTTAAGCAACACCACAATAAACACCTTAATACATACATCTCTGTGTACTGTTTCTTTTATTTTCTTAGAATAAATTCTTACAAATGGAGTTATTGCATATGACCATCTTCAAATAAACCCTTTGTGTCCTGGATGTTTGTTTTCCATTTCCTTTATTGGCTTCTTTTCATCTCTGAACACTGGAGTGCCCAGGTCTCGACCTCTTCTCATTTACTTTCTAGGAGATCACACCCAGCCCCATGGGGTTTTTTTCTTATTATTATTTTTAATTAATTAATTTATATTTATTTATTTATGGCTGAGTTGGGTCTTTGTTGCTGCCCACGGGCTTTCTCTAGTTGTGGCGAGCGGGGGCTACTCTTCGTTGTGGTGCGCGGGCTTCTCATTGCAGTGGCTTCTCTTGTTGCTGATCACCGGCTCTAGGCGTGCGGGCTTCAGTAGTTGTGGCTCGCGGGCTCTAGAGCGCAGGCTCAGTAGCTGTGGCTCACGGGCTTAGTTGCTCCGCGGCATGTGGGATCTTCCCAGACCAGGGCTCGAACCCGTGTCTCCTGCATTGTCAGGCGGATTCTTAACCCCTGCACCACCAGGAAAGTCCCAATAAAGACTCTAAAAATGGTCCACATCAAGAAAAATCTTTTAAAAAGTTTTTAAAAATAAAAAGACTGCGAAAAAAATGGGTTAGCAATGGGTTAACAGTTAACATTTATTGGAGGGATTACAGGTAATATTTTCTTTTTGCTTATCTGGATTTGGCACATTTTGTACAGTGAAAGATATCCTACTATTACAATTTTAAAACAATAGAAGTTCTTGTTAATACACAAGTACACTAATAAAGAACATAGCTCTATCTGGGTTCAAGCTGGAATCCTTGTCTCTCATCACCTCTAATCAAGATGGCCTTCAGAGAGCAAGAGCTATGGCCTCACTTCCACCACCTGAATCTCACCAAATCTTTTTGGACATTTCCAACCAATAACCAAACATGTAAGGGTGATGGGCATTTTGAGGGTAAATTTTTGCAGTGTTGTCCTTGTAATATGTCAAAGGAAGATAACTTCTAATACTTATTAGAAATTCCTTTAAAAAATTTTTTTAAAAAAAGAAAATCCCCTCTACTATATTCTAAAACAAAATTTTACAGCAAATATATTTTATTAAGCTTCTTTGTGTTAATATTGTGAAAATCAGGTGCATACTCTAGGAATTCCATACAGCTCCATCTGTATGATTTGAGGCAAGTTATTCAATTTGTGTCAGTTTCCTTATCTGTAAAATGAGAATAATAATAGAATCCATCTCTTTCAGGAGTTGTGAGAATTAAGTGAGATAATACATGTAAAAAACTTAGCATGATAATTAGCATATTGTAAGTGCTCAATAAATGGCAGCTATTATGTTAGAAAAAATACATATAATGAATGTGTGTAAATATAAATCATGGTTATATAGATTTCACTGGATAGCATTTTTTTTTTTTACCACCTGGATAGCATTTTGATATGGGACTTCCTCTGCATTTAGGTCAATGGTATACTGCTAAGATCCCATAGGTGTGTGGAAAGAATGGTGCTTCAGATATCATCTAGGCCAGGATTTTTCATACTTTTTAAAAAATTGCAGCCCATAGTAAAGTTATATCAAGACCTAGAACTAGGATGACCATATAATTTATTTTCCTAAACCAGGACATTTTTAGACTTAAAGGGAGCACTACTGAAAACTACCCTGGGTTAACAGGCATAAACTAGGACTTTCCTAGACAAACCAGGACATGTGCTTACCCTCCCATACATCACACACACACACACACACACACACACAAACACATGTACAGATTTTCCTCTACTTATGATGGGGTTACATCCCAATAAACCCACTGTAAGTTGAAAATATCATAAGTCAAATATGCATTTAATATACCTAACCTAGTGAACATCATAGCTTAGCTTAGCTCAGCTACATTAAATGTGCTCAGAACACTTACATTAGCCTACAGTTGGGCGAATTCATCTTAACACAAAGCCAATTTTTTTCTTTCTTCTTTTGTTCTTTTTTTTTGGCTGCACCACACAGCTTGTGGGATCTTAGTTCCCCAACCAGGGATTGAACCCATGCCCTCAACAATGAAAGCATGGAGTCCTAACCACTGGACCACCAGGGAATTCCCCACAAAGCCTATTTTATAATAAAGTGTTGAATAGCTCATGTAATTTATTGAATGCTGTGCTGAAATGAAAAACAGAATGATTGTGTGGGTACAGGATGGTTGTAAATGTACTGATTGTTTACCCTCGTGCTCATGTGGCTGACTGGGAGCTGTGGTTCACTGCTGTTGCCCAGAACCATGAAAGAGAATCATAGCATATATCACTAACCTGAGAAAAGATCAAAATTTAAAATTCAGAGTTTGGTTGCTACTGAGTGCGTATCACTTTCGCACCACCACGAAGTTGAAAAATTGTAAATGGAGCCAATCATAATTTGGGGGTCATCTGTATATAATCTATAAATAATTGAAATAAAAGTTTCATGAGATAATATTTATCCTTACTACATGCAATGCAGCTGATATTTCTATTTTATTAAAAAATTAGTCAGGGCTTCCCTGGTGGCGCAGTGGTTGAGAGTCCACCTGTCGATGCAGGGGACACGGGTTTGTGCCCCGGTCCGCGAAGATCCCACATGCCGCGGAGCAGCTGGACCCGTGAGCCATGGCCGCTGAGCCTGAGTGTCCAGAGCCTGTGCTCCGCAACGGGAGAGGCCACAACAGTGAGAGACACATGTACCGCAAAAAAAAAAAGAAAAAAAAAATTAGTCGTTAACGGGAATAAAGACACAGACCTACTAGAGCATGGACTTGAGGATATGGGGAGGGGGAAGGGTAAGCTGTGACAAAGTGAGAGAGTGGCATGGACATATATACACTACCAAACGTAAAATAGATAGCTAGTGGGAAGTACCCGCATAACACAGGGAGATCAGCTAGGTGGTTTGTGACCACCTAGAGGGGTGGGATAGGGAGGATGGGAGGGAGGGAGACGCAAGAGGGAAGAGATATGGGAACATATGTATATGTGTAACTGATTCACTTTGTTATAAAGCAGAAACTAACACACCATTGTAAAGCAATTATACTCCAATAAAGATGTTTAAAAAAATAGAAAAAATTAAAAAATAAAAAATAAAAATTAGTCATTAAAATGACACCAAAAGTGCAAAAAACAAAAGAAAAATCAGCAAGTAGGATTACAAACTTAAAAGCGTCTGCTCAGCAAGAGAAACAATCAACAAAACGAAAAGGCAACCTACAGAATGTGAGAAAATTTTTGGAAACCATATATTGGATAAGGGATTAATATCCAAAACATATAAAGAACTCATTCAACTCAATAACAGAAACTAAACATCCAACTTAAAAAGTGGGCAGAGGAACTGAGCAGACATTTTTCCAAAGAAGACATCCAAACGGCCAACAGATAAATGAAGAAATGCTCAACATCACAAATCACCAGGGAAATGCAAATCAAAACCACAATGAGGTAACACCTCACACCTCTTAGAACAGCTATCGCAAGAAGATAAGCAAGGGACTTCCTTGGTGGCACAGTGGTTAAGAATCCACCTGCCAATGCAGGGGACACGGGTTCGAGGCCTGGTCTGGGAAGATCCCACATGCCGTGGAGCAACTAAGCCCATGCGCCACAACTACTGAGCCTGTGCTCTAGAGCCCGCGAGCCACAACTGCTGAGTCCACGTGCACAATTACTGAAGCCCACGCGCCTAGAGCCTGTGCTCTGCAACAAGAAAAGCCACTGCAATGAGAAGCCCACACACCACAATGAAGAGTAGCCCCCGCTCACTGCAACTAGAGGAAAGCCCGCATGCAGCAACAGAGACCCAATGCAACCAAATAAATAAATTTATATATATAAAAAAAGAAGATAAGCAATAACAAGTGTTGGTGAGGATGTGGAGAAAAAGGAACTTTGTACACTATTAGTGGGAACATAAACCGGTTCAGCCACTATGGAAACCAGTATGGGATTCCTCAAAAAATTAAAAATAGATCTACCTATGATACTTCTGGGTATATACCCAAAGGAAATGAAAATAAGATGTCAAGGAGATATATGCACTCCCATGTTTATCACAGCATTATTCATATACATGTATACACACACACATATACACAATGCAATATTATGCAGCCATGACAAAGAAGGAAATCATGCCATTTGCAGCAACATGGACAGACCTTGAGGACATTATGCTTCGTGAGATAAGTCAGTCAGAGAAAGACAGATACCATATGGTACTGCTTATATGTGTAATCTAAAAAAGCCAACCTCATAAAAACAGAGAGTAAAATGATGGTTACCAGGGCCTGGGAGGTTGAGGAATAGGAGAGATCTGTTTAAGGGTACAAACTTGCAACTAGTAGTAAATAAGTCCTGGAGATCTAATGAACAGTATAGTGAACAAAGACAATGATATTGTATTATAATCATCTTGCTAAGAGACCAGATCTTAATTATTCCAACACACACAAAAAAAGATAATTGTGTGATATGATAAAGGTACTAACTCACTAGAATGGCAATCATATTACTATATACAAATGTATCAAATCAACATGGTGTACACCTTAAATTAACACTGTGTTATATGTCATATAATAAAAAAATAAAAATTAGTCATTTAAAAAAATACTAAATTAGGGCTTCCCTGGTGGCGCAGTGGTTGAGAGTCCGCCTGCCGATGCAGGAGACGCGGGTTCGTGCCCCGGTCCAGGAGGATCCCACATGCGGCTGGGCCCGTGAGCCATGGCCGCTGAGCCTGTGCATCGGGAGCCTGTGCTCCGCAGCGGGAGAGGCCACAACAGTGAGAGGCCCGCGTACCGCAAAAGAAATTTAAAAATAAATAAATAACTAAATTTACTAAATTGATTTAACCTTCCAATGGGTTACAAACCAGTGTTTTGAAAAACACTAACAAAACAACACCCTAACTTTTCAGGTAATTAAACTGTCAGTTTCCCTGTTTTTCAAAAAATTTTGTAAAACATTGTGATGGACAATAACACAAACACCCATTTATCAACTACTCTTCTCTATTAAATCCTTTATCCATATTTGCTTTATTTTTCTTAAAGAAATAAAACGTCAACCTCCCTATTCCCAGTAGCCCTTTCATACCCCTGCCAAGTAATCATAATCTTTTATCTAAATTTGGCATTTTTCTACACCTACATGTCTTTATATTATTAATACATAAGATTACATGAACTAAAATGTATAACACAACAACTTGGCATATTTTTCAAACTTTAAGTAGATGGTATACTATTTTGCAAATAGGGATTTTCACTCAAGTTATTTTTGAAATTTATCTTAATCCATTCATTATAACTATACATGGTATCCCAATGTATGACTATATCACAGTTTGCCCATTCTCCTGTTGGACATTTAGTTTAATTCCAGTTTTTGGTGTTAGAAACAATGGTGCAATAACCATTCTTGTATATCTCCTTGGATATGTGTGCAAAAGAATCTCAGAAATATATACCTAGAATGAGAATTGCTAGATTGAGGATATATACCTCTTTAACTTTTCTAGATATTGCTAAACTGCTCTCCACAGTGGATGTGCTAATTTATAATCTCAGCAGCAGGCATGAGATTTCCTGTTTCTTCACATCCTCACTAAACTTGGTCTTATCAGACCTTTTTTTTTTTTTTTTTTTTTTTTTTTTACGTGTTGAATTAAAATTTATTGTAAAAGGCAAAGTTTTATGTATCCTTTTAAAAAATGAAAATTCAAAAGTCTTAGAGTTAAGCAATGAGTCTTCAACATTATAAAGCTATTTATAACACTAATTAAAGTAATGGTTGGGGCTTCCCTGGTGGCGCAGTGGTTGAGAGTCTGCCTGCCGATGCAGAGGACACGAGTTCGTGCCCCGGTCCGGGAAGATCCCACATGCCGAGGAGTGGCTGGGCCCGTGAGCCATGGCCGCTGAGCCTGTGCGTCCGGAGCCTGCGCTCCGCAACAGGAGAGGCCACAGCAGTGAGAGGCCCGTGTACCGCAAAAAAAAAAAAAAAAAAAAAAAAAAGAAAGTAGTGGTAACATCTAACCCTTATAAAAATGTCACAGAATTCAAATCACAACTTGGATCCTCAATGGTTCAGTATCTTATCTTATACAATAAGGGTTTGGTCAGTTTTAAGATAAAATTCCTCCAGGTATGCTGTTCTCAAGTCCTCTATTATCACCATCCATCAGCTCACACAATGGGATAGCTGGCTGCTGTGGCAATTCCACAATGGTTGTTCTTGTCTTTGGCCATTTTTATGTAGCCATTCCAGCCCCATTCTGGACCCCAACTGTTCTTGACAATCCAAAATTTATTTTTATTTGAATCTGTTCCTTCAAATCCATAGCCAACCACCAAAACACCATGATCCAGGTCTTTGCTGCTGCAGTCTGAATCATAATAAATCCCTGATTTATAGAACTGGAAGGATGTATGGCCTGCATCAATAGCAACAGAGATGGGCCCCACAGTTGCCACTGCCTTCATAAGGGCCTTCTCCCGCTGAGGGATGTCCACGAAGCCAGTGTCATTGACGGCAGAATACTCGGGCTTATAGTTACAGCTATTTGTTTCCCTTCCAAGATATGGATAGGATTCCTCTGAGTCCAGGCCTCCATTGTCCTTAACATACTGGAAGGCATTATCCATTAAGCCACCACTGCAACCGTCATTGCCTTGAGGCCGAGAGCAGTCCACCAGGTTCTGCTCACTCAGTGAGACAAGTTTGCCAGTTTTCCAGAACATCTGTCCTTCAAGGGCGCCAGTGGCACTAAAAGCCCAACAAGAACCACACTGACCCTGATTCTTCACAGGAGTTACATAGCCTTTCTTAGTCCAATCCACAGATTTGGGGACTTCAAGAAAGAGAGGTTCATGGAACACTTTCCCCTTCTTGTGCTTATGGTTTTGAAAGCCATTCATCACCTGCTTAAATTCTTCACTGGTCATGTCACCAAAGGCATTCATTGCCATGGTGAAGCCTTGTTTCCCTTGGCTGTATTCCTGATTGTGTAGGTCAATCATTTTCATATTCTTCTCCCACACTGCTCTCCTCCATCCTTCTTCATTCTGCGGCTGCCACAGCTGCGCAGGCGCACTCCACGGACACACGTATCTCTCCACAGGTTTCCGAGGCCGAAGGTTCTGTTATCAGACCTTTTTAATCTTTGTGTGAAGTGCTGTCTCATTGTTTTAAATTGTACTTTCAAGATTACTACTGAGATTGAGCAACAGATCATTCTTAAAAGACCTAATGCTATTACTTTCAGACAGAATTCTCCCTCTGACATCAAAGCATTGTTTTAACATTGTATTTGTATTCCTGTTCGATGCTTACACATCCCTGTCCTCCTCCACGGACTGCATTGTGCCTTCCTAACAATGGTAGAAAGAACACATGGAGCCAGGAGGCCTGGATTTGCATCCTAGCTGCTCTGTCATTCCTTAATTCTGTCACCAGGGGCAAGTGAAAACTTGACCTGCCCAGATTCCTTCATCTGGCGTCCCCGACAAGTTTCTTGAGAGGATTAAATGTTACAGCAGCTTATTACATCGTATCCCTAACAACCCCTATCTTTGTACATAGTAGGATTGCTAATGTGGGAGAGAAGAGCCACTCTCTGCCTCTAACTGTTCACTTAGCAAACACATCACACCACTCTACGCTTTGGGCCATTCACTCTTGCTGTTTTCTCTGCTTCTTTTGCCCTTCCTGCCTTCTCCACGGAGCTGACTCCTTGGTTCTTTAAGGCTACTCAAAACAGTGTCCCTTGTCTTTCCCAACATGCCCAGTCAATTCTGGGTTAGGTACCTCTCTTTCATACCCTATCACAACTTGTGCACACTCCTTTTGTAGCACTCAGTACTTTAAATTTTTTTTCTGTATCTCTGGTGGAAGGTAGGGCCCTAGATATTTTACTCACCGTTGCAATTGCAGTATCTAACAGGACCTAGCACATGATAAGTAGACTTAGCATTTGTAGAGCTGAAAAACATTCACTCGCCAAGCATTTACCTGAACTTTACCTCCAGGGGCTCATAATGTTGCTATGGTGGTCTGGCTACAACTACAAGACCACCAACCCACTTTTGGGTTGTAGAGAATGACAGCAACTTGCAGTCCATTAGAGAAGTTTAGAAGAAACAGGACATTGTGAATTCACTTTTGATGTGTGCACTCTATTAGATATTCAACTGATTAGAAAGACCCTTACCAAACTGAAATAATAGTAAAGAAGCATATGAAAGATGAAAATGCACTATTTGAAAAAAATTTTTCTTTGCAACCAAGTCAACTGGAAAACACTAAATGAAAGGAAGGTAATCTGTATTCTTTATCGGACTTACCTTCTGTCCTTGAAAATTCTCAAAACATTCCGGGCAACAAAACACTTTTTTAAAGAAAGAGAGAAACAGGAATTCTCATAAATTGCTTGTGAAGGAAAAAAAAGAAAAAAATGCTATATTTATGAAAGTCAGGAATGATATTCAAAATTAATAAATAAATTTAATTAAAACATATTCCTTTTTACTCCCTAAATAAACTAAAACTACATATATTATAGACACTACCAAGTTAGGGCACAATCATGAAATTGTTCTTATAACTACCAAGTCTTTGGTTGGTTTTTAGAAATTGTTGGTGTTATCTTTTGATACAACTGTCACTTAGCTAACTAAATGCAGCCCTGCAGTGATTTAACAGAGGGAATCGTTAGACTCTTCCAATGACTTCCCCATTAAACTGAGTCAGTAGATGTATTCAAAAAGCTGAGGATTTATATCTCAGCTTCTGCTGAACTACACTAAAAATTACTTTGAAAAATTTCTGACTTTTATAATACTGAAATTTGTGTATGTTTAATATCTCTACTATCAACTAAATCATATATTTATTTATTGGAATCCCATAGTTAATTACCTAGCTTAATAATATTAATTTTTATTCAGCTTCAATCCACAGAACATCATAATTATAATCTGGCCAAGATTTGGGATTCAATGTTGAAAGAACTTGAAAGTTCATTGTATTTTTTAATTTCACTTTAATGATCAAACAATAAACACATATTCATATATTTTCCTTGTTAATTTAATTATTCTTTTAGAATCGAATCTTCATTTTGTCTTTTGCTTTTTTAAAATTTTATTTATTTACTTTTTGGCTGCATTGGGTTTTTGTTGCTGCACACAGCCTTTCTCTAGTTGTGGCGAGCTACACTTCATTGGGGTGCATGTGCTTCTCATTGTGGTGGCTTCTCTTGTTGCGGAGCAGGGCTCTCGGCACATGGGCTTCAATAGTTGTGGCATGCGGGCTCAGTAGTTATGGCTCACGGGCTCAAGAGCACAGGCTTAGTAGTTGTGGTGTACAGGCTTAGTTGCTCTGCAGCATGTGGGATCTTCCCAGACCAGGTCTTGAACCCGTGTCCCCTGCATTGGCAGGTGGATTCTTAACCATTGTGCCACCAGGGAAGTCCCCTTCATTTTGTTTTGTTTTATACTATATTTCATATTTCTTCATTTCTATATCTTTCACTTGTCTTTCATAGTTTCCTTACTTTAGTTTTATATATTTAGTCATTTTAATCAATTATGAATTAATCTATCATCTTCAATAACTGAAACTGGCTTCTTGTAAAGCCCCCCAAAAAATGACATCTGTTAGAATACTGTTTATTAAAACCGAATCTTTAAAGAAAATTTTACTTTCCAAAGGCTTACTCAAGTTTCATAATTCCTTTTTGTCTTTTTTTGGCTGCACCGCCCGGCCTGTGGGATTTTAGTTCCTGGACCAGGGATTGAACCAGGGCCCTCGGCAGTGAGAACTTGGAGTCCTAACCACTGGCCCACCAGGGAATTCCCCATAACTTCTGTTAAACTAAGTATATGAGGCTTGATTCAATTTCTAACTGCTTTTTCAGCTCTTGCATCACAGGCTGCCCATGGAAATCCAAATATTCTTCCAATTTTTATTATTTCGATTCCTTACTTTTCAACCATATAATTTAATTTTGATTTTTTTGATTTGTGATAGAAAAATCAAACTTACCCAACACTATTTAAAGTGATTTATTTGATTTACATTTTTAAATCACGTCATCCAGAGAGAGTTGAATACAGTCAATTAATGCTGAATTCAAATATCCAGAAAATTGCAAATCAAAACTATAATGAGGTATCACCTCACACTGGTCAGAATGGCCATCATCAAAAAATCTACTAACAATAAATGCTGGAGAGGATGTGGAGAAAAGGGTACTCTCCTACACTGTTGATGGGAATGTAAATTGATTCAGCCACTATGTAGAACAGTATGGAGGTTCCTTAAAAAACTAAAAATAGAATTACCATATGACCCGGCAATTCCACTCCTGGGCATATGCTGGGAAAAAACTGTAATTCCAAAAGATACATGCACCCCAATGTTCATTGCAGAACTATTTAAAATAGTCAGGACATGGAAACAACCTAAATGTCCATCAACAGAGGAATGGATAAAGAAGATGTGGTACATGTATATAATGGAATATTACTCAGCCATAAAAAAGAATGAAATAATGCCATTTGCAGCAACATGGATGGACCTAGAGACTGTCATACTGAGTGAAGTAAGTCAGACACAGAAAGACAAATATCATATGATATTGCCTATATGTGGAATCTAAAAAAAAGGGTACAAATGAACTTACTTACCAAACAGAAGTAGAGTCATGGATGTAGAAAACAAGCTTATGGTTACCAGGTGATAACGGGGGAGGGATAAATTGGGAGATTGGGATTGACATATACAGACTACTATACATAAAATAGATAACTAATAAGAACATGCTGTATGGCACAGGGAACTCTACTCAATAGTCTATAATGGCCTATATGGGAAAAGAATCTAAAAAAAAAAAAAGAGTGGATATATGTATATGTATAACTGATTCACTTTGCTGTATACCTGAAACATACACAACATCGTAAATCAACTATACTCCAATAAAAATTTAAAAAAATAATCTGGGAAATTTTCTAAACTTTTGGCTGAAAGTCCAGATTTTCTTTCTAACCTCACTCAGTCTGTACAAAATTCAATTTGAATTTTATGTAAGATTTCTTATTGAAACCATTTTTAATATACTAATAATAAATTTGATCTATTATTTCAGATGATTCTATCATCTCCATAAGATCAATAAAAACCACTAACTTATCTTTGGAGCTTTGAAGCTCAATAAATAAACAATTTAAAATTATTTTTCTCTATTTAAGTAAATTATTACAATACTTTTATTTAAAACACCTGAAATCTCATCAATAATGATGAAATTTTATCAGTTTGATATATGTTTTCCTAAAAGTTTTCACATTTCAGTAGATGTATGTTTTGCAAAAAGCAGAACCATTAATCTAGATCATAATAATATATTATATATGTGTGCTGCTTTCTGCAAGTCTTTTAAAATATTTTATATCTGAAACTGTTCAGTTTCAATTATTTTAACTATAGAGTTAAAATCAGTTGATGGTTATGTTATATATGTCTAAATATATTTTACATAACATATATAATATAAATATATACAATTTTTCTTGCTTTTATCAACATCTTGATTTTTAAAAACCTTGGGAGTCATCATTTCTAATGGTTTATTGTACATACAGACTGCATGCTCAGAAACATGCTATTATATTTTAACTGCTATCATATTTTTTAATTAAGGTATAATTAACATAAAAAATACACATATTAGGTCTTCATTTTGATGAGTATTGAAAGATGTATAATACCCATATAATCACTTTCTATTATCTCACATTAGTTTTGTTTTTTCATGAATTTTATTAAAATGCAATTGTACGTATATACTCCTTTGTGTTTGGCTTCTTTCATCTACATAATGCTTTTGAGATGTATCCACTTTGTTGCATGTATAACTAGTATTTTTTCTTTTTTTATTGCTGAATAGTAACATGATATTATTTTAATTAAAAAAAATTTCCGGACTTCCGGGTAAGATGGCGGAAGAGTAAGACGCGGAGATCACCTTCCTCCCCACGGATACACCAGAAATACAGCTACACGTGGAACAACTCCTACAGAACACCTACTGAACGCTGGCAGAAGGCCCCAGACCTCCCAAAAGGCAAGAAACTCCCCACATACCTGGGTAGGGCAAAACGGAGAGATCCGCACACAGAGGATCGGTGCCGAGCGGCACTCACCAGCCCGAAAGGCTTGTCTGCTCGCCCGCCGGGGCGTGCAGCGCTGGAAGCTGAGGCTCGGGCTTCGGTCAGAGCGCAGGGAGAGGACTGGGGCTGGCGGCGAGAACTCAGCCTGAAGGGGGCTAATGTGCCACAGCTAGCCGGGAGGGAGTCCGGGAAAACTCTGGAGCTGCCGAAGAGGCAAGAGACTTTTTCTTCCCTCTTGGTTTCCTGGTGCGCTAGGAGAGGGGATTAAGAGCGCTGCTTAAAGGGGCTCCACGGACGGGCGCGAGTCGCGATTGAAAGCGCGGAGCCCAGTGACAGGCGTGGGACGCTGGGCCTGCTGCTGCCGCCGCCAAGAAGCCTGTGTGCGAGCGCAGGTCACTGTCCACACCGCCCTTCCGGGAGCCTGTGCAGCCCGCCACTGCCGGGGTCCCGGGATCTAGGGGCGGCTTCCCTGGGAGAACGCACGGCGCGCCTCGGGCTGGTGCAACGTCACGCCGACCTCTGCCGCTGCAGGCTTGCCCCGCACTCCGCGCCCCTCCCTCCCTCCCGGCCTGAGTGAGCCAGAGTCCCCGAAGAGGCTGCTCCTTTAACCCTGTCCTATCTGAGCGAAGAACAGGCGCCCTCCGGCGACCTACACGCAGAGGCGGGGCCAAATCCAAAGCTGAGACCCAGGAGCTGTGAGAACAAAGAAGAGAAAGGGAAACCTCTCCCAGCAGCCTCAGAAGCAGCGGATTAAAGCTCCACAATCAACTTGATGTACCCTGCATCTGCGGAATACATGAATAGACAACACATCATCCCAAATTGAGGAGCCCGGAGTCAGTGCTGTGCCTCTGAGGTGGGAGAGCCAACTTCAGGACACTGGTCCACAAGAGACCTCCCAGCTCCACATAATATCAAACGGCGAAAATCTTCCAGAGATCTCCATCTCAACACCAGCACCCAGCTTCACTCAACGACCAGCAGGCTACAGTGCTGGACACCCTGAGCCAAACAACTAGCAAGACAGGAACACAACGCCACCCATTAGCAGAGAGGTGGCCTAAAATCATAAAAAGTCCACAGACACCCCAAAACACACCACCAGACGTGGACCTGCCCACCAGAAAGACAAGATCCAGCCTCATCCACCAGAACACAGGCACTAGTCCCCTCCACCAGGAAGCCTACACAACCCACTAAACCAACCTTAGCCACTGGGGACAGACACCAAAAACAACAGGAACTACGAACCTGCAGCCTGCAAAAAGGAGACCCCAAACACAGTAACATAAGCAAAATGAGAAGACAGAAAAACACACAGCAGGAGAAGGAGCAAGATAAAAACCCACCAGACCTAACAAATGAAGAGGAAATAGGCAGTCTACCTGAAAAAGAATTCAGAATAATGATGGTAAAGATGATCCAAGATTCTATTTCCCAGATCCAAAATCTTGGAAATAGAATAGACAAAATGCAAGAAACAGTTAACAAGGACCTAGAAGAACTAAAGATGAATCAAGCATCGATTAAAAACACAATACATGAAATAAAAAATACTCTAGATGGGATCAATAGCAGAATAACTGAGGCAGAAGAACGGATAAGTGAGGTGGAAGATAAAATAGTGGAAATAACTGCTGCAGAGCAAAATAAAGAAAAAAGAATGAAAAGAACAGAGGACAGTCTCAGAGACCTCTGGGACAACATTAAACGCACCAACATTCGAATTATAGGGGTTCCAGAAGAAGAAGAGAAAAAGAAAGGGACTGAGAAAATATTTGAAGAGATTATAGTTGAAAACTTCCCTAATATGGGAAAGGAAATAGTTAATCAAGTCCAGGAGGCACAGAGAGTCCCATACAGAATAAATCCAAGGAGAAATACGCCAAGACACATATTAATCAAACTGTCAAAAATTAAACACAAAGAAATCATATTAAAAGCAGCAAGGCAAAAACAACAAATAACACACAAGGGAATCCCCATCAGGATAACAGCTGATCTCTCAGCAGAAACTCTACAAGCCAGAAGGGAGTGGCAGGACATACTTAAAGTGATGAAGGAGAAAAACCTGCAACCAAGATTACTCTACCCAGCAAGGATCTCATTCAGATTTGATGGAGAAATTAAAACGTTTACAGACAAGCAAAAGCTGAGAGAGTTCAGCACCACCAAACCAGCTTTACAACAAATGCTAAAGGAACTTCTCTAGGCAAGAAACACAACAGAAGGAAAAGACCTACAATAATGAACCCAAAACAATTAAGAAAATGGGAATAGGAACATACATATCGATAATTACCTTAAATGTAAATGGACTAAATGCTCCCACCAAAAGACACAGAGTGGCTGAATGGATACAAAAACAAGACCCATCTATATGCTGTCTACAAGAGACCCACTTCAGACCTAGAGACACATACAGACTGAAAGTAAGGGGATGGAAAAAGATATTCCATGCAAATGGAAACCAAAAGAAAGCTGGAGTAGCAATTCTCATATCAGACAAAATAGACTTTAAAATAAAGACTACTAGAAGAGACAAAGAAGGACACTACATAATGATCAAGGGATCGATCCAAGAAGAAGATATAACAATTGTAAATATTTATGCACCCAACATAGGAGCACCTCAATACATAAGGCAAATACTAACAGCCATAAAAGGAGAAATCGACAGTAACACACTCATAGTAGGGGACTTTAACACCCCACTTTCACCAATGGACAGATCATCCAAAATGAAAATAAATAAGGAAACACAAGCTTTAAATGATACATTAAACAAGATGGACTTAATTGATATTTATAGGACATTCCATCCAAAAACAACAGAATACACATTTTTCTCAAGTGCTCATGGAACATTCTCCAGGATAGATCATATCTTGGGTCACAAATCAAGCCTTGGTAAATTTAAGAAAATTGAAATTGTATCAAGTATCTTTTCCGACCACAATGCTATGAGACTAGATATCAATTACAGGAAAAGAGCTGTAAAAAATACAAACACATGGAGGCTAAACAATACACTACTTAATAACGAAGTGATCACTGAAGAAATCAAAGAGGAAATTAAAAAATACCTAGAAACAAATGACAATGGAGACACGACGACCCAAAACCTATGGGATGCAGCAAAAGCAGTTCTAAGAGGGAAGTTTATAGCAATACAATCCCACCTTAAGAAACAGGAAACATCTCGAATAAACAACCTAACCTTGCACCTAAAGCAATTAGAGAAAGAAGAACAAAAACATCCCAAAGTTAGCAGAAGGAAAGAAATCATAAAAATCAGATCAGAAATAAATGAAAAAGAAATGAAGGAAACGATAGCAAAGATCAATAAAACTAAAAGCTGGTTCTTTGAGAAGATAAACAAAATTGATAAACCATTAGCCAGACTCATCAAGAAAAAAAGGGAGAAGACTCAAATCAATAGAATTAGAAATGAAAAAGGAGAAGTAACAACTGACACTACAGAAATACAAAAGATCATGAGAGATTACTATAAGCAACTCTATGCCAATAAAATGGACAACCTGGAAGAAATGGACAAATTCTTAGAAATGCACAACCTGCCAAGACTGAATCAGGAAGAAATAGAAAATATGAACAGACCAATCACAAGCACTGAAATTGAAACTGTGATAAAAAGTCTTCCAACAAACAAAAGCCCAGGACCAGATGGCTTCACAGGCGAATTCTATCAAGCATTTAGAGAAGAGCTAACACCTATCCTTCTGAAACTCTTCCAAAATATAGCAGAGGGAGGAACACTCCCAAACTCATTCTACGAGGCCACCATCACCTTGATACCAAAACCAGGCAAGGATGTCACAAAGAAAGAAAACTACAGGCCAATATCACTGATGAACATAGATGCAAAAATCCTCAACAAAATACTAGCAAACAGAATCCAACAGCACATTAAAAGGATCATACACCATGATCAAGTGGGGTTTATTCCAGGAATGCAAGGATTCTTCAATATACGCAAATCAATCAACGTGATACACCATATTAACAAATTGAAGGAGAAAAACCATATGATCATCTCAATAGATGCAGAGAAAGCTTTCGACAAAATTCAACACCCATTTATGATAAAAACCCTGCAGAAAGTAGGCATAGAGGGAACTTTCCTCAACATAATAAAGGCCATATATGACAAACCCACAGCCAGCATCGTCCTCAATGGTGAAAAACTGAAACCATTTCCACTAAGATCAGGAACTAGACAAGGTTGCCCACTTTCACCACTCTTATTCAACCTAGTTTTGGAAGTTTTAGCCACAGCAATCAGAGAAGAAAAGGAAATAAAAGGAATCCAAATTGGAAAAGAAGAAGTAAAGCTGTCACTGTTTGCAGATGACATGATACTATACATAGAGAATCCTAAAGATGCTACCAGAAAACTACTAGAGTTAATCAATGAATTTGGTAAAGTTGCAGGATACAAAATTAATGCACAGAAATCTCTGGCATTCCTATATACTGATGATGAAAAATCTGAAAGTGAAATCAAGGAAACACTCCCATTTACCATTGCAACAAAAAGAATAAAATATCTAGGAATAAACCTACCTAAGGAGACAAAAGACCTGTATGCAGAAAATTATAAGACACTGATGAAAGAAATTAAAGATGATACAAATAGATGGAGAGATGTACCATGTTCTTGGATTGGAAGAATCAACATTGTGAAAATGACTCTACTACCCAAAGCAATCTACAGGTTCAATGCAATCCCTATCAAACTACCACTGGCATTTTTCACAGAACTAGAACAAAAACTTTCACAATTTGTATGGAAACACAAAAGACCCCGAATAGCCAAAGCAATCTTGAGAACGAAAAATGGAGCTGGAGGAATCAGGCTCCCTGACTTCAGACTATACTACAAAGCTACAGTAATCAAGACAGTATGGTACTGGCACAAAAACAGAAAGATAGATCAATGGAACAGGATAGAAAGCCCAGAGTTAAACCCACGGACATATGGTCACCTTATCTTTGATAAAGGAGGCAGGAATGTACAGTGGAGAAAGGACAGTCTCTTCAATAAGTGGTGCTGGGAAAACTGGATAGGGACATGTAAAAGTATGAGATTAGATCACTCCCTAACACCATACACAAAAATAAACTCAAAATGGATTAAAGACCTAAATGTAAGGCCAGACACTATCAAACTCTTAGAGGAAAACATAGGCAGAACACTCTATGACATAAATCACAGCAAGATCCTTTTTGACCCACCTCCTAGAGAAATGGAAATAAAGACAAAAATAAACACATGGGACCTAATGAAACTTAAAAGCTTTTGCACAGCAAAGGAAACCATAAACAAGACCAAAAGACAACCCTCAGAATGGGAGAAAATATTTGCAAATGAAGCAACTGACAAAGGATTAATCTCCAAAATTTATAAGCAGCTCATGCAGCTCAATAACAAAAAAACAAAGAACCCAATCCAAAAATGGGCAGAAGACCTAAATAGACATTTCTCCACAGAAGATATACAGACTGCCAACAAACACATGAAAGGATGCTCAACATCTTTACTCATTAGAGAAATGCAAATCAAAACTACCATGAGATATCATCTCACACCAGTCAGAATGGCCATCATCAAAAAATCTAGAAACAATAAATGCTGGAGAGGGTGTGGAAAAAAGGGAACACTCTTGCACTGCTGGTGGGAATGTGAATTGGTACAGCCGCTATGGAGAACGGTATGGAGGTTCCTTAAAAAACTACAAATAGAACTACCATATGACCCAGCAATCCCACTACTGGGCATATACCCTGAGAAAACCATAATTCAAAAAGAGACATGTACCAAAATGTTCATAGCAGCCCTATTTACAATAGCCCGGAGATGGAAACAACCTAAGTGTCCATCATCGGATGAATGGATAAAGAAGATGTGGCACATATATACAATGGAATATTACTCAGCCATAAAAAGAAATGAAATTGAGCTATTTGTAATGAGGTGGATAGACCTAGAGTCTGTCATACAGAGTGAAGTAAGTCAGAAAGAGAAAGACAAATACTGTATGCTAACACATATATATGGAATTTAAGAAAAAAAAATGTCATGAAGAACATAGGGGTAAGACAGGAATAAAGACACAGACCTACTAGAGAATGGACTTGAGGATATGGGGAGGGGGAAGGGTAAGCTGTGACAAAGTGAAAGAGCGGCATGGACATATATACACTACCAAACGTGAGGTAGATAGCTAGTGGGAAGCAGCCGCATAGCACAGGGAGATCAGCTCGGTGCTTTGTGACCGCCTGGAGGGGTGGGATAGGGAGGGTGGGAGGGAGACGCAAAAGGGAGGGGATATGGAAACATATGTATATGTATAACTGATTAAATTTGTTATAAAGCAAAAAAATAAAATAAAATAAATTAAAAAAAAAAATTTCCCCACTGATAATTACAATTTTTAAAACTCATAAGCTATAAGAGAATTGTGATTTAGATGGAATATGTGGTTATCAGCACTTTCAACCTTTAATAATACTACATTTAACTATTTTAAATTGTATCTACATTTATGTAACCTGCAATAATAAGCCACCCATATATATTGTTGAAATAATAAAGCTGATTTTCATTCTGGAAATATAACTAATTGTTTTATTATTGTACCAATTCTTCTACAGTATCAAAGGACATTCTGGACTGTTCTTATTTTATACAGTGTTTCAAGTTCAGGCTACAATTCATCACTAGTACTACCTCCCTTTTGTCCTCCAGCAGATTCAGCAGATTCAACTTTATATTTTAAAAGACTGTTAGGAAACTTTTCCAACTTTGCTGTCTTTTTATCCTGGGTGTTTGTTTTTAATATTTTGTTATACAGTATCCAATGTATAAATATCAAAAACTGCAATAAAAATAAAACTAGAGTAAAAATTTTATTTAGGAGTAGTAGCAACTACATAAAGGATAAGGATAAATAGAGATCCTTCTAAAGGGCAGGTTTCCTGTTGTGAAATGAACTGAACTGGTAGAAATGCTGCAAATGTTTCTCAGATATCACTATGTCAGGAGACCCATTTATCAATGATCATCATGGTATCTTAGAATGACTAGCTTGAACTAATGCATTTTAGTAGAATTTAAATAATTTTTTCACATAGCAGCAACTAAGGCCATATTTTAGCCCATATCTATATCCATTAAAGTTACAAACACACAAACCCATTGGTCCAGCTATTTTGCTGCTAGAAATTTATCATTTGTATATACTCACACACATATAAGTTTCTTCAGAGTATTAGCAAGAAATTAGCACTTACTTCTGGATCGAACATTGTTCTGAATGCTTTATATATATTAACTCATTTAATCCTCATAACCTAATGTGGTTGGTATGATTCCCATTTTTACAGATGGGTACTTTGTGGGTAGGTATTATTCCCATTTTATAGATAAGGAAATTGAGGTTCGGAGAGGTCACACAGCTAGTAAGTGGTGGAGCTGGAATTCAAACCCAGGCAGTATAGCTCCAGACTCCTTTAATCTCTACATGATATTGTACTATGCTCATCATAGTACTATATGGTTAAATTAATTATGGTATATTCATCTAAGGGAATATAATGTAGCCATAATAAAGAGGAAGCTCTTTGCATACTGATATGGGACAACAGGCAAGGTATGTGACTCACTAGGTGAGAAAGCCCAGTGTGCAATAAGCTATTGTTTGTGTAAAAACTATATCTAATTAGAGACCTGAAATTATATACAAAATTTGTAGTATATATTCATTTGTCTGAAATTTCATTACATTTCTCCCCAAAATGGTTAAGACTCTCCAGGCTAAGAAAGAACATTTAGGCTTAAAATAAATTGTATATACACTATGATTATATCTATGTATAAAAACATGAACAAGAAAAGACTGAAATAAATGCAGTAAAATAATAGCATCTTACACGAAAACACTAAAATTCCAGATGGGCCAACGATTTAAATGATTACAAACGTGGAATCTAAAAAACCAAAACAAACAAACAAGCATAAAACAGAAACAGACTCATAGATACAGAGAACTCTGGGTGGTTGCCAGAGAGGAGGGGTTAGGGGTGGGATGAAATAGGTGAAGGGGATTAAGAGGTACAATCCCCCTGTTACAAAATAAATAAGCTACTAGGATGTAATATATAGCATAAGGAGAATGGTCAATAATATTGTAATTACTTTGTATGGGGACAGATGGTTACTAGACTTATCATGGTAATCATTTCATAATATATGCAAATGTCAAATCACTATTTTGTGTAATTTGTCTTTTTACTCTATTCTGGGGAGATTTCCTCAACTTATCCTTCAACTCAAAGAATGGTAGAAATAAACAACCTAACTTGCAAAAGTTCCTTTTTGTTCTCTAACTTTACCTTTAATATATTATCCTTTTCTTTTTTTTTTTTTTTTTTTTTGCGGTATTCGGGCTTCTCACTGTTGTGGCCTCTCCTGTTGCGGAGCACAGGCTCCGGACGCGCAGGCTCAGCGGCCATGGCTCACGGGCCCAGCTGCTCCGCGGCATGTGGGATCCTCCCGGATCGGGGCACGAACCCATGTCCCCTGCATCGGCAGGGGGACTCTCAACCACTGCGCCACCAGGGAAGCCCTATCCTCTTCTTATTTCTTGGTTGCTATAGCTTCTCTTAACTTCTCTGAGGTTACTGGTGATAGTTTGTTTACTTTTCTTACCTGTGCATGGTCTCTGTTTTCTTCAAGTTTTTTTTTTCTGTTCGTTTTCTGTTTTATCTTTCATATTGAGGCTGCCCTCAGATGCCTGATAATCCTTAGTTGTCCATTCATACTTAAAGTGCAAGAATAAAAAAATTAACTGGAAGGCTATGCCCATGAGTGGGGCTCGTCTACTGTGACCTTCATTGTAGAGAGGTCCAACTGGAACTTCTGCCAGTAACTTTGGCTCCTTCCTTCTTAGCTGGAGATTCCCAGAGGAGATTCTTGTAGTCTCTTGCCAGAAGCCTAAGAGTCTAGCTACTAGTTTTCCTGGGAACCAAGAAGGGAAAGAAGGCTTGAGGAATCACAGCATCTAGGATGCACAGGTTCATTTAATTTCCCTGTTTTCAGAATAGTAACCCCATCCTCAAAGTAACTGTGGGACTAAAGGAAAACAAGTACAAAATGGTGCAAATAGGGGTGAATCTATGTTCTGTGTTATCCAAAAGCTTACACAATTAGGGGGGCCCGCTTCAAGAAAAATACAAAACTGCAAATATAAAATTATGTACAAAAGTGAATACTTACTTAGAATGAGAACAGAAATCATAATAATCACAAATTTTAAAAACTGACAAATACTGCAAATGTCACACAAAGCTAAGGGCTTTGGAAGGAGCTCTTGCAAGACAGGGGCCCTGAAGTCTAAACTTCATGAACTTCATGTTAAATTATCCTCTAAGTGCGAGGCAAACTTGAAAAGGTAACAGGTATGGCCTGAATCATGCTGGATGTTGAAGACCAGAAGTCTTCACATTGGACTACTTGCTTCTTTTATGTACACAAATGTTTGTCAGGGGGTACTCTTTAAGTACCTTTAAGGGAATCAACTTCAGTACGAACTTTGTCAACAGTGATTTGCCCCAAAATGTTTCAGCCATTTGCCAGTTTAACTCTTCACTTCCCTTTCAAATATCCTATCTCCCACTTTACAAAAAAAAGTCCTACCTCTCATTCATTTATTGCCTCATGATGTGAAAATTTCCAAGGGACAATTCCAGAAGGCATAGCTCCTAAGTTCCTTGTGAGCAAAGCAAAGAGCATTTTGGAAGACGGGATCTGTACCTTTACGAGGCTGGTAACACGCTCTTGGTAAGATTTCTCGTCCTGTCATCTCTGTCTTTGTCTCTGTCTCTCTCTTCCCCTTCTTAGAACTCAAAAGTGAGGAGCAAGAAAGTTGTCAGAGGAATACATGTTTTTTTGAAACTTGAATGCATGATTATTGGAATTTTTTTTAAAAGTCTTTTTCTAAGAATCAGTGAGGAGAAATAGTATTTTTCAAACTTATAGCTTTCAGCTTCTGTTTTAGAAGTTTCATGAAAAACAATATGCTTTCACAGAACCACAGCTGGACTACGCTGTTTGAATGCATACTTTTCAAGATTATTCTGAAACTCTTATCTCCAAAATTCCATGGATATTCTGAAACGAGTCACCTTAATGGAGTAGGGACCAGCAATCCAGGCACATTCTCAAATTTATTTTGCAAAGGCAGCCTGAGGAATTTATAGCATAGTTCAGACTTACCAAAATCTACGAATCTTTCCTGAGGTTGTGACTTTACATCTATTAAGTAACTCTGTAGCTATTCAAAGGTTATGATTCCATTGAATCCAGGAAAATTCATTAATATTAATCATCTATATATTTTGTGATGACTGAATTCAGAAAAATTCTGGAAGCTCTTTTAACTAATATAAGCTTCACACAGCTGCTTCATGGAGACAAAATGACAAAACAAAACGGCATCAGAGGTCACCCTGAAGAACTAAGGTCGAAGCAAACACAATAACAAATTAGTGCATTAGTTTACAACTTAGGTGAATATTAACAGGTACAATTTATGAATTAACAGTATTTCCTACCTTAGATACATATTATAACTTCATACAGTTATATAAACAAAATTTATTTTAAATTAATACAAACTTTGGAGTTAGAACTTGAATTGCTGAGAGGTAAAAATGAACCCCCTTTTTTAAAAAAAATTGTTTCTAAAAGAGTCCTCTCTTCTTTACTTTGGCGGTCAGAGAGCACAGAGATTTTAAATTAAGAGACAAGCAGAGCCTAGTCCAGCACAAGAAATTTAACTAGTCAGCTAAGGCTCTACGGAGCACAAAATGTGTGAATATTATGGGGAAGTGTAATTTATCGCACATCACCTCATGGAACAAAGATTACTGACCAAAAAGGGGAGCAATCTAGCTTACTAAAATCTATCAGAATGACGTTTTAAAAAAATATTTATTTGGCTGCACCAGGTCAGCACACAGATCTTCATTGCTGAGTGAGGGATCTTCCTTGTAGCATGCAGAATCTTAGTTGCGGCATGTGGGATCTAGTTCCCTGACCAGGGATTGAACCCGGACCCCCTGCATTGGGAGCGTGGAGTCTTAGCGACTGGACCACCAGGGAAGTCCCATATCAGGAAGATTTTTTGTGTGTGGCTATGCATGGATGAATCTAGGCAATTGTTATGTGCTCTTTTCTATTTTTAAGGCTGTAGCCTCCTGACAGCTCACTTGTGAATTAGCTGCAATCACCTTCAGAAGCAGAAAATTTTCTTCCTACAGACTAACTGGTTAATTATTTCTGCCAGTTAACTATTTGTAATGCTTAAGGCAACCTAAAGTGCAGGTACATCAACTTCAAAGCTCAGGACATTGGTTCTACCTTTTTATTTATTTTTGGCTGTGCTGGGTCTTCGCTGCTGCACGCGGGCTTTCTCTAGTTGTGATGCGTGGGCTTCTCTTTGCGGTGGCTTCTTACCAAAGCACTGGCTCTAGGCGCACGGGCTTCAGTAGTTGTGGCTCGCGGGCTTAGTTGCTCCGCGGCATGTGGGATATTCCTGGACCAGGGATCCAACCTGTGTCCCCTGCAGTGGCAGGCGGATTCTTAACCATTGCGCCACCAGGGAAGTTCCGGTTCTACCTTTTTAAATGTCTCTGAAGACCCAGATTTGAGGTGGACTCCGGAATAAAACGATTTCTTGTGGACCATTACCAATAGTCTGAACAAGGTGGAAAGTACATCACTACTTTCTGTGCCTAAGAGTCGGATGAATCACAAAAAAGGTAAAATAAACTTAAGAATAGTTTGCTCTTACCTGATGGGGCATGTTGAATAAGCCTGATCTCATTTTGAATGGCTGATCTCAGGACTTTGTGATCAAAGTGTGGGAGGCCTGGAGTTTCTTTTCTTGTTATAGTTGTAGGAAAAGGACATTCTGGGTTAGGAACTTCAGTTAGGGTAGGAAGTACAGAGAATTAATGTTCAGGCTGGATTTCTTACGCATGTCTTGCTGGAGCACAAAAAAGTGTATCCCAGCTTGCATGAAACTCTGGTCTTATCCTAACAGACTAAGAGAAGAAGAGAGATGTAAAAAATTAAATGCAAGTTAATCTATACTAGTCTCCAAAGAAATACAGGGTGAGCGGATAAAGAAAGATTTCTGAAAATGGAGAAGGTACTTCCATGTCAGGAAAGAAAAGGTCTAGTTTAGTCAGCAAACTTTGGGGAAAAGACATAATTTCCTCAGGTGTCTTGACAGTGGTGAGAGCAGTGATAGCTCACTTAGGAGTAGATCAAGAAAAGGACTCTAAGTTTAGATACCCATTTGTCCAAAAGACCTTTTTCACAATGGAAACAACAGGTTTCCCACACATAAACTTTCCCAGCTCTTAGACATGGCCTTTCCCCCTCAACTTCTGTATCACTTCCTCTCCTTTAGGTTTTAAAGTCTTCCACTTGTAATGTCAGGATGTTAGTTTCAGTAGTTTCTTTTTATCTTGAAAATTGATACCACACAGCAATTAGTAACAAAGGAGTAAATGGTTTTGTCTGCCACCCTGTACAGATGGGTGTTTTTTTGAATTGTGTACAGTGAATGACAAAGACAGCTGCCACTGTAAGAAGAGCAATTTCTTTGGCATTTTCAGGACCTCAATGCTTAGATTTTACTTTTCCCATAGTCAACTGCCTTTTGTCCGTTACTTTCACTTAAATTTTGCTGAACTTGTGGTTAAGACTGCTATTTTCAATTCACTCTCCCCCTTCCTCATTAATCTAATGGCAATTCTATTCAGAGCAGCAACACATCCAGCTTTAAGATTGTATAGATTGTATTTCTCAGTTTCTTATGGGGTGGGGCTATGGAGATCTATTCAAAAGAGTTCTGCAACTTGTTTTGAGTCTTAAAAGGGGAAGCTTTTATCTTCCCTGCTGCCTAGAATGCAGGTATAATAGCTGAAATTTCCACAGCCATATTTGACCTTGGGGTATAATCCAAGTGCTGGGGATAGAAAAAAATTCCTAAATCGCCAGAACCTTAGTTCTGTATTGGTTCTCTGGATGTCACTGATACAAGCACAACAAAATAAACTATAAGAAGTCACTGTTACTACCTTTCTGGTTACATGAGCAAAAAACAAAAAACCAAAAAGACCTTAAAATGTTCATTTATAAAAATATTCTTAAATACATAACCACTTTGCAAGCTAGTAAGACTACTCCCTAGGGCAGCTAGAATAAAATTGTAAATAAAATTGTTAAGTGGACTCTAAAGGCAGGGGGTAGGGTATGGAGGAGGGCTTTTGTCAATCGGGACAACAGACAATATAGAATATAAACTATGCTTAGATTAACATGAAAAAAGAGAAGATATTTTAAAAAACAGGTTCGTACAGTAACCAAGTATTTTTCAAGTAAACAACGATCAATGAAATTAAAAACTACAAATGCAAAAAGCATTAATCTGAATTGGATAACTATTTGGAAAAACATAAGCTATGAAAGACAATTCTTAGGAACTGCTGGGGAAATCTAAACATGGACTACATATATTATGGAATTACAGTTAATTTTTTAAGTTTACCCAGAATGTATCAGAGATGAACAGCACAAAAAGCGGTAAGAAACTTTACAACAGTACTTACTGTTAACTTTACAACAGTACTTAAGTACCAAAGTACTACTTATTAATATACTTTTATGTAACTTAATAATCCATTTTGTTCTTGAGCTTCTAATCACAACACCAGGATTGGTTGACTACGTGATTTACAACTTTTTGAACCTCTTTTCCATAGACCTAAGTCTTCACACGTTACAGACTGAATCCTGCTGGAAACTTTCTAGGAGGAAAATCCAATACATACACCAGCAAATCAGACCAGTTAATTTCTCAGTATTCTAATACTGTAGTTTTTCCAACTCCATCCTTGCATGTCTGTTGGCATCAAATCATGAAACATCTGCACCCGAGTCAGTCTTTTATAGATTTGACTCAATGTGGAGTTGACAGCCTGTGAAGACTGAATTCACTTTACTTTCTGCTTTATTTCAATTCTAAGATATCAGTTGCAAGACGTACCATTAATTTTATGTACCATCGAGAACAAGAAAATAATTTCAACTATGACAATATGATAGTCCTTACTACAAAATACATGAACTGGTTACAGCAGTCTTTTTGAAATTTCAAAGTTTCTTATAAAATTGCACTGCTTGGCATTTGGTGGACAATTCTTTGCATTATAACTTACGGGCAGCTCCCTTGCTTAGGTCCCCCAAAATACCTGGTTGCCACTTTGCAAGAAAATATGGAAGTGTGACTATCCTTCCAACAATGAGTATTTCCTCCCTTTATTACCTAGTTTATATCCTGCTGCCTCTGCCATTTTGCATATAAGTAACATTTTATTTTGTTGCTGAGCAATCCTTTGTAACACACTTTTAAATAGCAATTAAATAAATGCTTACAAACCATTGTAACTAAGTTCACACAGGGACAAGCAGGGAAATGTGTCAGTGGTATTGCCTCGCCACTGTAATTTTCAGGTGCCATGGATTGTAAAATACACCCTGATTTCCAGACATGCTAAAATGTGAAAAAATGCATCCTACTGTTGGTTGAGATATCCTCACAACTGACTCAGGAATTAGCTTTGTGATCCCATCTTCAAAGTTCAAATGACTTGCCCAAGATTCTAACGGGTGCCTAGACCAGGATTCAGACCCACTTATGAGACAATTCTAGTTCTCTTTCACAATTTGTAACTGAGACATTGCCTTGTTCCAACAGTTAAACAGCACTAAACCAAACATCTCGAATGGCCAGTTTATCAGTGTGCTTTGCTGTCAAATACCTTGAGGCTGGCCTGATATGATTAACTTTCAATTAAGCAAGAAATACCCACCCTAGATTTAATTTGCTATAGCTATCATAGTCTCATTTTGGCCAAAGCTTGGTTTCTTAAACATCCAGAACATATCAAGGTAGGCAATGGGGCTATAGGATAAGAAAATTACATGTGACCACTGTTGGAAATGGTGACAGCTGTTCTGAACTTACAGCTGATTTCAAATACAGCAAACGATTTGGATCAGTCTTGACTGATCCAAGAAAACCTCTTATTTTTAGGTCAATACCAGTGATCAAATCAAGCTTTTAACAAAGCTGAAGTTTTAAATAAAGTCCTTCAATATTCCTCTTTGAACACATTTAAAAATCTTACCATCTGTTCTAAAAAATGACTAATGACTATTTTATGTATGATTACATTCTACTAAAATGATGTTAGTTTTTGCCAAAGACCTATGAAGTTAGGAGTACAGCGATAATACCAAGTTGCTGATTCTCCACAAACATGAGGCACTTCAAATGCTTAGGTTTTAGTCTAGGTTTATAGAAGGCTAATTTAATCCTCTGGAAACAGGTTCACCCAAGTTGGTTTCCTTTTTCTACCCCCTTTTCATATTTCGTAGGCACTCTACACATTTTCCCCCCTCTTCCCACCTTTCTTAAAGGGACTACTTCCAAGGATTGTTTTACAGGAGTGCAATTAATCAAGAATATGTGCAGCAGCTTTTTGCCCCTTGGGTCTCATTAAGACTAATTTTAAGCTTTGATACCCCTAGCCCCTAACCAGAATAAAGAAGATGCTTTTTAACCACAAGTAAAGGTAGAATGTGCGCCAAGCTGTCACAGGAAGGACTTGTTTCTTGGGAACAGAAGGCATCTCAGGAGGATGTTCATTTTATACAAGTGCTGCCTTTACTTAATAACCTTAGAAATAATATTTAGAAGTCAACAGGTATCAAACTTCATTTTAAAATGTTACCTAATACCTAAACACAAATAACCACTTTCATTAATATAAGAATAAGTTTGAGCCAATAAAGGGAAAATAAATGTAAACCAAGTTTATTTTGCTTTTTAAGTAGTGTTCTTAAAGCACTACAGCTTGGTAAACAATGTAAATTAGTATAAGTCATCTCAAAAGCCAGAGTTTTGTTTTGTTTTTTAATGAGTTGTTAAAAAGATGCAGCCTATTCTAACAGGATAAATATTTTTAACCATTTCACTTCGAGTTAATGAAGGCTCACAAATGAGCAACACTCCTCATTGAGGAAAACAAAAAGCTGTTGTCGACAAGCGACAGCACACACACACACACAAACAAAAAGAACTGTGTAAAAATAACTAACTGTGTTCCCATATTTTTTGAAGTCGCTTTACAATGGGATGATATGCACATGATCTTGCTGCAAACTTGCCAAACAGACTTGTAATACATGTAGCCTAGACAAACAATTCAGTCCAAGAGGTGCTAATTTCAGACAATGCAGCACTATAATAATCCTTTTAACAACGTAATTTGTCTTACTCATTATCTTTTCTTCTAGACTGAAATACAGGCTAGAAAGAAAATGCTCCCTAATTAAAAATTGGTATTGTTTACAGGAAAAATTGTATAATTTTGCATTAGAATTTACAAGTATATGTTCAAATTGAATTTGCCTCCTCCCCCCATCCCAGCCACAAAATGGGCATGAAGTAAAATTTTAAAAAATGCCTTAATTTCCAACTTCATGCAAACTAAATAAAGATGACCAAAACAAAAGCTTAAACAATGGAAGGATATTTCACAGAAAATTTCTTATACAAAAAACACATAAGAAAAAGGGCCACTAGGTGACATTTTAATTTACAAATTGGCATCATTTTGGTCGACAAATATCCAGATGCTATTTTCATCTGCTAACAAGTTGCAGAAAAAAAAAAAAAAAGTAAAAGAAAAAAACAAACAAACAAAAAAACAACCCAGCATGACTTCTGACTTTAATCACACATTTCTTCTGGAATTTCATGTGGATTAAGGATGCCAGGGACAGACATTTGAAGTTTATGTTTCTCTTCCTGAGCCTGTCGAAGGGCTGTTTCTCTTTCTTCCAAAAAGAGATCCGATGTATCTTCACCTGCAAACTCCTGTGGAAACAGATAGTTGAAATGTCAACATACTTTAGTAAACTTCAATTCACAAAATGACTCGCCTTTGGGAAAAAAAAGTGTAGATAAGCACCTCCCAGTTTACACAAACAATATAATTTATCCATCAATTACTGAGTTTAAATTATGGTATATTATTTTTATAATTCTACACAATTGAATTAAAAACCAAAGGTGTTAGCTGGGGGGGAAAAAAGATTTCAAAAGAGGGATAGTATAATGCCATATACAAAATATACTCCATAAGCAACGATACCAAGAAACACTAATGATCAAGTTTAACTATAATTGTCCTCATAGCGGTGTTTCAGACAATTTTCATCCTTTATACACTCTCTACTTTATGAATTATTTTTTTATTTTTTACTGATTTTATATTTACAGTAAAAAACAAACAAACAAACAAACAAAAAACAAAACCCAACAACAAAACCTTTGGATTTTGCAGGGGAAAAAAAACCTGAATATCTTATGTGACCAATTCTTTAATAGACATAGATAACTCATCAACTACTTATGAGTTTCATGGTACTTTTTGTATTTCTTTAAAGCATGATGATACAAGAAAAATTGCTCTTCCCATAAGTAAATGGAGCATTCTAACAGCAGTAAAAATAGGCTGGTATCTGCTAATTATCATGTTCCCCCTAAAATGAATTCCTTACTAACAAAATGGAAAATACCAAAAGGAACTACCAATGTGCTTCTTTCACCCATTCCACTCCTTTAAAAATACCTATGGGATTCAATCACAATGTTGCAATAGATATTCTAAAATGAATTATATTAATAAAAAGCTCCCCTGAACATTTCAAACCTATCTCCTTCCTGGCCTTGATTTGAAAGTGTTTCTTTCTGTAATCAGTCTCAAAAGAGTAAGATTACACATATTTTAAAAGCCCACTCATTTTGCACTACAAAAAGTGGTCAAGTCAATTCTGGATGCAAGAATTCAATCAGTATTTAGTCAATACTTTTGCAACTGCAAATAAAATACATACCTTTATCTGTACCAGGAAATCCCTAAGATGTTCCTTGAATGCAGGAATATCCTGATTTAAGCTGAAAAGTCCCGTCACAAAGAGCTTTACTTGAGCACTGCAAGTCAAAACACAATGATTAATTGCTTTAAAAAAAAAACTTAAAAATTTAAGTTTATTAAAAAGTCTATTTATACTTACTCCTGAAGATGAGGGAATGCAGACTTAAGAAGATTAGCCACATATTCCTGAATAAACATTTGGTTGTTAACTGGATTTCCAGGATTTAATGGTGTACTTATTTTTCCTTCTTCGACCAAATTAAACATATATGCAAGGATAGATGCATGCATTGTCAAACCTGTTGATAAGAAGGACATCATTAACTCCAAGATGTAATAGCAACTGGAACACATACTTTTATGGCTTTAAATTCTTACCAGCAGTATGTGAGGTGTCTGTCACGACAGAAAAGATATGCTGAAGAATATCACAAAAATAAGTTTGATAGAAACTCTGAGCTGCAGCTTCTTCTTGTGCAACATTTTGTAAGAGTGTAAAAAGTATCTGTAAGCCTAAAATACACATAATGCCAACAACGTTATTACATACTGACAACATTCATGATAGTGTTTCAGCTATTAAACAATTCATTCAAAGTCCATTCGCCCCTCTTTTTTTTGCTAATGACAATTATTTGCCTAAATTATCTTGACTCAGTAATGGAGTTAAACTGGAATCAAAGTCTGCTAACTTACAGGCTATAATCTAACCATTACCACCTTTCCAGTATTTCTGAAAGTTTAGTTGATTCTCTCTACATCCACTCCAAAAGCAGTGCAACTGAGTAGATTTTTTCTATTACATAAAACAGTTACTATTTAAAAGGAAAACAAACCCTCCAACTATAAACAGTTTTTTTTGTTTTATCCTTAGTTAACCCTCGGTGCTACAGAGCAAAAGCATAGGGGGAAAAGGAAACACTGGTGAGGATATGGGTGAGTGATGTTCTTTCTCCCTGCCTTGAATCTTATGCCCATCTCCCCGTAACTCAATTCTGTCTATGAACTCACTCTGGATCTGATTAAACTGTTTATAGGACTTACTCAGACCTATCTACACAACTGATGCATTCAAACAAAACCATGACAAGTGAAGTGATACCTACTTGTCTACCACTATACACCTACCTGTAAGTGTCTGTACACGGATTGTGGGTTGGTAGGCAAATGAATAAAGAACATCGTTTCTATGTATTTACCTGTATCTGCTACATTCCTCATAGTATGTTTGAAAGCCCAAATGATGGAATCCAAAACAAGTTTAAACTGTGCAGGTGGAATAGCCAGGAATGCTGGGAAACAATGAGAATTGACAGCCTGAAGTAGTAAGAAAAAGTTCGTTCTGTGCTCAGGATATTCTTCAAAGTCCTAAAAACAAATAGTGGGAACAAAAGTTTCAATGCCTGAATTATGTTAAATGGAAGGGGGAAAGCAAGCCCTAATTCAGTATAAATGTTTGGAGTTGTTAGTGGACCCCATAAGATGTGAAAGTCAAACTCAAAAGCTAATAGAATTCACCTGTCAAGGAAGACAAAATTACTATTTATTAGACAAATGAATTACCAAAGTGAAGGAATACAAGTTCACTTTTTTATAAAGAGAACTCAACAAAACCCACATAAAGACCATCATATTTTCTATTCACTCTGAGACTGTTACTACCACATTTAAGTGACTTTGAGATCACTAATACAGATTAGAAAAATTGTTATCTACTGTGTAATTGTGTACACTTACATGTACATTTTTTCTTTTTGATTAATACATTTTCCCATTCCTTATAAGCACAAACTACACTTTAAAAAGCCAGTGACTAAAATGTAGCAAGTTTTCAACGAATGCAAGCTGCTATTTGAATAAACAATCTATCAAATTTACTTTTGTAAATTTAAAAAACAAGTATTTTTCTTATCTAGAAGTTCAAATATTTAATATCAGAGCCTAAAGTTTATGCTGTACTCATACACAGCCATCATTTATGCTTTTAAAAGTGAAAAGGACATAATGCAAAACCTCCCATTATATAACTGAAATGCAAATCACATACCTTATTTATCATATTCAATGTGCATTCAAAAACAGCATCAAATATTTGAGGTATTTCAGCTGTTATATGTCCTCCTAACTTGTTGACAATAATAGCCATAGTACTAAGCACTTCTGGTTCTCTAGCAGCTGGGACATTTCTCTGGTAATCAATGAGAACTGCATCCAACAGAGGAGGAACAAAATTTTCAGCTACCTGTTTAAAAAAAACAAAAAAACAAAAAACCACAACTTTTCAATTTTAATGTAGGCACTTGCTAACTCTTATTAAGCAGCTAGGTCAATGTCATCTGTAAGACTTAATCTAGGTTGATCATCTGCTGAAAACTGGAAATTCCTGTGCTTTAAAAGTTTTTGTATATTAAAACCTTACCAAGAGAAAGTGAGAAATCACAATAGGCTGAGAAGGGCCATGGACACTGCATAGTTTAAATCTGTAATTATTAAAGGAAACTGGGGCCTGACACTCTAAGTATTGTGGCGGGACCAGGATTCTAGGAATACTGTGTGTATGGGATGGGTAACCTCAAGGTAGAGCCCTCCTCACCAATACTGTACTAAGGTACTCATATCTAACCAAAAGTAGACACCCAATGATTTTTTTAATTTAATGAATGCTTGTTGATATTTTAATAATCAGAAATAATAACCATCACTTACTCTCAAAAAAGGAACTGGACTATGCCAGAAAGACTGTGTGAGGGTTTCCAAGATTCTCAATAAATAGTCTTAGTAAGGCGTAACTTCTATGCTTTTAATAGGTTCTCCATTAAGATGTGCACAATAAATATAACCATGTTTCATTTAACTGAAGATTACTAGTTAGTAGCGTCCCACCATACAAAACAAGTCTAGTTAAGATTTGAAGGATAAGCACAAAATTATTTTTCCTTTTACCTACTTGGTTTCTCTTAACTAGAACTGATTCTCACTTCTTTTTCTTCCTTCAAGTGTTATTGAGACATGATTAATGTATAGCGCTAAGTTTACTTACATACATGAAATGATTATAAAATAAGTTTAGTGAACATCATCATATAGATACAAATAGAAAAAAAATTTTGTGATGAAAACGTTTAGGATTTACTCTTAACAAACTTTCTTATATAAGGTAACAGCAGTGTTAATTGTATTTATCATGTTTGTACATTACATTCTTAGTACTTATTTATGTTAAAACTAAACGTTTTATCTTCTGACTGCCTTCATCCAATTTCCCCTCCCCTCATTCCCCCACCTCTGGTAAACACAAATCTGGTATCTTTTTCTATGAGTTCGCTGTATGTTTGTTGATCTACAACACAATGTTACTTCCTGTTACACAGCATAGTGAGTGATTTGGTATTTTTATACATTTCAAAATGATCACCACATTAAGTCTAGTTACGATCTGTCACCATAAAAAGTTATGAGTTATTGACTATATTCCCCACATTATACATTTCATACCCATGACTCATTTATTCTTTCCTCCCCCACCCTCACATTTCTACTCTTAACACTGAAATAATTTATTTTCCTACATACTGGATCTGAAGTGTTTGACTATCTTTGAATTCACAGCCCCAAACCTCAACATAAACGTTAGTTGTAAAACATAATGAGACCCTTCTTCTTATTACCACTGATACGCCTGAAATTATTGCCTAAGTTGTTGTAAATTATGAACTTCTCAATTTCTTCAATTCATCCTTTTTACTTTCCAATTTTAAATACAGTTCTGATCTCATACATAATACATGTTTAAAACCTTTTGGTATTTAAGCTTGATACCTTGAGAATTTCCTAAAAAAATTTCCATATCAATAGGAACAACACTGAAAGTTCAACATTACGAAAGTAAGTTGCACAGTTGTCAGTGCTACTTCCACACAATAGTGATAAACAAGATAGGATTTTTGGTAATGTTCCCAGGATCAAGAAAATGAAAGGTATACAATAACTAAACATAAATCTCATTTTCCCCAAGTTGAGGCATATGGAGCTGGTTTAGTTTCTGAAAACCACTTAAGACTAACAGGAGGGCTTCCCTGGTGGCGCAGTGGTTGAGAATCTGCCTGCCAATGCAGGGGACACGGGTTCGAGCCCTGGTCTGGGAAGATCCCACATGCCGCGGAGCAACTAGCCCCATGAGCCACAATTACTGAGCCTGCGCGTCTGGAGCCTGTGCTCCGCAACAAGAGAGGCCCCCATAGTGAGAGGCCCGCGTACCGTGATGAAGAGGGGCCCCCACTTGCCGCAACTAGAGAAAGCCCTCGCACAGAAACGAAGACCCAACACAGCAAAAAAAAAAAAAAAAAAAAAAAAAAGACTAACAGGAATAAGAGAGCAAAAGAGACTTTCAAACTTTCAACTAGGAAAGTGCTTACTGCCCCCCTACTGAAGAGGCAAACTAATGACAGCTTTGCAAATTGCTCTCAAAGCCATGAGGAAAACAAAAATTTCATCTGAACTCTATCCATGGAAAAATAAAAACGACCCAATCATCTCAGCTATCTTGTTGCATCACCAACCCCCCCACCACTAACAGCAATTTCTTTCGAAGATGGTATATATCTTATTATTTTAATGTACTCAAGGACTCCACTAAATAGAATGTTATAAAATAATGCCAGACGTAAACATCTAAATTACCTTTGAAATAGCTAAACGCATACAGAATATATGCACATTCCAGAGAATGCAGCATCAACTTTAAAAACAAAAAGCACATCTCACTTACCATCTGTGGATCATTGGACCGGCTCACCCAACCAGATATTAACTTTAAAGTTTCCCTTTTTACTGTTCGCATACTTCTAATCAATGGTTGCTTTGTAACCATCTCACCTAAAAAATACAATCAGGTGGAATCCAACTTAACAACTAAAATTCTACACTGGCAGTTACATGTACTTCAGATATTATTAGTTCCCATTTACCATTAGAAAACTTAAAAGACAAGAGTACACAGATGGGCCTCCCTGGTGGCGCAGTGGTTGAGAGTCCGCCTGCCGATGCAGGGGATGCGGATTCGTGCCCCGGTCTGGGAGGATCCCATATGCCGCGGAGCGGCTGGGCCCGTGAGCCATGGCCGCTGGGCCTGCGCGTCCGGAGCCTGTGCTCCGCAACGGGAGAGGCCACAACAGTGAGAGGCCCGCATACCGCAAAAAGAAAAAAAAAAAAAAAAAAAAAAAGAGTACACAGATGAATTTCCTGGGAAAATAAACTAAGACTAATTTTATAGGGGAAAGGGGCCTGTGAGTGGTTAAAAAAATTGTCTAGGATCACCTGAAACATGGGACGGATTAATTTAAATCTGCAAGAAGTGCTGAATGCTTATGCCAAGGCAGTGAATGCAGAACTGACTTATTAATACATCATTCCATAAGAATTCAGAATCGCTTACCATTAGCTTGAATAGCTGCAGAAATATTTTCACTGAGGCACTTGTATACATTAAGCATATCTAAATAAATTCTCCCAAGCTGAATCACAAACGGGTGTCCAACCGCTTTGCAGGCTCTCACGTTTGTTTTCAATATGCTACCAAGTTGCTTGACTGTTTCAGGATCTTTAAGTATATCCACATTCTGCGAAGGACAAAAAACAACTCCATTTAACATATGAGAATTATTCTTGTAGCTAAAGCAAAAAACATTACACCCACATTACTCCAAAGCACCATGACATTTATGTTAAATGGTGAAACTAATGCAAAAGTCTTTACTAAAAATAGAGCAAAATATTCCCAATTTTCCATCAAAACAGAATAAAAATATTACAATTTTTTCAATGTGCAAAAGTACACATAAAAGTACTTATGGATCAGATATACATGTCAAAGGTACAAAATTTACTACTTCTGTAAATATAATTTTCTCAATTTCCATTAGAACTTTCACAAAAAGTAATAAAACTTACTTTGGTTGCTTGCTGGATTATGCTATCCCAAACCTGATTAGGAAGTAGCATGTATTTTTCTATCAAATGTTCTTGTACTGTTTGGTCTGTTTGTGCACCAATCATGTACCCCACAGCTTCATAAAATGTATGGACCTATGTTAAAAGGCAGACATTTTACTTGCATGCATCACACAAACAATCCACATACACACTTAAACTAATTTTGTTAAAGTGTCAGAAATAATTTATATTAAGTAGGAAAACAGCCTAACAAACTTTTGGTTGATTTCTGCCTCACTATAAAAACCTAACCACAGAAACACTTGAACTGAATTCAAGAGTGGCTTTCTTTCTACTCCCATTAATAAATTCTCATTAAAACAGTAGTTACTTTCTAAGAAAAATATCCTTGCTGATCCACATACCTGTTGAGGCTGAAGATCACAAATTATAGTGTTAATGTTGTTCAAAATCTCATCAATAAATGGCATTACTTCTCCAACCTGAACCTGAACAAAATGCCTGCGGCACTTTTGAGCTATTTTAATGAAAGTATCACAAGCCATGTCCTGGACTCCATCATGGGTCTCTAAAACAAAAACAATTATAAAAAAAATTTAAGAAATATTTTCCATTTTTTATTCAGCAAAAGTAACTAAATAAAATATATTAAGCAAATAGGATTTACCATGCATGAATTCAAAGAGCTTGTTAACTACAGTCTTCAAGAATTTCCAGTGAGCTCTTAAAAATCGTGGATATTGACCTACTATGTACATGATATTTGATGCAATAATAGCTTTATTATCTTTGCCTCTTTTCTGTTCACATAATCCTAGTAGATCCTGTAAAATAAGACAAATTTCAGTCATTTGTAATAAAATACACTTAGCTAAAGTTCCAGTTCATACCTATCTCTTACATACCTTTATAACAGTAACAAGAAATCGTTTTTCATCCTCTTCATGCATTGCTCCACTAATGGAGCCTATCGCCCAACACAATGTATTCAAATTTTTCCATGACCACTCCGTACCATTCACTTGATTGTGAAGCTTCTCAGTCATTATTCTTTCTGTATCTACATAATCCAGATGAGTAAGATAAACTACAAGGAAAAAAATTCCAAATGTTTCAAAATGCAAAAAGATTTTTACTAAGACTAATAGCACATTAATAAGGATGGCTATTAACAGATTGAGAACCTAAGCATGCCATATTTCCTAAAAAAGTATTTCTACCCCAAACTGAATTACAAAGATAAAAATTAAATTAACAGTATTTATTAACTTACCTAATGTTTCTCTCATATTCTTATACAAATTTATGGAATCTGTATCCTTCATGAATTCTCTTACAACTTCTCCCTGATCATTTTCTACAACTAATACTTCCTCTGGTTTAGCCATTCGACTAACCATCAGTAAACGGACCTATTCAACGATAAACAAGAGAAACAAATCTGTTAGATCTTTGAAATCAGTCACATCAAATGTAACCCCCACTCCCACTCAACACCAACATACCAAACAAAATTATTCCCACAATATAAAAGAATAAATAACATGGATAAAAATCAATTGTTAACTTTCTTGCATCTCATTTGCATTCCTAAGAAACTCACAGGTGGTGCTTGGATAGATTTAGCCAAAAAATAAAAGCCAGTATTTGCATTTGGTCCCCCAAATCACAGGAAGCACATTCAACCACCCACTACTGTTACCTTGGACAACACAGGCAAATACAGCTGCCTCCTGGGAGGAACATCAAAATGTTGACTTCCAGATAGCAATGGAGAGGCAGATGTTGAGAATGGGCTCTCTCTATAGAGTTCAGCTGCCAGGTGATTCCAGTACTCAAGACAAATCTTAAAGATTTCGGTTTCCTCTACTTCGGATACCAACAACATATAATGAAGAGCCTACACAGGAGACCAAAACTATTAAAACAATCCTTAGACGTTACTAACCAACCTCAAACTGCTTTCCATTTGCTACGCTAATGGGAAATAAAAACTCATGTTGCATTCTGTACAACTCTGACATTTCATTATTCATCAAATAGACAACAGAAATTCTCTAGGAATAACTGTGCTTTCTTCTGACATGTCCTAGGACGTGTCAAGAAACTTACGTGATTGTAAAAAGGTATGGACGTTAAAAGACATTTGGTAATAGCAAAAAGGTAGAAATAATCCAAATGTTCAACAGAAGAACGGACACAAAACTCGATGTTTATCCATACAAAGGAGTATTATTCAGCCATGAAAGGGATTAAGTACTTATACATGCTATAACATGGTAACATGCTAACTGAAAGAAACCAATGACAAAAATCAGTATGTTATGATTCCATTTATATGAAAGGTTCAGAATAGTTAAATCCATTGAGATGTAAAGCAAATTACTGGTTGCTAGGGACTGGAGGGTAGAGCAGATTGAGGGAGTGACTGTTTCAACGGGTACATCATCCTTTGTGGGTGATGAAAATGTTTTGGAATAGGTAATGGTTGACAACACCGTGAATGTACTAAATGCCACTGAATCAAACAATTTACAATGGATAGTTTTATGTTATGTGAATTACATCTCAATTTTAAAATAAGGTCTTTAAACTTTTCATCTTAGAAATCACAAATCTGCACATGCTTTAGGAATTTAATTTTCATTATAAATTACTGATCTGGTATTGAGTAGAACACAAAAATCGTGACACTTGGCTTTTAACAACTATAATTCAGAATTGACAACATATATTTATACTGCACAGACAAGTAACAGGTAAGAAGATATGTTAAAAGGTATAGGAATTTTTAGAACAAAGGCATACTTTAAGTTTTTATTATTAATTTCAGAAGTCAAAGGCTCCAGAAAGCCTACCTCCATGAGTGTTTCCCTGAGATTTAATCTTTTTTCTATAAGTTGACCATGTTCTTTAAGAAAGGTGCAGAGAAACAAACTGAGATTTTGAATAAAGTTCTGTTCATCATCCTTTCCATTCGAGTATGCAAGTCGAATATTGGTATTTAAAGGAAGCATCTGCAAGATTAAATATGGATCATAAGCCCTTCATTTTAAAAACAACAAAGATACTACATTTAAGTTCTAAATTTCCACCACCCTTTTACTAATTTTAAAATATACGGAGTGGGACTTCCCTGGTGGCGCAGTGGATAAGACTCCAAGTTCCCAATGCAGGGGGCCCACATTCGATCCTTGGTCAGGGAACTAGACATGTATGCCACAATAAAGAGTTCACATGCCACAACTAAGGAGCCCGCCTGCCACAACTAAGACCCAGTGCAACCAAATAAATAAATTAAAACAAAAAAACAAAAAACATATGGAGTTAAACAGCTTATTCTTCCCTAGAATGCCTTGGTCTATTATATCCATTTTTGTAACTTTCTGTCTTAATTTTTTACTTTTTTAAAAGTTGCAAGTAGTAAAATTTCCTCAAAGATTATGCTTTGAAATATTCCCTACATCAGAGTTTTCCCACCTAGTGTTATTAAAAATGTAAAAAGTTGATTCAGATCACGAACATATATAGTAATATAGTTTTGTGATTAACCTTCTAATTTCATATACACCTAGTCAGACTAACACTTGGCTAATCCCTTCATTTAAGAGATGAAAGGTCAAAGGCAGAACTGATATTAAACCCCAGGATACCAAGCCTCTAAATTCTGTAGAAATAAATTACCATGACACTCCCAGAACATTTACTTCAAGGAATTTTCAAAATGTTCATAAAAATTTCTTATCCTTCATTTTATATAATAAATATACAATCACATTACAGCTCATCTATTTATGGTAAGCTGTGCTGAAATGGTTCAACTCAAACCCAACATTTTCTAAGGCACTAAAATTGTTTAGTCAGTTTTTAAGGGTGTTGTATTACCTGTTTTAGCTGCATCATTGTCAGCGTAAATAGCGTTACAAATTGTTCCTCATACTGGCTTACACTCACACCAGCGATCTCAGTGAGGCACTTCAGAGAGACATTTCGAAACATTGGAACATTCAGGAACTATTTTAATTTAAAAAAAGGGGGTGGGGGGGGAAGGAAGCGTAAAATTAAATGGCCTGAAGCACTTAAAATTAACAGTTAAAAAAATAAAGGATTTAAAAATCAGGAACACAGAGGAAAAATATCAGGCAAATAGGTGGTGATAGGGTTTTTTTGGGCACATATATTTTAAGGAAATTTCGTTATCCATCCAATAGACAGTAAATGCTTTAGGAGTATACTGTGCTTTCTTTTGATGTGTCCTCAGACACCTGGAAAACACAAAGTTGCTTAGAAACTTCCCCCACGATCTATTACATGACTTTTAAAGACATCATGTTTTCTGTATAATCTAAAAAGATTTTAATTGTTTAGGATTTTAAGGGATGGGAAATATACCTAGGATTAATAAGGTGTGGAAAAACTGGCTCTTTCATATTTAACTGTTGAGAAGGTATAAAAATAGCCTCCCATTAGGGGGTGGCAATTTGGTAAGCATCAGAAGCCTTAAAAATGGACATACCTATTGATCCAATACTTACACATATTAAAATTTATACCAAATAAATATTTGGACAAGTGCATAAATGTCCAGTATTTCCTGCACTACTGTTGACAATGGCAAACAATTTAAAATAAACCGTCTATGGATAAAATGGTGGCTCTAACATAGTAAATTCAGATTAGAATATGACCATATCAAGCCCTGAACTACAAAGCCCCAAACGTAAGTTATAATAGTCTGCTTGATTAAATACATAACTTACTCATTATATCTGATTAGAAAACATCTGGAAATACAACCAGTTGGTAACTATCTCTGGATGAACAATTGTAAGACTTTACATAAGTATTACATGCTACTGCAACTAAAAGGAAACCAAATTCATTATTAGTTGTTCACATAGAATTTGGGAGACTGCCTGGTATGAGTGGCAGAATCATAAAATTCTGACACGGTTTTTAAGAATTAGTAGCTGAAACTACAGAAAAGTTCTTCTGAGCAATTTCCTCATCTCAGAAACAAGGTTGATTATGGCTGTGAATGTGGAATGGTTTTAATATTCAAAAGAGCATTACAAATTAACAAAATACACACCACTATCCAGTGATAAATATAACTGAAATGTATTCACCATACCTTATAAATTAATGTGCTGATTAACTTGGTCTCAAAAATATATCCAAGCGGAATCCAGTTAAGAAATCTGAGCAACGTTTCCAAAGTTGCATGTACAAGTGGAGCATTTTGGGAATTTTCCTACAACAAAAACATGATTGTAAATTATCATCTTCCTATATAATTAATTATTTTTAAAAATGAAATTAAAAGCACTTACCATCACAAACTGACAAAGCTGAAAAATTTGTGAGAATTCATTGCACATGCTAAAAAAAAAATTGATCAGTTTAGAACACACATAGAAATGAATACTGTATTTACATACTAACATTTCAGCAGCCACTGAAAACTTGAGTTACTTCTATTTATAAACACAGATATCAATAACTTCATCGAAAGTTACAAAGCTATTAAAACTATGTGTAAATATCTCTTAAAACCCACCTATAAATAGCACTTAAGTTCATTTCTTGAAGGTTTGGTTTTCATGTCATCCTTACTCTATTTGAATAATTTCAATCACATCACATCTTTTATTTATTCTTTTAAAATTTGGCCACACCGCATGGCATGTGGGACCTTAGTTCCCCAACCAGGTATCAAACCCACACCCCCTGGAAGCGCGGTGTCTTAACCACTGGACAGCCAGGGAAGTCCCTCAACCTAGTCTTTTAAATCAAGACAGTCAAAAGAGAACTCTCCAAAAGTGGTGTTCGATATATCCCCAAGTGGGATAAAGTGCGAGAAGTGGTGTTCGATATATCCCCAAACCTAAAATGTGCTTAGACACCAAACCAGAGAAAAAATCCTAAATTCTGAAGTTAGTCTGAATACATAAAGGTAAAACATGACTGTTCCCTAATGACTAAACACATTTTATTACTATGTTGAAGAAAATAAAATCTGGAATGTTCCTGGTGTTAACTATAGGGAAACTGATAAAATGTAGGAATATTAAGAATAAAGCAGACATCTGGACACAAGTCATATCCTTGGACCTATGATTAACTAGACATCATATAAATCAGATTCCAAAGTTTTTTGGGAATTCTTAACCTATATTCCTTCCACATGACATGCATGAAGTTAATTTTGCTGTAACGTCATACATATTTTTCAAGCCTCCATATTTAGATAAGGCCACTTTAGCACTATTTAAATTTGTAGTAAAAAAGAACTGTGTATTAACTTTTAATAATCATAGTTCCTTAATAATTTACAATCTCCCTCCAAATTCCTTGAAATTACTAGAGAAATTACTTAAAAATTCCAAAACAATTACTTGCCTGTCTTTTAAATGCTTAGCTTTCACTTGGGTTATCTGTCCACTAGAGAAATCAAATACTTCTTCACTCAAGAGTTTCAGAATCACCATATTATTCTGACAGAGACTTTCACTGGTCCTACTTGCTCCAACAATGTCACTGATAAAAGTTGGCCAATGTTTTGGCCATTCTTGTTTCAGTATCTAAAATAAGATAGGAAATGTTAATTTCATTTCACTTGTCAATGGTAAAGAAAACAAACTTCATAGAAATTGTGTGATACCAAAAGCAGGAGCAAATATCAACCACCTTTCATTTTCTTCCCCTTTATTAAGACAGGAAATGTGCTGCCCTCTATAGAATGTACAGAGTAGAAACTACAACACAAAGTTCTGTGTCTCAAATGCCCTGTTCCTCCTCTCAATTATCCTGATTCGTCTAATCTAGCTCTAATGTGTATGCATATCAATATTTGCCAGATATGTGCAAATTATCCTAAGAGACTATAAGATCTAACTCTAAATGATAAAAAGGTGATGGGCAGGGAAAGATTATTTTCTTTGGCTGGAATCTGGGCCCTGAAATATAGGTAGGGTTTGGAGATACAAATTTGGAAGGAAAGAAGCATTATAGCTGGGGACAGAATCATCTTTGACCAAAAGCCTAATGGACTGTATTCAATTTTAAGGTCTGTACTGTTGATTCTGTATGCTAGGGATTTCCCAACAATATTCTGTAATAGCACCTGTTAAGGAAGAGGTAAGTAACTTAACCTCTTTGGACTCCTCCCTCTTCCCATTCAGAGATATGCTAACAACAAGAAGTCCTCAATAAAAGCCAGTTTAACTTAGTGAAAATCCAAGTGTTTAGGAAAACCCAATGTTTCTATAACTTATTAAATAAAAAAATTTTTTCCCTCACATACTAATTAATGTTCTCAAGAAATTTTTTGGACATATTATTAAAGGTAGGTAAACTTAAAATTTCTGAAGTTACAAATATAGAAAGACTAAAAAACAGGCTAATTATAGAGATCAATTAAAGGGATGCTTGAATTTAAAGGCATTTTTTTCAATGAATTAATAAGACTGAGATAGTGGACATGGAAAGGAAACATGCACAGTATGAGACAGATGAGAAAAAAAATTTTTATTTTAATAGATCTTTATTGGAGTATAAATGCTTCACAATACTGTGTTAGTTTCTGTTGTACAGCAAAGTGAATCGGCCATATGTATACATATGTCCCCATATCCCCTCCCTCTTGAGCCTCCCCATCCCACCCCTCTAGGTCATTGCAAAGCACCGAGCCCATCTCCCTATGCTATGCTGCTGCTTCCCAATAGCTAACTATTTTACATTCGGTAGTCTATATATGTCGATGCTACTCTCACTTCGCCCCAGCTTCCCCCTCCCACCCTGTGTCAAGTCCATTCCCTATGTCTACATCTTTATTCCTGCCCTGCAACTAGGTTCATCAGTACCTTTTTTTTTTTTCAAAGATTCCATATATATTCACTAGCATATGGTATTTGTCTTTCTCTTTCTGACTTAAGCATGACAGACTCTAGGTCCAGCCACCTCACTGCAAATAACTGAATTTCGTTTCTTTTTTATGGCTGAGTAATATTCCATTGTATATATGTGCCACATCTTCCTTATCCATTCATCTGTTGATGGACATTTAGGTTGGTTCCATGTCCTGGCTATTGTAAATAGTGCTGCAATGAACATTGTGGTACATGTCTCTTTTAATTATGGTTTTTGCAGGGTATATGCCCAGTAGTGGGACTACTGGGTCATATGGTAGCTCTATTTTTCGTTTTTTAAGGAACCTCCATACTGTTTTCTATAGTGGTTGTAACAATTTACATTCCCACCAACAGTGCAGGAGGGTTCCCTTTTCACCACACCCTTTCCAGCATTTATCATTTCTAGATTTTTTGATAATGGCCATTCTGACCAGTGTGAGGTGATACCTCATTGTAGTTTTCATTTGCATTAGATGAGAAATTTTTTAATGAGTTCAATCTATATTGGAGCCAAAGAAGTGAAGGTTTTACAGTACCATATTTGATGTTTCCTACCACAGCATATTAACAATTTTAAATGCTAGACAGCAGGCTAACTATTGTAATAACTGTGAAGATTACTATCACTACTCTGCAAGATGTTAGTTCAGTTATTCGATAAAAGTAGGTTAGACTATTTGTTCAACCACTCAGCCTGAACTGAAGCACTTAATCCTTCTCAGGGAAACAGTGTGTCAACTAAAAACTTACCTGAACAAGAATCATATTTAATTTCCCGATATATACCTTTTCCTTCTAAGAAAAGAAAAAAGTTTAGATTAAACGAGGACTTAAAATAGAAACATAAATAACAAATGTAGGCAACCCACACCCCCCCAGAGAGAGAAAAAAAAAAAGACTGCAGATCTATTGTAAATGATTGTGCATACATGTGTCTGTATGTCTGTGACAGAAGTGGGTTTTAAGTCGAAGACCCAATATTTAAATGATTTTATAGTCTCACAATAATCTGCAAAAAAGCTCTTACCTCTACACAAGTTGGGTCAGATGACGTCTTGATAATGAGGCCAACAACATATTTTTTTATCCCTATTAAAAAAAAATTATTCAACACTTTCATAGCATGCTAATACATCTTCAGGAACCAAAAAAACTGGGGGTGGGGGAGGGCAGAGTAAAGTCAGATGATACACCTGAATCCCATCGCCAATTATGGCATTTTTGAAAAATGCCAATTAGCTTAGTGTACTACACCTTTAAATTTTTAGTTTTTGTTAAACTTTACAAAATATTGGTTTAACAATTACGAACTACTGTATTCTAAGATATTCTTTAATGTTAGACAGTCAAGTATACCAAGCTGTGATTTTTAAATTAAAAACAAACCAAAACAAAAAGCCCCATAAAGGACTAAGGTATTGTTCATTTAAATAAACACATTATTTTTGTGGGTTAAAACTACAAAAACCTTGAAGACATAACTTTGTGAGCACTATAAATAAGTTTATGTAAAATATTTATAAATCAAGGACAGATGTTAATCCTTTTCAGATTTTAATTATAGCATTAAGCTAATCCTATAAGTAATTTTAACTTGTTTGTCCTACAATGTAGGAAAAAACAGAGTTAAGGAGGAAGTTTTTATTTGTAGTATTCTTCACTTAAGGGTACCTTAATAGTATAATCTGTTCTTAACAGTTAAGACTTCATGCCTTTTATTCTTCCAACAGTTGACTTCTGCCTTTGATTTTAATTTGCATCATTCAGAATTTACTTGGCATCTACCACAGCTCCCCCCAAACTTTAAAGTAATGTGGTACACTTACTTACATACCCAAAGGGTCTGAAACAGATTCCCTAATCCAACAAATTATTATTTCCCACTACAAAGAATAAAGACTACTCTCACATCTGTTTAATAATTTAGCTTTTGCCACCAAATGACTTATGAAGATTTTCGAATTTGCAAAGCTATCTGAACTTCACAGATAAAGGTTCTGTTAAACTGTGTGTACCAAGTCTCATCTAACAAAACTACAACACTGGACTCAACATCCACTGAGAAGGAATATACTAAGAAATTTACCCATAAGGAGTTAGCCAGAAATTTAGTCAACTTGAAGGCAACAAAGTGCTTATCTGATTGTAAAACTACCTTAATATAGTAATCTTCATGAGCTAAAACCACCTTCATAAAACATTAATAATTTCCTAATTGCAGAAAAATTTCATAAGTACGATAAAGCCACAAAGTAAGGGTTATTCATCAACTGAAAATGTAATGTTAAGTATTAAAAATGTTCACAATATAAGAATCATTTAAAAAACCTGCCTGCCAGGTGCCAAAAACTTAACTGTTATATACAAACACATACAATCTACTGAAAACTATGTTATTGACATTTTAAAAATTTCTACATTAGGCAAAGACCACAGTACTAATTGTTGCAGACAAGATCCACCAATGAATGAATGCTAGAACAAATGGGCAACACTTTCAGGAGAAATGCATTATCTGCATACTGTCAAATTATCCTCCCAAGATATTTTTCACTTTCAAAGTGGAAAATAGTAATCCTGTAAATAGAAAACTAGTGGGTACCAACATAACTGATAAAGATTAATAATAAATGAATAATTAAACATGTTGACATAATGTACCCCGGTTTGGTGGACTGAGGACACATCACCTGTGTGGTGTTCTTGCCCCAAAATATGGAACCCCAGTCTAATCATGAGAAAACAACAGACAAACCTAAATTCAAATACGCTACAAAATAACTGACCAGAACTCATCAGTGTCAAAGACGATAAGCAGAAATTAAGAACTGTCACAGATTAAGGAGACTAGAGACACAACTAAATAAATTGTAGATTAGGAAAAGGACAAGAGAGAAAACTTGTGAAATTTGAATTAAGGTCCATAATTCAGTTAATAGTACTGAACCAATGTTAAATGTTTGGTTGTGATAATTTTATTATGGTTGTCTAAGTTGTTAAAAGGATAAACTAAGAGGTGTAAGTACATTCTGACTTTTTGGGTCAATGTTTCTATTGTCTAAAATTATTTTAAAAAAACAAGAGGCTTTGTGGACACATAAAATAAAATCAGATCTAGATTCAATAAAGTGATTAAAACAAACAAACAAACCGACTAGGGGAACAAGTTTTATTTTAAAATGAGTGCTAAATCATACCATTTAGTTAGGTTAACCCACACAACAATCTCATGTCCTTAATATCCACTAGATCAAATCAAAACAATTCTGATACTGTTGACCCTCCTGTTCTTTACAGATGAATTACTGTCATTAAGGCCCCTAAAAAGATAAGGAACCAAGGGGGGAAAGTGGCCGGGGGTGGGATGAATTGGGAGATTGGCATTGACACATATACACTAATATGTATAAATAGATAACATTAATAAGAACCTGCTATATAAAAAAACAGAATAAAATTCAAAAAAAAAATTAAGGAAAAGGGCCATTATAAACAAATAAAAAAGCACCCCTCTGAAACCTCTAATACAGGCAAAAACGTGGTTTAAACAAAACCAAAAATACATCCTACTCTCTTAGATTAAATGACTGACAATACCAATAATAAGACATTCAGTAGTTTTCTTCTAAATCTGTCGTAAGGAACAAGAGTAGAACTACAATTCCTGCCTCTGGTTGAAACACATGAGTTTTGAGGCTTTTCTCAGCCCTCAGAGAATAAGAAAACAGGATCAAACTGATCCTTCACTCTTCTGTTATCAATTAAATCAATTAAATACCTTCTCTCCCTTTTTTTAGAGGCTTCTGAAATTCACCTGTAGATGGAGCAAAGACTAAAACATGAAAGCAGGAAAAATGTGAAATAAGTAGCTAAAAAACCCCAAAAAACTACAAGGATCTCAGAGACAATAAAGTCTCTGAGACTTTAAAAAGACTTTAAAGTCTCTTAATTTAACGTCACTCTATAATGATCAGTGCTTCCATCCACCCAAAGCATTGAAACTATACGTAAACAACACCTTTTTGATCAAGTACTACTGCATACAAGTGTCTGTTTAGAATCTCCTACTGCTATGTAGCTTATCTGATTAAGTACCATAACTCCTTTCCCCAAATTCCTTCCCATGGTTTACCCAGAATTAAAAAAATAAAAGCAGTTCAATTAAGAACAATTTTACAATTGTGAACTGAACCTATAAAAAAGAAATGGTGGGAGTTCCCTGGTGGCCTAGCGGTTAGGATTCCGGGCTTTCACTGCGTGGCCTGGGTTCAATCCCTGGTGGGGAACTAAGATTCCACAAGTCACGTGGCACGGCCAAAAAAAAAAGGGTGTCACGTATCAAGGGAGAAAAGTCAAATGTTTACAAGTAGCAGAGAAAGCTCAGCTTCTGAGATTTAACAGAAAATACTTCAATCCCAGTGTCTATTTATTCTTTGTGCCAGAAGAATTAGTCATCTGCCAGTTGCAAAAGTGACATCTATGTAAAACAAATTTCTTAAAACAGGAACTACCTTTACAAGATTTCATATCCAATAAAAGCCATACTAATCAGAAATTATCTGTTTCCAATTATTCAGAAAGTATATGTGAAGAGACTAGGATATTCCTTCCAGCAGCCTTCTAAGCTCTTCCTTGGGAATAAGGAAAACTTGAAATATATATATATTAAAAAAACAAACTGAAGAATATTTCACTGAAGAGTTCTCATACATAGTTTGTATGCCTTTGACAAACACAATTATGCTTATATGGTTACTAAGTTTTTCAAAGGACTCCTACAATGATCTAGCATACTTATATCCATAGCCCCCCATCCTGTTCTTCTAAATATGAACAAAAAAATTCACCTCCAAAGTTATTAAAGTAAACCTTTGAATTATTTATTGAAAAGGAATACTTTTTTTTTAAAGGACCAGTCACGTATAATTTCTTCAAAACAAGGTACACTAGTATAAAAATGCTTAACTACTCACTGGAAGGCAGCTTATGGCACATGAATGCTCTTTATCCAAGAGTTTATGCATGCATCTTTTATAATCCAACTCTATTTTCTCAAAGTCAAGAAAAATTTTGACAGTCCCATTTCAAATAAAAACAAAGCAACACCAAATAGCCTACACAATCCTGTAAGTTGATAGTATCAACATTAGCTAGCTAAAAAGCTGAGATTTAAGTAACTCCCATCTTGACTTAGAAGTTATATATCATCTTGCAAGTTAGTTACACAGCAATATTAACAATCCTATCCCCCAGGAACATCTTGCAAATATTAGATACTTAATGATAAGGTAAAAGAAATGCATAACAGAATTTGATTCACTAAAACCCTTTAAAATGAGAACTTACTGACTGCAACATACTGATGGTGAAAACTAAAATATGAGTTAAAAAGTTGCAGTCTCCGGGGCTTCCCTGGTGGCACAGTGGTTGAGAATCCGCCTGCCAATTCAGGGGATACGGGTTCGATCCCTGGTCCAGGAAGATCCCACATGCTGTGGAGCAACTAAGCCTGTGCGCCACAACTGCTGAGCCTGCGCTCTGGAGCCTGCGCAGCTAGAGCTCGTGCTCCACACAAGAGAAGCCACTGCAATGAGAAGCCCCACACACCGCAACAAAGACCCAAAGCAGCCAAAAGAAAAAAAAAAAGTTGCAGACTCCTATCTCTTGCTTTCATAGTGGCTAATTTTCATACAACACAGAAAATGCAAAGCCTTGATACATTCTTACAAAAGTAAAGCTACAATCAGACAAAACTGAGTTAAATCCAGTCCCAACCATTGTGCAATACTATCCGATCAAATTCACTTTAAATATTTGTTTACTCTGTAATCACATCCTTCCATCAAAGCCATGTATAACTGAAACTTCTTTTCTTTCACATTTTAAAATATTTTACAATGTTGTGTTAGTTTGAGGTGTATAGCAAGTGATTCGGTTATATAGAAATAATATACACATCCTTTTTCAGATTCTTTCCGTTATACCTTATTATGAGACACTGATATTCAATACAGCACAATATATGTGCTATACAGTAGATCCTTGTTTATTTTATATATATAGTAGTGTATGTTAATCTCATACTCCCAATTTATCCCTCCCCCCCTTCAGTAACCATAAACTTGTTTTCTATGTCTGAGTATTTCTGTTTTTTAAACATGTTCATTTGTATCAAATTTAAAGATTCCACATGTGATACCATGATACTTGTCCTTCTCTGTCTGACTGACTTCACTCAGTATGATATCTGTAGGTCCATCCATGTTGCTGCAAGTGGCAATATTTCATTCTTTTTATGGCTAAGTGATATATTTCATTGTGTGTGTGTGTATACACACACCCACACCCACCCTCCACATCTTCTTTATCCATTCATCTGTTGATGGGTGTTTAGGTTGCTTCTATGTCTTGGCTATTGTAAATACTGCTACTATGATCACTGGGTTTCATGTATCTTTTTGAATTAGTTTTCATCTTTCCTGGATATATGCCCAGGAGTGGAATTGCTGGATCATATGGTTAACTCTATTTTTAGTTTTTTAGGAACCTTCATACCGTTCTCCATAGTGGATTACCAATTCACATTCCCACCAATAGTGTAGGAGGGTTCCTTTTTCTCCACACCCTCTCCAGCATTTATTATTTGTAGACTTTTTTGAGGATGGCCATTTTGATTGGTGTGAAGTAATACCTCATTGTAGCTTTGATTTTCATTTATCTAATAATTAGTGATACTGAGCATCTTTTCACATGCCTGTTGGCAAGAAAGAAAGGCTCTTTTCCCACGTCATACTGTTATTACAAACATCTGTCCATTTAAACCACCATCAATGATCATCAGAAAGATAGTCACTAAAATACAGCTATCTGTCCTCTTTACTTATTGTCCAAAGGAATGCAGAATGTTCCTACTCCTCACTCAATAAAATACTCATGAGAATAAACAGCAAAACAAGAAATGAATAGCTTAAAAAACCTCAAAAGCAGGGGTTCTTAACCTAGGGTTCCCATAGATAGGCTAGAATTAGACTATAACTTATTGCCTATATGTTTAGTAGTTTTAAGAGGAATGGATCTTTATTTATTACTCTTAAAAGGGTTTACAGCCTAAACAGATAAACTCTAAAATATATACAGCAATTAAAATTTTAGTAAGTTCATAGCATCACTATTTACAATAGACAAAATTTGGAAACAACCCACGGATGCATAAAGAAAGTGGTATATACGTATAATGGAATATTAATCAGCCTTAAAAAGGAATGAAATTGTTACATACTGCAACATGGATGAACCCTGGGAACATATGCTACTGAAATAAACCAGACACAAAATACTGTATGATTGTACACATATAAGTTACCTAATACAGGCAAATTCATAGAGATAAAAGGCATAATAATGGTTAACAGGGCCTGGGGAGAGAGTGTAATGGAGAGTTAATGTTTAATCGGTAGTTTCAACTGGGATGATGAAAAAATTCTGGAGATGAATAGTAATGATGGTTGCACAATACTATGTATTTACTTACTGACAATAAACTATACACTTAAAATGGTAAACATTATGTATATTTAATCACAAAACAAGTTTTTATTTTATTAAAAATTCAACAATTTTTCCTATAACAAAAAAACAATCATAATAAAATCCACACCCCTTTAATAAAGTCTATAGGTGGTTCCTGTCTCCTGCATGGATGTAATAAGGTAAGGATTAGGAGTTGTTAGGTCTCAAGTAAAGACCTCTTATGGAACCGAACTAGGAAACTTTGGGGGGATCAAATGGTTACCTTAACCTGAAGTGGTGGGAAAATACTTTCTGTCAATTAAAAATACTTTCTGTCAATTATGTATGATGCTGAAATGCAAAAGAACATCTTGAAAAATAGCACCTTGTTTTATTAGATAAAATGTAAATTTAATCAATATTATCTTTGCTTTATTATCCCATCATGTTATAAAACTGGCAAAAATACACGAATAGGAGTGCCTGTCACATCTGCCATTAGACTGATATTTTAAACATTACATTCTATGAGGGGAAAAAAGGAATTTCTCATGGATTTGCTTAAGAGCCAAGGGCTTAAAGAGCCCAAACACTTAAATTTTCTTTTCAAAATGACCAACAAAGGAAACAACTATCTCTGTTCAACAGGGAGTAACACTATCAACTTAAAATAAGTAAACATACACACAGAGATGTTAAGGATGCTCAACAGCAGAAGTCACAGTGAGAAACAATTATATATGTACCATAGTGGCTAGAATTAAAAACACTGACCATACTAAGCTTTGGTGAGGATGGGAAGCATACTGCTACTGAGAATGTAAAGTGATACAACCATTTTGGAAAACAGTTGGGCAACTAAAAACATACACCTACCATATGATCTATCCATTCTACTCCTAGCTAATCAAGTGAGTGACAGAAAGCAGATTGGGGGCTGGGGAGGTAAAGGAGAGGGCAATCACAAAGAAGGTGGTCTTGATTACAGTGGTGTTTTCACAGGTATATGCATGAGTCAAAACTTATCAAATTGTACACTTTAACACACACAGTCTATTGTATATGCTAAATATACCTTAATAAAACTTAAAAAAGCAAACAATTTTTAAAAGCCAGTATTGCTTAAAGGCAACAAGTTAAACATGTGATATTCAGTACAATTAGAGACTTTAAGCATGTGAGTGACCTGATTTAGTCCTGTTCTTTAAAGTATCATGCTAAATCCGTTGTTGTGAATATATTACAAGGGACACACATAAATGGGTGTTAAGGAGCCCAGTTAGGATGCTATTGCAGAAATCGCAAGGTAACCTGAGACTAGTATATGATTACTTGGTGAAATGGAGAGAAGTGGGAGTATTTTCATGGAAAAAGGCTGGCAACATACATGTTGTGTTTATCCATAGTCAGCACCTAGATATGCAGAGGGCTTTACACACATTACCTCTTATATCATATCCCAATAACCATGCAAGACAATCAAGATAGTATGGCTTTATCACTTTGAACCTTTTCTTCATAAATTCACCTCTCCCCTTTTCAGTGTCAGCAAGTTTGTATATATCTCATGAAATATAATGATCTGTAAGACATATGCCTTAACAGATTAAAATATAATCCTTTGATTTAAATTAAAATAATAGAGATTCCTTAATAAAGATTTTTTTCAGGGAGAGACAAAGGAGGCCTCCCTCCACTTCTTTATGGTTTGAATCTTCTAAACCAAGCACCAAAATTATTTTAAAAGAGGAACCAGGGTTATAATGAAAGCTGATGTGTATTGCAGACAAGAAAGAAGAACCAACACCGTTGACAGTCCTAGTGTACCTTTGCTTCAATGACTAGTAACCACTCCCTATTTGGAAATTATTCCACTTTACGTATTAAAATTTCTTTTTCTTGAGTCAAAAATATTGTCTTAAATAAGAACAAACAAATGGGACCTAATTAAACTTCAAAGTTTTTGCACAGCAAAAGAAACCACAAACAAAACAAAAAGATGATCTACAGGATGGGAGAAAATACTTGCGAATGATGCAACTGACAAGGGATCAACCTCCAAAATATACAAACAGCTCACACAGCTCAAAAAAACCCCCAAAAAACAAAACAAAAAAACCCCCAAACAACGCAATCAAAAAATGGGCAGAAGATCTAAAATGACATTTTCTCCAAAAGACATACAGATGGCCAAAAGGCACATGAAAAGACGCTCAACATCGCTAATTATTACAGAAAAGAAAATCAAAACTACAATGAGGTATCACCTCACACCAGCTAGAATACCCACCATCAAAAAGTCTACAAATAATAAATGCTGGAGAGGGTGTAGAGAAAAAGCAACCCTCCTTGCACTGTTGGTAGGAATGTAAATATGTACAGCCACTATGGAGAACAGTATGGAGGTTCCTTAAAAACTATGGAAGCAACCTAAATGTCCAGTGAGAGAAGACTGGATAAAGCTCTCTCTCTCTCTCTCTCTCTCTCTCTCTCTCTCTCACACACACACACACACACACACACACACACACACGAATGTTACTCAGGCATAAAAGAGAACGAAACAGTGCCATTTGCAGCAACATGAATGGACCTAGGGATTATTTTACTAAGTGAAGTAAAGCAGACAAAGACGAGTATCATATATCGCTTATACGTGTAATCTTTAAAAATGATACAAATGAACTTATTTACAAAACAGAAATACAGTCACAGACATAGAAAAAAACCTTACGGTTACCAAAGGGGAAAGGGGATTGAGGGAGGGATAAACTAGGAGTTTGGGATTAAAATATACACACTACTATATACAAAATAAACAACAAAGACCTACTGTATAGCACAGAGAACTACATTCAGTATCTTAAAATGAAAAATTGTCTTGACTTACTTAAAAGTGTAAGAGCAAAAATATTGGAAAGTCATTAGGCTCTTAAATAGATGAATGAATCCCAAATAGGGAGTGGTGCTAGTCACTGAAGTACTTCAATAATAAGTAATTCATTAATTGAATAATTATATACTGAACACTTATATACCAAGCAGTAAGAATGCAATAAAGACATTTTCTGACCCCTGATACCATTAAGCTTATATTTGGGAGGATAAGATAAAGAGTGAGAAAAACAGTGATAGATAGCTAAGTGGGATAAAGGTAACTGTGGGTGGGGATGGGGGTGACCAAAGGAAACATTTTTCTGAGCTAAAGCAAAATGATAAAAATCAGAGCAATGTTGTTAACTTTGTATTACATAAATCTAAATTCATTAAAATGACTATGAAGGTTATATCTCCCTTGCTCTGTTTTTATTAAAATACCTTTTAATTAAATGTTTTTTAACATGTCCTTACTTGGCTATTATCTGTCTTTTGCTCATTAAAATTTTACTCATTTGTGATCCGCTGGTACAGGACACACTAAGGGAACACAGAGCAAGAGACATCTAACTCAGTCCAGAACTGTCAGGTATTTTCCTGGCAAACTGCTTTAGATAATGCCCTAAATTGAAAACACCATTCCACTAAACAAACATGTGAAAATTAACGTACGCTTATGGACAAGAACCTGAAAGCTGATAAAATATATGCTGGATCGGAAAAAATGTACAAAACCTATCTTGGGGGCTTCCCTGGTGGCGCAGTGGTTGAGAGTCCACCTGCCCATGCAGGGGACACGGGTTTGTGCCCCGGTCCGGGAGGATCCCACATGCTGCAGAGCAGCCAGCCCCGTGAGCCATGGCCACTGAGCCTGCGTGTCTGGAGCCTGTGCTCCGCAACGGGAGAGGCCACAACAGTGAGAGGCCCGCGAACCACCCCCACCCCCCGCAAAAAAACAACTTATCTTGGCTTTCTGTTTGATAGCTTTGATAACCAAACCTATCCTTCCTTTAAAATACATCAAGCACTGCCATTTTCATGAATGAGCTTGTCCAAAGGAGCCAACCTGATTTTTGCCCTCTTTTAAACATGTGTTAGCACTTATTACATATATGCCTAATTTAATGATCATATTTTTAAAAAAATGATATCATTTTTAACATGTTTTATCTTCCTACCTGTAATACTCTGACGTAGGGAATATATTTGTATAGTCTTAATGCCTAATGGTACTAAAATGGACAAAGACTAGCTAAAGTGGAGACAACAGCTTAAAAGATATGACAATTATAAACAAAAGGAATGTACAATATTTTGGGGGGTATACTAATTTATTTCCAATATCGAAGTTACTTAAAGATGAAGGAAAATTAACATTCAGAAATGTTAGTATACTTCGCGAGATACAAAATTTTAGGATTGTAGAAGCCTCCTAGGATTGACAAAGTTGGAAAGAATTATAAATATAGTAGTGAATAAATTTATTTCTCAATGTTTTATGAATGAGATCAATTACCTTAAAAACACAAGTTGCTGCTGTATATCTAAAGTTAGACAGAGTTCACTAACATTCTCTGGGAGCCATTTTACACGCTCTTCTAATATTGAGCCTCTGAAAGACCCTAAAAATTACATCACACTTTCCCTTCCATGTAATGACTTCACTGACAGTGAAAACCATACATGTGGTGATAGGAACTTCAGGTAGTTTTTTAAAAGTTTACATCCCACTCAATCTTATCACTAGTGTTAAGGGGAAATGCAAGGGGAAAGGTGATTCTAATTGATGTTTTTTTTATAAGTACTGCTTGCAGAGAAATGAAGTATCTCACTAATACAGAATAGGAACACATGAATAAAATAGAATTCTCTTGACTCAGGGAGTATAATCACCACCCTGCCTCCACCAGTTTTTGCCAAACAAGAATGGTAAGACTTTCAAAATTAAAATTAAATATATACATATTCCAGGGCATATATTAAATATACATATGCCCTGGAATATGTATATATTTGATACTTACATAGAAATATATGGAAGCTTTTGACTTTATGATAAAAACCAAAACATGCCACTCCCATTCATGCAGAAAGCAAAAACTGTCAAGTCCTCAGGGAGAACTTTAGCCTCTAGTTTTTTCAGTAACAAATACAACTATGACTGATAAGCTAGTATAATTTTAAACCTGGAAAATAATTTGGGAGGATCATCTAGCACAATCCTTATGTAATAAGCAGAGGTCTATGTGTTTAGAAATTAAAGAGGGACTTATAGTAAAATGGCACTGAAGGAAAATATTACACTTTTTTGTTGGTATGGTAAGCCATACCCAAAGTTAAATTTGAGGTTCAAACCACAAGTATAAAAAATAGTAAAGGAACCAGGACTGCCCCTAAGGTCCCTAAAAGTAGTAATGAAGTACAAAGGATCTATTTGGGCCAGAGTCAAACTGTACTTAACTAATTTCTGAGAAAGTCACAGAATGTGATCTAAAATGGTTTCAAACCAAAATAAAAACATTTAAAGAAACAGGAACCTCTTGGGGGGGGGCACTATTTCCTCCCATACTATCATTCTTAATTCACAGTTTATGGTGTATAAGGGATACTGCCGTTAAAAACTGTCCCAGTGACCTCTAAACGTTGCTAGAAAGATGTCAAGATTTAAGTCAGACTGAGTAAATCCAGGTCGCTATTCCACCATAAAGATGACATGAGAAAGCAGGTAAAGACAAATCTTAAAGAGCAACTGTCAAAGAAAGGGGACATAATAGGAAAAAACGACACCAAAAGTAGTATAACCCCATTTTAAAATCCAGACTTCTCTCTTTATTTTTCAGAGATTAAACAAGTAACAAAGTAGATAATAAGGCAGTATGTGAAAACTGGAAGGAACTGCATTAAAGAATTCCAAGAGACTAACTTTGCCCATGTTTCTTAAACCATGACTACTTTTACTGAGGTAGTGACAAAGGAAAAAGTAAAAATATTAATACCAGGCATCACATCTTCATTTTTTGATCTTTCCTTATTTTAGAAGCCAACCTCTTATAAGGTATGCCCAGAATTTCAAAAGCTAAAATCTTGATTTTTAAAACTTGTTTTTTCCTTTGCTGTTATATTTATGTTATTCCTTTTATTACAGTACTCATTACTTGCTACTGTGTGATGAATTTAAAACAATACATAAGAGCGCATATTCAAATTTCATTCATTTCAAACATGGTCTAGATTAACTGTAAGTTGATACCAATTTTTCACCACAATATTTACTGTAGGAAGTTTGACCAGTGTGGTTTCTGCTTTCCCCCAAAGATAACCTTATTCTTCCCCTGCCCCCAAATATAAACAGAACCTGCCTTGCAACATGATGAAAGCAGTAATCCATTAGAGCATAATAAACTACTAAAGATTCAACACATTCCTCCTGTCCAATACTCAACGATAATAAAAATGCCAGGAATAATAAAATTCTGAATCTACAATTCTTTAAAACACTTTCCTACCTTCACATTGGTTCCTTGGAAGAATCTTCCACCTTGTTTTTATCACATTTTCCAAAATTTGTAGTCCATAATACTGAAAATTGGAGAATAGAAGCATGTGAATATATTGCTGTAAGACTGGCAATTTCCAGGATTCACAAATGGACAGACATTCACACATTTACATCTAAAGTTTCAAAAACATTATGCTACCAAGTTTAATTACATATATTAAACAAGGATCTATTCGCCCATATACTGAGTTTTCATGCATTTTCCTCACTTTATTGTTTACTACTCTATTTAACGTCCTGCTGTTTATACATGCTCACACCAGGAGGAAGAACCAAATAAAAAGCCCTTAGCAGCCAAATGGGCTTAGTCTGTAGAAGGAAAAGTAGCAGCCAGATACGAATTCACAGCATAAATGACTGCTTATAGGCTCACGTACTTTAACACGACCAGGCTCCTAAGAATTTAGCAGCTTGGATGCTCTCAAGCTTCCTACCATCTTCTAGGAGTTGTAAGCTCTTGGCCAAGTATTAAAGTATTGTCACAGATACTTTCTACAGAAAGTGTTTACAAACATCACTGGTGTGTTACTTAAGGAGCAGCAAGACAGCCCACGGGTTTAATTTTAAATTTTAATCCCACCCTTAGAGTTGCTATTTCTACTAATTTAAAGATAAACTTTTGTGCACAGTCAAAATAATACACAAATGAATGTTGCAATCTGTATCTACCTTTCAGGTATTCCTTCCAACTATAAAAATGATAACTAAAAATGTAAGAAAGTTAATAAATACAAATACCACTTTCAAGCCATTTTGTCCCTCCTGTTGATTACTCACTCTAAATAGTCAAGAATATTTATAACAATTTACAAGGCTACAGGAGTTACTACCCAAAATCATTATCATGACCAATTAGTGTGGATAGACAGGAGGAAGAAAAGGGTCAAAACTGTTGTGGTATGCTTCAACTGGTTGAATTAGGGAAGAATCAGCTATAATACCTGAAAGGTAAACTCATTCATATATAGACATATAACCTCAGATTGCAAGTTTTGGCTGAGAATAAGAGTTCATCTTTAAAATGGTTAGTCATCACACAATAAAATAGGAGCATTAGTATTTCAACCAAAGGGATCATGTGAATGCACACTTTATCCAAAGCACAATATAGACTGTCCCAAACTACATTGTGCTCAAACAGTGTTTTTGCTGTTTTCTTTCATTTTTAACATTTCGTACTTTTTAGGAAAAATTTGCCATTTCAACCCAAATCCTACATTTGCAGAACATTCCTTAAAAAGACTTCAAAAATAAAAACAAGGCCAAAGCAAAATTCTGAAATTACAAATTATAAATTTGATGCCATTAAAAAGTTTCATAATCAGCAGTAAATGGTGAAGCTTTCTTTCCTGTTCATTTACCTCTCTTTATAGATCTAAGTTTCAGACAAATGTAAATAAACAAAAAAGGTAAGTTTCTCATTGACTAAAATTCTAAATTAACTTTTAAAAACATACTACCCTAAACTTGCTTTAAATTAATTTTAAAGGCATGAAATCAGAGTGTCAAAAGTTTTACTAAGTCAAAACAAATGCACTTCTTACTACATGGAATATATACCCTCTTGCTAATTCTCAACCAATTACAAAGATCTTTAAGAAACTAAGACACAAAACCCACCATAAATACACCAGTTAAGAAGTACTAATCTTAATGATAACTTAACCATATTTAGCCAATGTATTTTCAGCGTACCCTTTTTAATTGCAGGATATCCCCCCCTTCATTGTTGCATTTATTTACTTCTGCCTTTATATCTGATACTGTTACCTGGATTACCTATTTACTAACCTCTAGTCCTTTCTCCAACTGTAAAAAAGTAGCACAAGCTTGCTGAAGATACAATTCATCTTTTCATCTTTCTGCAAACAGGTCAGAGGCAGGAAGCCCAATAAAAGCTTTTCACTAATTAGTTCAAAGGAATACACAGATCACCAACACAGTACCCTAAAACCCAATCTCTCCTAGACATTAAGACTCTACACATGATGAGAATTCACATTTCTTTGAAAAGGAGTATTTTGATTAAAAAATCTGAAGTGATAGCCAAATCTGAGGGCCAATGATAAATAACTACTTTGGAGATATACATAAATAATCCAAATATCATTTTGAAGTATTAAGTTTCTGCTTTACACCTCAGGACTTGAGAAATCCACTGCTGAGTTATGAAGATGAGGGACAGAGAACAGCAAAGACTAAATGAAAAAAATAAATGCATGAAATGATCCCTATGGTAGAAATTTCTACTGAGCCCTTAGAAATACTTATTTTATGCATTGAATTCCCCTTTCCCCTCCCACCGCCCATGAAACAAAAACAATTGATGAACAGAATTCAGTTAAAGGGAATCAAAAGGGTAGACCTTGTGGAGGCCTGCCGTCAAAGCCTAGCTGTGTCAGTTGCACAGGAAGACACCCCTTTTCTTCCTATTACAAGCAATCAACATAATGGAACATTATGATTAATATCAGGTAGTGTTAACATCTTTAAAGAAAAAAAAATGATTGCATAAAAGCCAAATGTCATAGTGCATAAATTTAGCACCAAATCATTTGTAATTTATGTAAATGGAAGAATTCTTTACCTGTTGCTTTCTTTCTGTTCCTCTAATCATCTCATTTTTCACAAGACAAATTTGAGTTTTTAAAAATACTGTTGATAAATCAACTTAAACATTAGTAATGTCTGTCAGTATAAAAAGCAAAATTTACCAGGCAAGCAAACAGGCAAACACTGTTATGTTACTTAAGGTTAGCACTTTGAGGAAGTTCTGGACTGTATTTTTGCCCTAAAATTTATAAGATGTCAAAACTAGTTAATATTTTAAAACTGTTAATTACCACAGTCTGATTTCAGAAACAGAGGTGAACATGGCTACTTTCTGTTTTAACACAATGTATACCAAGTGGAAACCTTGTGTGTATTTAAACAGAATGCCATGCATGGTATTTTACTACTTTAAGGCAGTTTAAAGAGAAGTGTGAATCATCAAGCCTAAACAGTCAAAACACATTTTGATCAACCCTTCTGTTCAAACTTAAGAAAAAAGGACCCAAATGATAACATTTTCAATTGCAAATAAAAACTGAGTGCTGTCCCATTAAAAGCATTGGTACCATGGAGTAGGGTTTTACGCTGCCCACACAACTTGGTTTTGGAGGTGCCTAGCCTGTGTTATATTGATTACTTGCCCAAAATAATTCCTCTGATGTTATGTTTCATCTCTGAATAACATTCAGAATTTATGCTGAGATCTGTACACATATTCTAAAAAGAAAAAAAAAAAAAAACCAAACCAAAAAAACCCCCCAAACAACAAAAAAAAAGCCACCTTGCATACTAGTCCCAATTTCAAAACTTCATTTATAATTCTTAGGACTATTTGCAAGAATTAATTCTATGTTTAAGACTAAATTTTGTAATAAGTTAACATTATTAAATGATTTGAGATAACAAATGCTAATACTAAAAATGAGATACCTTCCTCAAAGTTTATGACTGGAAGAAAAGAAGAAATAATGGATTTAAAAAACCACCACTTGCTTACTTTCGTGTTCATATTCTGTGAAAACTCCAAAATTGTGTCGACTCTTGTCCATGCATCAGGATGCTCCTTTAAATGTGTCAGTACTTCTTGAGCCATTCTTTGCTAAAATAGTATACAAAAAGAATTAAGCTAACTTGTTCTTTCTAATGGTATTGAGCAAGGCACAAATCCTAATAAGACACTGATTCTATCAACTTTCAGAAATACTTAAGAAACTAATCCTTATAGAAATAAAAATGTGTCCATTATAAACTTCAATTAAGAATGGGTACAGGGCTTCCCTGGTGGCACAGTGGTTAAGAATCCGCCTGCCAATGCAGGGGACACAGGTTCGAACCCTGGTCCGGGAAGATCCCACATGCCGCAGACCAGCTAAGCCCGTGCGCCACAACTACTGAGCCTGCGCACCACAACTACTGAAACCCATGTGCCTAGAGCCCGTGCTCCACAACAAGAGAAGCCACTGCAATGAGCAGCACATGCACTGCAACTAGAGAAAGCCCGCGCGCAGCAACGAAGACCCAATGCAGCCAAAAATAAATTAACGATTAAAAAAATTATTTAAAAAAAAGAATGGGTACATTCTTTTGAAACAGAAAAGTTTTTTTTCCCCTAATCTGCTTTATCTGGTATTCTCAAAACTGAACTTAAATTCAATCAATTATCTACTCCGAAATAAAGGGGTTCTCAGCACACCATCAACCAAAAGCAACACATAAAAATTCACATCTACTTAGATAAGTTATGTAATGGTATACTCTGGTTTATAAGAGTCACCAAGATATCTTTAACAAACTTTATCTATAAAATTATATTTCAGGGGAGACATAAAAACTAGGTCTAAGTAAGTCTACAACTCTCTAATACCTGTTGATACACATAAAACATTAAGACCCTTTTAAAGCAGTATTTTCAATTTATTGTAAACACACCTGTCTCTGAAAATCCTTTAATTTCACATATTAAATCCTAGCTTATTTTGAAATTTTTCTTTTTTTGCTTTTGTATTTCTAAAATGCAAACCCAGAATATTTAAACCTATGAAACCATCATCTAGAATTAACAAATGTTAAGATTTTGCTGCACTTGTCTGTTTTTCTTTTAAACATAAGATCTAAAACTTATGGAACTTTGTACCTTTCTTCAGCGCCATTTCCTTCCTTTGTTCCTTCTTTAGAGATAATCACTTTCATGACTTTGGTGTCTTTTCCTGTCTGTATTTTCACAGCATGTGTATGAATTTCATAAATATAGTTGTGTGGTTACTAAATTTTATATAAATAGTATATTGTAGAAATCCTTCTGCAGTTTGCTCTTTCCATTTGACATAGTTTCTTTCCCTCGGCTTCACTGAGATATGACTGACAATTGACAGTTTTAAAGATCTAGCCATGCTGACATTATCTAGTTTCTTCATTTTAACTTTTAGTTTTTCATACGATATGAACACTACATTTTACCAAAGGCTGATAAGTCTATTAATTTTTTTCAGGAAGCAACCGCTTAATCTTTTTCACCTTTAAAGGCTGTTTTGTAGCTCAACTGGATCCTCCCTAATTAACTTTTACCTATTTCTATCACATGTTGTAACCAAAGAGTAAAGTTTTATGGTTTTAAAATTTGGCAATTATCCTTCTGCTAGATCATTTACTTGATCAAGGGTTTGATTCTATGGGTTATAAACAAGGAAGCATCAAAAGGGGGGGAGAAAAGCATTCTTATTTAAACCATCTCTGACACAGATACCTCATAATCTTTAAGTTGTGTTTTATTCCAATTTACAAAAAAAATCATTTCTCTCTTGTGGCTTTTTTTTTGCGGTACGCGGGCCTCTCACTGTTGTGGCCTCTCCCATTGTGGAGCACAGGCTCCGGACGCGCAGGCTCAGCAGCCATGGCTCACGGGCCTAGCTGCTCCACGGCATGTGGGATCCTCCCGGACCGGGGCACGAACCCGTGTCCCCTGCATCCGCAGGCGGACTCTCAACCACTGAGCCACCAGGGAAGCCCCTCTTGTGGCTTTTATACACTGCTTATTGTTTAAAACGTTGACAAATACACACCCACTAAATTAGGTAATGGTTCTGTATCCTGACAATAAGACCAGAAACACTTTGGAACTTGAAAGAAAAATAAGGTGCCTGGGTTCCACCCTAAGGGTCTGGGATTAGAGCAAGTGTGTGAAGTCTTGAAATACAACTATACATTATTTAGTTGATTTCTTTAAAGGGTTGTAATTGTATCATATAATAACCAACCAACAAAAGGTAGAAAGAATGGTGATGTGAATTATTTACAGCCAAAGCCCATTTTAGCAGTGTTTTGATTCTCTTCCTGAGAATATCTAACTAGATAGAGACTTGCATATAAAATAGTAACAAATAGTAAGAGGATAGGGTACATCAAAGATCCATGCCTAGTAAAAGTTATTTGGTCAAGATACAACTTTATCAGATTTTTTTAAGTGATGAGCATTCTACACATAAATGAATAGTTCCCACACTATTGCCATTCATTTCAATCTCCCCATAAATCACGTTCCTTCCTTTTCAGTCATCCTTTTTGTTGTAATTTTACTCTCTAAAGTTATTGCTAGTATTTACGTCCTTTTAAAAATTTGTCTTAATCCCACTGTCCTTACATAATATATCCTTTCTTTAAAAAAAATATATTCCTTTATTAACTTAAAACCCCAGGAGGGGTTAAAAAAGGCACAAAGGGAAACCGAAGAGAGAGAAAATCTGGCATCTCCCTGTGTTACTAACTGAATGGTGAAAGTATTTTAGTTGCTAAGCAATAGATAAAAAGAGTTCAAGACACTTAACACAGTACCGGAGAAAACACCCAACTCCAACATTTTTGTTTCCCTGGCGTCCTACTTGGCTAAAAATAGGAAAATGTTTATAACAGAAGGTAGCCCTAATATTACAGTGCTAATTATTCTACTATACTACCTATCTAGGCAAAAGTTCTATCTACAGATTAAAGGCCACCCTTCTGATAATTCCTTCCTCTCCAAAGTTACCTAATCCTTTTCAAAAAAGTTAGGCTACATAGAGGTGAGTTTGAAAGCTTAATTAGCATAATTTCTACTTGCTATTTTAAGTACGTATTTTATGACAGACCAAAACCAAACAAAAGCTCTCTACCAAACCATATTTTAAAACAATGAGTTTATATCACATATGTGAAATCTTCTTCATTATACTTTCAAAGTCCCCTTTAAACAGAATGGCTCCTAAATAGCAGTCACCGCTAACAGGTGCTTTACAAAACCTCATCACTAATCCTCCAGTCTCTTGCAAGGTAGGTAACACTTTGTAGATGAGACTCTAGAGGAATGACTAGAAAACTTACTGGAATAAATTTAAGACATCTAACACTAAAAACATGTTTTCCGGGCTTCCCTGGTGGTTGAGAGTCCGCCTGCTGATGCAGGGGACACGGGTTCGTGCCCCGGTTCGGGAAGATCCCACATGCTGCGGAGCGGCTGGGCCCGTGAGCCATGGCCACTCAGCCTGTGCGTCCGGAGCCTGTGCTCCGTAACGGGAGAGGCCACAACAGTGAGAGGTCCACGTACCGCAAAAAAAAAAAAAAAAAAAAAAAAAACAAAAAAACACACAAAAAAAACATGTTTTCCACTGCAACCTTCAACTTTTTATTCAAAATAAAACCCCCAAGAAGTGGTATATAAAAAATTGAACAAGGAAGTTTAAAGATATCACTTTCAGAAAGGGGTTCTTAACTGCCTTTAAGCTCTAAGCCTGTTCCCTTATCTATAACAAATACCAACTTACTGATTATTCTTTATGCAACTGACTTGTCCCATGAGAAATCTAACCAGACATAAAATTCTTACTTTTGGGAAAGTTAATTTTGTCTTCATAAATGGAAAATATCTGTAAACACTTTTCTAAATCTAGTCTTTATTCAAAAGTCAAATTTAAAATCATTAAATCTCGACACTGTGAAACATTACTAAAGCAGTATTACAACATAGTCTTCATAATTACTTCTGTTATAAGCCTAGAACACTGGTCTATTTAGTCATCATACTTTTAGATGCTGTGAACCAGGTTAAAAAAGAACGAAGACTAAAGAGCAGTGGCAGCTTAATGATGTGATAAAATTAAATGCCAATCTTCCTAATGGCTTATAGACTTATGCTTCTAATATAGTCAAAGTTGAGCCCAACCTTACTTCATGCATTTCAACCTTACGGTCATACTTTCTTCCAAAAGCAGCTGCTTTCCATACATCCATGCTGGGATGAAATGGAGCTTAAAGCTCCATGTTGAATGTATGGTATGTGTAGTAAATACGGATACTTTTTCAGGAATGCTTTTGGAGACAAGAACACTGATCGAAGTGCCTAGGAGTATAAAACTGCACTAACAAGCTTACAAAATCACTGTAATTTTTTCCACTCATACAACTTTCATGGCCCTTTTTTTTCCTTTAAATTTTTCTTTATTATAGTGAAACCAATGTTAGATTTCAGAAGGGAATAGAAATACTTATGCACTTGCTAATATTTATACATCATGTTTTTTGGACTATCTATGAAAGATATTACTATATCCACCTTTCAGAGGTTTCTAAAGAGTATGAAAGCAGCCAGGGTTTAACTATGCAAATATAAATTAATAGCTTGACGATACATTATCTTCCAGAAATGCACTTTTTGGCAACAAAATTTTACTAGTAAGATATCTGTCACGTCACCTTATAAGATTTTTTAAATCCAGGAACAGAAACTTTTACTCGTTTAAATCTTTATTAGGTCCGCAGGGTGCAGATTCAAGATTGTCCAGTTTCTTGTACCATAAAAAAAATTTTAAATTTACAAACATTCCTGTTTTTTTTAAAAAAACCCAAACCTTAAGCTGATCAAAACATAGATTAAGTGTACGATAATTTCCTATTTTAAATACAGTATCACTTTTACAAGTGCTAAAATTCAAACAATGTAAAGATACCTGGTATTGTGGGATATTTAAAACAAGTTTTATCTGTGAAGTACTTCTGCAATTTAAATGTTTCAAAAACAGGAGACTCATATTAACTCCAAATACATTAAATATATAAGGGACATACAACCTTTAATATCTACAAAACATTTAATACATTGGGCTGTATCTTTTATTAAATGGGGTACAGGTTGCTGAAGAACAGAACAAGTATAATAATATTCCAAAACATCCCACTCTAAACCATTTCAAAATGAAATGCAATTTCTTTCTCCAGACCACCTATCAGAATTAATATATAATTCCAATTTAATACAAACTATGGGATATTTTTTAAAAGGTGGTAATTTAAAATTTTATTCTAAACTCAACAACTTTATTACTCTGCAATAATGTTTTGATCAGCTACTTTACCTGGGCTCCTTCTCCGTGGTATAAGCAATTCACCACGTTGTCTAAAAGGTTGATATCCAGTTTTTGGCTGAAATCAAGCAGCTGGCGAGCTGCATGGTCTGCTAACATTGTCATAATTGCTGGCATAGATTACTGAAAATAAAGAAAAAGAATTTAAGGCGCCTATGAAGTTTTGATATTGTCAAAAAGTTTCTACTCAAGTTATTTTACTTCAACCATGTTCTTACAAATATTTTACTTTGTATTTCAGAGATTTTACCTAAACAACTGAGATAGTAAATGCAAATAAACGCTTAAGTTACTTAGGTACTCCACAACTGCATTAATCATTAGGGTCCGCTTTATTTTTACACCCCAGAAAAATCATACTGTTCTTTCTACTAACATGTATATAAAGTTACCCTAACCCATTTTAAAAATGATTATTAAAGAATTTATGGCCCTAAAACCTGATACGATTTAAAATCTTGATCTCGAAAATTTTAAATACAGATGAAGTTCAAATGGATCCCCGCCCCCCGCTCCAAGTAGGGTCTTCTAGTTCAGTAAAAGTTCACTTTCCCTCATTTCATGTTAACTTAATTTTTAAGATATACTGAAGACGCAAAAAATTAAATGTGGTATAAAAGTTTTCCTATATATAGCAATGATTAGCTAACAAGTCTAACAAATCTGGTATCCTTAACCTCTACAGAATTTAAGCTTTTGCACTCAATTAAACCATTTATATTTGTTTCTTTCATCCCTGAATGAATTTGGAGATTTAAATTACAAGCGTACAAACTCCTTGAATATATGGTCTAGAAAAAAAAAAAAACTATGGTAATATGACAAACAAGATTTTTTTTAATTTCCAGGTACTGACTGGCAAAACAAAAAGCTGTAAAATCTTGCTGTTTTCTAAGTAAGACCAAATTCTACCATAACAGAAAAATGAGCTTCTTCACCTCAGGTAATGTACTGGCTTAAAACCTACTGGTTCATATGCAATGGTACCCCTTTAAGAGGATTCTACTCCAAGATGCTGGCACACATGCACATTCTTGTTGTCCAGCCTTATAAAAATCTTTCCTTTTGCTTTTTCTTCAAAGCCAGTGCCACTTAAGTCTGACTGGCTAAATCAGCACTCCTCAAACTTTTTTGGGTTGAGATGCCTCACAATCAGAGGAACAGGATAGCTGTCGCCAAATTAAAAAAATCCAAAACTTTGTATACAATTACAGACGATTCAGGACACCATGAAAGCCATGCATGAAACCTTGAGTTAAGTACCCCTGGTTTACTGTACTTAGACCCAACAAGGTCAGATGGTCATCTCTACTTCTCCCTCTCTTAACCTTCCAAGATCAGGAAATGGGTGGCTAATTTGATTACATTATGTCTGGACAAAGCAGCTTGTTAGGAAAAACGCGTTATTTCTTGTCTATTTTATAACAGCTAAAAAACGTTAACAATGGCAGCAACTTCAATTTCAAGTCAAATGTTTTATTTAACGATAATATCAGTTACAACAAAGTAAAAGTCTGAAGGATCAGTTAGGTTAGATATAATGTAAAAACTGAGAAATTATGAGTTCGAGGATTTTTATTCCTCTTATGTCTTTCCATCCACTGTTGACAGTATAAACTGGCGAGATTTCAAAAATTTCTACAGCAGTTATTAAATGTATTTTCAATGCAAAATACCTGACATACACAATCTTTGACCTAAATACTAATATGAAAAAGAAAATATACTTCACAAATGGAAGTGTAAATTTACCCCATTCAAGTGCCATACAATTTCAAAGGATCAGAACAATCTTTAAAATTGAGGCTGAAAAGCAATGTCCACAAAGAACCAAGATCTATATATCAAATGTTTTCGATTGGGGGGGTTAAAAATTGAACGAACTTTTATCCTATTTCGTCCTATCATAATTTAATAGCCAAAATGAGAAAGATTAAAGTGACTCTAAAAAGTTTCGTTTTCAAGCACATTGTCCTTACAAAAATGAGACAAATTCCTGTGAAAAAAATCAGGTTTAGAATAGAAGCTTGTGTTAAATACAGCAGGGTATGCCACCCTTAAAACTAGCGGCTATCTTCGAAATGACCTACCTATTCTCGAACCGTACGTAGTACAGAAATGGCGGCTTTCTAGTCAATGCCAAGCACATTTAGTCTCCCAAATCAAACAGCTTCCAAAACATTCTTTCCACTAACAGCAGTGTCCCACGCGCTTAAGATACACAATCAGGCAGACAGCAAACAGCCATAGCGGGAGAGGTGAAAAAAACCACAAAAGCTTTTCCTTCTCCTTGGGACACTCAATCCTAAATTCCACTCATTGTATAGCAAATATAAGGTATTATCCAGCCACGTGGTGACTCTACAAGTGACTACCAAAATACCTTCACTGCCACTTCAAACTGAATAGGCAGGCAACTACACACTGCCAGCTCCCATCCAAAAACAAGAAAATCATAACCGTTGCTTAATGATAACTACATAGTAGGTCAAAAAACAAGTCGCTGCAAGGAGAAAGACTGCTACTTTAGATTGTGTGGGCAATTGCCTGCTTCATTCAGTAGAAACACACCTTACTAAGGCCCGCCCTCCCCTCTCTTCCCACCCGAACCGATGTGCAGCACTTCTAACTATAGCATACTGGAGCACGCACTCACCCCGCCCATACTCGGAGAAGGCATTTAGACCAGGCGCCTGAAGTTCACCGCCCCATTCTCTATGCAGCATGGCCTCTGCGTGGTCAGAGGAGGTCCGGGCTGGGCAAATGTCTCATGCTTCCCCCAGTACACCACTTCCTCCCACCCAGCCCAAACTCAGACACGGGAATGAAAGAGAATCAGGGTATTATCCACTGTACAATGCCAGCAGTAAATGAGTCGATCACTTTACACACCCAAGTCCCCCCAAACAAACTACAGCACGGAACCTCATCTGCACTTCCCTGAAAAATCAACTAACCTTTCCTACTTCTAATTCTACTCTGTAAAAAACAAGAGATTCTGAGTTTCCCTGCAGGAGGAGCAAGGACTTAAGAGCCCCTCCCTCCCGCGATCCCAAGCTCTCCACCGAGGGGCCACGTGATGCAGGCGGACGTTTCAATGCTGCTGCACTAAATATTTCTGGAAACTTCCACTCCTAATAATTTACAGAAATGTTCCTGAAATCACCCCAACTTCTCCCCAACCCAAGGGGCTGGGGAAGCCCTTCCACCCCCGCGCCGGGCCCCACTTCCCTACCACGTTCCTTGCCTTCCTCCACCGCTACCCGCACACGCGAATGACCCAGCAAGCGCTCCCCTCCCGCGGCAGCCTCCCCGCCTCCATCCCCCAGCGGCAGAAGCGGCTCCATTCAATCGCAGGCTCTGCTGTGGGCCCGCCGCCGCCTCCCCGGTTCGCCTCCCGCGGCCGCCGCCGCGCCCCACGCCAGCCTTCTCCCGCCCGGCCGCCCGACCCTCGACCCCGAAGACACAGTCGACTTACCCAGAGATTGAACCAACTGCTTCTTCCTTCCTTGTCGGGGGATTAGGGCGAGGGAGGATGGGGGGGGGAGAGGGGAGGAAATCAAGGTGGGTTTCACAGTTTTCCCACCTTAAAAAAGGAAATTAAAAAAACGAAGAGGATAAGGGCAAAAAAAGCTCAACAATATTTACTATTTCAGGGACACCTCCCCCCGATACACACACCCGCCCCCCCAAAAAAAGGGGAATTAATCTGTGGAATAAATGCTCCCGCCTGGCTAGGGAGTGAGGGAAGGGGGAGGGGAACGGGGTCAAGTCCCAAAGATTCTGCCCCAGGGAGACCCTCCAGCTACAGGCGGCAGCAGGAGCGGCAGGAGTAGGGGCTGTAGAGTCCACACGGCCGGGGGACGCTCTGCTGCCAGTTGCAGTCCGACTCCCCCCTACCAAAATACGGCTCCCTCTCTCACGCGGCTCCGGCGCTGGGCCCCCCCCACCCAGGCTCGCCTAAACTTTCCCCCCTTCTCCTGCTCCTCAGCGACTGGTGGTTCCCCCCTCCCCCTCTGGGTGGTTGCACGGACTGCAGCAGCAAAGACTGGAACAGGCACCGCCGCCGGGGCTGTAGCTACTGTTGCTCTTGCTGATGCTGTAGCTCCCGCTGCTCCTGCCGCGGCCGCTGCAGCCGCTTCTCCCCCTCCTCCTAGTGCCTCAAACTCGGAACCGGTTGAAACCGGTTCAGACTGGGAGATTCCATCTCGGTTGAGTTTTCAGCCCATGGCGCCGCGGAGCGTTTGGAACCTGGGCCTCCGCCCCCAGTCCGCCCGCCCATTGGCCGGTTCCAGCCACAGACGCGCCATCAGCCTACCTCCTATTGGCCAGATGGCCCGTCAATGCCACCTCAAGGCTCCACACAAGCCCGCCGCTTCGTCCCCCGCCTCTTTCCAGCAGCGATTTGCCCGCAGAGTGGGGGAGGGGAAGAGGGGCGGGTCGCAAAGGAGCTAGGAGGAGGGAGGAGGAGGAGGAGGTGGGACGAAGAGCTGAGCCCTGCAGAGAGGAGAGCGAAGAGAAGCTGCGCGGAGGATTGGTTCGAGAGAGCTGTCAATCAAACGTAGCCCGCCCTCGACTTCCCGCCCCCTCCCTCCGCTCCCCCTCCCAGTGCTTAGCCCGCAGGCCCGGCCTTTCCGGCCCGCTCATTGGCTGGGCGCCTTTGGTGACGGAGAGGGTGGGGCGCAGCTCGTGAGCTGGTGGTGGCGCGAGTTTGAGCGCGGCGCGCGGTAGCCCGCTTTCGCTCGGCTTCTACCGGACCCGCGCTGGCCCGCCCCCGCCGGCTCCCGCCAACCTGCGGGGCCTGAGCCTGCCGGGATAGGGACCCGCCCCTCTGATGGGGGCTGCGCTACTAAAAGGGAGGGCACAGCGAATTGTTTTTTTAATCGGGGAAGGGTGGGGTGGAAAAAAGGAGCGAAAAGAACACAACGGAGGCCAACTAATTGTAGGCCCCGGACCTCTCTAATCCATTTTAAAGGCCTGGGTTTGGGGCCAAGATGTTGAGAGGTTGGGGTGAGGTGTGGGGCGCGCACTCTTGGCGCCTCGTGGTTTTCTCGGAGACATGGGAAAGATACTTAGCTAGTTCTTGGGCAAGTCTCCTTCAAATTGTAACTCGGTTTCTCCCTAGGCTGGAATTTGGCTTCTTTAACAACCGATCCTTCCTAAAAATTAAGACGCTGTAATCCCTGTAATTGGTTTAACGTAGTCTCTTTTTTCTGGGTGAGCTTACATGCCAACTGCCCTTGATCTTCCCCTACCCTCGGTTTTTCCTTTCGGCATAGCGGCCCTTCTCATACTTCATCATCACCAAATAGTATTTTCTTTGAAAGTCGCACGCATTTGTCCCTTCATATGGTTGCCTCTCTTGTCCCCAAGTGTACCTCCAAGTAAGCTTTACCGATTGTTCTTTGCTGAAGAAACACCAAGCAGCCCACCAAAGTTTAGTAGGCCCATTGTGCCACCAAGAGGTTGATAAATTATTTATTAAATCAACACACTTTTCTTCAGCAAATCCTCACTCGCAGTGGACAAAGGCTTACACCAAAGCATAACTCCCTCACCCTCCAATAGATTTACCAAAATGATATTGGATTACTTTCAGACCTAAGATTATTATTCATTGCCTAACCGAACAATATCAAACCAAAATATATAATACATATGATATATACACTGATCATTTGGAATACTTACATTCTATTACCGGAAAAGTGGGACGGTCCTGTTTGTTTGTTTGTTTGTTTTGCGGTACGCGGGCCTCTCACTGCCGTGGCCTCTCCTGCTGCGGAACACAGGCTCCGGACGCGCAGGCTCAGCAGCCATGGCTCACGGGCCCAGCCGTTCCGCGGCATGTGGGATCTTCCCGGACCGGGGCACGAACCCGTGTCCCCTGCATCGGCAGGCGGACTCTCAACCACTGCGCCAACAGGGAAGCCCCTATCCTGTTTTTTAAAAAGTTTTTCCCTCCGCATTTTCAGCTCTTGGAACAGGCCACTGGTTTTTTTAGATGGCAGAATAATAGGAATACAAACTGGGCATAAGACCTGGCTCTGCTCAGAATGTGACCTTGGGCAAGTCATTTCACTTCTTTGAGCCTCAGTTTCCTTCTCACCCATTAATGAGGCTGATATCACCCATGCCTGTCTCATCCATGTAAGGGTGAAGCAGATGTGAAGGAGCAGTGCGACTCATAAAGCACTTTGTGGATTGTAAAGTCCGAATTGTCCCAGTTTGCTGACCCCTTCTTTGGCTCTTTTCATGTCATCTTTAAATCATATCCCTTAGGAGGTCTTATCTGTCAGACCATAGTGAATCAGATGTAAATATTTAGCCCATTGTTTTTGCCTAGAGTTAGCCAAAAAGTGCAAAAAGAAGTGACAGGAGCAGATAATTAGGTTTGATCACTGTATTTTCAGAATCAAATTCAGAACACAGGTTTGACATATTTCTAATCCTTTTCTCATTGCCTTCATTTGTTGGAGTCAAACAGACTTCAAACCTTGGAGTGGGATATGAAAAAGGAAATGTAAGTAAACTGTATTGAGTGCCTGCCTGCTATCTAGCAGGCTGTTAGAGACCTTTCTGTACAGTATTTCACTGAATTCTTATAGCAACCCTGTGAGGTAGTTACTCTTTTCCTGGTCCCACTCTTGCTTCCCTGCATCCTCTATCACGCATACTTACACATACACACAGGTACACACCACCCCACAGGAGCTCAGTCAACTTAGAACCCATGTTTGTGTTCTTTTTACTGGTTCACATTGTCTCACAAAACAACATTCATCAGAAAAAAGAGAAACAGAATCTCATAAATTCCTTTTTATTACTTGTTACTTATTTCTATTAAAATTTTTTTTAATTTAAAAAGTAGGGCCTCCCTGGTGGCGCAGTGGTTGAGAGTCCGCCTGCCGATGCAGGGGATACGGGTTCGTGCCCCGGTCTGGGAGGATCCCATATGCCGCGGAGCGGCTGGGCCCGTGAGCCATGGCCGCTGAGCCTGTGCGTCCGGAGCCTGTGCTCCGCAACGGGAGAGGCCACAACAGTGAGAGGCCCGCGTACAGCAAAAAAAAAAAAAAAAAAAAAAAAGTAAAAAGTAATACATGATCATGATTAACAAGTCAAACAATAGAGAATGAAGTATCTATGGTAAAAAATAAAAGTCCTCTTCGTATGTCCTCCCCCCCAGCCCCCAGTTCTTTTTTCTGTTCTGGGATAATCATCATTAAGGGTGTGATATGTATGTTTTGAGATATCTTCTATGCATTTACAAATATACTCGCTTTATGTTTTGTTCAGCATATATGACATACTATACATATTATTTGGTGGCTTGTTTTTTACTTAACAGGTCAGAATGTATAAATCCACTTCATCTTTATTGACAGCTCCATTGTCTTCCCCATCTTCTCAGTACTATAAATTACTCATCCAGTCCCCTATTGAGGACAGTTAGGCTATTTCTGGTTTTCTCTCTTAAAAATAATGCTTCAGTGAATATCCCTGTACATTTATCTTTGGGCACAAATGTGAATATATCTCTAGGTTCATATCCTAAAAGTGGAACTACTGTGTCAAAGGCCATGTATATTTGTTATTGTGATAGGAACTGCCCAATTGTCCCCTAAAATGATTGTGTCAATTTTCACACCCACCACAACATATGAACAGTACCTGTTTATTCCCTATCAAACCATAGATATTTGCTATTAAGGTCACACCAGAGTCAAATCTTTGCAACTTAATTTGATCTTTTGCCTCTGAAGACAGTCTCTACTGACTGTGAGCTCTTCAAGGAATACACAAATTATAAGATTAAATACCCATATAATGTAGTAAAAAATATTTGAAGTAAGGTATGAATTAATTATATTATCTTAATAATGGAATTGGTCATTTCACTCTTTTTGAGAAAATTGATATCACTTTGACCTCAGAGATATAACAATGACCTTCCAATACGCACTTCTTCCTACCAGTCATAAGAAACGGGCACTTAGGCTGAAAATACCATGAATCTGACTCACTGGGTGTATTCATGTATTGGGCACAAATTCACAATTCCATGGGATTTTTCTTCCAATGAATCTTTAGGGCACGTTTGTGACTTTGCAAGACCTGAAAGGAAGCACTGGGAGAAATATTTCTTTGTAAATATCTTATAAGGAAATTGTTTCTCTATTTGCTTTTAAGAATACTTCATAAAACAGTACATCACATCACATCACATCCTTGGATTTCAAAAACATCACTAGTGTAACTTGGACAATAGTACAATTGTGTATGGTGGTGAAGCATGGAGGTGGGAGAGAAGAGATACTCTTTTCAAGAAAAAATTGCCCTGGGGGCATAGTCCAGTTTGCAACCCTATTCCTATCAAACCCAATTTACAGTGTTGAGAATATTTATGGAAATTATGAATATTCTGTGGAGCTAAACTCCCTATGTGTCTGAGACCTCAGTGAATAATCTATATGGAGTCTGTGACACCTCAAATCATTCAGAAGCAGAATTAGCAATTGTCTGAAAGTGAGCTGCTGCCTTTTGGGGAACATAGCAAAAAAGCATCTGAGAAGGCTGCTAAGTCCAGGAGTTATAGTTTGACAGTCTGAGAAATTTATACAGTTCTATAAGGTACTTTTCAACAATGGGTCCCAGACTCTCATATAGAAGTGAGATATGAAGTATCATTTCACTAGGATCATTCTCAGGCAAGACAAGGGAAGCCACAGAGTTGTTTTTGTTGAAGTATTTCTAAGCCAAAAATAAAGTAATGAGCTGGTGTTTGGGGTCTGCATAAATAAGAAGTAAAAACAAATAAATAAACAAAGAAACAGGGAAGGTAAGATGCCTTTTCTTTGGAAAGATGTGGGTTGGAAAGATGCCATTTCTTTCACATATAACATACCATTAACTATTAGGCAATTAGAATCAGAACAGGAAGTAAAATAAAGGAGATGAAGAGGTGATGCTGATCCATTCATTCAACAAATATTTTATTGAGAGTCCAGTAATTGTTGGTCACAGATCTAAGTGCTAGGATTTGAGAGGGTGCAAATCTGACAAAAATATCTACTTTTATTGAGCTTTGAGTCTAATGGAGGACACTGGGAGTAAATAACAAGTCAGAGAATTGGTATGTTGTATAGTGATAAGTGCTAAGGTTAAAAACGAATCTGGATGTTGGAATAGGGAATCGGGATGGTACAATTTTAGATACGGTGGCTGAGGAAGGTGATACCTAGAACGTAATATTCAATAAAATACCTGAAAGAAATGAAGGAGGGAGTCCTTGCAAGCATTTGGGAGAAGTGCTTTCCAGGCAGATGAAGAAATAAAGGCCCTGAGGCAGGTGCATGTTTGGTGCTCTAACACTGGTGTGTTAGAGCCAGTTCACCTGACTCCTGGGAGCCAACTGTTAAATTTTCAAGAATTTTGTAAGCTGGTTGTCAAACACAGCCACTGTTAAAAAATTAAATTATATAAACTTACTATTAAGTAAATAAATTATATTAAAACAAAGGTAATAAACACTCAAAATTAATCACTTCCTAATTAAGTTATTTCATTTTACTATTATCTATGCTCTTGAGATTATTTACATCAACGGTATTTGCATGATGGAAATACCATATAATGATGTGCTACTGCGAATACCTTCACAACTCCACGATTTGTGACATCACATTGGTGGCTTGAAATTGGCCATAAAGGGAGTATTTATACCATGGAAGTCAGTTAAAGCAACAAAGGGGCCAGATGATGTAGGGCCTTACTCTAGGCTGTTGTAAATGCTTTGACTTGTTTTCTCAGTGAGACTGGGAGCCAACCAAGTGTTTGAATACAGATGTGATGACTTGACCTGACTTCAAGTTTTAACAGGATCAATCTAGATGCTATGATAAGATTAGGCTGGGGGGCCTCCCTGGTGGCGCAGTGGTTGAGAGTCCGCCTGCCGATGCAGGGGATACGGGTTCGTGCCCCGGTCTGGGAGGATCCCATATGCCACGGAGCGGCTGGGCCCGTGAGCCATGGCCGCTGGGCCTGCGCATCCGGAGCCTGTGCTCCGCAACGGGAGAGGCCACAACAGTGAGAGGCCCGCATACCGCAAAAAGAAAAAAAAAAAAAAAAGATTAGGCTGGGGAGCAAGAGTAGAAAAAGGGAGATCTATTAGGAGACTGTGCATCATCCAGTGATAGATTGGGGCTTGGACCAGAGTGGTAGTCATAGAAGTATTCAAAGTCAAAATATATTTTGAAAGTAGAGTCAAAAGAACTTCCGCTGGATGGGATGTGTGAGCGAGAAGATTTGAGGATGACTCCATGGATTCTGGCTTCAGTGACTAGAAAGGTGTAGTTTCCATTTTCTGAGGTGGGCTTCAGGAGACACAGGTCGAGGGGAATCGGGCTGAATTAGGATCTCAGTTTCCTATCATCTATCCTTAAAGGCAGGGGCTTTGTGCCAAATTCTTAGTTGTGCTTAAGAAATATTTGTTGAGGGCTTCCTTGGTGGCGCAGTGGTTGAGAATCTGCCTGCCAATTCAGGGGACATGGGTTCAAGCCCTGGTCTGGGAAGATCCCACATGCCGCGGAGCAACTAGGCTCGTAAGCCACAACTACTGAGCCTGCGGGTTTGGAGCTTGTGCTTTGCAACAAGAGAGGCCGCAACAGTGAGAGCCCCGCGCACCGCGAGGAAGAGTGGCCCCCGCTGCAACTAGAGATAGCCCTCGCACAGAAATGAACACCCAACACAGCCAAAAAAAAAAAAAAATAAATAGCATTCCCTTTAAAAAAAAAAAAATTGTTGAATTCATGAATTAATCTCTTTTGGCTTTTGTAATCGAACGAAGTCCTGGAAATTAATGTTGATGAGAAGATGTTACCAGATGTGAAATTCTGTGACTCTAAGACTCTGAACAAAAGGAGAAAAGCTACTAGATGCCACTCCAAACTAGGCCCACTTTTCTTCCTTTAATTCTCACCACTTAGTAGGTCTATCTGACACTTTGCTCTGCATCTTTCTGCCTGCCTGGTGGTTTAGTTTTCTGATCAGAAGCAGAAAACTTAAAAAGCAGATAAGAATAGTAATATATTATCAAATTTTGATAACATTTTATCAAAAGTAAGTTTCAAAACTTATTGGCCTATAATAAACTGAAAATAGGTTCTAACAACAGTAAAAAATGATCTATCACATACTCTGACTTTAGAAGGAAAGAAGAACATAGCAAAGTTAGTGGATCTATTTCTATGGTTCTCAGTGCGGGCAACTTAATCCCGAAGGAGACATTTAGCAATCAAACATTGACTCACTAAGAAAACATTGTTAGCCAATGTCAGAACCAAACAGAGCACATTATAAGTCCAGGCAGAGCAGAAGGTGTAGGTAATAATAATAATAATAACATGAAGGCGCTGTTGGTTGTTGGGGAGCTACTAGCATCTAGTGGGTGGCGGCCAGGGATGCTGCTAAACATCCTGCAATGCACTGGACAGATCCCCACAACGAAGAATTATTCAGTCCCAAATATCAGCAGTCCAGAGGTTGAGAAACCGTGATCTAGTTATAAAATATTTGAAGTTATCCTGGCCTAGTAAAGGAAAAAAAAAAAAAGCTGAACCTCAACTACATCAGTCTTTCTCAAACTTCACTGTATACATGAATCACCTGGGGTGCCTTTTGAAATACAGATTATGATTCAGTAGGTCTGGGCCAGGTCCTGAAATTCCTTTTCTAACAAACTTCCTGGAGATGCTGATGCTGAGTCCTTGGTTTGAGTAACAAAGCACTGGATTATGCCACTGTACTGTCTTTTGGAGTGGGATAGGGACAGGGATTCCTTAAGAATTTGTACTGAGAAGTCCCCAAAAATAACGTCTGGGGCATGGTATTTGCAAGTTTTTACTCAGCTCATAAAAAATACGTTATTTTTGGGTACTCTGTATTTTGCGATTCTTTCCTCCTGGTCAAATCTTTAAAGTGTATTTCTAGAGCAGAAGAAATTCTTCTCTGAGGAGATCAAATTAGCCTCATAAATGTTAGTAGAAAAATCTCAGTACCTCAAGTGTGAGGTGGTACTATTTTTAAACCATTTCAAGCTGATATACTTGAGAATGTCAGAATCAAACAGCTGAGAGATCATAAACCCAAATAGATCAGAAGGGGAAAGTAATAATAAGAACAGCAAGTATAACCTCATATGGTCAGAATGGCTATCATTGAAAATTCTACAAATAATAAATGCTGGAGAGGGTGTGGAGAAATGGGAACCCTCCTGTAATGTTGATGGGAATGTGACTTGGAGCAGCCCCTATGGAGAACAGTATGGAGGTTCCTTAAAAAACTAAAAATAGAGTTGCCATATGATCCTGCAATCTCACTCCTGGGCATATATCTGGAAAAGACAAAAACTCTAATTCGAAAAGATATATGCACCCCAATGTTCATAGCAGCACTATTTACAATAACTGCTAGTAAGACATGGAAGCAACCTAAGTGTCCATCGACAGATGAATGAATAAAGAAGATGTGGTACATATATACAATAGAATACTACTCAGCCATAAAACAGAATGAAATATTGCCATTTGCAGCAACATGGATGGACCTAGAGATTATCACACTAAGTGAAGTAAGTCAGACAAAGACAAATATTATATGACCACTTATACATGGAATCTTAAAAAAAGTACAAATGAACTTCTTTACAAAACAGAAACAGACTCACAGACATAGAAAACAAACATCATTACCAAAGGGGAAAAGGAGTGGTGAGAGATAAATTAGGAGTATGAGGTTAACGGATACATACTACTATATATAAAATAGATAAATAGCAAGGATTTACTGTATAGTACAGGGAACGATATTCGATATCTTGTAATAACCTATATTGGAAAAAAGTCTGAAAAAAAATATATAACTGAATCCCTTTGCTATACACCTGAGACTAACACAATATTGTAAATCATGGCCTTCCCTGATGGTCCAGTGGTTTAGACTTTGTGCTTCCACTGCAGGGGACATGGGTTTGATCCCTGGTCGGGGAACTAAGATCCTGCATGCCACATGGTTTGGCCAAAAAAAAAAAAAATTGTAAATCAACTACACATAAAAACAAAACAAACAGCAGGTATAATAATGGCTAACATCTATTGAGCACTTACTATGTCCAGGAACTTTACTAAGCACTTCATGATATTTATTCATTTAATTTTCACAATAACTCAGTGAGGTAGGAACTATTACTATTGCCATTTTAAGATGGGAAAGTGAACACAGAAAGTTAAGGCATTTGAAAATAAAGTGAAAAGTATACAAGGATACCCTGATTAAAAAAAAAAATGAGTGAATGAAGTATGAAATTTCTTCTTATTTCCTAGAAGAATAAGAACCAAAAGAGGTTCTTATTCCCTTCCATTTGGATGTAAATTTCAAAACCTTGTAAGAAAGAAAAGAAAGAGAAATACTATTATCTGGAAGGACTGGAACATGTAAATGTAATGGGATCTTAAAAAAAAACGGACTTCCCTGGTGGTGCAGTGGTTAAGAATCCGCCTGCCAATGCAGGGGACACGGGCTCGAGCCCTGGTCCAGGAAGATCCCACATGCCACGGAGCAATTAAGCCTGTGCGCCACAACTACTGAGCCTGCACTCTAGAGCCCGCAAACAACAACTACTGAGCCCACATGCCACAACTGCTGAAGCCCGCACGCCTAGAGCCCGTGCTCCGCAACAAGAGAAGCCACCTCAATGAGAAACCCGTGCACCACAACGAAGGGTAGCCCTGGCTCACTGCAACTAGAGAAAGCCCACACACCGCAATGAAGACCCAACATAGCCAAAAATAAAATAGATTAATTTAAAAAAGAAAACTTTCTTTAAAAAAAAGAAAATTTATTTTAGATCTATGGTCAAATTCCCATAGAAAAAGAGTTAGTATAAATCCTACACAGCATTGTAAATCAATTATACTTCAATAAAATTTTTAAACATCCTGTAAGTTATTTATTTACTTATTTAACCATTCTAAATTTATTTCAATAACAATGCTCAGGCATTTTGAAAATTGTCACAATTCATGGAATCTTTTCTTAAGAACAGTCTAGCATGATTTGCCAGTACAACTCTTTATTTGTAATGTAGCTAGAATCTGAAGATTTTCAAATGAATAATATTTGAACCACTTTTCACACGGAAAATGAAGTGAAAAATGTTACAGAACTATATGGGCCATTATAGTCATAATTTCAGTAATTCTAATCCTCTATAGATGAGGCTTATGCCATTTATCTAAGAAATGTGGAAAACAATATATATGTATAAGCATGAGATCATAATATCCTTCTCTACAAGTTCCTTTTATACTAATTGTTGTATTGCACGGAAATATAAAGTATATTTTGTTTGCATATACAGACATTCATTCCTCCTCTCCCTTGTTCTTTACACTTTGAGAAAATTGGAGAGAAAAAAAAGGAAAAGGGGGAGGGGATTCATGGAATGGAAAATGTCCAGTGAAAATTCCTTCTTACTCAAAACAATTTCAAAAAACAAAACCAAAAACCTCCATAATACATTTGGAGGTTGCAAAGGGGCTTCATTACAATGCTCTGACACTTGGACACTTACTGTTTTTTCTCTTTTTTTCTTAATGCATCAATTTGTTTACTGAGAGTCAGCTATATATTAGGCACACTTACTATTTTTTCTAGTTGGATAAAGTAATTTACTGGAAATCAAATAGTAGTAGTTGTTTATAAGAAAATTCCCTGGTAGGACCCTCCTACACTATTGGCAGGAATGTAAATTGGTGTAGCCACTATGGAAAACAGTATGGAGGTTCCTTAAAAAGCTAAAAACAGAGTTACCCTATGATCCAGCAATCCCACTCCTGGGCACATATCCGGAGAAAACTCTAATTTGAAAAGATACCTCAATGTTCATAGCAGCTCTATTTACAATAGCCAAGACATGGAAGCAACCTAAATGTCCATCAACAGATGAATGGGTAAAGAAGATGTGGTACATTTATACAATGGAATATTAATCAGCCATAAAAAGGAACGAAATAACGCCATTTGTAGCAACAAAGATGAACCTAGAGATCATCATACTAAGGGAAGTAAGAGGGAGAAAGACAAATATCATGTGATATCATTTATATGTGGAATCTGCAAAAATAATACAAATGAACTTATTTACAAAACAGAGACAGACTCACAGACATAGAAAACAAACTTATGTTTACCAAAGGTGGGGGGGGGAGGAATAAATGAGGATTTGGGGATTAGCAGATACAAACTACTATATAAAATAGATAAACAACAGGATTTACTGGATAGCACAGGGAACTATATTCAATATCTTATAATAAACTATAATGGAAAAGAATCTGAAAAAGAATATATATATATATATATATATATATATATATATATATATATATATATATACAAAACTGAACCACTTTGCTGTACACCAGAAACTAACACAACATTGTAAATCAACTATACTTCAATTTTTTTTTTTTTGCTGTACGCGGGCCTCTCACTGCTGTGGCCTCTCCCGTTGCGGAGCACAGGCTCCGGACACACAGGCTCCGCGGCCATGGCTCGCGGGCCCAGCCGCTCCGCGGCATGTGGGATCTTCCGGGATCGGGGCACGAACCCGTGTCCCCTGCATCGGCAGGTGGACTCTCAACCACTGCGCCACCAGGGAAGCCCCCTATACTTCAATTTTAAAAAAAAAAAGAGAAAGGGAATTCCTTGATAAATTGACAATTTATCAGTATCTGCTATTTGTCAGTTGCTTTGTATATGTAGACAGTCATAAATGTTAGAAATAAGACCAAAATAAATTCAAATTTTTAAATGTTTGAATGTTTAAGAAAATAAAAAAGCAAAATTTAAAAATCTTTATATACAGTGAAATTTGGGTTGTGCCATAACACCATGAACACAGAAAATGTACCACAGTATAAATTCAAACTAAAATAATTTTTTCCTGATTTATCCATATAATTATTTCACACTTTTTTTTTTGCCTGTAGAGATCCAGCCTACTGAACATACTCTGTAAAAAATATTTTAATGTGTTTTAATATTTAAAAGTTTTTAACCTATTCTGAGCTCCATGAAAACTGGAGTATTTGAAAATATTTGTCTTTCCTACATAAGTCAAATTATACCAAAGGACACATTGAAAGTAGTTTGCCTGATAATTCATCTATAGGTTTTGTGTAGAACCTAAATATAATTTCTGTGCTCGGGACTTCCCTGTTGGTCCGGTAGCTTAGACTCCGTGCTCCCAATGCAGGTGGCCCGGGTTCAATCCCTGGTCAGGGAACTAGATCCCACATGCCGCAACTAAGAGTTCACATGCTGCAACTAAAGATCCCGCATGAGGCAACGAAGATCCCATGTGCTGCAACTAAGACCCAGCGCAGCCAAAAAAAAAAAAAAAAATTCTGTGCTCATCACTAATGCACGACGAAAGCTTTTCTTTCCAGATTGTGTCTGCACCATCACAAGCAACACTTCTTTCTTTACTGGGTAACAATTGGATTCCCTAACAAGTGTTTTGCCATGGATTTGGGAAGACAAGGCGAGCACAGGGTGAACAAATAAAACGATCAAAGGTGCATGAAGCGGAGGCTGAAGCAGGGTGGCAAAGCTGGAACAAGGGGACCACTGCAGCAGCTGGCAGAGTTGTTAGGGGTGTGCAGTCGAAGGCTGGGAGGTGCAGGCTTAGCAGGAACCTTATGCCATCCAGGAGGCTGAGTCAAAACAAGCCCCCAGCCTCGCCAGACTGAGGAAATAGAAAAGAGTGCCAGGTTGGCCTTCAGAGGCAATGAGGTAGGAGACAGTAAAGATCACAGATTTAATTACCCAGGTGGCAGAAGCATCTTCTTGATAATAAACCAATAGACTCAACCCAAGGAAACTATGGAGAAGGAAGAGAGGGACTTATGAATGACATGGGTATAAACAGTTTAAGCTGCTTTTTTTTTTTTTTGGCTGTGCCGCTTGGCTTGCAAGATCCTAGTTCCCCGACCAGGGTGGGGTCCTAACCGCTGGACCACCGGAGAATTCCCAGTTCTAGCTGCTTCTTATATCACTAGGATACAAATCTTCCTATTTCATGCAAAGGTTTCAGTTTTCTGATCAGAAAGAGAGCGGGCCAGGAGACCAAGAAATTCGTGCTATACCAGATTAGTCAGGGTTTTGGAGAGCCCCTAAGGCCCTGCACCTATTATTATAGCATTTTCAAAATCCACGGTGGTCCAAAAGGGCCTCAGTTTTCTGAGGAGTCCATGCTTCCACTGGTACAGCTAGAAGAAACTAGAGGCAAGTCAATGGAGCTTGTCACTCAGTTGTTTCAGGAGAATTTGTCCAGTCTTGTCTTATAGTAGCGTCAGCTCCAATGCTAGAGAAACATACAAAAACAAAACCAAGTCCTTGAACTAAGTAAGCCTATGAGAGAAAAACAAGGGGCCGTTGGAAGTTCACACAGCTCCAATGCTAGAGAAACATACAAAAACAAAACCAAGTCCTTGAACTAAGTAAGCCTATGAGAGAAAAACAAGGGGCCGTTGGAAGTTCACACAGCTCCTGATCATCCTTCCATCAGGAGCTAACCTCTCCCCTACACCTTACTGACAATGTGGACTATAGCCTGTTTAGCTCCCAGCCTCCTACTATTCCTGTTAAGGAGCCGGATCACCTGGGCCCTGTGGCTGCACCCTCAAGTCAGGAGATACGAGTGTTCTTCCATAGACAGGGACTAAGAGGAGAAGACAGGCCTTTCCTTCCCTTTCCACCGAGGCCTCTCCAGAGAGGACCCAAAGGACTGCAGGCAGCTCGAAGGCCATCAGGGGGCTCCTAGAAGAATTGTCTTCTGGTCCCTGCCTTTAGAGACGTAGAACTGGCAGGTGTTATTTCTCCCTTCTAGTTTTTCTCACAAATGAATGGTGCAGGGTGGGGAGAGTGGGGAGAGTGGTTTCAGGCATTTAAGCTTTAGTGGGAGCGAGAGATCTGCAAACATAGTTCTTATAAGATCAGGGTGACGAAGGGAAGACAAGAGGACCACCAAGGGGACCTAAAGGGACAGAAAGGGGACCCAATGAGGGAGGACAGAGTAAATGGGGCTTCATCCTGGAATCTAGAGAGGGAAGGAGAACCACATGCAGATCTGAGAAGGCAAACGGCAGAATGTCATCATGAAATTCTTGGTAGGAGGGCATGAGAGAATTTGCTTCTATTTGCTCCAGCGAACGTGAAATCCCCGAGGTCTTGTGTACAACATAAACTTCCTTGGTTGTTGAAGACTGTAGCCCAACAATTTATACTGTGGAAATAACTGGCATAGAGGAAAACACATGAGGTTTACTTGAGGGACAAAAACAACTTCGTCTATAAATTCCACATCTATATTGCAAATTCTGCTCCTGCAGGAGATACATGGCTTTCTAGTAGCTGCAATGGAGAGAGATAGGTTTGAGCGGCACCAAAAAAGTGAGATTCACAGGATCAATCAGTTATAAATGTTGCCACATTTTTAAAAATTGGAACTGCAAAATGGGACAGTGAAAAATGTCTGGAATCAGGAGAGCTGAATTCTCCTCCCCATTCTACCTGTAATGGACAGGCAGAGCTCTTCACCGTCTGTGAAGTATTCCAACTGCTAAAAGGTTCCTAAAGTCCTTTCTGGCATAAAGACAATCCCTAACTTCTGTGTGTTCCTTTCTTCTTAGAGATTAAAACTGATAAAGAAAAGGGCAGAAAAAAAAAGTTTATTGGGGATTATATGAATATATGTGTCTTAAGGAAGCATCCCCTATACTTGTTCAGACATTCATTCATTTAGCTAATTTATTTATTTATTTATTTATTTATTTTTTGCGTTACGCAGGCCTCTCACTGTTGTGGCCTCTCCCGTTGCAGAGCACAGGCTCCGGATGGGCAGGCTCAGCGGCCATGGCTCACGGGCCCAGCTGCTCCGTGGCATGTGGGATCTTCCCAGACTGGGGCACAAACCCGTGTCCCCTGCATCAGCAGGCGGACTCTCAACCACTGCGCCACCAGGGAAGCCCCATTTAGCTAATATTTTAAGTCCCTGTCGTGGGACACATACTGTGCTGGGGCTGGGAATACAATGATGAGAAAAACCTTTCACTTCCCTGGACAGAAAAAGACCTAATGATGAAAATGTTTTCTTCAGATGTGATTTTTCCTATAATTGGGTCTACAATAGACTCTATGTAATCACACATCATTTCATAAATTTGAACAAATTATCCTTAACAAGTAGGGGTTAATTTAGTTGCATGGTTGGCTTTTTTTTTTTTAATACCAGGGAGCTATTTTCATTGAATGATCTTAGAGAAAGTCTTTGAAGACATTTCAGAGTCACTTGGTCAAAAGTATTTATTGATAAGTTACTGAATGGTAGATTTGCTATATGTGGTGAAGATATGGTAAAAACAAGTCAGACAGAGGCCCTGCCCTCAAAGACTCATAATCTTGCATCTATTAAAGTATGAGAAATTTAAACTAGTTTCCATTCATGCAATTTAAACTTTGTTATGCTAGTCAATTGCCCCAGCTTCATAAGGTGGCCCTGAAATTTTTCAGGTGGTTTTTTTTTTTCCAACTCAGGACTGTTTGCTTATTTAGACAATTTGTGACAAACTGTCACTTTTTCAAGCAATCCTGCCAGCGTGTTGATTTTAAAAAATAAATGTGACCATGCCACTCTTCCTTCTCCTCTCTAGCTCCCCAGTCCCTCCCTTCCAATTAAAAAAAAATCCTTCAGGGACTTCCCTGGTGGTCCGGTGGTTAAGAATCTGCCTTCCAATGCAGGGGACACAGGTTCAATCCCTGGTTGGGGAATGAAGATCCCACATGCCGTGGGGCAACTAAGTCTGGGCTCTGCAACTACTCAGCCCATGCACCGCAATTAAGACCCTACACAGCCAACTAAATAAATATTTAAAAAAAAAATTAAAATCCTTCAGTGTCTATCCTTTACCTCACAAGAAAAGAAACCCCAACTCCCTAGCACATCAGGCAAGGCCCTTGGTGACTGGACCTTGCCTCCCCCAGTCCTGCTTGTACTCTGAGGCTTGCACGTGGTCCACTCTGGCCACACTGATTGCCATTTCGCAGAACAACAGTCTCTCAGCTCTGGGCCTTTACTCATGCTGCTCCCTAAGTTTAGATGGCTCTTCACCCGCTTCCACCTTCTGGTGACTTCACTTATTCCCTGGACTTGGGTTCATCCATGACCCCCAGTTCCTGTGCCTACATCCATCCTGGGACTCACCTAGTACAACGGCCCACTGACACACCCATCTCCCGACCATAATGGGAAATTTCAGGATGGTGTACAGGGCTGAACACGTAGACACCCATAATGAAAGTTTTGAATGAATATGAATAAATGAGCACACATCTACAGATGACATTCCTAGCAGGGAGAACACCATGAGGGAAGACAAGCATGGTGCATTAGGGACTCTGGAAGGAATTCAGAATGTTTGGAAAATGTAGTTGAAGAAGATGAATGGCTAGAGATGGGACAAAAGAGAGAAGCAAGGACAGATGCAGCCAGTTTGATAATTTGGACTTCATCCTGAGGACAATAGTGAGTCATTAAGGGGTTTTAGGAAAAGGAGTAATTACATTAGCATTTTAGAAAGAACCTTGTAAAGAATAGATTTGAAGGAAGCAAGACTGGGGATGAGGAGATGTGTTAGAGTGACTATTGCAGAAGACCAAGGAAGAGCTGGTGATGGCCTGAACTAATCTAGCAGCCTTGAGGATAGCAGGAAGTGGAAAGATTCAAGAAATGTTAAGGGGGTAGAATTGGCAGAACTTGGTGGTTCATTGGTTGTACATCTTCCGTCCCCAAACAAGTGCTAAACTTCTGAAGAGCAGGAACTCTGCAATATATGGCTTTGTATTCCATTAAGTTACCTATGGTGCCTACCTATAGATTAAGTGTTCAATAAATATTTGTTGAATTAATAGATGAATGAGTGAATGAAACTATAGCTACACACAAGCTCAAGATGATAAATCCTAACTCTTCAAAACAAAACAAACATATAACTCACACAACTTAGATTTACAAAAGACTGAAAGACAACAGAAAAGGCTAGCTCGGGGACCTCCCTGGTGGCCAGTGGTTAAGAATCCGCCTGCCAATGCAGGAGACACAGGTTTGAGCCCTGGTCCGGGAAGATCCCACATGCCACGGAGCAACTAAGCCCGTGTGCCACAACTACTGAGCCTACGCTCTAGAGCCCGTGTGCCACAACTACTGTAGCCTGCATGCTTAGAGCCTGTGCTCCGCAACAAAGAGAAGCCACTGCAGTGAGAAGCCCGCACACTGCAACAGAGTAGCCCCCGCTCGCCACAACTAGAGAAAGCTGGCGCACAGCAACGAAGACTAAATGCAGCCAAATAAATAAATAAATAAATAAATTTATATTAAAAAAAAAAGGCTAGCTCGGTGGAGTGTTCCTGTTGTCAAAAAAGACAAATATAATCAATTTATAAAAACCCCTATTATTCCTCGAAGGAAGGGGACTTATTCTAAAGCAAATGCTTAAAACGATCTCATTTTACTCAATTTGTACAAAGAGAAAAGTCTGTGCAACTAGCCACTTAGAATAATATTACATAGAGATCCTTTGTCCAAGCAATGTGAAAGTATATTGCATGCTATTATATGCTACGTCTGTTTGGAGAAATCTTCTCACTTAGATATGTCAGAAATGTCAGGAAAAATGTTCTGTGCTTTCCATACAGAAAAATCCTGAATTTCATATTCCCTCCAGAAATATTCTTGTAACTCATAAAATATTGAACTATGATTCCAGAAGTTATAGGGCAAACCAGCTCACAAAAAGATGTGTCGAAGGTGATGGTGGATGTCATTACAGTTAATCAATAGCCCATTATTGGAAATCAGCAACGATCTTAACAGTTAACATAATAAACACATTTAGCCTACAAAATGAATGCTTTGATTCATTCTTCAACCTTACTTAATTATTTCCACAATCAAAGAAATGATGACAAATTTTCTTTCCAAGTTCAATATCCTGTTAAAAACATTTTCAAGCAAGGTCACAACTAGTCATACACACAAATGAGAAACAAAGTCACAAAGACTAATTCATCTTTTGCATTTGCATACTCTTGGTGATAAACTGCAAAAGGAGCTTAGATTATTTTTTAAAATGTAAAAGTGTCAAATGCAAAAGTACATCACAGTACCTGATTATCACAGGTACCAACCTAACAGAATCAGTTTTCCAAAAAGGGAAAATATCAGTTATCTTATTTTACCTGCACAATTAAACCTAACTACACATCAGTCCAACTCTACTTGCTTGAAAATATTGAAAAGCATAACAAGGACCAAAGATGAGGATAGTTTGAACTATGATAGTCACATTTTAATTTTAATTGAAAGATAGATGCTTCAGCATATGAGATCTCAAATTATTAATTTTATTGCCTTAAATTTTTTCTTACTTCTAGGTTTTTAAAAACTTTTAGTTGGTCAAGTTTTTAAATGATAGATGAAATTTAAGTCATCTTTCTCCAAATTTTTTACAGTTTATAACTATTTAGTAAAGAGAACTTAAGAGACTAGTTAATTCAATGCTCTTGATTCGATAAAAAAAAAAAAAACACCATCAACTATGTTTCAGGTTAGTGGGCTTGCAAAAAATTTTTTTTACCTCAACCCACAGTAAGAAATACATTTTATATTATGACCTAATCCACATGACTGCACATAAAGGACTGAAACAGGACAGTAGTTCTACGAAACATTACTGTGATGCACTCTGGTATTTTCTGTTCTATTCTAATTATGTTTTAAAGACTCACTAAAGTGGTGGGCTATGGCCTGCTGCTTGAAAACCTTAGCTTTATTCACCCCATATTTTAGAAACAGCATAATGATTAAAGACTCTTGGGGCAGATGTCTGATTTCGAATCCCAGCCACACTACCTTGTAGCTCTGTGATTTTGTGCAAGTTCCCCATCCTCTTTTTTTTTTTAATTTTATTTTTTATTTTTTTATTAGTTTCTGCTTTATAACAAAGTGAATCAGTCATACATATACATCTGTTCCCCCATCCCTTCCCTCTTGCGTCTCCCTCCCTCCCACCCTCCCCATCCCACCCCTCCAGGCGGTCACAAAGCACTGAGGTGATCTCCCTGTGCTATGCGACTGCTTCCCACTAGCTATCTACCTTACGTTTGGTACTGTATATATGTCCATGCCTCTCTTTCGCTTTGTCACAGCTTACCCTTCCCCCTCCCCATATCCTCAAGTCCATTCTCAAGTAGGTCTGTGTCTTTCTTCCTGTTTTACCCCTAGGTTCTTCATGACATTTTTTTTCTTAAATTCCATATATATGTGTTAGCATACGGTATTTGTCTTTCTCTTTCTGAGTTACTTCACTCTGTATGACAGACTCTAGGTCTATCCACCTCATTATAAATAGCTCAGTTTCATTTCTTTTTATGGCTGAGTAATATTCCATTGTATATATGTGCCACATCTTCTTTATCCATTCATCCAATGATGGACACTTAGGTTGTTTCCATCTCCGGGCTATTGTGAATAGAGCTGCAATGAACATTTTGGTACATGTCTCTCTTTTTTTTTTTTTTTTGCTGTACGCGGGTCTCTCACTGTTGTGGCCTCTCCTGTTGCGGAGCACAGGCTCCGGACGCGCAGGCTCAGCAGCCATGGCTCACAGGCCTAGCCGCTCCATGGCATGTGGGATCTTCCCGGACCAGGGCACGAACCCACGTCCCCTGCATCGGCAGGCGGACTCTCAACCACTGCGCCACCAGGGAAGCCCCATGTCTCTTTTTGAATTATGGTTTTCTCAGGGTATATGCCTACTAGTGGGATTGCTGGGTCATATGGTACTTCTATTTTTAGTTTTTTAAGGAACCTCCATACTGTTCTCCATAGTGGCTGTACCAATTCAATTCCCACCAGCAGTGCAAGAGTGTTCCCTTTTCTCCACACCCTCTCCAGCATTTATTGTTTCTAGATTTCTTGATCATGGCCATTCTGACTGGTGTGAGATGATATCTCATTGTAGTTTTGATTTGCATTTCTCTAATGATTAATGATGTTGAGCATTCTTTCATGTGTTTGTTGGCAGTCTGTATATCTTCTTTGGAGAAATGCCTATTTAAGTCTTCTGCCCATTTTTGGATTGGGTTGTTTGTTTTTTTTGCTATTGAGCTGCATGAGCTGCTTATCAATTTTGGAGATTAATCCTTTGTCAGTTGCTTCATTTGCAAATATTTTCTCCCATTCTGAGGCTTGTCTTTTGGTCTTGTTTATGGTTTCCTTTGTTGTGCAAAAGCTTTGAAGTTTCATTAGGTCCCATTTGTTTATCTTTGTTTTTATTTCCATTTCTCTAGGAGGGGGGTCCAAAAGGATCTTGCTGTGATTTATGTCATAGAGTGTTCTGCCTATGTTTTCCTCTAAGAGTTTGATAGTTTCTGGCCTTACATCTAGGTCTTTAATCCATTTTGAGCTTATTTTTGTGTATGGTGTTAGGGAATGATCTAATCTCATACTTTTACATGTCCCTGTCCAGTTTTCCCAGCACCACTTATTGAACAGGCTGTCCTTTCTCCACTGTACATTCCTGCCTCCTTTATCAAAGACAAGTTGACCATATGTGCGTGGGTTTATCTCTGGGCTTTCTATCCTGTTCCATTGATCTATCTTTCTGTTTTTGTGCCAGTACCACACTGTCTTGATTACTGTAGCTTTGTAGTATAGTCTGAAGTCAGGGAGCCTGATTCCTCCAGCTCCGTTTTTCGTTCTCAAGATTGCTTTGGCTATTCGGGGTCTTTTGTTTTTCCAAACAAATTTTGATTTTTTTTGTTCTAGTTCTGTGAAAAATGCCAATGGTAGTTTGTTAGGGATTGCATTGAATCTGTAGATTGCTTTGGGTAGTAGAGTCATTTTCACAATATTGATTCTTCCAATCCAGGAGCATGGTATATCTCTCCATCTATTTGTATCATCTTTAATTGCTTTCATCAGTGTCTTATAATTTTCTGCATACAGGTCTTTTGTCTCCTTAGCTAGGTTTATTCCTAGATATTTTATTCTTTTTGTTGCAATGGTAAATGGGAGTGTTTTCTTGATTTCACTTTCAGATTTTTCATCATTAGTGTACAGGAATGCCAGAGATTTCTGTGCATTAATTTTGTATCCGGCTACTTTACTGAATTCATTGATTAGCTCTAGTAGTTTTCTGGTAGCATCTTTAGGATTCTCTATGTATAGTATCATGTCATCTGCAAACAGTGACAGCTTTACTTCTTCTTTTCCAATTTGGATTCCTTTTATCTCCTTTTCTTCTCTGATTGCTGTGGCTAAAACTTCCAAAACTAAGTTGAATAAGAGTGGTGAGAGTGGGCAGCCTTGTCTTGTTCCTGATCTTAGTGGAAATGGTTTCAGTTTTTCCCCATTGAGGACGATGTTGGCTGTGGGTTTGTCATATATGGCCTTTATTATGTTGAGGAAAGTTCCCTCTATGCCTACTTTCTGCAGGGTTTTTATCATAAATAAAATTTGAATTTTGTTGAATTTTGTCGAAAGATTTCTCTGCATCTATTGAGATGATCATATGGTTTTTCTCCTTCAATTTGTTAATATGGTGTATCACATTGACTGATTTGCGTATATTGAAGAATCCTTGCATTCCTGGAATAAACCCCACTTGATCATGGTGTATGATCCTTTTAATGTGCTGTTGGATTCTGTTTGCTAGTATTTTGTTGAGGATTTTTGCGTCTATGTTCATCAGTGATATTGGCCTATAGTTTTCTTTCTTTGTGACATCCTTGCCTGGTTTTGGAATCAAGGTGATGGTGGCCTCGTAGAATGAGTTTGGGAGTGCTCCTCCCTCTGCTATATTTTGGAAGAGTTTGAGAAGGATAGGTGTTAGCTCTTCTCTAAATGTTTGATAGAATTCGCCTGTGAAGCCATCTGGTCCTGGGCTTTTGTTTGTTGGAAGATTTTTAATCACAGTTTCAATTTCAGTGCTTGTGATTGGTCTATTCATATTTTCTATTTCTTCCTGATTCAGTCTTGGCAGGTTGTGCATTTCTAAGAATTTGTCCATTTCTTCCAGGTTGTCCATTTTATTGGCATAGAGTTTCTTGTAGTAATCTCTCATGATCTTTTGTATTTCTGCAGTGTCAGTTGTTACCTCTCCTTTTTCATTTCTAATTCTATTGATTTGAGTCTTCTCCCTTTTTTTCTTGATGAGTCTGGCTAATGGTTTATCAGTTTTGTTTATCTTCTCAAAGAACCAGCTTTTAGTTTTAGTGATCTTTGCTAATGTTTCCTTCATTTCTTTTTCATTTATTTCTGATCTGTTCTTTATGATTTCTTTCCTTCTGCTAACTTCGGGGGTTTTTTGTTCTTCTTTCTCTAATTGCTTTAGGTGCAGGGTCAGGTTGTTTACTCGAGATGTTTCCTGTTTCTTAAGGTGGGATTGTATTGCTATAAACTTCCCCCTTAGAACTGCTTTTGCTGTGTCCCATAGGTTTTGGGTCATCGTGTCTCCATTGTCATTTGTTTCTAGGTATTTTTTTATTTCCTCTTTGATTTCTTCAGTGATCACTTCATTATTGAGTAGTGTATTGTTTAGCCTCCATGTGTTTGTATTTTTTACAGATCTTTTCCTGTAATTGATGTCTAGTCTCATAGCATTGTGGTCGGAAAAGATACTTGATACAATTTCAATTTTCTTAAATTTACCAAGGCTTGATTTGTGACCCAAGATATGATCTATCCTGGAGAATGTTCCATGAGCACTTGAGAAAAATGTGTATTCTGTTGTTTTTGGATGGAATGTCCTATAAATATCAATTAAGTCCATCTTGTTTCATGTATCATTTAAAGCTTGTGTTTCCTTATTTATTTTCATTTTGGATGATCTGTCCATTGGTGAAAGTGGGGTGTTAAAGTCCCCTACTATGAGTGTGTTACTGTCAATTTCCCCTTTTATGGCTGTTAGTATTTGCCTTATGTATTGAGGTGCTCCTCTGTTGGGTGCATAAATATTTACAATTGTTATATCTTCTCCTTGGATTGATCCCTTGATCATTATGTAGTGTCCTTCTTTGTCTCTTCTAATAGTCTTTATTTTAAAGTCTATTTTGTCTGATATAAGAATTGCTACCCCAGCTTTCTTTTGATCTCCATTTGCATGGAATATCTTTTTCCACCCCCTTACTTTCAATCTGTATGTGTTTCTAGGTCTGAAGTGGGTCTCTTGTAGACAGCATATATATGGGTCTTGTTTTTGTATCCATTCAGCCAATCTGTGTCTTTTGGTGGGAACATTTAGTCCATTTACATTTAAGGTAATTATCGATATGTATGTTCCTATTCCCATTTCCTTAATTGTTTTGGGTTCGTTATTGTAGGTCTTTTCCTTCTGTTGTGTTTCTTGCCTAGAGAAGTTCCTTTAGCATTTGTTGTAAAGCTGGTTTGGTGGTGCTGAACTCTCTCAGCTTTTGCTTGTCTGTAAAGGTTTTAATTTCTCCATCAAATCTGAATGAGATCCTTGCTGGGTAGAGTAGTCTTGGTTGCAGGTTTTTCTCCTTCATCACTTTAATTATGTCCTGCCACTCCCTTCTGGCTTGTAGAGTTTCTGCTGAGAGATCAGCTGTTAACCTGATGGAGATTCCCTTGTGTGTTATTTGTTGTTTTTCCCTTGCTGCTTTTAATATGATTTCTTTGTGTTTAATTTTTGACAGTTTGATTAATATGTGTCTTGGCGTATTTCTCCTTGGATTTATTCTGTATGGGACTCTCTGTGCCTCCTGGACTTGATTAACTATTTCCTTTCCCATATTAGGGAAGTTTTCAACTATAATCTCTTCAAATATTTTCTCAGTCCCTTTCTTTTTCTCTTCTTCTTCTGGAACCCCTATAATTCGAATGTTGGTGCGTTTAATGTTGTCCCAGAGGTCTCTGAGGCTGTCCTCTGTTCTTTTCATTCTTTTTTCTTTATTTTGCTCTGCATCAGTTATTTCCACTATTTTATCTTCCACGTCACTTATCCATTCTTGTGCCTCAGTTATTCTGCTATTGATCCCATCTAGAGTATTTTTCATTTCATTTATTGTGTTTTTAATCGATGCTTGATTCATCTTTAGTTCTTCTAGGTCCTTGTTAACTGTTTCTTGCATTTTGTCTATTCTATTTCCAAGGTTTTGGATCTTGGAAATAGAATCTTGCATCATCTTTACTATCATTATTCTGAATTCTTTTTCAGGTAGACTGCCTATTTCCTCTTCATTTGTTAGGTCTGGTGGGTTTTTATCTTACTCCTTCTCCTGCTGTGTGTTTTTCTGTCTTCTCATTTTGCTTATCTTACTGTGTTTGGGGTGTCCTTTTTGCAGGCTGCAGGTTCGTAGTTCCCGTTGTTTTTGTGTCTGTCCCCAGTGGCTAAGGTTGGTTCAGTGGGTTGTGTAGGCTTCCTGGTGGAGGGGACTAGTGCCTGTGTTCTGGTGGATGATGCTGGATCTTGTCTTTCTGGTGGACAGGTCCACGTCTGTTGGTGTGTTTTGGGGTGTCTGTGGACTTTTTATGATTTTAGGCAGCCTCTCTGCTAATGGGTGGGGTTGTGTTCCTGTCTTGCTAGTTGTTTGGCATAGGGTGTCCAGCACTGTAGCTTGCTGGTCATTGAGTGAAGCTGGGTGCTGGTGTTGAGATGGAGATCTCTGGAAGATTTTCGCTGTTTGGTATTATGTGGAGCTGGGAGGTCTCTTGTGGACCAGTGTCCTGAAGTTGGCTCTCCCACCTCAGAGGCACAGCACTGACTCCTGGCTCCTCAATTTGGGATGATTCGTTGTCTATTCATGTATTCCACAGATGCAGGGTACATCAAGTTGATTGTGGAGCTTTAATCCGCTGCTTCTGAGGCTCTTCGGCAGGTCCAAACTTTTCCCCGGACTCCCTCCTGGCTAGCTGTGGCGCATTAGCCCCTTCAGGCTGTGTTCACGCCGCCAACCCCAGTCCTCTCCCTGCGCTACGACTGAAGCCCGAGCCTCAGCCCCCAGCGCCGCCCGTCCCGGCGGGTGAGCAGACAAGCCTCTCGGGCTGGTGAGTGCCGGTTGGCACCGATCCTCTGTGCGGGGATCTCTCCGCTTTGCCCTACCCAGGGACGTGAGGAGTTTCTTGCCTTTTGGGAGGTCTGAGGACTTCTGCCAGCGTACAGTAGGTGTTCTGTAGGAGTTGTTCCACGTGTAGCTGTATTTCTGGTGTATCTGTGGGGAGGAAGGTGATCTCTGCGTCTTACTCTTCCGCCATCTTCCCTGGAAGTCTCCCCATCCTCTTTTGACCCAGCCTCCCCATCTGTAAAATGAGGATAACAACAGGATCTACTTCATTGTGAGAAATGGTTTTCAATACACGTGATACTTGTAAGCTTGAATAAAAGTGCCTCCCACTTGGTAAACATTCAATTCTACCCCTTCTTCTTCTTATTATTATTTATTACTTATCAGTCACCAGGGGTTTTCTAAAAGTCTATGCATAATCCATGATACCAGGCATTCTCAGGCATTCCAAAGACACACTGTTCTCATGACTCATCTTTGATTGATAAATTGTAATCATGACAAATTGGCTTTTAAATATTAGTGAGATACAGTACTTGTCACTTCATCAAAATACCGTGTTTCCCCTGGTTTAAAAACAAAAAATTCGGGCTTCCCTGGTGGTGCAGTGGTTGAGAGTGTGCCTGCTGATGCAGGGGACGCGGGTTCATGCCCCAGTCCGGGAAGATCCCACATGCCGCGGAGCGGCTGGGCCCGTGAGCCATGGCCGCTGAGCCTGCGCGTCCGGAGCCTGTGCTCCGCAACGGGAGAGGCCACAACAGTGAGGCCCGTGAACCGCAAACAAACAAACAAAAAAATTCAAGTTCTATATAATTACCAAATAATTGCCCCTCAGAACCAAAGAATAATTTTGTCACAGAGGGTGCTTATCAACCTCATCAAGTCTCTCTGAAAGGAGAGTCCAGTGTTTGAAATTCATTTTCATATGGCGTTTACAGCCTCTTCCTCTGGTGAGGAAATGTGTTGTAATAAGACATTTAAAATCTTTTTTTTTCATAGACTTTAAAAAAAAATTATTTATTTATTTTATTTTTGGCTGCGTTGGGTCTTCGTTGCTGAGTGCAGGCTTTCTCTAGTTGTGGCAAGTGGGGGCTACTCTTCGTTGTGGTGTGCGGGCTTCTCATTGCAGTGGCTTCTCTTGTCGCGGAGCATGGGCTGTAGGCGCGCTGGCTTCAGTAGTTGTGGCACACAGGCCCAGTAGTTGTGGCTCGCGGGCTCTAGAGCACAGGCTCAGTAGTTGTGGCACATGGACTTAGTTGCTCCGCGGCATGTGGGATCATCCCAGACCAGGGCTTGAACACGCGTCCCCTGCATTGGCAGGCGGATTCTTAACCACTGAGCCACCAGGGAAGTCCAAGACATTTAAAATCTTGATCATTGTCCATAGAATTTTCACTCCTTAAGATTAACACAGCTTGAAGCACCACAATTGATATCTACACCATTAATTATATTATAAAACAATGGCTTTTTCCTTTTTTAGAATGTCACAGGAAGAAAAAAATATATATATTTCCCCCTAAAGTCATAACCTTCTAAACAGACATTCAAAACTTTATTACTTAGCATCTATATTAGCAATAATATCAAATTCTTTGCAAGATGAATAACAGAATAAAAGTAATTTCAGAGTTTAAAATTGTGTATTAGTATTATTTTTTTTATTTTGATAAGACAAACAGGGTCTTTTGTTACATCATTTTAATTCTATTAACTTTGGCCAAGTGTACTAGATAGCTACTGTTAGACTAGAAACTCCCTAATGATATTGTAATTCCAAATACCACTTCCTGAACTGTTACCCAAATTGATTTCTAGATGCTTAAGGCAGCCTAAGAGTTATTGTAAAAATCACACCAATTAAGAGGGAAAATGGCTTTACTCTGCTATTCCTTAGTTTCCATATTTGCTTTTGCTTCTCTGCCAGAACTGTACACTTGCTTATTTTTCTTGTAAAGTTCTTTGAGGCTTCTCCTAAGTAGAGTAACTGTGTGATGTGTTAGCAGGGGGAGGTGCTGGGGTAGAGTAGAATGAGGACTGTCTGGCCTACCCACATGTGGGCAGAAGGAGAGGTCTCCTCGGAGTTTCACGATTTGATTATCCTCTACAGCAAACTTATATCAACAGGTAATAGAATCAACAGGTAAAAGTAATCACTCTAGAAATGGTTAATAATCTGTAGGTCAAAGAGATCTGTGAATTCCTAGATCTAGAGAGTGTACGGTCTCAGTGAAATATAAAAGAATGTGCAAACCAAGTAAATTTGTATTATAGTCTATTTGAATATAATTGGCAATGAATTATTGTTTGGGGTTCATTTATTCATTCATTTACACACTTAGTCGTCATCATTATCCTCAACAGTTATAAAAGCTGCCTGATCTTTCTAGAGCAGCCAGAAAGATTTGAAGAAATGCATATCTAATCAATTCTTTCTCTTGCCTAAAACCCTCAATGGAAACCCATTGTTCTTAGTATCAAGGACACCAGTGTTCACAAGTCTTATCAAGTCTACCTCCAGAGCCACTGCAGATGTTTCTCTCCTCCTCACTCCCTAAGGGTCAGCTGGCCTTCTGGTTTCCCAGGGCATAAAACCCTTTTCTTTAAGAAGGCAGTTCCCTCTCCTGCAACATTCTGTAATCTTGGCTAAAGTAATTCCATTTATCTTCAATTCTTACTTTAAAAGCCAGTTTTTTTTTTTGTTTTTTTTTTTTGCGGTACGCGGGCCCCTCACCGCTGCGGCCTCTCCCGCTGTGGAGCACAGGCTCCGGACGCGCAGGCCCAGCGGCCATGGCTCACGGGCCCAGCCGCTCCACAGCATGCGGGACCTTCCCGGACCGGGGCACGAACCCGTGTCCCCTGCATCTGCAGGCGGACTCTCAACCACTGCGCCACCAGGGAAGCCCTAAAAGCCAGTTTTAAGGGAGACTCTTCATGATCAGCCCCTCCCTTCAGGGTCTCCTTATACTTTAGGTACTAACCCTTCTTCTCACTCACCCCACTTCAATCCAGTATCTGTTTCATGTCTGTCTCCTCTGCTAGACTGTCAACAGGACCACAGGTCTCTTCAGTGCTCAGCAGCAAGCAGAGTACCTTGCCAAATAGTAGGTGCTCAACAGATTTTGTTGAAAGAAGGAACACATTTGTTACACGCTCACTACAGCCTACTACCTGCCAGGCGATGTGTTGGGCACTGCAGGGACAGAGCTGAGTAAAACAGGGTGTCTGCCTTCAATGGATCAGACTTGCAAGCCACTGTTACCACAGAGCACAAGCACTTTTAAGGGATGTGGGTAACAGGTGCCTTGGGTGGAGGGAGGAGCAAGCACCAACACTCAGAAAACATGAAAACAAACATTTCCACTTAGTACATGCTGGGCTCTGAACTAAAACCTGTACAACATTATCTCCCTCAGTCAATTCTCATGACAACCCCATGTGGTGGTTCAGGAGCTTGCCTAAGGCCACAGCCAGTATTTGAATACAGCTTATCCAGGTCTTCTAACTTCAAAGCAGAAAGCTACACATAGATATACAACAGCTGACATAGTGAGTCCCTGGGAATATGTCCAGTCACTTCACCGTGCCCTGTTAACAATTTAAAAGGGGGCCATAATAGCCAATTTAAAAATTGATTTAAATTTTTAAAATGTTGAATATGTAATACATTCACATGTTTTTTCCACATGTTTTTCTGAATAGACAATGCATTCTCACAGTTCAAACATTTCAAAAAATAAGCAGGTTCAGTTAAAAGTTTCCCACTCCATGTAAGTTGGTACAGCCACTATGAAAAACAGTATGGAGGTTCCTCAAAAAACTAAAAACAGAGTTGCCATATGACCCAGCAGTCCCAATCCTGGGCACATATCCAGATAAAACTATAATTCAAAAAGATACACGCACCCCTATGTTCATAGCAGCACTATTCACAATAGCCAAGACATGGAACAACCTAAATGGCCAACGACAGATGAATGGATAAAGAAGATGTGGTAGGGCTTCCCTGGTGGCGCAGTGGTTGAGAGTCCACCTGCCGATGCAGGGGACACGGGTTCATGCCCTTGTCCGGGAAGATCCCATATGCCGCGGAGCAATTAAGCCTGTGTGCCACAACTACTGAGCCTGCGCTCTAGAGCCCGTGAGCCACAACTACTGAGCCTGCATGCCGCAACTACTGAAGCCCACGTGCCTAGATCCTGGGCTCCGCAACAAGAGAAGCCATGGCAATGAGAAGCCCATGCACCACAACAAAGAGTAGCTGCGGCTCGCCACAACTAGAGAACGCCTGTGTAGCAACGAAGACCCAATGCAGCCAAAAATAAATATAATTAATTAATTAATTTAAAAAATAAAAAGCTCAAATTAAAAAAAAAGAAAATCTGCTATAGAACATCATACAGCTTCTCTAATATAATTCTTTTGCTTTGCTTTTACATTTCTGTATTGTTTGAAGTCTTTTGCAATTATAAACCCTTTCATAATTTAAAGAAAAAAATAATGGGATATTTTGAATTTTAAAAAATCTTTGACTATGCATGAATTATTTCCCACCTGTTTATCCAGTTGAAATAATATATTATCTATTTTTTCTTCTTTCAGGATTGATGATCTATCTTCCTTAAAAACATATTTATTCATTTCCTACAGTTTGCCCTGAGTGAAAATGGACAAGATAAATGCTGTAAATTAGGAGAATTTGGGACAGTGTGGATGTAGATTCTCAGACATATGAAAGTTATTAAAAACAGCAGGCTGTTTGGACAACAGAATTAAATAAAGCTCGTCAAAAAAGGAAAAGTGAGGGCTTCCCTGGTGGCGCAGTGGTTCAGAGTCCGCCTGCCGATGCAGGGTACATGGGTTTGTGCGGTCCGAGAAGATCCCACATGCCATGGAGCAACTAAGCCCGTGTGCCACAACTACTGAGCCTGCACTCTAGAGCCCATGAGCCACAACTACTGAGCCCGCGTGCCTCAACTACTGAAGCCTGCACACCTAGAGCCTGTGCTCCGCAACAAGAGAAGCCACCGCAATGAGAAGCCCATGCACTGCAACGAAGAGTAACCCCTACTCACTGCAACTAGAGAAAGCCCGCATGTAGCAACGAAGATCCAACACAGTCAAAAATTAATTAATTAATTAATTTTAAAAAACAGGCTCATACCACCCTAGACCCTCTCTCATCCTCTATCCTTTTTGTCATTTATACATTTATTTGTGTACTTGTCTATTATCAGTCCCCCCAGGAGGGCACAGAATTGACTCTCTGTTCACTGCTCCATCTCCAGAGCCCACTGACTGGCACACAGTAAGCCCTGTAATTGTTGGAATGAATGAATGCTGCTTCCTCTGACTGGAATGTCATTCATCTGCCTAACTTCTACTCATCTATAAAGAGTACCCTAAATATTACCTCCCTTGAGTAGCCTTTCCTTATTGACCAAGCTGGTTTACCTTCTTCACCTCTGTGTGTTTATAATACTTTCCTAGTTTAGGTTAAATCCATTAGAGCATCTCAGTTGTTTGTTTACTTGTCTGCTCCCCCACCTCTCTGCTGCTTCTTTTGTTGTTCTAATTCAAGGGCAAAACAAATATCTTGCTGGGAATGAAATTGTGCAACTTTTCTATAGATTTGATCATTTTAATCTATCTATTTATTTATTTAATTTAAAAGTGATTTTAAAAATTAATTTATTATTTATTTACTTATTTTTGGCTGCATTGTGTCTTCATTTCTGCGCACAGGCTTTCTCTAGTTGCGGCGAGCGGGGGTTACTCTTCGTTGCAGTGCAGGGGCTTCTCATTGCGGTGGCTTCTCTTGTTGCGGAGCACGGGCTCTAGATGTGCAGGCTTCAGTAGTTGCGGCACACAGGTTCAGTAGTTGTGGCTCATGGGCTTAGTTGCTCCGCGGCATGTGGGATCTTCCCGGACTAGGGAGCAAACCCATGTCCCCTGCATTGGCAGGCAGATTCTTAACTACTGCGTCACCAGGGAAGTCCCTTGATCATTTTTAAAATAAAAAAAAAGAAGGTAAAATACATATATCTTTGTATTTAATATTATTAATTAAAAGTTTTTATAGTTATTGATAGAATATTGTTCAAAAATGCTGTCATATGGGTTGCAAATATTTTTAGCAGAATTTTGATTATGGCTTTTGGACTTTTTCATTATTGCTATTGTTCATCCTTTTCTGTAGTCACATATATCTGTCTTTTTCTTTTTGGGCTTCTGACTTTCCTGAGTTGTTTAGGCCTTTCTGGCCCTAAGTTTATATAAATTTTTGTTCACATTTTTTTTCTAATTATATATTGTAACTTTTCATGTTTAATTCTTTAATCTATGTGAAAAATATTTTAATATTTGGAATATAGGAGGTAGAGGACTAGTCTTATTCTCTAACAAATGTTAAATAGGGAGATAGTTCAGACAGAAAACTTACTTTCGCCCTAATAGTACAGAAAACTAGCTCTGCTTCTTTCCCACAGCTGGGGAGGAATTTTTCCACACCTGGGGAGGATTTCCCAAGTGCTAACTCTTCTGGTGGGTCTTGGTGCATTATCAAATCCAGAATCCATTTCTGACTCCAGTTAGAATGAACACTAAGTGTAATACATGTTCACTGTGGAAAATATAGAAACGTGCTCTTGAGATGATGATATCATGACTTTGACAGTAAATAGGTGACCCAGCATCCTATCAAGAACAAAGCCAGAATTGTGTTCATTTTCTTTTTTTTAATTTATTTATTTTTGGCTGCGTTGGGTCTTTGTTGCTGTGCCTGGGCTTTCTCTAGTTGCGGCGAGCGGGGCTACTCTTTGTTGCGGTGCGCGGGCTTCTCACTGCTGTAGCTTCTCTTGTTGCGAAGCACGGGCTCTAGGCACGTGGGCTTCAGTAGTTGTGGCACGCGGGCTCAGTAGTTGTGGCACACGGGCTCTAGAGCACAGGCTCAGTAGCTGTGGCGCACGGGCTTATTTGCTCCGCGGCATGTGGTATCTTCCAGACCAGGTCTCGAACCTGTGTCCCGGGCATTGGCAGGTGGATTCTTAACCACTGCGCCTACAGGGAAGCCCCAGAATTGTGTTCATTTGATATAAACTTTTTCAGCCTCAAAACTTGAATAGCAGTGATAGTTAAACCATGTTCTGAGGAGTCCGGGGGGACAATGAAAGCGCCCCAGGGGCTGCTGCGGGACTGCTGGCAGAGGGTAGGTGGGCTCTAGATCACCCACTCTGGATCCAACCAAGTGGCTCTGTATAAAATTTCATTAAAAAACAAAAAGGGCTTCCCTGGTGGCGCAGTGGTTGACAGCCTGCCTGCCGATGCAGGGGACACGGGTTCGTGCCCCGGTCCGGGAAGATCCCACATGCCGCGGATAGGCTGGGTCCGTGAGCCATGGCTGCTGAGCCTGCGCGTCTGGAGCCTGTGCTCCGCAACGGGAGAGGCCACAACAGTGAGAGGCCCGTGTACCGCAAAAAAAAAAAAGTTTGAAAACCTCAATCCACAAGTAAGACCGATGTTCAAATGCAGGATTACAAAATTGTAGTGTATTTAATTTTGTTTCAATATGATACTGTTTCTTACATTTAAAGTAATAATGATGATTTGGATCCCACTCTTGGACCAAAGCCTTTCCCCTACCCTGCCCTTTCTTCAGTTTCTCCTCAGACCTGGGTCCTTGACCTCCTCTCCTCTCTCACTCTCTCCCTTTGGGCCTAGTTCTTTCTGCCTTCATTCCTTCCTTTTCCAGTCTGTAGCTCTTGGTCCTTCACTTTGACCCCCAGTTCCCTTGCCTTCTTGTGGTTCCACCTGCAAAGGGACCCTCAGGGCAGCCAGGCTAGGCAGGATTTCCCTTTATCCACAGCAGCCTTTTCAAACCTCCACAAATCTTTGACCCTCCCACCTCACCCTCCAAGAATGACCTCACCTCCTACTTAGCTGAAAACAGAAAGCTTTAAAAGGAACTCCCCTGACTTCCTGCCTCCAAAATAACACCCCTCCTTTCCACCTATTAAGGCTATTTTTTCCACCTATGCTGTGGATCACACACCCCACCCCCGTTCTCTTGGGCTTTGCACTATTATTCATCCTCTCCCTCTGAATCTTGCATCGCTCCAGCTCACTAGTCTTTCACTTGGTCAGTTATAACTCAACAATTCGATTGAGTCACCATGAAAGCTCTTGTCTATTTGTGGGCACTTCTGTGATGCTCCTGTGCCCATGGACCCAAAGCTTCTTTTAGTTATGCTGGCTCCTTTGTCAAGAAGCTTAAGTTTACCAAAGAAGCAGTGACAAATAGCTAGAAGAAATCTCTATGCATATAGTCCTTTTTGAGCTTTTAAAAAAAAAAATCATCATGGAATTGATGGTTTGGGTCATATTTGTGGAACGGAATCAAGAGAAGGTTCTTTTGAGAGTTTTTTAACTGATGTTTTTGGTTACACAGAGAAAGGTGGGGAGGGAAAAGGTGGAAAGACTTAACCAAGTTACTGAAAATAATCCTGGAATAATTGTCAAGTATTATACCAGGATAACAATGAAGAGGATGATCCAACTTCTGGATCTGTTGATGAGTCAGATGTATCTCTCTTGAAGCTAGTAAGTTGGGCAGGAATTAACAATTTTCAGAGACCCAAGGATCCAAATAACCTACCAAATGACTGGTCTCAGAAACTGAACTTGCTGTTATCTACATCTCATAGACCAAGAAGAGATGACACATAATCCACAATAAGGGAATAGATGTCCTTAATGTTTTTGAGAAGGCATTAGAACTAGAAGTTATGAAAACAAACGTAGCACAGGGTGCCCAGTAATTTTTTTCTCTCTATTCCCAACTCCTTTGTCTAAAGTTTAAAAAATAAGTGAAAATATTTGAGGCTAGTTTGGCTTTTAAGTTTCCCTAGGTTTCATTCCCTGGATTGTAAGTATCAGCAAATCATTCCCATTTATTTGTTCGGCCCCCTCCATTACAGTGCACTTATGATTTGTCTTTGTAACTATTCCTTGACACTCTTGTATTAAGTAATGTCAAAAAGCAAGATACGTTGTTGATATTGAAATAGTTTCCTGCCAAGGGCCCTTGCTAAATTAAGATTTAATCTTACACTCTTAGCTTCTATAGAAACGTGATTATATGGAATGTCCTTTCAAAGAAATATTTCCTGTATCTTTTGTAAAGTCAAATCCAAGACATCCATTTATTCATTCATTTAACAAATATTTATTGAATCCTGATTACATGGCAGGCTGGGGATACAAACATGAATGAAACCCAGTGCCTGCCTTGAAGGAGAACACAACCTGGTGAGGTACAGACACATAAATAAATCATAATATAGTGTTGGAGTGCCTGTAATTAGACGCATGAATAAAGTGCTATGGGAGCAGAAGGAGAGGGAATAATTCAGCCTCCAGGTAAGTGAGGCCAACAGAAGAAGTTGGATACTGAAGGTTGAGAAGGGCTACCCTGACCAAGAAGGGGAAGAGAAAGGCTTTCCAGAGCCAAGAGCTGAATAAAGTTGGACAGGTATTAATTTGCTTCCTAAATTCAGAGAACAGTCATTAGGATAGAAAAAGGACACTAGGAAGTGTCCAGAGATGAGGCCAGAAAAGTAGGTTAGGCTCCGATTTTAAAGAGACTTGCAGTATTATAATGGATAACATTTAGGCCCTGGAGTCAGATTGCCCTGTGTAACTCATTTACCATTTGCTAGCTATGAAATCTTGGATGACTCAACATCCTAAGCCTCAGCCTCATTTCCCCATCTGTAAAAGAAGAATGTATTCATTCAACAGTATTTATTGATCACCCACTATGGGCCAAGCACATAATAATAATACCTGCCTAATAGGGTTGTTTTGAGGACAAGTTAATAAATGTAAAGCATTTTGAATGGTGCTTGACCCATAGTAAGTGCTGACTAAATGTTAGTTATTAGTATTGATGATTGTAATGTTGCAATGCCTTCTTCAATGACAAAGGGTATGCTTTTTATTCTGAAAACAACAGGGAGCTGTTTAAGATTTCTAGGGGAGGAACAAGATTGGATTTCATTTTAGAAAAATTATTGGCCGAAGAGGATAGAGGGGAAGATTGGAGAGAAAGATAAGAGATGGGAAGAAAAAGAGAAGATGATTCCAGTAGTCTGAGATTGAGCACATAACATATATTAGTGGTGGTGAGGTTGGATATGAAGGCAGAGGTCTGAGAAATGTCTAAATGAGAGAAGTTGATCACTGATGTTGTAGGTGAGGTAGGGATGAGGAATTTAAAGTGACCTTCACATTTTTGGTGTGGGTGATAGGATTAATGGCATCCTTAACTGAGACGGTAACACAAGAAACTGACATGATGTTGGCAGAGGTTGAATGACCAAGTGTCCAGCTTGGGACAACAGGAAAGGGATATAGATTGGTAAGCGAGGATAATAACTTTAATATTGTACATGTTGCCTTTGACGGTGAAGATGGGAAGAAGTAAAAAAAAAAAAAAAAAAAAAACAAGCAAAAACCAAACGGATCTGGATTTCAACCGAAAGGTGCTATAGAGTCAGAGATTTAGGAGTTATTCAACCTAAGAGTTGAATTGTGGAGTGAATGAGATCTTGCCAAGACAACCTTGAGGAAAGCTGACATTTCAGCAGTGGGCTGAGAAACAGAAATCAATCATTGTCAATATTTGAAACTCCTCGTGGTGCCCAACTTGAATTTTGTCCTTCTCCTTATCTCAATATAATCATTACGCTGATTTTTGTACTTATCACTCTTATTTCCCTTCAGTTTTATGACACATATATATGTTCTTAAATACTTCATGTTTTCATTGTGTTTTCCATGTTTCATATTCCCCAACATTGTTTGTGCGATTCATCCATACTAACATGTGACTACAGTACTTAATTTTCACTGTTATATAATATTCCATCGCATCAAGATAAAACTACCTATCCATTCTAGTATAAATGTGCATTTGGTTTGTTTCCATTTTTTGCTCTTATGAGCAACGATACCATGAGCTTCTTAGTGCATATCTACTGGTATGTAGTACAAGAACTTCTCTAGGATTTCCAGCTATGATTTGAATCACTAGATGGTTGGATATTCATATCCTTCAGCTTTTTCAAGTAATGCCCAATTGTTTCCAAAGTAATTGTACCAACTTAAATTCCATGAGCAGTGTATAACAAACATAGCCTCACTAGCATGTGCTATTATATATATTTTTTCTTTTTACCAACCTGAAGGTTATAAAGTAGTGTTTCATTGTGGTTTGAATTTTCAGTTCTCTGATTACTAATGAGGTTGTGCATCTTTTCAAATATTTATTTACCTTTCAAGATTTCCCTTCTATGAAACTCTCCTTTGTATCTTTTGTCTTGCTTGGTTATGTATCTTTTGGTTAGGTATCTTGTAAGTACTAGATATGAGGCTAAGGGTTTTCACGTAGGTTATCTCATTAATCCTCACAACTTACTGCATTGAATCTTTTCTGGGATCAAGGGATTTATATATGTTAATAAGTCTTTGCCTCTGTATAAAGTGTCTATCTATAGATTGAAAGAAAAAGGCACACACTTGTAAGTTTCCTAATTTCCTATTAGCAAAATGTTAGGCATCCAGACCCAAAACATTTATTCTAGGAATGACTTTAATTCTGGATTTATTTCACAAATACTATCAGAAAGCAGCATTAGTTTTATCAGTTAAAGCTTTAGTTATTTTCCATCAAAAATAGCTTGCATTTGAAATAGAGGATTATGAAAGACAGTGAGAGACTAGTGGTTTAGCCCCCTGCTACTTTAAATTTATTTTTTTTAATATTTATTTATTTATTTGGCTGTGTTGGGTCTTCATTGCTGCACGTGGGCTTTCTCTAGTTGCGGAGAGCAGGGGCTACGCTACGTTGTGTTGTGCGGGCTTCTCATCACGGTGGCTTCTCTTGTTGTGGAGCACGGGCTTTAAGTGCGTGGGCTCAGTAGTTGTGGCTCGTGGGCTTTAGAGTGCAGGCTCAGTCGTTGTGGTGCACGGGCTTAGTTGCTCCACGGCATGTGGGATCTTCCTGGACCAGGGATCAAACCCGGTCCCTGCATTGGCAGGTGGATTCTTAACCAGTGCACCATGAGGGAAGTCCCTAGTCCCTTGCTTCTTCAAGTGTGAAACACAGACCAGCAGCATCAGCATTACCTCGGAGCTTGTTAGAAATGCATGAGCCTCTCCCCTGACCTACTGAATCAGAATCTGCATTTTAAAAGGTCCCCAGATGACTCTTTAGGCACTTTATAAAGTAAGAGAGAAGCTGGTTAGCTAAATGGTGGTAGACACTATGTGTGAGATCTAGTTAGCGCTGAGTTTGAAAGAACATCTTTGTTTTTCCAGCACCTATAGAGCAAAACCATGCCTGGCATTTTTAGGTCTGAGTATTTAAATCTCTGAGGGGCCCACCTAGGTGAAATCGAGCTGAAAGGAAGCAAGTTGTCTTGATCCATCAGGTAGGACTCTGGTCTCACAGCCCCAGAAAAGTAAAACAGAATAAACAATTTGGCCTGAAATATATCTAATTGAGGTCCAATTTACTTTTCATTTTTTTCCAGAATGATCCATACAATTGATCCAACTCTCCATTTCATTTTGAGTGTATGATTCAGTCTGACAGTCTTACATTAACTAGATGGGTTCAACTAATAGATTTTCAAGCCCATAGGATGATAGAAATCATTTGTACCAACAGTCTCATTTTACAGATGAGACAAATGAAGCATTAAGCAATTAAATGAGAGATCACAGAGAGGTTAGTGAAGACCTGAGTCCCAGTCTCGGGCTTTTCCCATTAAACCAGAGGGCCAGATGAGGAATTTCCCAACTCTCTAGATATATTTCCTGGTCTGAATGGGGTAAAATTCAGTAATTTTTTTTTTCTTACAATCAGGAGAATAAATTAATATTTTGGAAAAATAGCCTGATAATACAAAAATGACACAGAAAGCAACTTTCTTAATGAAAGGATTCTATAATGCCCATCTGTTTTTAATCCCTATTACAATTGTAAGCAGCAAAATAACTGAAGTGGCACCATCTTCCGTGTCCCTTTCTAACTCCTGTGCAGTGTTTGGACCTAAAGAAGCATCTGACACTCAGACCTTTCCACTCTGTTCATCATATTCTATCTTAGAATTCAAAGTAATGACTTAATATTTTAACCCTGGTGACTTTCTAATCCCTAAATTACGTTAAATAGGCTGACTCCACACTGACTGCAGTGGCCCCACCTCCAGAAGGGCAGAGGTGGAGTGACCCTATTGTTCTGGATTTCCTTTCTTTGTCCACTCCTAGCCTCTGGCCAGTCACCTTAAGCCATCCCTGTCCAGCTCTCAGAGATCTAAAAAAGGCCTGGGGTTTTCCCTGCTGCTGGACTGGTTTATGATAAACACTGTCGCTCCCCTATTTTAAAACTTCCCTTTCCCCATAATGAGTATTTCTGTGGTCACTGGGGACTTTTACAACTAATAATAAACACAGAGATTCAAGTAGCTCAAAGGGATTTACATATACTTTTAAAAATCATAACAGAAGGATACAAATAAACTGCCAGCAGAGGTGATCTCCTGGGAAGGGGGTGGGACTGGGTGGAGGGAGGTCAAGAGCACTTCTACTATGTCTGAACTGTTAGAATATTTTGCAAAGAAAATATATTCTTTTATGACTTAAATAATTAAAGTCAGTAATCATGGAAAAACCAGAAGAACTACTTGCTCATATTAAAATTTTAATCAATCCTGAGGAAAAAGAACAAAGCTAGAGGCATAACCCTTCCAGACTTCAAACAATACTGCAAAGCTTCAGTAATCAAAACAGCATGGTATTGGCACAAAAACAGACATATGGATCAATGGAACAGAACAGAGAGCTCAGAAATAAAGTGGCGGGGGTGTTGTTGTTGTGATGAATTGGGAGATTGGGATTGACATATATACACTAATATGTATAAAAGGATAACTAATAAGAACCTGTATAAAAAAATAAATAAAATTAAATTTAAAAAAAAGGAAACCCATACACCTACGGTCAATTAATCTTTGACAAAGAATATACAATGGGAAAGAGACAGTCTCTTCAGCAAGTGGTGTTGGAAAAGTTGGACAGCCGTATGTAAATCAATGAAGTTAGAACACACCCTCACACCATACACAAAAATAAACTCAAAATGGCTTAAAGACTTAAATAGAAGACATAACACCATAAAACTAGAAGAGAACATAGGCAAAACATTCTCTGACATAAATCGTTCCAATGTTTTCTTAGGTCAGTCTCCCAAAGCAATAGAAATGAAAGCAAAAATAAACAAATGGGACCTAATCAAACTTATAAGCTTTTGCACAGCAAAGGAAACCATAAACAAAACAAAAAGACACCCTATGGAATGGGAAAAAATATTGGCAAATGATGCGACCAACAAGGGCTTAATTTCCAAAATATACAAACAGCTCATACAACTCAACAACAAAGAAACAACAGCCCAATCGAAAAATGGGCAGAAGACCTAAATAAACATTTTTCCAAAGAAGACATACAGATGGCCAACAGGCACATGAAAAGATGCTCAGACTTCCCTGGTGGCACAGTGGTTAAGAATCTGCCTGCCAATGCGGGGGATACAGGTTTGAGCCCTGGTCTGGGAAGATCCCACATGCCATGGAGCAACTAAGCCCATGAGCCACAACTGCTGAGCCTACATGCCACAACTACTGAAGACCACCTAGAGCCTGTATTCCACAACAAAGAGAAGCAACTGCAATGAGAAGTGCGTGCACTACAAGGAAGCATAGCCCCCACTAGCTGCAACTAGAGAAAGCCCATGGGCAGCAACGAAGACTGAATGCAGCCAAAAATAAATAAATAAATAAATTTAAAAAAAAGAAAAAAGATGCTCAACATCACTAGTTATTAGAGAAATGCAAATCAAAACCACAATGAGGTACCGCCTCACACCAGTCAGAATGCCCATCATTAAAAAGTCTACAAATGACAAATGCTGGAGAGGGTGTGGAGAGAAGGGAACCCTTCTACACTGTTGGTGGGAATGTAAGTTGGTTCAGCCACTATGGAAAACAGTATGGAGACTCCTCAAAAAACTAAGAATAGGACTTCTCTGGTGGCTCAGTGGTTAAAAATTCGCCTGCCAATGCAGGGCACACGAGTTCAAGCCCTGGTCCGGGAAGATCCCACATGCCATGGAGCAACTAAGCCCGTGCGCCACAACTACTGAGCCTGCACTCTAGAGCCTGCAAGCCACAACTACTGAAGCCTGTGCGCCTACAGCCCGTGCTCAGCAACAAGAGAAGCCACCGCAATGAGAAGCCCGTGCATCGCAACAAAGAGTAGCCCTCGCTCACCACAACTAGAGAAAGCCCGTGTGCAGCAACGAAGACCCAACAGAGCCAAAAACATAAATATATTAAACAAACAAACAAAAAACTAAGAATAGAACTACCATATGATTCAGCAATCCCACTCCTGGGCATATATCCAGACAAAACTATAATTCAAAAAGGTACATGTACCCCTATGTTCATAGCAGCACTATTCACAATAGCCAAGACATGGAAACAACCTAAATATCCATAAACAGATGAATGGATGAGGATGTGGTACATGTATACAATGGAATACTAACCAGCCATAAAAAAGACTGAAATAATGCCATTTGCAGCAACATGGATGCAACTAGAGATTATCATACTAAGTGAAATAAGTCAGAAAGAGAAAGACAAATGCCATATGATATCACTTATATGTGGAATCTAAAATATGAAACAAATGAACCTATCTACAAAACAGAAACAGACTCACAGACATAGAGAACAGACCTATGTTTGCCAGTGGGGTGGGGGGAGGGTGGACTGGGAGTTCGGGGTTAGTAGATGCAAACTATTACATTTAGAATGCATAAACAACAAGGTCCTACTGTATAGCACAAGGAACTATATCCAATATCCTGGGATAAACCATAATGGAAAAGAACATAAAAAAGAATGTATATATGTGTATAACTGAATCACTTTGCTGAACAGCAGAAATTAATACAACATTGTAAATCAACTATACTTCAATTAAAAAATAAAAAGAAGAGGAAGATGAACCAAGAACTATTTTAAATAGGAATAGATCCTGGTGGAAAAAGATAAAATAGTAGGCTATATTTATGCCACAGGATTGGTCTTTGAGATGTTAATTTATTAACTGTAGCAATGTGTTCTGCTCACTGTATTATTTCTCAGTCTACACACAACCCCACCCCACCCCGCTCTACACAGGTCCTTTGTGTCTAGGTCTTTTGTAATTTCATTCCTGGGAATTTTTGCAAAAGGGAACGACAAAAGCAGTTTAGAGCCAATGGCTCTTCAGGTTTTTTTGTAAAAGTGTAAACCCAGTGAAGAAGATGGAAGAAAGAGAGGGGCACCTGCCCGCAAGAGTAATGAAATGGGGGTGCACAAGAGGGGAGATACTCCCAGACAGAGAAGGGTCCTAGAGTTCCAGGGATTTCATTACTACTTTGGGGGCCCAGGGAGGGGTCAAGACCCTAGAGTGGATTTGGGTATCAGGATAACTAGACCCCGAGGTGTCCTGCTTGGGCAGAAATGCCCATATCCCATGGAGCAGAGTGCCATTGTATATCAGGAGACCAAGACTTTTGTGGCATTATAGGCACCACATAAAGTGCCCTCAACAATGATTGTTAATTTCTCATCACCTTAATCTGATGGGAGCAAAAATTTAGGAATAAAAGTAACATTTCCTTATTTTACATATGTGTTAAGAGTCATACCTAATATATTAATTTCACACGAATATCTTTTTGGAAATTTGATTGTAGTAGGCAGAATAATGGTCTCCCAAATATGTCCATGTCCTAATCCCCAAAATATGTTAATTTATATGGCAAAGAGACATTGCAGATGTGATTAAGAACCTTGAGATGGGGAAATTATCCTGGATTATTTGGGTGAGTCCAGTGTAATCACAAGAGGTTTTCAAAGTGGGAGAGGGAGGTGGAAGAGGAGCTCAGTGACCTGACATTACTGGCTTAGAAGATGGAGGAAGGGAGCCATGAGCCAAGGGATGTGGGCACTTTTAGAAGCCAGAAACTCAAAGAAACATTCTCCTTTAGGGTCTCCATAAAGAATAGAGCCTTGCTGACATCTTGATTTTAGTCCAGTGAGACCCATGTCAGACTTCAAATCTACAGAACTATAAGATAGTAAATTTATGTTGCTGTTAGCCACTAATTTTGTGGTAATTTGTTATAGCAGCAATAGAAAACTAATACATGGTTATAGAGCCAATTCCCTTTTTCCCCTTGCCTCTGCTTACTAGGAACTTTCTCATCTGTAACTTGGTTTTCATCAGAAGGAAAAGAGCCTATACAAATGGCTACTCTCATGGCAAAATAAGTTGATATTCTGGCTTATAAATCATCTTTGGGCTCTTTTGCTTAGCATGATTCAGTCTCCTAGAGTTTGAGTGTGGCATTATTTCTGGAAATTGTTAAGATGACTCTTGGGTTATGAGGATGTACATAACTGAATTTCTCTACCTGCTTGATGGTGCATCGACCCACCCTGTGAAAATCAGTTTGCTGGTTTGTTCCACCTTCCATGATGACATTGTCTACTTGGGAAGACCAAATGAACACACATAAAGGATATTAAGAGTATAAGCCAGAAAAATGCTAAGGGCCAATGAAAAATGCAAAGAGTAAATGCTATTCAGAGAAATTTGGAGGAGAGATCCAAAACTCTCTTCTGATGGGGACAACTGAGGAATTTACATAGAAACTAGGGCTTGAATTAGGCATTTCTATAAGTAAAATACCAGAGGCAAATTCAGTTACAGCAGAAGAGATTAGTGAAAGATAAGACTGCAAGGGCAGATTGGAATCAGCTGCTGTAGCCGCCTTCTGGGCTGAGGAATTTGGATTAGGCAACCAAGAACCACTGAGAGCTTTAGGGAAGGATCATGGTGAAGACATAGTCTTGAGAGAGATTTACACAGATCTGTGGAGTTACAGTTCTTGAGCTAGGCTAACACTTAAATACAGTCTGAATTCAAAGAGACAACAGGGATTATCTGGCAGAATGAAAATATATGCTTTTGGTCTTTATTAGTCAAACCAACCAGGTCATGGCTAGATGTTCCCTTCTATCTGTGTTGAATAGCTATTGCTTCTATCACATTGGAGTATGGGCAGCACGAGAGCAAATAATATCCTCTAAAAAGGAAAATCTTTTAGCTTGAGCCACTTTAATAGGAGCTCAAATTCTGAGACCTGCATATTTATTTATTCCAGTGCTTCAGGGGCTGAGGTCCCTCTGGATTCTCAGCTATAAGAAAATATTTATTTTGAAATTGAGCAAATTTATAGAAAAATCCCCTACTAGTACTAGTTTCTAAACTATTTACAACTCCAAATGTTCTGACACTCTTGATTGTGATCTGTGTATAGATTTTAGCATAGTTATAATCAGATTACAAATGATCTAATGTTCTACCTTCTGAATTTAATTGGTTTCACACACACAATTCTATGTATTGACACAGCATATACACTTATTCTTTTAAGTTGATATGTAGTATGCCAGGTGGCTGAGGTGTCACAGTTTGCTTAGTAATTCCTTGTTGTAGGCTGTTTTGTTCATTGGTTCACTCATTCATTCATGGTAAGATTTATCCAGGCCTTGTGATCATTCTCATCATGGACATAAAAGTTATAGCTCCTACTCTCAAGGAAAGTATAGTGTAGATGTGGAAAATAAAGTATATTACTGTTTTCCCTAAGGTACCAGATGGATTCCATTTTTCCAGGAATATCTACCATGCCCCACTCCTTTCCTGAAGGGGTTCTACATTCCCTACCTCACTGACATGGTAACAAGCCCAGAACAAGTTTCCTTTTTCTTGGGGCTATAAAGTCAGGGTTATGGGGGAGAAGTGCTGAGTCAGGCAAAGGCTGCATTTGACATATCCAGAGGGTAACCAAGGGCAACCTATGACCAGGGGTCTCCTAAGGTATTGACACTGAAACTGCACAACTCAGATTGGGACTTGAATCCACAGGCCGGGACTCAAACCTGGCCAAAACTCAGACTGGGACTTGAACCCACGGTCTTTTAGTTGAGATCACACACCTGATCTCAGGACTTAATGAAACTCAGGTTCTTTTTTTTTGTTTGTTTGTTTTGGGCGACTTAAACAACAGAAATTTATTTTCTCACAGTCTGGAGGCCAAGGGTCCAAGATCAATGGGTCATTAGGGTTGGTTTCTCCTGAGGCCTCTCTCCTGGGTGTGTAGACGGCCGTCTTCTCCCCATGTCTTCACGTGCTCTTTCCTCTGTGCACCTCTGGGTCCTAATCCCCTCTTTTCATAAAGACAGTCAGATTGGATTAAGACCCACCCTAGTGGCTTCATTTTACCTCAATCTCCCCTTTAAAGGCCGTATCTCCAGTACAGACACACTCAGGTCCTGGGGGATAGGACTCCAACATAGGAACTTGGGGACATGATTCAGCCCATATCAGTCCTCAAAGCATACTTATTGAATGAATAAATGAATGAACAAATCACCCTCATTTTTATTTTTTATTTTTTATTTATTTATTTTTTTGCGGTACGCGGGCCTCTCACTGTTGTGGCCTCTCCCGTTGCGGAGCACAGGCTCTGGACGTGCAGGCTCAGCGGCCATGGCTCACGGCCCCAGCCGTTCCGCGGCATGTGGGATCTTCCCGGACCGGGGCATGAACCCGTGTCCCCTGCATCAGCAGGCGGACTCTCAACCACTGCGCCACCAGGGAAGCCCGACCCTCATTTTTAAAAACAGGTCAGTGGCACACACAAAGTTATGAATGTGCATATGTGCAGTCTGAGGAAGGCAAAATGTTCGGCCCAGCACTCAGAGATGCTACAAAATAGGAAAAGGTAGGTTAGGACCAAATTTTTTAGAAACTCTGTTCTGAAAGAAAACATGACAGAGGTTTTTAGAAAGTGCAGTGACATGATGAGACCAGGGGTTTAGAAGAAAAAGGGACACAATGTGTGCACAGGGGCCACTGTCGAGTAGGAAACTCAAGTTCTTGATGTCTCGTTGCAAAAAGAATTCAGTGAGAGACAAAGTGGTAGGTAAGAAGTGGATTTATTTAGAGAGAAACAAACTCCACAGACAGAGTGTGGGCCATCTCAGAAGGTGAGAGGCCCTGAAATATTGTGTGGTTAGTTTTAATGGGATGAGTAATTTCATAGGCTAATGAGTGAGAGGATTTTTCCAGCTATTTTGGGGGAAGGGGCAGAGATTTCCAAGAATTGGGCCACTGCCCACTTTTTGGCCTTTAATGGTTAGCCTCAGAACTGTCATGGCACCTGTGGGTGTGTCATTTAACATGCTGATGTATTACAATGAGTGTGTAATGATGCTCAAGGGGAAGTCGGATCTCCCACCACCTTGGACCTCGTTGGTTCTAACCAGTTTTTGTCATGTCCTGTGGCCGTGTCACTCTTTTAAAGGTGTGCTCTGCCCCCTTCTCTCCTGTTTCAACACTCCCACAACTGGAGGGCAGCTGGAATTTGGTTAGAACAGTGGACAGGCTCTGAGTTCAGAAGTGGAGGTGGAAATAATCCCCCGGGCCAGCCTCTAGTCAGCTACAGAGGCCAGATCCTGACAGCTTCAAACTGGGCTGTCAAGGGCAACAGCAGATGTGGTTTGTTGTCACACAGTTTACCTTGGGAGGAGAGGTGGGTGTGGAAGGCATGATAGGCAGCTCCTGACTTGGTGACTGGTTGTTGGAGAGGGATGAGGAATTAAGATTGTTTTGATATTTTTCTTAGGATAAAAGATAGCTGAGAATCTTCTCTAAGTAGGGTTGCCCCAAACACTGGCCACTCAGTTAATTTGAATTTCAGATAAATAATGAATCCTTTTTTTTTAGTATAAGTATGTTCCAAATATTGCAATTATATAGAGTTGCTCCATTTTAAAGAGAATAAGTAGAGAAGGATGCAGGAAGCTCCTTTTCTCTGAAATCAGGGCAGCTGCTGAAAGTGAGAAGGGAGGTGGGAAGCACGGGTTTTGAGGAGAGAGCTAGACTTGCCGCAACTGTTGAGGGTGCTAGACGAGGAGGTTACCAGGGCTGCCTGGATGCAGAGACTGGTAGTGAGGCAGCCAACAGTGGTGAGGACTCAGGCTTGGAACCACACTGCCCGGGTCTGTACCTCTTCCTAACTTTGGTTTTGGGCAACTTACTTATCCTCTCTGCTCTTGTTTCCTCCTCTCTAAAATGGGCTCCCTAATGGGACCTTCTTCATGGGGTGGTTGTGCAGATTAGGTGAGGTGACACAGGCAAAACGCTGACAACACTACCTATCAGTGTTGCCGTTATTAAATGGCAGTGGCACGAATCTTCATGACTGTATGCTTTTCTTCAAGCCTTTTTCTCAAGGAAAGTAGATATCTTGGTTGCTTTAGCTGTGTTCCTAGTTGGAAAATGAATTGGACTTTTAGAAATGTTGGGCGAATTTTAATTAACACAAAACTGAAATAATTTTTCTTATTACAAAAGTAATACATGTTCGTCGTAGAAATTTTTGAAAATGTAGATCAGCACAAAGAAAATTAAAACCACCTGTGAGTTTATCTTCTGAGAGTAAACACTTAATATGTTAGTCATTTTCATATACATTCTATCCTTAGGTATAAAAATATTTATTCAATGCTGTTGTACAGTACTCATTGTTTTTTCACTTCACAATATATCCTGAACATTCTCTGGGTCACTCACTGGTCCTCTACAGCATAGCTTAACGGCTGCATATTATATTGATGGACTGAATTTAAAAAAATCAATCTCCTCTATCAAATAGGTTGTTTGGAATTTTAAGACACAAATTAATCACACAATACTTAGTAATCCACATTTACTAAAACCCAATATAGGGGCTTCCCTGGTGGCGCAGTGGTTGAGAGTCCGCCTGCCGAGGCAGGGGACACGGGTTCGTGCCCCGGTCTGGGAAGATCCCACGTGCCGCGGAGTGGCTATGCTGCTGAGCCTGCGCGTCCGGAGCCTGTGCTCCGCAACGGGAAAGGCCACAACAGTGAGAGGCCCGTGTACCGCAAAAACAAACAAACAAAACAAAAAACAAACCAAAAAAACCCCAATATGTATTTTTTTAATTTCAAAAGTACTATTTTGAAAAACAGGATAAAATAATTTTATTGCCCTATTAGTTTATCCTCTGTCAATACAGCTCTGTGTGTGTGTGTGTGCTTAGGTTGGTTCTAGTTGCTGATGTAGTTGAACTGTGTTACCTGGATACTTCTTGGAGAACCTGAGGTCATCATGGCCTGAGGTATTAATAGTTAACAGACCTGAGATTGATATGGATTGATGATAGCAAAATTAATTCAATCCACCTAGGTTTCTATCTGTTGACAGAACAGCAAGGCTATTCTACAGGCCAGAAATCAAGGGCCTCTGCAAGAAGCAATTGATAGCAATTGTGGTCTCTAAATCTGGAATTGGGGACAGGCAACTCCATTGGTTTTCTTTCACCTTTGTTCTCAGACAATTGTCTCTTGATTGGCTGCTGAAGTGTCACGTTACCTCTATCCCTCTTCTTTAAAATCTTGAGATCTCAGTAAAGAAACAGAAAGGCCTGCAGAGAGAAACCCATTTTGGTTAGGCAATACTGTTGTCTGGAAAGTCTAGTCTTTGATAAGGTGTTCAGCCTGCATTGCGGAGAGAATTAATCCATCAGATACACGCACTGACTAAATGTTCTGCTGAATCAATTAAATTGGTTTGTATTCTCCAGTGACCTCAGACCACTATTCCTCTCTCACCTCTTTACCTTTGGCTTCTGTTAAAGGAGGGTGTCCTGTCGGCCTTTGCTCTGCCGCAGGTGGGTGGGTTTGTAATCTGCTGATATCTTTTAGATACAAAAATCATCAACTCTGGGATGTGGGCCAACACTTTAACTGATATAAGCCACGAGGGTTTTTTTTGTTTTTGAGACGATGTTTCAGAACACAGACATCTCTCTAATCACAGGGAGTACATCATTAGAAAAAAAACAATTCCCCAACCTGAGAAACAGCCTCAAAGACTAGCAGACAATTAAACTTACTTGAATCTGCTCAGGTTGTACTCTGGCAGGCACTTTTCATGTACATTACTTTATTTATTTATTTATTAGTTTTATTTTTGGCTGCGTTGGGTCTTTGTTGCTGTGCGCGGGCTTTCTCTAGTTTTGGCGAGTGGGGGCTACTCTTTGTTGCGGTGCGTGGGCTTCTCACTGCGGTGGCTTCTCTTGTTGCAGAGCTCAGGCTCTAGGCGCTCAGGCTTCAGTAGTTCTGGCGTGTGAGCTCAGTAGTTGTGGCTCGTGGGCTCTAGAGCACAGGCTCAGTAGTTGTGGCGTACGGGCTTAGTTGCTCCGTGGCATGTGGGATCTTCCCCGAGCAGGGCTCGAACCTGTGTCCCCTGTATTGGCAGGCGGATTCTTAAAGACTGCACCACCAGGGAAGCCCCCATGTATGTTACTTTATTTAAACCTCAGAGAATAGATATTGTTATAATTGTCAGAAATTAATTCACTCAGTCACAGGTCACTGCCCAGCCCCTCACAGCCTCCTCTCTGGCCAAACCGCGCTCTCTATTCACTTCCCTTCCTTGCTGTTCTTCGCCAAGCCACTTACCACCTCAGAGCCCTTGAACTAGCTGTCCCTCTACCTCTAGAAATCCACACAACTCACACCCTCACAGTCGTAGGGTCTTGACTCAATTCTCACCTTCTCAGTGTGGCCTTGCCAAGAAAGATGTTATTGACTCAATTTAAAATTGTACCCCCTGCCCCCCATACTCCCTATCCTGCTTTCCTTTTTTAACTTTTCTCCATAGCACTTATCGAGGGGAAGGGTAAGCTGGGACGAAGTGAGAGAGTGGCATGGACATATATACACTACCAAATGTAAAATAGATAGCTAGTGGGAAGCAGCTGCATAGCACAGGGAGATCAGCTCGGTGCTTTGTGACCACCTAGAGGGGTGGGATGGGGAGGGTTGGGGGGAGACGCAGGAGGGAGGGGATATGGGGATATATGTATATGTATAGTTGATTCACTTTGTTATACAGCAGAAACTAACATGCCACTGTAAAGCAATTATACTCCAATAAAGCTGTTAAAAAGTAAAATAAAACAAAATGACATATATTTTACTTGTTCATTTTGTTTCTTGGTGGTCTTTCCCCACTGGAATGTGAAGTCCATGAGAGTAGGGAGGTTTTTGTTTGTTTTGCCCACTACTCAGTCCCCAGTATCCAGAACCGTGCCATGCACAGAGTAGGCTCAACAAATATTTGTTAAATGAAGGAATGAAAGGCCACTCAGCCTGTACATGGTAAAGGTACAGATTCAAAAGTAGGATCTTCTGGCTTGAAACCTGGTTCTCTTTTCTCAACTCCATGCTGCCTCTGGGGGAAAAAAAGATTTTCTTTCAAAAGATATCACAGGCAAGTGTTAATGGAAGGGAATGTGAAAACCTGGTTAATAAACCTTCCACAGTATTTGAGAGGTCTGATCCTTACTAGAATATCATGAACCAATTGAAAAACTACATTTAGAGAGAGATTTGGAGAGCTCAGAGAAGACAGAATGATTGAACAGGTGCTAAATTGGTATTTGCTATAAGGTTAAGAACTGAAGCCACTGAATTGGTAAAAGGGAAGTCCAAGAAGTCACAAATGACTTCAAGCATTTAGAAGGTTAAAATGAGATCTCTAACCAATTGTTGCTCATTTCTATCAAGGATGCAACAAGATGAAATAGGTCTTTGTTAAACCTAAGAAGGATGTTATTGACTCTAAAAATGTCTGAACTTATGAATGTAAAGCCTACAACACAGAGAAGTACAAGAATAAATAGGTAACACCAGCTATCTGTTCACTCATTCATTCACTCACCTAACAAGCATCCTTAGAGTACTTTTCTGTGTACCATCAAGGGTTCTAGAACTGCTGTCTTTGGGTATACAGCAGTGAGTAAGTGAGACACAGAGTCTCATCACAAGCCTAGCAATTGCTTCAGATGCTGTCTTGGGCACACCTAGTGCTAGATTTCTTGAGATCTCCACCACTTCTCAATCCTCTAAATATATATTTTTTAAATAGAAGTTTAAATTTAATTTCTTCCCCCCCCACCTTTCTTTCTTTCTTTCAGGAAGCACCACACAGCTTGCAGGATCTCAGTTCTCCCACCAGGGACTGAACCCAGGCCACGGCAGTGAAAGTGCCAAATCCTAACCACAAGACCACCAGGGAACTCCCTTATTTAATTTCTTGAGTTCACAAAACTTCAAAATTCAAAAAGTATAAAAATCTCCATCCCCTGTCCCCAGCCACCAGTTCTCCATCTCAGAAGCAACAAGTGTTAGAAGTTTCTTGTGCTTCTTTACAGAGGTCTATCAGTATATAAGCAAATATGTGTATATTTTTCTCCCCATTCCCGCCTATCCCCTAACCTTCCATCACCTGTGTTTTACACAATTGCTTACCTTTTTCACTTTACAATGTATCATGGCAATCTTTCCCCATCAGTATAAACATCTCCCTGTTCCTTTTTATTTATTAAAAAAATTTTTTTTAAATATTTATTTATTTATTTTGGCTGTACCAGGTCTTAGTTTTGGCACTTGGGATCTTCATCGCAGCATGTGGGCTCTTAGTTGTGGCATGTGAGCTTCTTAGTTGTGGTGTTCGGACTCTTAGTTGTGGCATGCATGTGGGATCTAGTTCCCCAACCAGGGATTGAACCCAGACCCCCATGTTGGGAGCACAGAGTCTTACCCACTGGACCACCAGGGAAGTCCCTCCCTGTTCTTTTTAAAGGCTGCATGGTACTCAATTGTATAGTGGACCATAATTTATTTTACTGGTCTCCCTCTAATGGTCACTTGCATCTAATCTTTTTTTTTTTTTTTGCGGTACGCAGGCCTCTCACTGCTGTGGCCTCTCCCGTTGCGGAGCACAGGCTCCGGATGCGCAGGCCCAGCGGCCATGGCTCACGGGCCCAGCTGCTCCGCGGCATGTGGGATCTTCCCGGACCAGCGCACGAACCCGTGTCCCCTGCATCGGCAGGCGGACTCTCAACCACTGCGCCACCAGGGAAGCCCTATCTTTTGTTAATACAAACAATGTTGTAATAAATATTCTTGAGGACACATCATTTTCCACAAATGTGTATATCCACAGGATAAATTTCTAGTTACATTGTTGGGTTAAAGGGTATGCACATATGTCTTTTTTTTTTTTTTTTTACTGTGGTAAAAAAGCACATATAGCGCTTCCCTAGTGGCGCAGTGGTTGAGAGTCCACCTGCCGATGCAGGGGACGCGAGTTCGTGCCCGGATCCGGGAAGATCCCACATGCCGCGGAGCAGCTGGGCCCGTGAGCCATGGCTGCTGAGCCTGCGTGTCCGGAGCCTGTGCTCCACAACGGGAGAGGCCACAACAGTGAGAGGCCCGCGTACTGCAAAAAAAAAAAAAAAAAAAAGCACATATAAAATTTACCATTTCAACTATTTTCCAGTGTACACTTCAGTAGGGTTACGTATATTTACATTGTTGTGAATGTACATATATCATTTTGACAAATATTGCCAAATTGCCCTCCATGGTGATTGCACCCGTTTATTGATATACTTTCACCAGCACTGTATGAGAGAGGGTCCTTCACATAGTACTGAAAAGCAGAGTACCTGTGATTAACTGGACATGGTGTATCAGAGGAAAAAGGGCACAGGTTCTGGAATTTAATCCTTGATCTGATGCTTGCCAGCTGTGTGCTCCTAGGCATTATTTAATCCTTTTGGGTTTCGTTTCCTCATATCTAATACTAATCTCATAGAGGGGCAGGGATTCAAAGGGCATAAAGGCCAGGCATATAAAAGGCACTTAATAAATGACAGCCAGTAGCTATTATTATGAGCTGGGTTCTTCACCAGTCTACAAGCGCAAGTTAGTTAACATCTCTGAGAGCTAACTTTCTCATGTATAAAATGGGAGTTAAATAATAGGGAACTGGTTACCCAAATTGTGGCCTATTAACTCACTGGAATACTATTTAGCTATTAAAATGATCAAGGTATTTTGAGAGGCAGAGTAGGGGTTAAGCATATAGATTCCAAAGCCAGGTTGCTTGGGTTGATTCCTGGTGTTGCTATTTACCTGATGTGTAACCCTGGGCTAGACCCTTAGTCAGTTTGGGCTGCTGTAACAAAGTACTATGGACTGGGTGGCTTACAAACAACAGAAATTTATTTCTTACAGTTCTGGAGACTGGAAGTCGAGATCAGGGTATCAGCAGGGTACAGTTCCCATGAAAGCTCTCTTCCAGATTGCAGACTGCCAACTTGTATCCTCACATGGTGGAAAGAAATCTAGCTAGCTCTCTGGCCTCTTCTTAAAAGGCACTAATCCCATTCATGAAAGCTCCACCCTTATGACCTAAGTACCTCCCAAAGGCCCCGCCTCCAAATACTATCTCACTGGGATGAGGGTTTCAACATTTTGAATTTTGGGGAAGACACAAATATTCAGTCCATAGCAACATCTCTGTGTTTCAGTTTACTCATCTGTAAAATGGGGATGATAATAATACCTATCAGAGAGTAACTTGAGGATGAAATGACATCATGAACATAAAGGTTTTAGAATAGTACCCGACACTTAGAAAGCTCCAAAAGAAATGCTGGCTCTATTGTTATTAACAGACATAGCTAAGGTGCTACGGTCCTTCCTTAGCAATGTAAGCTAAGGTGCTCAGAGGTCCTGCAGAACACTGACTGGCTAGTAATCTTTTCTGAAACACAGATCTTGTTGAGAAGCTGAGATGATCCTAGTTTTTTTTTTTTTTTTTTTTTTTTGGTCATGCCGAGTGGCTTGTGGGATCTTAGTTCCCCCACCAGGGATTGAACCCAGGCCACGGCAGTGAAAGTGCCAAGTCCTAACCACTGGACCGCCAGGAAATCTGGATGATCCTATTTCTTGATGGCACCTGCTGGGGGAAAAATGCACCAATGTGCGTGATTAGACATACAATTTCAGAGGTCTTTGGACCTCAAGTTAAGAATTCCCAGTCTGGTTTAAATTCCTTAGTCCATGAACTAGAAGGTTCCCTGGATGGGCATGATGACTTAGGTGAGAGCAAGTTCAATTGTGGAGGCTGAAGTTGGATTGCTTTTGATGGAGAAGAGATTAGCTGGAAAGGAAGAAGAGATAGTGGGTGGAAACCACTCTTTCGGGTAGACTGGCTGCAAAGGGGGTGGAGAGAGAACTTGCTTTATCTAGATGGATGCCATGGTTTTAAAACATGTACTGGATTCTTTGGCAATTCTCCTGTCAAGAAGTAAGATTATACCCCTTTTTCCCTGAATCTTAACTATTAGAACATGGTAGAAGTGATGCTATACTAGTTTCTTGACCCAGACCTTAAGAAGGTGGTACCTTCTACTTTCTGTCTCAGACATTCACTCTTGAACCAAGTCACAATGTTGGGAAGAAGTCCAAGCAGCCTGTGGAGAGGCCGACATGCAGTAGAGCTGAACCTGCCCATAGCCTCAGCTGACAGCCAGAATTAACTTGCTAACTTGAAGTGTACCCTCCAGTTCCCCAGTGGAGCCAGCCTAGCTTATGCCACATGAAGCAGAGATGACCCTCCCTGCTGATCTCGGTCCAAATGGAAGGGTCTGTTTAGATGTCCATTTTATTTACAGTGCACTCAGAAGCCACTGATGATTTTAAGCATGGGAGTCAGATGATTCAATGTATATTTTAAGAAGATCCTTGCTTCTAGGGATGCCTGGAGGGATGGTAGTGGAAACATTTTTAAAAAGACAGTTTTCACTGATTTTACTATTTTTTTTTAACCTAGAGCGGTTTTTGGTGTTGTTTTTTAACCTAGGTTTTAAAGCCAGATCCTCAACGTGTCCTTGTGTGCGGATTTTTAAAAAATTAAAATCAATTACAACTTATTTACTATGAAAACTTTGTAATTTGAGAATTCCTGGAGTGTTTTGGCATTGATGTCACATTGCCTCAGAAATATGATATGATATTTGAAATCAGAGAATATTGACCCAGATGTGCAGATGTCCTAAATATTCAGTATTTAAGGAGAAAAGTCATTATTTATAATTGCACCAAGAAAAAAAGATAAAATTGAACAAGGAATGTACAGGACTTATTTGAATAAAACTTTAAAACACTCTTGAGAGAATCAAAGGACTTTACAAACAGATACTCCTGCCATGTTCTTGGAACAAAGGGCTCAACATCATAAAGATATCAATTCTCACTAAGTTGATCTAAAAATATTTACCAAAATCCCAATAAAAATACCAAGAGAATTATTTTCCTGGGAACTTGACAAGCTGATTCTAAAGTTCATGTGGGAAAATAAACAAGCAAGAATAGCCAGGAAAACTCTCAACAGGAAGAATATTGAGAGGAGACTGGTCTTAGTAGATGTTAAACCATATTTTAAGACTTCAGTAATCAAAACTATAGCACTGATGCCTGTACAGACATACAGATCAAGGGATAAACATAGAAAGTACAGAAATGGGCTCAAATACATATAGAAATTTAGTGTATGTTAAAGTAACACTTTCCAGTTGGGGAAAATATGGATTGCTCAATAATGATTTTACGACTACTGGGGTAGCTATCTCAAGAAAAAGTAAAGTTTGATCTCAATTTAACTTTTTTTTTTTTTTTTTTTTTTTTTGCGGTACGGTACGCGGGCCTCTCACTGTTGTGGCCTCTCCCGTTGCAGAGCACAGGCTCCGGACGCGCAGGCTCAGCGGCCATGGCTCAAGGGCCCAGCCGCTCCGTGGCATGTGGGATCTTCCCGGACCGGGGCATGAACCCGTGTCCCCTGCAACGGCAGGAAGACTCTCAACCACTGCGCCACCAGGGAAGCCCCCTAACTTTTTAATATCAGAATAAGTTCTAGTTGGATCAAAGATTTAAATATAAAAAATAAAACCATAAAAGTACAAGAGGAAAACATATGAGATATTCTGGTATATGCTTCTGGGAAGAAGGCCTTTCTAATGAAGACATAAAACCCAGAATCCCTAAAAAAGTTAGTGCATTTGATGATGTGAAAATAAAAATACACTGCATGAAAAAAAATCATAAAAAGAGTTAGTGACCAGCAACAAACTGAGAAAAAAGGTGTGCAATGCATGGCATGAAGGCTGATTTCTCTAATATGTAAAAACTCTCAAAAAACCATCATCGAAAGACCAAAAACATAGTGTGAAAATGGGCAAAAATATAAAAATACAGCCCACAGAAAAGGAAATACAAATCATGCTTGCAGAAAAGATGCTCAACCTCATTCTTAAGAGAAATGGAAATTAAAACTTCAATAAATCACCATATTCGATTTATAAGATAGATAAGGACCAAGGATTTGGTTAAAAAAACCTATATTGGTCAGAGAATGGGGAAACAGGGTCTCATACATTATTGGTAGGAACTTGAATTGGTACAGTCCATATAGAGGACAATCTGACAATGTCAATCAAAATTACAAGCACCCATCTGTTGATACATCAATTTCTCTTGTGGAAATTTAACCTACCAATACTAGCACATGTAGGAAATTACACAAGTACAAGGTTACTTACAGCATAACTTGTAAGAGCAAATAAATCATGGTTCAGAGTGCAGTCGAATACTACTGAACGGTTACAAATGAAGGAAGGAGCTGTCCACAACCTGTAAAGTTCTGCAAAGGCATATTATTAAACGAAAAAAAGGAAGGTTCAGAAGAGTACCTGCCTTTGTGTAAAAATACGAAAAATAAAAGAATATGCGTTGGCTTATAAGCATAAGCATAAAGAAATTCTGGAAAGTTACATAAGCACAAACAATAAAGGTTAGTTCTTAGGGACAGGTTAGGAACTGGTGATTGGAGACATGGGTAAGAGAGAAACTTTTAATTTATTTAAAAATTAATTTTCAAATATGTGACTAATTTCTTACTAGAAAATTAAAATTTAAAAACGAGGAAGGCCCATATATATTGATATGGAGTCTCCAAGATTATATTCTCCAAATTAAGTGAAAAAATCAAGGAGCAGAATCGTAGTCATAATACACTATTTTGGAGAATTCCCTGGCAGTCCAGCGGTTAGGAGTCGGTGCCTTCACTGCCGCGGCCCGGGTTCAATCCCTGATCGGGGAACTAAGACCTCACGGTTCGGCCAAAAAAACCCCAAACACTTTTTTGTATATATCTATATCCATATCTCTCTCCACATACACATGCTCCTAGATGCACAGACTGTCTCCACAAATACATGTAAGAAAGTTGTAACATGTGTTGCTTCTGATGTGGGGTACTGGATGGCTGGGGACCAGGAGTGATAGGGAAACATTTTCCTCTATACCTTTTTGTGCCTTTAGAAATTAGTATGCGCATTACCTAAATAATAATATGGAATAACTTATTTTATTTTATTTATTTATTTTTTATTAGTTTCTGCTTTATAACAAAGTGAATCAGTCATACATATACATCTGTTCCCACATCCCTTCCCTCATGCATCTCCCTCCCTCCCACCCTCCCCATCCCACCCCTCCAGGAGGTCACAAAGCACCGAGCTGATCTCCCTGTGCTCTGCGGCTGCTGGAATAACTTATTTTAAAACTGAATTAAACATTTATTTAGCCTTTTGGGTATAAGCAGACCTTCTATGATTGGCAGGGGGTGGGAGGTGGGCATGCATGGGAATTTAAGATCCTAATACTCTGATCTCTTTATCCCTAAAGTTCTTTCTAGCACCAAAATTCTTTTTTTTTTAATTCTTATTGAGATGTAATTGACAGCTACACCCAAATTCTTATCTCTAGCTCAACTGTAAACTTTTTTTAAAAAATTAATTTAATTAATTAATTTTTTGGCTGTGTTAGGTCTTCATTGCTGAGCACAGGCTTTCTCTAGTTGTCACGAGCAGGGGCTACTCTTCGTTGCGGTGCGTGGGCTTCTCATTGCAGTGGCTTCTCTTGCTGCGGAGCACAGGATCTAGGCGCGCAGGCTTCAGTAGTTGCAGCACGCAGGCTCTAGAGCACATGCTCAGTAGTTGTGGCACACGGGCTTAGTTGCTCCACGGCATGTGGGATCTTCCCGGACCAGGGATGGAACCCGTGTCCCCTGCATTGGCAGGCGGATTCTTAACCACTGTGACACCAGGGAAGTCCCTCAACTGTAAACTCTTAGAGCATCGGAATTATGTTTTCAGTCCCTTGACTCTCCTGTATGTGTGTAGTACAGGTCTTTCTACAAAGTTTGGTACCCTGTAAATGTAGGCTATCTGCCTAGAGCACAAAATTGTAGTGCTCTTAGCTCCACATCCCGAGCGGCTTAATGCCAACTAGACTGGCTCAACTGTCCACAGTGCTTGGCCAGGGTAGGCATTCAGAGGGTAGAAACCTGACTGCTTAATACAATCAGCCTGGGACAGCTGTCATGAAACTTACGGCAGCGATCTTAGAATCTTCTGTCATGACGCATTTGTGGACTCTGATTCTGAGCTTAGCACGGCACCAGGCAATTGGAGGGATCAAAGAAATTCTCTGGGAATCTCCTTACCTGACACGATCTTAATACAAATATTTATTGAATTACAAAGATCTAGAGAGCTGGGAGGATTGTGAAAGTAATTTAGGGAGAAATCCCCTGAGGCAGGCTTAAACGGTAATCACATCAATTGTCAAATCAGTTTTGACTGATCCCATTTCACAGGTTGGGATCCTTTGTATTTTGAATGAATTAGCGAAATTAACAGGGTTGACTAACATTCTGCCTCCATTGTCCCCAAAGCTGGATATCTAATACTTTACAGTTTTCTTAAGGCAAAAACAGGCAATTCTGCCTTTTTTTTAAAAGCTAGATGCTATGTAGGGTCTTAGCATTTTTTTCCTTTTGTTTTGAAGTTCTTTTGTTCGGGAAAATTGAGGCTTGAAATTTTTATGACTAAACATTTCCCTCTCCCAAGGCATATATATATATACCTAGTACTACACTGCCCAGAGAGTTAACAGATTAACTACTATATTATTTACAATTTTACTATTTTATTGTGTGGCTGTGGTTTAAACAACAGAAAGGAACTGATAATTACTCTCCAATTGTATGATGGTTGCCATGTGGTTCCTTGGTGCACAGTTTCCATATAACTAGAGCTATGTATGCCCTGAAAAACAAAGCAGTGCCCATAATATCCATTTGGAAGCATGAAATTAAATTTCCCAGATTGAGGGTAACAATTTCAGTTTTGAGGAATTGATTTCTTTAAGCATTTCTTTGGGAAATTCGAAATATCTCTTCCAGGATGTAGAAATAACTTAAGTTTCTGACTACAGTTCAGTATGAATGGAGATTTTTCTATCAAACTTAGAATGTGAATTTTTCAGTCTGAGCAGAGGTTTGCGCTGGGGCCAAGTTCTGAGGGTCGGATGGGCCCTGCCTTCAGCATCCTGCCTCTGAGTACTCTGGGAAGGAATGGCTTCTGGACAGGGTCTGGAATTTGAGGGGTTAGGGTCTCCCAAAGGCCCAGACAGAGAATGAGTGGTCCACAGAAGTGTTTTGAACTCAAATGAATTGTGTTTCTCTCTGTCCTTTAGAAGCCCCCATAAGTAGGCACTACCTGAAGTCTGATTTTACCCAAATAAATCTTAAAAAAAAAAAATCTATATTTTTTCTTATGTATGATCCCTTGGTTAAACATGTGAACAATCTCCTAGGTTCAGAGCATTTAACTTCATTTTCAGACTTTAGCCACATAATTTTGGGAAAATATGTTTAACTAAACTAAAGTTTAGGGGAGAAGATCTGAACACTGATTTTGTATCAGGAATGATCAAGAGTACTTTCTTCTCTGATTTCACTTTTAAAAATCAAGACCTGAATTTCCTTTTCCTAAATCACGGAGCACCCCAGGATTTCTATGATCACTGCATTTCCTGATTCTACCAATTACTAAATCCTCAGAATTTCCCCAGTTGTCCAAACCCTGCATCCCCTACATCCTTTTATTGGCTGGGGACCTCAGCTTCCCAAGTGGTCCCTTCCTGTGCTTCCTAAACCTACCTAGGAGCATACTAGTTCTTTCTATTTGGGAAAAGGCAGGAGAGTAGAGACCTAATGGTTCTGACAGTCTCCAATGACTTTTTCTGTAAGCTTCATGCGTAACTAACTAAAAACAAACACTCCAACTACTTAAAAAATAATTTTTATTGAAGAAAATTTACAAGATATAGATGATCAAGAGAAAGAAAATTAAAATTGCCCACAATCTTACCACCTGTCGATCACTGAAAGTAATACTTTGGTGTCAATTCTTTCAGTCTTGTAACTAGGCCCAAGTAAGTTTTTTAAAAAATGTGACATTACTGTTTTGTGACCCACTTTTTCCTACTTAATATAATGAGAATATTTCTCCTTTTCCTAAAACTATTCTTCCTTTATGTCATTTCTAATGGTTGCATAGTACTACGTGTTATGCATCTATACTTTGGTTTAATTAGCCAATTGTAGAAATATGGTTGTTCCTAATTTTTTCCATTTTATAAATATTCCTGTGACAAAATCTTTTGGGATACCTATGATTATTTCCATAAGATAAACTCCTAGAATTAGAATTTCTGTGTCAAAGAGTATATGTATTTTTAAGTTTGTTTAAATGGATTGCTAAATTAAACTCCAGAAATTACCAATTTACTATCCTTCTTGATATGTATAATAAATACATACATTCCTTTCTCCCACCTTTACTAACACTGGGTATTAAGATTTTTTAAAAAGTAATTTGCCAATTTGATAGATAAAAATAATATTTCATTGCTACATAAATTCATCTTTTTATTATTAGGCAGGTTTAAAAAATATGTATCTTTTTTGGCATTTTGCATTTCTTCTTAGTAAATCGCCATTCATTTTCTTTTTACATCCTCCCCTGGCTGCCAGTCATTTTCTGATAAATCGTGTTTGATACAATTTTTGAGCCTTGCTCTCAGATACTAAATCTTGATTTTAGAGAAAACTTCTGGATTAGTGTTCTCATAAATCTGTATCTCTTTGCCCCTATATGAAGTTCACATATAGGGTACTCCTTTAATCCCAGATGATCTTTTAGGAAATTTAGTTTATAATATGCTAATGTCCTCTTTGAAATCCAATGAAGACTAGTCCTGAAGTTTTAAGCATCATCTCACATTTTTACACATTTACTAAATCATTTAAAGTTTATTTTTACCCCCACTTGCCAAGTGAATTATATGTCCTTCATCTTCTTACATTTACAAATATTCTTTATTTCTCAAAATTCTTCTCCTGGTCTGGAATCTTTCATTTTGAGACTTGCCACTAGGGAGGGGAGCTAAGAGTAGTGGAATCCTCTGTAAATCCTGCCAGACTGTTGTTTTCCGTCTTCACCTTCCAGAGGTTTGTGGGTGGAAAGCTGAAGATGTCAGCACCTGCAGGAATGTCCCCAGCCATCAGCGGCAAGTTACAGACAATGCGTGGCTTGCCAGAGATGGAAAGATATCATGTGGGCCCACTTCCAGATTCGGCCAAAAGTTTGTCTTTCTTTTATTTTCTTAGTTTATTTATCATTCCCTCCCAAACCTTTCCCAACTCCTTCACATGTAATTTAAACAAAAATATTTTCATTTATATTTAACTTTTTATTTTGAAATAGTTCCAGACTTACATAAACACTGCAAGAATAGTACAAACAATTCCCTTTTCCCAGATTCCCTATATGTTAATATTTACCACATTCGCTTTATAATTTCCCCTCTCTCTCTTCATATATATATAGAGAGATTTTTTCCTACTCTGGCTAATCTCTAAGTTACCTCACTCTTTCCTATTTGGCTTCTCAGCTCTTCCATTGCTTATGTAACCAATTCCCAGTATTAGCTTCCCTCTGTTTGAAATACCTAAGGTAGTTTCTGTTTTTGTTTTTGTTTTTGTTTTCTGACTCAACCCTTACTGAAAACATGGGGTAAGATTTTGTTTGAAAATGTTCTTGCTCAAATAACTTCAGAAACCACTGCCATGGATGATTGCCTCAACCCTTTATTTTACTTTGTGTCTGTTTATTCATTCACTCACATGCTGTATACTGGGTCCTTAATAGGTAGCAGGTGTAGCAGGCCCTTAATAGATGCTAAGGACATAAAGGAGAACACAGCAGTTACAACAGGGACTAATATTTACTGAGTATTTACTATGTGTCTTTTAAGTGCTTTCACATTATCATCTTCTCTTAGTTCTCCATTGCTGGATAACAAACTGCCCTAAAAAGTAATGTCTTAAACAACAAGAATTTATCATCTCAGTTCCCATGGGTAAGGAATTCCAGAGTGGTTTAGCAGGTTGGTTCTGGTTCAGGGTCTCTCAGGAGGTTTCTGTCAGGATGTTGACAGGGACTGCCATCATGTGAAAGCTTGACTGGGGCTAGAAGATGCACTTCCAAGATGGTTCCCTCACAGGGCTGTTGGCAGGAAGCCTCAGTTCCTCACCACAGGGGTGTCCCTCTCCATCAGCTGATTGTCTTCACAAGGCAGCTGACTTCCCCCAGAGTAAATGATCCAAAGCCACAATGCCTTTAATGTCCTAATCTCAAAGGCACTACCACTTCTGTCATATTCTATTTGATAGTCATTAAGTCGCCCATACTCAAGGGAAGAGAACTTCTGCTGCATATCTTGGAGGGAAAAGTGTTGAAGAATTTGCAGACATATTTGAAAACCACCACACATCTCATGTAATCTCACAGCAACCGTAATTTTGCAACAAACCCACTTTGTAGCTGAGGAAACTGAGACACAGATGATTAAGGAATTTACCCAAGGTCCCACAGCTGGCAAGTGATAAAATTGGGATTGCAAAGCAGATTGACCCTAGAACTTGTGTTTTTAACCGCAGTGCTATACTGCCTTGATACACAGATGCCTTGAACTCAAGAAGCTTATATTTCAACAGGGAGACTGACATTAGTCAAGCAATTTCTCTCTCTCTCTCTCTCTGTGTCACACACACACACACACACACACACACACACACACACACACACAAACACAGAGTGACAAACTATTTAAATCCCATGAAGGAAAAATACAGGTTGCTATAGGAGTGCATGGTTGGGGAACCAGATCTAGTCTGTGGAAACAAGTTGTCATATTTTGAGTCTATGGTTTAAGTCCCTGACCCCAAGTGCAATTCTTTAATGGGCTAGCAGACAAGTAGCTCCCAATCCTGGATGCACATTAGAATAACCTGGAAGGCAGTTTAAAAACATACTGATGCCCAGGACATAGCACAGACCAATTAAATAAGAATCTCTGGGCTCCCCTGGTGGTGTAGTGGTTAAGAATCCACCTGCCAATGCAGGGCACACGGGTTCGAGCCCCAGTCCGGGAAGATCCCACATGCCATGGAGTGACTAAGTCCATGTGCCACAAGTACTGAGCCCAAATCCCACAACTACTGAAGCCCGTGCACCTAGAGCCTGTGCTCCGCAACAAGAGAAGCCACCATAATGAGAAGCCCATGCACCGCAACAAAGAGTAGTCCCCGCTCACTGCAACTAGAGAAAGCCCATGCGCAGCAACAAAGACCCAAAGAGCCAAAAATAAATAAATAAATAAATAAACAAACAAATATTAAAAAAAAATAATCCACCTGCCAATGCAGGGGACACGTGTTCAAGCTCTGGTTTGGGAAGATTCCACATGCCGTGGAGCAACTAAGCCCGTGCGCCACAGTTACTGAGCCCGCACTCTAGAGCCCGAGAGCCACAACTACTGAGCCTGAATGCCACAACTACTGAAGTCCATGCACCTAGAGTCCGTGCTCCCCAACAAGAGAAGCACCGCAATGAGAAGCCCATGCACCACAATGAAGACCTAACGCAGCCAAAAATAAATAAATAAAATAAATTTATTTTTAAAAAAAGAATTTCTGCAGCTGGATCCAGGTATCAATATATTTTAAAGCTCCTTGGGTGATTCCAATGTGTGGTCAGGGTTGAGAACTGCTGCAGGGCTCAATTTTGCCATACAAACTTGGACATAGAAGTGCTTTGAGCAAAAGTGGATGGCTGAGCTCAGCTTCTAGCTTGCTGTCGTGTTGGGGAGGGGGGTCTCTCTTTTAAAGGAGCTTTTCCAAACATTTTAAAATTTAAAGTTTTTTATTCGCCACACCACATGTCTTGCAGGATCTCAGTTCCCCGACCAGGGATTGAACCCAAGCCACGGGCAGTGAAAGTGCCTAGTCCTAACCACTGGACCACCAGGGAACTTCCTAAAATTGAAAGTAATTTTAATTTTTTAAAAAAACTGCAGTGTTTCTTATTGAAGTTACAGTATGCAGTCTTTTTATTTATTATTTATTTATTTATTTATTTTTGGCTGTGTTGGGTCTTTGTTGCTGCGCGCAGGCTTTTCTCTAGCTGCAGCGAGTGGGGGCTACTCTTCATTGTGGTGCGCAGACTTCTCATTGCGGTGGCTTCTCTTGTTGTGGAGCACGGGCTCTAGGCGTGCAGGCTTCAGTAGTTGTGGCACATGGGCTCAATAGTTGTGACTCGCAGGCTCAGCGGCCATGGCTCACGGGCCCAGCCGCTCCGCGGCATGTGGGATCTTCCCGGACCAGGGCTCGAACCCGTGTCCCCTGCATTGGCAGGCGGATTCCTAACCACTGCGCCACCAGGGAAGTCCAGAAAGTAATTTTTAAATGTCATGATTCATGGAAGTTGTTTTTATTTGTCAAGGGAAGGACATGTATTGTGGAAAATATTTTGTTTGATTGAAGAAATCACTTTTTATGAATGAGCTGACTTTAACCTTCCTTGAAGCCAGAGGACCTCTTTTTCTCACTGGCCTCCACCATTCCAGATATCAGGAAGTAAAAAGAAAATCATACCAGCAAATCAGTTGCAGGAGCTCCACTCCAGGGAGGGCTACATAGATGAAATGAAGTTGAGGATACAAATTCTCTTTTCATTTCTGACATGAGCTAAGTCTTTCTGATTCTTCTTCTCTCCCAATCCTATCCAGAGGTCTGTAGAATTATTCTGCTCCCAAGGCTCTGAGGGGTTTATTCTACTCTCACAAGGAAAGCCCAGCACCATCTTGTCTCTGGTAGGCTGCCTGCTTGTTCTCAGACTGTAGTTTCCTAGAGAGTTGAGACCAAGTGTCATTTATTTTTGAATATTCAGATCTTAACACAGTGTTTTACACATATCAGGTGCTCAAAACATTTGTAGCATTGAATTAATATGCTTATTGCATTTTCAGAGATTGAAGATGGTGATTCATTCAGCTAGTGAGATACAGAACCAAAGATGTCAAGAGAAGGGACGTAACATCTACTGAGTACCTACTAGTCAACTATATCACAATGCATGTGAATTAACCAGTGCAAATGTGTGAGCATTGCCTAAAAAACACTTAAAACATATATTTTGCTGATGGCACAAGAGCAGCAGCCTCTTCTTATGAACTGTTGCAATCTTCTAACTGGACTCTGGCTTCCTATCTTGACCCCCAACCCACCTCCCATCCATTCCTCACGCCAGCCCAAGTAAGCTGCGATACTCTAAAAATATAAATCTGATCATGTGACTCCCTTGGTAAAAATCACCTCAGTGGGGAGGCCCATAAGGTCCTGCATGATCTGGCCTTTTGCCTGCCTCTCCAGTTCCATTCTGACTTCTTCCAAACTCTTTCCGTCCTTGGGCTTCTGCATTGCTGTTCCCTCAGCCCATACATCTTTTCCCGGGCCCTCTGCATGGCTGGCTAGTTCATAGGTTCTACTGAGAGAGGCCTTTCTGACCACTCTACCCAGAGTGACCTCTCTTAGTTGTTCCTTACCCCTGCTTGTTTTCTTCAAAGCATTCTTCTCAATGTGAAATTACCTTATCTATTTGTTTACCTGGTTACTGTCTCCCTGAACCTGAATATAGGTGCCATGAAAGTGAGAACCTCATTTTGTCTGTCTTAATTGCTCTTGTAGCCCCAATATCTGGCTCTCAGTGGGCACTCAGTCACTATTTATTAAATGATTGAATAAATACATAGAAAAAGGAGTACTGTTATTCATTAAGGAGGTGCAAGATATTATAGGCAGAATAGTGGTCACAGATTATAGAATGTTCTTTAAAAGCTTTTGTAACTTAAAAAAGCCTCATATATTAATAACATTCTCCCAGAAGCTTGGAACATTATTCTTCCATACTCATATCTTTTCTTTTTAAAATAGTTCTATGGGGTGAAGGTGGGAGGCAAACCCAATGATATTTACTTTGGAAACACAGACATGAAAATTACTTTTACTTTACATGCTGAGAGTAGAAATATGACCCCTATGCAATGCAAGATTTGCAATAAAGCTGAAAATGGACAAAAGATATTAGCATTCCCGTCTATTATAACTGGACCAGAACTTCAATCACCAGCTGAAAAAATAAACATGGGGTCAGCAGGCATTTGTCCTGCACCCTGAGTGCATTCCAAAGTGAAAACCATGCACAAATGACCTAAAGATCGAATGCCTTCTGATTTAGAATTCATGCAAAGTTACACAATTCATATAGGATAGAGCAAGCCATGGCAGGGTGTCCTTGAAACTGATGTGCATTGTAGGAGAATGGTCCAAGGGACAGGAGAATCATATGTGAGCCAAAAGAAACTGTATAGAATTTCTTGCTTTTTTTCCCCCCAGGGATCAAACAACTAGGGCCACAAATAGAAAGATGATTTTGCTGAAGGTGGGATGGGCCACTCTCAACCCCAGGGTTTGCAGCTGTTGCCTGGCTTCAGCAAGGAACAGAGCAGGGACATGTGGGGGGCCAGCTTAGTCATCTACTGGGTTGCTGCTCGTGGTGGGGTGAGAGCCACCCTGGTTCAGCCCTGCTCTGCAAGGAAGCCTGATGTAATGCAAACCTGGCTAGGGCCAGAGGCCTCTGTATTTATCTCTACAATAAATGGGAAAGGCTGAAAATGAGTAATGTGCTCTGTTTGGTTTAGGGGTTATACAGAGGTATAAGCCACATTTCCATAATTTTCCCAACCACAACCGTCTCACTTAATCTTGCCTTTTTCTGCTTTACCTGACTTTTGATTTCTTATGGTAGAAACCACAGAGATGATTGTTACTTCAAGTGCTTAGGAGTAGCCCACAGTTATCTGCCCAACCACCTTCTTTTGGTTCTTTGAATGGGTCATACTTCCTATCCTGGTTTCTATTGCTGTATACCAAACTACCCCAAATTTAGTTGTCTAAAACCATAACCATTATTTTGCTCTCAGACAGTGTGGGTTAAATGTGGGTAGGGCCTCGAAGAGATGTCTTGTCTCTGCTCCATGGTAACTGGGCCCTCAGTTGGGAAGAGTGGGATGGGGGTGGGGGTGGGGATGACTTGAATACCCCGGGGCTATGATAATCAAGGCACACCTTTGAGATCTCTACAAGGCCTTTGTCCAGCTGAAAGGTTCTATCAAAGGTTCATTTCCCAGCCCTAGACAACCATTAATCTACTTTCTGTCTCTCTATATTTGTCCATTCTGGACATTTAATATAAATGGAATCATACAATATTCGGTTCTTTTTGAGTGGCTTCTTTCACTTAGCATAATGTTTTCAAGGTTCATCTATGTTCATGGTCATTCCTCTTACTACATTTCCCTCACCAAAGTGGTGTGCTCCAGCTTGGCTGGATGTGCCAAGCTCTCTTTCTCACATCATCATCCTTGCAAATATTCCCCCCATCTTTACGGTAGGTACTGTGGGTTGGCTCAGTCAGTACCCACTGCAACTTGCTTCTAGTGTGGTATGATCTATTGCAAAAGCTGGAACACGAAAAACTGCACTTCCCGGAGTTCCTTTCAGCTAGATGCCACTTTATGTTCTGCCAGTCAGCTGCCTGCACGTGAGACTATGAATTTGGAATTCAGTAAAATCAGGAGAGAGTTGTGTATTTTTGGCACGGATGTGGCCAAGGAGACAGTGTGCTCAATGGTCATCAGTTTCCTGTGGTAGCAGCAGCACTCTCCCGCCACCACAGAAGAAGCAGTGTGATTCTGGGGGTTGAGGGTGGCTCCGAGAAGCTCCACCTAGAACCTTCTCCTCCAGCCCTTCCAACGATTTTCTTCGCCTACTAACACTTGATAATAAATGGATTCTGTTGTCCTTGGAAGGCACCGTAAGAGCCTCTGTGGTTTCTTCTCTTCCCTGCTTCCAAAAAAACCCACGAAAGTCCTAAGTCATTCAAGTCATTCAATTCAAGTCATTGGCTAGCTGCCCTGTTTTTAAAGATCTCCTGGGACTGAAATCTTTCATCTCCCTTCCTAAATTACCCAATCTCCCTTATAGTCAAGTAGTTTTTCTTCATATCTAAGTTAACACTTTAGAGCAGTGCTGTCCAACAGGAATATAATGCAGGCCGTATATGTAATATCAAATTTTCTAGTAGCCATATTAAAAAAGCAAAAAAGAAACAAGTGAAATTAATTTTAGTGAAATATTTAACTCAATGTATCAAAAATACTGTTTCAATATGTAATCAATATAAAAATTATTGATACCAAGTCTTCGAAATCCAGTGTGTGTTTTATACTTACAGCCCATCTCAATTTGGATCAGCCAAATGTTCTATAGCCATAAGTGGCTGCCTATATGGATAGTGTAGGGTTAGAGCCATTTAACACACTCCTGCTTTGTCCCCATGGAAAGCAACAGATTAGATTCCTTACAGTAAACTTTCAAATAAAAGACAAGAATTGAGTAACTGCCTCATCCTGAGCCACTCTTGCTCTTGCTCAGTACACAACACATGGTCTTCATTCAATTCCTTGACTATGTCTAGCCCTTTGCTGTCCCAGGGCTTTGGCACCTGCTGTCCCCTCCACCTGGAATGCTCTCCCACCTTGTTCTTCCCCTAGCTAATTCCAGCTTCTCCTTCAGTTTCAGCTGAGAAGTTGCTTCCTCAGAGTCCTTCCTGACCACAGTCCCCTCCCCACCTGAATTTGATTCTCCCGTAATTCTTGCCCACTACAGTATGTGCTTCGTCGCCCAGCTCTCAGTGTAATTTGTTTAATTATTTGTGATTATTTGTTTGATGTTCATCTCCCCCTTCCTCCACTCCCACGCAGGTTGCAAGCTCCCTGAGTGCAGGAACCCTGTCTAATTTACCCATTGCCATATCCCCCAGAGCCTGGCATGGTGCCTGGCAATAGCAGCCATTCCAAGACTTTTGCTGAATGGATGAATGAAAGTGCTATGTGATTTTTTAAGCTCATCTTATACATAGGATGTGGCTGTTCTCCTTCTGACGACCTACTCCTTCAGTGGTGGCAGCTTCAGGCAATATTAGGGACTCAATGAGGACAGCTGGGACCAGGGCAAGAGCTTTACTCCCTCTTCAGAATGCAACCATCCCCTGTGAAAATTACAGCTAAAGAAGTCAAAATTATGAGCGTTGATACTGCTGAACAAGTTAAGGCATATTCATTCAATGTATATAAAGTTTCTTATGTTAACAATAATAGTCTAAAGGCTCACAGGAAAGGCAAGGATAGTTGAATGGAGGGGGCAGGGAGGCCAGTCCTTCTGGGAATTGTTGATGAAGTGGTATGACATCAGTTGCAAAGAAGGCCTGACACACTTTCTCTCTAGTTGCTGCCTCCCTCCCTGTGCCCAAACTGGTTATTTTACACTGTTTTACATACTTAGAATGTTACTTTGTCACATTTCCTGAAACTTCATTATAGCCATCAATTTTTAAGGTCATAATTTGTATCCTGAACACTTTGACACAGAGGCAGACCTGAGTGGGACTTTAGTGTCAGGGTCTTGGGCAACATTAATGCACCAGGCATCATATTCTCCTGAGTGTTTATGTGTGCATATGTGTGTTAAAGCCTAAGGAGAAATTTTTCCTCATTTAGATAGTATTCAGGGTCAGCCCTGAGTCCATAGTAGCCTGAAACGCACCCAGGTTTCTTAAACCAGATACCCAAATATACTAAACATATTTAAGGGGCCCTCACAGTCCTCATGGCTAGACAGCTATGATCTGTTCCCACCGATTCTGTATCTTGTCCTTCTGGGCCACAGCTCATTCACCAGGGTGGTTTGTCAGTCTTCAGGCTAACCAATGACCTCACCCTACTGCCCAATACAGTAAGCCTGCCAGTTTGCAGGGAGGCTAGAACAGTGCAGATGCATATTCATAGCATATGAATGAGCTCTGCATGACTCCTTTGGGACTAATGCTAGAGACTTGTTATCATGCCTTATAATAAATCCCCTTTAACTTTAGTGAATGTCAATTCCTTACAACTAAATGAATCTAAGCTAAAACACCAAACACAATAGACACCTCTTCTGTTTCCAGCCCACAACCTTCCTTCTCTGAAAACTGCCACACCAGGTGTAAGGCCCAGCAGGCTGGAGCCCTTAGAGTAAGGCCCCTCAAGTGACTTTCAACCAGAAGATCTTTGTCTAAGACACCAATACAGCATCTCCCAAGTTATAATACCAACAGCCAACTTGTAAGCTGCCAGGTGACTGAAGCAGAGAAGGTGCCTCCTTGGGCAGTACAGAGTAAGATTGGGTCTCAGTCTATAAATTCCTCTTGCTAAGAAGCACTATCAGTATTCATTCATTCTACAAATACATATTATGTGCGTACTATATCTATACACCAAAATTTGGATGGTTTCAATTATATTATGTGTGAATCCAACTTTTGTGGGGTAGACTTGAACACCAGCCATTATTTGTCACATGGTTTTAAAGAAAATTTTGTTCTACATCCCTCCACCCCAATTTCCTTCCAGTTAATATTTGGCCTTGCTGGGAAGCAAGCCAAGAATTGCCTGCAAGGCACAGAGCAACACAGTGGGTGTCTCACTTGGGAAAAAGCTGCTGACTTTCATTATTGCTTCCTGGGGAAGGGACTAGGACCATGAGAGGTGATGCTTCAAAATGCAGCTGTGTGTAAGGTGTCCACAGGAAAGCAAACAGTAAGGTAATAGTGGAGTGTGTGTTTACTGAAATAGGTAGCAGAGACACCTGGAAAGTGTCTGAAATGAGTCACTGGTGATCTGTATAATTGGTTAGCTGATTTAGACACTCTTTAAGTTAGGTGGGTTTTGTCAAGCTTGTATGTATTTGCACTCAAAAATTAAATTCATTCAAATAAAGACTGTGGAAGAAAAAATAACTAGGTTTTCACTTAGGGAAAAATTCTCTAGAAGAATGATTCTCTTTTGAGTACGAGAATGCCAGCAAACCTTTTATTTTCCTTATGATGGCAAAAGTAACAGGCTCATTTCAAAAAATTTAAACATTAAAGTATTCATTCAACAAGTATTTATTTACCACCTACTACTATGTATAAGACCCAAGACTAGGCACTAAAGATATATTAGTGAGCATAAAATAGACATTCTCCTATAAACTCCCCTTCCAGAGAAATTATTACTAATAGTTTGGTGCTGTTTGTTCTAGTCGGTACACATATCTGGATTCTAACCCATGATGAGAAGTCTGTGGTCCCTGGCTCTCCCACTGAGGGTTGCAGGTCAGGAAGCTGCTCTAGATATCTTAGGGGTGACATGTCTAGTCTCACAGACTTCTGCCTCTGCACTACACACTGCTGAAAGTCAAGACCTGCAGGACTATATCTATTGATGGGAGCTATTTCCACGGGCACAGGTACAAAGCAAGTGAAGACACACACTTCCTGTTGGCTGTTTCATCAGATGTTGGTAAATGGGGAAAATATTTCAGATCCAAGGCAACCAACAGGTATCTGATGGGTTAGTGTCTTGGAGCCTTACCAGGACCCAGTAAAGACTGAATGTTGAGACCAATCTTCCAGTTGCATTTGAAAGAAGAGGCTTCCTGTTGTTGTTGCAGAATCTACTGTGACAGGTACACACCCACATAGCTTTTGAAAACATGACTTTCCTAAGTCTCTGATATCAGTACACTCCTCCCACCTCAGAGATGCTGAAGCATGCTGGGTGGAGCATCGAGATTAGATGCTCTCATTACACGTTGTCTTTTGTGTTTCAGTTTAATGATAGGCCTGCGCATACAGCTTATAACCTAGTTTTGGATTGATATCTATGAGATCCATCTCTCCTGCAATTCCAATTTTTGTATTCATAACTAAGTAAAGTCTTCTTTAGTGATGATTTAATTGGGAATTTTGGTCTCAATATTCAAGAATTTTTTTCATGGGCAAAAGGTCAGGGAAGATATCTTTTACAATACATACCTTGCCAGTTTTGATTAAATAAATTATTTATGCCACCTGCTGGTCTTCTTAGGACTCACTTTTTCATTATTAAAAAAATTTTATAAATAATTTGTATTTATGCTATGCACAAACGTGTCTAAAATAACCCTTCAACCAAATCCATAAATCTTTTACAAGGACTGTACTGAGTTATAGAACTTGATTCTGACCCATATCTTCTATTTTTAAAATTTCCCCTCGCCAAGGCCAACTTAAAAAGGTACTTATGTATTATTTAGGGGAGAGCTATTATTCTCTAGTCTAGACTAACATTCCTAAACAGCATATATTTTAGACTTCAAAGCCTTTATGAATATCAAAAAAGCATATGGTCCTGGTGAATAGTGAAGTTTGTCATCTCTACAAATGTAAAATAGCTCATTTAGCTAGAAAACCATTAAATGACTCTTCCTGGAAGGAAAACTTGTAACAAAGGTAACAAAGCTATTTAAGCTGTTTTATCCTCCCCTTACCATCTGCCACCCTTCTTCTCTTACCTCCTCCTTGTAGAAATTGGAGGAAGTCTCTATATAACCCAGATTGATGTTTCTCATTTAAAATTCATATGCATGACTCAGAGTACTATCTGGGACTAATGAGGAACAAACTGAAGTGCTCATAGAACCCCCCAAATTGACTTTGGGTGGGGGTAACACTTTTTTAATCATAAGAGAAAACAGGTTAATTGTAGTAACTTTGGAAAATACAGGCAAACACAAAAAAGGAAATTAAAATAATCTATAATAAGCCCAACTCCCAAAGAAAGGCGGTATTAACATTATTGGTGAATATCTTTTCCAGATACAGATATTCAATTTTCTTTAAAAACCAAATTGGGAAAGTCTAAGGATAATGCCTTACCTGCTGTTTTGTAACTTGCTTTTTTCATTTATCAATATAATGTAATCATTTCCCCATTTCGTTATTCTTCCAAGATTTGGAATTCCATTCCCTAAATGAACTGTACTAGGTTTCACTAGTTCCATATTCATGGCTCTTTAGTTTGTGACCATGTTTTTGGATAAGAGAAATAAGCCACAGTGAGTGTTCTGGTACACACATCTTGGTGTATAGCTCTGATGCTTTCCTTAGGATAACGTGGGAAATTCAAGAAGCAGAATTTGCACGATCAAACGTTAAGGACCTTTTTCAGGTTCTCAGTCCATATTAAATAATAATTGATAATCCTAGGAGAAGGACCAAGATGGGGGTTAAATCCTTAGGCATGTTTCCGTGTTGAGGTTTCCCCACTCTTACTGAGGAATTCTTAGGAGCAAAAGCTGCTTGGTCATTTCAGCACTGAAGGAAGTTCCCAAGGAAGAGTGGATAATCTTTTAAAATGATAATAAAAGCTCTGGTGGTTGGTAACAGAGATGCAAATAACCGCCTAGACAGAGATCTATGAAATCCTAGGATATTTTAACTGAGATGGTTTCAGAGAATAGCTGTTCTGTCCAAGCTACAGAATAAAAGTAATTATATTTTCTTAAACTTTTTTTTTTTTTTTTTTAGTACATAAAACATGCACAGCAGGATGGATGTGTACAGCCGCCCAGGCCACACACAGCACAGCTCCAGGGGTGCAATTTACCCAGATTAGAATATGAATAGTGAACCACTGGCCCTTTGCATACAGTACACAATTCAAAGGTTCAAACAGGTATACAGTAAGAAATTAGTTTCTCTGCCACCTTGTCTCCTGGCTGTCCTATCTAGGGCAGCGACTCAGTCTTTGGTTATCCTTCCCAAGATATTCTATGCACATACAAAAATTTACACATGTATATATACTTTGTTTTTCTAATATAAGTAGTATTATATTATAGACACTGTAATTCTGGCTTTCTTCACTCAGTAGATCTTGCTGATTGCTCCATATCAGTATATCTTAGGTTTCCTCCTCCTTTTTTAACGGCTGAATGATATTCCACTGTGTGAATGTTTAGGGCTCTTTCTTCATAGGTAGGAGAATTGTGGTATTATCAAAAATAAGAAACAAGATTTAGAAAGCATTAGGATATATTATGGTGTGGGCATGCCAAATCTCAAAGCTGGAAATGTGAAACATGAATTGTTTGTGAAACTTGTTAGGGTTAGAGAAATGGATCTTGGAGTCATCCAAAGTGTGAGGATACACACTGAGCTGGTATAACAAAGATACCTTAAATTCAGTGGCTTAAACAATATAGGAATTTATTTCTATCTCAAATAACAGCCAGAGATAGTCTAGGGTTGGTAGGGTGGCTCTGTCATCCTCTACCTATGGCTTCCTCTCTGGCTCCAGCTCCTGCCATCACATCTGCATCCCAGCCAGCAAGAAGGAAGCAGAGATGAGTGGAGGGCATGCCTACTACTTTAAGAGAATTAACAGGAAGTGACACATATCACTTCTCACATCCAATTGGCCAAACTTAGTCACATGTCTCACATCCCATGGCCAGCTGCAAGACAGCTTGCTGTCTCAGGCTGAGTTCCAATAATAAAGGAGAAAAAGAATGAATATTGGTGGAAGCTAGCAATCTTTGCCATACTCACAGAGGCTGTTAGTTTAAATTCCCTAGGAAAAAAAGACTGGGAGATTCACTTGCAGGATTATTTTTCTTATTGTGGTAAAATATATAAATGTTGCCATTTTAACTGCTTTTAATTGTACAGTCAGTTCAGTGGAATTAAATGCATTCACATTATTGTGTGACCATCCCCACCATCTACCTTCAGAACTTTTTCATCTTCTTGAACAGTAACTCTGTACCCATTTAACACTAACACCCAGTTCCTGATATGTGCTGGATTTTATTGGGGAAGTACCCTTGGGATCAATACCTGTGTGGGTGTGAATGCAAGAGGAGTGGGCAGCCAGGGAGCTGAACTGCAGTGCAGTTGCAGTTGAGGCCTCAGCTGACCCAGTGGGAGCTCTGGAGCAGGATGGGCCCCTGGAGATGTCCCATCTTAAGGCAAGGGGCCTGGACTTTATACCAAGGCAGGGAAAATGATGTTGGGTGAGACAGCGCTCATCAGCTAAAGACAGTTCCTAGAGAAGAACTCATCTGAGACTTTTTGGCAACCAACATGCCCAGCCTCTGAGAGAATGAGTGCCTGGGTCTAGACCAGAGGACAGGGCAGCATACCACAGCATCCATGACAGTCCACCCCTTATCCACTCAGAGCCACTTGCTTCGTATAATAAATTTAGTTACTCCAGAATTTGGGTTGGTCTCTTTTCCTGGGGCAAACTTACGAGAGGAAGATTAGTGGGATGAACTCAGCCCTTGCCATGGCAGCTGGTCTCCAGGTGCAAGTGAAACTCACAGTTGCCCTCCTCCACTACCTGTTCCAGAGTCCCCTTACCCTCAGCCAGTGCCTCTGCTGGTCTAGGCAGCTTCCTTCGTGGTCTGGGTGAACTAGTCCTTCATCGCTATCTTTCAGTCCTTCCCCTTTCTGACCCCTGACCAACCTGTAGGGGAAGAAAAATTTTCCTCTACTTGTCTAGGTCCTTTTGGCTGATCTATTAATTAAATTGACGTAATACAGAATAACAGGAAAAAAACAAAGGTAATTTTGTACGTATGGGAGGCCCACAAATACTATGAGAGGCTCTCTGACAGGCAAATGAGGCTTCTACACTATTCTGAGCTAAGGAGAAGGGGATAGTTTCAAAGGGAAGGAAGGCAATTCACGAGAAGATGGGAAGAGCAAATGTTTGGTAAACCACAATGGGATGCAGAGATAACTTTGAACAAACAAAGGGTTCCACCAGCGTACCACACCCGCCCATACTCTTTGTAATTACCTCTGGTGATAGCTCTCTTCCTGGACCGGGCCCTCTATCTAAATTCTTTTAGGTGGTTGAGGGGGGAGATAAAAAGCTCTTCCTGAGTCTTTTGGGCCTCCATTGTCTTCAGCTCAAAGTAATCCACATGCCAAAGTGGCACATTTTGGGAGGCTTGTTCTGAACCACTTTACTAACAAGCTATTCAGGGCTGCCCATATCTTCTTGTGTCAGGCCACTTCTCTTTCCACACAAAGTAACTGATCACAGCCTGAGGGGCGAGCCTCTGGTGACCAGAACCTTCTTAGACTGTGGCTGCTGCACTTGTCCATTTACCTTCAGAATTGAGCAAGGGACACCCAAGAGAGACCCCAATGGATCACTGAATATGCCACTGAAGCCATAGGTGTAAACTGAGGGAGAGACATCAGTGTAACAGTGGGGGAAAACACGGGGGTCTGAATCACCTACCTGTGCAGCTTACTTGTGCCCTTTGACCTTGTTCTTACCTGATCTGAGGTACCACTTCCATTGTGGAATGGATTGGTGTTGGGTTGCACCCCGAAGGCATGTAAGGCTTGTAGCTGCCCAGCCTTGAGACTGGGCTGGAGAAAGAAAGAGCTGGAGACAGCAATGGTTTATTGGACCAGGGAACCTTCCACAAAAGGTCCTGGAGCAACACCCCTACCGTTAATGGCAGATGGTGGACAGGGTATGGCAGCAATCTTCACTGCTTGGGGGAGAAAGAAGTTACCATTTATATGGTGAATTGACATCAGGTGGGCTCACCAGTTCCCAGGAACTAATTAAGCCCTATAATTAAGAGGATTTGATGTCATGTGACTGAAGCAGGGACTTGTCAAACAGGGGATATACAGAGAGCAAGAGAACAACCATCTTGAATGACCTAACCATTCAGATGGGCTTGAGAGAAACCAACTCATAATAGGTAACCTTGGCCACATGTTCATTTGATGTCCCATAATCAGTTCTTCTGTCTCTATCATAGTGCAGTGGCACATCTGGAGCTATTTTTCAAATGGTGGAAAATTCTTCACTTAAGTTGACATAGACTTGTTCTAATACCCTAGGGGTCTACATTATGATTCTTCTATTGGAAGTCACCATAAGTTCCACATGGCATCCTTTCCTACTACTGATACTTCCAATACCATAAAGTTTGCTGGGTTGTATTGACCAATTGGCAGGGCTGCTCTTGAAAATTCTTCTCTGATTTCTTGTCTAGATTGAGAGGCCTCAGCATTATTTTCAAGCAAGTGGGAACACTAGCCCTTAACAGGAGCACTGGGCCATTTCTGCTGGCCCAGAGGGTTTAGAGGGATCTGCAGTTCCAAGGTTTTTGAGTGCATCAGTCCAACTGTTCCCATCCCAAGTCTCAAGATTTCACTTCTTCCTAGTCAGGGCCCTAACTTGGCACAGCTGACTGAAGAATTCAAACTTCTTTGGAGTTGTGCAACTCCTATAACTAAGTCCAGGGTCAAATTTAAGCTTTCTCTGCCCTCTGGCTGCAGGAGATGAGTCTCTGTCTATGGTTCCATGGAGGCCCTCTGGTCTTCTAGTGGTGAGCTTGGGTGGAATATTAATATTCACCACTAGTTAAAGTTTTAACAGTTACACTGAATGCCAGGAGCTTGCAGTGCTCCTCCTACCACCAGTGGTGGCAATGGGGACCTCATTGCCACCTGGTAGATGGGTGGGCCAGTTCCAAAATCTCATTTTAGAGCCTACTTCCTTGAACCACTCCTGGTACCAACTGTCTTAGGTTAGTTCTACAGGAAACAGACTCTGAGATGAAGATTTTGTGCAGGTAGTTTATTGAGGAATGCTCTCAGGGATCAACGCCTGTAGAACTGGGCAGAAGGAGGCATTGAAGTGCAGTACAGTCACAACAAAAACCAGGGGAGTTCTAGAGCAGGTATGGCTGGCCCTTCAAAATTATCCCACTTTGAGGCAAGGGGGCTGGCCCTTCTCATTCCCACATTGAAGAAACACTGGATGTGGGCTTTCCCCTCCTTCCCCAGGGAGGGGATGTGAGCTTGGGTGAGGTTGATCTCTTTGCAAGAAGGCGATTCCCAGAGAAGAACTCAGCTGAGAGCTGTTATCTTCCAACCTTCCCAGCAGCTGGGGAAAGTAAAGCTTCAGTACAGAAGCGGGAATTTGGGCAATAAACCAGTATCTACTGCAGGGATTATAACTAAAATTGCAAGAGAGGATTAGAGCATAAAGAGAGCCAAGGACAATTCACTGGAGAGACTCCTGCATTTATGTGACAACAAGACCAAGAACTGTCAGAGAAGGGGACACGAGAGATAGAGGAGAACACAGAGAGTGGAGAGCCATAGAAAACATGGAAGCAGATGGGAGGAGTCTATAGGAAGCTGGAGTTTATTAATCCAGTCTCCCAACTTTAAACCTGAGCAACTCCAGAGTTGCTGAAAGAACAAAGGGTTTAATTCCAACTCAACCAAAAAGTTAGTGAGTGACAAAGCCAGGACCAGCATTCGGGTTTTCTGATTCCCTCTTCAATGTTCTTAACTCTGTGTTACCTCCTTGCAGCATGAGAAGGTGATCTTTCTTACTCAGCCTTGGATGAGGGCTGGGAAAAGTTAGTGACTCTCTGGAGTGTTCCATTTGAGGGGGCTTGGTTCCTAACTTCATTACCTCCCACAAAATTCAAGTTTCTTGAATTATGTATATATGGTTCTTCTTGAATTATATAATACATATAGTTCTCCTTTTCACATTGAATAATGTCCACAAAGTGACTAACAAGGGTATATATTATTTTTTTAAAAAGCTATTGAGGAACTTCAGGAAAAATTCCTCTGCAGAGTGGATTGGCTGCCTTCCTTGTCATAGGTTTGTGGCAGAAATGAAGGACATTTCCTTCATTTCTCTGCCTTAAATATAAGACTGAACTTAGTAATACTTTCTTTTTCTCTCTCTCTTTTTTTTTTTTTAGTGGTATGCGGGCCTCTCACTGCTGTGGCCTCTCCTGCTGTGGAGCACAGGCTCCGGACGCGCAGGCCCAGCGGCCATGGCTCACGGGCCCAGCCGCTCTGCGGCATATGGGATCCTCCCGGACCGGGTCATGAATCCGTGTCCCCTGCATCGGTAGGCGGACTCTCAACCACTGCGCCACCAGGGAAGCCCTTCTTTCTCTCTTTTTTATAAAACTTACCAAGGTGTGCCAAGAATGTTTAGTTGAAAAATACTTACCAGATGAGGGGTTGAATTATCATTGAGATGTTATAAGTTAGAAGTTAATTTAGTCTTGTGCATCCAGACCTGTGGTTATTTTAGAACAAAAGTTCCCTACTGGGGGAAGGGGGGAACCTGATGATTGTTTCCTGAGATCTGGTGCTATAACACTCAGTTTTCTATATAGCTTTAGAGTTTGCAAGTGAAAGGCTCCATGCCTAGTATGGGGCATGTGGGCCCTACATACATACATTGAGAAGATATTGAAAATTAGAGCTTGAAATTCCCAGATAGCCCTGTGGGAGAAAACAGTTGTCACAAAGGCCTAATGACTTAAGCAAATCCTATTGTCACTCTACCCTCTTTACCACATGATATGTCCAGTCATTGAAGGACAGAGGGCACACTAAATTAGAGATTAAATATTGGCTGTGGGTATAGAAAGGAAGGATAGAGTTTTGCTTCATCCAGCTAGTACTCTCCTCTGCTTTGTAGGAGGAGGAGAAGGTCACTTTTTTCATTTGTCTTGTTTCGTTTTGCTTTGCTTTTTGACACTGGTGACAACTTTTAATAGGCCAGTAATTTTATTCAGATATTGCAATTATGATCCCTAGTAGCATATTAAAAATATTTCAAGTCAACAGTGTATGTGCACCCCATCTAATGGCTCTAAAAATATTTAATTTCAATATATTCATGAACAGAACTTTGGGGCTGATTCCAAGAAGGCTCAAATTCTACACATTTACTGACAACTTAAACTGTTATATTCAGTGATATTGAGCAACATGAACCACATTTCCTCTCAGAATACATCTGTGTATCAATATAGTAAATTAAATTTATTCAAGTTAATTTTTAATTCTCAGGTGGGAAACAAAGTAATCCAAGAAAAGGCAATTTGTTCAGAGACCTAAGATCTTCATTCATGTTCTAAAGCTAAAACAAATACCTGAATACAAACATATGGATACTTGAAAATACTTAGAAGATTGAAATGTTCAGTTTTCAATTAAGATCTTGGCCATTGAGTGTAGAGAGCATTAAGAGGCAGCTTGTTCTCTCAGGAGGAAGCACACATTTACTGAACTCATCAGACTGATGTATAAAATCCAAACTTTAATATACGATAAGGAACATATTGTTGCTCAGACCTTAGTCCTTGTATAAGCATAATAATGATTGCATTTCTCTCAGTAGGTGGACCATATTTCTAACCATCTTCTGGGCCACAGACAAGTCTTAATAAATTTAAAAGGAATCAAGTCATACAAAATACTTTCTTGGGCTTCCCTGGTGGTGCAGTGGTTGAGAGTCCACCTGCCGATGCAGGGGACACGGGTTCGTGCCCCAGTCTGGGAAGATCCCACATGCCGCGGAGCAGCTGGGCCCGTGAGCCATGGCCGCTGAGCCTGCAAGTCCGGAGCCTGTGCTCCGCAACGCGAGAGGCCACAACAGTGAGAGGTCTGCGAACCACAAAAAAAAAAAAAAAAAAAAAAAAAAAAAAAAAAAACTTTCTCTGACCAAAACAAAATTAAATTAGAAATAAATAACAGAAAGATCTCTAGAATATTCCCAAATACTTAGAAACTACATAACATACCCTATATAACTTGTGGGTCAAAAAAAAAGAAAGCAAAAGGGAAATTAGAAAGTATTTTGAACTAAATAAAAATGAAAACAACATATCAACATTTTGAATGCAACTAAGGCAGCATTTCAAGGGAAATTTATAGCACTAGACACCTGTATTAGAAAAGAAGAAAGGTCTCAAATCAATGACCTTAATTTCCACCTTCAGAAACTAGAAAAGGAAAAACATATTAAAACCAAAGTATGCAAAAGAAAGGAAATAATAAAGATAAGAGCAGAGATCAATGAAATAGAAAACAGGAAAATAATAGAGAAGAACATGAAACCAAAACCTGGTTCTTTGAGAGAGTCAACGAAATTGACAAACCTCGAGCCAAATTCATTGGGAAAAAAAAGAGTGAAGACACAAAAAATTTATTCAAGAGGAAATATGTAACCTAAATAGTCTTATCTCTACAAAAGAAATTTGGTGGGGGAGGAAAACCTTCCCACAATAAAATGCTAGGCCCAGACAGCTTCACTGAGAAACCTACCAAATATTTAAAGAAGAAATAATACCAATTCTACACAAAGCTTTCCAGAAAATGAAGGAAGAGTAATTTTTTTATATCTTTATTGGAGTATAATTGCTTTACAATGCTGTGTTAGTTTCTGCTGTTAGAGTAATATTTTTAAACACATTCTATGAAGTCAGCATTTCTTTGATACCAAAACTATCAAGGACATTACAAGAAAAGAAAACTACAGACCAACAGCTCTCATAAACATAGATGTAAAATCGTTAATGAAATATTAATGAATTGAATCCAATAATATATAGAATGGATAATGTATTATGACTAAGTGGCATTTCTACCAGGAATGTAAGGTTTAATGGTCAAAAATCAAATACGTAATTCAACACACTGATAGACTAAAGGAGAAAAACCACATGGTCATCTTAATAGATTAAAATAAAAGCATTTCACAGGTTCAACATCTATTTAGCTAAATACTCTAGGAATAGAAGGAAACTTCCCCAGTCTGATAAAGGGCATCTATGATTAACCTATAGCTAACACCATGCTTAATGGTATAAGATTGAATGCTTTCCCCCTAAGAGTAAGAACAAGGCAAGGATGCCCACTATAGCCATTTCTATTGAACACTGTGCTAGAGGTCCTAGATAGTGCAGCATGGTTAAAAAAAAAAATTTAAAAATTTTCTCTTCCACTAAGTAAAACTCTTTTTATTCATGTAAGACATCATAATCTATGTAAAATCTTAAAGAATCTACAAAAACTAAATGAATTTAGCAAGTTCACAGGATACAAGTCAATGTACAAAAAGCTATATATTTCTATTTACTAGAAACAATCAAAAAATTAAAATTAAAAAATATGATTTACAATAGCATCAAAAATGAACTGTTTGGTGATAAATTTAATATAAAATGTGCAAGACTAGTACACTGAAAAGTATAAAATTTTGCTGAGAGAAATTAAAGAAAATATACATGAATAGAAAGCCATCCTGTGTTCATGGATTAGAAGACTTAATATTGTTAAGATGGCGATATTACCCAAAGAAATCTTCAGATTCAATGCAATCCCTATCAAAATCCCAATCGCCTTTTCTGCAGAAATGGAAAAGTTAATTCTTAAATTCATATAGAATTGCAAGAGATTCTGAATAGCCAAAACAATCTTAAAAAAGAACAAAGCAGGAGGACTCACACTTCCCAATTTCAAAACTTATTACAAAGCTACAGTAATCAAAACAGTGTGGTACTGGCATAAGGATAGACATTTAGGTCAATGGAATAGAATTGAGAGTTCAGAAATAAACCCATACACTTATGGTCAATTGATTTTCAACATGAGTGTTAATACCACTCAATGAGGAAAGAATAGTCTCAACAAATGGTGCTGGGACAACTAGATACCCACATGCAAAATAATGAAGTTGGACCCTTACTTGACATCATAGACAAAAACTAACTCAAAATAAATCAAAGACTTACATATAAGAGGTAAACTATAAAATTCTTATAAGAAAACATAGGGTTAAATCTTCATGACCATGGATTCAACAATGGTTTCTTAGATACGATATTGAAAGCACAAGTAACAAAAGAAAAAATAGATAAATGGGACTTAAAATTAAAAACTTTCATGCATCAAAGGACACTGTCAAAGAGAGTGAAAATGCAATTCATAGAATGGAAGCAATTATTTATAAATCATATATCTGATAAGGGTCTGGAATATATTGTACAAAGAACACATACAACTCAACAACAAAAAGACAAATAGGGCTTCTCTGGTGGCGCAGTGGTTGAGAATCTGCCTGCCAGTGCAGGGGACATGGGTTCGAGCCCTGGTCTGGGAGGATCCCACATGCCGCGGAGCAACTGGACCCATGAGCCACAATTACTGAGCCTGCGCATCTGGAGCCTGTGCTTGGCAACAAGAAAGGCCGTGATAGTGAGAGGCCCGTGCACCGCGATGAAGAGTGGCCCCCACTTGCCACAACTAGAGAAAGCCCTCACACAGAAACGAAGACCCAACACAGCCATAAATAAATAAATAGGGCTTCCCTGTTGGCACAGTGGTTGGGAGTCTGCCTGCTAATGCAGGGACATGGGTTCGAGCCCTGGTCTGGGAGGACCCCACATGCCGCGGAGCGACTGGGCCTGTGAGCCACAACTGCTGAGCCTGCGCGTCTGGAGCCTGTGCTCCGCAACGGGATAGGCCACGATAGTGAGAGGCCCGCGCACTGCGATGAGGAGTGGCCCCGCTTGCCATAACTGGAGAAAGCCCTTGCACAGAAACGAAGACCCAGCACAGCAAAAATATATCAATTAATTAATAAACTCCTACCCCAACATCTTCTTTAAAATAAATAAATAAATTAATTAATTAATTAAAAAATTCACAACATATGTCAATATTTAGAAAAAAAAGACAAACAACCCAATTTAAAAATGGGAAAAGGATTTAACTAGATAGTTCTCCAAAAAAGATATAAAATGTCGGGCCTCCCTGGTGGCGCAGTGGTTGAGAGTCTGCCTGCCGATGCAGGGGATACGGGTTCGTGCCCCGGTCTGGGAGGATCCCATATTGCCGCGGAGCGGCTGGGCCCGTGAGCCATGGCCGCTGGGCCTGCGCATCCGGAGCCTGTGCTCCGCAATGGGAGAGGCCACAACAGTGAGAGGCCCGCATACCGCAAAAAAAAAAAAAAAAAAAAAAAAGATATAAAATGTCCAATAAGCAAATGAAAATATGTTCAACATCATTAATCATTAGGCAAATGTAAATCAAAATCCCAGTGAGATACCACTTCAGACCCCCCAGGATGACAATTAAAAAAAAAAAAGGAAATTAACAAGAGTTGGCAAGGATGTGTAGAAAATGGAATCTTTGTACATTGCTTGTGGGAATGTAAAATGGTGCTGCCACCGCGGAAAACAGTTTGGCAGTTCCTCAAGAAGTGAAACATAGGGCTTCCTTGGTGGTGCAGTGGTTAAGAATACGCCTGCCAATTCAGGGGACATGGGTTCGAGCCGTGGTCCGGGAAGATCCCACATGCCATGGAGCAACTAAGTCCATGTGCCACAACTACTGAGCCTGTGCTCTAGAGCCCGCGAGCCACAACTACTGAGCCCACGCACCACAACTACTGAAGCCCGTGCGCCTAGAGCCCATGCTCTGCAACAAGAGAAGCCACCCAATGAGAAGCCTGTGCACCCCAATGAAGAGTAGCCCCCGCTCACTGCAACTAGAGAAAGCCCGCACGCAGCAACAAAGACCCAACGTGGCCAAAAATAATAATAAATAGAATAAGTTTAAAAAAATCTTATCTATTAAAAAAAAAAGTGAACCATAGAATTACCATGTGACCCAGCAATTCCCCTCCTGGGTATATACTCAAAAGAACTGAAAACGTGTTCAGGAACTCCCTGGAGGTACAGTGGTTAGGACTCCTCGCTCTCACTGCCAAGAGTTCCCGTTCAGTCCCTGGTCTGGCAACTAAAATCTCACAAGCTGCGTGACGTGGCCAAAAAAAAAAAAAAAAGGAAAACATATGTTCAAACAAAAACTTATAAATGAATGTTCATAGAGCACTATTCACAATAACTAAAAGGTGGAAACAACCCAAATGTCCATCATCTGATGAATGGATAAACAAAATGTGGTATATATATATATATAATTCAGCCTTAAAGGAATAAAGTAATGATACATGCTACAACATGGATGAATTTTAAAAACATTATGCTGAGCGAAAGAGGTCAGACACAAAAGGTCACATATTGTATGGTTCCATTATATAAAATATTCAGAAGAGGCAAATTCATAGAGACAGAAAGCAGATTAGTGGTTGCTAGAGGCAGGAGGAAGGGAGATGGGGAGTGACTGTTTAATAGGTACAGCTTTTGGGATAATGAAAATGTTCTGCAATTAGATAGTGGTGATGGTTGATTGTGATAAACTTAACATAAAATGTGCATGACTTGTACACCAAAAACTACAAAATATTGTTAAAAGAAATTAAAGACTCAAGTAAGTAGAGAGAAATATTGTCTTCTGGGTCAAAAGATTCCACTTAAGATGTCATCTGTCCTAAAAATGACCTATATATTCAATGCAAGATTTCTTAGCAGCAGAACAATTGACATTTGGGCCAGATAATTCTTTGTTGTAAGAGGCTGTCCTGTGTATTGTAGGATGTTTAGTAGCACCTCCGGCCTCTGTCTACAGATTCCAGTAGCACCTCCTAGTTGAGACAACCAAAAATGTCTCCAGACATTGCCTAACATCCCCTTGGGCATAAAATCGCTTCAGTTAAGGCCCAACGGGGACTTCCCTGGTGGCGCAGTGGATAGGACTCTGCGCTCCCAATGTAGGGGGCCCAGGTTCGATCCCTGGTCAGGGAACTAGATCCCACATGCATGTTGCAACTAAGAGTTCGCATGCTACAACTAAGGAGCCGGCATGCGGCAACTAAGGAGATTGTGAGCTGCAACTAAGGAGCCTGCCTGCCGCAACTAAGACCCAGCGCAACCAAATAAATAATAACTAAAAAAAAAAAAAGAAACTCGATGATTCAATGCAATTCCAGTCAAAATCCCAATTGTAGAAATTAGCAAAGGTGATTCTAAAATCTTGATAAAAGTGCAAAAGACCTAGAAAAGCTAAAACAATTTTGAAAAAGAACACAGTTGGAGGACTTACAGTATCTATTTTCAAGACTTTTTCTAAAGTTGTGAAATCAAGACGTGATATCAGTAGAATGATGATCAATGGTACAGAATAAAGAGTACAGAAATAGGCCCACAGAATCATGGCTAATTAATTTTTGACCAAGATTCCTAGGTAATTCAATGGCGAATGGATAAATTTTTTCAACAAATGGTGCTGAAATAATTGGATATCCACACGAAAAAAAATTAACCCCAATTCTTACTTCATAGCATAAAAAATAACAATGTGAAACTGATCATAGACCTCAGTGTAAGAGCTAAAACTATAAAACTTTTGGAGGAAAGAGAACAAAGAGAGAGAATCTTAGTGACTTCATATAAGGCAAATATTTCTTAAATAGAACCAAAAAGGCAGAACTATAAAAGAAAAAAATAATAAATTGGATTGTATTAGATTTCTAATGTGCCAAACAGGGTGGCTTAAAACAACAGAAATGTGTTTTCTCACACTTCTGGTGGCCAGAAGTCCAAAATGAAGGTGTGGCAAGGGCCACACTCCCTTCGATGTCTCCAAAGGAGAATCCTTCCTTGCTTCTTCTAGCTTCTGGTGGCTCCTGGTGTTCCTTGGCTTGTGGCAGCATATGATATTGTGATTTATAATAAATATATATTTGGTCTCTCTCCCGTTTCTGGCAGGAAGCTCCTAAAACTCTTGGAATTTCCTGCGTAGAGGGAGTGACAAAGGTGTCTTTTGTTATGTTAATCAGGTGGGTTTTGGATGCCCCCCCCCAAGAAAAGGGGGATGGTTGCCAGGAGAACCAGTGATTTGAGGGTTGGATCTTTCAGTCCCACTTGCCTGACCTCTGGGCAGGGAAGAGCAGCTGGAGGTTAAATCAATCTCCAATAGCCAATGAGTTTATCAATCATGTATATGTAATAAAGCCTCCATAAAAAAACAAAAGGAGAGCTTTTAGGTTGGAAAACCAGCATGCCTCCACATGGCACCGTGCTGTGCCCCAGACTCCTTTATTTGAGACTTCACCCTATATATCTCTTCATCTGGCTGTTGATCCGCATCCTTAATATCCTTTGCAATAAACAAGTAATTTAGTGAATAAATGGGTTTTCTGAGTTCTGTGAGCTGCTCTAGCAAATTAATCAGACCCAAGGCAGGGGATGTGGGAGCCTATGATTTATAAGCCAGTCATCAGAAATACCTGGGCTTGTAACTGGCATCTGAGTAGAAGGCAGCCTTATGGGACTGAGCCCTTAACTGGTGGAATCTAATGCTAACTCTGGGTAGATAGTGTCAGAATTGAGTTGAATTGCAGGACACCCATCTGAGGTGGGAGAATTGGTGGTGTGAGGAAAACCCCCCACACACTGGATTGGTACCAGAACCTATTTACAGCATAATCACAATCTCTGCCTTCATCTTCACATGGCCTTCTTCTCCGTGTCTTTGGTGCTGTTTTCTGTCTCTTACAAGGATAAGTATCATTGGACTTAGGGCCTATCCTAATTCAGTGTGATCTCATCTCAATCCTTACCTTGATTACATTTCCAAATAAGATCACTTTCTGAGGTTCTGGGTGGACATAATTTTGAGGGAACAGTATTCAGTCCCCTGCATGGAACTCAACAAAATTAAAACTTTTGCTCTTCAAAAGACACTTTTAAGACAAAAAGCAATCCAGAGACTGGGAGAAAATATTTATAAAACAAAGGACTTGTATCCAGAATATAGAAAGAACTCTTACAATCCTATAATAACGAGACCAACAACCCAATAAAAAATTGGTAAAAAAGATTTGAACACTTTACCAAAGAAGATATACAGATGACACATATGCTCATGAAAAGCTACTCAGCGTTAATTAGGGAAATGCAAATTAAAACCACAGTGAGATACCACTACACACCCACTAGAATGGCTAAAACTTAAAAGATTGCAACATCAAATACTGGTGAGGATGTGTAGCATCTGGAACCCTCACATATTGCTGCCTGGGATGCAAAATGGTATAAACATTTTGGAAAACAGTTTGGCAATTTCTTATAAAGTTAACTATACACTTATCAAAGACCTAGAAACTCTACTCCTAGGTGGAGTTTATCCAAGAGAAACGAAAACAGATTCACACAAAGATTTGTACATGAATGTTAATAGCAGTTTTATTCATAATAGCCAAATGTTGGAAATACCACAAGTGTCCATCTTCTGATGAATGGATAAAAAAAATTGTCATATTTGATATAATGGAATACTACTCAACAACAAAAGGAAAGAAACTACTGAGTGCACAAAAAAATGGATGAATCCCAAAAGAGTTAATGCCAAGGGAAAGAAGCCAGGCACCAAAGACTACATATGGTATGATTTTATTTACATGGAATACTAGTAAAGGCAAAACTACAGTGATGGAAAGCTAATCAGTGATTTCCAGGCACCAAGGGTTGGGAGTAGGGGGTTAATTGCAAGGGGGGACATTTTTGGAGTGCTGGAAATATTTTATATCATGATGGGGCAGAGATTATATGACTATATACATGTATCAAAACTCATCTCACTATATACTTAAAATTGGGTATATTTTATAATATATAAATTTATATATAATATATAAATATATATATAATATATAAATTTATTTATAATATATAAATATATAAATTATATCCCAATAAAGCAAGACCCATCATTCTGAAACTTCAGAACCCTGGGGCTTCCATAGAGAAAAACAGGTAACATCTAAAGGCTTGAGAATCAGGACAGCATCTGACTTTTCAAGAGTTTTCCTGGAATCTGGAAGGCAATTGAGAAAGGCCATCAAAATTCTGAAGAATTTTATAGTCAGCTAAACTATTAACCAAGCTTAAAATACAGCTTTTTTCAGATGTAGAAAGGTTCAAATAAATTATCTCCCACTCATCATATCTCAGGAAGTTATTAAAGAATGTATTCCACCAAACTGAGGGATTAAACCAAGAAAGAGAAGGAATCGAAGAAGCAAGGGTTGAACACAGAAGATAAATAAAAGAATACATAGGAAAGTAGTGATGAGAAGTTCTAGGAGGATAGATGAGTCTCAGGCATACAGAGAACCTGTCCAGACTGAAGCAGAAGAATGAAAAGCTCCAGAAGGATGACTTCAAGAAAAAAATGTACCTGGGCTTCCCTGGTGACGCAGTGGTTAAGAATCCACCTGCCAATGCAGGGAACATGGGTTCAAGCCCTGCTCAGGGAAGATCCCACATGCCGTGGAGCAACTAAGCCCGTGCGCCACAACTACTGAGCCTGTGCTCTAGAGCCCAAGAGTCACAACTACTGAGCCCACGTGCCACATCTACTGAAGCCCAAGTGCTCTAAAGCCTGTGCTCCGCAGCAAGAGAAGCCCACGCACCGCAACGAAGAGTAGCCCCTGCTTGCCACAACTAGAGAAAGCCTGCGTGCAGCAACGAAGACCCAACACAGCCAAAAATAATAAATAAATTTTTTTAAAAAAAGAAAAAATGTACCTGAATAATTTGACTACATTAGCAGACATTCTTCTGTTATGTCAGAGTTTGAGAATTAATCAATAATAGGTATCTGGAAAACTAAGTAATAGAGAAAATGAAGCAATTATTACTTCCAGGGAAAACAATAAGTTGCCCAACTTAAATAACTGTATATTAAGTGACTCAGTAAAAATATTTACACAGTCATAATGTAGATATTACATATTAATTTAATTAAAAATAGCAATATAGGGTAGGATTTTTAGCACCTTCACTAAAATAGTTTCAGTTTTCATCTTGAGGATTGCTTTCCAAGTGACTGTTGACTGTCACTTCTCACTAGTGTCAAAATGTTTGTCCCTCCAAGATTCTGCTCCCCACTATAGTTTTCTTCTTTTCTGCTGTGAAGCTGGAAATCAGATGATCAAGCTTATTTTATTGTGTTAAGTTGGACTATATAAAGTATAACTTGCCTAAGGTTTACTACACGGTTATGGTGACATTCATATTGGCTTACTCGGAGCCTTTTTTTGACTTTGTGACTGTGGATAAATTCCTAACCTCTCTGTGGGGGAAATAATAGGACCTATTTCAAGGGTTGTTGTAAGGATTAAAAGTGGTCAAGATTAATTTAAGGTAGATTTAATATAATTCATTTATTTTTTTTCATTAATCAATTTTTAAAGTTAGTAAAACAAAGTAATAAATCAATATGCTATTCTTCATTACCTAATTTGTAATAATGCAGTGTCATGAATAGCCAAATTATAAGCTATTTGTAAAGCAGAGAATATGATACCAGTCCTGATATTTCTTTCGTCAAATGTATATATATGTCTGTTTCAAACTCTGAGGTTCGGCTTCTGACAATAAATAAGTCTCAAATATAAAAATCAGAAATAGCGCCATTATTTCATTAGACATCATGATAAAACTTTTCCCATGATTTAATGAAATGGAAAGATATAGACTGTAAAAATTAATTGATCTGGCATGTAACATATTTTTGTTATTTTGTATTTTGTTATTTTGTTATTTTGTTATTTTGTATTTTTGTTAATGAGAAATAGGCAATATTAAATAAGATGAAATAAAGATGAGAATTGATTAAAATTGGAATAAATATTTTATTATATGATTTCATAAAAATAGTTTTTAACTACCTTACTGAATAACACATCAAATTTGAAATTTAATCATGTAAAAACTTGGTTTGTTTAGCTAGTGTGTCATGAAAAATTTGGTGACCCTGGAAAATATTATAGTTACACCTAAAATGATCAACTACTTTGGTGATTCCAACATATTTCTTTCCTGCTAATGACCTGACTTTGGGATGAGTATTGAGAATAGGTAAAAATAATTATATTTAAGTATTTGAGAAACTATTGATTAGCATTTTTGAAAAGATGCTCTCTGTGCTTCTTTTCCTTAAAGTAAATGCTTTCTTTGATAATTCTTAGGGGACAGAAGAAGGCTTAATTACACCACCCCACTATACCACATATTATTCAGACCATAACAGCACGAGCCAAAATACTCCATTTCTAAAGCCAAGTTTCACGCTTCACAGAAGTATGTAAAAGATAAGGAAAGACTGGTTCTTTGTTAATCGTTGAAGGAGACTTCCTCTTTGTTCGATGCCCTAGACGATATTATTCATCTGGTGATGCCAAAAAATCAGATTTGGGAGGAATAATGGGTATACCTTTCTTTTTGAAAAGTTGGAGAAGAGTTATCGTGAACACAGGTACTTTCCTAAGCAGGTTAGTTTTAGGAAAGAGGACACAGAGAAGTTGAGGATGGGAACGTTGATTTCCTCAAAGCTATACATAATTAAGCACGTCTCGGAAAGCATTTTGCACTCCCAGTGGTATGAGAACCCTCAGTTTGAAGGCCGTTAGGGTAAACTGAAAAATGGTTCAACGTGCCTTAAGAAAACATTGCCATCTAGTGGCAACTATTTCAAGTCATAGACCCAAGGACCTAAAGGTTCCCTTGACCCTTTGAAGGACACCTCTGATTCAGCCCCAAGTTGCAAAATACCTTTCATGTATATTGTGTGTTACACCGTACATCGTGCTTTCTACATATATTGTTATTTAACACTCCAAGTAAGACCTTGAGGTGGTGATGCTATTTCCTTCTACGGATGAGGCAACTGAGGATCAGAGAGGGTAATTTATCCAACGTCATACTGTTGTTTATTCATTCAAGATCCATTTATCAAGCACCATTACATGATGAGCATTACTCCTGGCTTGGAGTAGGGGCATGGATTATGAGTGAACTCAGAGGTGACCAAGACATGATGTCCTTAAGTCATTCCCCATCTAGTGGGAACATGGAATTATGAAAGCTGGGGTCAGGGCGTGCATCGAGGACTGATGTTTGTCAGTGTTCTTGCCACTACATCATGATACGATAAATGCGTTCCGAGGGGTCCTGGAGTCCTTAGAGTACAGGATGAAGTCCATCACACGGAAAGGTGGTTTCCAAGCAAAATGACTCACTGAAGTGCCTGCCCTTCCCCCCACTTCTAATATGCTGCTTGTAATCTGCTATGGGCTTGGAAACCCGATGAGGAAATTTATTTAAAGCATATTTAACATGAAAGTAAATGACCTGAGAGAAAAATCCCAGAAGCTCCCTGAAGGGTGTTGTGTGTGAGCTTTAGAGTACAGCCTTTATTACATCTGTTTTGGCCACTCCGGGGACTTTCTTAAGATGTCCTCTCTGAGTCGAAGCCAGGCAGCAGAGTTAGCCCGTGAGTTCTGAGTGGGCAGAGTTACGGTCGAATAGATAATTGTGCTGCAACGAGCACAGTGAGTTAGGAGAAACCCACATCCCTTATCAAGGCATGCCTGCCTCCCCAGCCTTGTGTTTAGGATCTCTCCCCTAGCTTAGCACACTGAAGAAATGGGCATTAGTTCTGTTTTTTGAACATTCCAAGTTCTTGCCTAACTCAGGCCTTTGTAACATTTCTCTCTCTCCCTCACTCTTCACAAGGCTGGCTCCTCATCTTTTAGGATTCAGCTTAAATGTCACCTTCTCAGAAAGCTCTTCCCTAACCATTCTACCTAATACCTAATATGATAACTAATATCCACCTTATCTATGCTCTCTACCAGCACCCACTTGTGTTCTAAAAATGTCCTGTAGACATTTTTCTACATGAATTGAAGCTGTAGCACTTACCATCTTCTAATATATACATATTTGCTCTGTTATCTTTATTGTCTATCTCTTCCCATTAGAATGCAAGCTTTTCGAGGACGAGTGTTTCATCTAGTTGGCTCTTTTCTGTATGCCCACCACCTAGAACAGGACTTGGCAGATGGTAGGCGCTCAGTAAATATCTGTGAATGAATGGAATGAAAACTCTTTTCCCCTTTGTCTCATGTAGCTATTCTCAATAAACACAGCCAGACTGGCCTGGTTTTCTTAAATAGATTCTGACAGTTTTACTTGGCAGCTCATGAAGCAGGACTGCTATGGGCCTTTGTTCCAGGAAATGGACTTCAAGTTACCTTCCCTGGGCCCAAGCTTCTCTAGGACATTAGTTCTCTGGGAAATCAGGCATTAGGCACGTGTGTTAAATAGTGTTTCCTAGGTCTGTACTGCCACATCATTCGTTAACTCTCTTGGGCAGGACACTGGACAAAGAGGGCAGGGTCTTGTTCAAATATCAGGTTAGCTCTTCCCCATTCCTCACCACAAGCTGTACCCCCATGATCAGCTGGTTCTCCGGCCAATGTGCAGCAGATCTCACCACGGTAGGGTGGGCCTGGAGAGAGTGGAGGTTCTAGCCCTGTCCCATTCCTGGACTGCCAAGTTCCTCCCCTGCTGGTATTAAGTCAAGCATGGGGATGTTTTGTGAAAAGAACAATATATATAGTGAAGGGCTGAAAAATACACTGCTAAGTCACCGACTTCCATTGAGAGCCTGGGAGTGAGGAAGGAGCAAGTCTCTCAGCCCAGTGATCTCAGGAGGCATTCATGAAGGTCTGATTTATGTACAGCACTACCCTGAAGGTAGCAGTGAAGAATCCCTATGCTGCCCTCTTACTTAGAGGGAACCAGGTTGGGGCTGAATACTTCCCTCAAGAAGGAAACACCAGCCAGCACACTTGAGCAGCTAGTCTTCCTGACAGAGTTGCTTGCCTCCCTGGTCTCCACTGCCTCACTCTCTATTCACCCTTCTGGACTCACTCTCTTTCCAGCTTCTTCCCATACCCTCTCAACCTCCCTTACCACAGTCCACCTCATGCAGGTCTTTCTGTTCTTGAATGTTACAGGTAGTTTGAGCCCCCAGACCTCTGCACGTGCTGTTCCATCTCTACTCCCATAAAAAAGACACTAAGCTAACATCATCTACTTATCTTTTGCATTTCAGCCCCTCATTACCTCCTGGCTTCTGTTTTCACGTATAGAGTGACCCAAATTACGTTTGCCATTGTGATCAAAGATGTATCTGTTTCTAGGGGCTTCCCTGGTGGCACAGTGGTTAAGAATCCACCTGCCAATGCAGGGGACACAGGTTCGATCCCTGGTCTGGGAAGATCCCACATGCTGTGAAGCAACTAAGCCTGTGAGCCACAACTACTGAGCTTGTACTCTAGAGCCTGTGAGTCACAACTACTGGGGCCCACGCACCTAGAGCCCGTGCTCCACAACAAGAGAAGCCACCACAATGAGAAGCCCATGCACCGCAATGAGGAGTAGCCCCCGCTCACTGCAACTAGAGAAAGCCCGCGCGCAGCAGCGAAGACCGAGCACAGCCAAAAAAATAATAATAATAACAACAACAACAACAAAGATGTATCTGTTTCTAAATGTAGAGATTAACGTAGAGAGAATTGATAACTTGTGATTGAATCTTCTGATTTCCTATCCAAGAACACTACTGGCCTTTCCATCTGTTCAAATCTTCTTTTGTGTTCCTGAGGAACATTTTAAAGTTTTCATCATATAGGTCTTGTGCATGTCTTGCTAAGTTTATTCCTGGGAATTTTTCTGTTTTTGTTGCCACTATAAATAGTGTTTTTTCCACTATACCTGATTGCTATTCTTGTACATAAACGCTATTGGTTTGTATACATTAATTGCAATCTTGTTTTGTTTCTCATGGATTTTCCATTTGGGGCTCTTGGGGTTTCCAGATATATAATCATATCTATCAATAGTGATACTTTATAACTCCTCCTTTCCAGTTTTGACACCACTAATTCCCTCTTCTTGGCCAAATGCATTGACTAACACATCTAGAACAATATTAGATAACTGTGGTGACAGTAGACATCTTGTCTTGCTCCTGTATCTAGTGAGAATGCTTCCATTGTTTCCCCATAGAGCGTGAAGCTGGCTTTTTGTTGTCCATAAATCTCTGGAATCTGTCTACTTCCCTCTATTTCCACTGTCATCTTAGCCCAAGACACTGATTTTTCACCTTTAATAACCCCCAATTTTCATTTTCATTCTTGCCCTGACCAGTTCACTCTCCACACAACAGCTAGAGTTGAAACATAAAAATCTGATTGTGTTGTATCTCTCTTAAAACTCTCCAATGGCTTCCCATCCCTTTTAGAAGAAAGCCTAAAATCCTGAATGTGACCCACAGGGCCCTGCGTGATTTGACCTCCGCTCCTGCATTTCCAGCTTCATCATGTACCTTCTCTTCCTTACCACCATCCTGCTCACGGAGACCTTTCAGTTCCTTGAATGTGATAAGTATCTTCCCCCTTCAGACTTTGCACATGCTGCTCTGTCTCTACCCCTTTGCTAGGCTACTATCATGCTACTTACTCTTTGAATTTGCACTTCTCACTGACTTTCTCAGGAAAGCCTTCCCTAACACGTTAGACCAGGTGTTATATATCCTCATCGCACCCTCTCCTTTTCTTTTACAATCCTTTTCACCATAGCACACTTACATATAACTATTTATAGAATTTTATTGTCAGTCTTTCCTGCTGGATTGAGAATTATGCTAGTGCCCAATACATTGCCAGTTCTCAATAACTACTTGTTAGATAAATAAATGAATATAAATTATTCAAAATGTATTAAAGATATAACGATTGCCTCTCTTTGTTCTTATATAAGAAATATCTCAGGTTCTGAGACGGCACAATCAGTGACTGGTGTATTTGCAGGAGAATATGGGATAATATCACAGCAAACAGATTAGAAAGTGGGTACATGTTGTTATACTAGATAATAAAGAAATTATCAAAGACTATTGAGGTCATGTCAAAAGGGCTCCAGAGCCAACTTGAAGATGCTCCCAACGGACAAAGATGGAACACTTTGTGTAAGAAAAATAACTACAATAGATTAAAACACATCAGCTACGTTTACCTCTTCTGATACTAAGAAAATAAAATAAAAACTCACAGTTAGGGCTTCCCTGGTGGTGCAGTGGTTGAGAGTCCGCCTGCTGATGCAGGGGACACGGGTTCGTGCCCCGGTCCGGGAAGATCCCACATGCCACGGAGCGGCTGGGCCCGTGAGCCATGGCCGCTGAGCCTGCGCGTCCAGAGCCTGTGCTCCACAACGGGAGAGGCCACAACAGTGAGAGGCCCGCATACTGCAAAACAAACAAACAAACAAACAAAACCTCACAGTTAATCTCCTAGAGGATGGTAAGGAATCAGCTAATTCTTTTGAAAACTGGTAATAAAGAGAAAAAAATCAAGCATTTATTCTGCCTTTCCTATGTTATGTTTACCTATGGATAACTCAATAGTTAATGAGAGGTAGTGTCTTTTTTAAATGGATATATTCCAGCTAGTAAATGAAGAAAATGATAGAATTAGAATATCATGGGTTTATTGCCTAAAATGAATTAATTGGTTCTAGGCAATTATTAGCAATGACTGATCACATCATTATCCGATACTTCAACCAAATAGAAGCATACAATACAATGTATAAACATGTCTTACAAGCCTCTGGGTCCAACTACCCATATACAGGAAATAAAGGGGAAAGAGGAACATGTTAAATTATACCATGGGTATGCAATGAGCAAAGTCCAGGCTCTGGAAGACTTTACAGGATAGAAGACTTGATTTCCTCTACATAAAGTTGTGAGAAAGAAAAAGAGAGATGGAAGAGCACGTACAGATTTAAAGATGTAAAAGGATACATCAACCATTGCATTGTATGGACCTTGTTTGGATGACTGGGTACTTGAAGATGTTAAGGAATTATTAGGGTTTTTTAGGCATTATCATGATATCGTGGTTAATATAATTTTTAAAAAAACATCCCTATCTTTTAGAAATACATAGGAAAATATTTACAGATGAAATGATATGGTATCTGGAGTTTGCTTCAAGTTAATGCTGATGGAGAGAGGGAGTAGGGATATAAATGAAACAAGATATGCTCTGATTTGATCATTATTAAGACTGCTTGGTGGGTACTTGGGAATTCATAACATGAATCTGCTACTTTTGTATATGTTCAAAATTTTCAATAATATAAGAGGTCAAAAAATTAATAAAGAAAGGGACAACATTACATCTGGGCTAATGCCTAGATTCTAGGAGGCATTTTAAAAAGAACACAACTCTGATTGTTGAATGTCTAAATCTTGACAGTTTGAGGCTTGAAAGAGCAGTCATGTCTCACTGGCTATGGGCAGCCAGGAGCAGAGCTCACTCCAGAAGCCCAGGGCCTTCTGTCCTGCTTACATCCAGATGATCCAGCTGGCAGGAACAGCATGAAATGACAACAAATATTTATTCCATTTGGGGATTGTCCTGTACTACTTGGATTTCCAAGAAGAAACTTGGTTATGGGGCAATCCTTTTTCACTCAAGCCTTTAAAAATTTTGCTCCCTTTCCAGCACTGTCACAATAATGAGCAGCAAAATTCATGAGAGTAAATTAGATTTTTCTGAATGGAGGAAAAGAATACAACTATTCAGCATAGGTCAGTGCTGTTCAATAGAACTTCCTACGATGATGAAAATGCTTTGTATCTCCACTGTTTAATGTGGTAGCCAATAGCCACAGATGGCTACTGAGCACTTGAAATGTGGCTAGTGTGACTGAGGAAACAAATTTTAAATTTCATTGAATTTTAATTTGTTTAAATTATCCTCCAGTGACTAGCAGCTACTGTATTGGAGGGCACAGTTTGACTCTATGTAATGTCTATAGTAATTGCTTCCTTAATGCTTTCTACTATTAACTCAATCACAAAAAATGCTTTATCTTTTCTAGCTAAACAGGTTAGTCAACATTAATTTTAATAGATATTCTTTTCCTATTCCTATCTCCATTCCTTTATTTAAAAACAATAATAACAAAAACTGTGAGGATTTTGATTTACCACCTTTTCCACATATCCTCCAGGAGACAAATAGATGTACACAATATCGCTAAAAGGGATTATCTAATCCACACCTTCTATGTTATATAATGTACTCATTTTACAAATATTTAATGAGCACCTACTCTGTGCCAGGCACTGTACCTATTGGTGCTGTGAATATGTTGATTGTAGTGGATGCTGTAGTGTGTTGCCATCCTTCAGGACCAAGGCGCTCATTCTCCCAGGAGCTGGGGGTGTTGGCTGCCAACAGCTCTTAGCTGAATTTATCTCCAGGAATTACCTGAGACTCAAGCAACTGCCTTGCCCAAGTTTACTGTCCATCCCTAGGGATAGCACACATCCAGTCTATACGGATGTATAAGTAGACCCATTCACTGGAAGCTGTGACTACTCTGAAAGGCCATCCTAAGCCCAGAGTTTCCTGTGGGACCAGCTGAGGCCTTTTGGCAACCATACCATAGTTCAACTTCTTCAACTTCTTCCTCTGCCTAACCCAAGCCCCCACAGTTTTTCCCAAGTGCAAATCTCCATTTCAGATAGACTTGGTTTCTGCCCTCATGGAGTTGACAGTATTCTGGCAGGGATGAAGAAACTGAAGTCAGAGGGATTTAAGGACTAGCTTAAGGACACACAGCTGATTCATGGTAGAGCTAGGAGAATCCATTTTCCTGGCATTCAATGTAGTGCTCTTTTTACTGTACTATGTGGCATTATAGTAAAGCATGTTGCATTAGGAAATCACAACATTATTGGGAGTGGTACTAAGAGAATAAGACATCTTTCTAAAATGTTAGATTGAACAATGTGCCAATTAATTTTCACTTGGAGCAGCACCTCTCTCCTTTCAGGGAAATGCTTTCCTCTTCCTCCAGACACAGTATCCTAATGGAAGTTACCAGCTTCTTAAGTGATCCATATTCCTTGACCGCATGGCTGGTTGAGAGGTTGGTACTAATCATGGTAGCTTAGCCATTGTTCATCCAGGGATGGGCACACGACTGAAGCCAGTCCAATCCCAACTCTTCCCCAGAATTGTTCTTAAACTGGAGCTGAGCAAGCACTTTCATCCTAGTTGGAATATATTAAGAATGTGTGTAGAGGGATCTAAACTCATCTTAGGGAGATGAAGATCTCCTTATTTTGGGAAGAAGTTTGAGAGAAAAGAGGCTTTGCTGCAGAGGGAAGTGAGGAGAGAGTCAGACAAAGTCCTGATGGCAATTTTTGTCCCTCTTTCAAGACTGGCAAGGCCAGTGCCAGCCCTGCTCTACCCAGGACTTGGTTATTTGAGCCAATGAATTTTTTTCCTTTTTGCTTAAGTCAGTTCATGATGGGTTTCTATCCTGTTTTCCTACCACCTTAGCAAACTGATTCCTCTTTTCCATTTAATCTTGTCATTTGTGTTTTGCATACCCATTTTTATATAGCTTGTATTCTTTAATGTACAACTTTGTATTCTGCCTTTTACTTGCTGTTACTTCATATTTCTCTACAGTTGACATAATGGCCATAAGTTAATAATTCTAAGTTAATATACCACAGTCTAACAGTTTCCCAACTGTAGAATATTTAGATTGTTTGCTTTTATCCCCTTGTTACTGTATTTAACATTACAACGACCAACTTGGTGTATGTAGCTTTATTCTTCTGTTGAATTAATTCTTTTTTTTAAAAATAAATTTATTCATTTTATTTATTTATTTTTGGCTGAGTTGGGTCTTCGTTGCTGCGCGCAGGCTTTCTCTAGTTGCAGTGAGTGGGGGCTACTCTTTGTTGCGGTGCGTGGACTTCTCATTGCAGTTGTTTCTCTTATTGTGGAGCACAGGCTCTAGGCGTGTGGGCTTCAGTAGATGCAGCATGCGGGCTCAGTAGTTGTGGCTCACGGGCTCTGGAGCGCAGGCTCAGTAGTTGTGGCGCACGGGCTTAGTTGCTCTGTGGCATGTGGGATCTTCCTGGACCAGGGATTGAACCCGTGTCCCCTGTATTGGCAGGCGGGTTCTCAACCACTGAGCCACCAGGGAAGCCCTGAATTAATTCTTAAGTTAAATTCCTAGGAGGGGGATTGCTGAATCAAAGATCACGAACACTGTCATGGTTTTTGTCACAAAAATAAGTTATTTTTTACATTTCAGAAAAAGTTTAGTTAGTTGTCAAGTTTAAAGGAAATGTCAGTCTTTAATGGTGAGAGCCTTGAGTCACTTCCTCCTGACTAAATTTCCATCACTTGGCTCTGCTTTCAGGGCCCATTGTTGCTTGTTGCTCATCTAGAACTCCTAGGGAGGGAGGAAGAGCCTGAGGCCACAGCCGCTGGCTGTGCTGGGTTTTTGCTCTGCCCAGGAATGGAGCTCTGAGGTGTGGTTTAGGGTTCTCATGAAGGAAAGGGAGGGCAATGGAAGGGACTGGAAGCATCAGGAGGGGCTTTCAACATACCAAGTTCTCCCTACCCACAGCCAGATTCAGAATCTCATCAAGGCGAGCAACCCTCCACAAAAGATTCTGGTACCAAGTTCCTAATAAATCCTCTTATTTTTATCTTCCCATAGCACTTTGGGTTTTTCCTTCATAGAGCTTATTATTATTGCAAATTATTAATTATGTAATTCATTGTTCCATTCCTGGTAATTTAACTTAAGTATTAATTCTTAAGAGGGCATTAACCTAAGAATTAATTCAACAGAAGGAGAAAGCTACATTCACCGAATTGTCTTTAAGTTCCGTGAGAGCAGAGATGTGTGTCCTTTTTGTTCACCCCTGTATCCTAAGCCCCCCAAACGGTGCCTGAACATAGTAGACACTGAAAAAAAAAATTTGTTGAATGAATAATCAAATTAGCATAATAAAAGAAACCAAGTGAACTATGTTTCTTAAATTTACTTGATCATGGAACCATTGTTTCAAGTCCAAGTTAACATTCTAAGGAACTCACTTGGGAAATGCCAGTTCCATGTATTAGGGAGAAGTATCAAGAGAAGGTGAGCATAAGTAGTCCTGTGTGTTCCACAGGAATTTTGTGTCCCTCTGAACTCTCCTGTTGAGGTGCTGCACACACTTGGAGTGCAACAGAGACAAACCCTAGTGATTTGACTGACTTGAAGGGAATTTTGTTCAAGCAAGTTGAGCGCCACAGCACTTTGATAATCAGGTGGAAATTTAATAGTTCTAGTTAATGTTCTTTTTTTTTTTTTTTTTGCTGTACGCGGGCCTCTCACTGTTGTGGCCTCCCCCGTTGCGGAGCACAGGCTCCGGACGCGCAGGCCCAGCGGCCATGGCTCACGGGCCCAGCCGCTCCGCGGCATATGGGATCCTCCCAGACCGGGGCACGAACCCGTATCCCCTGCATCGGCAGGCGGACTCTCAACCACTGCGCCACCAGGGAGGCCCTAGTTAATGTTCTTTTGAAAATTCATAGCTTGTGGATCATTGAGCAGTTTTACAGGCCAGTCCCATCAAATTGTTTTAGAAGACATCTCCAACATGCTTCTTTGTAAGCATTTTCCCAGTACTGACATATACAGTATTGAAGTTAAATGAGTCTTCTGCATATTTTAAAAGATTAACAAATCCAAATAAAAAGATTAATTAATTCACAGAGTCTTTCTCTGACTATAAAAGTGAGAAATTATTCTGGTGTTGAGTCACTGTGAGTATAAAGAGCTCTAGATTAGGAACCTAGATTAGTTGAGACACATGGTTCTAATTCCACCTCTGCTCCCAAAGAACCTGCTTGATCTTTCTGAGCTGAGCCTCAGGGACCCCCTCCTATAAAGTGAGAGATTGAATTTAAAAGATTGTAATATACCTTCCTGCTCAGATAGCCCATGGTGCTTATCTGAAAGCACATTTAGTCTCTAGGAATGGCATAAGTAGCTGTGAACAGGAAGAACTGGTTAATAGTCATTGCCGTGGCTACTACAGCCTCCAGGACCATTACAGGGAAGTAGATGCTAACATGCAAAGTTCAAACTTCACGACTTAAACCACAATTGCTCTTCGGCTGAATGATTCAAATGGTTCTCACAGGACAGGTTGAGTAAGGTTCACTTACAGTTAATGCTGGCTGAGAAGAAAAGTGAAGTGTGATGAAAGATACACTGAAATTAACCTGAAGCAGATCCTTTGCTATTTGCAGGTCTCTAGTAGGACCACTTCACTTACCAGCTTTGTTCTGTGACCTTATAAGTGTCTCTTGAGCTTCCAGCACTGGATTTTCCCCTCAGATACATTTCCCCTGTACTGCTTATCTTGTAAAATTAACTACTGTGTTACAGATGCATGAGCCAAAGCTAATTTTATAAGAAACTTGAGTGAGAGGAAATCAATCTTTCAAGGTCCCTGAAGTCCTGAGATCATAAAGAAAGGGCTAAAGAAGTAGTTTTAGGCATTTTGCTTTTGATTTCCTTCTTAGTTTCAGTTTTCTTTTTCTGAAACTCTGTCCCCAGAACTTCCATGGCATATATAGATGCTCATAAACAAAACAATGACTAATACTATGCTGTTAGAAAGGTCACAGCCCTTGCAGCCAGCAGCCTCTGCCAGCCTGGCTTGTTAGTGGAAATTTACAAATGATAATGGGGCTGCCACTTTAGCTTTAAGAGCTACTCCCACTTGGGGACCTGAAACTGTGTAGTCACCAAAACAGCAAAAAGTGGTTAATTCTTTGATTTACTGCAAGGAGCCCTATTGATCAAGTTCATTTAAGGTTATTTATTTTACACGTTATCACAATCTGGCAACCATACACACTTCAGCACTTACAAATGGTCAGATTTAATTATTGTTGAGTTACAAAATCATGTGCTATGCCCATCAGTGTAAACCCAATCTTAAAGCATGTGCAAGTTTAAAATTCTAAGAATTGTTTTCAGTATCTCTCCTGGTTATGAGATTTTGTGTGTGTGTTTTTGTTATGTAAAACTCAAGTCTAATGACTGTTTTGAAAAGATCTAGGCAAAGGGTCATGACAACAATTCAGCTATTTAGCACAACTCTCTGTAAACAAATCACCAGAGAAAGGCTTAAAGTGAGGTAATAATTCCGGCTCATTGTCAGTGAATAAACACCAGGCATCTATAGACATGTTTAATTAATTCCTGCACTCTCTTCAAATACAAATTAATACAAAATAGCATTTTGTGACTTGAAGGTAATTGTTCACAAATGTATAGTTTAAGAGTGGATTTAGGTATGGAATGTACAAGACTCTGAATAAATATTTTGAAATAAACATTTATTTCACAGAAAAGGCTGATGAAATGGAGAATAAATGATGGTAAGGGAGACACCAGACACAAGTAACAACAATGCAAGCCAACTGTGTCCTGCTAGAGGTATAAACAAACTCCCCTCTTAGCACCCCCTTAGGAGGCGCAATGTAAATCAGATGGGAGGACAAGCTTCACAAAGAAAGGCAAATGATTCTGAATTCTTTTAGGAAGATGAGTACTGTTTTGATTAATAGAGGAAGGGGAGGCAGGGGAGGCATTCCAGTTAGAGGAACATCAGAGGCAGGGACTTCCCTGGTGGCACAGTAGTTAAGACTCCACGCTCCCAATGCAGGGAGCCTGGATTTGATCCCTGGGCAGGGAACTAGATCCCACATGCATGCCACAACTAAGAGTTTGCATGCCACAACTAAGGAGCCGGCCTGCCACAACTAAGACCCGGCACAACCAAATAAATAAAATATGAAAAAATAAATAAATTTAAAAAAAAGAGGAACATCAGAGGCAGACAGGAGTGAAAAGCACTACCTGGGGTAGTCCTGGGTGAATGGGAGTGGCAGAATGTGGGGCTGGAATTGGGCTAGGGACTCATTTTGAGCATTGTTGAAGGTTAACCTAGAAGTGTGAATCTATCAAAGAAAGATAATTTTTTCCATTTTGTGTCTTCATTTTTTCAAATTGAAACATAAAAATATATACATTATAAACATTAAATATTGTGAAAAGTAGTGAAAAACACTGTGAAAAGTAGAGAATTAGTATCTCATAATTCCACAACCCCAGAGAGAACCATCATTAGGGTAAATGGGTATTATTAAAGTTTTAACAGGTATTGCTAAACTGCCCTCCAAAAAGTCTGTATCTATTAATACTTGCACCAATAATGGATGAGGTTGCTTATTTCCCCACATATTTGCCAACATTGAGCATTTTCATTCTTTTTAATCTTTGCCAATCTCATAGGAGAAAAATAACATTTCATTCTTGAGCATCTTTTCATTTTGTTTGGGCCATTTGAATTTTTTCACCCCTAATTTTATTTTTTAAATTATTTAAAAATATATTTATTTATTTATTTATTTTGGCTGCACCGGGTCTTAGTTGTGGCACGCGAGATCTTCATTGCAACATGTTTTAATTGTGGCATGCAGGACCCTTAGTTGCAGCACATGGACTTCTTAGTTGCAGCATGCGGACTCTTAGTTGTGGCATATGGGATCTAGTTCCCTGACCAGGGATCGAACCTGGGCCCCCTGCATTGGCAGCATGGAGTCTTACCTGCTGGACCACCAGGGAAGTCCCTCATCCCTAATTTTAAATGCTCCCTTTATCATAACTCACCAGTGCATCTCCTGCACCTAGCCATACGAGGCACCCAATAAATGACATGAAATAAATAGGAATGATGTATTGCTGCTCTTTTGAAGAGAAAAATGGTATGATCATATCTGGGCTTTAAGACCATAGTTCTGGTGGCATTATGGAGAAAGGACTGAGAGCAGAAAGCTACTGAATTCAGAGTGTAGTTAGAAAATCATTAAAACATTCCAGGCAAGAAAATGATGAATGCCTTACCTAGGGTAGTGCCAATGGGGATGAAAAATGGGAATGGATACATGGAGCATTACAGGAGTGGAACTGAAGTAACTTAGTATCAATTTAAGCAGGCAAGAAGATGGAAGACAAGGAGGTAATAAAGAAGACTGGGGTTTCTAGCTTGGGTGCTTGAGTGGATTTTCATACAGTTAATGGGAATATGGAACCCATAATGAGGAACAACTTTTTTGAAGAGAGTTGTGAATGAGTTCATTTTACATGCTAAGTGGGACCTGCTTCCTTCTATTCTATTTATGACTCTGTTCTCATTCTCATAATTGCTTCAATTATGATAGTGTTCTATCAGTCTTTTCTATTTCGAACTTTTGATTTCCACTTTTCCACTGGAGTTCTCTGCCTAAAAGCATGTTCAAGTTGCCCCTTTCCTCAACTACTCCATTATTATAGTCTCTCCTTGATTACTCACACTGACGCAACCTTTATTTTTTTTTTGGTCGCATTGCCCGGCATGTGGGATACTAGTTCCACAACCTGGGATCGAACCTGTGTCCCATGCAGTGGAAGTGTGGAGTCCAACTGGACTGCCAGGGAAGTCCCACTGACCTTTTTTTTCAACCACCACTTATGCATACATTAATTCATTCACTTATTTAACTAATATATATGGAAAACTTTCAACATGCCAGGACGCTTCTACATGATGGGGAATATCAGTAAATAAAAGAGACAAAAAACCCTGCTTCCTTGGAGGTCACATGCTTACTCTACTTACCCATTATTTCCTTTTCATCTGCTTCCACCATTGTCCTGGAATTGTTCTTCTGAAAGTTGACACTGATTTCAAGACTGTGAAATCCAAGTGCCATTTCTTGGTCTCCTTGACCTCTCTGTAGCACTTGACATTGTTGACAGATCTCTATTTCTTTAGCTTAACTCTTGTTATCTTCACTTCTTCTGCTTTTCTATTTCCTGGAATGCTTCATTTATGTTTCCTTCTCTGCCTTTCTTCCATTCTTTTCTCCAGTCCTTCCTACTCATGTTTTAAGGACTCACTCTCAAATATGACATCCTAACTTGTACTGTACCATACACCCAAGTTTACACATAAACTGGAGTGTATGTTTTATCTAGACCACTGTTTCCTAAATGTGTTCCATGGAACAGAAGTTCTTTGGGCTGTTAATAGATGTTATATAAGAAAGAGTTCTGTGGTCAAATACTTTCGGGAAAACACTGGGGTAAACACTGGGCTTCTCCGTGGCAGTACTTCTTAGAGCAATTAACATGCCAATGAGAATTATGAATCACCTATAGAATGAATTTGTCTCCCTCATGTCTTTGAGCATAGAACTTAAAAAAATTTTTTTTTAATTAATTAATTTTTATTTTTGTCTGTGTTGGGTATTTGTTGCTGTGCATGGGCTTTCTCTACTTGTGGAGAGCGGGGGCTACTCTTTGCTGTGGTGCGCGGGCTTCTCATTGCAGTGGCTTCTCTTGTTGCAGAGCATGGGCTCAGTAGTTGTGGCGCACGGGCTTAGTTGCTCCATGGCATGTGGGATCTTTCCAGACTAGGGCTCGAACCTGTGTCCCCTGCATTGGCAGGTGGATTCTTAACCACTGCGCCACCAGAGAAGTCCCAGGACCTTATTTTTGAGTTGAAATTTGTAGGACTTCTGAAGAACACACTTTAGGAAATATTATATTAGACAGTAAGCTCTTTGATGCCATGACCTTATCGTATATATTTGTTCATGTATTCCCTAGAGAACTCTGAAGAATGCTTTGGTGTCAGTAGGTATTCAATACAATTCAATAGGCAGAGATTAAGATGAGGGCATTCCAAGTGCAAAAGTGAAAGGGCAAGAAAGCATGGGTCATGTTTAGGAATACTTAGTTCAGCTAAGCCACAAATGATGAGAATTCTATGAACAATCGTATGCCAACAAATTAGATAAATTTGATGAAACAGATAAATTTCTACAAAGACACAAACTACTACTACTAACTCAAGAAGAAATAGACAATTTGAATAGATCTATAACAAGTGAATAGGTTGAATTAGTAATTAAAAAGAAAAACTACCCACAAAGAAAAGCCCAGGCCCAGATGGCTTCACTACTGAATTCTACTAAACATAGGTACAATAGGTACAATCAAGCCTGATGTTGGAGGAATTCAGACTCTACCCTATCAGTAATGAACTGCTGAAGGTTAGGAGAGTTGGATAATCTAATATGGGCAGGGTTAAATTCCTCTTTCCAAACAGAGATGCTGCTGAACCACCTATGTCATCCACACTCCTGAGCTGGGCCAGAACCAGGTTGGCTCTGAATCTACCATGCACAAGTTTCTATGACATTTACTGCTTGACTGAACATTGAATATTAAGGCTGTGAGGTTGTCCAGTAGTTCTGAGCTGGAATAAACAACCCAAACCAAGAATCACCAGCAACAGACAACCACCTGTCTAGAAATCAGTAAAATAGGTTATGAAGTGGGCATCTTACTGCTGTCTCAGGAAATTGGTGTCACTTTGGCTAAATCAGGCCAAACTTGCTTTCACAATCTTTAGTAAGGAATCAAAGCTACTCAGAAAAACATGACCAAAGTTCATGTCACACCATGGCCATAACCATCACCCCAAATTGTCTTACATATTATAAGACCTCAAAATGAACTTCTTCCCCATCCCTCTCTATTTTTAATTCCATAGAAATACTTATTAAAAACATGAACACAGAAAATTTTCTTATCTCACAAAATTTTCTTACTTCTGTACATCGTCTTACTTCTATTAAAGATATTACTAGGCTGTTATCTTGTTGATTCCAGATCTTCAGCAGGGCAAGAACAAGACTCTGATACTCAGTCATCAGTCATCTCCCTTTGAGCACATTCAGTTGGTATGACTTTTCCTTCATGTTATTTTCACTATATCTTTTTTTTCTTTTTTTTTTTTTTTGCGGTACGCAGGCCTCTCACTGTTGTGGCCTCTCCCATTGCGGAGCACAGGCTCCGGACGCGCAGGCTCAGCGGCCATGGCTCACGGGCCTAGCCGCTCCATGGCATGTGGGATCTTCCCGGACCGGGGCACGAACCCGTGTCCCCTGCATCGGCAGGCGGACTCTCAACCACTGTACCACCAGGGAAGCCCTTCACTATATCTTTCTGCTTGGCAATCCCTATGGAAAATCTAGTGTTCCATTTCCCCTATTATCTTAATTCATTCATTTACCAAATATTTATTGAGCATTTTCTGTGTTCCAAATGCTGATCTAGGTTCTAGGGATTCAGAAATGTACAAAGTCCCTGTCCTCATGGAGCTTGTGTTCTAGAGAAGGAGGTAGATGTTAAGCAAACAGATATGTAATGGTGGTGGTAAGTGCTATATAGAAAGGGTCAGGGGCTAGAGGATGACTAGGTTGGTAGGGTAGTTGGTAACCAGGTCCCTCAGAAGTCATCACATTTTATCAGAGACCTGAAAGCAAGAGGAAACTGTAGATATTTAGAGGAAGGGTATTCTGGACAGAGGGAACAATAAGTACAAAGGCTCTGAGCTGAAAATGTGCTTGGTGTTTAAACAATAGCAAGGAAGCCAGTATGCAACACAGTGTACAGGGGAGCTTCTCAGGAAAAGAGGTTAGAGAAAAGGTTGCAGGGGGAAGCAGGAGAGCAGATCGTGAAGGCCTTGTAGGCCACAATAACAGCACTAGGAACCCGTTGCAGGGTTGAGAGTAGGGGAGCTACATGACTGATTTAAATTTAAAAAGGAGCATTCAACCATATGATCCAGCAATTCCACTCCAGGGTATACATCCGAAGAAAACAAAAACACTAATTTGAAAAGATACATGCCCTCCAATATTCATAGCAGCATTATTTACGATAGCCAAGATATGGAAGCAACCTAAGTGTCCGGCAACAGATGAGAGGATAAAGAAGATGTGGTGTTTGTGTGTACACACACACACACACACACACACGCACACACAAAATAGAATTTTACTCGCCATAGAAATGAATGAAATTCTGCCATTTGCCACAATGTGGATCGACTTAGAGGGTATTCTGCTTAGTGAAATAAGTCATACAGAGAAAGAGAATATTCTGTGTTGTCACTGATATGTGGAATCTAAAAAATAAAACAAATGCATATAACAAAAAATATATTTATATAAAGGAGCATTCAGCCTGCTGTTTGGAGAATAATCTGTGGGGAGCAAAACCAAAAGTGAAAGTAGGGAGACCATTGGACAGTGCAGTAATGGGAAAGAGATGATGGTGGCTCACACAAGGAAGATGAGATGAGGAAGTGAAGACAGATTCATGATAGATTATGAAGATACAAACAACAGGACCTGCTGATGACCTGGATATGGGCTGTGAGTAAAGCCCAGGAAACAAGGATGAGTTTAAGTTTTTGGCCTAAAGCCACTTACTGAAATGGAGACTACCAATAATGGAACACATTTTGGTGGGGGAGGGGGCATGGGAATTGAGAATTCTTCACAGGACATGTTAGAGTTGAGATTCTTATTAGATATTCAAGTGGAGATGTTTGTGTAGGAGTTGGATATAAGAGCCTATATATAAATCAGAGGAATGGTCTGGGTTGAAGATCCAGTTTTGAAGTCAACAGCATTTCAGAGGTATAGAAAACCACAAGGTAGGTTGAGGTTACCTAGAAGGAGTGTGGCTATGGAAGAGACAAGAAGGGAGCTGAGAGCTGAACCCTGGGACACTCCCACAGTTAGAGTCTGGAGCTGGAGCAGAATCAAAAGAGGGTGGTCCTGGAACCCAAGTAAAGAAAGTAGCTCTTCAAGGAGAGAATGATTAACAACAGTGTATTTAACACTGTTGCTATGTACATTAATTTGATATGATGCCATATATTAATGTCGCTGAATTTTAATATAAAAAATTCTAGATTTATAAGAATTAAGCATGACCAGAAGAAAGGATAAGCATATGTACCAGGTGTTTTGGGAGAGTATTGTATTAGTTTTCACCCATTTTTTCAAGAATAATTAATAACATTCCTCTTTACTTTCAAAAGTATTCTGATTTAAATAATAAATTATATGATCCTCCTAACTATAGCGAAAACAGAATTTGCGGCAAATAGTGTTTTTAGGAATCTGTGCTTCAGAACTATCACAGGTAATGGCTCAATAGAATTTTGTTAAATCAAAAAGGTTTTGCTTTATTCTAAAAACCCTAGTTCAGGACAGTTTCTGATCTATACTCTATCTCCTTTTTCAAATTCTCCAGGTAACAATCTGTTTCATAGGACACAGAATTTTTTTCTTGATTCTTCCTTCTTTTTTCCTAATTTCAAATATAAAGCATGCTCAATGAAGAAAACATCATAAATACAGAAGAGTATAAAGGAAAAAAACTCAACCATAATTTCACCAACCAGAAAAGTGCAGTTATTATTTTTTTAAACAACAGCAATATTATAATGTCAGCTTTTCTTACTTATCTGCATGGCAGATCATAGACTTTTTTAAATTAAACTTTTATTTTTTAGGTCACTGTAGATCCATATGCAGCCATTATAAATAACACAGATTGATCCCATGAACCCTTCGCCCACTTTCCTCCAATGTTAACATCTTGCAAAATTAGAGAACCAGGATGTCGATACTGATAGTCAAGATATAGAACATTTCCATCACCATAAGGATCCCTCAAGGTGCCACATGTTCTTTCTTCTTGCCCCTATGCCCTCCTTAATCCCTGTAATCAATAATATGCTCTACATTTCTATAATTTTGTCATTTTGAGAATATTATATACGTAGAATCATACAGTATATAATTTGGGGGGATTAGCTTTTTTCACTTAGCACACTCCTCTGGAGATTCATCCAGGGGTTGTTGCATGTATTAATAGTCTGTTCCTTTTTATTGCTGAGTAGTATTCCATGGGATGGATGTACCACAGTTTGTTTAATCATTATCCATTGATGAACATATGGGTTGTTTCCAGTTTGGGGCTATTATAAATAAACTTGCTATAAACATTTGTGTACAGGTTTTCAGGTGAACCCATTTTCATTTTTCTGATACAAATGCCCAGGAGTGCTATTGCTGTGTCCTATGGTGGTTACATGTTTAGTTTTTTTAAGAAACTGACAAACTATTTTCCATAGTGACTGTACCATTTTACATTTGCACTATCATGTAATGAGTGACCCAGTTTCTCTGCACCCTTGCCAGCATGTGATTATTTGCCATCTTTATATCCTCTTAGGTAGAAGGTCTCTTGATATCTTCTACCCATATTCTAATTGGAGTGTTTATATTTTGTTGTTGAGTTTGAGAGTTCTTTAAATATTTTAGAAACTAATCCTGAATATGTGGTTTTTCAAATATTTTCTCCCAGTCTGTAACTTGTCTTTCCATCTTCACAGGGTTTTTTGCAGAGAAAAAGTTTTTAACATACAAAATCCAATTTATCAATTTTTCCTTTTGTGGAATGGCTTTAGAACTCTATGCCTCACCTTAGATCCCAAACATTTTCTCCTATTTTTTTCTAAAAGCTTTATTGTTTTATGTATTACACTTAAGTCCACGATCCATTCTGAGTTAATTTTTCATAATATGTGAGACTTAGGGAAAGATTTATTATTTTTCCTATGGATGTACAATTATTCCAGCCTTTGTTGGAAAGGCTGTTTTAAGTTGAATTGCTTTTGCACCTTTGTCAAAATTCAGTTGAGCATATTTGTGTGTCTATTTCTGGGCTCTCTATTCTGTTCTATTGATCTATGTATAAATAGACACATGATATTGACTGTTATAGCTATATAATGAAGTCTTGAAATAGACCGATTCCTCCCATTTTATTTTTCTTTTTCAAAATTGTTTTAGCAATTCTAGATCCTCTGCATTTCCACATAAATTTTGGAATAATCTTTTCTATTTACAAAAAACCTTGCTAGGATTTTGATAGGACTTGGACTAAACTTGTATATCCATCTGGGAAAGAACTGACATTTTTACTTTGTTGAGTATTCCAGTCTATAAACACAGTATATTCCTCCATTTATTTAGATCTCCCTGATTTCTTTTATCAGTGTTTTATACTTTTCAGCATACAAATCCTCTACATGTTTTGTTAGACTTACACCTTATTTTATTTTTAGGGGAGCGAATATGAGTAGTATTGAATTTAAAATTTTGGCGTTTACATATTCATTGCCAGCATATAGAAATGCAACTGATTCTTGTGTTTATCTTATATCCTGTGGACTTGCTGAACTCACTTATTAGTTCTAGGATGGTTTTTGTTTTGTAGATTCCTTGGGATTTTCTATGTAGACAATCATGTTATCTGCAAATAGGGAGAATTTTATTTCTTCCTTTCTGATCTGTATGCTTTTTATTTTCTTTTTTTGCTTTATTGCATTGGCTAGGGCTTCTAGCACCATGTTGAATGAGTGATAGTATTGAACAACCTTGCTTTGTTTGGGATTCTAGGGGGAAAACATTCGATTTTTTATTATTAGGTATAATTTTTTTTTTTTTGGCCATGCCACGTGGCATGTGGCCCCCAACCAGGGACTGAACCCATGCCCCCTGCATTGGAAGCATGGAATCTTAACCACTGGACCACCAGGGAAGTCCTAGGTATAATGTTAATGGTGTTTTTCTGGTAGATGCTCTTTCTCAAGTTGAAAAATTTCCCCTCTGTTGCTAGTTTTCTGACAGCTTTTATAATAAGTGTTGAATTTTGTCAAATGCTCTCCTTCATTAATTGATATGATCATGTAATTTTTCCTCTTTAGCCTGTTTATATAGTGGATACCACTGATTTATTTTTGCGTGTGATGTTGGTTCAACATCTGAAAATCAATTAATGTAATACATCATTTCAATAGAATAAAAAACAAAAATTACATGATGATCTCTTCTATGGACTGGATTGAGTACCACCCAAATTCATATGTTGAAGGCCTAATACCCAATGTGTGGTATCTGGAGGTGGGTCATTTTGGAGGTAATTTTGTTTAGATGAGGTCATAAGGGAAGGGCCCTCATGATGGGATTAGTGCCCTTATAAGATGAGATACCAGAAAATTTGGTCCTCTTTCTCCCCCATGTAAGGATACAGTGAGAAAGTGGCTGTCTGCAAGCCAGGAAGAGAGCTCTCACCAGAACTTACCCATGCTGGCCCCCTGATCTCACACTTCCATCTTCTAAAACTATGATAAAATAAATTTCTGTTGTTAACACCACTCAATCTACAGTATTTTGTTATGGCAGCCCAAGCAGAGTAAGGCAATCTCAAAAGACACACAAAAAGCATTTGACAGAATCCAACACCCTTTCATGATAAAAAATACTCTACAAACTAGGAATAGAAGAGAACTTCCTCAATAAAAGATACCCACAACATACCCACAGCTAACACCATACTTAATGGTGAAAGACTGGATGCTTTTCCCTTGTGATCAAGAATAAGACAAGGATGTCCGCTCTTACCATTTCTATTCAACATTGTATTAGAGATTCTGGCCAAGGTAATAAGACATAAAAAAGAAAAGGCATCCATTGGAAAGGAAGAAGTAAAACTATCTCTATTCACCGATGACACGATCTTTTACGTAGAAAATCCTAAGGAATCCACTAAAAAACTTTTAGAACTAGAAATGTTTTCACAAGGTTACAGGACAACAAGATTAATTAAATTAATTGTAGTTTTATACAATTGCAATGAACAATCCAAAAATGAAGTTAAGAAAACAATTTCATTAATGATAGCATCAAAAAGAATAAAATGCTTAGGAATAAATTTATCAAACAAGGGTAAAATTTCCCAAAAAATCATAAAACATTGTTGAAAGAACTTAAAGATCTAAGGAAATGGAAAAATCCATGTTCTTGGATCAGAAGACTTAACATTGTTAAGATGCAATATTCTTGAAACAGACCTACAGATTCAACTTAATCCCTATCAGAATCCCCACTGACTTCTTTGTAGAAATTTACAATCTGATTCTAAAATTCATATGGAATTTCAAGGGATCCAGAATAACCAAATTGATCTTGAAAAAATACAGTAAGTAGGAGGGCTCACATTTCCTGATTTCAAAACTTACTACAAAGCAACCTTAATCAAGACAGTGTGGTAATCACACCAGGACAGATACATAGATCAATACAGTAGAACTGACAGCCCAGAAATAAACTCATATATCTATGGTCAAATGATTTTTGACAAGACTGCCAAGACCATTCAATCTTTTTTTTTTCCAACAAATGCTGGGACAAGTAGATAGCCAAAGGCTAAAGAATGAAGTTTGACTCTTATGTTACGCCATGTAAAAAATTAGCTCAAAATGGATCAAAGACCTAAATGTAAGAGCTAAAACTATAAAACTCTTATAGGAAAACACAGGGTCAAATCTTCATGACCTTGAATTTGACAAAAGATTCTTAGATATGACACCAAAAGCATGAGCAACTAAAGAAAAGATAGATAAACTGGACTTCATCAAAATTAAAAACTTTTGTGCTTCAAAGGAGACCATATGTGTCTCATTTAAACCTGTTTTAGCTGCTTTCCTCTGCTCCAGCAGCAGAAGGAAGGGGGTGTTGGGAGTGGCTACCTCATTATTGCCAGTTGGGGGTAAAATCCAGAGGGTAGTGGACTCTCTCAGCTTCTTCTCAGCCTCTGTTGGTATGTGAGCTGTGGCTGATTTTCATTACTTATAGGTGGAGATGGGAGTTCCAGCTTCTCACTATACCTCCACTGATACCTCCCTACTAGGGAGGGGTAAGAGGGATTTAATACTGCTCCCCATGTGGACTCCACTGACACCACAGGCATAGGGTGAATGGTGTCTGGCTTCATTACTACTAGGTTGCCATCAACGTCCTGACTCTCCACTAGGCTTCCTCTGACACCACACTTGCGGTAGGGAGAGCCGGGGAGAGTGTTGGGGCACTTCATTACAGCCTGGCAAAAGTGGAAGTCTGAGATCTCCACTTGGCTTCCATTGGTCTGGGTGGGGTTGGGGCCACAGTTTTCTTTTGTCATGCTTGGCTAGAGTATAGCACTTATTGCCTGAAGTTCTTCTGCCCTGCTAGGCTGCTCTTTTCCAGGTCTTTTGGCTAAAGCGAATAGACTTTTATTGGGGCTTTCCTTTATTTGTGCTGGTTGCCAGCTTCTTCAGCTCTGAGTCTAGGCTATATGAGGCAGAAAGATGACCCAGAGGATTCATCCCTGTGTTGTGCCTTAGATCCCGAGGTCCACAGTTGGTCGACCTTCTCTCTACCTTTTAGAATCTTCCTATGTTTGTTTTCAGATCTTAGACTTTTAAAACCAGAAGAAATCTTGGCGAGAGATGATCCTGTTTAATTACTTTATTTAACAGTAGAAGACAATGAACCCCAAGGTTACAGGCTAGTTACCTGCAATGTTGGGAGTACATTCCAGAGTTCGAAGTGCTTTTTAGTGTATCAGAGTGCCTCAATCAGATGGTTTTGTTTCATTCGGTTAGATGTGTACTCAAATTAATTGAAGTTTTTCCTCCAGATGCTCAAATTTAGGGAAAAAACTTAGCACCATGTATTTTGTATAGTAAATAATAAAAATTAATTTGTAAAATAAACTTGGAATCATTTTCTATTGCACAGGTTTTAGCCAAAATAAATTTTTATAAGATTCTGAACATCTACTTTATGTAAAAAACTGTGCTAATATACTTTGTAAAATGGGCCATGTTACCAAACCACTGATAATTGTCCATCTCAAAAACCTCTGACATGCAAAAATGTCCTAGGTGTTTTATTTAATGACCAATTACTAACTTGTTGCAGTTCTTTTAGGAGACGTGTCTGTTTTCACATGATGCTTTGTTTGTTTAATTTTCTACCTGTTTTGTTTCAAATTTTTATCAATGTACAACTCCATTGATACAATTGCCAATGAAAGATGTGTAATCTATTTAAATAGCTGTTGCACAACTGAACTTTCCAAGAGAATTTCCTAAATTGCTTCATAGATAAGTTCAAAGGACTTATTTTTTTTTCTCCCAAGTATTCGGAAGATACCAAATATAAAGCTATATTATTTAGCCTGTGAAAACTCCATACTGTGAAGCAACCTAAATGTCCAATGACAGATGAATGGATAAAGAAGATGTGGTACATATATACAGTGGAATATTACTCAGCCATTAAAAAGAATGAAATAATGCCATTTGCAGCAACATGGAGATTATCATACTAAGTGAAGGAAGTCACACAGGAAAAGACAAATATCATATGATATCATTTATATGTGGAATCTAAAAAAAAAGATGCAAACGAACTTATTTACAAGGCAAACAGACTCACAGACTTAGAGAATGAACTTATGGTTACCAGGGGGAAAAGGGGAGGGGGAGGGATAGATTGGCAGTTTGGGATTGACATGTACACACTGCTGTATTTAAAATAGATAACCAAAAAGGACCTACTGTAAAAAAAAAAAAAAAAAAAAAGCAAACAAAAAACCTTCCATACTGTGAGTAATTGGTAATTTGTTCCTAATTTTAAGTTAGGGAGGTCTCAGAGAGACTAATTCTGACAGCTCCCGGTGGCATCTTTTTTTTTTCCAAAATGACATTAAAACACATTTTTCTTTTTACAAAAGGCTATGTTTGTACATTCTAGAACAATCTGAAGATACTGACATGCAACAATGTCTGAAAACGTTTATAATTCTACCAACCCAGAGACTTGATATCTTGATATCAAGGTGTAGCCTTCCAGACGTTTTCCTAGATATGTTTAAACATATATATATGTATATATACATATAACTGTTTTAGTAGAAAAAACCTCCAGTTATAGTACTTCTGAAGTATTTGGCACAGGGCCTAGGGCTCTTTGGCTTTTTTGGAAAGAAGGAAATATGTCATTATATACAATGTTTGTTTTGGGGCTTGTGTTATTAACCTCTTTTTATTATGTTAACACTTTAGGTTTATGTAGCTGTAAGCTTTTAGACTAAATTCATTGTATACTATTCTGCTTTGGTAGAAATAGGCTTGCAACCATAGGAAACATTTTAAACACCTAGTTCACGATAAGAATGAAAGAAAGGAGGAGGCAGAGTGAAACTGGTTGATTTCTAACGTAGTCATTGTTTGGGGTTATTCCTGGGCTATTTCCTATGCATAAGCACTAATATTTCATTCTACTAGTTATGAACTGAGAAGTCAAGTGCTTACTAAGCCCTCTAAGAATTTTTTTAAATAGCATTTATTTTCCTGACAATAAAAAAATTATGTTCATTATAGAGAATATGAAAAAAATTAAAGGTGTGAAGAAAATTTAAATGGCCCATAATTCTACTATTCAGCTATAACCACATTTAACATTTTTACGTAATTGCTCCTAGTCTTTTTTCTATGCATATACATGTATTTTTACTAAGATGGGATGATACTCTATATGATCAAATGAAAATGAAGCACAGTTTAAAATTTCCATAAATTTTATTTTATTTTTTTACATATTTATTTGTTTATTTTTGGCTGCATTGGGTCTTCATTGCCGTGTGCAGGCTTTCGCTGGTTGCAGAGAGCAGGGGCTACTCTTCGTTGCGGTGTGCAGGCTTCTCTTTGCAGTGACTTCTCTTGTTGCAGAGCACAGACTCTAGGCGTGTGGGCTTCAGTAGTTGTGGCACGCAGGCTCAGTAGTTGTGGCTCATGGGCTCTAGAGCGCAGGCTCAGTAGTTGTGGGACAAGAGCTTAGTTGCTGCTCAGCATGTGGGATCTACCCAGACCAGGGCTCAAACCCGTGTCCCCTGCCTTAGCAGGCAGATTCTGAACCACTGCACCACTGGGGAAGTCCCTAAAATTTCCATAAATTTTATTTTTTATTCCATTTAAAAATTTTTATTATTTTTATACAGCAGGTTCTTATTAGTTATCTATTTTATACATATTACTGTACATATGTCAATCCCAATCTCCTAGCTCATCCCACCACCACCCCACCCCACCCACACTTTCCCCACTTGGTGTCCATATGTTTGTTCTCTACATCTATGTCTCTATTTCTGCCTTGCAAACCGGTTCATCTATACCATTTTTCTAGATTCCACATATATGCATTAATATATATTTGTTTTTCTCTTTCTGACTTACTTTACTCTGTATGACAGTCTCTAGGTCCATCCACATCTGAACAAATGACCCAATTTCATTCCTTTTTATGGCTGAGTAATATTCCATTGTATATATGTACCACATCTTTATCCATTCATCTGTCGATGGCCATCTTAGGTTGCTTCCATGACCTGGTTATTGTAAATAGTGCTGCAATGAAGGTTGGGGTACATGTGTCTTTTTGAATTATGGTTTTCTCTGGGTATATGCCCAGTAGTGGGATTGCTTGATCGTATGGTAATTCTATTTTTAGTTTTTTAAGGAACCTCCATACTGTTCTCCAAAGTGGCTGTATCAATTTACATTCCCACCAACAGTGCAAGAGGGTTCCCTTTTCTCCACACCCTCTCCAGCATTTGTTGTTTGTAGATTTTCAGATGATGCCCATTCTAACTGGTGAGGTGATACCTCATTGTAGTTTTGATTTGCATTTCTCTAATAATTAGTAATGTTGAGCAGCTTTGCATGTGCCTCTTGGCCATCTGTATGTCTTCTCTGGAGAAATGTCTATTTAGGTATTCTGCCCATTTTTGGATTGGGTTGTTTTTTTTTTAATATTAAGCTTCATGAGCTGTTTATATATTTTGGAGATTAACCCTTTGTCCATTGATTCATTTGCAAATATTTTCTCCCATTCTGAGGGTTGTCTTTTCGTCTTGTTTATAGTTTCCTTTGCTGTGCAAAAGTTTTAAAGTTTCATTAGGTCCCATTTGTTTATTTTTGTTTTTATTTCCATTACTCTAGGAGGTGGATCAAAAAAGATCTTGCTGTGATTTATGTCAAAGAGTGTTCTTCCTATGTTTTCCTCTAAGAGTTTTACAGTGTCCAGTCTTACATTTAGGTCTTTAATCCATTATGAGTTTATTTTTGTGTATGGTGTTAGGGAGTGTTCTAATTTCATTCTTTTACATGTAGCTGTCCAGTTTTCCCAGCACCACTTATTGAAGAGACTGTCTTTTCTCCATTGTATATCTTTGCCTCCTCTGTCATAGATTAGTTGACCATAGGTGCGTGGGTTTATCTCTGGGCTTTCTGTTCTGTTCCATTGATCTAATTTCTGTTTTTCTACCAGTACCATATTGTCTTCATTACTGTAGCTTTGTAGTATAGTCTGAAATCAGGGAGTCTGATGCCTCCAGCTCCGTTTTTCTCCCTCAAGACTGCTTTGGCTATTCGGGGTCTTTTGTGTCTCCATACAAATTTTAAGAATTTTGTTCTAGTTCTGTAAAAAATGCCACTGGTAATTTGATAGGGATTGTGTTGAATCTGTAGATTGCTTTGGGTAGTATAGTCATTTTCACAATATTGATTCTTCCAATCCAAGAACATGGTATATCTCTCCATCTGTTTCTATCATCTTTAATTTCTTTCATCAGTGTCTTATAGTTTTCTGCATACAGGTCTTTTGTTTCCCTAGGTAGGTTTATTCCTAGGTATTTTATTCTTTTTGTTGCAATAGTAAATGGGAGTGTTTCCTTAATTTCTCTTTCAGATTTTTCATCGTTAGTGTATAGGAATGCAAGAGATTTCCGTGCATTAATTTTGTATCCTGCAACTTTACCAAATTCACTGATTAGCTCTAGTAGTTTTCTGGTGGCATCTTTAGGATTCTCTATGTATAGTATCATGTCATCTGCAAACAGTGACAGTTTTACTTCTTCTTTTCCAATTTGGATTCATTTTATTTCTTTTTCTTCTCTGATTGCTGTGGCTAGGACTTCCAAAACTATGTTGAATAAGAGTGGCGAGAGTGGATATCCTTGTCTTGTTCCTTATCTTAGAGGAAATGCTTTCAGGTTTTCACTGTTGAGAATGATGTTTGCTGCGGATTTGTCATATATGGCCTTTATTATGTTGAGGTAGGTTCCCTCTATGCCCACTTTCTGGAGAGTTTTTATCATAAATGGGTGTTGAATTTTGTCAAAAGCTGTTTTTGCATCTACTGAGATGGTCATATGGTTTTTATTCTTCAATTTGTTAATATGATGTATCACATTGACTGATTTGCATATATTGAAGAATACTTGCATCCCTGGGATAAATCCCACTTGATCATGGTGTATGATCTTTTTAATGTGTTGTTGGATTCTGTTTGCTAGTATTTTGTTGAGGATTTTTGCATCTATATTCATCAGTGATATTAGTCTGTAATTTTCTTTTTTTGTAGTATCTTTGTCTGGTTTTGGTATCAGGGTGATGGTGGCCTCATAGAATGTGTCTGGGAGTGTTTCTTCCTCTGCAATTATTTGGAAGGGTTTGAGAAGGATAGGCGTTAGCTCTTCTCTAAATGTTTGATAGAATTCACCTGTGAAGCCATCTGGTCCTGGACTTTTGTTTGCTGCAAGATTTTTAATCACAGTTTCAATTTCATTACTTGTGATTGGTCCATTCATATTTTCTATTTCTTCCTGGTTCAGTCTTGGAAGGTTATACCTTTCTAAGAATTTGTCCATTTCTTCCAGGTTGTCCATTTTATTGGCATAGAGTTGCTTGTAGTAGTCTCTTATGATGCTTTGTATTTCTGCGGTGTCTGCTGTAACTTCTCCTTTTTCATTTCTAATTTTATTGATTTGAGTCCACTCCCTCTTTTTCTTGATGAGTCTAGCTAAACGTTTATCAATTTTGTTTATCTTCTCAAAAGAACCAGGTTTTAGTTTTATTGATCTTTGCTATTGTTTTCTTTTTCATTTATTTCTGCTCTGATCTTTATGATTTCTTTCCTTCTACTGACTTTGGGTTTTGTTTGTTCTTCTTTCTCTAGTCCCTTTAGGTGTAAGGTTAGATAGTTTATTTGAGATTTTTCTTGTTTCTTGAGGTAGGATTGTATTGCTATAAACTTCCCTCTTAGAACTGATCTTGCTGCATCCGATAGGATTTGGGTCATCGTGATTTCATTGTCATTTGTCTCTAGGTATTTTTTGATTTTCTGTTTGATTTCTTGGTTACTTAATAATGTATTGTGTAGCTTCCATGTGTTTGTGTTTTTTACGTGTTTTTTCCCCTGCAATGTATTTCTAATCTCATAGCGTTGTGGTCGGAAAAGATGCTTGTTATGATTTCAATTTTCTTAAATTTACCAAGTCTTGATTTGTGACCCAAGATGTGATCTATTCTGGAGAATCTTCCATGTACACTTGAGAAGAAAGTGTAATCTGCTGTTTTTGGATGGAACGTCCTGTAAATATCAATTAAATCTATCTGGTCTATTGTGTCATTTAAAGCTTGTGTTTCCTTAATAATTTTCTGTTTGGATGATCTGTCCATTGGTGTAAGTGAGGTGTTAAAGTCCCCCACTGTTATTGTGTTACTGTTAATTTCCTCTTTTATAGCTGTTAGCATTTGCCTTATGTATTGAGGTGCTCCTATGCTGGGTGCATATATATTTATAATTGTTGTATCTTCTTCTAGGATTGATCCCTTGATCGTTATGTAGTGTCCTTCCTTGTCTCTTGCAACATTCTTTATTTTAAAGTCTGTTTTATCTGATATGAGTACTAGTACTCCAGCTTTCTTTTGATTTCCATTTGCATGGAATATCTTTTTCCTCCCCTCACTTTCAGTCTGTATGTGTCCCTAGGTCTGAAGTGGGTCTTTTGTAGACAGCATATATATGGATCTTGTTTTTGTATCCATTCATCAAGCCTGTGTCTTTTGGTTGGAGCATTTAATCCATTCACGTTTAAAGTAATTATCAATATGTATGTTCCTACTACCATTTTCTTAATTGTTTTGGGTTTGTTTTTGTAGGTCCTTTTCTTCTCTTGTGTTTCCCACTTAGAGAAGTTCCTTTAGCATTTGCTGTAGAGCTGGTTTGGTGGTGCTGAATTCTCTTAGTTTTTGCTTATCTGTAAAGCTTTTGATTTCTCTGTCAAATCTGAATAAGATCCTTGCTGGGTAATTTTGGTTGTAGGTTCTTCCCTTTCATCACTTTAAATATATCATGCCATTCCCTGCTGGCTTGTAGAGTTTCTGCTGAGAAATCAGCTGTTAATCTTATGGCAGTTCCCTTGTACGTTATTTGTCATTTTTCCCTTATTGCTTTTAATAATTTTTCTTTGTCTTTAATTTTTGTCATTTTAATTACAATGAGTCTCAGCATGCTTCTCCTTCAGTTTATTCTGCCTGGGACTCTCTGTGCTTCCTGGACTTGGGTGGCCATTTCCATTCCCAATTTAGGGAAGTTTTCAACTATAATCCCTTCAAATATTTCTCAGGTCTTTTCTCTCTCTCTTCTCCTTCTGGAACCCCTATAATGTGAATGTTGTTGCGTTTAATGTTGTCTCAGAGGGCTCTTAGGCTGTCTTCATTTCTCTTCATTCTTTTTTTCTTTATTCTGTTCCGTGGCAGTGAATTCCACTATTCTTTCTTCCAGGTCACTTATCCATTCTTCTGCCTCAGTTATTCTGCTATTGATTCCTTCTAGTGTATTTTCCATTTCAGTTATTGTATTGTTCATCTCTGTTTGTTTGTTCTTTAATTCTTCTAGGTGTTTTTTCTTTAATTCTTTTAGGTCTTTGTTAAACATTTCTTGCATCTTCTCGATCTTTGCCTCCATTCTTTTTCTGAGGTCCTGGATCATCTTCACTATCATTCTGAATTCGTGTTCTGGAAAGCTGCCTATCTCCACTTCATTTAGTTGTTTTTCTGGGGTTTTATCTTTTTTTTTTTTTAAGGAATTTTGCTTTTTAAAAAAATTATTTATTTATTTATTTATTTATTTATGGCTGTGTTGGCTCTTCGTTTCTGTGTGAGGGCTTTCTCTAGTTGCGGCAAGTGGGGGCCACTCCTCATTGCGGTGCACGGGCCTCTCACTATCGCAGCCTCTCGTTGCGGAGCACAGGCTCCAGATGCGCAGGCTCAGTATTTGTGGCTCACGGGGCTAGTTGCTCCGCAGCATGTGGGATCTTCCCAGACCAGGGCTCGAACCCCTGTCCCCTGCATCGGCAGGCAGATACTCAACCACTGCACCACGAGGGAATCCCCTGGGGTTTTATCTTGTTCCTTCATCTGGTACATAGTCCTCTGCCTTTTCATTTTGTCTATCTTTCTGTGAATGTGGTTTTTCGTTCCACAGGCTGCAGTATTGTAAGTCTTCTTGCTTCTGCTGTCTGCCCTCTGGTGGATGAGGCTATCTAAGAGGCTTGTGCAAGCTTCCTGATGGGAGGGACTGGTGGTGGGTAGAGCTGGGTGTTCCTCTGGTGGGCAGAGCTCAGTAAAACTTTAATCTGCTTGTCTGTTGATGGGTGGGGCTGAGTTCCCTCCCTGTTGGTTGTTTGGTCTGAGGCGACCCAGCACCAGAGCCCACAGGCTCCTTGGTGGGGCTAATGGCGGACTCCGGGAGGGCTCACGCCAAGTAGTATGTCCCAGAACTTTGCTCCCAGTGTCCTTGTCCCTGTGGTGAGCCACAGCCACCCCCCACCTCAGCAGGAGACTGTCCAACACTAGCAGGTAGGTCTGGTTCAGTCTCCTATGCAGGTCACTGCTCCTTCCCCCCGGGTCCTGATGCGCACACTACTTTGTGTGTGCCCTTCAAGAGTGGAGTCTCTGTTTCCCCCAGTCCTGTCAAAGTCCTGTAATCAAATCCCACTAGCCTTCAAAGTCTGATTCTCTGGGAATTCCTCCTTCCATTGCCAGACCCCCAGGTTGGGAAGCCTGACTTGGGGCTCAGAACCTTCACTCCAGTGGGTGGACCTATGTGGTATAATTGTTCTCCAGTTTGTGAGTCACCCACCCAGCAGTTATGGGATTTGATTTTATTGTAATTGCACCCCTCCTACTGTCTCATTGCTGCTTCTCCTCTGTCTTTGGATGTGGGGTATCTTTTTTGGTGAGTTTCAGTGTCTTCCTGTCGATGATTGTTCAGCAGTTAGTTGTGATTCCAGTGCTCTTGCAAGAGGGAGTGAGCACACATCCTTCTACTCCGCCATCTTGAACCAATCTCCCTTAAATTTTAAATTACTATATTTTAAAATAACCATACATTGATACATCAATTCATTAAATGATTTTACTAAGGTTGATTTAGATTTTCCAATGTTTGTCATTATAAATGACACTGCAGTGAACATCTTTTGTATAAAAATCTTTGCTTGAATTTCTGTTTTCTTTGGATAGATTTCTAGAGGGCAATTATTGGATCAAAGGTCATATACTTTTTAAAGGTTCTTAATATATCTCACCAAAATATATCTTAAGAATTTGAAGTATAGTTTTGAAATTGTACCTCAATTTTTATTATGCAGATAGAAGGACTAGAGGTGATATGCTATGAACAGGAAAAAATGTGCATTTATTATGGATTTATTATGGATAACACATCCATGGTATGCAAAATAAAACTGCTTCCACCTGTTCAGAATGGTTTCTAGTAAACTGTACATTTCTGGAATGAATCATAAATTTGGTGAAAAAATTATGAAAAACCACACTAGAAGTTAGTTGGAGTGGAAACATTTTTAGTAGTCCATCAACTATAGGCTTATGCATGTCAGAGAAGACATAGCTTTCGTTGCCAAGCAAGCTGCACTAATACTAAACAAATGTTAAAGAAGTAAAATAATAAAGAGAGGAAGGATAGGTGTTCAGAGATCTCGTCTCAGGCTCTGTGCTATTCCCCACCACCCTGGTTATACTGAATTACCAAGAGTAGTGATTTTCTGTTACACTCAGACTTGCAAAGGACTCTCCTGATGGGGAGCGCTGGGTTAGAGTTTCCTCTTGGACTTCAAGAGGGGTGCTAAGTATGCATCCTGATAAAATTGCCTCATTTGTGACGAAAAGACTCATGCTTTCTGTCACAGTTGTTTTCTTTTTCACTCAAGACATGTCACTGTCTTCATGATTGTCACTGAAGAATATATTCTCTGGGAGAATTTAAGGTTGTGCAGAATTCCTAAGAGTGAAATCTCATTGATCAAATCTTATTCCGAGGTCTTGTGGAGTTTGTCATTATTGGGGCTGTTAAACTGACCAATACAGATATATCTGTTTCAGGTGGGGATGGCAACTATCAGTTTAAGCATCCTAAGAAAGCCAGTTTGGGTGCTTGTAAAAAGTACTGAGCTATTCTGTGTCCTGTTTCTACATATGTATGGGCAACTGTGATTATTCAGAATACCCAGTTCACAAAACATTTGAGGGACTTCCCTGGTAGCACAGTGGCTAAGAATCCACCTGCCAATGCAGGGGAAATGGGTTCGATCCCTGGTCCAGGAAGATCCCCCATGCCGCGGAGCAACTAAGCCTGTGCGCCACAACTACTGAGCCTGCGCTCTAGAGCCCCCAAGCCACAAATGCTGAGCCTGCATGCCACAACTACTGAAGCCTGCACACCTGGAGCCCATGCTCCACAACAAGAGGAGCCACCACAATGAGAAGCCCGTGTACCACAACGAAGACCCAACAAAGCCAAAAATAAATAAATAAATTTATTTTAAAAATTTGATACATTTTAATTAAAGCTTTAAGTTTAAAATGTTTCTGAAACTGGTGAAACTTCAAAATGGAACATCATAAAATGAAAAAGGAGTCAATATATTCTCTTTAAACAGCCAAACACAGCCTTCAAACACAAAAGCACTAACAACTGGCACCTTGGCATGTTTTGACAGACTGTTCAAACAAATTTTAATTGAAAATAACGTGTAAATTCTGCTGTACAGCTTATAATCGCAATGCTTAATGTAGTACATACTATCTTACACACAGAAAATGTGACTTTAATGCATACCACAGCAAAAGTATCTAACTTTTTAATGCCCAGTACTTGGGACATATTTTTGTTAGACAATTTTGATATCACATACTTCAAATGTCTTTTCCAGTTTTGCATTTGCTTGGTTGATTTCCACAAGAGACTTGCATGCCTCTTACACATGGTAGCATCCTGGTTGATATTTCTATATGTCTGTATCTTAAGTTTGGGAAGGTCACCTGAATGAACAATTCTAGTCTGTGGTGTCACCTGTCTTTCAGTGTGTATGCTAATAACATACATGTGTCATCTCCATCTCTTTTTCCTCAGAAACTGTCAGGTGTGAAATCATCATAGTGTTCTTTCTTGGATGAGTTTTATCATAAAAACATCACATTCATCCTGCATGATTTTTAAAAATTAACTTTACTGGGGTATGATTTAGATAAAATTCACCCATTTAAACTGTACATCTTGATGCACTTAGATAAATGTATACACATGCATTCTGCATGGTTTTTAACTTGGAGAGATGGGTGACCTGAGTTCAATCTTAAACTCGTCACTTACTAGCCATGTGACCGTGGGCAGGTTACCTTAACTTCTCAAAGCCTAGATTCTTCTCTCTGTGAAATGCGGATAGTGGTGATCTCAGAGTTGTGAATGTTCTGTGAAATAAAGAACAGCAAGTGTCCAGCATACAGCCTGTTCTCAATTCATCTTTAACTACTAGGTAGGATTTTTAAAAACCTTCATATTTCTAAATTTCTATCTGGGGTCTTTCAAATAGAAATCTATAAACTCATTTCTTCCTCATTTCTGACTGTTAACCATATTCACTTATTCTTTGTCAGAGGCAGAAAGAACACTGGAGAAACAGCCTGAACTTATATCTCGTTTGACAACTCTTAGAATTTTCAGTATGTCCTTGTCAGCACTGACAGGCATATACAATTGTGTGTACCTTTCACTCTGCAACCAACCACTGCTAAGTAATTTCTAAAGGACAAAGTTTCACTAGGAATAGGTAGTCATGAAGTTAAGTCTCACAACTACACATTTCCTTAGGCAAAAATTCACAGAAGCTAAAGGATGGCGTCTATAACTGTTTTGAGTACAATGCTAAGCACTTGAAGCAGGTAACTGTTTTGTTTTTTTCCTTTAAACTCCTTACAAGTGTGAAAGCAACATTCTTCAGTGTCTGAGAACATAGGCAAGCAACTGTGTGTGCTAAACCATCTGACTTCATTTTATTTTATTTTATTTTATTTTTTTTTTTACTGAATAAATGTTAGCTATATTCTTTTTTTTTTTTTTTGCTTTATAACAAATTTAATCAGTTATACATATACATATGTTTCCATATCCCCTCCCTTTTGCGTCTCCCTCCCACCCTCCCTATCCCACCCCTCCAGGCAGTCACAAAGTATCGAGCTGATCTCCCTGTGCTATGCGGCTGCTTCCCACTAGCTATCTACCTCACGTTTGGTAGTGTATATATGTCCATGCCGCTCTTTCACTTTGTCACAGCTTACCCTTCCCCCTCCCCATATCCTCAAGTCCATTCTCTAGTAGGTCTGTGTCTTTATTCCTGTCTTACCCCTATGTTCTTCATGACATTTTTTTTTCTTAAATTCCATATATATGTGTTAGCATACAGTATTTGTCTTTCTCTTTCTGACTTACTTCACTCTGTATGACAGACTCTAGGTCTATCCACCTCATTACAAATAGCTCAATTTCATTTCTTTTTATGGCTGAGTAATATTCCATTGTATATATGTGCCACATCTTCTTTATCCATTCATCCGATGATGGACACTTAGGTTGTTTCCATCTCCGGGCTATTGTAAATAGGGCTGCTATGAACATTTTGGTACATGTCTCTTTTTGAATTGTGGTTTCCTCAGGGTATATGCCCAGTAGTGGGATTGCTGGGTCATATGGTAGTTCTATTTGTAGTTTTTTAAGGAACCTCCATACCGTTCTCCATAGCGGCTGTACCAATTCACATTCCCACCAGCAGTGCAAGAGTGTTCCCTTTTTTCCACACCCTCTCCAGCATTTATTGTTTCTAGATTTTTTGATGATGGCCATTCTGACTGGTGTGAGATGATATCTCATGGTAGTTTTGATTTGCATTTCTCTAATGAGTAAAGATGTTGAGCATCCTTTCATGTGTTTGTTGGCAGTCTGTATATCTTCTGTGGAGAAATGTCTATTTAGGTCTTCTGCCCATTTTTGGATTGGGTTGTTTGTTTTTTTGTTATTGAGCTGCATGAGCTGCTTATAAATTTTGGAGGTTAATCCTTTGTCAGTTGCTTCATTTGCAAATATTTTCTCCCATTCTGAGGGTTGTCTTTTGGTCTTGTTTATGGTTTCCTTTGCTGTGCAAAAGCTTTGAAGTTTCATTAGGTCCCATGTGTTTATTTTTGTCTTTATTTCCATTTCTCTAGGAGGTGGGTCAAAAAGGATCTTGCTGTGATTTATGTCATAGAGTGTTCTGCCTATGTTTTCCTCTAAGAGTTTGATAGTGTCTGGCCTTACATTTAGGTCTTTAATCCATTTTGAGCTTATTTTTGTGTATGGTGTTAGGGAGTGATCTAATCTCATACTTTTACATGTCCCTATCCAGTTTTCCCAGCACCACTTATTGAAGAGACTGTCCTTTCTCCACTGTACATTCCTGCCTCCTTTATCAAAGATAAGGTGACCATATGTCCGTGGGTTTAACTCTGGGCTTTCTATCCTGTTCCATTGATCTATCTTTCTGTTTTTGTGCCAGTACCATACTGTCTTGATTACTGTAGCTTTGTAGTATAGTCTGAAGTCAGGGAGCCTGATTCCTCCAGCTCCATTTTTCGTTCTCAAGATTGCTTTGGCTATTCGGGGTCTTTTGTGTTTCCATACAAATTGTGAAATTTTTTGTTCTAGTTCTGTGAAAAATGCCAGTGGTAGTTTGATAGGGATTGCATTGAACCTGTAGATCGCTTTGGGTAGTAGAGTCATTTTCACAATGTTGATTCTTCCAATCCAAGAACATGGTACATCTCTCCATCTGTTTGTATCATCTTTAATTTCTTTCATCAGTGTCTTATAATTTTCTGCATACAGGTCTTTTGTCTCCTTAGGTAGGTTTATTCCTAGATATTTTATTCTTTTTGTTGCAATGGTAAATGGGAGTGTTTCCTTGATTTCACTTTCAGATTTTTCATCATCAGTATATAGGAATGCCAGAGATTTCTGTGCATTAATTTTGTATCCTGCAACTTTACCAAATTCATTGATTAACTCTAGTAGTTTTCTGGTAGCATCTTTAGGATTCTCTATGTATAGTATCATATCATCTGCAAATAGTGACAGCTTTACTTCTTCTTTTCCAATTTGGATTCCTTTTATTTCCTTTTCTTCTCTGATTGCTGTGGCTAAAACTTCCAAAACTAGGTTGAATAAGAGTGGTGAAAGTGGGCAACCTTGTCTTGTTCCTGATCTTAGTGGAAATGGTTTCAGTTTTTCACCATTGAGGACGATGCTGGCTGTGGGTTTGTCATATATGGCCTTTATTATGTTGAGGAAAGTTCCCTCTATGCCTACTTTCTGGAGGGTTTTTATCATAAATGGGTGTTGAGTTTTGTCGAAAGCTTTCTCTGCATCTATTGAGATGATCATATGGTTTTTCTCCTTCAATTTGTTAATATGGTGTATCACGTTGATTGATTTGCGTATATTGAAGAATCCTTGCATTCCTGGAATAAACCCCACTTGATCATGGTGTATGATCCTTTTAATGTGCTGTTGGATTCTGTTTGCTAGTATTTTGTTGAGGATTTTTGCATCTATGTTCATCAGTGATATTGGCCTGTAGTTTTCTTTCTTTGTGACATCCTTGTCTGGTTTTGGTATCAAGGTGATGGTGGCCTCGTAGAATGAATTTGGGAGTGTTCCTCCCTCTGCTGTACTTTGGAAGAGTTTGAGAAGGATGGGTGTTAGCTCTTCTCTAAATGCTTGATAGAATTCGCCTGTGAAGCCATCTGGTCCTGGGCTTTTGTTTGTTGGAAGATTTTTTATCACAGTTTCAATTTCAGTGCTTGTGATTGGTCTGCTCATATTTTCTATTTCTTCCTGGTTCAGTCTCGGCAGGTTGTGCATTTCTAAGAATTTGTCCATTTCTTCCAGGTTGTCCATTTTATTGGCATAGAGTTGCTTATAGTAATCTCTTATGATCTTTTGTATTTCTGCAGTGTCAGTTGTTACTTCTCCTTTTTCATTTCTAATTCTATTGATTTGAGTCTTCTCCCTTTTTTTCTTGATGAGTCTGGCTAATGGTTTATCAATTTTGTTTATCTTCTCAAAGAACCAGCTTTTAGTTTTATTGATCTTTGCTATCGTTTCCTTCATTTCTTTTTCATTTATTTCTGATCTGATTTTTATGATTTCTTTCCTTCTGCTAACTTTGGGATGTTTTTGTTCTTCTTTCTCTAATTGCTTTAGGTGCAAGGTTAGGTTGTTTATTCGAGATGTTTCCTGTTTCTTAAGGTGGGATTGTATTGATATAAACTTCCCTCTTAGAACTGCTTTTGCTGCATCCCATAGGTTTTGGGTCGTCGTGTCTCCATTGTCATTTGTTTCTAGGTATTTTTTAATTTCCTCTTTGATTTCTTCAGTGATCACTTCGTTATTAAGTAGTGTATTGTTTAGCCTCCATGTGTTTGTATTTTTTACAGCTCTTTTCCTGTAATTGATATCTAGTCTCATAGCATTGTGGTCGGAAAAGATACTTGATACAATTTCAATTTTCTTAAATTTACCAAGGCTTGATTTGTGACCCAAGATATGATCTATCCTGGAGAATGTTCCATGAGCACTTGAGAAAAATGTGTATTCTGTTGTTTTTGGATGGAATGTCCTATAAATATCAATTAAGTCCATCTTGTTTAATGTATCATTTAAAGCTTGTGTTTCCTTATTTATTTTCATTTTGGATGATCTGTCTATTGGTGAAAGTGGGATGTTAAAGTCCCCTACTATGAGTGTGTTACTGTCGATTTCTCCTTTTATGGCTGTTAGTATTTGCCTTATGTATTGAGGTGCTCCTATGTTGGGTGCATAAATATTTACAATTGTTATATCTTCTTCTTGGATCGATCCCTTGATCATTATGTAGTGTCCTTCTTTATCTCTTCTAGTAGTCTTTATTTTAAAGTCTATTTTGTCTGATATGAGAATTGCTACTCCAGCTTTCTTTTGGTTTCCATTTGCATGGAATATCTTTTTCCATCCCCTTACTTTCAGTCTGTATGTGTCTCTAGGTCTGAAGTGGGTCTCTTGTAGACAGCATATATATGGGTCTTGTTTTTGTATCCATTCAGCCACTCTGTGTCTTTTGGTGGGAGCATTTAGTCCATTTACATTTAAGGTAATTATCGATATGTATGTTCCTATTCCCATTTTCTTAATTGTTTTGGGTTCGTTATTGTAGGTCTTTTCCTTCTGTTGTGTTTCTTGCCTAGAGAAGTTCCTTTAGCATTTGTTGTAAAGCTGGTTTGGTGGTGCTGAACTCTCTCAGCTTTTGCTTGTCTGTAAACGTTTTAATTTCTCCATCAAATCTGAATGAGATCCTTGCTGGGTAGAGTAGTCTTGGTTGCAGGTTTTTCTCCTTCATCACTTTAATTATGTCCTGCCACTCCCTTCTGGCTTGTAGAGTTTCTGCTGAGAGATCAGCTGTTATCCTGATGGGGATTCCCTTGTGTGTTATTTGTTGTTTTTCCCTTGCTGCTTTTAATATGATTTCTTTGTGTTTAATTTTTGACAGTTTGATTAATATGTGTCTTGGCGTATTTCTCCTTGGATTTATTCTGTATGGGACTCTCTGTGCCTCCTGGACTTGATTAACTATTTCCTTTCCCATATTAGGGAAGTTTTCAACTATAATCTCTTCAAATATTTTCTCAGTCCCTTTCTTTTTCTCTTCTTCTTCTGGAACCCCTATAATTCGAATGTTGGTGCGTTTAATGTTGTCCCAGAGGTCTCTGAGACTGTCCTCTGTTCTTTTCATTCTTTTTTCTTTATTTTGCTCTGCAGCAGTTATTTCCACTATTTTATCTTCCACCTCACTTATCCGTTCTTCTGCCTCAGTTATTCTGCTATTGATCCCGTCTAGAGTATTTTTTATTTCATGTATTGTGTTTTTAATCGATGCTTGATTCATCTTTAGTTCTTCTAGGTCCTTGTTAACTGTTTCTTGCATTTTGTCTATTCTATTTCCAAGATTTTGGATCTGGGAAATAGAATCTTGCATCATCTTTACCATCATTATTCTGAATTCTTTTTCAGGTAGAGTGCCTATTACCTCTTCATTTGTTAGGTCTGGTGGGTTTTTATCTTGCTCCTTCTCCTGCTGTGTGTTTTTCTGTCTTCTCATTTTGCTTATGTTACTGTGTTTGGGGTCTCCTTTTTGCAGGCTGCAGGTTCGTAGTTCCTGTTGTTTTTGGTGTCTGTCCCCAGTGGCTAAGGTTGGTTTAGTGGGTTGTGTAGGCTTCCTGGTGGAGGGGACTAGTGCCTGTGTTCTGGTGGATGAGGCTGGATCTTGTCTTTCTGGTGGGCAGGTCCACGTCTGGTGGTGTGTTTTGGGGTGTCTGTGGACTTTTTATGATTTTAGGCCACCTCTCTGCTAATGGGTGGCGTTGTGTTCCTGTCTTGCTAGTTGTTTGGCTTAGGGTGTCCAGCACTGTAGCTTGCTGGTCGTTGAGTGAAGCTGGGTGCTGGTGTTGAGATGGAGATCTCTGGAAGATTTTCGCCATTTGATATTATGTGGAGCTGGGAGGTCTCTTGTGGACCAGTGTCCTGAAGTTGGCTCTCCCAGCTCAGAGGCACAGCACTGACTCCGGGCTCCTCAATTTGGGATGATGTGTTGTCTATTCATGTATTCCACAGATGCAGGGTACATCAAGTTGATTGTGGAGCTTTAATCCGCTGCTTCTGAGGCTGCTGGGAGAGGTTTCCCTTTCTCTTCTTTGTTCTCACAGCTCCTGGGTCTCAGCTTTGGATTTGGCCCCGCCTCTGCGTGTAGGTCGCCGGAGGGCGTCTGTTCTTCGCTCAGACAGGACAGGGTTAAAGGAGCAGCCTCTTCGGGGACTCTGGCTCACTCAGGCCGGGAGGGAGGGAGGGGCACGGAGTGCGGGGCGAGCCTGCAGCGGCAAAGGTCGGCGTGACGTTGCACCAGCCCGAGGCGCGCCGTGCGTTCTCCCATGGAAGCCGCCCCTGGATCCCGGGACCCCGGCAGTGGCGGGCTGCACAGGCTCCCGGAAGGGCGGTGTGGGCAGTGACCTGCGCTCGCACACAGGCTTCTTGGCGGCGGCAGCAGCAGCCCCAGCGTCCCACACCTGTCACTGGACTCCGCGCTTTCAGTCGCGACTCGCGCCCGTCTGTGGAGCCCCTTTAAGCAGCGCTCTTAATCCCCTCTCCTCGCGCACCAGGAAACCAAGAGGGAAGAAAAAGTCTCTTGCCTCTTCGGCAGCTCCAGAGTTTTCCCGGACTCCCTCCCGGCTAGCTGTGGCCCATTAGCCCCCTTCAGGCTGAGTTCTCGCCGCCAGCCCCAGTCCTCTCCCTGCGCTCTGACCGAAGCCCGCGCCTCAGCTCCCAGTGCCGACTGCCCCGGCGGGCGAGCAGACAAGCCTCTCGGGCTGGTGAGTGCCGCTCGGCACCGATCCTCTGTGTGGGGATCTCTCCGCTTTGCCCTACCCAGGTATATGGGGAGTTTCTTGCCTTTTGGGAGGTCTGGGGTCTTCTGCCAGCGTTCAGTAGGTGTTCTGTAGGAGTTGTTCCACGTGTATTTCTGGTGTATCCGTGGGGAGGAAGGTGATCTCCGCGTCTTACTCTTCCGCCATCTTACCCGGAAGTCTCCTGACTTCATTTTAATCACAAGGGTTCACACCAGCCAATGAATAACTTGCCCTGACTACAATCTGCTATCAGAGAACTACAGAAGGCAGTGACTAAGTCATTCTTGATTATGTCATTGATATATATTCGTTGGATCTTTCAGATACCTGATGGGAACTCTGAAAACACTAAGACCCCATTTTCCTGCTTCATGCCTGCATTTCTCTAAATATTGCCATCTGCACTTCGTTTGCAAACATTAGGTCAGGTGTCTCCTGTAATAGGCATCCTGTGAACTATAATTAATTAGAAGGCAGTTTGAAATTAGTGATACTTTGATGGTGATTCTAGCCATTTGTATTTTTTTTAACTGACAATGAATTGGCCGCCCCAAATTTTACTGCTCTCATGTCCTTGCTCCCTGATTTTACTTTGGCCAGGCACTTCGTAACTCGGCTGCATTCTTTACCTTTCAACAGTCTACCTACTCCCCGTCCTATCACTTACACTTGGGGGACGTGGGGCTGGTGAGCCAGGAGAAAGAAATTCCCAAACGGATCTTCAGGATCTACCCTCCCCAAAAGGTTCTCACTGCAGAGATGCGCCTGGAAGGAGACTCAACCCCAAGGTTGTCGGCCGTCGCCGCCGGATCCCCAGGCCTGGCCAAGGCCCTAATAAGAAAGCACCCTGGCTTCGCCTTGGCCCAGTCTCTACCAGAACTTCTGCATCAGGCGACCCAAGGCAGCGCGGAGAAGGCGGAGAGACCAGAAAGAGGAGGAGGTGGAGCAGGAGAGGAAAAGGAAACTCCCTCTTCGAGGCTGGCCAGGCCTAGCGGAGCCCCAGGGGCTTGGGGCCCCAGTGGGCGTGGCCTTAGGGACCAAAGCGGAAGGCGGGGCCTCGTGGGGGCGGAGACTCATGGGGCGAGCACAAGCGAGGCGGGGCGGGGCAGCTAGAGCCTCCCCTAAGTGGGCGGTCGGGCTGCACTAGTCCGCACTCGGTGGGAAAGGAGATCCCCCGCCCTTTCCCCAGAGGAGAAGGCGAACTCTTCAGAGGGTCGCCAGCCCGTGATCTCGCGGCTTTCCCATCCTCTCACACAGTCTACGTGACCAGCGCGGGTCGCCAGCCGGCGAGGGGGCAATCAGAGAAGATTCTGTTTTCATTTTCACTTTCCCGCCCTGGCCGCAGACTTGGAGGGGAGGAAGTGGCCGGGGCCAGCTCCAGCGTCACCACCCTCGCCCCCAGGCTGGAGGGCACAGGGGCACTATTGTGGGAGTTAGGTGGTCTGGAGGGCTGCATCATCCAAAACATTACCGGCGCCCCCGAGATTCCCACCACAGATGCAATCCAGGATAAAATGCAAATGTACTGGGGTCATGATAAGTAACTTAAGTATTTCTGGCCCACAACTATCTAAAACTATTCTATTGATTAAGGGGTTAACTGCTTTTTCTTCTCTCTTTTAAGTTGAAAACCTGACCCTTAGAAATACATACCAGATGTGGCGGCCTAGCCAGTCTGAGAGCAACCGAACACGGAGCACCTCGGGAAGCAAAGAGAAGATTCTCCCTCTCTCCCAGTTGTTAATATGTTACATAGCTCCACTCTCAGCTCCTCCTTGTAAATGATTCGTGTTTTCAGAAACTTTTTTCTAGTTTTGTGATAACTTCTTAACTGAATTCCTCCACTTTTAGTTCTACTTAAGTCTTTTTTGTTTTGGCTGCATTGGGGCTTCGTTGCTGCTCGCAGGCTTCTCATTGCAATGGCTTCTCTTGTGGAGCACGGGCTCTAGGTGCGCAGGCTTCAGTAGTTGCAGCACGAGGGCTCCGTAGTTGTGGCACGTGGGCTCTAGAGCGCAGGCTCAGTAGTTGTGGCACATGGGCTTAGTTGCTCCATGGCATGTGGGATCTTCCCTGACCAGGGATCAAGCCCTTGTCCCCTGTACTGGCAGGTGGATTCTCAACCACTGCGCCACCAGGGAAGTCCCAGTTCTACTTAAGTCTGCATTGTGTCACTTACCCCAATGCTAGACCAAAGGGTTCAAAGACCAAAAGAAAGTAAGCCTTTTACGAAAAGGAAAAACTATAACGATTGCCTATGCAAAGCGTACTTCAGATTCCATAACTGAAAAATATGTGTGGTTTAACCAACCAGATTCTGTGCTGGACCCTGGGGAAAGTTATATATAACACAGATACTCTAATAGGGAAGATGGCTGAATAGAAAAACTATAATTCAGTGTTATACGCTTAATAAAAGCATATACTAGATACAAAAGTAGCATAATTGAAGAAGTGACATTCTATGGGACATACAGGGATGAGGGCATAAAATGTTTCACCCAGTAATGATACCCATCTGAGCATAAGCAGGAGTGTTTAAAAAAAAAAAAAAAAGCTCATGAGGTAGATATTAATAAATGACTACAAAATGCTGATTGACAATGCAAAGAAGTGAAATATAAAGAGGTGCAGAATTCTCTTAATTTTAAATTGTCAATAAAGAAGTTAGTTGGAAAGTGGGGTGAAGGGGTAGAGAACTCCTTTTACTCAAATCTTAAATGTTACAGAAATAACAGTCCTCCATAATTCCCATTCCAGGAAAGGCCAGTGTTGTTGTACTGGTGTATATTCCTCCAGGTTATGTATTCACAACCGACACTGTATTCTATAGAAATGGCATCTCTAGAACATGGAGGTGGTATAGGAGAGTGGTTAGTGTGCTGGCTTTGGCAGTCTGGTGTCATCTGGGCTGGAACTGCTCTGCTACTAACCGGCTGCCTGATCTTGGTTCAGTCACATAACTCTTTGTGCCTCTGTTTTACCCTCTGAAAGTGGGAGTAGCAATAATACCAAAATCATATAGAGTTGTTATGATGTTTACCTGAGTTAGTCCATGCAATGCACTTAAAACAGTCCTGGTAAGTAATAAGCACTTAACAAATGTGTTATTGTAAATCTAGTAAATCAGATTCTCTTAGGCATCTATGCAGCATAAAAATCAAACCTATAGGTCACTAAAGCATTTAAATATTCACTATATCCCTAATTGGTCAAATCCTAAGTATTTCAATGAAAAGTCAGTTTAAAATGTCAGATCTTTTATCCAACCTGTGAGATTCTCTAAAACATATCAAATATCTTAAATACAAAGAACACATACACAAACAGCACAGTGAGTTAAAAATTTGTTACTACATCTTGTAAATATAAGATGTCATTAAAACTATATCATCGTGCATATTATTTGGGATTGCAGTCATTATCCAATGACATTCCAAAGGAGGGGAACAGATTTATTTTGGGACTGTTAATCTGATGTCATGTATTCAGGGTTGTCAGTCAAAGACAAGATTGGGGTTATGAATTCAGGATTATGGGTCAAAGGTTCCAGATGGGGGTAGGGAGGGTGGGGGGGGAAAGGATGCACCTTCTGGGGATTCCACCTGGTCTGCCAGTTAACAAGTTGAGCCCATTGTAATATCTGGGAGCTGCCTGCCATGTAGTAGGAACTCAAAGCATTTCAGGTGGGATTTATTTTCACAACCTAAGGCATCACCTATCCCTTAGCAATCTTACAAGCTTTACCTTTGCCTAATTTTTATAGTAACTACCTTCAAATTTTCCCTGCTTGGTTTGAGAGGATGGAATTCTGCACCTTACCACAGGATAGTTCAACTAATCTCTTTGCTTATTAAAGTTAAATTCTTCACCTTCTTTATATTTGCTTTCTTATCTAATAAACGGATTATTGTCATAGTCCTACATCTTCCTTTCATTGTAAGCCTTCCATGAAATTTTGTAAATCCAATGTCTTGTATATAGTAAGTGCTCAATTGATGTTAACTATTACTATTGTTATATGGTTACTTTTTTCAGCTTTTTTTCTTTTAAACATTTTCACATTCTTTAAATATTTGATTCAAATGCAAAAGAACAATTGTCCTTCAATCAAAACTCAAACTTACACTGGCTTATAGTTAGACACTGTGTTAGCTTCCTGTTGATGTTATAACAAATTACCATGAACTTAGTGACTTAAAATAACACAAATTTGCTATCTTACAGTTCTGGAGAGAAATCTAAAATGATCTCCTGGACCAGGATCAAAGTGTTGGCAGTGGGCTGCATTCCTTTCTGGAGACTCTTAGGCAGAATCTGCTTCCTTGCCTTTTCCAGCTTCTAGAGACTGCCTGCATTCCTTGGCTCCTGGTCTCTTCCTCAAACAATCGTATCACTCTGACCTCTGCTCTTGTCACCGTATCTCCTTCTCTGACTCTCCTGCCTCCCTCTTTTACTTTTAAGGAGGCTTGTAATTACATTGGGCCCACCTGGATGACCCAGGCTAATCTCCCCATCTCAAGATCCTTAATTTAATCATATCTGCAAAGTCCCTTTTGTCATGTAAGGGCACATATTCACAGATTTCAGGAATTATGATGCGGACATCTTTGGGCAGCCATTATTCTGACTGCCACAGAAACTATTCCTGACATTACTGACGATCAGACCAAAGTTGGTGTTATATATTGGCAAAGGGAAGGAGAAAGGATTCTTATTTCACTGTCCTTTAAATAGACCTTGGCCAAATGTTGATAGCACATGAAGACAAATGCTTTGACTATTTGTTTCCTTAGAATTGGGAAAATTTTTAAATCTAAATGGTTCTGAATACCCTCCAGGATTTTACTCTTAGCAATATTTCATATACGGTTGACCCTTGACAGGGGTTTGAACTGTGCATGTCCACTTATATGTTGATTATATTCAATAAATACTACTACAGTACTACACAATCTGAGGTTGGTTGCACCTGAAGATGCAGAACCACAGGTACCAAGGGCGGACTGTAAAGTTATACTCAGATTTTTGACTGCAAGGAGAGTTGATGCCCCTAACTTCTGTGTTGTTCAAAGGTCAACTGCATATACACTTATTTATATATAGATAACAGTCTCATCTATCCAGAACACGGCAACATGTTCCTAAGCTGCTAAAGCTTAGGAAGTGCATATGCACACACACACACACACACACACACACACACACACACAAGCTGTCCTGAGTAGCCAAAATACCTGACAATAAGTATTAAGACTCTTGTGTTTCACTCATAAGAAAATCTTAGACTCACTCTCAGATCCCATCACTTGATGTATAGTTCTAATAAGCTTGGCTATCTTGTTTTCAATCCTTGGCTAACTTGAAGTAGAAAATTAGAAGGGCAAGCAGGAAAGCTCTAGGCAGGTAAATTGACAGAACTAAGAAGACTTGAGGACACATATCTCAGTCAATAATGTGCCTTGTTTGTATGACATAGTCAAGTGAAATAAAATTACAATAGATCTGTGCATTCAAGTCAAGAAAGGAAAGTGAGAAATAAGAGGTGTTTTCAGTAGGATCTATTAATTCTCAAATCTTTGGACAATCATTATCTTTCTGGGCTTTCACTTCTTCATATAAAAAAAGAAACACTATTTGATGTCTAGGCTCCTGTCTACTCTAGAATTTTATGATTTCAGATGACAACAATATCTTGTCACAGAGGATACAATCAGAAGTGCTATGTATTGTGGTATGTATTAATACTATTATTTTTTATTGTATTTACTACTAATGTGTATTGTATTTACTACTTTACCACACTTAAATACCTCAGTTGTCTGGGATAATTAAGAGTGAGGCAGGCAGGGCAGTGCACTTCAGTAGTGTCACAGTCAGAACAATAAGTAATATTTATGAAGCTTTAATCTAACCATCAATTAACTAACAGCTACTATGTGCCAGGCATTGCTGCTAAGTCTTCATGAGAAATTAATTTATTTGCATGTTTCCAGGAAACAGGTGGAGAGCAGCTTGGCAATAACCAAATTAAAACTTTAGGGAATCCCCTGGCGGTCCAGTGGTTAGGACTCCGTGCTTTCACTGCCGAGGGCCGGGTTTGATTCCTGGTTGGGGAACTAAGATCCCACAAGCAGTGTGGTGCGGCCAAGACAAACAAACAAACAAAAAAACCTTTAAAAATATGTAAATGTTTTGATCCAGAAATTCTTCCCAGAAGCTGTCCAACAGAAATTTTCATGCAAGTGCTCAAGATATCTGTTCAAAGATGCTTGCTTATGCATTGTTTGTAATAGTAAAATGCTGGAAATGACCTAAATGTCCATCAATAGAATGAGGCAGACCTATACATACCAATGTGAAAAGATGCCCTAGATCCAGTATGAGATGACAAAGAAATTTATGACAGTATGTTTTTCTTTTGCTGATATATAGATATAAGTATATGCATTAAAATACCTGAAAGATACATAACAAACAATAAGGAGCAGGATTATGGGGATTTTTTCTTTCTGCATTTTCTATAATGTTCACTTAAAAATAATAAACACATTACATAGGAAAAACAACAAAGGTAAAACAAATGGAATAATACAAAATAAGAGGTGAGACATTAAATAATAAGTTTTAGCAATACTTTCATGAGGAATTGTTGAAACTTCATTTAAAACAACGTTTTCCAAGAATTTGGAATAGATAAGTTGTTTCACCTGCAGTTCTCTGACCCAGTAGCTAGAAGCTGTGAACTTTCACTCAGTTTACCCCTCTCTTCATCCCGGTTGGTTTCAGCTTTCAGTAAAGCTTTTCACCTGAAATTGCTCTTTAAGAGCCCTGGAGTCAGAACATGGGATAATAGTGAGTGTGTGCATGCCAATTTGTTTACCACGAGTCTCTCAGAGGAAATCATGTGCATGTCTGTTTACTTTTCCTTGGAACCTAGAAGGTCACCTCTAAAAATAATCTCGCTCAGTGTCGCAGCTTCCGTGACACAGAGGTACATGCCTCACATGCTCTCTGAAGTTAGTGCCCCATGCCAGGCCTATCTAGTTCCCCAAAGGATTCAGACCAGAGAGGAGGGGAAAGCAGATGCCAGCTAAACTGTCCAGCTATTAGATAATAATGGATAATCTCTTTTAAAAAAAAAATGGTACGCACCTTTTCTCATGGCTGACATTCTAACTAGTGATGTTGAACTTTTAAATGTTTATTGGCTGTTTGTATTTCTTCTTTTGTGAATTTCCAAAGGAAATATTAAGAGAAGCTCTGAACCAGAGCACATGGTTATGCTTATTGGACTTTGCAAAAGACACATCTGGGGTGGTTAACCAGCCTTTACCTCTTCCAGAAGGGCCCTGAAGCTCCTGTTGAATAGGGGGGCCTGAGAAACTATGCTTTACCTGGGGAACATGTTCCATTTGCCTCTGACCTCCACCCCTCGTCTTCCTGATTGAACATTCCCTTAACTCATGCTGGGCTGGGATCACATTGTGGAAGACCTTGAAAGCCAGACTATGGATTCTAAACAAGGGAGTAAGATGATGAGAGCTCTGCTTTAAGATTAATCAGCATCAGTGTAAAATAGACTCGCAAGGGAAAAGTAAGGAGGAAGAGAGATCAGTTAGAAGTCTATTGTCTAAGTCAGAAATAAAGAAAGCCCCGGGCTTCCCTGGTGGCACAGTGGTTAAGAATCTGCCTGCCAATGCAGGGGACATGGGTTCAAGCCCTGGTCTGGGAAGATTCCACATGCTGCGGAGCAGCTAAGCCCCTGCAATCACAACTACTGAGCCTGTGCTCTAGAGCCCGCGAGCCACAACTACTGAGCCCACGTGCCATAGCTACTGAAGCCTGCACGCCTAGAGCCTGTGCTCCACAACAAAAGAAGCCACCGTAATGAGAAGCCCACACACTGCAACAAAGAGTAGCCCCCGCTCGCCACAACTAGAGAAAGCCCGCGGGCAGCAACGAAGACCCAACACAGCCCAAAATAAAATAAATAAATTTATTTAAAAAACAAAGAAATAATGAAAGTCTGAACTAAAGTCATGTGCAGGAGAGAAAATAATAAAAAGATGGTAACTGAAGAAGTGGAATCTATGGAATTTTATGGCTGATTGGACCCAGTGTGCAAAGGAGTTCCATGTTTTCTAGAAGATTTCAAGATTTGCGCTAGGAAATTGGTGGTGGCATTATGGAGGAGATGTCCCACACTGGGCTCTGAACCCACCATCTCACACCAACAACGGTTTTGTCATCTATCTTCAATTGCTCACTTTCACTCAAGCCTACTCAAGAGTCTTCTGTATTTAAAAAAATGAAACAAAACAAACCTTTCCCCTTGAGAGGTGGAGGGAAGAGTAGGCTACTGACATCCTCATCTTAAATGCAGGGAGCCAAGAGACGCTATCTATGATTAATGGAATGAAAAATAGAGCATAAGTAGGTTGTGAAGGTGGCCAGCAGAGAAACAGAATGGTGATACAACCACTTTGGATGACAGAGGTATAAAAGAATTAAATTCTCATTCAACATATCAGGAAGTTAATAGATAATGTCTAAGGTGAATCAAGAAATAGTCATATTATGAGGTTAATTAGCAATATGGCGATTACCACAACACAGAAGTAGTTCAAAGTGGTTGCCTCTTGGGGAGGGTGGCTCGGAGAATTGTTGCTTTTTAGAACTAACTGCATGTGGTTCTTTGATGTGGTTTTTGAAGCTTTTTTCAATATAGTAAAGAGAGAGGTCTTTAAAAAATTCTCCCTGGGCTTCCCTGGTGGCGCAGTGGTTGAGAGTCCGCCTGCCAATGCAGGGGACATGGATTTGTGCCCCGGTCCGGGAAGATCCCACATGCCGCGGAGCGGCTGGGCCCGTGAGCCATGGCCGCTGAACCTGCGCGTCCAGAGCCTGTGCTCCGCAATGGGAGAGGCCACAACAGTGAGAGGCCCCCATACCGCAAAAAAAAAAAAAAAAAAAAAAAAATTCTCCCTAACTCGCATTTCCTTATAGCTACTGCTGGCTCTCTTATTCCTTAATATATAATAATAACAGCCAACATTTATTGAATTATTTTTATGTGCCATGACTGTGCTAGCTGCTTTATTTTCATCACCTCATTTTATCTTCACAGTGAACTTATTGCAACTAGACATCTTGAAAAAGTTGTCTATGCTCACCACCCTCATTTGCTTACCATCCAATCTCTCTTCAACCCACTCCAGACTGGCTTTTGCCACCCAAACTCAGCTGCGACTGCTCTCAGTAAGAGCATCCATAATTTCCCTATTGCTGAAACTGGCTACACTTTCAGCATCTTAAACTCCACTCCTTCCCTCCCTTTCTTCCGCAAGATCACACTGTTTGGTTTTCCTCCCGTTTCCAATGTTTCTGGCTTCTTCTCAGCCTCCCTTAAGGTAACTTCTTCTCCTCAGCTCCTAAATGTGGGTATGCCTCAGAGTTCCTTCTTCAGCCTGCTCTTCCTCTCACTTTATATCCCTTTGGAGGATTCATAGACTCCTATTGTTTAAGTTACCATTGATGAACCTCAAACCTCCATCTCTAGGCCAACAGTTCTTTCTCCTGAACCCCAAAGGCTGTGGTAGGTGCTCCTTCTGTGCATTCCCATAGGGCCCTATCATAGCACTTACCACACCACCATATTTACCTGTATCTTCTGTTTCTCTCACTAAAATTGCAAACCTTTAAGGGGTAGATGGTAGATTATTCATCCTGGCTGAAAGCATCAACCCACTGAATGAATTACGGGAGATGGTCCTATGCGTTAGAAAGAACATGGAGTCTGGATCCAGACAGACCTAGATTTTGGTTTCTTCCTCATGGCTTCTTCAGCTATAAAATGCAGATCACAGTTCCTTCCTCACAGAGCCACTGTGAAGATTAAATGCGGTGCTAGCACAGGATGTTGGCACTTGGGAGCTTGGGGTCAGTGTGTGCTCCCTTACCCGACTCAGAGCAAGCTGGGAACCTGGTTTGATGGGAGCAGGATGAATTCAGAGGTAGGTCACACAGGAGGAGAGGCCAGTGGGGAGCAGCGAATTGGGCCCAAAGCTGAAGTGGGAGCTTGAGGTACAGGTTTAGGAGTCATCAGTTTAGGGGCACTGTGCTGAGGCCTAGGAGTACGCAAATGAGACCGTGCCTTGCGGGAGGCTCAGGCCTAGGGATGCCTTTGCAGAAGAAGGAGGAAGGGGATTTCCCTGGTGGCGCAGTGGTTAAGAATCTGCCTGCCAGTGCAGGGGACACGGGTTCAATCCCTGGTCCAGGAAGATCCACATGCCACGGAGCAACTAAGCCCGTGCGCCACAACTACTGAGCCTGTGCTCTAGAGCCTGTGCTCTGCAACAAGAGAAGCCACCGCAATGAGAAGCCTGCGCACCACAGCGAAGAGTAGCCTCTGCTCGCCACAACTAGAGAAAGCCCGCGTGCAGCAACGAAGACCCAATGCAGCCAAAAAGAAATAAATAAATAAAATTAAAATTTATACAAAAAAAAAAAAAGGAGGAAGAATGGTCTGAGGGATGTTAGAGGAGAACCAGGATGATGAGAGAGAAGCAACAGTGTCACACACTGCAGAGAGGTTGAGGAGAAAGTGTCCCTGGGCTTGGGCTTAAAGCAGTCATTGATGTCCTTGGAAAGAGTGTTGATGGCTGTTTTGCGTGGTTAATCATTTGTTCTAGTTCAGAGCAGAATGAGGGGGGCCACGTGGGACTTGGAGTTCCAGAGCAAAAGCCATCTGAACTGATAAGCTGGGAAGGAAGAGCTGAATAAAACAGTAGCAGTAAAAACTGTTCGTAAATTAGCCACAAGGCTGAGCTGGGACACATGTCAGTGCCCAGATGCCAGGGCTCTTCCCCACCTCTCTCCTCCGCCCCCATTAACTCCTGCCCCACTTAAGAATACCCAGGAATAACCACTCCTGGGTGGCGGGAAGTTGTGGAAACACATACAAAAGCGTATACAGAGGTTTTTGTTTAAGAGCTACCATTTATTCTTTTCTATGTGGCAGACGTGTTAAATGTCTTGTGCACATTACCTCACTTACTCAACAATCCTTTAAAATAACATCAATTAATTAATGTGAAAACTAAGACTCAAAGAAGTTAATTAAGTTGTTGGAAGTCAACTGGTAAGTGATGAACTGAGATGAAAACTGGATCTCTGACTCCAGAGCCCTTGCTCTTTACTATCCTGCTGGGTGTGGATGGAGGCTGGGGCAGCATGGGAGAGGGGACCTGGAGAAATCAGTATGGTAGTCAGTGGAGAGGCATGGCGAGGCTTCTGGAATCTGTTAAGGAATGTGTTTTATAGATGTAACCCACTTCCCTGACACTGCCAGCCAAGTAGTGAGTGGAGTTTACTGTACACCAAAGGCTACGTCTAGAGCTGCATAGTCCCGTAACATTTCTGCACTCATAGAATGTTCTCCATCTGTGTTGTTGAATACAGTAGCCATTAGCCACATGTGGTGACTGAGCACTTGAAATGTAGCTACTGTGACCAAGGAACTAAACTTCTAATTAGTTTATTTTTAAATTTTATTTATTTATTTATTTTCTATTTTTTGGCCGCACTCCATGGCATGCAGGATCTTAGTTCCCCGACCAAGGATGGAACCTGTGCCCCCTGCAGTGCAAGCACAGCATCTTAACCACTGGACCACCAGGGAAGTCCCTAATTTTAATTAGTTTAAATTTAAATTTTAAAACATCTGATTCAGTTACTGGAAAATTTTAAGTATATTTTGAACACTAATATATAAAACTTTTTCAATTAAAAATTTGTGAACTCTAAATAGTTAGCATTCAAATTGATATTTGTTGTACATGTAATATACACTAGATTTCAAAGACTTATATGAAAGAAATGAATATAAAATAGCTCATTAATAGTTTTAATTCGCTACATGTTGAAATAATATTTTTGATATGTTGATTTAAATAAATACATTATTAAAATTAATTTCACCTGGTTGTAGAAAAAAATTTTAATGTGGCTACTAGAAAAATGTTAATTGAGTGTGTGGTGTGCATTATATTTCTGTTGGACAGCTTTGATCTGAAGGTAGGATCCTGGTACTAACAGAAGTTTCAGTCAAGTGGTGGGGTTGGAAGGCCTTTCCCCAATTTTTACCACTCTAGTTGTCTCCATTTGTCCTTTTTCTCCATTCTTCTTACCCCTCACACCCTTGAGGTAGGGAAGGGATTAGGTACCTAATCATACCTCTACAGAGTATTTAATTTTAAAAGACAACAAAGGTCATGTGGATGCCTTACATAAAGGAATGGCTCATTGTCAATTGGATTTCAGGCCTCAGTGAGGGGGTATTTGGCCTTGTAGAAGTCTCTGTTGATAGGTGCTGGTGGCATCCTTCTTGGACTTCAAAGATTGTCCTGATTTACATGTTCTGACCATGTAAGTATTCATACTTGTCAAACCTTGGGAATCCCATTTAAAATTCCAAAATGTGTATCCATAGGAAATTATCTGTTCTGCTTATTTGTAATACCACTTTCTCTATTATTAAAAATGGGCCTTTCTGAGGCATTGAAGGACACCTGTACCTGCAAACCTGTCTTGCTGAAGCCCCAAATTAGAGCTGGCATCACCGGGTGAAAGACTAAAATGTTGAAGATTGTACATCTCCAAAGTTGGCTCTTTGGAGCCTCTATTAAAAGGTCATGTAGTAGAATCTCTTATTTATTTATGATTTTAAAATAAAGTAGCCTTGGGGAAAACAATAGAGAGAGGGCATTTGGGTGGACTCATATTATTGCTGAGAGGACTAAATGAATTCATATATGTAAGGTGCTTGGACCAGTGTCTGGAATAAAATAAACCCTCAACTCAATCAATGTTAACTATTAATATAAAACAAGCATAGGATACTTCTAAGTGTGTGCTAGAACTCATGTGGTCACATGTGATCAACATCTGATTCCAATTAATTATTTATTGGAAGCACACTAGACTATCTTACCCAATAGAAAGAAAAGTTAGAACAGTCAGACCCCAGGGAGCTGGGTACAGCTGGACCTCAAGAACTTTGAACGCTGCAGGCACTCTCTGTCTCTTGTCTTTGTGCTTCTGTGTGTGCTGATTTCATTCTCGCTCACTGCAGATGGGCTTCCTCACGTGGCCAGAAACCAATAACTCCCCAAACTACCTCTTGCAACTTCGTCCACTGGAGAGAGCTTCTTCTGAGTTATAGTTTATTTTATTTTATTTTTATTTATTTGTTTTATTTATTTATTTTTGGCTGCGTTGGGTCTTCGTTGCTGCATGCAGGCTTTCTCTAGTTGCAGAGAGCGGGGGGCTACTCTTCGTTGCGATGCACAGGCTTCTCATTGCGGTGGCTTCTCTTCATGCGGAGCACAGGCTCTAGGCATGCAGGCTTCAGTAGTTGTGGCTCCCGGGCTCTAGAGCGCAGGCTCATTAGTTGTGGCACAGGAGCTTTGTTGCTCCGCGGCATGTAGGATCTTCCCGGACCAGGGATCAAACCCTTGTCCCCTGCACTGGCAGGTGGATTCTTAACCACTGTGCCACCAGGCAAGTCACCCTGAGTTATAACTTAAAAAAAAGAAAAAATCCAAGGGAAGGACTATGGGTGGCTTAGCTTGGGTCAGGCACCCATCCTTAGACCAGTCAACTTGGATGGTGGGAGCCGGGATATATGAGAGCCTGATTGCTCCTGCGGGAAACCTATGATTGGAGTTTGGGTAGAGAAGTTCCCTTACATAAAGGAGCATGTTGGGCAGACCCTTGCCATGCTCAGTCGTGGGCTGGAGACTGCCAGGGAAAAGCTTGGCCTCAGCTCAGTTACTGCAGCATATCCCTACGGTGCTGCAAACTGAGACTGTCAGTTAACTGCTCCTTGCAGCTCATCACTAAGTTCTTTCTTGAAGGGACATTTGAACAGCACACCTATCCATCGTTGCCATGGTTCACGCCTTGTGCCGCACAGACTTCCTTCTCTGCACAGGTTCAGGGAGCAGCTCCTTCATGCTTCTCCATCCTGTGGCATCTGAGCTTTATTTAACCATACCCTTCTCAGGCTGGGATTGCTACACTTGTCCACTCAAGGTTGCAGTTCGATGATAAATTGCTAAGAGGCACCCATGTGGGTCTCTTGAGTTCCACACATAGTCCTCCTTTCTCCCATTGTATAACAGGAGCCCTGCCTCCACTTGCTCAGGGACAATGACCACTGCCAGTATGGTGACTCTTCTTCCTGCCTGTTGGTCCTCAGACACAGGAATCCAAAGTGCCCAGGCAGCAGACATAGTTTGTCATTTACTGTGTTCAATGGCAAGAGTGTACTCCCTGACTAGGCCCTCCAACCCTGAAGAGTCCAGAGTTGCTGTAAGGGGAAACACAAAATCCTCCAGTGAGGTGATGGTGAGTGGAGCCACTCCTGCTTCCACTTCTTGGTTCCTAGGCACATATTTTCCTCCTACTGGGGACACAGCACCATATAGAGGGCTCTGATTCAGTGCATATACTGAATCCAGGAGCAGTGCCCGATCCTTAAGAGTCTTGCCTCTAAGATGGCATTTCAGCTATGCTTTCAGCAGGTCATTCCATCACTCTATCAGGTCAGCATCTTCTGATGCTGCAGCGAATCCCAAGATCCTGGCCCTACACCCACACCTCCTTTGTTGAGAACAGGGTCCCCTGGTCATATCCTATGTTGTGTGGGATTCTATGCCTGTGGACCAAATACTCTGTAAGCCCCTGGAAACCTGGATAGTGGCAATGGCTGCAGCTCTGAGGTTAGGAAAAGCAAATCCATATTCAAATAAATGTCCATTTATGTGAGAATGAATCTCTGTCTTCCGGGATGCAAGGGGCCCAATTATTCTACTTATTACTGGTGGGCCTCCTGAAGGAACAGAGCCATATAAGGGGCTGGGCATTGGTCTCTGACAGGTTGCATATTCAAAGGCAGTAATTGCAAGGCCAGCTTTGACGTGTGGGAGTCCATGCCATTGGGCCCATACGTAGCTTCTGTCTCTGCCACCGTGGCCACTCCATTCATGTGCCCATTGTGCCAGTTCCAGTGACAAAGCTTGCACCCACAATTGCACTGACCTGACTGTAACAAGATTGGCCTTTTTCCTCCTCCTTTAGCTGGTCATACTGGATGCACCCTGTGCCATAGGTGTGAGCTGCGGGAGGAACACTATTGCTCTTATCAGGTCCAGTATGTCCCAGTCAAGTTATGTGGGGATTTAACCATAACTATCGACCTGGCAGCCAGAAGAGGAGGTGGCACAGCTCCTGAGGGGGTATCTGTTGCCTTGAGGAGTGGCCTGTGGAGTGTTGTCCTACACAGCGAGGGGTGGGCCACCTATGTCAATTCTGGGGGTTCAGGGGAGTCTGCCGAAGCACTATCTTTGAGGGTATCCACTGAGATGTTCCCATCCCGTGTTTCAGGGTCCCAGGTTTTCTCAACCAGGGAATAACAGACCTGCCCTGTCTGAGCAGTCAACTGTTTGGGGGGCTCCTAGCTATCAGATCCTGAGTTTACTCCTGTGTTGTGCTAACTCTTCTACTTTGTAAGCTACTAAAGAGACCTTCTGGCTCTTGTATTTAGCCATAACTATTTGTTAATTGCCATCCATTTCCAATTATTCCTCTGTAAGATGTCAATGCAACTTTTTAATGCCCAGCCAATTCCATTATCGTTATGCCTGATCACAGGCATTTAAAAAGGCTTGCATCATCTCACCAGCCAGGGCATTCAGCACTAGGATGTCCCTCTCAAGTCACTACTGGTGATATTTTTAGCAACTGGGCTACCACTTGTGGCTGAGACTATCCATGTCCACATACCACTTGGAAGGGATCCTCCTTAACAGGAGGGAGGTATGTGGTCCAGTCTTCAAACTGAGCTTGTCATTTCAGTCCACATCCAGTACCATTTGTGTTGGTGGTTCCTCAGATATCAAGGCAGAGTTAGAAACGCAAGAGATTTATTGCTGGTAACATCTATTAAAGGACAAAAGGGAAAAGGAGCAGGAGTAGTCAGGGTAGAATTTTAGACCGTGATACAGGTCTGACACCTGGGAAAGGAGAGGGGAAAGGAAGAAGGACTGAGTAGGAAGAGCCTTAGACTGAGGTATAGCTCTGACAAAATCTTGGCCAGCCCACAGAGGGGGCCAATGTTGGGCAGAAATGTCCAGGCACTAGTAGCTATGCCACGCTTAGTCACTGGCTGAGAGCTTCCTGGGAAGAAGGTGGTCATGGTGTGTAGTAACTAGAGGACAGAAGAGGGCTTCTGAGATTTTGGTAATGATCTGTTTCTTAGTCTGGGTTTCATGTGTGTGGTCATTTTATAAAATTTTATCAAGCTCAGTTTTGATTTGTGAACTTTTATGAATATATGCTATATTTCTATTTTTAAAAAGTCTTAGGTTTTTCTTAGGAAACCCAAGTTTCCATCAGTGCAGGACCTGCTAAATAAATCATAGGACAGTCATACAATGGAATACAATGAAATGGTTTAAAAATAATGATGAAAACTTATATTTAATGGCACTAGAGTATGTTCACGATATAGCATTTTTAAATTTAAAGAAGTGACACAAAAATATGTTCAATATGATTCCTTTTACCAAAAATGTAATAGGGCATGTTTTTACACTTAGAAAAAGGATTATGAGTATTTTCCATAAAATATTAATAGTGGTTATCTTTGGACAGTATATTAATAATTATTATTTTCTTTATATTTTTAATGTAGTTTCTAAATTTTTTTAATGAAAATTTAATACTTTTCTAGTCCAAACTCTTCCCCAAAAACTATTTAAAAATAAATGAATTGGTCTATGTTTTAAAATAAGTAATCAGGGCTTCCCTGGTGGCGCAGTGGTTGAGAGTCTGCCTGCTGATGCAGGGGACACGGGTTCGTGCCCCGGTCCGGGAGGATCCCACATGCTGCAGAGCGGCTGGGCCCGTGAGCCATGGCCGCTGAGCCTGCGCGTCCGGAGCCTGTGCTCCGCAACAGGAGAGGCCACAACAGTAAGAGGCCCGCATACGGCAAAAAATAAATAAATAAAATAAAATAAAATAAGTAATCAATCTATCATTCAGTGTTCACACTGAGCATCTACAAAGAGCAGAACTTTGTGCTAGGTCTTTACAGGGATTTTTTTTTAAAAGAGCCTAAGAGGATAAACTTTGGGAGTTTATCCTCTTCTTGGAGACATGACAGACACACATAGAATGAGAGAATTAGTTTATAGTCAATAGCCAGGTTATGAGATCCTTTAGGGTAGAGAATCAAAGCTTATTCATGTATGTACACACAGGGTCTTTTGCATTGCCTGGAATATATCAGAGTTCCATAGGTATTATTCAACCAAATGAAGAAATTAACTAATGAATAATAAATTAATTTTAAAAATGAATGTTGGATGAGGATAAGGCATTTGGGACTAGGGAGTAGTATGAGATGGCTACAGAATTGGCAATGTCATTCATAATGTTATAATCATGTTTCAGCTACAGTCTATAAGGTGATGACTCCTGCATCCTTACCTCCTGCCCTTACCTCTTTCATGAGTTTCAGACAAACATTTACAACAGCAAACCTAATGTTGACACCTGGATGTTCCAAAGGCACCTGCAGTGCTCGAGGTTGAACTCATTTTCCCACTAACCCTGTTACTCCTCTGCTGCTGCTAATGCCACTCAGACCAGAATCGTAGAAGTCATCTTGGACTTCATCCTCTCCCTCAGTCTTCACATTCAGTTTGTTAATAAAATGTTGTTATTTCTATTTCTTGAATAATTTTAGAATTTGGATTTTCCTCCCCTCTGGTTTCTTCCCTCTGGCCATTCTTCCTTACTATCTATCTTCTTTGTCATTGTTAAGTTGATTTTTCTAAAATGCAAATTTAATCATGCTTCTCTCTTCCTTAGGGTTGTCTAATAGCTCTTTGCTGCTGTAGGATAAAACCCATATTCCTTGGTTAACCTGGCTTACAACGTCTTCCACATCAGGTCCTGTCTACCTCTCATATCTCCCCACAAGGCTGGGAGATCCTGGTGGTGGGGATTATATTCTCTTCATCTTCATCATTCCAGTGCCTAACACAGTTTTAAGAATCCAATAAAGTTTTCCTAAATGAGTGAATGAAGAGATAAGACCTGAAATAGGCTTTGAAGTTTAGGCTGAGTGGATAAAATATAGATAGAGGATCTAATCTGGATCCTTCAAACAATTATTGGGCTACTAAGTTGAGCTTATTGATCAAAGAGATTTCTTGTCATTAATTTTTGTATCTACATAACCTTCCAATGCTTAGCACATAATAGGTATTCAATAAATATTGGATTAACTAATAAATAAATTGATGAATGGCATTATGTATTTAGCCAAGTGAGCATTTCTTTTGGGAAATGTAATGCTCAGTTAACTACAGAGCAACTTATTTGGGGAAGAGATGAAAACTCCATTAATTCTTTGTGACAAGGCTACTATGCTGGCCACATACCTGAGCAAACAGACCAGGCCTGAAGAGCACATTTTTTATTGACCAGAATAGGGACCTGCTGTTGGAGAGGACACCTGTCTTCCTGAGGTCAGCAACTCCAGCATTAGATTTAATAACTGTAACCAGATCTGGCTACAGGTGCTGCCAGAGCAGGGATATCCCAAGGTGTTGTTACTAGATGCTAATTTTGGATAAATACCTCCTGGAGACTTTAAGTCTTTCAAAATGAAGACTGTATGCTCTAAGAAGTCATAAATATTATTGGACTTTCCATTTTCAGTAGATCATTAAACTCATATTTTTTATAGTTGGGACATGTAATGGACATGCTGACATTTTAATACTTATATTGAGGTTTAGAAGTCAAATATTTTACAAGGCCCTGGGAACTTGTTTGCAAAATAGTGTGTTATGAAAAGTGACCCTGGTGCAATATGATCACTCCCTTCGGAGAACCTGCGAGTAAATTTAGTTAGTTAAAGCTTCTGCCAGCATGATTCTAGCCCAGAGAATAACAAGGATATCTTCAGTTGCCAGGTGCTCTTATCTGCTGCTTCTCCTGCTGCCTAATTTGGAGAAACTCCATTTTGCTACAGGTTCAAGTCTCTGGGTTATCTTACACCTGGACTTTTTTTCTCCATCTGTTTGTTTCTCTAGAGCTTTCGAGGAAACTCAGCGGTCCATGATATAGTGCCTTTTACCCACAGTACAACAGGGTAAGCTGGTTAAAATACCAATAGTCAAGACTTTGTAATGCTTTTTTTTCCCTTGACAGGAAGGGTATTAATCGACCTTATTAGTTAAGTGAAGAGATTAAAATTTAATAATAACCTTGGCTAAGCTTCCATCATTAAGTTGGAATGTGGCTGAATGCTTTCTACTGTCATGCCAACATGAAATGGCTTTTCTTGCTTCCAGTTTAACTAGCCAGTAACTTCAACAAATAAAGCTTAAATCTTAAATTGAGATAGTTTCCTTTTGGCCCTCTGGGGCAGAAAATGGAGAAACAAAAAGGAAGGAGGCCAAGTTATTCATCCTGGTCACCGAGAGGCTTGGAGCTTTAGGGAAAGATTTCCCCAGAGATGATAGGATGTCATTTACAGTTCTCTAAAAAATTATTAATTTTTCAAAGGCAATTTGAATTTTAATGCTTCTGCAATCTCAGTGTAGTGGTTTTTTATAGCCCTGAGCTATGTGTTTAAACACACATCAAAATGTCAAAGTGGACCTCTATACATCACCCCTTCCTGCTGTTTTAAAAATGGTTTCTTTAATTATTTTCAGACCTACAACTTCATTTGAAAACAATCTGAAATGCCTCTGAGTAGTTAGGAGCAAAGCTGCTCACCTAGTACCCTCTCAACATTAGTCAGGAGCAAATGCAGGCTTGTTAGAGTTTGGTACCTATGAATATTCATGAGGGACAAGGTATCCTAGTGGTGAAAAGCACAAGCTCTGGAATCTGATAAGCTGGGTTTGAGTCCTGGGTCCACTGCTCACTAGTTATGAGACTTGTGCAAGTTACTTAAACTCTCATCGGTTAAAAGGGAACAATAATAGCCTCTACTGAGCATAACACAGTGCCTGGCAAAATAGCAAGTGCTTGGTAAATCTTATTAGCAAAAATAATACTTAAAAACAGCAGCAGCAGAAAAACATTATACCTACAAGATTTTGCACTAAGTTCTGAGGATACAACAATGTGTAAGATATGTGTTCCATCCTTCCCAGGCTGATTGGAGAGGAAAGGATACATATACACAAATGTTTATTTAGACATATATAATAAGTTGAGATTCACAGCTATGAGTGGGTGAAGGGAAGGTGTGTTGGAGGAAGAAAGACAGGAGCTTTGCCTTGGAGGAAGGGCAGGATCCAGATATGCCGACTACAAGACTGGGCGCATTCTCAGGGCTGTCACAGTTGCACAACTGACTTTTCTTGTCAAACTCCTCGAGCATCTCAGGTACCTCAAAGGCTAAGAATTCATGGGGCAGGGAGGTAGGGGGACTTAAAAGGTCTTTGGCTGTTTTTGTTTTTTTTTAAACTGAATGTTTTCAGTTTGGTCATTTGAAAACAAAGATTTGTTGCTAGTTTAAAAAATACTTATTTTCCTTAAGTAAAGGAAATATTTTGTAGAATGAAGAACAGAAATAATCCTCTCCCACAACAAAATAAAAATTATTTATGCTTTTTTTTGTAGTAAAAATATTATACTTGCCTACCTTTCTTTGGAGGTAACATAAACAGATATGATACTTGGCCCTGAGATACCATAAAAACTCTGGACTATCCAAGTTTATATACAGTTTAATAAATAATGCTTAAGGAAAAGTGTGTGGCCCAATTTAGTCCAGGGGAGTTATGATAGTGACTTTGATGAGAGTGACGGCAATGAAAAGGGAGGAGAAATGTATAGATTCAAGATCCTTATAGACAGCCTATTTTAGACATGACATATTGTAAGGGGAACAAGCTAGTAAGTAATATTTTCCAAAAGACTCTTCTCCGGAGACAATAAAGGTATTTGGTGCTCTATTATAACCAGAAACTTTATCAAAATATAGTTAAAAAAATCCCAAGCACTGACATGCTACTTGTAGAACTACTAGAATGTCTGCCTTGGAACCGTACTCATTCGTTTATTCTTTTATTCCTTAAAAAATTAATTTATTATGTTTCCTTCTATGTGCCATGCAGTATGTGTTAGGTACCGCATATATGGTTGTGAATAAAACAGATATGTTTCCTTCTCTCATGGAGCTGGAAGAAGACAGACAATAAAATATCACTGTATAATTATACATTCATCCTTTTACTCCAAGAACTAATTCTTGAGCACATATTATGTGTTGGGGAATATTTTGGGTTCTGGAGATATAATGATGAGCAAAAATAGACTGGTTCCTGCCTTCATGGAGCCTACATTCTGAGGGGAGGGGCAACTTAAAGAGTTACACTAAAGATGGTAAAGTTTTAACTATGTAAGAGCTATGAAGGAATATAGAATAAGGGAAATTTGACCTCACAAGGAGGAAGTGAAGAATGGATGGAGGGACTTCCCTGGTGGCACAGTGGATAGGAATCCACCTGCCAATGCAGGGAACATGGGTTTGATCCCTGGTCCGGGAAGATCACACATGCCACAGAGCAACTAAGCCCGTGTGCCACAACTACTGAGCCTGCACTCTAGAGCCCACGTGCTACAACTACTGAGCCCGTGCTCTGCAACAAGAGAAGCCCACACACCTAGAGTCTGTGCACCACAACAAGAGAAGCCACCGCAAGGAGAAGCCCGCGTACCGCAATGAAGAGTAGCCCCCACTCGCCACCACTAAGAGAAAGCCTATGCGCAGCAATGAAGACCCAATGCAGCCAAAAATAAATAAAATTAAACCTTAAAAAAAAAAAAAGGACAGAGAACTGAAGGGTGAGGAAGAGTTAGCTGGCAAAAGGAGGGCGGGCAGAGCATTCCAGAAAGAGGGAAAAGCATGTTGCTGAGGCCGTGGTATGTCCTAGAGGCTGAAAGATGGTAAGTTTGGCTAGAAGAGGAAGATTAACCCATGAAGGAGACAGAGAGGGAGCAGCTGAAGGTGAAGGAGCAAACCCATAGAAGCCATGGGAAGACTGTTTCAAAAAGGAAGTCACGGGCCTCCCTGATGGCGCAGTGGTTGAGAGTCCGCCTGCCGATGCAGGGGATACGGGTTCGTGCCCCGGTCTGGGAGGATCCCATATGCCGCGGAGCGGCTGGGCCCGTGAGCCATGGCCGCTGAGCCTGTGCGTCCGGAGCCTGTGCTCCGCAACGGGAGAGGCCACAACAGTGAGAGGCCCGCGTACAGCAAAACAAACAAACAAACAAACAAACAAACAAACAAAAAAAGGAAGTCACAGAGTCAAATGCTGCTGGGAGGTTAAGTAACACGAGAACTGAAAGTGTCCCCTGGATTTCACAACATGCAGGTCATTGGTGAGTCCAGTGAAATGATGGGCCAGAAGCCAGAATGGAATGGTTTGAGAATGAGTCAAAGGTGAAGAAACATAGGGAGCAAGGTTATAGTTTAGGAATCACATTTGGTCACATGTAATGGAACCTGATGACAGTAGCTTAACTAAATAGAGTTATTTTTCTCACATAACAAAAATGACAAAGGGTGACATTCAGGCTGGTGCAGTGCTCCATGATGTCATCAATATCCTAGAACCCTTCTTTCTGCTCTGTCATCCTCAGTATGGGCTTTTTTTTTTCCATTGTGAATACAAGATGGCTGCTCACTCTCAAGCCAGTGCTACAGACAGAAGGAAGAAAGAAACATCAAGGGGAAAGGTCTGGTGTCTATACCAGGAAAGCAAACATTTTCTATAAATCCTCAGCTGACTTCAGCTTACATGTCATATGTCACAGCTGTGTCATGCGGCCACTCCTAGCTGCAAGGGAGGCTAGGAAATGTAACTCTTTAGCTTGACCCATTGCTGCTCTAAAAGAATCAGCTTCTGTGGAAGAATGGGAGATGGACATTGAGAAGGCAACCACTGCAGCTACATAGCATGTACAAATCACACGTTCATAAAGTGTGTCCATAAAGGGAAGGAGATAATAAGATGATAGTTGGAGGGGGATGTGGGATTGAGTGACTTTTAAAAAAGAATGGGAATGACTGGACGTATTTAAAACTTGATGAGAAGGGTCTAATCAAGAGAGGTAGTTTAAATATATGTGAACAAAAAACTATAATTGACAGTGTAATGTTCCTTAAAAAGAAGGAGGGAATGGAATCTAAATGAGAAGAGGGATTAACATTAAAGAGCAATAAAGACAGGCTCTCTGTTGTAACGACAGGAAGGAGGAAAGTAGGCTTATATGTTTTATATTAAGAAATGGGGCTTCTATTTCCTCTATAATGTAGCAGATGAGGTTCGCTATTGCCAACGAGAAGATAGAAGAGAATGATCAGGGTTTTGAGAAGTTTGAGATGTTAAAGTTTGAAATACCTGTTTTAGAGCAAAACTGACTCAAGTATAAAGGGCACAAAGAAACTGCTATTAGGGAATGTTGTTCTCATGTGCCTTTCCTGAGAAATAGGTTAGAGAATGAGCTTCAGACAATCAGAATGAATAGAAAGACATCAACAAAAGGCCTGGTGTTGAGTATTAAATATACAATGACTTATAGAACTACCCACACCCATGACCATGCTTAGCTGAATATCCTCCCATCTTCATGATTAACATAAACATCATTTATTCAACAAATATTTAGTGAATAACCTCTACACGCTAGATAACTATGCATGTCACATAGCATGCTAGGAGGAGTTGGGGTGGGTGAGAAATAGAGCCAGGGGAGGGCAGCAGTGGGAAAGCAATTGTTAGAAATGGTGAATGTTCTTTTTAAAAAAAAATTGTTTTAACATCTTTATTGGAGTATAATTGCTTTACAGTGGTGTGTTAGTTTCTGCTTTATAACAAAGTGAATCAGCTATACATATACATATACCTCCATATCTCCTCCCTCTTGCGTCTCCCTCCCACCCTCCTATCCCACCCCTCTTAGGTGGTCACAAAGCACCAAGCTGATCTCCCTGTGCTATGCGGCTGCTTCCCACTAACTATCTCTTTTACATTTGGTAGTGTATACATGTCCATGCCACTCTCTTACTTCGTCCCAGCTTCCCCTTCCCCTTCCCCATGTCCTCAAGTCCATTCTCTACATCTGCATCTTTATTCCTGTCCTGCCCCTAGGTTCTTTAGAACTTTTTTTTTTTTTTTTTTTAGATTCCGTGTATATGTGTTAGCATACCGTATTTGTTTTTCTCTTTCTGACTTACTTCACTCTGTATGACAGACTCTAGGTCAATCCACCTCACTACAAATAACTCAGTTTCGTTTCTTTTTATGGCTGAGTAACATTCCATTGTATATATGTGGATGCTCTCTTAACTGGGGAGATGCATAGAAGTCTTAACATTCAGGCCTAGGACGAGTGGCTAAACTCCACCCAGGCCATGGCATGCAAGGGGTGGTCTGATATGAGGGATAAGAAAGGGGTGGTGGCATCTGACTTTGGAAGCTCCAGGCAATTGTCATGGTGCCAGGGGCAGACCTAGAGTCAGATCAGTTGGAAATAAGGGCACCTGGAAGAGAGGTCCAGCTGTGAAGCTAGTGGATGCAAAGTTAGACGGTGGAATAGGTGCAAAGTTAGAGGGTGGAATAGGTTTCAGCCTGTTTCCTTCTTGGCTGATTTCTCAAAATGCCAGCCTCAGGAGGCTGCAGGAACTTTAATGTTAGATTCCCCCAAAGTAAAGGAGCCTGAAAGACGGATGCAAGAAAATTCATCTGAATAATGCTGTCCATGTCAAGAGCTAGGCTACCCTGCGTACGTATCTATCTTAGAATGCCTAGTGCAATAGGATATTACCTATTACTGCATTCTACTTACCACTATGGATATTTCTATATTCTACTTATCACTATGGAGAGAATATATCATACTCAATGGGGCAGACAGTAATAATAACCACCGTTTATTGCACATACTGTCAATACATGTCAGACACTGTTCTAGATACACAATGGGTTGTATTTCATTTTATCCTTACAACAACCCTCTCAGTTAGCTATTACTGTTCCCATTTACAGAAGACGAAGCTGAGCCTGGTCCAATGAGTTTAAGTTACTTTGCCCAAGATCACACGACTGTAAATGGCCAAGCCAGGATTCTAGCCCATGTGTGACTCCAAACCTACCATTATGTCACGCTGTTCTAGTATGGTGTTGAACCCTTAATGAATGTCACTTAAATGACAATTGAGGGCTTCCCTGGTGGTGCAGTGGTTGAGAGTCCGCCTGCCGATGCAGGGGACACGGGTTCGTGCCCCGGTCCGGGAAGATCCCACATCCCGCGGAGCGGCTAGGCCCATGAGCCATGGCCGCTGAGCCTGCGCGGCCAGAGCCTGTGCTCCGCAACGGGAGAGGCCACAACAGTAAGAGGCCCGCGTACTGCGAAAAAAAAAAATGACAATTGAATTGGGCTGCTTCCTTAGTAAGCAAAACTGGGATCACAGCCCATTTCTCAGGATCTGTTGCTAAAAATCACAAGACCATACTGCCCTCTATCAGCTTCAGTGACATCGGCCACTGGTAATTTTCAGAATGAATAAGAATATCTGACATTTATATTGTGATGTATACTTACAAAAATATTTTACTCAACCTTACCACATATATTATGAGCACTGAAGCCAACACGCTTATACATACAAAAATGAATGCAAAATTTTTAATGAATATGAATTCAATTTGTGGTAAAGTCTAGTTATACTCATTGTAGCATTCACTCTTCCATAACCTGCCACTTAAAGCTTTATTTTTACTTCTAGAGAAGTAAAAAAAAAGTGATTTAGGTTTTTCTAACTTTTGTCTGTTTCCTTTTCACTTATTTAATGGAAAATTTCAAAGATATACAAAAGTAGAGAAAATAGAACCTCCAAGTATAACTCAGCTTCAACAATGATTATTTTTCCAGCAAGTATGATGACATGATTTCTGACAGAGTTATCTTTTAAATCCTTTCTGATTTAATTACTACTTCATTCAGATAATATCTTGGTCTTTCCACATTAATGGTATAATTGCTACCTTATACTAATTAATCATGGCTGATGTAAGGGACTTTTGATATACTGTTAAATGTTATTGTTGGAGTTAGCTCACTATAGCCCACAAAGTATTTCTGTCTTAACCTGAGAATATGATTGTTTTGTGTTTTAAGTTTTGGCTTAGCTTGGCCATGAAAATGAATTTGTTTGGTAACTGTTGGCCCTGTTGTGTTGGTCCATGTTTACCACACTGACCGTCCAATCTTAACCCTCTTTCTGTTAACACAGAAACTGAGAAAAAAATTTATTCTATGCAAAGATAATCAGAACAGAAAATGCAGCTGCCTGAATAACGTCAGCGTGCATAATGTATTTCACAGCTATTTGTAGTAGGTCCACTCAGAGAGTTATCTGATGCTCATAATCCCCAAAGTTTGATGCCAGTGTGGGCAGGTTGACTTTCCTGGTTCTGATCCTTAGCCAGCCTTCCTCACAATATGACAAAGTGGATCAGGTAAGAGAGCATGAATATTTCAACGAAAACCTATCCTCCTACTGGAAAAAACAAATTAAAACAATAACAACAATAAAACTATACTCAACTCCTGGAATTCTTTTTTTTTTTTTTTTTTTTGTGGTACGCGGCCCTCTCACTGTGGTGGCCTCTCCCGTTGCGGAGCACAGGCTCCGGACGCACAGGCCCAGCGGCCATGGCTCACGGGCCCAGCCGCTCCGCGGCATGTGGAATCCTCCCAGACCGGGGCACGAACCCGTGTCCCCTGCATCGGCAGGCGGACTCCCAACCACTGCGCCACCAAGGAAGCCCCAGGGAAGCCCCTCCTGGAATTCTTGAGAGTGGAGCCTTTATATTGTATTTTTATATAAATATGATAAACATATTTCAACTTTTTTTCCCAGGAATTTTAAGATTGATGTATTTTTTACCCTTCTAGCTAGAAGACAAATACTTCATTAAGATGTAGATTTATTAGAGAATTTTTCTTATATAAAAATTTCAAGTTAAATTCTGACCCTTTTCCAAGGCCTCAAATGATTTTTAAAATAGATTGATCACATATCTTTTTTTCTTTCTGTCATTTTTTCTTTCAGCAATAGCGGATGTCAAATCCCTAATAATCTGAAATTGGTTCAGTGTGATCTGATAGTACTATTTGCTCCCACACCTCTTTTTCTTCTGGTCACTTACTCTAAAGTAATTACAATTTTATAGATTCAGATTTAATGAATTGTATTTCAAGCTACCTGGTGAACAATTTGTTTTAACCCATCCAGTTATATAGTTAATAATTTTTAGTATTTTCTTATAATTGCTCCTTTAAGGTAAGAATCTTGACAGTTATTCACCTTCCTAATCAAAACACTGTTTTACATTTTGATACATTCTTTTTTTTTTTTTTTTTTTGCAGTACGCGGGCCTCTCACTGTTGTGGCCTCTCCCGTTGCAGAGCACAGGCTCCGGACGCGTAGGCTCAGTGGCCATGGCTCATGGGCCCAGCCGCTCCGCGGCATGTGGGATCTTCCCAGACCGGGGCACGAACCCGTGTCCCCTGCATCGGCAGGCGGACTCTCAACCACTGCGCCACCAGGGAAGCCCTACATTTTGATATATTCTAATTAAATGAAAATATTTTCTATTTACAAGAGACACACAAAACAATATGTCAAAGTTAAAAATAAAGGAATGGAAAAAGATTCACTAGGAAAATGCTAATAAAAGGTGGATATAACACTTTATACCCATTATTCTACTTGGATATTATTTGGTATAGCACTGCAGTATTGTAAATATATAACTTTTATGTACTAAGCAGTCTGAAGCAAACAGGTAATAGCGATGACTTCTTAATCCCAACGTATCGTTCTTGCCTACCCCACCCCATTGCCTGCAGGATCCCCCACAATTTAGTAGGTGCCCAGTGCCAGTTTCTCCAGTGTTTTTACACTCACTCCCAATGAACTCTAGTTACATCCTTTCATGCCACTCTTTCAAAATCTAGCACTGAATAAACCAACTACACTTGCACCTGGAGCTCAACCAACTTCATAGTCAACAACCTTGATCTTCCCCCATACCCAGTGATATCTCCACTTCAACTTAGCCTCTTACAAGCCTGTCCATATCAAATTCTATCACAGGCCCAGCTCAGGCTGAATCTCCATCCAATGAGAAGCTTCCCACGGCCCTGGAGGTCTACTCATTCTGTAGAAACCTCCAGGCCTCGACCTCTGGCCTTACAACACAGGCTCTGAGCTTTCCCTCCTCTGTGCATCATTTAAGGGCTGGCCCAACTGTGGTAGTCCTCCTCCCTCCTTTTCTCATCAACCCAAAACAATTACATTTCCACCTCTGGGTTTATTCCTTCTAAATACATACTATGCTGAATGTTATACTCTTATTCTGTTCTAGGCACTTGGTCACCAACACTAATTTAAAAAAAAAAAATTTTGTGGGGAGGGACAATATAGGGGTAGGGGATGAAGAGGTATAAATTATTGGTATAAAATAAGCAACAAGGATATATTGTACAATACAGGGAATATAGCCAATGTTTTATAATAACTATAAATGGAGTATAACTTTTAAAAATTGTGAATCACTATACTGTATACCTGTAACTTACATAATATTGTACATCAACTATACTTCATTTAAAAAATAAAATTAATTAATTAAAAAATTTCTGACCACGATCCACAGTAAAAAATATATTTTAGGGATTTCCCTGGTGGCGCAGTGGTTGAGAACTGCCTGCCAATGAGGGAACACGGGTTTGAGCCCTGGTCCGGGAAGATCCCACATGCCGCAGAGCAACTAAGCTCGTGTGCCACAACTACTGAGCCTGTGAGCCTAGAGCCCACGCTCTGCAGCAAGAGAAGCCACCACAATGAGAAGCCAGTGCACCGCAATGAAGAACAGCCCCCCATTCGCCATGACTAGAGAAAGCCTGCACATAGCAACAAAGACCCAACACAGCCAAAAATTAAAAAATTAATTAATTAAAAAATATATATTTTATATTGTGACAAGGTGCATCAAAGTTTTCCCTAAGCAATACTTAGTTCCTTTACCATGTGGCAACACAATCTGATATTTTCTTTTTTATTCTATTAAAAAAATTCAGCCACTAAATTGATTTCACTAACCACTAATGGTTTTCAAACTCTCAGTTTGAAAACCCTTGATCTAAAGAGCCTCTCCACTGCCCCCCACTCCTAACCCCACCCCACCGGCTGCCACAAGACTCTTTTGGCAACTTTTTTATCAGAACCAGGTCAGGTAACATGAAGACATATTTAAAACAATCATATTTAAAACAATGCCTAATTTCCTGGATATTCTAAAGAGGAATTCTTTTCCATTGAAGGACAGCAGTTTCTAGGCTATAAAAGAGGTACTTTTAGTGCTTGGAAATGGTGGAGATTTATTTAAAGCCTTCTAGAAAATATCCATGATCTGAAATCTTATTAAAGAATGCATGATTGAAAGTCAGGCAAACTGAGTCCTTGTTTCACTCTGCCATCGAGTGTTAGGAGGTAAATCACTCAGCCTCTCGGAACCAAGGGGTCTCAATCTAGAGAATGATATGTAAATCAGATGACATATAAACCCTGTAAATCTAATGATTCACTCACTCATTCATTTGCTCATTCACTTCACAAATGCTTCATTAAGTATGTGCCAGGTAGGCCTCTCACTGCTCATCTGACAATTCATACTGGGAAGGCCAATGTTATAAATTTATCACACATCACATGTGATCATATGCCAGGGCTCCTTCACATCAAATATATGCTTCATCAGGCACCACAGGGGAATAAGCTGCTTCATACAAGCATATTACCCAGAAAAATGATGATCATTTATTTAAAACACTTAATAAAGTCTCTCTAAAATGTATTAGAGATTATATTGTATCTAATTTCATTAATGGTTTAAAATAGTTAATTCTAATAGTAAGGAGCTTAATTTTAAGACTTACGAATTCTTATACAAGTTTAATTTAAAATGTCAAAAATGTAATATTTGCTCTAATTCCCTCTCTTTTCTTTTTTCTTCCCACCACATTTTTACTCTTTTAGTTTAACTGTCACAACACCAGGTGAGTTGGCACAATCAGTGGTTAAGAGAATTACTGAAAGCCATTCCTACACCAACATAGGTAGCAATTGCTTAACTGTATACAAACATGATTGTGAACTAAATAAAATATCACATAAAACTCAGATTAAATATATCCTCCAACCCCCAATTCAGCATGATCCCAAAAATGTCCACAGCCACTCCAGTGTCCCATGATGTAAGTGTGATGGAGGAGGAGTTGGATTGAAGAGACAGCAGTCTTAACTGATTGTTAATTTTACAAAGACTTATGGTCATGTGAACACATCATCATGGACCCCTACTCCCAAGGCTTTGGAAGGGGCTTGTACAAATGAAAGGGCCTGAAATTTAAGCTTCACTAGGTCATGGTAAACCTGCTTCCACAAGTATCAATCACTGAGTGAAAGTGTGAATATGGTGAGCCAGTTATGAGCCTGACTCTGGGGTTAAATGGGTTGGCATTTGATTTTTAACTTCACTTTAACTAGTTTGTGACTGTGAGTAAGTTAATTTCTCCGTGCCTCTGTTTTTCAATCTGTGAAAAGGGGATAATATCTAACACATAGGGCTGTACTGAGATATTGAAAGATATTGACACAATGTGTAAAGCATGTGGTTTGGTGCCTGGCAGATGGATAACACTAATAATACTTCCCTGGCAGTCCAGGGGTTAAGACTTCGCCATCCAATACAAGGGGTGAGGGTTCGATCCCTGGTTGGGGAGCTAATATCCCACATGCCTTGCGGACAAAAAACCAAAACATAAAACAGAAGCAATATTGTAACGAATTTAATAAAGACTTTAAAAAAATGGTCCTCATCAAAAAAAAAAATCTTTAAAAAAAGACAATAGTTATACGATGATGATGGTGATGATGATGATGACTACATTGACTATGATAAGGTGGTCAAAGGATGTTGAAGGGTATAATGCTTTTTGATTCTATAACAACTGTTCCCCAAATAACTGTGATTTTTTAATTCCTTTGGTTGACTTGGTTTTAGTTTCCAAAGTTTTGCAAGATTCTGCAATAAAAGCTGATGAAAAATGACTTAAGGAATTTTCTCATTTAAACTAAGAAGCAGCATAAAGAAAAAGGGCATTAAGGCAGAGAAAAGTGGCAAAACTTCGGGAAATATTTTCATATTCCTGGGATCCAGAGATACGACTAATTTTCATACTACTGTCAAGTTATTCCAAGACCCCTGACTTCCTTCAGCTCCCTCTCTGCTCTGTGGCCTCTTATCAGTCTTAGATCAGCTACAGCTGTTCTTTGCACAATTTTAGCTCTAATTTCCAAGAGTTTTCCTATTCCATGCCCCTCTGTAAAATCTGTTTGTTTTTGTATAACTAAAGGTTATAGCAGCAGGGAAAAGTTTAGGATGGAAAAAAAAATTCTGCCATCCACTTCTTGGCTCCATTTAGGGTCACTCTCTCACCCTTCTGTCAGTTTTACCAGTGTTTGGAAATGACTAGATGCTAGGCTCACACACCTAGGAGCATTAGGAACCTCCAAAGTGCTTGTTCATTGATCCAGAGACTCCTCATTCCCCCTCAATCAAAAGTTCTGTAGAAGGGAGAGTTGCAGATATATATACACATAACTATATGGAACATCTGCAACAGTCATATATATGTATGTTTGTGTGTAATATATATATATATATTTTTTTTCAGTGTCCAGTGGACAAGCAAGTTTAGTGTTTTGAGAAGCTGAAGAAATGATATTATAAATGTTCTGTCTCTAGAAGCAAAGATGAAAATCTTTGCTCTGGGGAAGAGTTGCCAAAATGGAACCTGCAAAATGCAAATGACAAGCAGGAATCCATCAATTGCTCTTGGAGACACTGTGAAGATAAACTTCAGCCAATTGTAAAACATCTGAAAGCTTAAAATGTTAAGTCTTTTATTCAGGGAAACAAATGTTAGCAAGACTATATGCTTTCCAGTAAGAGAGCTGGTTTTGTTTTTTGTTTTTCTAATTGCAACTGTAGACTGGAGTGTCCCTGAAAGTGATGCTTCTTGGAAGATGCGTGCGTGTTTTTGTTAAAGCATTTGCTCATGGGAGATTGTAATGTTAGACCGCAGGCAGGTTACTGTGCAGGTCTGAACTTGTCTTCTCCCCATGCTAGAAAAAAAGCCATGAGAAGGACTTAGAGTGTGTGAAATAATTAGAAAATGTATGTATTGGTCTCTGCCCCTGGTTCCCAGCACAAAGCTCCTAAAACTTGTAATTTTCTAACTGATAGGAGTGTCTTTTGTTCTAATGAGGCAGTGGTTGGTGGGCTCCTGGATGGGAGCTGGTCACCAGAAAGACCAAGCTGTGATTAGAAGCTTGGAACTTTCAGCTCTACCCGCTATCCTCCAGGAAGGGGAGAGAGGCTGGAAACTGAATTAATAATCAGTCTTGCCTATGTGATGAAGCCACCATAGAAATCCCAAAAGTACAGGGAACTTCCAGGTGGCTGGACACATGGAGGATGGAGGTACCAGGACGGTGGCATGCCTGGCAAGGACATGGAAGCTCTGTGTCCCTTCCCCCATACCTTGCCTTATGCATCTCTTCCATCTGGATATTCATCTGTATCCTTTATCATATCCTTTTAAAATAAACTGGCAAACATGAGTTAAATACTTCCTTGAGTTCTGTGAGCCATGGTAGCAAATTATCAAACCCAAGGAGTAGGTTGTGAGATGTATAGCTGATCAGTCAGAAACACAGGTGACAACCTGGGACTTGCAATTGGCATCTGAAGGGGGGCGGATGTCTTGTGGGACTGAGACCTTAAACTATGGGATCTGATACTACCTCCAATAGTGTCAGAATTGAGTTAAATTATGGGACACCCGGCTGGTGTGACAGAATTTCTGGATGTGTGGAAAACTCACACATCTGGTGGCAGAAGTGAAGTGAAGTGTGGTAGTAGTGTGAGAGTACAGGAGACACAGGAAGTGTTTTTCCCTTACAGAGTGGTTTGGCCCAGTGTATAGACTACATTGCAGGGTGGGGTAGAAGATGTCCCACACGTAGCATTATTCAAGACTCAGTAATCAGCTTTGGAAATATTCTGTCATCCATGGTGACTGGTTTATCCTGGCCATATGGAGCCAGACCACATCTGAGAATATCTAGAATCTATAAAGAACTCTCAAAACTCAATAATAAGAAAACAAACAACACAAACATTTTAAAAATGGGCAAAAGATTTGAAAAGATACTTCATAGAGAAGCTATAAAGATGGCAAATAAGCACATGAAAAATATGCTACATCATTGGCCATTAGGGAAATATAAATTAAAATCATAGTGAGATTCCACTACCTTTATTAGAATGGCTAAAATAAAAGGCTGACCATACTAAGTACTAGCAAGGATATGGATCAACTAGAACTTTCATACATTGCTAGTGGGAATGTAAAATGATACAACCACTTTGGAAGACCTGGCAATTTCTTAAAAATTAAATATATACCTACCATCTGACACAGTCATTCTACTTCCAAGTATTCAGCCAAGAGAAATGAAAGCATATGTTCATGCAAAGACTTATATGCAAATGTTCAATGCAGCTTTGTAATAGTTCCAAACTGGAAACAATCCAAATGTCTCTCAACAGTAGAATGGATAAGGAAATTGTAACATATCCATAAAATGGAATACTATTTAGCAAAGAAAAGAACAAACTATTGATACACACAACATGGATGAATCCCCAAATAACTATGTTGAATGAAAAAAGCCAAACAAAAAGGAGTACATACTGTATGATTCCATTTACAGAAAAATTATAGAAAATGCAAACTAATCTATACTGACAGAGGCAGACCAGTGGTTTCCTGGGGATGGGAGTGAAGGCAGGAACGAGGAATTACAAAGAGGCATGAGGAAACCTTTGAGTGTGATGGGTCTGTTCATTATCTTGATTTGGTGATGGTTTCTCAGGCTATACGTAAGTCAAAACTTCCAAATTGTACACTTTAAAAATGTGCCTTTATTGTATGTCAATAACATCTGACATTAAACCTGCTAAAAATAGCATATTTCCAACTTAACTTTCTTTTTAAAAAATATTTTTGCGGAACATATACATATAGTATAGTATTTACCTTCCTCCTAGCCAGATCCTACAAAAAGGCCCACAGCTGCTCCAGTATCACACTAGACAGGAGAGTGCAAAGGAGCAGAAGTGGTAGAAAGAGACAGAAGCCAACTGATTGCTATTAAAATATTTACAAATTTTATAAAATCATATACCCATTTGAATACACTGCCAGGGTTTCTCCCAGGGCCTTGGAGGAGGCCCATGCAAGTGACGGACTGATGGAGATGAAAAACAACTCCTAAACACTCCTTGGATTTGTGGGAGGTGGGGAGGAACGTGTGGATCCAGCAGAGGAACAGACTTCCCAACTCCAGGGGCTCAGAGCTGCAGTTTGGATATTAAGCTGCGTGGCCTTGTTCTGAGGTCACAAGCTAGTAAGGCCTGAGGACGTATCAATTACTCAAGGAATGAGGCAAGTTTTGAAAGGTCAGTGGCACCATCCTCTGGAGTTTATGCATGATCACCCAGCACAGACCTGCATAACTGCCCAGGAGATATACCAGTGTGCTTAGACACAGGAGTGTAAGACAAGACTTGCGGATTCTATTACTATGCTGCTTTGGTTACTATTTGCTGATTTGTGACTTGAGGCAGTGATATAATCTCTGGGTGTCTATTTCAACACTAGTAAAACAGAATAACAAGAATTACCTATTTGTGGAGTATACTGAGATCTTCCCATGGAAATAATTTTTATCCTTGTTCTGAAATCTGGCTGATCTCTTCTAATATCTAAAATTGCTTTTGCAGTTGGAAGAAAGAGAAATAGTGAAGCGAAAGAGAATTAGATAGCCTAGGCAGATGACCCTAGGTGGGGCAGCACTCCCGCACTGGGCTTGGGCTGCTAACATCTTCCCCTCACTCTAAGGAGCCTCACTGAGCCTTAGAAGGAGACTGTGCCGGTGAAGGGTCCTAAAATTTAAGCCTTATTTGCTTAAATCCACCTCTACCTAGAAGCTTTCTGTTACATTTCCCCCCCAATTTTTTGAAGTTACCATTTATTGGGCACTTAACTTTGTGCCCAATATATGGGCTTGTCAAATTTTCTCAACCTTTTCAATATGTTGGGTTGGCTAAAAAGTTTGTTCGGGTTTTTCTGTAAGATGTTATGGAAAAATCCTAATGAACTTTTTGGCCAACCCACTATTTGAATCACCTGGGAAGCCTGTATTTTTTTTTAAATTTATTTTTAAAAATTGGGGTATGGTTACCCTACAATGTTGTGTTAGTTTCTGCTGTACAACGAAGTGAATAGGTGTATGTATACATATATCCCCTCCCTCCCCCCACTCCAATCCCACCCATCTAGGTCACCACAGAGCACTGAGCTGAGCTCCCTGTGCTATACAGCAGGTTCCCACTAACTATGTATTTTACACATAGTAATGAATACATCTCAATCCCAATCTCCCAATTCATCCTACTCCCCTTCCCCTCCTCCACCATGTCCACACATCTGTTCTCTATGTCTGCATCTCTATTCCTGCCCTGAAAATAAGTTCATCTGTACCATTTTTCTAGATTCCACATATATACATTAAAATATGATATTTGTTTTTCTCTTTCTGACTTAACTTCACTCTGAATGACAGACTCTAGGTCCACCCACATCTCTACAAATGACCCAATTTCATTCTTTTTTTATGGCTGAGTAATATTCCACTGTGTGTATGAACCACATCTTCTTTACTCATTTATCTGTTGATGGACACTTAGGTTGCTTCCATGACCTGGCTATTGTAAATAGTGCTGCAATGAACATTGGTGCATGTGTCTTTTTGAATTATGGTTTTCTTTGGATACATGCCCAATAGTGGGATTGCTGGGTCATATGGTAGTTCTATTTTTAGTTTTTTAAGGAGCCTCCATACTGTTCTCCATAGTGGCTGTATCAATTTACATTCCTATCAACAGTGCAAGAGGGTTCCCTTTTCTCCACACCCTCTCCAGCATTTATTGTTTGTAGATTTTTTGATGATGGCCATTCTGACTGTTGTAAGGTGATACCTCATTGTAGTTTTGATCTGCATTTCTCTAATAATTAGTGATGTTGAGCATCTTTTCAAGTGCCTCTTGGCCATCTGTATGTCTTCTTTGTAGAAATGCCTATTTAGGTCTTGGGAAGCTTTTAAAATATACCAACCTGGAACCAATTGAAACCAGATCTCTAGGGGTGGGGCTTGAGCATCTATAGTTTTTAAAAGCCCCCTGGATGATTCTAATATGCAACCGGGGTTGAAACTCTTGGCACACCATGCTACTTTACGTATTTTAACTTCTTAAATCCTTATACAAAACCTGAGAGGTAGGTCTGATTATCCTTATGTGTAAATAAACTGAGGTTCAGAGAGGCTAAATATATTTCTCAGGATCAAATCTCAGAGTCATAATTCAAACCCAGATGGGTCTGACATCACAGAACATTTTGCTATACCAGTTCCCATCTTTATATGCCTCTATGAGAAAGAACAACCTTTTAATCCAAACTTTTGCAATTGGCAAAATATGGTGATGCATAAAATATCATGTAATTATTTTCATAGCAAATGTGACTTTCTTAACTCTAACCCTATAAGAGACAATAGAGTAAAGCCATATTCCAGAGTTTAGTTCTGAGTTGGTAGAGTCCCTTATAGCCAACAAAATTTCTGATTATATTTTTTGAAGAGAAGCTTGTTGGTGATGAAAATCTTAAGTACCATCTAGAATTGGAATGGGTCCTATTTGGTGTGGCGTTGGAAGTCTAGGATACAAGGTCATTAGTAGTAATCCAGAATACACTGTACCTCAAGCCTACCCAGTCTCCCCCTCACATTAGTTCCTAAATCCTACATCTTCCTTTTTCTTGGATTCATCGTCCATTTGCTAGAGTACATCCCCAAATAATTATTTCAGTGAAGATCTGGGGGGTGAGGGGTAAAATTTCTGAATCTTTGGGTATGCGAAAATATTTTGTACTCTCACTTGAAAGCTAGTTTTTCTCAGTATCATCTTTCCTCAGATCTTAGAAGATATTGTTATGTTGTCTTCCAGCAGTGTTGCCAGTGAGGAATCTGATGCCACACGGATTCTCATTGCTTTGAGCTTAACCTGTTTATTCCTTTGTAAGCCTTTAGGACTTTATCTTTATCCCTAGTGTTCTAAAATTTCACCATGACGAGTCTAAGTGTTGGTTCTGTTTCATTCATCTTGGTTAACATTTTCAATTTAAAGACTTGCATCTTTCTTAAACTCTGAGAAATACACTTTTATCATTATTTTTTCCTCTGCATCCTCTCTCTCTTCCTAGTGCCTCTATTTCATAAATATTGAACCTTCTAGATCTATTAACTTTTCTTTGTCTTTTGAAATGAATAAGGGAAAATTCCTCAGCCTCTATCTTCCACTCATTAATTTATTCTTCAACTATCTCTCTTCTATTAACAGATCATCTATAAACCCGTGTTCCTTGAGTGTTTAGTCCTTCTGTTTGTTGAGTTCAGTGCTTTTCTTATATGGGGTTGGTTTTTTACAAAATTTTGATGATTCTTGTATCTGTTTATCTTTGTATCTGTTAATCCTTAGTTTCCTGCTCAATAAATTCAACATATGTTATACTAGCTTGCATTTTCTTAACTAAAGGGAAGGGATATGCTACTAGGAAGAGTGTCTTAATGACTTCTCTTCTGAGGTCAGGAGCTCTCGGTGGTCAGGAGCTAGCTGAGGCAGCATGGCCTTCTCTCTCTGGTTTCAGTGTCCACAATTCTTCTTTAACCAATGAATAAGCATTGCTACCACTTGCTGTTTAGTGGAGGAGTGGGAGACAGCTGGTGGTCAACCAGCCTAGTTACTTCTTTTACATCCTCTCAGTTAATCACTCTATGAACATCCAGGGCTTGTCCATCTCGCTTGTTTTTATCCATTGAGTCTGGATGATACCAGAGTCCTATCTGTATAACCGTCTTCTCCTGAAGTTTTTGGACTCTGGTTTTTTTGTTTTTTTGTTTTTTTTTAGTATTTATTTATTTGGCTGCTCTGGGTCTTAGTTGCGGCATGCAGGACCTTCATTGCGGCATGCGGGACCTTTATTGCAGCATGCAGGATCTTTTAGCTGTGGCATGTGAACTCTTAGTCACGGCATGTGTGATCTAGTTCCCTGACTAAGGTTTGAACCTGGGCCCCTAGCATTGGGAGTGCAGAGTCTTAGTCACTGGACCACCAAGGAAGTCCCTGTGGTTTTATTTATTTTTGTTCCTAGATATATCTGATTCTGTCTTAGATCTCTTAGGAACTTCTCAATGTTTCTGATAAAGTTCTTTCTTGTTTTTCCAGGCTGTTATAAGTTGATATGCACACACACACACAGGGGTGCATGTGTGTGTGTGTGTGTGTGTGTGTGTAGCATGTAGAAATGTAAAACAGTCCCATGGAAATAGTAAGTATCCAATAAATACTGTATATTTTGAATGCATGAAAGAATGAATGCATGTACGTATTTTGTGTGTTATACACACACATACCCATGCCTCTTTCTGGATTTTAGGTGAGAGGTGGGTGTCGATGAATGTTCTCAGACCACTATCCATAATTGTGAATTACTTTTAGATTTGGGGAGTGTGGAGAAGAGGCAAGTTATTTCTTTTCTGTGTTTAAATGAAAAAAAAGTAGAATTGAGAAGGGAATAATGCCTTAGTTAGCCAAGATAACTAATTTATCTAGACCAATTGCGAGTTATATTTTATTTATTACACATTTGTTTCATAATTATATCTGAGTGCTTATGTATAAGACATGAGCTTGACGCTGTGGACAGATACCACTATATTTTTCTCTCTCTTTTTCTTCCGCTGTAGCTTACCTTGCCTCCAACAAACACAGCAGCCAGAATAAGGGCGTTTTAGACAGAAAGACCTTGATTAAAATCCTTTCGCTGGGCTTCCCTGGTGGCGCAGTGGTTAAGAATCCACCTGCCAATGCAGGGGACCCGGGAAGATCCCACACGCGTGGAGCAGCTAAGCATGTGTGCCACAACTACTGAGCCCGCATGCTGCAACTACTGAAGCCCATGCACCACAACAAGAGAAGCCACCGCAATGAGAAGCCCACGCACCACAATGAAGAGTAGCCCCCGCTCGCTGCAACTAGAGAAAGTCCGTGTGCAGCAACAAAGACCCAATGCAGCCGAAAATAAATAATAAAAATAAAATAAATAAATTTATTTTAAAAAATCCTTTCTCTGTCACTTATCAGTTATAGAGCAAGTCTGTCTGAGCTTTAGTTTCCTTATTTAAACAACACAAAAATATCAACCTCATAGACTTGTATTAAATGTAATGACACATCCAAAATGCCTCACATAGTGGATAGTACATCCACAGTATAAGGTCGCAACAAACATTAGTAACCTTTCTACTCTTCTACCCTTCCCCCCAAGAAGTTTACTGTCTCACATTTCTAACTGCAAATTTATTTATTTATTTATTTATTTATTTATTTATTTTGCGGTACGCGGGCCTCTCACTGCTGTGGCATCTCCCGCTGCAGAGCACAGGCTCCAGACGCGCAGGCCCAGTGGCCATGGCTCACGGGCCCAGCCGCTCTGTGGCATGTGGGATCTTCCCGGACCGGGGCACGAACCCGTGTCCCCGGCATCAGCAGGCGGACTCTCAACCACTGCGCCACCAGGGAAGCCCTAACTGAAAACTTTTAAAATGGCATTCTGATTATCATTCAGTCTCTTATGTTTGCTTAACATAAGTTTATAAAATGTGTACTTTTGTATATTAAAAAATGATAGAATTGACAGTAGCTTTATCATATATCTCAGTGACTAAACTTTTCAATTTATTCATAAATCTATTCATTTTGCAAACATTTATTGAGCACTTACTTTGAGTCAGACACCATGTTAGTCTGTGAAGTAAGTTGACTTCTCGTGGTAGGACCAGGTCTAGGGTGAGGAAGCCTGGCGAGTGAGACATCTGTCCTTAATGCAAAATTTAAGGGATGCCAAAAAACTGAAAAATCAAGATAAATAATATTTAATGCAATATTTAAAAAATCAAAATTAAGGCAAAAAATCCATGATGAACCCATCAAGATTTTAAACAAGGATAGAATTAGTTTTAATGATTTTTTCCTCTTATCTCAGGCTACAGTACGGTTTACTGATCCTATTGTTTTTGTCTGTACATCATCCTTACTTCCTTTGAGGAATGTATCCTCCTTCCCTCCAACTTGTTCCCTGGTGAGATTATCAAGTAAACTCAGACCCCAAGGCCACACAGATGGACAAGTGAACCAAACCCAACCAAACAAGAGTATCTCATTCTATTGACCATATTGATTGATGGAAAACAGAATAGGGGACCCAGCATGGCCCAATAAGTATCTTTCTGTAGGAATGAATGAGGTCAACACACAGAGGTAAGCAAAGCCAAGAGTTGTGGAGGGTGAGGGACACAGATAGAAAAAGAAATCTGGAGGATGATTTCATTTGAGCGAAAATATGAGAAGCCACATCCACCTCTTCACTTTCCAGGGACATGAGTCAAAAAATTCCCATTTGTGCTAAAGTTTATTTGAGTTGGGACTCTCCACACTTAAAAATAGAGGGATTCTGACTAACACAAATGTCTAAAGAGTATTTCAAACTTTGAGGAGGATTGGTCATCATCCTAAGTTTAGAAAGAGTCTCAAAAGCAGTATGCCTTCAGTATTGTCCAGGGAGATGGTTGCCACAGATATAACCTTATAGTGAAAATGGAATCAGAAGATCCTTAAGATCAGCCAGTAATTCCCCTTGATCTAATTCCAAGCACACCAACAAGCCTTTGATTATAAATTGCCTTCTTAGGTAGAATTGCCTAGAAAGAGCGTAATAAACAAACAAGTGTATCCAGTCTACTTGATAGTTATATTGTTCATTGTTAAGCAATAAGATGGCACCTAATGGGTCAATGTCCTAGAATCAGATCACTTTGGTGGATGCTAACGTTAATTTCTCTGAGTCTAGAAAGGTTTAGAGGCAACATAATCTAGTGGCTGAAATATAGACTCTTGAGCTAGACTGCTTGGATTTGAATCCTAGCATTGCCACTTACTAGTTGCGTGACTTTGGATAAGTTATCTAACTTACCTGTACCTTATTTTCTCATCTGTAAAATGGGGATATAATAGTGACTACCTCATAGCATTGTTAAATGAGAACTATATGAATTAATCTTCATAAAGAAACTAAAACTTATAAATACTATAAAATAAAATAATGCTAAACTGAGAAAGAGACCTGGGATGTGATGTCCACCTTAAGCTGCAGCTACTCCGGGAGACTGGATAACTCTCCAGTACACAAAGAAGTTAGGACTTACTTCAACTATCCGCTTACATTTCTAACTGACTGGTTGGCTTCTAAGCTTCTAGAGGGCAGGGAATGTGTCTTACTCATCTTTGTATTTCTTTTTACTTCTAATGCCTGGGACTTGGCAAGCACAAGGAGACAGAACCCTCTTCATGGAATCCAAAGACTTGGATTTGAATCTTCACTCTATTACCTACTATTTATCCTGGAGCAATTTACTTAACTTCCCAGACCCTCAGTTCCTGCAGCAGTAAAGAGGATAATACCTCTTTCAACTAATATTGTGAAGATTAATGGAGATAATAATTTAGGGAAGTAGTAGGTGTTCAATCAATGTGGGTTTCTTTCCAATACTAAAGTTTACAGTTATGTAAATATTTTCAATATTATTTAGATTAAAGAGAATCCACTAATCTAAGTATTCCATAACAATGCCACTTTGCAGAGCTTATAAGATCTGCTATTAATATATGTGACAGAGGTTCTTTAAGGAAATACATAGAAAATAAACTTAAGTCTTTATTAAAGGAAATTATTTCACTTGCTGGATCCTTGGCCAGGACTTTTAAGTTTAAATGAGATAGAATCAGGTGAGATGAAAATAAAAATTACTGGTTGATATACAAGTCATTTTAAATGACCTATATGGGACATATGGCAATACATTCAAATTTATTCATTCATTTATACATTCAAAAACTATTGTGATGGGCATTTATTATGAGCTGGGCACTTTGTTAGAGATTTACTACTCATTTTCTATGTTGAGTCTGCACTAAACATAATTTGCACCTTCTTTTAGCTTTAGTTCTTAACAGATGACACTCTGGTCACTCCAAAAACATTTTAAACAGCTTTTTAAGCTATATATGACAACATAATACTCAACGGTGAAAAGCTGAAAAGCCTTCCGCTAAAATATGGAACAAGGCAAGGATGCTCACTCTCACCACTTTTATTCAACATAGTATTGGAAGTCCTAGCCATAGCAATCAGACAAGAAGAAATAAAGTGTATCCAAATTGGAGGAGAAGAGGTAAAACTGTCATTATATGCAGATGACATGATACTATGTATAGAAAACCCTAAAGACTCCACACAAAAACTACTAGAACTGATAAACAAATTCAGCAAGGTAGCAGGATTCAAGCTTAACATACAGAAATCTGTTGCATTTCTTTACACTAGCAATGAGATATCAGAAAGGGAAAGAAAAAAAATCCCTTTTAAAATCACATTAAAAAAAAAAACAACTTAGGAACAAACCTGACCAAGGAGATGAAAGAACTACAAAACACTGATAAAGGAAATTGAAGATAATGCAAAGAAATGGAAAGATATCCCATGCTTTTTGATTGGAAAAATTAATATTGTTAAAATGGCCATACTACCCAAAGCAATCTACAGATTTAATGTGATCCCTATCAAATTACCCATGACATTTTTCACAGAATTAGAACAAATAACTCAAAAATTTATATGGAGCCTTAAAAGACACAGAATTGCCAAAGCAATCTTGAGGAAAAAGAACAAAGCAGGAGGCATAACCCTCCCAGACTTCAAACAATACTACAAAGCTACAGTAATCAAAATAGTGTGGTATTGGCACAAAAACAGAAATATGGATCAATGGAATAGAACAGAGAGCCCAGAAATAAGCCACACACCTATGGTCAATTAATCTTTGACAAAGGAGGCAAGACTATACAATGGAGAAAAGACAGTCTCTTCAGCAAGTGGTGTTGAGAAAGCTGGGTAGCCACATGTAAATCAATAAAGTTGATTTACATGTGGCTGCCCTCACACCCTCACACCACACACAAAAATAAACTCAAAATGACTTAAAGGCTTAAACATAAGACATGACACCATAAAATTCCTAGAAGAGAACATAGGCAATACATTCTCTGACATAAATCGCACCAATATTTTGTTAGGTCAGTCCCCCAAGGCAATAGAAATAAAAGCAAAAATAAGCAAATAGGACTGAATCAAACTTATAAGCTTTTACACAGCAAAGGAAACAAACAAACAAACAAAAAACAAACAAAAAGACAACCTACAGAATGGGAGAAGATATTTGCAAAAGATGCGACTGACAAGGGCTTAATTTCCAAAATACACAAACAGTCATAAAACTCAATAACAACAACAACAAAAAAATCAAAAAATGGGCAGAAGACCTAAATAGACTTTTCTTCAAAGAAGACATACAAAAAAAAAAGAAGACATACAGATGACCAGTAGGCACATGAAAAGATACTCAACGTTGCTAATTATTAGAAAAATGCCAATCAAAACTACAATGAGATACCATCTCACACTGGTCAGAATGGCCACCATTCAAAAGTCTACAAATAGCAAATGCTAGCGAAGGTGTGGAGAAAAGGGAACCCTCCTACACTGTTGGTGGGAATGTAAATTGGTGCAGCTACTATGGAAAACAGTATGAAAGTTCCTTAAAAAAACTAAAAATCGACGCCATATGATCCAGCAATCCCACTCCTGGGCATACATCTGGAGGAAACTCTAATTCAAAAAGGTACATACACCCCAATGTTCATAGCAGCACTATTTACAATAGCCAAGACATGGAAGCAATCTAAATGCCCATTGATGGATGAATGGATAAAGAAGATGTGGTATATATACACAATGGAATACTGCTCAGCCATAAAAAAGAATGAAATAATGCCATTTACAGCAACATAGATGGACCTAGAGATTATCATACTAAATGAAGTAAGTCAGAAAGAGAAAGACAAATACCATATGATATCACTTATATGTGGAATCTAAAATATGACACAAATGAACTTCTTTACAAAACAGAAACAGACTCACAGACATAGAAAATAAACTTATGGTTAGCAAAGGGGAAAGGCAGTGGGGGAGGGATAAATTAGGAGTTTGGAATTAGCAGATACAAACTACTATATATAAATAGATAAATAACAAGGTCCTACTGTATAGCACAGGGAACTATATTCAATATCCTGTAATAAACCATAATGGAAAAGAAAAGGAAAAAGAATATGTACATATATGTATAACTGAATCACTTTGCTGTACACCAGAAACTAACACAACATTGTAAATCAACTATACTTCAATTAAAAAAACAGATTAAACAGCTTTATTGAGGTATAAATGATTTACAATAAACTGCACGTTAAGTTTTGACATATGTATACATCTGTGAAACCAACACCGCCACCAACATAGTAAACATTATCAAGCATATCCATCACTCCCAAAAGCTTCCGTCAACTTTATGTGTGAACAAAAATCAAATCTTCAGACTCCTAGGCTGGTGCTGCTTCTCTTATACTTGAAGAAAGTTTGTGATTTTGTATGTTATTCATCCATATTGTGTGCTATTGTACATTTATGGAAAAGAACATAATTGAAGATAAAATATTTTATTTGTAGAAGCCCCAAACATATACTGCAGACTCCGTATAAAGTCTGCCATTTGGTAATGAGACATCTTGCCTGCTTCCTGATGAATCACCAGTTCACAGTCCTTCCAGAGACCTTGCCCTTGGATTCTGGGAGGTAACCAGGTTTGTTGTGTCTTTATAATAACTTCCATTTTTGCTTTCTGCTTAGGCAAATTTAAGCGGTATTCTTGCAATTTGTTGTCTCAATTTCTTTCTCTTTATCTGCGAGGGTGGTGGTGAAGTTCCTGGGCTCCCGAGGCAGACTGCCTGGGTTCAGATCCCACCTCTCCCACTTACAAACTACAGAGCTTTGGACAGGTTACCTCTCTGCACAGAGCTTGGTAGTTTGACAGTAAATTCTTGGTAAATATTACATATAACTATTTTCTCTGAAAACTGGTTATGTACTATTCAGACCACACAGCAGAAATGTCCAAATCTCCTGTCTTATAGGATTGTCCCCTCCCCCATCTCTAGGTTTTACCTCTGTACATTTTAAGAGACTAGTCCATTAAAAGCAGAATTCCAGCCCACATAATGTTCTAAATTGGGAAACAATTACTAAAGCTGATTTCACTTCTATATTTCTTTCTGGAACCAAGGAATATTTTCATGTAAATCTACATTAAAGGGTTTTGGGGAATATATATATGTAAATATATGGAAGCATTAGACGTGAACTAGTTAGTTGCAAAAGAATTAATAGTTTTGCTTTAAAAAAATCCAATCAGATGTACTTTTTTTATTGCTCTGTAATAAACCCCTCATGTACATTATTTCATTTAATCCTCATGTCTCCACACTGAGGAGGAAGAGGAGGGGTTGGTCTTGCGGTCTTGAGTGGCCAAGGTGGAGGAGAGGGAAGGGGAGGCAAGAGAGGCAGGCACACTTGGTGTAATTTGAAGGAAATACATTGTAATTTCTGAATGACTTTTTTGCTTTTTCATTTCTCTAAAATTGTTTTTATATGGTAGCAAACACCATTTGCTTTAGTTTCAGTGCCCATATCACAGAAGGGCCTAGGTTATACAAGAAGTCAAAAGTAGTCTTGAATAATCAGAACCCTTCTGCCAGATTGTCTACTGTCCATTGTTTCTGCCACTGCTTCTTCTACGTCTTCTTCCTCATTTCCTGGCCCTGGTTCGGAAGCACTCTTCTCCACCAAGTCATCTTCTGTTATTTCCTCTGGTGTGGTGTCTGTTAGCTCTTAGATTTCTCCAAGATCCGTATCTTGAAACTCTTCCTCCTCCATCCCCACCTTTTTTGCTGTATATCCATAATCTCTTTCATGATCTCCTTGATTGGCTCTGTTGTAAATTCTGTGAAGTCATGCACAACATCTGGACACGGTTTTCTCCAGCAGGAATTCATCGTTTCAGGCTTGATGGCTTTCATGGGTTTTTCTATAACAGTGATGGCATATTCAATGGTGTAATCCTTCCAGACTTTCATGATGTTCTCTCTCTTGGGGTTCTCTTCCATAGCATTGACAATCCTTTCCATAAAGTACCATGTGCAATGAGGTTTAAAGGTCCTTATGACCCCTGATCTAGAGGCTGAATTAGAGACGTTGTGTTTGGAGGCAAGTGGCCACTTCGACACATTTGGTGTTGAACTCATGGGGTTCGAAGTGGCCAAAGACATTGTCCAATATCAAAAGAAATTTAAAAGGCAATCACTTACTGCCAAGGTACTTCCTGACTTTAGGGACAAAGCATTGATGGAACCAATCCAGAAAAATTGTTCTGGTTGTCTAGGCCTTCTAGTTGTAAAACCAAAAGACTGGCAACTGGTGTTTACCTTTTCCCTTCAAAGCTCAGGAGTTAGCAGCCTTATAGATAAGGGCAGTCCTGATCATAAACCTGACTGTATTTGCACAAAACAGTAGAGTTAGCCTATCCCTGCCTTAAATGCTTGCTTCTCTTCCTTACTAATAAATGTCCTTTGTGGCATTTTTCCTCCCAGAATAGGGCACTTTTGTCTGCATTAAAAACCTGTTCAGGGCTTCCCTGGTGGTGCAGTGGTTGAGAGTATGCCTGACGATGCAGGGGACACGGGTTCGTGCCCCGGTCTGGAAATATCCCACATGCCGCGGAGTGGCTGGGTCCGTGAGCCATGGCTGCTGAGCCTGCGCGTCCGGAGCCTGTGCTCCGCAACGGGAGAGGCCACAGCAGTGAGAGGCCCGCATACTGCAAAAAAAAAAAAAAAAAAAACCTGTTCAGACAGATATCCTTTCTCCTCAATGACTCTCTTAATGGCATCTGGGAACTTTTCTGCTGTCTCTTGGTGAGCAGAAGCTTCTTCTCCTGTTATCTTGACATTTTAAAGCCAAACTTCTTTTTAAAATTATCAGACCATCCTTTGCTGGCATTAACTTCTCCAGCTTTAGATCCTTTACCTTCCTTTTGCTTTAAGTTGTCATATGGCTTCATTTTTCTCTCAAATCATATTAGAGTCAAAAGGTATGCCTTTCTTATAGCAATCCTGCACCCACATAAAAGCTGCATTTTCCGTATGAGATAAAAAGGTATTTCGCCAAAAGTGTAAAGTTTTGCACCAGCTACAAGTTTTCATGATTTTCCTTTTGTTTTTTAACAACGGTCTTTACTTTGGATTTATTTATCTTGAAATGGTGGGTAACCACAGTTGCAGACCTCAATCTGTGTTGCATATCAAGCAATTCAGTTTTTTCTTGTAATGTCATGACTTTGCTTCTTGGGAGAATTTCCAGGATCACTAGCAGCACTTCATATGGGTCCCTGGTGTTATTCAAACTTTATGGCATTGCACTAAACACGATGAAATATACTTGAAAACCATGAGAGATCACTTTTTACTGCAATATGCAATTTACTAGGGAGACAAGTGCTCACATGGAGATGATTAGCGTCACACAGCACTGTACTCATAACACGCAACACTTGAGTTCATCATTATAGCAACAGGAGGTGGCTACGAAATTATTACAGTAGTATACTATGTGCTACAGTTAATTTTATGCATTATGATTTAATACTGCATCTTTATGTTTGTTTACCTTTTTCTCAACTGGGAATGGAGCCATGTATGGTCTGTAAGTGTGTTCTGATAAATTTTAACTTTTTATAATAGATCTGTGTATATTTTATGGTAGTAAATGATAAAATAGACTAGTATCTGCATACATTTTATGCATTCATGACATACCTAACTTCTTTTTTTTTATTTTTTGGCATTTCTAGGCTACTCAGTTTGCGAGTTATTTTCAGACTGTCACAAATCTCAAAAACTTGTTCCAATATATTTATTGAAAAAATATGTGTATAAATGGCCCTCACAATTCAATCCCAAGTTGTTCAAAGGTCAACTGTATATATACATACACACATGCACACACACACATGTATATACACACAAAGGCATAGAACAAATCTCTTATTACTTAAAATAATCAAAATCTGATATCAAATATTCTTTAAATAGTTGAGTTATTTATTCACTTTCAATGACATTGTTTCAAAGGACACAAAATTTAAATGTTAGCTAACATAATCACTCTTTTTGGCACGTAATAGCTAATGAAGACACATTAACAAAGCAGTCGTGTCAAGTATTTTAAACTGTCCTTGAAAGGGTAGACACCAAGAGTTCTTCATGGACTCCCCATTGTTCTTAGGCAAGAACTACTGACTCTTTGCACTTCCGCTTCCCTGATCAAAGCTCTTCCAAAGAATTGTCTACTTAATTTCCACTGACTCTCCTTTCTCTCTTGAGCCTACTTCAATCAGGTCTTCCTCCCACTGTGTCATCAAAACTGCGCTTATCAGGGCTTCCCTGGTGGCGCAGCGGTTGAGAGTCCGCCTGCCGATGCAGGGGACGCGAGGTCGTGCCCCGGTCAGGGAGGATCCCCTATGCCGCGGAGCGGCTGGGCCCGTGAGCCATGGCCGCTGAGCCTGCGCGTCCGGAGCCTGTGCTCTGCAACGGGAGAGGCCACAACAGTGAGAGGCCCGCGTCCCGGAAAAAAAAAACAAAAAACAAAAAACCAAACTGCGCTTATCAGAATCACCAATGACCTCCATGCAGTTAAATCTCAAGGACAAATCTCAGCTCTTATCTCATTCCACCTATCAGTAGCATTTGACTTATTTGTTTCTTCTTCCTGAAACAGTTTTTTCACTAGATCTCCAAGACACCTCCCTCCTTGGTTCTCCTCCTCCCTCAATGGCCATTTTCTCTGCATTCTGCATTCTTTGTTGAGTTCTCCTTTATCTTCCTAACCTCTAAAACTTGGAGTGTCTAGGACTCCTTGTATAGACCTCTTCATTATCTACATACACTCACTCATTGGAGTTCTCATCCAGTCCATGACTTTAAATGTTATTTACACGCTATTGCCTCACAAATTCACCTAGCCCAACTCCTACACAAACTGCAGACAGGTATACATATCCAACAGGCTATTTGACATCTCCATTTGGATGTCTACAGGCAGCTCAACAAGCCCCAAACTAAACTGCTAATCTTCTGCCCTACTGCTCTTCCTTCATCTTCTCCATTTCATAAAAGTAGGAGCACCATTCTTCCACTTGCTCAGGCCCAAACCCTGGAATCATTCTTGACTCCTCTCCTTCTCTCACACCCCACATCCAGTCCATTAGAACATCTAGTCAGCTGTAAACTTATTCACACTACTAGTCACACTACTTCTCATTACCTTCTGCTCTGCCACCTTAGTCCAAACCTCTATCATCTCATGTCCCCTTCACTTGGTCAGTTTTTTATCTTGGGAAGCAATGCATTTAAAATGTAAGTTAGATTGTTACTTTTTCTGCTTAAAACTTTCCTATGGTTTCCCATTTTACTCGATATGAAAAGTCTTTAATTGTGACCTATAAGCCCCCTATGATATTTCCACCACCACAAACACCTCTACCAACTCTCTGATCTCATTTCCTACTGCTCTCCCTCTTGCTCAACCCACAGTCTCCACAATAGTGTCCTTGCTGTTCCTCACAGACACCAAGCACACTCTATCTCAGGGCCTTTGTACTTCTAACGTTCTACAAGTATTCCTACGTAATGCTCTACCTTCCTTTGTCACCTAGGCCTTTCCTAACTATCGTGTATAAAATAAGTCCCCTCATCTCTCCCGATACCCTATCCTGATTTATTATTCTTAACACCTTTTTATTTTGAAATAATTGTAGATTCATATGCACTTGGAAGAAATAATACAGAGAGATCTTGTGTACGCTTTACTCAGTTTCCCCTAATGGTCATATTTTACAAAACTACAGTGCAATAGTGCAACTAGGATACTGACACTGATACAGCCAAGATACAGAACATTTCCACAGTTCTATCACCTCAGGGATTCATGGTGCCCTTTTACAGCCACACCAACCACCCTCTAGCCTCTACTCCCTCCTTAACCCCTGACAACCACTAATCTGTTCTCCATTTCTATAGTTTTGTTATTTCAAGAATGTTATATAAATGTAATCATACAGTATTAACCTTTGGGGATTGGCCTTTTCCACTTAGCATAATTCCCTGGAGATGCATCCAAGTTGTTTTGTAATGGCATTTTTTATCACCTGACATATATACATACATACTTATTTGCTTATTAGGATAAGTTCCCCGAGAGCAGGGAATCTATTCTCTATACTGTACTTATGATGTAGGCATAAACATTTGTTGAATAAATGAAGTCCAAACTCTTTAACATGACCTATAAGATCCTAAATGAAGCATGCTTACCTTTCCAACCTCATCTTTCATTTCCATGGCTCCTCCACCCTGCCACACCACTCCCATCCAGATACACTAAATAGTGAATAACACCATTCAGTTACACTAAACATCTTGCCATTTATAGCAGATTGCCTATGTGCTCTGATGTGTTTTTTTGGTTTTTTTTTTTCCACTTTTGCTGTTTAGAACTGTGGTTCTCAAACTTTAGTGTGCATCAGAATCACCCGGCTGATCAGGCTTATTAAAACAGATTGCTAGGGACTTCCCTGGTGGTCTAGTGGTTAAGACTCTGTGCCCCCCACTGCAGGGGGGGCACGGGTTCTATCCCTGGTCAGGGAACTAAGATCCCACAGGCCACTTGGCGCAGCCAAAAACAAAACAAAACAAAATAAAAGAACCCTTAAAAAAAAAAAAAACAGATTGCTAGGCTCCACTCTCAGAGTTTTAAATTCAGTAGGTCTGGGATAGGTCCTGAGAATCTGCATTTCTGACAAATTCCCAGGTGATGCTGATGCTGCTGGTCCATGAACCATACTTGGAAAATCATTGTGTTAGAACATTTTTTTATTTCCCTCCCCATTTCACTTGCCTAATTTCTTACTTAACCTTCAGTCCTTCCCTCACCCCAGAACATGGTGTTCACAGCACACTGTACTTACCCTATCCCATCACTTATCACAGGATATTATAATGTCCTATTTATGTGTGTCTCTCTCCCACCAGACTGTATCCTCAGCACTTAGCACAGTCTGACAGAGTAGGCACTCAATATATATAATGACTGAATAGGTTCCTTAATTTTGATATCTTAAAAGACTCAACTGAAACAATATCTTTACAGTCATATGTTATTTAGAACGAAGTGCTTCTATGGGCTAAAAATAAAAGATGAAAACACACCAAGGATCCCTTCATCAATAGGCTTAAGGAAAAATAAGGCAATTTTTAATGTTAAGATTTTCTAGGAAGTGCTATTGTTTATTACAATTCTTTTCAACCAGAACACCTCACACTGAAATAATGACTGATGACAAAGGTCAAGAATTCAAGTTAAGATACTTTACCCATTAATTTTTCAATAATTACTTCAAAGTCTGTATTTTGTTCTTCTAAAAGTGAACTCTCTTGCCTTCAGACTAAACACCCCAAATCACAAGACTATCTAATATAGCCAGGATTTCAAAGAATGCTTTAATTGAACCCCAGAGCTGGCCAGACGTTGAAATCCGAACATACTTGCTTGCACAGGTCTATAAACCATTATCTAAAACTCCAAATTCCAAAAAAGCTCTAGAAACCTAAAATTTTTCACAAGTTTAAGGCAAATTCATTTAGCAGCAATATCTGACCCAAACAGATATGTAGTTATTATATGTTATATAGCTTTATCCAAATTAGTGTTAATACTAATGCAGTTTTGTGGCATGAATATTAATATGTTTGATTCTAAGATGCTACTCCAGACTCCACTGAGGTGTTATAGAAAATATGGTATATGCATTATATTCCTGTCTAAAATCCCAACAATTCTGAATTCTGAAACACATTTGCCCTAAAGGGTTTGGATGAAGGATTATGTGCCTGTATTGAGTGAGATATCAATTTCTCTAATCCCTGTATTTTTGTCTACTGTATTTGAAATATTTATCTAAATAATGCCCCCTATTATTTTCTCATTTTGTATCTGAAAAATTGGTCTTAATGAAAATAGCTTTCGGGAATTCCCTGGCGGTCCAGTAGTTAGGACTCTGTGCTCTCACTGCTCTGGGCCTAGGTTCAATCCCTGGTCAGGGAACTAAAATCCCACAAGCCGCACGGTGAGGCGCAAAAAAAAAAGCTTTCTTCATTTTATCTGTTTTAACATTAGCTAAATATTGTTGGAAACTCATGCTTCTATTCATATATGATACTTTCTTTTTAAATTAAGGAAATTCTATACTTCTTCGGTATCCTGTGGCTCACTCCCATCAGATGAATCATCATCATCCTCACATGAATCATCACCAGAACAACTGAAAGTATAGAACTAAAAAAAAATGTCTAGTGGAAACATATCATTTTGAAACACATCTGAAAGGCTAATGTCACACTTACAAGCCACTGACATTTGGCAGACTCAACTGATGAAAGTAGAATTTTTGTAGATTAAAATGTAAAGCGGACAACAGTAACAGATATTATCACTGTAAAGAGCAAAAAACACCTAAGATATATTTAGGAATGAACTGAACAAGAAATGTACAGGATCTATGAAGAAAATGCCACTGGGAAACATTAAAAGAAAACTTGGGTAAATAGAGGGCCACATATTTCTAGACTGCATATTTGGTTTCAAAAGGAAGAGGAATTAGGTGACTTTAAACTGAAAGAGAAGTTTATTTGAAGAGAGGTAACTTGTGTAGGTCCCCAGGAGCAGAAAGGGCAGTAAGATCTTCGTAGGGCAAACCAGGACCTGGAAAGCCCCAGAACACCAGGCAACTACCCCACTACCCTCTTTGGGGACCACAGGGCTTCCTAACTCTGCTGCTCTCTGTGCATCTGCTGCTCTCTGCAGGCCTGCTTTCTCTGTACTACCTGCACGTTGGTCAAACGTCTCTCCCTGCCTTACCCTTGTGTCATCACTTTCTAGGTCAATAGCCCAGGTAAGACTGATTGCAAATTTCTTGAGAGAGAATCTGATTGGACTAGTTTGAATCCGTTATCCACCTACTCCTGGTCCAAGCAGCTATGGCAGGAGAAGGGAGAGGGTTAAGTGGCTATCTTCTTACTAACATGGGATAAGGATGCAGACTGGAACATGAGTAAGTGGTGCAGGCAAATTGAATGACATGTCCATTATAGATGAGCAGATTCCACATTGTGGAGAGGCAATACAATACAGAGGTTAAGAGCACAGGCTCTGGGACCAAACTGCCTGAGTTTGACTTTGCCAACGTATTAGTTGCTTGACCTTCAACAAGTTATTCAATCTCTTTACACTTCAGTTTCCTTATCTGTAAAATGAGGGTGATGATAATAGAGTTGTTGCATGGATTAAAGGAATTAACACAAATAAAGCACTCAGTAAAAACCACGTATTTTATTACTTTTATAAAGATGCCCATTTCCCCTAAATTAGTCTATAAAATTAATGCAATTCAAATCAAAATCACAACTCTTAATTTGATAAAATAATTTTAAAGTTACTATGGAAGAAATATCTATGGAGAGAATGGCATAGGTAGAAGGGGAAGAGCACAGAGACTGATGCAAGTTACTGGTTATGTTCTAGATATTACATTGGTGGTTTGTTTCACATTATGTTTTTTAATGTACATATATGACAAAATTTTCTTTTATATATATCAAATATATTTTTGAAAGACACTTTTGGGCAGCTTCCCTGGTGGCGCAGTGGTTAAGAGTCCGCCTGTCAATGCAGGGGACACGGGTTTGGGCTCTGGTCCGGGAGGATCCCACATGCTGCGGAGCAACTGAGCCCATGCGCCACAACTACTGAGCCTGTGTGTGCGCCTAGAGCCGGTGCTCCGCAACAAGAGAGGCCACCGCAATGAGAAGCCCGCGCACCACAGCGAAGAGCAGCCCCCGCTCGCCGCAACTAGAGAAAGCCCGTGCAGCAACGAAGACCCAACGCAGCCATAAATAAATAAATTTATATTAAAAAAAGACACTTTTCTTTTTTCTTGGTAAAACACCAGTAACACCACTTTTCCTATGTCAATGATTCTGATTATTCCCTTTTTTTCTATGCTTATAAGAGGGATAATGGGGCTTCCCTGGTGGCGCAGTGGTTGAGAGTCCGCCTGCCGATGCAGGGGACACGGGTTCGTGCCCCGGTCTGGAAATATCCCACATGCCGCGGAGCGGCTGGGCCCGTGAGCCATGGCCGCTGAGCCTGTGCTCCGCAATGGGAGAGGCCACAACAGTGAGAGGCCCACGTACCGCAAAAAAAAAAAAAAAAAAAAGGGGGATAATGACTAACACAAACCCCAGTGTCTTTTTTTTTTAACGTCTTTTTTTTTTAACATCTTGCTTTACAATGGTGTGTTAGTTTCTGCTGTATAACAAGTGAATAAGTTATACGTATACATATATCCCCATATCTCCTCCCTCTTGCATCACCCTCCCACCCTCCCTATCCCACCCCTCTAGGTGGTCACAAAGCACCAAGCTGTTCTCCCTGTGCTATGCGGCTGCTTCCCACTAGCTATCTATTTTACATTTGGTAGTGTATACATGTCCATGCCACTCTCACTTCATCCCAGCTTACCCTTCCCCCTCCCCGTGTCCTCAAGTCCATTCTCTACAAAAGACACTTCTTAAAGAAATACTCCAAAAAAGAAGACCATTAAGCAGGGATTTACCCTACCAGAAATTTAAAAAAAATTTAAAAGTACACTAAAACAATATTATTGTCCAATAACAAATAAATCAGTGGAACAGAAAATAAAGTACATATGGAAATTTAGTACTGTATAAAGGTAGAATTTCAAATCTACAGGGAAGACTGAACATTCAATAAATGGTATAAGGAACCATCAAGTCGTTTAGGGAAAAAAAATTAAGCTAGATTCTTCCTTTCCTCCTCCTAAACAAATTTCAGAAGGATTAACTATTGAAATATTTTTAAGAAGATACCTAAAAACGTTAGAAGAAAATACACACTGGTAAGCATGACATTAAAGCTGGAAATGTAAATAAAGGAAAAGACCTACCTAAAAATGAAAAACTTCACAAGAACCCCATCACCTTAAACTTCTTACTCATTTGCACCTATTTATGGGTTCTGATTCTGATTAATTCTATATAAACAGTTCTTACCTAATATAAAACTGAACATAATTTTATGGTATACATTTTATATAACCTTATCATGTACTTTTCCTGTACTCCTACTGTCTTTCTATTTAGCCCACGCATCATGTCAGGATTGTCCATTCTCTACTCTGCTTCTCTCTCCCCTTTTAAAATAACTTTCTTTGAAAGTTATAATCATGTACTTTTTCTTAAGTGAATTTTAGTATTGTTTTCTTGAGATCTATAAAGTATATATGTTTTTTGCATTTTAATTGAAACTGATAATATACAAATAACCTAGAGATGAACTGTATCCTTTACTAATTGTATTAGTCCATATGGCATCGTATGTTCTTTTTGCTAGACTTCCCTTTTTTTCTTCCAATAAAAGTTTTATTGGGTGGAAGCCATATACAGAAAACAAAGGAAAAAAAAACTTCCTTCAGCAAATAAACACGACAGGCTATATTCAAAGATAAATTTAAAAATTGAAAAATACTTGTGATTATGTTTCAGACAAAGGGTAATATTCCTAATTTACAAAAAGCTCTTGTAATTTAAAAAATGTGACTATTTCAAATAGGCAGAAATCATGAACTGGCAATTCACAGAAACAGACCCAATAAATATACGGAAGATGTTCAGTTTTACACTTAGTCAACAAAATGCAAATTAAAACAAGACGATAAAGATGATAAAAGATTTTTTAAAAAGGTGACAGAGATCACAAAGATTAACAATAATACTCGACTGGCAAAGAGAGGAAGACCCAGCTGTCATTCACTAGCTACTATGTTGGTGGAAAAGTATTCAATACTTTTCAAGGGAAGAGTCTGGTAACAACATCTAGAATCTTACAAATGTGCATTCCCTTTGATCCAGTAATTATATTTGTATGAATTTATAGTAAGGAAATTATCAGGGATATGTACAGGTTTATGTATAAGAACACTCATCTAGTTTTGCTTGCACAAGTAAAAAACTGTAAATACCCTAAAAGTCCAACAATTTAGGGGTTGGTTGTACATATTATAACCATATAGCCATTAAATGCCATTACACCCACATAGCCATTAAAAATGATTACGTAACCTACTTTATCTGGAAAGATATGAGACATTATTTGGAGAATATAACATGCTCACATTTTCCTATTTTAAAAAAAGCTTTACGTGTGTATATGGAAAAGTCTCCAAGTTTATACAGCACTATGCTAATACGGTTATTTCTGGGTGACGAGATCGTGGGTGAGTTTAAGTTTCTTTCATACAGGTTTACGTACTTACTACTGGACAGTTGCAGGGAGTAGGCATTTTTTTAAAAAGCAGTATTCTTCTTACAATCACAAAATACAAGGAAACTGTTAATTTGCGGAGAGAAACGGGCAACGGGTGAGGATCCCGCCGGAGCGGGGTCTGAGGGAAGCGAATGCCGGTCGTCTGAGCCTCGCCCTGCCGCTGCCGCGGGAGCACAGCCACCGGAAATACGCCACGCGAGACCTGAGGGATTCTGGGTACGCACGGGCTCCGTATTACCTCACAAGGAAGAAACTGTCACATTTAAAAGAAAAACCATCTCTTTCCTTTAACACAACACCATTAGCTCAGTCAAGGGACGTTTCTATCCTGAGATGAGTGCGGGGGAGTTCGGGAGGGCGAAAGTTTTTCTTTAAAATGAAAGTCTTCCTTGTCTCCCCCTCCCCTCCACCAGCCTCTTCCCCTTCGCAGGAGCTTCGAGGCCGCCCCGGGGAAGGCTGTTTCTACGGGTGATGACTTGCAGGAACACGGCGAGCCGACTGTTGTGTGCTAATGCCGCCCGGAAAGGTGGACAGTGCACGACAGAGCCCGGGGCGCGGAGGCGAGGCACGCTCTGACTGGCCACCGGTTTCTCAGGCCGACGGAAGGGCGGGGCGGGGCGGCGCGCGTGCGGAGAGGCATCCTCGCGCTCCTGCCGGTCTCCCCGGTGCCAGTATGGGTGCTCCAGTCGGGGAGCTGGGCGGAGCGAGGGAAGTTATGAAGTCCTGGCCTCGAGAATGTTGGCGGTTAATCTTTCTCACACGCGTAACCAGCAGGGCGCTTGAGTCAATCGAGGCTTTTCTCCGAGGCCGGGCCCAGTGCAGGCGGGGAACTGCAGAGGAGGAGGGAGAGGCGAGGCCCAGGCCGAAAGGTCGGGTCAGGTGCGGGTCGCTGGCTGCGTAGCGAAGGGCAGGGAAGACCTGGGCGGGAAAGCAGGAGTGGAGGGGCCCACTGCCCCGAACCGCCCCCCCCCCCCGCTCCCACCCGCTAGACCGCACTGATACAGCGAAGCTGATACGAAAGAGTAGACTATTAGGAGGTGAGGGGCCCGGCAGATGAGCAGGCCCACACCCTCGCGTTAACTCGTGAGGGTCACCGTCCTGGTTACGGGGAACTAGCTAGACCTGACTAAACTTGTGTTTGGGGTGGGGGTTGATAACCAATTTTTGAACGAGTCATTCAAGATAAATGGTCATTGGGTTTAGGGTATCAATAGGACATTTGGGTAGAAATGTTGACGTGAGGTCTTTTAAGGCAGTCTTTGTGAATTGCCTGTGGAAAGTGGTTCCCTGATTTGTGTCTTTAGAATACTAAAAACAGCCGGTAAATGGCGTTGTAAAATTCATTCCGTTCACTTTGGCTATTTAACTTTATGGTGATGAATTAGTAGCTTTGCTAAAAGTCGTTTGGAGCCCCAGAGAGTGGACAAGAATCACATAATGTTTCGAGAGAATAATACCTCCATGGGAGACCTGGCAGACGGGTAAAGCTTCCAGATTTCCAGACGATCTGGTGAATGACGTTTAAAGGAAGAATTGAGAGTGTGCTCATCTGTGAAACTCTTCAGGCTTAAGTACCTGTTTATCTTAAAACAAATTACAAAACTAAGTGATGGAAACTTTATGGTAGGTTATACTGACTCGTTGGCTACTATTTATTATAATTTTAAATTTCTCTTAATTTATAGATATCAGAGAGCCTTTTACTATTTTATTCTTGGAATATTGTTTTAAGTGAAATTTTTCATTTCAAAAAACTGCAAAAAGAACTTTGTATATAATTACACATTTTAAGGAAGATACTTATAGTTTAACATTATAAGTTTTTTTAAATAAAAAGAGTTCCACAAAAAAAATTAGATGTTTATTTGGGCACATTAGAAAATACAGATAAACAAAAAGAAGGGGAAAATCCATTAATCCCACTATCCAGAGTTAACTGTTGTTAATATTTTAATATCTTTCTGTTGTTTTCTCCTATCATATGTTTTATAAGCATAGAATCACTAAACAGTGTATTTGATAGAAACCAACCTGTGACTTTATCTAGGGTTAGGACTATTAGAGACTTTCTCTTTGTTAGATATTTCTGTATTATTTGGATTGTCATAGTGAGCAAGCATTACTTTTCTAATCAGAAAAAAACAAAGAAATTGAAAACTGCATCATTGATTTTAAAAATTCATAATTTTGGAAACATATTCCACAAAGTGACTTTATTTGGTGTGTGTGGCACGCGGGCCTCTCACCGTTGTGGCCTCTCCCGCTGCGGAGCACAGGCTCCGGACGCGCAGGCTCAGCGGCCATGGCTCACGGGCCCAGCCGCTCCACGGCATGTGGGATCCTCCTGAACCGGGGCACGAACCCGTGCCCCCTGCATCAGCAGGCGGACTCCCAACCACTGCGCCACCAGGGAATCCCACAAAGTGACTTTTGATTTAATTTGAGAGGTGAAACGTGTTATTTTGTTTCCCTGTGAAACCCCACTGAAATAAGAAAATGTAAAACCCACAAAGAGTGCTAAAGAGACAATAGAGAATGAGAGTTGGTAGTGTGTTCTGTTGTAAGAACTGTACAGAGCATCTCAGCATCAAGCTGCCATAGCTTTGAACTGTGTCTTTGAGCATCTCGATTTATTTTGTGCGTCTGTTAGCAAGATGTGTCCCCAAGGTAATTATGTCTTCGCTTTATACCATTTCGGTTTAGGAAAGGTTTCATGGGAATGCTCTCCTTTCGAATAGTGGGGGAGGGAAACTTGTAATTCATGCTTCAGAACTCCAGAAAGGCTCTGTAAAGGGAAATTTTATTTTTCTCTTCTATTCTCAGTACTCCTGACACTAGGTATGTGGGGGTTTATCTCACACCAAGCAGTTCTCCAATTCTTGACAGACGCTGACTAGATGTCCTACACATTTAACTGAATTCTGACACTGTCCCCCTGGAGAGAGCATCAGATCCCAGAGGTTAAAATGTTATGGCTCATTTTATGTGTCAACTTGACTAGCCTAAGGGATGCCCTGTTAGCTGGTAAAACATTATTTCTGGATGTGTCTGTGAGGGTGTTTCTGGAAGAGATTAGCGTTTGACTCACCAGACTGAGAAGAGATCTGCCCTCACCGATGTGGGTGGTCATCATCCAATCTGTTGGGAGCCCCAGTGGAACAAAAAGGCAAAGGAAAGGCAGATTCTCTCTTCTTGAGCTGGGGTGTCTATCTTCTGCCCTCACACAGTGGTGCTCCTTGTTCTCAGGTATTTGGAATCAAGCTGAATTTTACCATCAGCTTTCCTGTTTTTCCAGCTTGCAGACAGCAAGCAGTGTATGGGACTTCTTGGCCTCCATAGCCATGTGAGCCAATTCCTGTCATAAAACTCCTCTTATATCTATCTATATACTATTGGTTCAGTTTCTCTGGAGAACCCTGACTCAAGACTACCCCCACTTCAGCTGCCAATTACAAGTCCAGGTTGCGACCTCTATTTCTGACCAACCAGCTATAAATTGACCTTCCCATGACTCCTTCCTCAGGTTCAAGAATTTGCTAGAATGGCTCCCAGAACTCAGGGAAATATTTACTTACGTTGGTTGATTTACTATGAAAGGATACACTCAGTAACAGCCACATGGAAGAGATGCATATGGCAAGGTAGGGGGAAGGGACACAGAGCTTCCATGCCCTCTCTTTGTGCACCACCCTCCCAGAACCTCCACATGTTTACTAACCCAGAAGCTCACCAAATCTGTTTAAGAATTTTTTATGGAGCTTAATCTCTAGTCCCCCTCTCCCTTTCCTGGCAATCTGTGGTTGGGGCTGAAAGTTCCAGCCCTCTAATCACCTGGTCTTTCTGGTGACCAGCCCCATCCTGAGGCCATCTAGGAGCTCTCCCCTAAATCATCTCATTAGCATAAAATCATGTGTGCTCAAAAGGGGCACCTTCTGAGTAACAAAAGATACTATCAGTCAGGAAATTCCAAAGGTTTTAGGAGCTCTGTGTCAGGAACTGGGGACAAAGACCAAATATATGTCTTATTGTACCACAGGCTCAAAAACTGGAAGTACCTCATCAATGGGAAGGTGTGGAAGGAAAGACCAGAGGATTGATTGAAAATCTGTACAAAGTAGTTAGATTTCTAGGTCTAGGTCACCATCCTTAGGACACGTAGCCAGGTTACTAGCTCACCCCTAGTCACTTCTGTGAAATACGAGGATTAGTTGGCAGAGAGTTTGAACCAGAGGAGACCCAGATTCAGGGACCTCATGTCAAGCAAAAAACCAGATTAAATGAAAGTCTCTGTACTGAATAGTGAGACCCACCCCAGCCCCTTTCCACTCTTTGCTCTGAGAGCACTGATAGCCATGGTGAACACCCCATGCAGGAGATTTTTCTCTAAATAAATCTTGAGGTCTCAGAGGAAATAACCTCAAGGTGATATTTTGGGAGTACCCTCAACAAAATGGTTAGGTCCCTTAGCACCCTCCCCAAGTTGACAGTAAAGTCCTTTAATTAATAAAATGCCCACATAAACAGATAGTCCAATCAACTTACCCTTTAATTATGAATGGAAAGCCAAGGATCACTAGACATTTAAAGAAAGCCTCCAAGATAAATACTGAGGTCCGAAACTATTCCTTTGAATATTTCCAGTGACTACCATTAAACCCAAAGGCTTAATTAGTCCTCATTCACCTTTTTACCTCATTTGATGCTGATCACCCACTTTTTTCACCCTCCATCTTCATGATATAATATTCTATCCTTTCTAATTTTTTAATTTTAACATTCTTCACTCTTCTTTAACTATGATTATCTGAGCTGATGTCCTAGACTTTCTTTCTACCCTTCTATGAGTTCATCCAACAGGCTGTCATTTCACACGATTAAACTCTGACCAACCTTCAAGTCTCATATTTTCAGGTTTTAGCTGAGTTTATACCTTTTATATGCCACATGAGTAAAAAAAACAAATCCAAACAGCTTTCCAGTATCCCACTTGAATAGGTTGTAGAGTAGATGCTCTCTTCTCTGATGCCGTTAGGGCCGCTGGTTAATTGTTTAATTAATTTTAAGTCACTAAATCAGGAAATCATTACAAAGTTATATACACTGGCAGGGCCTGTTAGCTGCCTAAATAATTTTCATTCTTCCCTTCATCCTTACCAATAAAACTGAGGTTTCATTCTGCATAGGCAGTGTACTAACCAAAAGACATTTCTCAGCCTCCTCTGCAGTTAGAGCTGGTCAATGAGATATAAGTGGATTCTGTTGAGTGTGACTTCTGGGAAATAACTTTTTCATTCTTCTCCCTTTCCTCTTGCTTGCTATCTGGAATTCATTTACGATGGTCAGAGCCCTGGCAGCCATCTTATATGCCACTAGAGATGGCATAAAAGGAGCCTGATTGCTGATAACTTTGCTGCCAAACTCTCCCTATCTCGGGCCTTCCTTTCAGTGAGAAAATAAGACCTTGTGTGACTTATTACACAATAAGTGTGGATCTTGGATATTAGTAGTCAAGTGCAAATTCTAATTGACACATGTATACTTAAACATTTTAACTTAAGATGTATGAATAATTATCTTCTAATACTTTGATGTAGGGCCAAGACTTTTTGAATTTGGGTTCTGGTAGGAGTTCCTCAGATAACCTCTATAAACCATATGCATAACACATTGCCTATTGTTGCAAGTGTTAATTTTTTTTCATGTGAAGAACTTAAGGATACTCACAGAGCAATGAGTGTAGAATTCTAAATTTCTACGATTGTTTTCTTCTTTTAAACTTATTTTCATCTTTTAAACTTCTCTTGCCCTAACCTAATGTATTGTCATTGTATTAGTCTGCCTTCTGGCCCCCCAAATTCATGTCTTTCTTACATGCAAAATACATTCATTCCATCCCAACAACCCCAAAAGTCTTATCTTGTTCCAATATTAACTCTAAAATCTAAATACCACAGTCTCATCTAAATATCATCTAACTCAGACATGGATGAGACTTGAGGTATGATTCGTTCTGAGGCAAAATTCCTCTCCAGCTGGTAACTTGAGAAACCAAGCAGTCATGTGCTTCCAAAATACAGTAGTGGGACAGTTATAAGATAGACATTCCCATTCCAAAATGGAGAAATAGAAAAGAAGAAAGGGGAATGAGGAGTCTCAAGCAAGTCCAAAACTTAGCAAGACAAATCCCATTAGATCTTTTTTTTTTAATTAAAAAAAATGGAGATGTAATTGACATTGTATTAGTTTTAGGTGTACAACATAATGATTTGATATAAGTATATATTGTGAAATGATAACCACAATAAATTTAGTTACCATTCATCACCACACTTAGTTACAAATTTCTTTTCCTGTGATGGGAACTTTTAAGGTCTACTTTTTTAGCAACTTTCAAATATACAATATAGTATTAACTATAGTCACCATGCTGTACATTACATCCAGGACTTATTTATAATATAATACATTATATATAATATATATAATATATATAATATATATATTCCATTTATATATAATTATTATATAACTATATATAATTCCATTAGATCTTAAGGCTTGGGTCCAATGCTCTACAAGGACACCAGTCTGTGAAATCAAGGAGGAAGCAAGCTTGTACCATGGGCTTGTGATGGGAATGGCAGCCCTGATGGTCTCTGAACCACCTTCAGGGTCATTCTTCCCTTTTCTTGAAGGATAAAGCATGTTTGCTGCAGCATAGCTCTTTCACCCAGGTCTGTAGAATCCAGTAAGTCCAGCAGCCTTCCTTCATTTCCTCTCGTTTTCTCTGTCCCCTTTCATTCTAACTGACCTTGTCTCTGCTGGTAGAGTCCCTTCTCTATTCCTGGCTTCTGTGGAGGTGGCTGATTAAATTCATGGTTCACACCCATATTAATCTCTTTACCAAATGGTTGTTCAGCCACACCCTTAGTGTGCTATTCAGAACAAGCTTTTTCATCTTTTGCAATATGGATAAGCTGAGAATTTTCCAAATTTTTAAGTTCTACTTCCTTTTTGTTTAACAATTCCTTATTCAATTCATATGTCTCCTCTTGAATTTCACTATTAGTAGTCAGGAGGACCCAGGCTGCACCTTCAACATTTTGCCTAGAAATCTCCTCAGCTAAATATCCAATTTCATTGTTCACAAATTCTACCTTCCACAAAACATGAGGACACAATTCAACCAAGTTCTTTGCCACTTTATGACAGGGATTGCCTTTTCTCCATTTTTCAATAACTGTTCCTCATTTCCTTCTGAGACCTCACCAGAATGACCTTTAATGTTCATATTTCTATGAACATTCTGTTCATGACTATTTATATATTCTCTAAGAAAATGGAGACTTTCTTTCCAGCTCTCCTTTTTATCTCTCTGAGCTCTCACTATAATCGTCTTTAATCTCTGTATTTCTACCAGCAATTCCTTCATGACAGTCCAGGCTTTTTGTAATATGTACCTCAAAACTCTTCCAGCCTCTACCCATCATCCAGTTCCAAAGCCACTTCCACATATTTAGGTATTTCGTACAAAAGCAGCAGCCCACGTCTTTGTATCAAGGTCTATATTAGTTTGCTTGGGCTGCCATAGCACAATACTACAAACTGGGTGGCTTAACAAAAATTTATTTTCTCACTGGAGGAAATAGATCAGGCTGGAAGTCCTAGATCAGGGAACCAGTGTAGTAAGTTTCAGGTGAGAACTCTTCCAGGTGTGCAGATGGCAGCCTTTTTGCTATGTTCTCACATGGTGGGGAGGGGCGGGGGGAGGGAGGGAGGGAGAGCTCTCTGGTGTCTCTTGCTTTTCTTATAAGGACACTACTCCTACTGGATCAGGGCCTCCATCCTTATGACCTCACTGAACCTTAATTGCCTCTGTGAAAGCCCTATCTCCAGACATAGTCACATTGGTGGCTGGGGCTTCGACATATGAATTTGGTACCCCACAAACATTTGTCACCACACAAACATTTAGTTCATATAAGTTATTTTTGGTGATTCCCTTTCATTTTCATTTTCACAGAAATAATTATTTTTAGTTTATATTAGTTTCCTTTTCTGATATAAATAGAATTGTAATGTGTACTATGTGATAAGCCCTATGCTGAACCCTAAGAATCCAAAGATAAGTAACACATGTTTTCTGTCCTTGCAAATATCAGTATAGTAGTATAATACTTAAAGCTGCACCCAAAGTCACAATTACTAGACATACATATCTTAACATCAAGGCCTAACTATAGTCTACAAATAAAAATCACCAGGGTAACTGTTAAAAATGCTTATTCTCGGGCTTCCCTGGCAGCGCGGTGGTTGGGGGTCCACCTGCCGATGCAGGGGACGCAGGTTCCTGCCCCAGTTCGGGAGGGTCCCACGTGCCGCGGAGCGACTGGGCCCGTGAGCCGTGGCCTCTGAGCCTGCGCGTCTGGAGCCTGCGCTCCGCAAAGGGAGGGGCCGCAGCGTTGAGAGGCCCGCGTACTGCCAAAAAAAAAAAAAAAATTGCTTATTCTCACTTTACCTCTGTGAACCTCCCTCAAAAACTTATAACCCCAGTCTAATCATGAGAAAAAGTCAGACAAATTCCAGTAGAGGTGAATGATACAATATACCTGACCAGTATTCCTTAATACTGTGAAGGTCATCAAAAACAAGGCAAGTCTGAGAAAATGTCACAGCTAAGAGGAGCCCAAGATGACACACCATCTAAATGTAACAAGGCATTCCAGATGGGATCCTTGAACATAAAAAGGACATTTGGTAAAAACTAAGGAAATCTGAATAAACTGTGGACTTTAGTTAATAGTCATGTAACGATATGGGCTGATTAATTGTACTGAGTGTCCCATACTAATATAAGATGGTAATAATAATGGAAACTGTGTAGGGGGAAGGGTAGGATATGGGACCTATCTGTACTGTTGGCTCACTGTTTCTATAATTCTAAAACAGTTCTAAAAAATAAAGTCTATTAATTAAAAAAAAAAACCTCCTGTGCTTCACCCCTGGATTCAGTAATTTTAAGGAGGTGGCTGGGAATAATGGTCCTGCTCCCAATTCCAAACTGCTTGGGGCGGTGGGGGGGATTTCCATACAACCATCGATTCCTGGATACCAGCTGGGTATTCTACAATTCAACTCAATTCTGAAACTACCCAGAGATAGCATCTGATCCCAGAGGTGAAGGACTCAGTTCTACAAGACCGAACACTAATTCCACCATGGTGGCTCCACCCTCATAATCTCATCTAAACGTAATTACCTCCCAAAGGCCCATCTCCAACTAACATCGCATCGGGGATTAGAGCTTCAACATATGAAATTTGTGGGACACAAATAGTCAGCCCATAGCATCAAGCTTTCAAAATTTCCTAACTAGTACTTGAAAGAGACAAATACAGCTTGAAGGTTGAGGATGAAACATATATATTCAATTTACACTAGTGACTCACAGTCATGTAATACAGTAGTTTCTAAATATCTTCTGAATCAGAATCTCTAAGCAGATACACAGGAATCTTTAAATAAACTCATAATGTGATATGGGATCCATTAGAATCATTTTCCTTGTGAGTCTGGAAGAGAATTGAAGGAGGTTTATTTGTTGACATTCTCTTTCTTCAAGTGACCAGATGTTAAAAAAATTTTACACTCTCATTTCAAACTTTATAATAGTATTATAGTTATAGAGAATAGAATGAAATTGTTGGGGTTATAATAGATAATTTAAATTGCTTTAAATTTATGTTAAGTATTTACTTAACTAATACTTAACTAAATGTTAAGTATTTAGTCCTGAATAAACTGTGACAGTTAGTCACTGTAGTTACCAGAGGACAATGCTTTCTTTCCTTCTGAGCAATGTGGCATAAGGATGTGAAGCTTATAACTTCTGAAGACTTTTTGCCATAAATAAGCTAACCTTATAATGAAGTTAACAGAGAAGGAAGCTAACCAGAAAAAGGGAAGGAAGTTGAGTCCATCATGATACCAAAAGTCTCCTGAATCAAACTCTAAAGCTCCCTCTACCTCTGGTCTTTCCAGTTATATAAGCCTATATCTCTTTTATTATTTATGCTAATTTGAATTTAGTTTCTGTTTCTTACAACATAAAGTTTTCTTAAGGATACAGTCCGATCAAAGAATGCTTGTTGGCCCTCATTCTTCCCCTTTCAATGACAATAACTCTCAATTTCTAGGTGGGTATAGCTGCCCAGAATATAACTATATTTCCCAACTTTTCTTGTGACGAAGCGTGGCCCTGTGACTATATTCTGTCCTGAGAGGTATAAACTGAAGTGCTGTGTGCAATTTTCAGGAAGTGTCCTTAAAAGAGAGGAGCCATGTGCCTTCTCCTTTACCTTCTCTTATTCCTGTGATGGCTGGAGCTGTCACAATGAGCTAATAATCATGAGATAATCATGAAGTAATCAAAGTCATGCATGGCAGAGCATCACGAAAGAAGGAACCTGAATTCCTGACACAGTGAACCACCATATCAACCTTGAACCTTTTACTTCCTACTTTATGCGAGAGCAAAATAGATATATATTATGTACCTTACTGTTATTTTTGGTTTTGTCATTCATTGCTAAGCCAAATTCTAACTAACACTAAACCTTACATATGTTTCACCGTGTGTTCCCTTGTAAGTCAAATTCTGCATGTGACTTAAGAATAATAAGTGAATCCCACACCAAAGTTCTGAGTTACTTGAATTTTTATGTGACATTTTTGATGGGATAAATGAGAAGTACTAGCAAATGTGTTAATTGCAAACAGAAACACACACAAAAAAAATGGAGGGATGAGTATGAATATATTTTTCTTCTAATACATTTAATGTTGGAGGCATAAACCCCCCAGTTAATATAAGAGACAATTATGGATCCAGTAGTTCAAATTATGATATTAATACTTGTGCCCAGAAATCTCTCTGGTGGCGCAGTGGGTAAGAATCCACCTGCCAATGCACAGGACATGGGTTTGAGCCCTGGTCCAGGAAGATCCCACATGCCATGGAGCAACTAAGCCCGTGAGCCACAACTACTGAGCCCACGTGCCTAGAGCCCGTGCTTCTCTTGCTGCAACAAGAGAAGCTACTGCAATGAGAAGCCCGTGCACTGCAATGAAGAGTAGCCCCCGCTCGCCACAACTAGAGAAAGCCTGAGAGCAGCAATGAAGACCCAGTGCAGCCAAAAATATAATAATAATAAAGGGCATCTCAAACTCAGGGAAGAGAACCTTCCTCTCTGGTCAGAGGAGATGTGCTTCCAAAACTCTGAAGTAGGACAAAACCTTTGCCTTTTTAAAAACCTCTATTCTCCCACTGCTTAGCGCCAGATACAGGCACCGTCATAGGAAGTAAAGAGCAAAATGAGGTATATAAAACCCTAGCTTTCTGATCAAAGTATTGTAATAGGGAGTCCCATAGAACCGGAAAGAACCAAGGAGATTGAGTAGAGAGAGAGAGGAGCTCAGGAGAGCAGAAGTTGTTTGTGACTTCTGGGCTAACCTCCAAGCTGTGCATGTGTGAATCTGACACTCAGCATAATACCAAATGCTTTGAGAACTAAACTACAAGATAGAGCACTGCCCAGGAATTTGACTGGCTACTGGGTGGCAAATATACAGGACAGATGCAAGTAATACTGTAACATCTTTGCAAAGACAACTGTTATTGAAATCATGACCTAGAAATTCGGCTTGGAACATACAGTCTAATCCCAGCCAGATGATTTGCCTACTAAAATAAAAATATCAACATTTTTATAGGACTCAGAGTCTCATAGCTTAGTATTCAAAATATCCAAGGTACAATCTAAAATCCAGCCTTCAAAAAACTAGGAAAATTTAAACTGGGAAAAGACAATCAAGAGACACCAATGATAAAATGACACAGATGTTGGAATAATCTGACAAAGACTTTAAAGTCTTTAAAGTCTTTGTAAAAATATCCCAAAGATACCCTTGAAATGAATGGAAAGATAGCAAGTCTCAGCAAAGAAATAGAAGAGTTCCACTTGTGGAAACTGGAGAAAAACACAATAACCAAAAAACTGAAAAACACAATAACCAAATTTAAAAGCTCACCAGATGGCTTCAAGGACAGAATGGAGATGGCAGAAGAGAGTCAGTGACCTTGAAGGTAGAGCAATAAAAATTAATGATCTAAACAGCAGAGAGAAAAAAGGATAAAAAGGATAAACCCAAAGAAACCTACACCGAGACACATCATAATCAAACTGCTTGAAACTAAAGGCAAAGAAAAACTCTTGAAAGAGATTTTTGTCCAGAAGTCCAGAAGTGTGTGTGTGTGTGTGTGGGGGGGTTGACATGCATTATATAGGGGAACAATTATTCAAATGATGGTGGATTTTTCATTAAAAAACATAAAAGCCAGAGGAAGTAGAACATTTTTAAAGTGCTGAAAGAAAAAACAAATTCAACTCAGAATTCTATATCCAGCGAAAAAATCTGTTAGGATTAAGGTTAAAAAAAAAAAATTCTCAGGTAAATGAAAATGAAGAGAATTTGTTTCTAGCAGACTTGCTCTAAAAGAATTGCTAAAGCAAGTTTTTCAGGCAAAGGAAAATGATACTAAAAGGTAACTTAGAACATTGGGAATGAAGGAAGAGCAACAGAAATGGTAGATATAAAATTACTCTTCTCCTCTTGTGTTCTTTAAAACATGTTTAATGGTTGAAAGCAAAAATTATAATATCTGATGGGGTTTTCACTGTATAGGGGTTTTATACATAAGACAACTACAACGTACAATTGGGGTTATATGATGGTAATGTTTTTATAGTCCGCTTATAGTAGTAATATATTGATATTATGTAGGCAGGGAAAAGTATGTATATTATAATCCCTAGAGCAACCACTGAAAATCTGGACAAATAAATATAGTAAAAAAAAAATCTCAAAACATTAAAATGAAACCCAAAAAATGTACAAATAAAGAGCAAAAGAGGCAGGACAAGGGGAACAAAGGAATGAAAAACAAAGGGATCAAACAGAAAGCAAATAATAAAATGGTTGACCTAAACTTAAATATATCAGTAATTACATCACATGTAAATGACCTATATATACCAACTAAAAGACAGAGGTTGTCAAAATGGACCCCCCAAAAAAGTTATGACCCAACATATGCTGCATATGAGAAACTCATTTCAAATATGATTTAGAGATTCATTAATGAGAATGAAAGATATATTTTAAAAACTTTAATCAAAAGAAAATTGGAAGAAAATTGGAATGGCTTTTAAAGAAAAGCAAAATAAGCCCAAAGCAAAAAGAAAGAAGGAAAAAATAAAGATAGGAACATAAAAATCAATTAAATTGAAAACAGAAAAATAGAGAAAATCGAAAATCAAAAAGCTGTTTCTTTGAAACAATCAATAAAATTGATAAAACTTTAGCAAGACTGACAAAAAAAGAGATGACACAAGTTACCAAGATCCAGACTGAAAGAGTCTACAGACTCTACAAACATTAAAAGGATAATAAGAGAGTAATATGAACAACTCTATACACATAAACTCAACAACTTTGATGGAATGTACTAATTCCTCAAAAACCAAATACTACCAAAACTTATCCAAGAAAAAATAGAGAGGGACAAAAAAGGAACAAACCTGAACTCATTTTATGAGGGCATCATTACACTGATGCTAAAACCAAAGGCATTACAAGAAATGGAAACTACAGATCAATGTCCCTCATGAACTTAGAAAAATCTTCAACAAAATATTTACAAATTGACTTCAGTAATATAAAAAAAGAATAATACATCATGACCAAACAGGGTTTATTCTGGGAATGCAGGGCTGGTTCAGTATTGAAAAGTTAATGTAATCTACCAACTTACTAGTCTAAAGAAGAAAAACAACATGACTGTTTAATTGATGCAGAAAAATATTTTGAAAAAACTAAATGTCAATTCATGATTTAAAAAAACCTCTCAGCAAACTAGGGATAAAAGGGACTTTCCTCAACATGATAAAGAGCATCTTCAAAAAATGTACAGCTGACATCATACTTAATAAAGAAAGGTTTACTGCTTCCCCCTAAGATCAAGAACAAGGCAAGGCTCTCTCTCTCTCACTACTCCTGTTCAACATCATACAGGAAATCCTAGCCAGTGGAAACAAGAAAAATAAATAAAAGGTATACAGATTGGAAAGGAAGAAATTTGAAGATGATTGTATACAAAGAAAACCCCAAGGACTCTAACCCCCACTAAATCTGCTAGAACTAGTAAGTGAGTTTAGCAAGGTTACAAGGTCAAGACACACAAAAAAGTTGTATTTCTATACATTAATAATGAATTGAAAAACCAAAATTTAAAAATAATATTTATAATAGCTCAAAAAAGTGAAATATTTAGGTATAAATTTATCAATACATAGTCTTATTGCTCTAAAGTGGCAACTATTTTAATTTCTCTCAGTTCCATTACATAAATGATTTTAGGATCATTGAATATTTATGTTTTTATATTATATTACATTTACATTTTTCATATACATTTTCTTCTAAAGTGATTGAGTCATCATATTTATCATTTTAAGGGCTGCCCAATATTTTATCATATTGATACAGCAGCATAATATAGCAAGAAGAATGTGAGCTTTTTAAACAAGACTGAACTCAAACTCTAGTTCCCCAAATACTAGCAGTGTGACTAGAGGTAGGTAATTTTTCTCAGCCTCAGTCATAGTAAAATGCCAAATTTTCAGGAGTGTTAGAGTTAATAAAGTGATATGTGTAAAATACCTGATACATGGTAGGTGCCCAACAAAGTAGCCATTATTAATACCATAATTTTAATCTTTCTCCTAATTTTAGACATTTATGATTGTTTCTTGGCAGAGTCTTTACTCTGGAGTCCAAGAATTATTATTGCTCCCTTTTTCAGGATCTTGATTTTCAGGCTTTTAAATCCCAAAACATTATGCCAATTCATTAATAAATTGAGCAATACTTGTATTGGTTGCTTAGAATGCATTATCCTTAGTATTTTGCTGAAAGCACATTAAGTGGTTCTTGCTTTCTGTTTCTTTATTTTAAACACTGTATTCCATTCCCTTCTGTTTACCTCGATCATGAGTGATGTAACCTTGGTCACAAAGTATTCCAAAATCCAATGCCAGTAGCTCATGTAGGAGGCATGGGAGCTGGGGGATAAATCAGCTTATGAGTCATCCTATAGGCATAACTTCCAAGGAGGGGCTAGCAGTCCAAACAGAAAATCCCAGGAGACTCAGTGAACATGATTCCAATCGAGGAACAAGGGTAGTTAATAAAAGGGATTTTGAGACAGATAGTTTTCAGGTTTAGGAACAGGCCAGAGATATGGTGACAAGGAAGTCTATCCTGGTGACATAGGAAGTCCCCAGACTCATTTTTCATAATAGCCCAGCATCTCAGTTTATCCACAGGACGGAAGTGCAGAGAGAGAAAACAGTGTACCTCCAGGATAGGCTTGAGGATTGGGAAGGTTTTAGTTATAAAATATGCCATGGGGGCTTCCCTGGTGGCGCAGTGGTTGAGAGTCCGCCTGCCGATGCAGGGGACACGGGTTCATGTCCCGGTCCGGGAGGATCCCACATGCCGCGGAGCGGCTGGGCCCGTGAGCCATGGCCGCTGAGCCTGTGCGTCTGGAGCCTGTGCTCCGCAAGGGGAGAGGCCACAGCAGTGAGAGGCCCGCGTACCGCAAAAAAAAAAAAAAAAAAAAAAAAAAAGCCATGAACAAGGAAATACCTCCATAACAAGAATGTTATTGTGTAGTCGAATTGCAATGTAGAATTATGTTTCTGAGATTTCTTGTTCGAAATCAATACCATCTGTATCTGTCAAGATCCAGGAGACAGATGGTACTACAGACTGGGTAATTAAGGAGAGTTTAACAAAGGCAAGGTTTAGAAAAAATAAGGAGAGATGGTGTGGACCCCCGTGCCAGGAATAGCAGAGAGCTATTACTTGAAGGGGTTAGGGGAGGGAATGGTTTCTAAACCCTTGAGGGAGAACTATGTTATGAGGGCCACCTGACAGGAGTGGAAATTTGGCAGAGGGAAAGAGCCAACCTATGGCTATGTGGTAGGGAGGGAGCCAGGAAAAATATCTCTTCTCTCTCTTACCAATATCCTACCAGTATCAGCCCCTTCCACATTGGCTGAAACCAAGTGGAAGCCAGAGGGCAATGGGGTCCAGTGATGCAGTCCATATAGGTCAGCCTCTCTGAGCATAAAGTAGGCTGGAGAATGAATCTGAAGGGGAAAATAGATTATCTATGGTGTGTAAATTTTCATTAAATTTAATCAAAGTATCACTTTCCAGACCTGAGTATTTCAGGTTTTTCAACCTTTATTTTGCCTCTGTCATCAGTCACATCTTGGATTTTAGGCTTTCCTTTTTGGAGGGCATATGGCCCTCTCTCTATCAAAGTCACATACCCTGTGGAAGGGTCAAAGTGTAATCATCTCAGCCTCTGAGGTGCCGTTTATTTCGATGATAGCCACAGCTGCCCCAGAAAAGGAAAGCTTGTTCCTATAAGTGGGACAAAGCCTGTAACTGGAGCTCTTAACTCCTCTAAGCATGGTTGCCTGTACTTTAGTTGAAGGTACAGGCAGTCCTGCAAAGACCTGTGAGGAAATAGAAGCATAGCACTATGAGGCAGCCCTCCCCCAACTGGAGAAAGCGAGCATGTGGCAAACCTATCTGAGGGGGTTGTTATCACTCAGCCTTATTCTGCCCAACTAGGTAGAAGCTTCATTCAAATTTCCACTGGAGGGTAACTATCAGAAAAAATTAAAATTGGCCAAATGGAAGTGATACTCCATTGGCAGCTTTCTGCTGTTTTTTTTGTTTTTTCGTTTTGGTTTTGTTTTTACTTTTACCTTCTTGTTTTTTTAACACTTTTTGCCCTGGCAGAGTAAAAGATGTCCTTTTTTGCAAGATAAATTTTGGTATAGAGAGTTGGTCTATAAAGAATAAGCTAAGTATGTTACTAATACATTTAAATTGCTGGTACCAATGCCTTCTTTCATTAATATTAAAAACCAACAATTGTATGGTTGTAGAACAAATAATACCAGTGTGATGTAACTTCTTTATATTAATAGCCTATGTGCACACTTTCAATGAACACAATATATAGCTTTTGTCATTCTTTTCCTTTTTTCTATGTTATGTTTGTTCTGATTACATTTATTGAAATGTAAAAATAAAAGTCAACAGTTGATGCATAGTACATGAGAATTTAAAGAAAATCCTAAAGTGCTGCTGATACCTCTTGAATATTTTGAGCTGTTTGAAAAAATGTCTAAGAATTTTGATTTACAAAGATAGATTAATATTACAAAGGCAGATTAGAAATAGATAATCTTTAAGATACAGTCTTTCTAATGATTTTAAGTAAGTTTAAGTAAGGGTAAATTTTTACAGTGCTTAGGAAAAGAATACATTTCTCAAATCGTAAATCAGAAAGATTTACAGCACTATTTAGAGAGTAAAAAATATTTTCATCCTTGAGTTAAATAAACTGTCCCTATTTGATTAGTCATATTTAAAATCAGAATTGTTAGATAGCTCATTGCTAGACAATAAATCTAGACTAGAACCTTTTTTGTACAAACAGTTGAATGATATCCAGAAGAAATCATTTTATCCAGAGGACAAAAACAACATCATCACCCTTTCCATGCTGAGCATTTAATTTCTTTCCCTTTTATGTACTAGCAAAGAGGCAAAGGGGTATTTTACTTGCTGATACTAATGTATGAGTCAAGCTATATTCGAACTTTATATTATCTTCACATATTAATAAAAATCTTTAAAACTCATAGCAGATACTGTCATTTTGAAGAACATTAAATATTACGTCTTTACTTAGATGGTTTTAAATTATACTTTCCCTGTGCACTCAAATGTTTAGCACAAATAGCTCCATGGAGATGACAAAATGCAGCTCAAACACAATTCAATTCCTTTTTCTCCAGTATGTGTGATCTGTTTCCATGGAAATTTCATGTTGACCAGGAATTGTAAAAATACTATATGCAAACATGTCTCGGAAGCAAACATTTTTGTAGAATAATTGTGATTTAATTTGAGTCACTCCATTAAAATAGTTCAAATAATAGAAAAAACGACTGTTTTTTTTCTTTAGCAGAGACCATTCTGCAATTTCCCTTAGCTCAATATATTAGTCTAATAGAGTTGGAGATTATAAGGACTTTAATTTGCCTTTTGATGAGAGTAAAATTAGATTTTAATGATTTAGGTAAATGTATTCATTTGAAAAAGATGACAGACATTATGAGCAAGGTATTGTTGGAGTGCTGAAAGAAATACAAAGATGTATACAACACACTATGGTATAAGATTAAGTGACTGCAGTAAAGCTGACAGTGTGCTCTGGTGTGCAGAGGAGGAAGGAAATGTTTCTAGTTAGGAAGATCAAGGAAATCTTCTTGGATGAAATGGCATTTGAACTGGATCTCGACCAATAAGAAAGTAAGGAGAGGGTCTTCCTGATGTGGGAAACCATCTGAGCAAAGGCACAGAGGTGGGAAAGCAGAGGGCATATTTGGGGAATGATAATTCCAACTGACTGAAGTGTAAATGAAACAGGGAGGTAAAATGAAAAGGTAGGCTGCAAATGAAAAGGTAGCTTTTGTAGGGCCTTGAATGCCATGCTAATTTGGATATTATGCTCAATAGCAGTAGTGTTCATTTGGGCGATAATAATCTGTACTATCAACAATTGTTGAATATTGGGTAATGAGAAAGTAAGGAAGGGAATAGATCATTATTTTGAGAAAAGCGGCACTGAATGGAGTAACAACAGCAAAACAGTTTGAAGAACTAGCAGGCTAAAAAATGGTTTGAGAGATATAGTAGCTTTAAAACATGTTCACAATTTTTTTTGAAATTCCTTTCTTTACGAAGTGGACACTCGGCAATAGAAATAAAAGCAAAAGTAAACAGATGGGACCTAATCAAACTTATAAGCTCTTGCACAGCAAAGGAAACCATGAACAAAATGAAAAGACACCCTATGGAATGGGAGAAAATATTTGCAAACGATGCGATTGACAAGGGCTTCATTTCCAAAATATACAAACAGCTCATATGACTCAATAACAAAAAAACAAAAAAACCCAGTCAAAAAATGGGTAGAAGACCTAAATATACACTTCTCCAAAGAAGACATACAGGTGGCTAACAGGCACATGAAAAGATGCTCAACATCACTAATTATTAGAGAAATGCAAATCAAAACTACAAGGAGATATCAACTCACACCAGTCAGAGTGGCCATCATCAAAAAGTCTACAAATAATAAATGCTGGAGAGGGTGTGGAGAAAAGGGAACCCTCCTACACTGTTGGTGGGAATGTAACTTGGTGCAGCCACTGTGGAAAACAGTATGGAGGTTCCTTAAAAAACTAAAAATAGAATTACCACATGATCTACCAATCCCATTCCTGGGCATATATCCAGAAAAGATGAATACTAATTCGGAAAGATATGTGCACCAAAATGTTCATAGTAACACTGTTTACAATAGCCAAGACATGGAAGCAACCTAAATGCCTGTCAACAGATGAATGGATAAAGAAGATGTGGTGTAGATACACAATGGAATATTACTCAACCATAAAAGAGAATGAAGTAATGCCATTTACAGCAACATGGATGGACCTACAGATTATCATACTAAGTAAAGTAAGTCAGATAAAGATAAATATATGATATCACTTATATGTGGAATCTAAAAAATAGTACAAATGAACTTATTTAGAAAACTGAAACAGACTCACAGACATAGAAAACAAACTTACAGTTACCAAAGGGGAAAGGGGCAGGGGAAGGGATAAATTAGGACTTCGGGATTAGCAGATGTATACTACCATATATAAAATAGATAAACAAAAGGATTTACTGTATAGCACAGGGAACTATATTCAATATCTTGTAATAAACAATAATGGAAAAGAATAGAAAAAAGAATATAGATATATACATATATATGTATAAACAAATCACTTTGCTGAACACCTGAAACTAACATAATATTGTAAATGAACTATACTTCAAAAAAATAAAATAAAAAAGAGGTGGAGACTAAATCTGCTCCTTTGAGTGTGGGCTAGATTTAGTGACTTGATTCTAGCAAACAGAATTAGGCAGAAGTGATAGTCTGCCACTTCTGAGATTAGGTCATAAAAGGCATTGGCTTCCTTCTCTGATCTCTTGCCTTCTGGGAGCACTTGCTCTGGGGGAAGGCCCCTGGTGTGCTGTGAGAGAACTCAACCTTGGAAATGGATTCTGCAGCCCCAGCCAAGTTCTGGTTGACATCTTGATTGCAGTCTCCTGAGACTCCCAGGGCCAGAACGACCACCAACTAAGCCGCTGATCTTATATTCCTGATCTACAGAAACTGTGAGATAATAAGTGTTTGTTGTTTTAATCTGTTAAATTTTGAGGTAATTTGTTATGCAGTAATAGATAACTGATGCAGGAGGTGTCGAAACAGGAGAGTCTTAAACATGTTTGCATTCCCCATAATTGTTTGTAATCCTGAGAACCTTGTGTAGGCCTTTCATTTTATGCCAATTTAAACGAAATTTAAATATTTTAAAAGTTGGCATTTAATTAAGAATTTTAAATATTCAGTGCCCTTCTGGCTTTGCCTCTCAATGGTTCTCCTTGGGGTTTTGTCACTTACTCATTGCCACCTGCTGGAGAAGAGAAGAAGTGCCATTGAATACTTGCCTTTCCTGTAACAGACCTGTTAACCTTTCTCAGCCGTGGAAATCATACCAAGTCCTCAAAGGAGTCGCCCCTTATTGCCCCAGGTGGAAGTCAGAGGAATGTTTGTGGTATGGACTCGGGAAGGAGAAGGTTCTCTGACCTTTCCATTCCTGTGTCCTTCAACCTGCAGTTGCCCCTTCACCCGAGAGGATGGGAGGGTGTAACTTGATGAGCTGGGATAACAGCAGGTGAATTCACCAACTGGTCCTGAGAGCCAGGAGAAGTGCCAGTGGTGATAATACTGGCTGCTTCCATACCTACGCTTTTGGGATCAGAGCAGCTTTGATACTCTGTGGACAGGTTAGGTTTACTTATTTAGGCTAATGTCAGATGACCTTAGAAATAAAAATTAGAGAAAGCTATTTTCAAGCCTGTTCTTATAGATAGATTAGGCTTAAACAAGAGATTTGAAAACTTCTTCCACACAGACCACTAAAATTTTTCATGGCTCTATGAACAAATCTAACTTTTTGTTTCAAGAATATTACTAATGGAAATTATTTTTCCAGTCTGTCCACATCCCCGTTGAGCTCCAGTTCAGGTAACCAGAGTGTGTGCCCTCACCCCAGCATGTCTCTCACCCGAATCTGACAGGTCTCTGCCTCTGCTCTCAGCAACCTCCAATCCACTCCCTCTCTGCAACTAGAACGATCATTATAAAATGCAGACCATTTTATAAACCACTTCCCTGCTTTAGAATCCTTCAGTGGTTTTTGAAGTCCAGACCCTGGGGGCCACTCAGAGGCTGTCCTAGTCTCTTCTTTTAACCCTTTCCTGTCATTCTCAGTTTTTGCCATGTTAACCCACTTCCATTTCCCAAGCAGTATCCTCTGTCTCATTTCTGGGCCTTCATGCACACATACACACCGCAGTCTCTTTGTTTGAGCAACTGGCTGACTTTTACTCATTTGTTAGGCCTCAGATACCTTTCACAAGAGGTGTCTGGCCTCCCGAAGGCTGGTGGGGCTCTGCTCCCCCTCCATGTCCTGGCCAGACCCAGGAAAGCACCATCACACTGTCTGTGAGGAACCGTGTCCTTATCACCATCCCCTTTACACTGCAGGCTTCCTGAGGGTAGGCACTGAGTCTTGTCTACTTTTGTATTCCCATGCCTAGTACTGTGCCTGGCACATAATAGGTGTTCAAAAAATAAATGTTGCATGAATAAATGAAAGAGTATACTTGAAGCACTTTTAACTCCCAAGAAAAAATATGTATGCTGTCAATTTTACAGAGTAAATTAGAATCAAAATCTTTCTTTAAAACTAAGTTTTCTGATAAAAGAGAAATTCACAACTTACTCCCATAATTTTACTTAAAAAAATAATGATGCAAGAAACAAAAATGTACCATGAATCCATTATAAATAAGATTCATGAGACTCATTCAAATCTTTCTTTCCCAAGACCTGACTTTATCAACAGAATATATATATAAGAATGAGATTTTCCACAAGACCAAAATACTATTATGAAAAATAAGGGTGAATTTACACACTGATTAAATTTGGCCATATTTATATAATCCATAATATTCATTCCCACTAAAGCCATGAAAGTACTTGAATAAACTTTTGAATAACTTTGAATAAAGTTGTAGAATACTTGTTTCTTTTCAAGAGGCAAAAAAGCAGGACAAGTTTAAATTCTGGGCCTCCAAACCAAATTTCAGAAAGGCTTAATAGCATCCAAATGACCTTCTTGTTAGTGATGCCTATTCATCCTTTACCATGCAGGCTCCCGAACACCCCAAAGGCTGTGGGGCTGCAGCTCTGCCTGTGAAACTGACACAACTCCGTGCACTGGCACGTGGCAAGGACCCTGAGGTCACAGCCCGGTTTCATGATGTGGAGATACTCTTAAGTGATGAATGGTAAGGATTTTATGTTCTGTCTGCAAATCATGATGGGATCTCATAGTACAAGATATAAAGCAATTTGTTCTCAAATATTGCTTTGCCACCTCCACTGCTCATTAACTTAATTTTGTGGGAGTTTCTTGATAGAAGACAAACACTTTTATGAATGAGTCACAAATATTATTACATTAATTCTTTAGAAAATACAATTCTATCGTTATATATGAAAATGGTCATTGCTTTTCTTCATTTTCCAGAGATAAATATGTTTTCCAAGGAGGGCAAAGGACAAAAGCAGAAAGAAAAAATGCCTCCTGGTATTCTCCTGGTGGGGACTTCCCTCCAGCTACAAGAATGTTAGTGTAGTAGCTTCATGACGGCCCCAGAGATATCACGTCTAATTCCTGGAACCTGTAAATGTTACCTTACCTGGAAAAAGGGTCTTTGCAGATGTGTTTTTTTCTCAAATTTCTTTTCAGAAGGGGGGGTTATCCTGAATTATCCAGTGGGCCTAAATGCCATCACATACATTTTTTAAAAAAAATTTATATATTTTATTTATTTTTATTTTTGGCTGTGTTGGGTCTCCGTTGCTGCACGCGGGCTTTCTCTAGTTGCAGCGGGTGGGGGCTACCCTTCGTTGTGGTGCACGGGCTTCTCATTGTGGTGGCTTCTCTTGTTGTGGAGCACAGGCTCTAGGTGCACAGGCTTCAGTAGTTGTGGCACGTGGGTTCAGTAGCTGTGGCACACGGGCTTAGTTGCTCTGCAGCATGTGGGATCTTCCTGGACCAGGGCTCAAACCCGTGTCCCCTGCATTGGCAGGCGAATTCTTAACCACTGCACCACCCGGGAAGCCTTTTTTTTTTTTTTTTTTAAACATACTGATTCACAATTTTTTAAATGTTTATTTATTTATTTATTTTGGCTGCGTTGGGTCTTCGTTGCTGCACGCTGGCTTTCTCTAGTTGCAGCGAACGGGGGCTACCCTTCATTGTGGTGCGCAGGCTTCTCATTGTAGTGGCTTCTCTCGTTGCAGAGCATGGGCTCTAGGTGCACGGGCTTCAGTAGTTGTGGCCTGCGGGCTCAGTAGTCGTGGCTCACTGGCTCTACAGTGCAGGCTCAGTAGTTGTGGCACACAGGCTTAGTTGCTCCGCGGCATGTGGGATCTTCCAGGACCAGGGCTCGAACCTGTGTCCCCTGCATTGGCAGGTGGATTATTAACCACTGCGCCATCAGGGAAGCCCCCATCACATACATTCTTTTAAGAGAGAGGCAGACAGAGATTTGACAGAGACATAGTGGAGGAGATGAAGACGGAGGCAGAGATTGGAGTGATGTCGCCACAGCAAGGAAGGCCAGCAGCCACCAGAAGTTGGAAGAGGCAAGGAATGAATCCTCCCCTAAAGCCACCAGAGTGAGAAGGCCCTGCTGACACCTTGATTTTGACCCAGTGACACTGATTTCATACTTCTGGCCTCCAGAACTGTGAGAGAATAAATTTTTGGTTTTTTAAGCCACCCAGTTTGTAGTAATTTGTTACACAGCCACAGGAAACTGATACAACTAGGGTGACGTTAACATCCATTATAATGAGTTTATGGGGCAAAATGTTTATTTTAGTGGAATTTGATTACAATCGTGAGGATTCAGTCAATAAATATTTATCAAACACTTACTATGTGTCATGAGCCTATAAGCTCCATTGGGCAAATATTTTTGTTTTGTTCACTACTATATGTTCAGCATCTAGAACAGTGCTTGGCACATAGCAGCTGCTCAGTAAATATTTTGGAATGATATTTGCTTGCCACTCTTCTAGGCCCTAGGATACAGCAGTGAACAACGTAGATGACGTCTCTGCACTTGGGGAGCTTACATGCTACTGGAGAAGAGACAATAAATACACAATAAATATATTACTTATGCCTAGTAATGATCAATGCTCTATGGGAAAAGCAGAGTGAAGGAGACTGGGAATGTGAGGTGGTGGCTTTTTAGATACAGGAGTTAGAAAAGGCTTCTCTGTGACATTCGAAGAGAGGCCTGAATGAGGTGAGAGCACCGGCCTTAAGGATGCTAATTATAAATCTGATATTTTTTTGAACTCTGGAATTTCTTAGGAGGATTTAGGGTAGAAGCTCATAGGAAACACTGATTCTTCTCTGTGGAGAAATATTAAAGACCACCACTTCAAAAATTGCTGGAATACATCCTGCAGACTCTCTTAAATTTTGTTAATAAAGGACTTAGAATAATGCTACCAGAAGGACTCTAGGAATGTAGTACCACTTTAAATTAAGAAACAAAGCAATAAACAGGAAGGTGCATGATTTGCATTCTCTCCACAACTTTTTATTTGTGAAATGTATTAAACTGAATCAAAACACATAAGACGCAGAAATTTAACTTTCATCCAGAATAAAACTCTGATATATTCTCTGGATAAAATTTGTTAATCCCTAAAAACTTGCTGTAAGATGAACTGTTCGTTACAACATGTTCCCTTAAAACAAAAGCACTGCATTTGACTTCAGGAGAGCTAGGTTTGAGTGCCATTTCTTCTAGTTATTAGTTGTGACTGTGGGGACACAGTATCTATCTGGGATCCACTTCCATCTGCCCCCTTCCCAGTAACGTCCCAATCTTGCTCAGGCATCCACCCTGCCCCATACACCCTAGCACTTTAGGAGAAGCCAGCTCCATCCCCAGTGCCATGGGTAATCCCCTGCCCTTTCCCAGTGGTTTTGTCAGAAATGGGCATTAATCAGTATAAGTTAGGATTTCCATTTTTACTGGCCAAACATATTCTAACTAATAGCACTAATGTTGGACAAATTACTTAACTGTCCAGCATCCCAGTGCTCTAATCTATAAAACGGGGGTGATTCTGTTTACCCTATCTACCCAACATACTTACTGTAAAAGTGCTTTTTTTTATTTTGCAAAATGGACTATATCCTAAGATGGTATTATGTCAAAAGAAAGAAAATTAAGTTGAGTAGCTTGGGGCATTTCCTATAAACCATCAGATTATAGTTAAATTTGCAAATTATGGAAGATATTTTCTTTCAAAAAACAACTATTTCAAATATATGCATTCAACGAGTATCATAGAATTAGCACCATTGTCAGTTTATCCATTTATTCATTCAGTCTTTCAACCAGTATTTATCGAGCACCCACAATGCACCAGCCACTATAGTAGATGCTGGGGGTCCAGTAATTGGCAAAATGGTCACAGGCCCTGCCCTCAGGGAGCTGCAGCTGACAGCAATGCTGCTGCAGTGCCCAAACACTTATAGACCCATCTCAGAGGCAATTTCTCAGCAAGGCAAGAACACCAGTCTCATTATTTTACTGCTAGGCTTGTTTTGCGAAACCAATGACACTAGTTTGACTACTTATCTTATTCACTAGTCTTTTTGCCAAATTACTTTTGTCAGTTTTTTAAAAGATTAACTTGTTCTCGAAGAAGAAATACTTGGCACCATTGAGGTACTCAAAAGAATACACCTTAAGCTCAGAAATCAATTTCAACCCAAAAGGATGAAACTGGTTCTAAGTATGTTTGATCCATGGTGATTCAAAATATATTGAGAACCATTCTTTTGAAGGAGCCATCACTTCTTAAATAAATGCATGTTGAGGTTCTGTTTTAAAACTCACATTATTTTTAGCCCCAGCTAAAGAACTTGGCATTACCTTACAAAGAATAGGCTTCAGAGTGGCAGTGACTGCAGTTGCTCCCTATGATTCTATCACTGTGATTGTGAAACCTTCACTTTAAACACCTGGGGAGATAAAAGAAGAGGATCAGGGATGGAGCCCTGAGGAGCCCTTAGAGGGCAAAGGGAATAGAATTTGCTGGCAAAGAAGGCAGAAAACCAGAAAAATACCCAGAAGAGAAAATATTGTGAAAGGAGGAATGCTCTGACCACATAAACCCTCCTGAAACTCCACCAAAATGTCAGTAAAGGAATAAAACAAGAATAAAGCCACAAGAACAAAGAAAGCAAGAGAAGAAATAAGAGCGGGTGAATCTAGAGCTTAACAACATCTGGAAAGTTGTTAACAGAAAAGAGAAGTAGCAACTAAGGTAGAAGGCAGCAGTAGTTGTAGTCAGAGTATGGGGTTCAAAGGAATGATTTTAAAGTGCCTGGATGAGGTGGAAGAGAATAGGTCCCTGGGGATGAGGAAGGCAAAGATCTAAAGTCCAAGAGGTCTCGGGAAGGACAGGTTTTCTGCTAAGAGGTGACATCTCTGAGAATGATGCAGATGACAGCAGGTATGTATGAAATCTGTGATGCCATTTACAGGATATAGACATGTAGATTACATGTAGCATAGAGTTTATACATTATAGAATATCTGTAATACATGTACTATAGAATATTTATATACAAACATAATGTTTCTGGAAGAATACACACAAAGCTGTTTTTGAAAATTTAGACCCTTTTACATCGTAGAGTGTGTTTATCATGGACAAAAAGGATCCTTTTAAAATAAGGCAAAAGTTTTTCATTAGTTCCTCTTGATAGTTTTCATATCAGAACTGTAACATGTTTCTTAGTTATATTTTACATTACATTTGGGGTATTGTTTAAGTTTATAGATTCTGAAGCTTTTGAACACAAAAGTTCCTGTACACCATTAGTGGGATCTAGTCTAAGAACAAAAAAAAAAAAAAAAGAAAAGAACAGAAACAAAAACAAAAACCATCCAACAAAAAACAAACAAAACTCAATCATGCTTTTCTTGAAAAAAAAAAAAAACCTATTGTTTTGCTTGTTTCTGAGTCATCTTAAGAGCTTGAATTGATCTTCCATTTCTAAGGTAATGTTCCTTAGAGTGTAGGGTAGGGCAGGTGAACAAGCAGAGGATTCTGGTCCAGGCTTTGTCATTAACTATTTTCATGACATAGCCTGGGCTATTTAATTTCCTCCTCTGCAAAATGGAAAGGACACTCTACCTGCCTCACAGGTTGGATGTGAGATTCCAATGATATAATGTGAAATACTTTAAAAACTACAGTTATACAAATGAAAGATTCTTATTTTTATTTGCTGCTTTTAAACTCTCCTCCTTTCCCCTTTTCTTAAAATTCATACTTTCCTAATGGTTCCAGAAGTGATGGCAGGTCAGAGAGCCTTCTGAGCTAGTCCAGCTACCCAGTTGGTCTGAGATAAGAAACTGGGGAAGTTGGAGAGAGGTAGAACTAACAGCGGATCACAGAAGAACTAACAAGGAAATATTGGTTCAGAGTCTCCTTGTGAGAGAAAGAAAAACTGAGGCAAAATGCAATTTCTCTTCACTCCCATAAGAGTAAAACAAATTTACAAGATCTCATTAAAACAATGAGAGACAAACAAGTTCTGAAAATTTCTTGGTGAGTAAGGAATAACAAAGAAAATGAATTGTATGGCACTCATTATTAATTATGTATATGTATGTCCATAATGTCATTGATATGACTTTATTTAGTGAGCTTGTTACCGAGTCCAAGCTCATACTGCTCACCCCACAACAGGCCAGTAAACCAAGAGATGAGGTGCTGGGGCAAGGAATAGTGCCCTTATTCAGAAAGACAGCAGGCCAAGAAGATGGTGGACTAGTGTCCCAAAGAACCATCTTACCTGATTTAGAATTCATGCACTTTTTATACTAGAAGGGGAGGGGGTGTGGCTGTTTGTTGTAAACTTCTTGGTGCCGGAACCCTTTGTTCTTGCAGCTGTCCATGTAGGCCTGGTCACAATGTTCCTATAAACCTCCAACAAGACAAATGTTATTCTCTGTTTCTGCAACTTTTTATCTTGAAATGATGGAAAAAGTGTTATACCTTTAAATGTCAGAGCCTTGAGAATGGGCTATCATTTCCAGCTATAGGCAACATTCTTTTACAAAGGTGCAGAGCCAGCATGACTAAGCACAGGCAACAGAGCACCAGGGTTAGAACTAAAGGAATAGGTCCAATACGAAGTCAGTTTTGTTCTTCTATGTTACAGGCTGTTTTATATTAGTGAACATTTTTTAAAATGTACTTTTTTGAGCTTCCCTGGTGGCACAGTGGTTAAGAATCTGCCTGCCAATGCCGGGGACACAGGTTCGATCCCTGGTCCGGGAAGATCCCACATGCCACGGAGCAACTAAGCCCATGCGCCACAACTACTGAGCCTGTGCTCTAGAGCCCATGCTCGGCAACAAGAGAAGCTACCACAAGGAGAAGTCTGCACACTGTGACGAAGACCCAATGCAGCAAAAATAAAATAAATAAATAATTTTTTTTAAAAAATGTACTTTTTTCGGCTTCCTCCTGCCATATTTTTGTTCCTGCCTCCATATTCCTCATGAAGTGTTTCAGTTTGTCAGCCACATGTTCTCTTGGCAAGGTTTTCAGGAACATAACTTTTAAGGTTGGCAAAAGGATACTGTACCACACCCTATCCATCTGAACGTGATTATGATGCCATAAATCACTTATTTTCATAATAAAATGTACCATGCTTCTTTTTATTAATAATTCAAGACGAACAGAAATATTGTTATTTGTTTGAGTAGAGCTCCACTGTTGTTTTTCTTTAGAATGTTAATTCCCTATCTTGCATTTCCTTCCTCATAGATAAATACAAGGAATATTTTTCTTCTTGGAAAAAGTGAGCATTCTTCAAAGACAAGTAAAAGATAGACCTCAGTGTACAGGTTTAGCATAACAAGCACATGTAGTCTGTGAAAATTCAGAAACGTTACTTCTTTCCAAACTATGTTTAATGATGGATTGCATAGATCTCTTGAATTAGAAACTGTGTTTTCCTACATTTAATAAAAACTCAAATGGCTAAGGCTTAAACAAGATAACACTGAGTCTGGAGGTTGGCAGTATTATTTCTGTGGCTCAAAGGTGTGAGGGCCAAAGTTTCTCAGATTTTTCTTGGCCTTTCTCTCATGATTATAAGATGAATGCTGTGACTCTAACCATCACATTCAAGTTCCAGGAAGGATGAAGGAGGAAAAGAGAAAAGGCAAAGACCAAAAGGCCAAGCTAGCCAAATCTTTCCCCTCTAATGACCTTTCCTGAAAACCCCATTTACTTCTCTCTGGCCAGGATGGTATCACGTGACCTCCTAGCTGCAAGGAAATTGGGAAATACAGGTTTTTGTTTTTGTTTTCAGCTGGGTATATTGCCACCTCCAGCAAAAGCAGGAAGGAAGAAAGGAAAAATAGTTACTGGTCAAACAACTGGCAGTCTCTACCACATCCTTTTCTTGGAAAAATATTACTTTATTTCAAGATCATGTCTGCAGCCCAATGGTTATTTCTTAATTATAAGATCAATAAAGAAGAACCTCTACAAAATTGCCCCACTGCTGCTTTCAGTCCCTAATGGACTGAGTCATAAGTGCTGGTTTGAATTTCTCAATGCTATTATATTATTAAAGCTAGTCAGTTTTTCTTCTCTTGGGGGAATAGCTTCTAATGGAAAAATAAAAGAACTTAAGACACTACATATGCAAAACTGTAGTAAGTGGGTCTTAAGATGATTTTTTAAAAGTATATTTTCACGGGTCATTTGTAATACAGCAGTTTTGGGGAAAAAATAACTACCCATACATTAGAAGTTAATCACCCTTATGACCACTTCAGTGCATAAGGTATAGTGGTAGGAGAACTAGCTTTGAAATTAGACACACCTGTATTTGCAATATAGGTAATTTAAAAAGTCTCTGAAGTGACCTGCCTGTTTTTGCCCTTGCCATTTACAGACCATTCTCACCCAGCTGCAGAAAGACACTAGGTGATGTCAGATCACATCACCCTTCTCAAAACCCCCAGTGGCTCCCCATCTCAGTCAAAGAAGCCAAAATCCTTACAACGGCCTCCAAGATCCTCTCCTTCTCTGTACCCACCTCCCCCCCCGCCATGTCTTTCTGACCTCATTCCTGTGTCTTTTCCTCCTCTTCTCTCTGTTCCAGCCACCCTAGCCTCCTTGCTGTTCCTCAAACATCTGAGCACACTCCCCCCCACCCCCGAGAACTCAGCACTGGCTCTTCTCTGCCTGTAGCCCTTCCCCCCTGATATCCACGGGGCCCACCCCTCACCCTTTCAGGGCTTTTTTGAAGGTCACCTTTTCTAACAAGGTCCTTTAAATTACCAGCACAAGCTTTCCCTCAGCTTCCTTAATTTTCTGTATCAGCTGCATTTATCACCACCATCTTTTTATTTCAGTTCATTTCGGTGGTAGAAGGGGGGTAAAGTCTTTACTCCTAGTCCAATATTTTCTTTTAAGTTATTTTTCTAAGTAATACGGTAAAAAAAAAATTCAAACAGTTCAAAAAGTACACAGGAAAACTAAGTCTGAGAATTTTCTGGGAAGATGGTAGTGGTAGCAGTCTAGTGTTTGAATCATCCTGTACGCTCCCATTTAATGACAAGAACAAAACTCAAAACCCTCAGCTAACATCTATAATAAAATCAGGCGATATAAAGAGCCATAGATTCCAAAATGAGAAAACAAGACCCTCGTGGTGTCAGGAAGATTATGAAAGGAAGTACAGAAGCCAAAGGCAATTTTGAAGGCCCTGGGAATCCGAGAACCCTAAAACTACCATCAGGTGTTCTGAGAATTGACAATTGAGCAGGCTGTTCTGAGAACAGCAGCAGAAATCAAGACAGACTCTGCAGGCTCCAATATGCAGTTGAGTATGATGAGACTACAGAAAGGTCTGATAATGCTGAAGTGGTCTGGGGGCCCTGAAATGACCAAGGGACCCTCCTCCCAAAAAAGTCCCACCTTCCCTGGTGGTCCAGTGGTAAAGAATCCGCCTTCCAATGCAGGGGAATGCAGGTTCGATCCCTGGTCTGGGAACTAAGATCCCACATGCTACGGGGCAACTAAGCCCACGCGCCATGACTACTGAGCCACACGCCTCAACCAGAGAGTCTGTGTGCGATGCACTCCAGAGCCTGCGCACCACAACTAGAGAGAGAAAACCCACACACCACAACTAGAGAGAAGCCTGCACGCTGCAATGAAAGATCCTGCGTGCTGCAATGAAGATCCCACGTACCACAACTAACACCCGACACAGCCAAAAAATAAAAATAAATAAATAAAATAAATATTAAAAAAAAAAAGTCCCACATTGAGGAGAAACTTCTATGAGCAGGAATAGCAGAGGCAAAGAAAATAGGAGATCCAGAAAAAAGGTGGTGGATGAGTAGCATAGAAAATCTCAGAAAGTTCAAGCCCATATTTTTAAAATATCACATCATACAAACAACAGAGTTGAAAGCTGTTGGGGGAGGCCATCTGACCCAGGCCCTGAAAGTCCACGCACATTCTTGCTAGGTAGGCCAGAAGGCAATGTACTGACCACTCTTTACCTGGGCCATTTTCTCAGGGTTTTGTTTGCAGCAAGCAACCTTGAGGGGTGAAGTAATGTCTTCCCCACCTCCACCCCAAATTACAGTCTTGTTCCCAAATACTATGAAACTGGGGACTCCCCCAAGCTCAGTGTTTCCCTCCTATAACATAGCCCACTGGGTGTGAAGGCATCCATGGGGGTCCCTCTGCATCTCCCCCAAGGAACTTGGGGGACAGAGGGAGCCAGCACAAATGAAGAGCATGCTGACACTTCAACTACTGCTTTTACCATTAGTAACAAAGTCCTTTGTCTTTGATATAGGAGTCTCATGTCTTCTGTCAACATCCATGAAACTGCGGCATGCTAACTTGTTAACTTATAAATATGGTAAAATCCTAGACCCTGCACAGTTCTTGACAGAATCTAGAAAATCTGTCCTAGGCTGCTTCTCCCTTGTAGGAGTACAGTACAACTCATTCCACTTAAAATATGAGCAAAGAAAAAGGATCACGATTGAATATCATTCAAAGTGTTTTTTTTGTTTGTTTCATTTTGTTTTTTAAATAGGAGAACCAGAGAATAATAATATCTGGACAATGAAACCATATCAGAAAAACATACCCACAAAATGAAAGAAAACTATAGCTATCATAATACTTCAGATTAGCTAAAAGAAAATGATAAAAACTGTAAGGGGAAATGTAAATTACAATGTGAAAAATTCTGAAAGTGATTTGAAAAAAGATTTAAAAAGAGGAGTAAAAAACCCAGGAAAGATGAAAAAGTCATCTCAAAAATGAAGACTAGAGTGAATAAATACAACAAATAATGTCCTAAAATGAGGAAAATGTGAGAAATAAAAAAGAATTGGAGGGACCTCCCTGGTGGCGCAGTGGTTAAGAATCCGCCTGCCAATGCAGGGGACACGGGTTAGAGCACTGGTACCAGAAGATCCCACATGCCGCAAAGCAACTAAGCCCGTGCACCACAACTACTGAGCCTGCGCTCTAGAGCCCACGAGCCACAACTACTGAGCCCGCACGTCACAACTACGGAAGCCCACGTGCCTAGAGCCTGTGCTCCGCAACAAGAGAAGCCACCACAATAAAAAGCCTGCGCACCGCAACGAAGAGTGACCCCCGCTCGCTGCAACTAGAGAAAGCCCGCGTGCAGCAATGAAGACCCAACGCAGCCATAAATAAATAAATAAATAAATAAATTAAATAAGCAACAAGGCTATACTGTATAGCACAGGGAAATATAGCCATTATTTTGTAATAACTTTAAATGGAGTATAATCTATAAAAATATTGAATCATTACATTGTATACCTGAAATGAATATAATATTGTAAATTGACTATAATTTTAAAAATAATAAATTAGTAGTAATATTAGTAAATAAGTAGTTCAAATATTATTTCTAACAAAAAATACTTAATTTCATATCTCACTTAAATAAAAGAATGTTTAAAGTTAAGTTTCTTGAGTAATATCCTGTCCTCTGACACTATCACTTGAATACCCTAGTTTACAAAGAGCCTTTCCATATACGATTACACCAGTCCTTCCTACAGCCACCCAAGATGGGTACTATTCCCATTTTTAAAGAAAACTGAAGATTAGTCCTGAAGCAAGTCCCACACACTGCCCATGAAACTGAGAAGAAACAGAATGGGGAGCAAATCCTTAGGAAGCAAGTTACATTTTGAACGTTACAATTTGTGGATTGTGTTTCACAGGCTCTCAATAAATTGGAAGGGAAATGTTTTTAATCCATGTGTACTCATTTTGAAGTAATTATAAGTAAAATTAAAAACCATATTCATCTACTTACTCATCCAAGTCTTTATTAAATACCTACTGTATGTACAATCCTGTGCAAAATATTAAGGAATAGAAAGATGAATTTTTAAGTTGTGCCAACTCTCAAGGAGTTTACAATCTAATGATAGTGACAAACAGTTTAACACAAACTTAGGAAAGGAGTTTATGAGTGAACATTTGCTCTTAATTGAGAAAAATCACCTCATTTTTTAATTTAAGGCATAAATTGCCAGTTGGAAAACACTGCTATTATATACACCTTTATTATTTATTAGTTCATCTTTTTTAAAGGAGGTTTATTGTTTTTAGGAAAAGAGAAGTCTTACCCAATCACATCTTTATGACTGGTTTGAATTTTTAAAACAAAAATTTGCTCAAAGAGCAAAATGATGGATTCATATAATCAAATTAACATCATGCACAGAAAGACAAGTGTGTCTGCAATAATGTGTAAAAAGTTGAGCACAGCTGGGTCCCGTATTAAAGGGTCAAATCTGAAGTACTCTGGAGACTTGCCTTGAACAAGTTATTATACACAATTTCATCATATATAAAACGGGGTGATATTTAATTCCAATTAAGGTTAAAACTCAGATGCTATAATTATTTCCACCTATCTTAATACACAGGGTTAAAAAAACTAGTATAAAAACTTTTAGGGCTTCCCTGGTGGCGCAGTGGTTGAGAGTCCGCCTGCCGATGCAGGGGACATGGGTTCATGCCCCGGTCCGGGAAGATCCCACATGCTGCAGAGCGGCTGGGCCCGTGAGCCATGGCTGCTGAGCCTGCGCGTCCGGAGCCTGTGCTCTGCAACGGGAGAGGCCATAACAGTGAGAGGCCCGCGTACCGAACAAAAAAACAAACAAACAAAAAAAAACCTTTTAAAATAATTTATGTATCAAAAATAAATTGGAATAAAAGTAGGGATAAAAGAGAAAAAGTGATGATGGTGTGGCTAATTTAACAGTAACTCTCTCTTTGGCCTTGTAATTGCCAGTTGGAGATTAATTTTTCTCCATTTTAAAATGGGCTTTGGGACTTCCCTGGTGGTCCAATGGTTAGGATTCTACCCTCCCAATGCAGGGGGCATGAGTTCAATCCCTGGTTGGAGAACTAAGGTCCTGCATGCTACACAGTGTGGCCTAAATAAATAAATAATAAAATGGACTTTGAAGCATGTGCCCTCCCTGGGTTCTGCATACCTTTCACAACTGGCTTCTGACTGGTGCAGCAGGTCTGGTGTTGCTTTAAGGGTTGCAGACCAGGCTTGGAGTTTCTTTAGCAGTCTAGTCCCATCAAACTTTTAGAGGCCTTCAGGTATATATTTATCCACACTCAATTTGATGTTAAACTTACCCAAATAACAATTTTTCTTCTTTTTCTTTTTTCTTTTTACATTTGAAAACTCTTGACTTTTATTCGTTGGCCTCTATATTCTGACATCCTCCATTATTTAGCTTAACGGCAGCTCCCTAAGGGCATATGAAACAATAGACTTGGATTTTTCAAAAAAAAAAACCCCAGTAACTCTCAGTGCATAAATGAATGTAAATGTACAAATTATCTATTTTTTCCTGTTTTATTACTTTTTAAAAATGGCTCAGATAAGAAATTTAAAATACCTAGTAAAATAAGTTTGAGGATTCATTTTGTGAGATGTACTGCAGAGAAAAAGAAGGAGCAAGTAGTATAATTTAAAAATATTTATTGATTCATGCTTTCCATAACTTTTTTTTCAAACCAAAGGCCAATACTCCCCTCTGCTCTCAATGCTAAGCAATTTTTTCCACCCAAAATGATAAAATTATGTATATTTTTATACCTAATCAGTTTGTGACAGCTGTGATTCTCAAACACTTTTTAAAAATAGAAGTAAGATCAAAGTTGCAAACAGACCATATGTAGTGATTTTAAAAACTGAATAGGCAAAGCCTGACTCTAACTGACCAAATGACCCATCAGCTGGATTCGGCCTTTTCAGGCTACACGAGGACTTTGCTCAAGAGACCTGCATGGGGCTTCCCTGGTGGCGCAGTGGTTGAGAGTCCGTCTGCCGATGCAGGGGACACAGGTTCGTGCCCTGGTCCGGGAAGGTCCCACATGCCGCGGAGCGGCTGGGCCCGTGAGCCATGGCCGCTGAGCCTGCGCGTCCGGAGCAAAAAGAGACCTGCACGTTATCAGACGGCTTCCCATGGATGTCCTTAACACCACAAGCGCAGCTTCTGATACCCAATGCTGCCAACAACATCAGGGGAACAGAGAGGAGACCCTGCCGACTGATTCAGTTTTATTCTTCAACACAATTCTCTTCTCCACTCTCTTCATCAGCTTTACCTGTTTCCTTGCAAGAATCTTGGCTGTTGGTATCAGTAAGATAATTTTCTTCCCCATTCTCTCTTTCTTCTATTTTTTCTTCATTAAAGCTAGAGGAAGAAATTTATCAATCTTTCAAAGGAAAAATGATTTGGTTTAAAGGTAAACAAACCTTTGTAATGTACGCCATCCTGCAGTTAGTCTTCCTCAAGTGTATAAGCTCCGATTTATCAAGAGAAGTCTATAAAAGTACCAATTGGGAAAGTAGATATTCTTCTGAGAAGTAATTTATTTTAAAACTTGATTGACTCAAACTTCATTTGAAAGCATGCTAATATTTTCATTATTTATGTCAGAAATTTAAATTATTTTACTTTAAAAACAAAATACTTCATCACCGTATAATATTTTGAAGTGTCAAACATGTTAAAATGTCAGTATGTTTTACAATAGTTCACATGTATTCCATTAGGTAAAAGACCTTTTAAAATATTATAGAACAGAATTTTAGCTTTCCTGCAAGTAAGAATTTTTTCAAAGGTAAACCATTCAGACATCTTATATATGTTACCTTTCTTTATCTTCAGTGAAACTTTTCATCTCTTGATTGCTGAAGTACTCAAATATATTTCCACTTTGGCCTTTCTTTGAAACAAACTCATCAGATATTCCTAGTGCTTTTAAGGTGTTAGAATAATGCTTTTGTGCTGCCATTCTTGCATTTTTCTATAGGAAAGACAAACCTTTTTAGATAAGAACAAAAGACTTTAAGTTTCCATTACAAATGTATGGGCTAAAAGCTCCAGTGAAAATTAAATTCAATAATCACAGTTAGTTGAAAAATATGCATACCCTCTGACCAGCAATTACACTCCTAGGTATATGCCCAGAGAAACTCCTACATATCTGCCCAAGGAGACATAACAAAATGTTCAGAATAGTACTGTTTGTAACAACCCAAAACTGGAAACAACCTAAATATCTATCAGCAGTAGGATGGATAAATAAATTGTGACATATTCATATAACAGACTAAAATAAAGCAATGAAAATGAACTCTAGCTATATGCCACAACATGGACGGATCTCACAAGCAGCATACCACAGAAGAGTACATGTAGTATGATTCATTTACATAAAGTCCAAAAACAGGCAAAACTAAACTATGCTGTTTAGGGATAGGTACATCAGTGGTAAAACTGTAAAGAAAAACAAGGAAATGCTTATCTCAAAAGTTAGAAGGGTGGCTACCTCTAGGTGAGAGGGTTTTGATCTGGGAGGGGCACACAGGGTTTCTGGGGTACTGGCAATGCTCTAACGCTTTTAACCTGGGTAGTGGCCACATGAGTTTTGATCTATAATTATTCTTTACTGTATACTGTTTCATGACTGTTCAAGGATATCTGAAAAAAATCAGTAAGAAAATAAGTTCCTGTGATAGTTGTCAGAGAGTTCTTTATGTGCCTACTGTAAATTTTACTCTTTACAAGCCATATCTCTAATCCACCGAAGATGATAAAATCATCAATGTTGTTACCTTAATTCTGTAGAGGAAGCAAGGGATACAGCAAGAAAAACATGAATTTAGAACTGGGTTCAACTCTCCAGAATGTTACTTCCTGGCTTTGGGACCCGTGGGAGTTGTGATGACACTCTCATACCTAAAGCAAGTCAGTTGTCATAGTTCCTGAGACCACAGGATTTACAGAGACATAAGATGACTGGGGTTCTCATTAGTGCCTTGGTTTTAGTCCAATTTTATCTCCTATGAGTGGACATGAACTAGTATAGGGCCAAAAATCGTCATCTGGACCTCAAACTAAAGGAAAGTCCCGAGGAATGGCCCAGCCCCAATGTACCACTGGCATCCCATCCTGGAAAGGGTGTGGAAGAGCACCCAGTCTCACCCCAAATTTAATAAATAAGTAAGATACTCCCTCCACTCTTGCTGAGGTTAAGCGGTTTGCTTAAGGTCACAGGATATAGTGAGAGGGAAAACCAAGTCTCTTAATCCTTTCCTGAGTCTTCTCCACTCCACCATGCTGCTTTCTAAGTGGTAGTGGTTATCCTGGAGTTTGAAGGTAGCCTGAAGCCTGACTTCAGCAAATCAGTGTCAGATATTTTCCTAACCCAGGGATTCCGGCATAAGGAAGGACCGTGGAGTCTAGTGTTCCATGGGAGAAACCAAAATGGCAAAGACTGATTACAATGGATAAGACTATCACCAGTGCATTTCCTGACATGCTAGAAAACTGAAAAAAGAAGCACTCAAACTGCTGCTAAAATGCACCCACTGTGAATAATAATAATTTTTAGAAAAGTAAGTAAAAATGCAACCAGAGACTATGAACACCAACAGACAAGACTTGGGGAACTGAAAGGCACAGCAAAGTGAGATGAGAACTATGCCCCAAAGACTGTAAAGCAGAATAAAGAAACCCCAAATGTAACCCAATGTGTTAAGAAAAATATATTCTAATTTTAAGCAAATGAAATATAAAAGATTTAAACGATACTAATCAATGTTAGTGCTTGTAAGCCTTCATCTGAATTTGGCTTAAAATCCAATTTAACATCTATTCAGTTAATAAATCCTGTGATTTTCAAGAAACAGGAAAACATGGTTTGTTCTGTCCTGGATCACAGGCTTACTCTGCTAGGGGATAACTCAACAGCAGCAAGACCACAATTAACACTTATAAATGGGTAATGCATAAAGTTGTGAGTGAATTTATTAAATAACAGCTGTTAATTAGCAGCAATAGTCACTGCAAGAAAAAAAGAAGTTCTAATTTATGTTAACAAAACCAAAACAATGGTGAGTCACTGTCAGTCACCCTGTATATAGAATTTATGACCTTTTAAGATTTTATATCAAGGTGAAGAGTGTGTAATTGTTCCTAATTGAAACAAACATTTCCCCCTTGAATTTCACAATGCAAAAGAATTGTAAAGACTATGAAATAAAAGTAGTTAAAATAACTGTATGGTTATTTTGTTTTTCTATCTAAGACTGCAAAAAAACCAAATTAACTTTGTTTCTTGAGGAAACCCAAATAATAAGAAATGATGAAAGTTTGTCTACAATCACTGCCCTAGTTTGAAGGGGAAAAAATACTTAATTTTTATGAGCCTAAGTTTAGTTTATAGTAATTCTTTCCTTTATTTAATAATAACTGAATACTTATTTTGTGACAAGCCCTCACGGGAGGTAGAAGGTATATGGGAAGAGAGAACAGCATATGTGTGGGCCAAGGATGGTGGAAGAAATATCAGCTATGAAACTAACCTATGTTTTCAATACTTAACATTTCTTTATGGGTTTAATTTCACACACACCACTTATTTTACCACATTTTCTCTGGTGCTTAGAAAGAGTGGGAATTCACAGCATGGTAAAACTGCTTGTTAATACTGAGACTCATCACTAGTATTGTCAGGGTAGTGCTCTCAGCCTGGACTAATCCCAGGAAGAAACAGTTCAGTTTGGGTTCAACAAATGTTTCTTAACATCCCCTTTGTGCCATACATTGTCTTAGGTGCTAAGTGTAAGGAATACAAAGATTTGACCAACACCTTTAAAAGAACTAGCTGAAAGAGAAGAGAGCATTGAACAGATAATTTCCACACAACATGCAGGAGCAAAGATAGAGATGCACAAAAGGGTAATAAAAGACCACAGAGGAGGACTTCCCTGGTGGCACAGTGGTTAAGAATCTGCCTGGCAATGCAGGGGACACGAGTTCAATCCCTGGTCCACGAAGATCCCACATGCCGCGGATCCACCAAGTGTGTGCGCCACAACTACTGAGCCCACACGCCTAGAGCCCGTGAGCCACAACTACTGAAGCCCGCGTGCCTAGAGCCCATGCTCTGCAACAAGAGAAGCCACCACAATAAGAAGCCTGTGCACCACAACAAAGAGCAGCCCCTGCTCGCCACAACTAGAGAAAGCCTGCTCACAGCAACAAAGACCCAACGCAGCCAAAAATAAATAAATAAAAAGACTAAAATACTTACTTAAAAAAAAAAAAAAAGAGGGCTTCCCTGGTCGCGCAGTGGTTGAGAGTCTGCCTGCCGATGCAGGGGACACGGGTTTGTGCCCCGGTCCGGGAAGATCCCACATGCCGCGGAGCGGCTAGGCCCGTGAGCCATGGCCGCTGAGCCTGCGCATCCGGAGCCTGTGCTCCGCAACGGGAGAGGCCACAACAGTGAGAGGCCCGCGTACCGTAAAAAAAAAAAAAAGAAAAAAAAAGAAAAAAAGAACATAGAGGAAATGGCACGCAACCCAATCTGGGGAAACAATGCAAGAAGCGATTTTACACTAAGCTTTGAAAGAGTAAGAGGAAAGATAGGAAGAAGCTCTAAGGGTGCTGAGAAACAGAATAAATAAAGATTTCAAGTTTGAAACTAGTAGTCTGGTATGGTCTGAAAGTAAAGAGTGTACAGAGTGGGGACTGGGGGCGGGCAGTGGTCGATGAACTAAAGAGGTCAACAGGGATCAGATAATAGAGGATTCTGTACACCATGCTAAGACTCGTGGACTTTCTTCCAGGAGAAAGTAGGACAGCTTAATGTTAAGTGTTTGGAAGCAGACTGACTTGGGTTCCAATCCTAGTTCTATTATTTACTAACTATAAACCTTATGAGTTACTTACTTCCTTTCAACTTCAGTTTCTTCCTCTGCAATACAGGAATACCCACCTTGCAGCATTGTTTGGAGAAGTCAATGTCAAGATCCCTTGATACCATTCAATGAAACCAGTCAAACCATTATAACTCAGATAGGAAATAACAAAGGTTTCACCTAGCATTTCACATTAGAAATGGAGAAAGGTAGATGCAAAAGTTATTTAGAAAGGAACTTGTCACATCTCTCAGTGACAACTGAATGGAGAGAAAAAGAGGTTCCCAGTTATCTAAATTGTGGCCCAACAAAAACATGAACTCAAAGAGGAAGATCTAGTTTGGGGCAAGATGAATGTAAGACGCCTGTGGGAAACCTGGGTAGATACATCCAGACAAGTGGACATAAAACCTGCAGTTGGGAGCTGGAGATAACTACTTTGAGGCGAAAGTCAATCACTTTATGCTGAGTAACACAGAACAGCTTAAGATAATTTTTTTCCCCTAAAGTTGAAACTGAGATATGAAAAAAAAAATCCCTTAAAATGAAAAGCAGGGCTTCCCTGGTGGCGCAGTGGTTGAGAGTCCGCCTGCCGATGCAGGGGACACAGGCTCGTGCCCCGGTCTGGGAAGATCCCACATGCCGCGGAGCGGCTGGGCCCGTGAGCCATGGCCGCTGAGCCTGCACGTCTGGAGCCTGTGCTCCACAACGGGAGAGGCCACAACAGTGAGAGGCCCGCGTACTGCAAAAAAAAAAAAAGAAAAAAAAAATGAAAAGCATTACATAAAATTATATCCAAATCAGTCAGTAAAGGGTTCCCATAACTTTGAGAGGCTGTAATATGTAGATTTACCCATAACACATGTCCTCTGTCTTCAGTGAGTCACTGACACGGGCAGCCCTATAAGGACACTCATCTGTCCCAGACACTTGCTGGCAGGAAGCTCCAAATGTAACAGCTTGAAATTCACAACACAGCACCTGTAACCTTCAGTGATTTTGTCCACTGTTAAACCATGTTGCCCATAGTAGCCCCTCCCTTATGGACACAAAGGGGAAGATCATCTGAAATTGACAAATCTCTCTTAAGGGAAAGACTGTAAAACTGAGTATAAATCTAGTAAAATCAGAATTCATTGTCCATAGGATCAAAGTATTTTTTCTGATAAAAAGGAAGTGCTTCTCACAGACAGAAAACAAACTTATGGTTACCAAATTGGGAGAGGAGGGATAAATTAGGAGGTGGGATTAACAGATACACACTACTTTATATAAAACAGATAAACCACAAGGTCCTACTGTATAGCACAGGGAACTATATTCAATATCTTGTCATAACCTATAATGAAAAAGAATCTGAAAAAGAATATACATATACACACATATATACCTAAATAACTGAATCACTTTGCTATATACCAGAAACTAATACCACATTGTAAGTCAACTATACTTCAATTTTTAAAAAAAGGAAGTCCTTTTGGTAATTGTAGATAAGACTAAAAATTATAGACTCACTTAAAAAAACTGATCAACAAAATGAAAAGGCAACCTACTGAATGGAAGAAAATATTTGTAAATCATCTACCTGATAAGGGGTTACTATCCAAAATATATAAAGAACTCATACAAGTCATTGGCAAAAAACAAATAATCAAATTTAAAAATGGGCAAGAGGTCTGAATAGACATTTTTCCAAAGAGGATATTCAAATGACCAACAGGCACATGAAAAGGTGCTCAACATCACTAATCATTAGGGAAATGAAATCAAAACCACAATGAGATATCACCTCATACCTGTTACAGTGGCTAGTCTCAAAAAGACAAGACATAACAAATGCTGGTCAGGATGTAGAGAAAAGGGAACACTTGTGTGCTGTTCGTGGGAAAGTAAATTGGTGCAGCCATTATGGAAAACAGTATAGAGGTTCCTCAAAAACTTAAAAATAGAACTACTACACAATCCAGCAATTCCACTCCCAGGTAGTTATCTAAAGAAAATGAAATCACTATGTAGATTCACTGCAGCATTATAGACAATAGTTAAGATGTGGCAACAACCCAAATGGCCACCAAAAGGTGAATGGATAAAGAAAATGTGGTATATATATATATATTATATATATATATGTATAATATATATATATATACACAATGGAATATTATTCGGCCATAAAAAAAAGGAAATCCTGCCATTTGTGACAATACAGATGGACCTTGAGGGCATTATGCTAAGGGAAGTAAGTCAGACAGAGAAGGACAAATACTATATGATCTGATTTATGTGTGGAATCTAAATACACACACACACAACTCATAGAAAAGGAGATCAGATTTGTGGCTACTGGAGGAATTGGATGAAGGTGTCAAAAGGTACAAACTTCCAGTTATAAGATAAATAAGTACTGGGGGTGTGACGTACAGCATGGTGACTGCAGCTAACACTGCTGTGTGGCATATTTGAAAGTTGCTAAGAGAGTAGGACCTAAAAGTTCTCATCACAAGGAAAAAAAATATTTTTGGTAACAATACAAGGTGATAGATGTTAACTAAACATACTGTAGTAATCATTTCCTAATATACGTATGTCATTATGCTGTATACCTTAAACTTATACCTGCTATATGTCAATTTTATCCCAAGAAAACTGAAAAAAAAACTGTCAGAAATAAATCTGATTCAATTAGCCATTTTGTTTCCTTTTTTAATTTTTCAAAGACTTCCAAAACTCCCCTTAATATTTGGCCAAGTTGGTACTGAAAAAAGACTAGCCATTAAAAACAGGTTGTGAAACTATTATTTTGAAAATGATTGGATTAGCAGCATGTTCTTTATCAAGCTTACAAGCCTCATCAAGATTCAATGCCCAGATTTAAGCAAAACTACTTACTTGACTGATGTGATGAAGCTGTCACAGAAATAATACTGTCTCAGTAAATTATATAACACATAAGAAAAATGGACTATAAAAATTAGGAGATAGAGATGTTAAAAAAAAAAGAAAAAAAGCTGACAATAGCTATCAAATTCCAACAAACACAACCTGAGCAACTCTTTCAAATAGCAGTGGCCTGTTTTTTAATTTTTCTTCTCTTTCTTCTAGTTCTTGTCGGTATTCTCTCATCCTTTCTTTTTCACTCTTTCTAAAATCAAATAAAAGGAATGGAATTTTTAAAAGAAATAAGAATTTGCACATATAACATTTAGCGTAGATGACAAATCAGAAATTAAGTCATGAGCACAGTTTATCACAATTTCTTTTCTAGACTGGTAAATTTTTATGGAATGCAGGATAAAAATTCTAGGTTCTGAGAGCACACATTTTACATCCCAGCAACAGTCTGGGTACCTTGAGGTTCCTGAAATCTTCAAAGCATAATGGATTCAGTGGCTTTAAACTGGCCTGAGGAGATAAATGAATGCCCTCTTATCTCATTTATAAGTATTTATAAACCAAAAAAGTTTGGTCCAAATTTGGTATCTTCTCTTTAAGGAATTTCTTCTGAAAACAAGACCTTGCTCTTCTTTTTTCCCCTAATGATATCTCCTATAGGTTGATGGCGCAGTTAAATGGGAGCAGGGTAGGGGAGAAATGGGGAGTATGGGAATACCACATAGAGAGGAACAGGAACCAAAATACATAAATTCACAGTAAGTATACTTACTATTTGAACTAGATCCTATAATAAATTAAATTATGCTACTTTCTCTATGTAAAATACATTAATTCTACCAAGATCATAAGACTTCATGGATTAGAAAAAATAATTATACCATAAAATGATAATTATGCCTAACTATACACAATTTAGCATTATGGAAAATCCCATTTACTTTCTAAGGATGACCAGTATATTTCTAACGAATATTTTGCTCAAGTTCATCAAATAAAGCTCCTTCTATCAATGAATTACATTGATACACATTATAGGGAATGTATACATAACATCTGTTACAAAGGAATATAATAATTATTATACATAATATACATTTAAAAAGGAGCACTCATAATTAAAAGCAAATGTAGATTTGGGGGTACTTATAAATCAGATTAAAAATTAATAAATCATATTACTTACCCAGCTTTGAGGGAGATATTTTACTACTTAAACATGAACATTTTTATGTCGCAACATAAAAATGTTCCTCTGGAACACTGATTTTCAAACTTTGTACTGCAGAATTGCAGCATGTAATACATACTACTAAACCTTAACACACGTGTTAACTGACACACCACATAACTGATGTTAACATCAATGTGTTAATTTGTGCTATCAGATTTCATGCAGACCTTAGAACAAAGCTCTCTGACATATCTGTTTATTGAAGAATATTCTAAGATTACACGGCAAGCTGTTAAAAAGAGCTTTATCTGTGTGAATCAAGATTTTTCTCAATATTGCACTGTGCAATAAAAAATAATATAAAGAAAAAGTTTAGATGCTGATGTAAGATTACAACTGTGAACCATGGCCACAATATGTTTTTCTGTTCATCAACATGGCGTCATGGTCCTGGAGTCAGTATACATGTTTGTTCTCACCACGAAGTGAGTGAGTATGAGAGAGAGAGAGAGAGAGAGAGAGAGAGAGAGAGAGAGAGTGTGTGTGTGTGTGTGCGTGCGTGTAAGTTAACTATAAGTAACTGATAGTAACTTGAATCCAGAAACTGAAATACTAATACTATTCTTAATTTGTTCATATATTGGGGGTCCACTGATTTAAAAAAAAGTTTGAAAACCAATGATCTGGAGGGTCAGGATTCTCTCATGATACCTGAGAGATTTTACTCTGGATTTAGACATTTGAGCTAAACTCTGATGTGAGTCATAAGCCTTAGCCCGGGTTGTCAAGAGTTTCTGCAATTCTTTCATTCTTTGCTTCTGCTTAGTTAGGATCCGATTTCTCTCTTCTTCCAACATTTTCTTTTCCTCAAGTGATCTCCTGAGGGCAACAAACTAAGGCTTAATTCACTTTAAGCCAATGAGAATGTTGTTTAGCAAAGACTTAAGACAGGATAATTCAACGGTTGAAAAAAAGGGGCAACCTTCTGAGAAGGATCTGAGTTGTAATTAGAAAATCAATAGGGTGACTGTAAACTTTTCTATCCCCAAAGATTCATAAAATGGAAAACACATTCATTTCTTAGAAGAACACCCTCCGGCAAAATGTTCTATATTATATAGTAAAATATGTTACCAGATAGAATAACGTCATATTTTCAAATTCCCCAATACAAAATCAATGGAGCAACCATGAGTCAATCAGTGCTGTATCAGTTATTTACCTTGTGGCTTGTTCTCTTCCCCTGGAGGACACCGTGGGCATGGGAGGGTTGCAGCTACAAGGCACAGGTTTTGTATTTCTACTTCTTACTGGTGACCTGCGCCTTGGAGACAGATAAGGCCAACGTGTTTCTTTTAAATTTTCTTCATCTGCTTCAATATCTGCCAAGATTTTCTCTCTTTCAGTGGATGCATGTGAGGCTGCATGAAGGTCAGATGGTTCACAGACTGTCAGGGGTTTTGGACACTTCTGTTCTGAGTGATGTTTCTGATATCTCTCAGGAAGGTCTTCAGAATCAGCAGTCTGGCACCTAACCTTGTGTTTACACTTGGACCTTTCAGCCTGTTCAGGACACTTGGGCTTCCCTGTAGTAGCATAACTTCTGCGAGCTGGACTACAAGGAAGAGGGGATGAATTCTGTAAAAAGTCTTGGGTTCTCTGCTGCATCCTAATGTTTCTATAGAGCTCTTCTTCTGTTAACTTGTCATTGATAGTTGAACCATAAGTAGATCGAGGTATTGGTCTGGCTTTAAATTGGTTTGTTTTCTTTTTAGACTTAAAACAGTCTTTCAGCTGCTTTTCCTGAATTTGCTTCTGTTCCTCCCTTGCAATAAACTTAAACGGCTTTTGCGAGGCCAAAAGAGCTTCTTTGTTTTTCTCCTTCATAGACCTCCTCCGTTCTTCATTTTGCTTGACTATATCATGATAAAGGGGGAGAAAGACGAACGCAGGAACTGGGTTGGCTCGGAATTTTTTCTTACACTCTGATTCTTCTTCTTGTTTCTTGAGCAGTTTGCGTGCCATTTCAATATCTGATTTAGATTTCACGTTCTCTTCTTTTTTCTTCTGCTCTCTAATCATCATTTGAAAAGGCTCAGGTACTGTAATCTTTGGCACCCATTCTTTTGGCTTCTTTTTTTTTTTTTCGAGTGCTGGCAAGTCAGCATCTTCAAACTGGATATAATCTTCAACAGAGAAGTTTGTCCACATGTTGTTGATGAGCTCCTTAGCATAGGTCATCATTCTGCTTTTCTCAGAATACTCTTTTTCTACGTTGGGCAACTCATCTTCAGAGGAAGACACAATCAAGGAGGAAGACTGACCTAAATCAGGCTCTGAAACTGATGTCATTAATGAAACAGGATGATGGGAGCTCTTTTCTGATACAGACCTAAGTAAATGAGAAGAATAATTAGGTTACTCTTTCAGCTGCATGTGACCAAATATAAAAATTAAGACCTACATAATTTCTAAGATCAAGGCAAAATCAGTTAGAAAATAGGGGCTGGATAAGGCTTGTGAAAATCATAAATTTGTTTTAGAACAGAGCCTGGTAGATGCTGATAAATGATCTAGTTTTACTCCCTCATTTTACAGGGCAGGAACCTAAGACAGCAGAGGCTCCTTGGGTCTAATCTTGAATTCTCCACACGTTTTCCAGAGTCACCATCTTAAAACATACATCTGATCACATCACTCTCCTTCCTGAAACTTTCCCGTGATTTGTCATTGTTACAAAGTCTAGATTATAGGGACTTCCCTGGTGGCGCAGTGGTTAAGAATCCGCCTGCCAATGCAGGGGACATGGGTTCGAGCCCTGGTCCGGGAAGATCCCATATGCCACGGAGCAACTAAGCCCGTGCGCGACAACTACTGAAGCCCGTGTGCCACAACTACTGAAGCCCATGTGCTGCAACTACTGAGCCTGCGCTCTAGAGCCCACGAGTCACAACTACTGAGCCCACGTGCCACAGCTACTGAAGTCCACACGCCCTAGAGCCCGTGCTCCACAACAAGAGAAGCCACTGCAATGAGAAGCCCGTGCACCACAACGAAGACTAGCCCCCGCTCGCTGCAACTAGAGAAAGCCTGTGCACAGCAACGAAGACCCAATGCAGCCCCCCCAATTTTTTTTAATTGAAAAAAGAAAAGCCTAGATCTTAAAGCCCTTCAAGACTAGCCCCTGCCTTCCTTTCCAGTTTCACCTCTTGCCTCTCCCTATCCCGTCACCATTCTTAAGTGAGATCCAATCACAGGGGGCTTCCCTGGTGGCACAGTGGTTAAGAATCCACCTGCCAATGCAGGAGACATGGGTTTGAGCCCTGGTCTGGGAAGATCCCACATGCCACGGAGCAACTAAGCCTGTGCGCCACAACTACTGAGCCTGCGCCCTAGAGCCCGCAAGCCACAACTACTGAAGCCTGCACACCTAGAGACTGTGCTCCGAAACAAGAGAAGCCACCGCAATGAGAAGCCTGCGCACCACAACGAAGAGTAGCCCCCACTCACTGCAACTAGAGAAAGCCCGTGCGCAGCAACGAAGACCCAACACAGCCAAAAAAAAAAAAAAAAAAAAAATCCAATCACAGGGGACTTCCCTGGTGGTTCAGTGGTTAAGAATCTGCCTTCCAATACAGGGGGACACGAGTTTGATCCCTGGTGGGGGAACTAAGACCCCACATGCCTCGGGGCAACTAAGCCTACGCACTGCAACTAGGGAACCCGTGCACCGCAACTACTGAGCTCTCGAGCTCTGGAGCCCTCGTGCCATACCTAGAGAAGCCCGCACACCTGCCATGAAGAAGAACCTGTGCGCCAAAATGGAGACCCAGCACAAGGAAAAAAAAAAAAAAAGATCCAATCATGGGAAGTTCCACACAACACACGGTGATTTCTCACGGCACCATGCCTTGGCACACATGCTTCCTGCTGCCTAGAAGGCCACTCCTTGCTTCCTACATCTGCTTCAGCTATTTCTCCTTCAAGACTGAACTCAGATACGACAATCAATGTGCCTGTATCCCTCCACTGACACCTTGACATGATCAACTGCTCTTCCTCTGTCTCCATGACACTCTGTTACACCATGTCGTGTGTTTGGATCTCAGCTAGTCTTTGACCTCCTTGAGGGCATCTTGATTTTGACTCCTCGGTGCCCAGACAAGGTCTGGCACACAGGAGATGCACAATCAGAGCTGACCAACTCAAGTTTCAAAAGAAGCAGGTTTATGGCAAAAATGACTATTTTGAAAACTTAAATCAGATCTATGTCTTAGCTCTGAACCTTCTGTACTATATCTTTACTGAGCTCATATTAATCCACATATTATTTTAAAAAGGGGTTTTAAAGTTAAATTTTAATATTCATCATTTGAAAATGGCCCAGACTAAATATTCTGATACATGTCTAAGAATGGTGGGTCAGAGAGAAAAGAACAAAGGGCCATCAAATGACCCACAAGGCAAGAAGCCAGCTAATAGGTTGATCAGCCATCAAACAATCTAAATAAAATCTCACCTCTGTATATCATTAAAAGCACAAAGGGATATTTGAGAGAAAATATTCTGAAATAATTTTGTTCTGCACCTTTAAGTATACATTTTACTTTACAGTCCACAAATAACATTATGTACAAACTTACCTGGAAGAGACACTAGCAGCTTCTTCCATGGTGATCGCTGGCTGAACTTCCTTTAAATTTAATTTATTCTGGTACATTTTCTCTAACTTTGCCATAGTTTCCATGTGGGCTGCCTTCAGCTCTTCTAGTTTCCTGAAGTACTCTTCATTAGAGTGGTAAATATCAGAAAGGTCCACAAAATCCTCACAGCTTATACGTTTTTGTTCATTTACCCCAGAAATGTTGGCGTTAAAATCAGCCTGGTAGGAGGAAAAAACCTGTTATATGATGGCTGGAATTGAAAGACAAATTAAGTTGACATGGTTCCCAATGCTGCTTTTTAAAAAGTCCACTTAAATAGATTATATGTTACGTGTGGACTATGTACATATAACAGATTATAAGTTACTTGTGGGCTATGCACATTTTCTCCTAATGACATTTTATTAAGAACAAGAGCGAGAGACCAAGTTGCCATAAAATAAATGTTATTAAGTCCATTTTATAAAGGATGGTTAGATTCCCAGGTCATGTACTAACCCATACACTACAGTAGGATCAAGCCAAACCACCCTTTATAAAGAGCCTCCTTCTGGAGGAGTTTCAAGATGGCGGAAGAGTAAGACGCGGAGATCACCTTCCTCTCCACAAATAAATCAGAAATACATCTACATGTGGAACAGCTCCTACAGAACACCTACTGAACGCTGGCAGAAGACCTCAGACCTCCCAAAAGGCAAGAAACTCCCCACGTACCTGGGTAGGGCAAAAGAAAAAAGAAAAAAACAGAGACAAAAGAATAGGGATGGGACCTGCACCTCGGGGAGGGAGCTGTGAAGTAGGAAAGGTTTCCACACACTAGGAAGCTCCTTCGCGGGAGGAGACTGCGGGTGGCGGAGGGGGAAAGCTTCAGAGACACGGAGGAGAGCACAGCAACAGGGGTGCGGAGGGCAAAGCGGAGAGATTCCCGCACAGAGGACCGGTGCTGACCAGCACTCCCCAGCCCGAGAGGCTTGTCTGCTCACCTGCCGGGAAGGGCGGGGGCTGGGAACTGAGGCTCGGGCGTCGGAGGTCGGATCCCAGGGAGAGGACTGGGGTTGGCTGTGTAAACACAGCCTGAAGGGGGCTAGTGTGCCACAGCTAGCCCGGAGGGAGTCCGGGAAAAAGCCTGGAGCTGGCGAAGAGGCAAGAGACTTTTTCTTGCCTCGTTGTTTCCTGGTTCGCGAGGAGAGGGGATTAAGAGCGCTGCTTAAAGGAGCTCCAGAGACGGCCGCAAGCCACGCTCTGAGCGTGGACCCCAGAGACGGGCATGAGACGCTAAGGCTGGTGCTGCAGCCACCAAGAAGCCTGTGTGCGAGCACAGGTCACTATCCACGCCTCCCCTCCCGGGAACCTGTGCAGCCCGCCACTGCCAGGGTCCCATGATCCAGGGACAACTTCCCCGGGAGAACGCACGGCGCGCCTCAGGCTGGTGCAACGTCATGCCGGCCTCTGCCGCCGCAGGCTCGCCCCGCATCCGTACCCCTCCCTCCCCCCCGCCTGAGTGAGCCAGCCCCCGAAGCAGCTGCTCCTTTAACCCCGTCCTGTCTGAGCAAAGAACAGACGCCCTCAGGCGACCTTCACGCAGAGGCGGGTCCAAATCCAAAGCTGAACCCCGGGAGCTGTGCAAACAAAGAAGAGAAAGGGAAATTTCTCCCAGCAGCCTCAGGAGCAGCGGATTAAATCTCCACAATCAACTTGATGTACCCTGCATCTGTGGAATACCTGAATAGACAACGAATCATCCCAAATTGAGGAGGTGGACTTTGGGAGCAAAGATATATACATTTTTTAACCTTTTTCTCTTTTTGTGAGCGTGTATGTGTATGCTTCTGTGTGTGATTTTGTCTTTATAGCTTTACTTTTACCATTTGTCCTAGGGTTCTGTCCGTTTTTTGTGGGTTTTTTTAAATTACTTAAAAAATTTTTTTCTTAATAATTATTTTTTATTTTAATAACTTTATTTTATTTTATTTTACTTTATTTTATTTTATCTTCTTTCTTTCTTTCTATTTTTTCTTCCATTTATTCTGAGCCATGTGGATGAAAGGCTCTTGGTGCTCCAGCCAGGCATCAGGGCTGTGCCTCTGAGGTGGGAGAGCCAAGTTCAGGACACTGGTTCACAACAGACCTCCCAGTTCCACATAATATCAAATGGTGAAAATCTCCCAGATATCTCCATCTCAACCCCAGCACCCAACTTCACTCAACGACCAGCAAGCTACAGTGCTGGACACGCTATGCCAAACAACTAGCAAGACAGGAACACAACACCATCCATTAGCAGAGAGGCTGCCTAAAATCATAATAAGGCCACAGACACCCCAAAACACACCACCAGACGTGGACCTGCCCACCAGAAAGACAAGATCCAGCCTCATCCACCAGAACACAGGCACTAGTCCCCTGCACCAGGAAACCTACACAACCCACTAAAACAACCTTAGCCACTGGGGACAGATACCAAAAACAACAGGAACTACGAATCTGCAGCCTGCAAAAAGGAGACACCAAACACAGTAAGTTAAGTAAAATGAGAAGACAGAAAAATACACAGCAGATGAAGGAGCAAGGCAAAAACCCACCAGACCTAACAAATGAAGAGGAAATAGGCAGTCTACCTGAAAAAGAATTCAGAATAATGATAGTAAAGATGATCCAAAATCTTGGAAATAGAATAATTACAAGAAATGTTTAACAAGGACCCAGAAGAACTAAAGGGCAAACAAACAGTGATGAACAACACAATAAATGAAATTAAAAATTCTCTAGAAGGGATCAATAGCAGAATAACTGAGGCAGAAAAACGGAGAAGTGACCTGGAAGATAAAATAGTGGAAATAACTACTGCAGAGCAGAATAAAGAAAAAAGAATGAAAATAATTGAGGACAGTCTCAGAGACCTCTGGGACAACATTAAACGCGACAATTTTCGAATTATAGGGGTCCCAGAAGAAAAAGAGAAAAAGAAAGGGACTGAGAAAATATTTGAAGAGATTATAGTTGAAAATTTCCCTAATATGGGAAAGGAAATAGTTAATCAAGTCCAGGAAGCACAGAGACTCCCATACAGGATAAACACGCCAAGACACATATTAATCAAACTGTCAAAAATTAAATACAAAGAAAAAATATTAAAAGCAGCAAGAGAAAAATAACAAATAACACACAAGGGAATCCCCATAAGGTTAACAGCTGATCTTTCAGCAGAAACTCTGCGAGGCACAAGGGAGTGGCAGGACGTATTTAAAGTGATGAAGGAGAAAAACCTACAACCAAGATTACCCAGCAAGGATCTCATTCAGATTTGATGGAGAAATTAAAAACTTTACAGACAAGCAAAAGCTAAGAGAATTCAGCACCACCAAACCAGCTTTACAACAAATGCTAAAGGAACTTCTCTAGGCAGAAAACACAAGAGAAGGAAAACACCTACAATAACAAACCCAAAACAATTAAGAAAATGGTAATAGGAGCATACATATAGATAATTACCTTAAATGTAAATGGATTAAATTTTCCAACCAAAAGACACAGAGTGGCTGAATGGATACAAAAACAAGACCCATATATACGCTGTCTACAAGAGACCCACTTCAGACCTAGGGACACATACAGACTGAAAGTGAGGGGATGGAAAAAGATATGCCATACAAATGGAAATCAAAAGAAACCTGGAGTGGGAATTCTCATATCAGACAAAATAGACTTTAAAACAAAGACTATTACAAGAGACAAAGAAGGACACTACATAATGATCAAGGGATCGATCCAAGAAGAAGATGTAACAATTGTAAATATTTATGCACCCAACATAGGAGCACCTCAATACATAAGGCAACTACTAACGGCCATAAAAGGGGAAATCGACAGTAACACAATCATAGTAGGGGACTTTAACATCCCACTTTCACCAATGGACAGAAGAGCCTGTGCACTGCAATGAAAGATCCCGCGTGCTGCAACAAAGACCTGACACAGCCAAAAATAAATAAATATTTTTTTAAAAAAGCCCCAACCAAGAGTACCAAGAGTCCAGGGGGCCAAGCCACAGGCAACAGGAGCCTTAAAGGATGTGAGCAGAGGACAGACATGGTCAGTAACACTCAGAAGGACTCTCTGGTAGCAAGTGAGGTGGAGTGAAGGGAAGCAAGGTTGGCAGCAGTTGATGGGCTACTGCAAGGGTCCGAGTTAGAGGTATTAAGGGCAGAATTAGGGAACAGCACCAGGAACACAAGAAAGGAGGCTGCCTTGGGAGATTTAAGAAGCTGAATCATCAACTTGATAATAGCCTGGACTATGGGCAAGAAACTGAAAAGGTTTCTTTTTGGAGTGCTGTATGTCTAGGTAGATGACGGGGCTTCCATTCATTAATATAGGGAATACAGGGAGGAAGAGTATTTTAGGGAAAGGAAACTAATCTCTGTTTTATACACACTAAGTGTGAGAGGATAGTAGGGCAGCCAAATGTACAGGAAATGGGGGAAAATAGGTCTGGAGACCTGGTAAGAAGGCTGGGCTGGAGATAGAGATATGGGAGCCAGCAATGCACACAGAAGTGCAGGGGCAGCCTTGGGTGTGGATAAGGCTGCCTGTGGGCAATGAGGCAAGAACCTGAGGATGGAAATGTTGGCAAACACCAGCATCTAAATAAGCAGTGACAGGAGGACTAACATGAAATGGACAGTGGTCATGAGAGATACAAAGATCTAGTTGAAACTGAGCAGAACCCTGTAGGGTCCTCCTGGGCACAGAAGTCTTTCTGTGTCCCCATTTCAAAGGGCAGCTTCAAACAGTTACTAATTTGAGGAGTGAGGGAATGCAGAAACAAAGGAAAAGCAATCAAGAAACAGTAGTGAAGGAAAGGGGAGAGTCCTGGTTCCTCCTCAAGGGATATATGTAACAATCTGATAAGAATCTCTGAGTTCTTCTACAGGAACTAAGACCCCCACCCAGGTGGAGGATGGTAACTTTAGGCTGAGCCCAAGCACATGGACCCCAGACTGGCTGGAACCAGAAGGCTGATGACTGAGATTCCTGGAACACCACCCTGTTACCTCCCCATCAACCAATCAGAGAAAGGTTACACACCCTGCAGCCCTCCCCACTAATTCTGCCTATAAAAACTCTTCCCCGTTAGGGGAGTTTGGGCTTTTTGAGCACAAGCCGCCTATTCTCCTTGCTTGGGGTTGCAATAAACCTTTCTCTGCTCCAAACTCCACTATTTTGGTTTGTATGGCTTCACTGTGCATTAGGCACACAAACTTGAGTTCAGCAACAAAGTGATAAGGGTATTTAAAAGAAGGGAGCTTTGGTTTGGTTTGAGTTTGGAAGATAAGGGAAGGCTTCCTATAGGAGGTGATGTTTGGGCTGAGTCAACGAATGGAAGAATCTGGGGGATCATAGAAAGTATTATATATGGGGAAAGAGGGAACAGGTACTCCAAAGGAAATGACGTTAGCAAAAGTGATGGGGATGGGGGCGGTGGTGTGTGGTGGAAAGCAACGTGCACACAGCTGCAGGCTAAAAGGAAAGTAAAAATGCATAAAGCAATTTTGGGAAGCAAGCCTGGAAAGGGAAGTTAGGGCAAGCAGGCGGTGGTTTCCGTTTCTTGTCTACCACTGGCTCCTGACCACTCACGGGTCACCTGGTTTCAGCCCCTTTACAACCCTTCAAAGCTGAAAGGGTTTGATGAAAGTTAAGTAACTTTTCAGTTTGGAGCGTTCTCGTGGCGTGGGGAAAAGATTACAGACGTGGTATCAGCATTCTCATTCATGCCTAGGTTCTGCACTTCTTAGCCATGTGACGTGGGCCCTAGCCTTTTGAACTTTAGCTTTACGATACATAAAGTATCTGTGCCAGGTGTTAAAGCGGTGTCTCGGCTCCAAAGCCGTGCTATGTGATGCTGGGCTTGGGACTCTGCAAACCACATTTCCGCTTTGCCAGCTGCTTCCCGCTAGACTCTGCTAACAGTGGGGCTACAGGGAGACTGCAAGGCTGGAGGAAGAAGCAGGGACTTATTCCTTCCTGTTAGTTCTCCATCTGCTAATCCACTTGTACCGCCCCAGCAGGGTTCCTCGTCCGGGTGGGCGGCAGGAGCTCCTACTAGCAAAAGTGGCCGATTCCAGTTTGCAGTTTTTCCGAAGCTCACAGAATCAGCATATCACCTCGGCTTACTGTTCCCTCTCCCTGCCTCCATATATCTGAACAGCCCAACTGCTCACTCCTTCAGACCTTCACTCAAAATGTCATCTTCTCAGCAAGGCCTTCATTGACTACCCTGTTTGAAATTACAGGGCTTCCCTGGTGGCGCAGTGGTTGAGAGTCCGCCTGCCGATGCAGGGGACGCGGGTTCGTGCCCCTGTCCGGGAGGATCCCACGTGCCGCGGAGCGGCTGGGCCCGTGGGCCATGGCCGCTGAGCCTGCGCGTCCGGAGCCTGTGCTCCGCAACGGGAGAGGCCGCAACGGTGAGAGGCCCGCATACCGCAAAAACAAGAAAGGAAAAAAAAAAAAAAAGAAATTACAGCCTCTCCCCTGACTCACTGTCAGCCTCCCTTTGCTGCTTTCTCTCATAAGTACTCACCACCAACTGATATCTCTGCTGATTTGTGTACTGGATGCCTGCCTCCACCAAAAAGTGAGCATCACAAAAGCAAAGCGTTTGTGTACTTCGTTCAGTTGTTCCCCAGCGCCTAGAAAAGTGCCTGGCCAATGGCAGATGCTCAATAAGTATTTGTTGGATGAGCGAATGTCCAGCTAAAACAATATTAAGTTTCTCCCAAGGGAAGAGGACAGGTATTCCCTCATAAAGACTGAATCAAAGAAATATTGGCTGCTCAAGAGTGATATCCTACTGAGTATTAAGGAAAGGGCTTATTTTCCAAAAACTACCATTGAAACAGAGTGGATATTCCAAAGACTCGCTTTTAGGCAAAAGCATCCACGTGCTCTCCATTCATTCTTTTAGAACACTCCTTAAAAGGAGTCCTTATAACAATCATTTTCACAGAAAGGATGAAGTTTACTTGAACCTGGAAAAACTGTTTGAAAAAGATATAGAAGGATGAGTAGCTTCTGAAGAGATGCGGTAAACGATAATTATACTTATGCACTGACTTTTGCACAGTATCCATTCCATTTCAGCTTAATACTGGTAACACTAGCCTGAACTTTTCGGGTAAACTGATCTCACAGTGTTTTACCCAAAACAGATAAATGGTTAATAAGCAACTTTCAACTCTAATTTCATCTTAAATTGTCTCCACACAGAAGGAAACATTTAGTAGTTCAAATAATCTAGACCAAGGACATTATTTTCCAAGAGCCTAAAATAGCACCCTTTCCCTTTAATTGTTGAGCTTTCTGTGGAATGTTTTTGTTCATGCAGATTAGAGGATAATCTTCCCTAGATTGGCTTGACCCATTTAGATGATGTCTCCTTCCAACACATGTTGCTTCATTAGTAATCAGCACTCATAATTATTTGTGTTATAGTCGATCTACTATCATCTACAATTATGGAATTTTTATTTAAAAAATTTTTTGCATTAAAGGGATTTGTAAGGAATGAGGCAGATCTAAATGTACATAAGAGAAAAAAAGCAAGTGGCAGAACAATATGTATCTATAAAATGCTACCATATATTAAAATATTATGTACACAGGAGACAGGAAAAAGCCCAGAATATATATCAGTTTCAAAACAGTGGCTACTGATGAGGAGGGAGGGGGGAACCAGATTTTCTTTTAGAGGGGAGAAGTGTTAAAAGGGCCTAACCCTTATTTATAACATTTTTTTAACATATTTATAAAAATATGGATCACTTCACTAATTTAAGTGTCATCCTTGCACAGGAGCCGTGCTAATCTTCTCTCTATTGTTCCAATTTTAGTATATGTGCTGCCGAAGCAAGCACGGTATAACATTTGAAATTTTAAAAGGAGAATGTGTTCATGTATTACTTCTATAATTAAAATGTAACTTAAAAAGAAAAAGAATGTTTTGTGAATATTAATACTAAATTAAAAAATGAACAATTTCTCATGGCTACTTGGTCTGCCTGGCACCTCCCGTGCTCCTTGGGGAAGTGGCTCTCACACTGCCCCAGAGATCCTGCCTACCTGTCCCTTGCTCTTCTACCTGCTCCCACCCCGACTCCCAACTACCCATGATAATTCCTTTATTTCTTCAGTAAAAAAAAACCCGTCAGAGGGAAGTTCCCTCATCTTCCCATCTACAAAACTGCCTGCCTTTGTGCCCCTTTGCTCCTTCCCTCCTGCTTCGGGGATGAAATGTCCTTCTCTTAGCAGCATTTGCCCCTTTCCCTTAGCATTGAAAGCAATAAATTGGAAACTTCCACACCCCTGCAATAATTCTTCTACCACTGTAGCTAGTCTTAATCTCTTTTGCCCCCTTTTTCTCTACCTGACTGTTAAATGTCAAGGGTTTTAATAGTTCTATACTAGGCCCCTTCTCTTCTTTCTCTGAACTCTCCCCTTAAGTGACTTAATCCAGTGCTTCAAAAATGCTGAAAACTCCAGATGGAGATTCTCTGTCCCACACCCAACAGGACTACAGTTTCATAGGCCCAACTGCTTCCTACATCTTTCCACTTGGTAGTTTCACAGGTATCTCAAATTTACCATGTTCAAAACTGAAACCTTGATTCCCACTCAGCCCCTGAATCTATTCCTCCCCAAGTTACCCACAATTCAGTAAATGATGTTATCTTCTATGCAGCTGGTCAAACCAGAAACGTGGGAATGAGCATTCTTGACTTCTTCTTCCTTGGCCTTCACATCCAATCTAATCTAAGTCCTATGCAATCTGTCCACTTCTTGCCATCTCCCCCGGGCTCTAGGTCCAAGCCACCACTTCTAGCACCTGAATTACTGCAAAAGCCTCCTACCCAGTCTCCTTTCTTTGTCAAACCCTCCAATCATTCTCCACAAAGCCATCAGAGTCATCGTTTTAAAATGTAAATAGGAACATGTCACTTAAAGGTCTTCAAGGACCTCTCACTGCACCTGCAATAAACGCTAAACTCCTTACCTTGGTCTACAAGGCCCTCCTTACCTCTCCAACCTCATCCCCTCCCCTCTCCCTCTCTCTCTTCTCCAGTCCCACTGGCTTTCTTTCAGATCCTTAGTCACACAAAACTCTCTCTCTTCCTATCTTTGGGCCTCTGCAATGCCGCTCCCTCTGCCTGGAATGCTTTTCCCACCCCCACTCTTCAAATGGCTGCTCTTTCTCATCGATTAGGCATTGGCTTAAATGTTAACTCACTGAAATAGGTTCCTTCCTATTTCTTTTTTTAATTATAGTAAGCTGTTCATTTCTTTCCCAACATTTCCTGTCTTACAACCATTTGACTGTCCATTTTTTATTGTCTGACTTCCCCATCAGAATGGAAGCACTGTGACGACATGAGCTATGTCTGCTTCATTCACTACTGAATAGTCTGTGACTGGCACTTAATAAATGCTCAATATTTGTTGAAAAAAAGAAGGCCATCCCACTAGGAATGTCAGTGAAATTTTAACTGTGAATTATAGAATAGTGCTTTACCCATGTCATCATCAACCCCATAGCAAGGTCTATGAACTGATATCTCCAACTGAGGCTAGATTCAAGAAATATGACTTAGTGCCCTATATGGGCACGGAGTCCTGCAAGGGGTGTGCATGGAGCCGGTGGTGGGGTGGGGGTTGCTTTGGCAAACCAAAGGACTTAAAGGGGCCTACTGTGACAGTTGGTTCTCTAATCAATTTTGTGTGGTGATTCTGGTAAGCTGAGTTTACTCCATCTTATAGATGATGAAGTTGAGACAAACTAACCTTTAAAAAACCAAGGTGGAGGGACTTCCCTGGTGGTGCAGTGGTTAAGACTCTGTGCTCCCAATGCAGGGGACACAGGTTCGAGTCCTGGTCTGGGAAGATCCCACATGCCTCAGAGCAACTAAGCCCGTGCGCCACAGCTACTGAGCCCGTGTGCTGCAACTACTGAAGCCCGCGCACCTAGAGCCTGTGCTCTGCAACAAGAGAAGCCACCACAATGAGAAGCCCGTGCACCGCAACAAAGACCCAATGAAGCCTAAATAAATAAATAAATAAAACAAATAAATAGAAAAATAAAAAACCCAAGGTGGAGACCAAGCCAAACTGTGAAGAAGGCAAAGCTTGGCTCCTGCACTCCCTTTCTTGGCTTTTCAGTGCTTTGTCTGCCAACCCCATGTCCTCTGACCATCAGGCCTTCTACAGTGGCAGCTTATCCAGATTTGCTTTTGGGTCCTTCAAGTACAGTGGTCTCAAAACAGTGTCAAACTCCAAACTTAGCTTCCTTTTTCAGTAGGACCATGCCCCTTGGAGATTAGCTCATTAAGCTAACCTCTCCTAAGGTGATGTTTCTCATACAAATCTGCAGTTTACCAGGGCACTCTGGAAGTATACCTGTGGCTACAGAACTGACTGCTTCCTCCACCACAGCAAGCCAAAGTAGAACTTAATCTTTGCGAGAGTTGTTCAAATAACAGTCCCACTGGCAGTTGTTATTATTATTACTAATTTATACAAACTGTCCTTTAGCTATGACATACTCTCTCATTTGGTTATTATAATAGCCCAGTGAGACAAGAAAGAGAGACAGTTATTACAGTTCTTTTACAGATAAGGAAACTGAGATTGAAGGAAGTTACTTCTGAATATCAACTAGCAAATGAACAGATCCTAGCCCGGGACTCCAAATCCTTTTTCTCCATTCAAATTTTTTTCCAACATAAGTTTGCCTCCTTTGTTGGCTCCTGAAATTTGTGTTGAGGGGAAGCTTTATCATGAATGAATCTGGTCCTAGGTCACTGACCCTGGTTCATGTTCAGGGTCTCAATCTGCCTTACTCTGGATAACCTCAAGTAGTTTACCTGTTGATAAAATACTGCCCATAAAAGGTGTTGCTACAGATTTTCTCATTAACAGTTTTAGTGTAGATTAAAGAGATTAGAATTCCAAAATACCCAGTAATTTCTATTAGCCCCAGACCACAATGTTTTGAATCTGAGAAGCTTTGGACAAATGGTATTAAGAATCTTTAACCGGGGTTAAGGAGGTTTATGTCTGCAGATTACTAGTTAAAATTCAAGGTTCCCATCTTTTAAGTGAACATAGCCGATGGCAGACTTGACCCTCTACCTGGTAGACAGGTGGGTCACAACACATTGGACACCGAAAATTGATCAGTGAAAAAGCTGTCTCACCCCACCCTTAAGAGCCGTGTGGAAACATTGGAACCTCAGTAATTTGTTTTTCTGGAGGCTTAACTATATCTGTCTGATTTACCCAGCGAACTCTTGCTGGTTTTAAACATCATCTCTCATGTTCTGTATTAAAATGCATCAATAACCAAGACATCAAGATGACAACAAAACACACCTGACAGCACAGCTGATTCAGTTGCGTTTTATGGGTTATCCTCTATGGTTAGAACAGTTTTCCTCAAGTTGAAAAAAAAAGAAGAAAAAGAAAAGCAAATATCTACTCCCAACAGATGCTGGGGCATAAGGAGTAAAGTTCTGTACTTTTCACTCTCTGGAAACAGACTAACGTAAACGCTCTCCAAGAAATTTTTACAACAATCTCTTTACTTAAAGTTAAAAGACTTTTCAACGCCTTGGTTTTGAGTATTTTCCGTGGGATCACAGAGAACGTGGTGGGCCAGGCTCACCGGTAGGGAGGGATCTGGACAGGGCGCGCGTTTCCCAGCACGCGCCTCACCAGCGGGGTCGCCGACCAGCCTCCAGTTGCACCACCCCGCCCCGGGGCCTAGCCCCAGCCCACTTCCCGCCCCTGCATTACCGGAGCCCGCGCCGACCCCGCTGCCTCTTCCTCCTCCTCCAAGGCCGCCGCCGCCGCCGACAGGGACTCTACGGGGTCTTTGCGTTCGTAATGGGTGACCCGCGCTCCGGTGCTGGGATTGACCGGGGCTTGGAGACTGCTGGCCGCCAGCTTCGCTGCTCGGTGCGAGGCGGCCATCACCACGCCACCGGGGCCTGAGCGCCCGCGCTGGGCCGGGGCGTGGAAGCCGGCGCGGCCGTAGGCGCCCGACAGCTCCTTGCTTGGGGAGGTGGTTACTAGGGGTCCGGTAACTAAGGACGCTACAGGTGCCGCAACGGGCCAAACGTCACTCAAAACCGGCGCACACTGCGGGAGGCCCGAAGTGGGGGCCTCCTGGATAGCGGGAATCAGTATTGAATCTTTGCTGGTTTAGAGGGCTGGTGGGCAGAATAGGGCACCTCTTCCCCTCCTTCGCGCTTCACCGCCTAAACGCAGGCTTCTCACATTATACTAATGAAACGACACGTTTTGTGAGTGAAAAAGCGCATTTTTATTCATTGAAATAACCTGTTAGGAGGAGACGGCGGCGGCAGAGGAAAGCTGGGGATGTTATCACGTTGCGGTCTCAGGACTGGAAGGTTCGCATGCCGCTACCCAACATGGCTCCCCCGGAAGCCAGAGAATGGGAGTCCAGTACATTCTGTTCTGATTGACTTGAGAGCTAGCAGAAATCGACCAATCCGGAGGAGGCTGCTAGCTATCCCTATCGTCTGACCAATAAAAGCCCAGAGTTGGGTGGAGCCTGGTCCACCCACCAGTGAGTGACAGTGCAAGTGTATGAACCGCGTGTTTGCTCCTTGGGTTCCTCAGCCTTATAGTGGCGCGGGTCGGAGGGCGAGAGAGCCCAGCAGTAGCCACAGACAAGTGTCATCTCCATCTCACCCCCATCAACATCTCCCACCGGGGATGTGGGTGCTTCAAATGACGCCTTCCCTCTACACCACGCGCCTGGAAGAGAGGCCTAGCCTTAAAATAGCAGGCGTGGTGCAGTCCAGCCACCTGCTACCTAAGCCCCTACCTCCTGAGGCTGAGGCTGCAGCAACCTTCCCCCCGCTATTCTTCAGCTTCCTCCCACTCCCTGCGATACAACCTGCCACCGCCACCACAAAGGTAGAGTGTGCAGCGCGCGATGTCTAGAACCCTTCTCTGAGATCTGAGCCCTTTATACCAAGTCTTTCTTGTTCGCTGGTCTGAAGTGTGAGCACTTGCAAAATCCCCTATTCCCTCACCTTCTTCAGGCTGCTCTTTGTTTTGACTGAGCATTTGCTTCGACCACTGGAACAGACGCTGGCTGGATTTTGAGCAGAAGCCAGAGTTGGAAGCCCATGAGGTATGGATGCCCCAAGTGACCGGAGAAGGGACTTCCAGTCATTTGCATGCAGCTAGTTCTGTGGCTGCACGTCCCCCTCTTGGGATTCGTTTTAACTCAGACCCAAAACCAGCAAGACAAGTCTACGTGCTGAAGCACTGCAAATGGAAGATTAGGCTAGAATAGGATAGAAGGAATGAGTGTGGAGGACATATTGTATGTGTTTATAGAAGAGCAGAAAAGCTTCCACTCATCAGCAATATTCTAAATTTGCAGATATCTTTTTAAAATTGTTTTGATTGAAATATAGTTGATTTACAATGTTGTGTTAGTTTCAGATGTACAGCAAAGTCATTCAGTTATATATACATAAATTTGCAGATACCTAATAATATAGCCTCAAAATATATACAGCAGAAATGGACAGATCTACAAGAAGAAAATGACAAATCTTACATCATCATAGGAAGAATTATTTTTGCACTTTTATATTGAGATGTAACATACACAGTGCAGTGAATAGATCTTAAATGTATAGTTGGGGGACCTCCCTGGACGTTCAGTGACTAAGACTCTGTGCTTCTAATGCAGGGGGTCTGGTTTGATCCCTAGTCAAGGAACTAGATCCCACATGCTGCAACTAAGAGTTAACATGCCACAACTGAAGATCCCACATGCCGTAGGAAGATCCCGTGTGCCGCACCCAGCACAGCCAAATAAATAGATATATTTTTTAAGTGTACAAAAAATGTATAGCTGGATGCGTTTTGACAAATGCATACACTCATGAAATCATATTAAGAGACAGAACATTTCAGTCATCCTGGAAAGATTCCCTTGTGCCCCTTCCCAGTCTGTTCCCCATTCCACATTCCCTTGACTGTTATAGAACTTCATATAAATGGAACCATACTGTATGTACTCCTTTTGCTCTTAACTTCTTTTGATCAGCATATTGTTTTTTTGGGATTCATCCATGTTGTATATATGAGTGGTCTGTTCCTTTTTAATTGCTGAATAGTATTCTTTGCTGAGATAATAGTTTTCCAATACTGGAAGAATTTTCCTCATTATTTTGTGCTATTCATAATGTAACAGTTACAGTCAAGGCATACTCTTTTTTTTTTTTTTTTTTTTTTGCGGTACACGGGCCTCTCACTGTTGTGGCCTCTCCCGTTGCAGAGCACAGGCTCCGGAAGCGCAGGCTCAGCGGCCATGGCTCACGGGCCTAGCCACTCCGCGGCATGTGTGATCTTCCCGGACCGGGTCACGAACCCGTGTCCCCTGCATCGGCAGGCGGACTCTCAACCACTGCGCCACCAGGGAAGCCCCAAGACATACTTTTAAATTTAATCCGTGCCATTGACATTGTCTTTATCACTTTCTTAAGTTTATTCACTCACCTGTTGTTTCCATATTTTCAGCTGTCAGTTTGGGTCCTTCAGGAAGATGATACCAGGAAGGAGTTAGAAGTGAAAGAGAGTTATTGGGGGAAGTTCCTGTGAAAGATAAAGGGAGGGGAGTAGGAATGTTTTCAGAACAAGATATATTCTAACACCTTAGAAAAGAGAGGGAAAGGAGAATAATTGTGTAGGTGAAGGTTGAAACTACAGTGAAGGTCTGAGAAAGTCTCAGCCAGGTAGAAAGAGAACTCCAGCACAAAGATTGCTCATAGAGCAGACATGGCCAGACCCTACCAGCCCTGCCATCTGAATCACTGGCTAGCACTCCCTCTGAAGAGCAAGTTCTCAAATGGAACACTGTGGGAAAACCCTGAAGTGCTGTGGTTGCCGGCTGTTAGCCAGTGTTATGCTGGTAAATGTTTGATGACTGGCTCTCTGGGAGAATGTGTGTGTGTATGTGATTGTACTTATAAATTTTAGTAATATAAAGAATTGTAGCACAAAACTTATAAATAAAACATACTCTTTACTGTAAATCCCTCACAAATGATTCTCCCAGAGTACTTTCATTGGTCTTTGCTGAACTCTTGTATCTATAGCCAACCTATGGTTGCAACTGGTGAATGTAGTTCCAGCATGAATGCTGGTTGATATTTTTGTTTATATTAATGACTAAGATGAAAGTGAAACAACCAACATGTATGTCAGAATTTCACTTGTGTGCCAATGTTGTGAGTAACTTTTTTGCTAGAATAGATAAATACTTTTCTAATACTAAAAGAATTTTCCTTAAATTTTTATGCTGTTCACAATGTGACAGCTATAGACACCACACACTAAGGTTTTTTCTGTATTATTAGCATTTTCCTCATTGTTTTAAGTTTAAAACCCAACCTGTAGCACTCGCTGATTTCCATGATGTCAGTACCCTCACCAAGGCCAATTTCAAGTAACCAGTGTGACATCACTGAACATGAACTTGGGGAATGATGCCCAATAGGACACCATTATATAGTTTTTCCACCATACAGATAGAGTAGATGCAAATAATCTTGAGAGCCTAAGTATAAGTAAAATGTAGTAACAGAAGAGGAAGTGAAGAGTTTTGAGAAATCATCTTTGTTTTAAATATAATTTATTTAATTACAATTTAGCAAAACTTAATTTTTAATAATGGCTGTGTTTAACAGTTTGCAAATATCCTGAACTTTTTACAGTCAGGTCTTTCAAGCCAGTACTAACAGGCCCCTGCACACTGCTGTGTCAATTGACTGCACTCCTCACAGCAGAGCCTGTCTTTAAAGGAGATCTAAGCAGCTAAGCTAGATGACTGCCACATTTGCTATTGTGAATAAAGCAGCTATGAACAGTCCTGTAAGTGTCTTTGATACATTTGTGTATATATGGAGGGATATAGAAGATTTGAACAGCACAATTATAATTAGGTAACATATGTCTATTAGAAAATATATTTTTCTAATATGTATATAAATATATTTTATATATTATATTATAGAAATAAATTTATATAAATATATATATAACAATTGGAGAATATATATTATCTTAGGAACATTATAAAAAGAAACCATAGCACTCAGCCATAAAGCTAGCCTCAACAGACTTCAAAGGATTAATATTATACAGTTAACATTCTCTGATCACTTAATGCAATTAAGTTAGACATTAAATCTTTTTTAAAAACTAGAAAAGGCTTTCAGTTTGGAAACTCTAAAATACTTCTAAAAAACAATTCATGGGTTACAGAAGAATTCATGAAAGAAATTATAAAATATATAGTAAGTATATATACTTAAATTATATATGAAATAAATATATTTATTAATATATTAATATGTTCCTTAGAAACCACTTAAATGTATATTAAATAAATAGAAACCATATATTAATTATATTTAAATTTACATATAATATACAAAATGTAATATTATATAATTATATTCATTTGTGATAGTATATTAATGTATTTAATAAAATATTTTAAGTGGTTTTTAAGCCATGTGTTAGAATAATTTTGAGGGGGGGAGGGCTGCTCCGCATGGGCTGTGGGATCTTCGTTTCCCAACCAGGGATCAAACTGGAGCCCTCAGCAGTGAGAGCACAGAGTCCTAACCACCGGACCGCCAGGGAATTCGAGTAATTTTTTTAATGCAGAAATAGATAATTGAACACTGGATTATCAGATAGCTTCCAAAATGCTTCAGATGATTCTAATCTTTTACAGGTTGGAGAACCAAGGCTCTAATTCTTCTCTAGGATACCTAACTATTTGCTCAGTTCCATTTGCTCTCTGGTCCTCTGGCTCGCTGCTGTAGTAGCAAAGTAGCATCTCTTGTGCTAAAGCAATGCTGCCTACACCCACAGAGGCTCTCGCTCCTTACACCACTTCCAGACTTAGATGAAGCACTGAGCTTTTGGGCTTCCCCAGCAGCTGACTGGAGGCACTGGGCAAGGATCAACATGCTAGGATAAGCTTTGACCAATGAGAGATGTGAAACTGGCAAATACATTTCTTTCCCTTCCTTTACCTGATAGACTCTTCTAAGGTAGGATGATTCTATGGAGACTGGGCAAGTCACTAATGACAAGAAACCGATCTTTTTTTTTTTTTTAAAGAAATGGCCAGCTTAGTAATTCATACCTTTGTATTTGTTTTCCATCTTTTGCTGTCTCATTTCCCTTTCTTCTACATTCTTGATGTCCTGGGATTTAATGACCCAATAAAATATTAGTAGATTTTTAAAAATAATAAAATAAAAAAATAATATTACATAAAATAGATATTATATGTAACATTATATATTTATATAATAATGTATAGGTTAACATATAATTTTATAATATAATAATATAAGTGGGGCCTCCCTGGTGGCGCAGTGGTTGAGAGTCCGCCTGCCGATGCAGGGGATACGGGTTCGTGCCCCGGTCTGGGAGGATCCCATATGCCGCGGAGCGGCTGGGCCCGTGAGCCATGGCCGCTGAGCCTGTGCGTCCGGAGCCTGTGCTCCGCAACGGGAGAGGCCACAACAGTGAGAGGCCCGCGTACAGCAAAAAAAAAAAAAAAAAAAAAATATATATATATATATAAGTGGCTTCAAACCACTTAAAATGTATTAAATAAATATATATATATGTATATGTGTGTGTGTGTATATATAATCTCCCATGCACCTTGGGATAGGGAGTGTTCTCAGAGCAATATGACTCGTGGATTCTTCCACAGAACAAGTGCAGGGTAAGATCATTGGTTCAGCAACAAACAGAAACTACTGAAGTAGCTGAAATGTGCAGAATGCTTAGAAAAATAAGGCAGAAATGAGAAAAATAAATTTTGAGGTTAAAAAGCCTTGAATAACAAAATGAGTAACAGAAATCCTTGGGTTTAAAGACAATGTTATGGGACTTCCTTGGTGGTGCAGTGGTTAAGAATCCGCCTGCCAGCGCAGGGGACATGGGTTCGAGCCCTGGTCCGGGAAGATCCCGCATGCCACGGAGCAAGTAAGCCCATGCACCACAGCTACTGAGCCTGCACTCTAGAGCCCACGCACCAGTACTGAGTCCACGCGCTGCAACTACTGAAGCCCACACGCCTAGAGCCCGTGCTCCACAAGAGAAGCCACCGCAATGGGAAGCCCACGCACCGCAACAAAGAGTAGCCCCCACTTGCTGCAACAATGAAAACCCAACGCAGCCAAAAAAAAATAAATTTATTTTTAAAAAAATAAAGAGATGGGCTTCCCTGGTGGCGCAGTGGTTGGGAGTCTGCCTGCCGATGCAGGGGACACGGGTTCGTGACCCGGTCCGGGAAGATCCCACATGCCGCGGAGCGGCTGGACCCGTGAGCCATGGCCGCTGAGCCTGCGCGTCCGGAACCTGTGCTCCACAGAGGGAGGGGCCACGACAGTGAGAGGCCCGCGTACCGCAAAAAAAAAAATAAAAATAAAATAAAATAAAATAAAGAGAATGTTATGACTGAGTTTAGTCAACCAACTGGAAGTGAAGGGCTGAACCAAGATGGAAATTATTCTTTGCATCTGAAGTGTAGTACCATCACCTTATTAGGTCACAACAGAGTGACCCAGTGTGGCTCTGGCCCAATTCTCTTGGCTGTTTTTGGAGAATCCAGGCTCTAAAATGATGCGAATCAACCAGACTGGTGTTTTGAATGAAAAAAAAAATTCTACAGAGTTTATGGGAGAACTGTGGCCCCTCCACAAGAAAATATCACTGGAATCCCTTTCACTTTCCTAGACCTGAAGAAAGAAGAAAGGAAACAGACAGATTGAAGAAGAAAAATTGCCACCTATGAAAAAAGCAAGACAAAGAAAAGAGAGATAAAGAAGAAAAAGAAAGCAGTAGAGAGAAAAGGTAGAGATCTTGAAGTCCAAGAAGACTCCAGATCTCCTACCCTAAAAGACAATCCTGCCCAGTCAGGACAGAGAGAAAGCACAATCATGTTCGGCCTTCTCATCAAAGAACCAAGAGCCAGAGTCCTTTCTCTACTCCAGAAAAGAACACTCCAGCACTCCCAGAACCTTCAGTACAAGTGACCACTTCTGACCCTCAGTGATATCCTGAAATTTCCCCAGCCTGAAACTGTACCAAAGCTAAAGGATATTCTCTGGAAAAAAAAAATTCCAAAAGCAAAAGGAAAAGGAGAAGAATCAACCAAAATCTCACGCTTCTTCTCATACTTGATCTTGCTGGTGCTACAGATCCCATCAAGTTCATGTTCACCTAGAAGACAGCTAAGCCCAAGGAGGCAGCTCACCTGGAGGAAGAACTCCACCAAAGCATAGACGGAGCAGATCTCCAGTGAGATGAAAAAGGCACTCATCAGCATTCTTGTCTAGGAGTAGTTCATTGTCCACTTTGTCTTGTGTTGGGTCACTGACAAGTCTCCCAAGAGGACCTTCAGCCCCCTTGAAAAACTGGTAGTGAAACAGGAGGTAAGGAGGCAGGGCACAACCTTGAAAAGAACGGCATAGCCCGAGGACGTGACATAAACTGATGAGAACCAAATAGGTCCAAGATGGTGGATGAGTCGACTTCCACTAGACCTTGAGCCTCAGTATACGCTCACTGTAACACATCAGCAAGCTAAATGACACACCCACAGGTGCCATGACAGTTCCAAGGCCAACCATAATGGTCAAAGAATGGGAGGTGGCCCAATTCCTGGAAATCCCCACCCCTTCCCCAAAATAGCTGGACCACTCCTCCCACTCATTAGCCTATGAAATTACCCACCCCTATAAAAACTGACAACCCCATACCCTGATGCCACTCTTGCCTTCTGAGATGGCCCACACTCCATCTGTGGAATGTGTTTCTCTAAATAAATCCACTTCTTACCTATCACTCTGTCTTTCACAGAATTCTTTCTGCAGCAAGACATCAAGAACCTGAGCTTCATTAAGTCCTGAGACCAGGTGTGTGATCTCAGTTAAAAGACCGTGGGTTCAAGTCCCAATCTGAGTTGCATGGTTTCAGCAGGTTATCTCCTTCAGCAAGTCCTCCAAGGCAAAAGCACCAAACATCACCTACAGCAACTCTACCACCAGAAATTCATCATTCCCCAGCACCCAGCAGCAAAGCCCTACAAGAAAAAGTTGTATTTCTGTTTCTCCAGGGAGAACTTCAGGTAAAGTGACAAAAAATGATAGAAGTGACAAAAAGTGATAAAAGTACTGAGAATAAAATAGAATACTATTCAGCCATAAAAAAGAATCTAGGGCTTCTCTGGTGGCGCAGTGGTTGAGAGTCCACCTGCCGATTCAGGGGACGCGGGTTCGTGCCCCGGTCCGGGAAGATCCCATGTGCCGTGGAGTGGCTGGGCCTGTGAGCCATGGCCGCTGAGCCGGTGTGTCCAGAGCCTGTGCTCTGCAACGGGAGAGGCCACAAGAGTGAGAGGCCTGCATACCGCAAAAAAAAAAAAAAAAAAAGAATCTAAAAAAAAACAACAAAGGAATGAATATAACAAAAAAGAAGTAGACACAGATAAAGAGAACAAACTAGTGGTTACCAGTGGGGGGAGGAGGGGCAATGTAAGGGTAGGGGAGTAGAAGATACAAGCTATTGGGTGTAAGATAGGCTCAAGGATGTGTTGCACAACATGGCGAGTATAGCCAATATTTTGTAATAACTGTAAATGGAAAGTAACCTTTAAAAATTGTATAAAATAGGGACTTCCCGGGTGGGCCAGTGGCTAAGACTCCATGCTCCCAATGCAGGGGGCCCAGGTTCGATCCCTGGTCAGGGAACTAGATCCCACAAGCCACAAGTAAGAGTTCACAATAAGAATTCACATGCCACAACTAAAAGATCCCGCATGCCACAACTAAGACCCGGCGCAGCCAAATAAATAAATAAATAAATAAATAAATGTTTTTAAAAAAATTGTAGAAAATAAAACAGAAAAAGAAAGTACTGAGAAAAAAGGCTCCCTCATCTAGAAAAGTGGAGTTCTCTGAATCAGAGGACAAAGGTGGCAAAATGGCTGCTGCATTTTCTGTGCAGCAGAGACACCAAATCAGACGACAAAACCAGCTCCTCCTCAGATGATGATGGTGATGATAGACCCAGAAGTCCTACATGAGAAATGGTGAGGTAGGCAGGTGGCAGTTCAGAATGCCTCTCCATCACTACAGAAGTGCCAGAAAGAGATTTTCCCTTTTAGAGAAGTCCTTCCCCACCACCCACCAGAAGGCACGGTTTTTCTTCTCTCACACATCACTTCTCCTCAGCTCACGTAGCCCATGACACCACCATCATTAACCCCTTAACGACCATATCATTTGCAGATATTTTCTCCCATTCAGTAGGTTGTCTTTTCATTTTGGTGGTGATTTCCTTTGCTGTGCAAAAGCTTTTAAGTTTAATTAGCCACCATTCTACTTTCTGTCTCTATGATTTTGACTACTCTAAGTGCCTCATATAAGTAGAATCATATAGTATTTGTCTTTTTTTGTGACTGACTTATTTCACTTAGCATAATGTCCTCAAGGTTTATGTTGTGGCATATGCCAGAAATTCCTTTCTTTTTAAGGCTGAATAATAGTCCATTGTGTGTGTGTGTGTGTGTGTATATCACATTTTGCTGATCCATTCATCCATCAATGGACACTTGGGTTGCCTCCACGTTTTAGCTATTGTGAATAATGTTGCTACGAACATGGGTGTACAAATACCTATTTGAGACCCTGCTTTCAATTCTTTTGGGTATATACCCAGAAGTGGAATTGCTGGATCATGTGGTAATTCTATTTTTAATTTTTGAGGAACTGTCATCCTGTTTTCAACAGCAGCTGTAGCATTTTACATTCCTACCAACAATATCCACGGGTTCCAGTACCCAGTATTGTTTTGTTTTTCTTTTCTTTCTTTTTTTTTTTTTTTGTTGGCTGTGTTGGGTCTTCATTGCTGCACTCAGGCTTTCTCTAATTGCTGCTAGTGGGGGCTACTCTTCATTGTGGTGCACGGGCTTCTCACTTGCAGTGACTTCTCTTGTTGCAGAGCACAGGCTCTAGGCACACGGGTTTCAGTAGTTGCAGCATGTGGGCTCAGTAGTTGCGGCATGCGAGGCCTAGAGCACAGGCTCTGTAGTTGTGGTGCATGGGCTTAGCTGCTCCGCGGCATGTGGGATCTTCCCGGACCAGGGATCGAATCCGTGTCCCCTGCATTGGCAGGCGGATTCTTAACCACTGCACCACCAGGGAAGTCCCTCTTTTCTTTCTTTCTTTTTTTTTTTTTTTTTTGCTGCGCCACGTGGCTTGCAAGATCTTAGTTCCCCAATCAGGGATCGAACCCATGCCCCCTGCAGTGGAAGTGAAGAGTCCTAACTGCTGGACCGCCAGGGCATTCCCGTTGTTTTGTTTTTCTGATAGTAGCCATCCTAAAGGGTATGAGGTGATATCCTGTAGTTTTGATTTGCATTTCCCTAATGATTAGTGATGTTGAGCATCTTTTCATGTGCTTATTGGCCATTTGTATATCTTCTTTGAAGAAATATCTATTCAAGTCATTTGCCCTTTTTCTTCTTTGCCCATTTTAAAATTGGGTTGTTATTTTGTTGCTGAGTTTTAGTAGTTCTTTCTATATATTCTAGGTACTAGTCCCTATTAGATATGGGATTTGCAGATATTTTTTCCCTTTCTGTAGGTTGCTTTTTCCTCTGTTGATAGTGTCTTTTGATGTACAAAACTTTAAAATATTCATGAAGTCCAATTTGTCTATTTTTTCTTTTGTTATCTGTGTCTTTTATGTCATATCTAAGAAGTGACATTGCCAAATCCAATATTGTGAAGATTTTGTTCTATGTTTACTTCTAAGAGTGTTATTGTCTTAGGTCTTTCATCCACTTTCAGTTAATTTTTGCATATGGTGTAAGGGCCTAACCTCATTCTTTTGCATGTGGACATCCACTTTTCCCAGCACTATTTGTTGAAAAGACTGACCTTTCCACATTGAGTGGTCTTGGCTTGTCATTTGAACTCATTTGAACATATTTGTGTTTATTTATTCTATCCCACTGGTCTAAATGTGGGTCTTTATGCCAGTGCCACACTGTTTTGATTACTGTAGCTTGCTGTATAGCTTGAAATCAGGGTGCATAATACCTCCAGCTTTGTTCTTTTTTTTTTTTTTTTGTGGTATGCGGGCCTCTCACTGCCGTGGCCTCTCCCGTTGCGGAGCACAGGCTCTGGACGCGCAGGCTCAGCAGCCATGGCTCACGGGCCCAGCTGCTCCGCGGCATATGGGATCCTCCCAGACCGGGGCACGAACCCGCATCCCCTGCATCGGCAGGCGGACTCCCAACCACTGCGCCACCAGGGAGGCCCCAGCTTTGTTCTTTTTAACATTGCTTTGGACATTCAAGGTCTTTTGTAGTTCCATACAAATTTTAGGATATTCGTTCCAGTTCTGTGATAATGCCATTGGTATTTTGATAGGGATTACATGGAATCTGTAGATCACTTTGGATATATTGACATTTTAACAATATTCAGTCTTTGAATCCATGAACATGGGATCTTTTCCCATTTATTTGTCTTATTTCTTTCAACGTTTTGTAATTTTCACTGAGCAAATCTTTCATTTCCTTGGTTTATTTCTAAATATTTTATTTTTGATGCTATTATGAATGGTTTTTGTAATTTCCTTTTCAGATTGTTGTTAGTGTATAAAAATGCAAATGATTTTTGTGTGTTTTGTATCCTGTTACTTTGCTGAAATCATTTATTAGTTCTAACAGCTTTTTTGGGGGTGTGTGTGTGTAATCTTTGGGGCTTTTTACCTGTAAGATCATATCATCTGCAGATGTAATTTTACGTCTTCCTTTCCAATTTGTATGCCTCTAATTTCTTTATCTGGCCTCATTGCTCTGGCTAGAATGTCCATACTATGTTGAATAGAAGTGGTAAAAGTGGGCATCCTTGGCTTTTTTAAAGAAAAAGCTTTCAGTCTTTCACCATTGAGTCTGATGTTTGCTTTGGGTTTTTCATATATGGCTTTTCATTATGTTGAGGTAGTTTCCTTCTATTCCTTTTTTTTTAATCATGAAATTGTTGCAATTTGTCAAATGCTTTTTCTGCATAAATTGAGATGATCATGTAGGTGTTCTTTTTTTTGGTTTTTTAAAAATAAATTTATTTATTTATTTTTGGCTGCATTGCGCCTTCATTGCTGTACACGGGCTTCTCATTGTGGTGGCTTCTCTTGTTGCAGGGCACGGGCTCTAGGCACGCAGGCTTCAGTAGTTGTAGCACGAGGGCTCAGTAGTTCTGTCTCACGGGCTCTAGAGCGCAGGCTCAGTAGTTGTGACACATGGGCTTAGTTGCTCCATGGCATGTGGGATCTTCCCAGACCAGGGCTCGAAGCCATGTCCCCTGCATTGGCAGGCAGATTCTTAACCACTGCACCACCAGGGAAGTCCCATGTAGGTGTTTTTCACTTAATTTTTTTGCATTGATTAATTTAATGATATATTGCATTGATTAATTTTCACATGTTGAAACATCCTTGCATTCTAGGAATAAAAGTTCACTTGGTCATAGTGTATAATACTTTTACTATGCTGCTAAATTTGGTTTGCTACTAGTGAGAATTTTTGTATCATTGTTCATAAGGAATATTGGTCTGTAGTTTTCTTGTAATGTCTTTGTCTGGCTTTAATGCTGGCCTTATAGAATGAATTAGAAAGTGTTCCTTCCTCTTCAATTTTTGGAAAAGTTTGAGGAGGCCTGGTATTAGTACTTTAAATGTTTGGTTTAATTCACCAGTAAAGCCACTGGGTCAGGTCCAGGGCTTTTCTTTGTTGGGAGATTTTTTTTTTTTTTTTTTTTTTGCGGTACGCGGGCCTCTCACTGCCGCGGCCTCTCCCGTTGCAGAGCACAGGCTCCGGACGCGCAGGCTCAGCGGCCACGGCTCACGGGCCCAGCAGCTCCGCGGCATGTGGGATCCTCCCAGACCGGGGCACGAACCCATGTCCCCTGCATCAGCAGGCGGACTCCCAACCACTGCGCCACCAGGGAAGCCCCTTTGTTGGGAGATTTTGATTATTGATTCAATGTCCTTACTGGCTATAGGTATATTCAGATTTTGTTTCTTCATGATTGAGACTTGATAGGTTTTGTGTTTCTAGGATTTGTCCATTCAATCCAGGTTATCTAACTTGTGAGCATACAAATTGTTCATTATATTTTCTTATAATCCTTTTCGTCTGTAAAATCGGTAGTAATGTCACTTTCTTAGCACTGCTTTTGCTGTGTCCCATAGTTTTGGTATGTTGTTTTCATTTGCATTCATCTCTAAGTATTTTCTAATTTCTTGTAGATTTTAGTAATTTTTCTTTTCTTAATCCATCTAAAGAGTTGTTAATTTATTGATCTTTTCCAACAAACATCTTTTTGTTTCATCAATTTTATTGTTTTCTATCCTCTATTTCATTTCTCTCTGCTCTAATCTTTATTTCCTTCCTTCTGCTAGCTTTGGATTTGTTCTTTTTCTAGTTAAAGTTGTAGTTAGGTTGTTTTGAGTTTTTATTTTTTAAAGTAAGCGTTTTATAGTTATAAATTTCCTTCTTAGCACTGCTTTTGCTGTGTCCCATACGTTTTGGTATGTTGTGTTTTCATTTGCATTCAACTCTAGGTATTTTCTAATTTCTTTTATGATTTCTTCTTTGACCCATTTGTTGTTGAAAAGTGTGTTTAGTTTCCACAATTTTTTAAATTTTCCACTCTTCCCTCCGTTATTGATTTCTAACTTCATCCTGTTGTGGTCAGAGAAGATACTTTGTATGCTATCTACCTTTTAAAATCTATTGAAACGATTTGTGGCTTAACATATGGCATATCCTGAAAAATGTCCCATGTGTACTTAAGAATATGTATGCTCTTATTGTGGAGCAGTGTTCTGTATGTCTGTTCTATCTAGCTGGTTTATTGTGCTGTCTTCCATTTCCTTACTTTCTTAAGATTGTTTTGTCCGTTATTTTGAGTGAGGTACTTAAGTCCCCAACTACTTTTTTGTATCTCCCTTCAATTGCCAGTAATGCTGCTTATGTATTTACCTTTATTGAGATCTTTATTTCTCCATACAGCCTCAAGTTACTGTCTACTGTCCTTTCACTTGCATGACTGATGATTTTTGCTTCACAGTATTTTGATGTCCTGTCATTGGGTGCATGAACATTTCTAATTGTCATATCTCCACAATGTTCTTTTTCTTCTTGTGACTTTTTTTAGGTTCTATTTTGTCTGTTATCAGTAGAGCCACTCCTTTCTTTTGGTTCCTATGTGCATGAAATATATTTTTTCTATCATTTCACTTTCAATATATTTGTCTTTGGATCTAGAGTCTTCATAGACAGCATATAGTTGGATCATGTGTTTATATCCATTCTGCCAATCTCTGGTTTGATGAGTTTAATCTATTTACATTTAATTACTGGTTAGGAGGAACTTACAACTGTCTTTTTCCTATTTCTTTTCTATATGGCTTATAGGTTTTTTCATCCCTCATTTTATGATTTACTGTCTTTTGTGTTTAATTTTTTGTAGCGAATTGTTTAAATTCTTTTTTCACTCTCTTTTGTATATATTCTATAGTTTGTGTGTGCATGTGGTTACCACAGGGATAACATTTAATATCCTAAAGTTATAACCCTCTAATTTGAATTTATAGCAGCTTAACTAACTTCAACAGCATACAAAAACTGCTACTTCATAGCTTTGTTCATACCACTTTCATTTGAGGTCACAAAATTTCACCTTTATATACTATGTGCCCCAAAACATAAACTAATAATTCTCTTAAGTGCATTACTCTCTTAAACTATGTAGAAAACAAGATTCGAAGTTACAAACCAAAGTTTGTAAAACTTAGACTAATTCTTTTCTTTAAATATATCACTCTTAAGTCATATAGAAGACAAAAAGTAGTTAGAAACTGTTGTTACAAAAACACTAGCTTTTATATTGCCCATGTAATTACCTTTATTGAGATCTTTATTTCTCCATATGGCTTTGAGTTACTCTCTACTGTGCTTTCACTTGCATGACTGATTTTTTTCATATGTTGATGCCCTTTCTTTTTAAAACTGAGATGTAGTTGCTATACCATATTATGTTACATGTGTACAATATAGTGATTCACAAATCTTTATAAAGGCTATACTCCATTTATAGTTATTATAAAATATTGGCTGTATTCCCCATGTTGTACAATAATACCTTTGTAGCTTATTTTATACCTAATGGTTTGTACCTCTTACTCCCCTACCCCTATATTGCCCCCCCTTCTTCTCTCTCCCCACCGGTAACCACTAGTTTGTTCTGTGACTGTTTCTTTTTTGTTATACTCACTAGTTTGTTGTTATTTTGTCAATTCCACATATAAGTGACATCAGACAGTATTTGTCTTTCTCTTATTTCACTTAGTATAATGCCCTCCAAGTCTATCCATGTTGCTGCAAATGGCAAAATTTCATCCTTTTAAAATGGCTTAGTATTCCATTGTATATATATATACATCTTCTTTATCCATTCACATTACTGATATTTTTGATTGAATACCAGACATTGTGAATTTTATATTATTGTATCCTTTAAGAGTTTTAAGCTTTGTTCAGATACACAGGTATGTTGCTTGGGATTGGTTTGATCCTTTAAAGAAATCCTTTGCTATGAAGAGTCCACAGCAATCTTTACTCTATGGCAAATTTAGCCTCGCTACTAAGGCAGAACCCTTCTGAAGGGTCTATTCAGTCCTTGTATATTGCAAGGTTTCTCCAATTTGGCTAATGAGAATTTAAAATATTCCTAGCCTGTTGTAAACTTCAGTCTACTGCTTTTCATTGGTTGTTCCTTGAACTCTAGTTTTACCCCAGACACAGAAATAAGTACTCAGCCAAATACTCAAGGCTACACCTCTACACGTCTGGGAACTATTTCTGTAAAGCTTCCTGTTTTCTAGTACTTCATCCCACAACTTCTAGCCAACTCAGTCTTTTGGAACTTTGATCCCTAACTCAATTCAACAAAACCGATGGAATATTAACCTGTACCTCTAAAAACCTCAAGAAACTGAAGGGGACCAAACTTAAGACACGATAGTCAAACTGTCAAAATACGAAGAATCTTTAAGTAGCAAGTGAACAATCTGAGCAAAATCCCAGTTTCACATTTGTGTCATTTCCTCAAAAGAAAAAAGCAAACACAAGGACTTACTTCCCTGGTGGTCCAGTGGGTAAGACTCTGTGCTCCCAATGCACATGGCCCGGGTTTGATTCCTGGTTGGGGAACTAGATCCCACATGCATGCCGCAACTAAGAAGCCCACATGCCACAATCCTGCAACTAAAGATCCCACGTGCCGCAACTAAGACCTGGCACAACCTAAATAAATAAATAAACATTAAAAAAAAAAAATTAAATGACAATTAAAAAAAAAGCAAAGACAGAAAAAATGCATCCATCTGAATCAAACTGCCCCAAAACACACAAAACCACACACTTATACCTCAAAATACAGACATCAATTAACTTTTATGAGCCACACTCATCACATCAGTTATTACAACTTTGTCACGTTTCAGATAACCCTCCTTCTACTTTACAATGACAGTAGCTCCTACTTCTGACAGCTACTTCCACAACTTGAGGTGTTTCCAAGTGGCATATTTAATATACTATGCAGTTGTTAACCATTTAGCATCTGTAAAACTGTCTTATCAGGTTCCTTTTGCATTGCTGATTAAGTTTTGCCTCAACCATATTTCTGTAAGCCCTGTGATTTCTATTGCACAATTTTGCACACCATGATTTTTAGTTATACATGTTACAGAACTGACTTTATGGCAAAATACCAAAGTAGTTAAATTTAGGTGGAGGGTATATGGTGTTCACACTATTCTTTGAACTTCACTGTATTAAAATTTTTTCATCTTAATGAAAAGCTGAGGGTGGGAATTCCCTAGTGGTCCAGTGGTTAGAACTTGGTGCTTTCACTGCCTAGGCCCGGGGTTCAATCCCTGGTCAGGGAACTAACATCCTGCAAGCCTTGCTGCGTGTGGCCCAAAAAAAAAAAAAAAAAAAAAAAAAGAAACGAAAAAGAAAAAAGAAAAACTGAGGGTGAGGAATAAATAGTACTCAAGAAGAAAAAAGTATGCAAAACTTTTGCCTCATTAGGATAGTCATCCTTTCTCACTGTTAAAAAGCATACCTTTTAAATATTTAACAGGATAATTTCCCTTTCATTACTTTAGAATTATTTAACTGTATCAAACCACTATTTTGAGTTTTGTCATTTGGGCTTCGATTTCCTAAAACATAACTTATTTTATAAACTGTTGTAAAACCCAAGTCAAACCCTAAATAAAGTAGTTAGTGGCTTAATTTATATCAAACTTAACAGAATAAATGACTAGGGAATGTTTGTCTTGTTAGAGTTCCCTTTACAAGGTTTTAAATATAAACTACTCATATATTTAGATATATAGGTATAGCCTAAGACACAGACACACGTAAGGATGCTGAATAACTCAATTAAAAGTTCCAATATAAATAATTTTGGTTAAAGTATTTTCACTTAAGAGTATTTAGGATAGGGCTTCCCTGGTGGCACAGTGGTTAAGAATCCACCTGCCAATGCAGGGGACACGGGTTCGATCCCTGGTCCGGGAAGATCCCACATGCTGCAGAGCAACTAACCCCACGCGCCACAACTCATGAGCCTGCACTCTACAGTCTGTGAGCCACAACTACTGAAGCCTGCATGCTCCGAGCCCGTGCTCCACAACCAGAAGCCACCACAATTAGAAGCCCGCGCACCACGACAAAGAGTATTCCTCACTCGCTACAACTAGAGAAAGCCTGCATAGCAACGAAGACCCAACGCAGCCAAAAAAAAAAGTATTTACGATATACATAATTCAGTTGTTTTATGGTAGCTATGATTTTTTTAACAGCAAGCTCCTAATACCCACTAAAATGATAATCACTTAATTATTAAATTCCAGACTATCCAAAGACTTATCTGAATTTACCATGTACCAAATTAGTCATTTTAATTAACTACCGGAGTTCTCAGACACAACCAAGCTTCAGGCTGGTCTGCTGAAGTTTTCTCCAGATGTGAAGGAGCTCCCCCCAGCTGCTTTCATAACACTTTTGTGAAATACACAAAAGAAAGATGGTTGAGTGTGATACCAGATTACAGAGGCCCAATTTGTGGTCCACCTTAAGGGTTTGGCCTTTCTACAAAGGCAATTAGAAGTCATGAAAGCTTTTATAAAGGAGTGCCTGACAAGTTTAAAAAGATCACTAGCTATATATATAGTGTATGCAGAATTGACTGGAAGGTGGCTAAAGCAAGGACAGACACTAGTTAGATTTTACACCATTCATGGTGCAAGATGATGCTTGTTGATCAGGGTAGAGGCAATAAAGATGTTTTAAACCACTGGAAGAAGACTTACTAGTTATGAATCCTTTTTGTACAAATAAGATTTGCTACATTTTAATTTTTAGAAAGAATCCCAATTAACACAACAGTGGTTATTCTTGGAGAAAGGGATTAGCATGAGAAAGACTTTCATTTTTCACTTTTCTTCTGTATTGTTAACTTTTCAAACAGCATATATATTATTGTAAGCAGGGATTTATCAGGGTGATGAGCATATTGGGCCATTTTTCCTTCTCAATACTTCTGTTAAAAAACTAACAGAAAACTTAAAAGTACCCAGGATTAAGCCCGTAAGGAAGTTAACACGTTAAGTGTGAATTCTTCCTTCCCTTCCTATACAGATTTCTCAAGAGGATCAGAGGTAACAGAGGTTGTGAGGGCAGGGCAGTGGGGGTAATGCAGGAGCACAATTAACCTGCCCTTTGAAACCATATTTTTAATGTTTTCATCAAACTGTGTCAATACAATTTGAAGCAAATGCCAGCTGGAAGACCAGGCCCACAAATTCATAAAGGAAACAATCTTCCAAACAACAAGGAATGCCAAGGTGCTCTTCCACTCCAACTGCACTAATAGTGGCCATGATGGTGCCAGTCAGCCAGTGTTATCCATGTTACCGACTGTTTACCTGAAAAGAGAAAAACTTAGATTTCAAAACCTGTAAGGACAGAACTTTAAGGATGGAAGATGTTTAAGGTGGTTATCCAAATCTCCCTATTTTTATAGGTGAAAAAAGACTAGAAGTATGAACTGTTTTCACCCTGATGACTAGCAAACTAACAACATTTACTGCCCCCCCCACCCCAACTCTTCAAAAATATGCCTTTTTGACCTTGTAGGGAAATTCACAACCTGTATATACGTACCACATCATCAATTTTCAGAATGCTCCGGACAGTTTCAGTTGCTAGAGTCAGTGCACTGACTGAAACCAACAGAGGCTGGACAACCAGTTCCTCCAGTATGTTGGAAATACCACCCTGCAAACCAGTACAAGTTGCTTTTAGTGTTTTTAACTGATCCATATCACCAAATACAGTTACCAGTAAACCTCAAGGCCTCTCAAACTTAGTTTTCCCTTAGTCTAGTCAAGAGTAAGATACTCTCTACTAGGGCTTCCCTGGTGGCGCAGTGGTTGAGAGTCCGCCTGCCGATGCAGGGGACACGGGTTCGTGCCCCGGTCTGGGAAGATCCCACATGCTGCGGAGCTGCTGGGCCCGTGAGCCATGGCCGCTGAGCCTGCGCGTCCGGAGCCTGTGCTCCGCAACGGGAGAGGCCACAGCAGTGAGAGGCCCGCGTACCACAAAAAAGATACTCTCTACTAAGCTCTTCTCTACATTGTAGCTTGTATTTCAACTAAAATTTGGAAAAATTGAATTCCAAGCCTAACTCCAAAACAACTCCTTGTAAGCATCTTTTAGTTAAAAATACCCTGGCAAAGGGCCTTCCCTGGTGGTGCAGTGGTTAAGAATCTGCCTGCCATTGCAGGGGACACGGGTTCAACCCCTGGTCCAGAAAGATCCCACATGCCAGCTCGTGCACCACAACTACTGAGCCGGCGCTCTAGAGCCCGCGAGCCACAACTACTGAGCCCACGTGCTGCAACTGCTGAGGCCCGTGCGCCTAGAGCCCATGCTCCGCAATGAGAAGCCACCGCAATGAGCCCGTGCACTGCAACAAAGAATAGCCTTCACTTGCCACAACTAGAAAGCCCACGTGCAGCAATGAAGACCCAACACAGCCAAAAATAAATAAATAAAAAATAAATTTATTAAAAAATAAAAAGTATCCTGGCAAAAATTATGTAGATGATCATAGTTATTAAAAATTATGAGATTTGGGGCTTCCCTGGTGGCACAGTGGTTGAGAGTCCGCCTGCTGATGCAGGGGACATGGGTTCGTGCCCTGGTCCGGGAGGATCCCACATGCCGCGGAGCGGCTGGGCCCGTGAGCCATGGCCGCTGAGCCTGCGTGTCTGGAGCCTGTGCTCCGCAACGGAAGAGGCCACAACAGTGAGAGGCCCGCGTACAGCAAAAAAAAAAAAAAAAAAAAAATTATGAGATTTGTTTACTGTATACCTGAAACTAACACAATATTATAAATCAACTATACTTCAATTAAAGAAAAAAGTTATAAGATTTTAAATCATCTGATTCCCAATTCTGAATTTGGTCATGTCTGCTCTACTCTGCCTTTACATCATTCTCACTTCCCACTTTTAGATTCCTACTGCCACTATCCTAGTCACCTTTATCCTAGGATTACTGGTGATGGTCCTAACAGGTGAACCTATCTCCATTCTTCCCTCCTTAAAATACTCTTTTCAGCACCTTAGCCTCTTGGTTAAAAAAATTTTAGTGGCTCCCAACTACTGGAATTAAAACACAAAAAAACACAAACACCCATGCCTGTCTCAACAACTCAAAGGACTCCTCATTCTAGCTTTTATCTTATCTTTCCAATCTTAAAGTCCACTGTATGACCACCATATAACCTCTGCTCTAGACAAAATGAGTAACTTCTTGGTCCCTCTTACCTGTAAACCACTGCTTCCCCATCTGAAACTTTTTCATTCCCTACCAACCAAGGCTGCAGCTTCATGAAACTTTCCCTAACCAGGTAGTGCCCTCCTTTGAGTTCTGTAACCATTCAAAAAATATCATCTTGGATTGTCAATTTTTTTCCATTACATATTATTTGTCTTCTCAATAAAAGGAGACATAAAACATTAATTCAAAAGGGGAAATTATTATTGTTCTATGTGTTTACCCTATACAACTACACTAGGGTGGTGCTCACAACAGCAGCAATGGTTGACTACACACCAGGCATCTTTGTAAGAACTTTCTAATTAGTAATCCATTTAATCCTCACAGGCCTATGAGGGAACTATTAATAGTCCCTGTTTTTACAACCAAGATAACTGAAGCACAGACTAAGTAACCTGCTAAAAGTTGTACAGCCATTAAGTGGCAGACTTAATGAACAATACTTCTCACTTAAGGCATCATCTTCATTCTCACTAGATGGCATACATTAACCTGCAGGTCTTATACTTAAATCCAAGGTTAACTCTATTTTTAATTACAAAGCCTTTCATTCAACAATTATGAAGCTTTTAGTATTTTATAATAATCAACATTTTCTGCAGTAACTAAAGATTAAATTATTACCTTTCGGACATTAATGCCTGTAGTTTTTTCTCCTTGGGCATGCCTGTTTCTTAGTTCTGTTACTGTAGAAATGGGATTCAGGCCAGCATTTTCAGCTAGTGTAGATGGAATGACCTCCATAGCATCTGCAAAAGCACGAACGCAGTAGGATTCCATACCACTCAATGTTCGTGAGTATTCAGTTAACCGCAGGGCCAACTCTATTTCTGGAGCACCACCTCCTGCAATAAGAGCCCTGAAATTCACAAATATATTTTTAGCTTATTTTATCCAACAGAAAGCTGTTTTTTAATAATAATAACTTAGTATTTATACCTTAATAAAAATATACAAGTTTTTATGTTCAAAATGTTACATAGTAATTTAATGTTACCTCTTCTTCACTAAACAGCGAATAACACATAAGGCATCATGAATGGAACGCTCAGCTTCTTCCATCACCAATTTGTTAGAACCACGAACAACGATTGTAACTGTTTTTCCAGGGCTTGCACAGCCTGTAATCTTTAGTAAACAAACTCCTAATTAGGTATTTGAAGGATTAAAACAAATAAAATAAAACCAGACAAATAGAAGCTTAATTTTAATATTGTTACCTTGATCAGTTTGCCAGAACCATTTAAGCTGACCTCCTCAGCTAACTCAGCCGATCCCAGCATGTCAGCAGTGAACTGGTCAACATGAGCAACTGGTTTGGTTCCAATAGTCTGAGAAAGATAGTGATATCCACAAATTGAGAAGTGTGAATAGTGAACATTTTCACACATAACAGATACTAAGAATAGTTTACCTTACAAATGAATTCAATGTCTTCTCTTTCAATATCCTTAACCACCATAATCTTCATTTTGTTCAGGAAATGTAACGCAAGATCACTAAGAGCATCTCTAAAATACAAAATCAGTGATTATGTTAATACTAGGTTAGAAAAAAACTTTGCTGTTCAACTCCTTTTTTACGGTTTTAGTAATTTTACTGTTGTTTAAATGGCCAATGATTTAACAAATTATTTGTGAAGGAAGATGCTTTAAACAGCTTACCAAGTTTATGACCTCAAAATTCTTAAATAAGATTTCTAATGAATATTTAAAACGTACCCCAACGACACGATTTGTAAAACACACAATAAAAATTATGTCAAAGTTTTTCTTAATACTAAATAAGTATAATTCTGATAATTAACAATCGATGCTTTATGAATTTATAAATTAAGTATGATGCAATTCAAGACTCCACAAATTTATACACTTTTACCTGGAATGATCCTGACAACCCTTGATACTGAAGGGCAGATATTACTATCCTTGTTTTACAAATAAGCACACTGAGCTTTGAGAGCAGTTTATTCGAGGTTACTAGCTATTACATAACTTGTATTTAGAACCAGGTATTCCAACTCTTCATCAAGGTTTCTATATCAAGAGCATCCATAATACTTTCTGGCATAACATATTAATATAGTACATGAGAATGTATCTACCTATTAGAAGAAAACACTGAAAACAAACAAAAAAGGGATCAGTTCAAACTTTGGAGAATTCTTCCAATCCATGGACTATCCAGCATTCCCCCCAAATGAACTTCTAAAATTTCAAGGCAAACTATTACATGGACCTTTAAATAAATGCCTCTAAAATTTTAGCTAGCTAATTAATTTTAGACTAAAGTTAGCTTTTTACTTGATAGTGAGGATATTGGTCTAGAAGGATAACATATCCCACATTTAAATGATCATAACAGGAAGAGAACTCACTTTAGATCATTTACCAGAATACAACAAAACCCTAAAATGCAGCTTCATTCCAGATTTCTAGTGGTTTACCCACCTCAAGTGTTTCTTAAAAAATTGCTAGAAGGGATCCAAAATCAATTATCATTAAGAGGTGAACAAAATAAACAGCCTCACACCTTAGAATAGACTTCTGTATGAGAAGAACATTACATCCTGTTTTCTTAATTTGCTTCACTAAATTTAGAATATAGGCTCTCTCCTCTCGAAGCACTCGGTCCATCTGGACGTAGTCAGAAACTACTATTTGATTGTCCATCTGTTCAGAAAAAGGATGTATTAATAATTTGCATTTTAAGAGTCCTTAAGCAAAAAAATGACTTTTAATGAAAATATATACAGTATAAATTCAACCAAAATCATACAAGAAATTATATAGACATGCACAGAAAAAATTTAGAAAAAGGAATATACACAAAACTTAACTCAGGTTTTTCATTTTCATCTATACAAACTGCTGTCTTATTTTTTACAAGTACATTTTTGGTGATTATAAAACATAAGAATGTTTATCCTATTTTGGGAGTGTCAGTTCTTTTCATATGAATTTACGTATTACTGAAATATCAATAATTTCAGTTGCAACCTTTTTACTCTAGGGATTGTTAAAAAAAACTGGTATGCTGAAAGGAACTACGAAGGACAAATATTGTTATACAAAGACCTACAAAACAACGTTTTTATGTGGGTTAAAATCTGGGAAACAAACGACTCAACAGGAAACTTGTATGCCAACACAATGTAAAATGAGAGCAAACCTGAATGAGATGACAAAGATCAACCACTCCTTCAGGGGATGGTACTTATGACTGATAGATATGGGAATAATAAAAAATCAAGTTTTTCGGAGTATGGGTAATAAACTGGTTTTAAAGTTCCATTGTGCAAACATAAAGACAAAAGATCTGCCTGCTAGGGAAGGATGGGTTAAGGTTTCTGTTCTCAGAAAGCTAGAAAGAATCTGCAAAGTCCATTTATACTATCACTTTCACATAACCTATTTTTATTGTTTCATAGACATCGTTATCATTATTTGTCTTCATTTGTGAAGTGAACACTCAATTTCAGTAAATAGCCAACTGAGATTATAGATTTATCATGTGTGGCATCCAACATTTTCTACTTTTATCTAAATTTTACTAATTATTTTTAGATCCTTGCTTTTTATCACTAGTATCAGCACTTTCTATTTTTATTAAAAAAAAGTTTCATTATTAGAAAGTCAAACACCTAAGGAATCATTTCATTTGGTTTTACTTACATCTGTTTTGGGAGCAGATAAGCAGAACTGAATAAGCCCAATCTTGGCCTTTTCAACCCTGGTTATACCAGAATTTGCCACCTTTTGAGTAAGAACCAGACCTTCCACCAACTCACAGTCATCAATTGTCCCACTAAGAAAAAAGAAAATGAAATAGTTATGAAGGAGGGGCAGAAACCTGCAAGTTTAATAGATTGCTAACAGATTAAAAATCATCAGTCTGATAAAATGTGTTTCAGCCTCACTCACATTTATTAGTGCCCCATTCCTGAACCTCTCCGGTCACACCACTGCCCTGCCATCATTAGGGAATATAAACAAATTCTTGAAATTCCCACATTAACACAAGTTGTCATGAAAACAAAACAACAAATGTATGTGACTTTCACCTATGTACTTTTCATTTAACTTATTTATTTTTGGCAAGAGCTTATGTTTAATTTCAAAATTAATTTTTATTAAAGTTATAATTAGAGATGCTTACCCAAGTTTCTTAACTATTTTAACATCTCTAAGATCTACACTAGTAGCTGTGGCTGGGTCAATCACTTTCATCACTGCATTTACAGTCATTGGAGAAAGGAGACTTGAATATTGAGAAACAACCTAGAATTATTAAAAAAGAAAATAAAGTCAGTGTTGTAACACAAAATGTCCTAGTTTTTTTAATGATAAAGATATTCAAGAAGTAATCTCAATCATTTATTTGGCTGGGGTGGAGAGCATATGAGAAAACATTCCATATAAACTGTCTTTTCCACTCAGGTTTGTCAGTCACCATATAAAAACATATGCCTGTGTTCCTCTTTTATTAATAGAGTAGTCAGGACTAGATTACTAGTAATTCTACAGGAAATCCAAAAGAACAAATTAATTTTATGCTGAGGTTTCCTATCTAAAATGAATTTATGATCAGATGTTATATATGTGCACCCCTATTACTGAGGGGCTGACAAAAATAGCTAATGGTTAACATTTATTGAGCACATATTATATGTCAGGCAGTGGTTTTAACACTGTACATTCATATATTCATTCAACCTTCAGACGAAAAATCTGAAACAGCTTAATTAAATGGAGCCAGCATTAAACCCAAGCAGTCTAGGTTCTATGACCAATGCTTGTAACCACTATGATATTCTGTCTATATTAGTTCTGGGGACATTTATCAATAATATTACTTAATATCACTAACACTATCTAGCTTTCCACTTAATATACAAATAACGCTGATGAAAAGGAAAAAGAACGGGGTGGGGGTGTGACACACAACAGAAAACAGGTGACATGAGTTCCCAAGAAATTTAAACTAACATCACTTCTTTAAGTTTGATAAGAAAAGCAGCATAGATATTAGTAAGAGATGGACCATGATGGGCAGCCCTACCTTGGGTTCAAATCACAGCTCTACCTCTTATTAGTGGGTCTTGGGTAAGTTATATAACTTCACTAGACCTCTTTTCCCATCTGTAAAATGAGGATACTACAACTTACCTGAAAGCCTTGAAGGAGTAAATTTTACTTGAACTAATTCAGTTACACAAATAAGCTACCTAGTCACTCTTTAGAGTTAACGTTTATGAACTGTACAGCATCAAAGATCAGTGTAGGGACTTCCCTGGTGGCGCAGTGGTTAACTGAGCCCACGTGCTGCAATTATTGAAGCCTACGTGCCTAGAGCCTGCGCTCCTCAACAAGAGAAGCCACTGTAATGAGAAGCCCGTGCACTGCAACGAAGAGTAGACCCTGCTCACCGCAACTAGATAAAGCCTGCACGCAGCAATGACAACCCAACGCAAAATAAATAAATAAAAATAAAAGTCGCAGTTGTGCTTCTTAATGAACTGTAAACTGTAATTTTACAATGATCCCATAGTGCTTGTCTCACCTTTGAGTTCAGTGAAGTGGCTGCACTATTTAACAAAGTTTCTCTGTCACTCAGTTCCACAGGTCGAGACATGTCAGTCAAGATTTCAATACCCTTTTCCAAAGCCTTCTGGAATGACTCAGAAATGATGGTGGGATGAATCCCTGCCATTTGTGAAAGGTTAGTTATTTAACTGTAACAGATAAACTTCATATTTGATATGACTTAAAATTTCTCTGTTCATTAAAATTTCAAAGTAGTCAAATTTTAAATTAATCTTAAATAATAATGGTTTGAATAACCTTAACAACTAGTATGTCTAATAATTTATTTCCATTTAATTTGGAATAAATCAATTACATACTATGATATTTAAGACTAAAACCAATTTTTCACTTTTCAAAACTCTACAAATCTACATAATAATTAGAATAAGTGACTGGGGAGTCACTATGACATTTAGGCACCATTTACCAAAGCAGGAACCCATACTTTCTCTCCTAAATCACAGTTCTCACCTATATCTTAAGTTTAGTACACCACCAACCAGTCATTTTTGAAAAGGAAAATTTTAACAAGTTCCATTCAAAAGGAAACCTAGCCAAAACAAATAAAACAAGAACAAACAACCCCCCCCAAACCAAACCCAGAGCAAAAAGAAAAAAAATTTCTAATTCATATGGTAAATATAGCAAAATGTAATCTAAAAATTCCTGCTTAGAAAATTCTGCTTCAAATTAAATTGTAAATCTCATATTACTTAATATTTTTTTGCCTTTATTCAGTAATAAAGCATGTCCTATGTCCTACCCACCTTTCTGAAGAAGCTTGGTACAGGAATCTAAGAGAGAGCCAGCAATAATGACCACTGATGTCGTGCCATCTCCCGCTTCTATATCCTGAGCCTTAGATAGCTCCACCAGCTAAGTGAACAGAACAAGTCAAGTTGCTCAATGAGAATGAGAACCCAGTAACATCTAATTCAAATATAACATCAATGACCTTCACCACGAGGTTCACATATAGAATTTGATTATTATCAACACTGTAAGATTCAATATACTTGACTTCTGATTTGCTGTCCACCTTGGTCTCATTTAAAAATGACGACCTTGGGGCTTCCCTGGTGGCGCAGTGGTTGAGAGTCTGCCTGCCAACGCAGGGGACATGGGTTCGTGCCCCGGTCCGGGAAGATCCCACATGCCGCGGAGCGGCTGGGCCCGTGAGCCATGGCTGCTGAGCCTGCTCGTCCGGAGCCTGTGCTCCGTAACAGGAGAGGCCCCAACAGTGAGAGGCCCGCGTACCGCAAAAAAAAAAATAAAAATAAATAAAAATAAAAATGATGACCTATATAGTTGTGGCATGCAAAATTCTACTTACATACTTTCTAACAAGCTATATTATGATTTCCAGTTCAGACTAAGGGTTGTAAATTTCTTCTTCCCAGTACTTAAGAGAACTATGGGTACCCTGTAGACTCAGAAGCTATGAAATGCAGCATTCAGATGAGAGAATATTGTCAGTTTGAAATCCCTGGCCAAGTTTATCTAAACTGACCCTGCATGAAGCATAATCTGATTCATTTTCAGTCATCTTTAACTAATTAAAAGAGACTTTTTAACAGATAGGAACTTCTAAGGAATTTGTTTTTGCTGATATGGTGACTTCTCACTTGACACTGCAATCACCATTATGATCTGTAGTTGAATTAGAAACTGTTTTTAAAAATAAATGTCAGTGCAAGTTTAAACACAATATTTATTTTGCAAACAATTAAAATTATTTTGCTCTCTTTCAGTTAACACCCATTGAACTAATAATTTGTACAATTTCATGTTTTTCTCTCTTCCTTCCTCATGTGTGGCACATTGCTGTGAACAAAGACAAGATTCATGTTTTATTACAACTTGCAATGGAGAACATGCTAGACATACAACGTATCCTAAAGATATGCATGTTTAGCATAAAAAAGGAAATATTTTCACCATGTTTTAAGCAATATCATGTGATCAAATAAAAAAAATTTAACTGTTTACCAAATATCAAACAACACACTTAAAAACCCCCCACAAAACCCTCACCTAAAAATTATACTTACCATTCTGGCTGCTGGATGTAACACCTGCATTTGTTTCAGAATGGTGGCACCATCATTTGTAATGGTCACATCACCTTTTCCATCTTGAATCTACAAAGTTTGTTATTTTTAAAAGAAAGTTATATTTCAAAAATTTTGTTTTCTTCATCCAGTATTAATGTGAAATCCTAAAAGCTCTACTAATTTTAACACTTCTTGTACAGAAGTTAACTTATGTTTGCATATTGTTTAATTTCAAATTGTTTTCCCTTACATTGGTATAATGATTTAAGAATATGCAGTAATAGTCCAGCTTTGCAAATGAAATAGCTGGGTTTTTTCCTACTTAAAAGTGAAGTAACTGAGACACCAAAAAAGGGATGGAAATGATATTATGAAGAATCATTATCATAAACAAAATATGAATTATAGTTAGGTCCCATTCATCCCAAAGTAATCTAATCTATCCCTTTCTGAACTCTCAAAGCCTTTCTAACACTTTACTTTTTAAACAGCACATCTTAACCCTCTATAGAGCGCTTGCAGTATGAACAGTAGCACTCAGTAAGTAATGAATGATTGAGCCTTTTACCATTTTATCCATTCCTTTCGGTCCAAGGCTTGTTCTAATAGCATCAGCAACGGCTGTAAACAGAAGAAAAAAAGAAATCAAGACTCTTTAAAGAGCATTTCTACCCTCAAATAATCATTTTCGACTTATTAGAATATGGTGGACAATTCACCATGTTCACTAAAGAAAATTCAATGTCTAATAATAATCTACTGGAAACAGTAATTATTTTACTCCTTTAATTGTATGACACTTCACTTTTTGTTGTTAATATCACTATATATAGCACTTGTACTCTGCATGTGGTAAAATAAATTTTGATGGTTCACCTAATCTTCCTTTAAGTATCAAAATGGTATAACCTACTTATGCGCTCTGAATGAGGACTATATTATTCTCTCCATTCCTTAAAACAAGCCACAATAATAGGACAACTATATAATTTGCTTATTTGTTTACTCTGTCTCTCTAAACTATAGTGTAATTTCTGAGGGCAAAGATTTTTGTTTACTAATGTGAAGCTGGTATATGGATGGACCACAGTTTAAAAAACAGTAACAAAAACCCTCTTTGAACCCCAAACCAAATCAAACAAAAACCCCACAAAAAAACAAAACCTTAACTGAAAAACCAAATCTAAAATCATAGTATTTTTTTTTGGCGGGGGGTACGCGGGCCTCTCACTGTTGTGGCCTCTCTCGTTGCGGAGCACAGGCTCCAGACGCGCAGGCTAGGCAGCCATGGCTCACGGGCCCAGCCGTTCCGCGGCATGTGGGATCTTCCCAGACCGGGGCACGAACCTGTGTCCCCTGCATCGGCAAGCAGACTCTCAACCACTGCGCCACCAGGGAAGCCCTAAAATCACAGTATCTAAAAAAATTTTTATTTAAAAAATTTTGGCCACGCTGTGTGGCATGCAGGATCTTAGTTCTCTGAGCAGGGATCGAACCTGTGCTCCCTGCAGTGGGAGCACGGAATCTTAACCACTGGACCATCAGGGAAGTCCCTAAAATCATAGTCTTTAGTCATCATTAGTATGTTATGAACCGTCTCTGGACATATAGTCTACCACTCCATTCTTCTTATTACTTGTCCATGAGCATGTTTCTATTTTATTGATCCACTTATTATTTTCTAAGAGAAATTGTAATTGATGTACTTGATCCCCTTTACTGTGACAGGTCCAGGACAAACGATTAAATCTCCCCACCTTTTTTTTTTTTTTAAAGATTTAATTTTATTTATTTTTGGCTTATTTATTTTTGGCTACTTTGGGTTTTCATCGCTGCACGTGGGCTATCTCTAGTTGTGGCGAGCGAGGGCCACACTTTGCTATGGTGTGCGGGCTTCTTGTTGTGGTGGCTTCTCTTTGTTGCAGAGCATGGGCTCTAGGTGAGTGGGCTCAGTAGCTGTGGCGCACAGGCTTAGTTGCTCCGCAGCATGTGGGATCTTCCCGGACCAGGGTTTGAACCCGTGTCCCCTGCGCTGGCAGATGCATTCTTAACCACTGCGCCACCAGGGAACTCCGCCTTCCCCTTTCTCATATACCATTTCACCCCATATACAAAGGGCTAAAATAGTGCCCTATTTTTGTGTACTCCACAACTAGCATAATGCTTCCCCTTAATTGTGTAAATACATAACCTGGACTTCCTTGGTGGTGCAGTGGTAAAGAATCCAGCTGCCAACGCAGGGGAAATGGGTTCTATCCCTGGTCCAGGAAGATCCCACATGCCATGGAGCAACTAAGCCCGTGCGCCACAACTACTGAAGCCCGCACACCCTAGAGCCTGCTCACCCCAACTACTGAAGCCCGCGCACCCAGAGCCCGTGCTCTGCAACAAAGACAAGCCACCGCAATGAGAAGCCTGCGCAACGCAATGAAGAGTAGCCCTGGCTCGCTGCAACTAGAGAAAAGCCAGAAAAGCCTGCGCACAGCAACGAAGACCCAATGCATCCAAAACAAAAAATAATAGTAATAATTTAAAAAAATACATAATCTTAAAGAGGGTAAGAGAAAATATTTGGTATAGTTTAAGAATTATATTCTACTTAATTATTTCATAATTTGGGGCTGCATTTCCTAATTATTCAGCCATCCCTACCCTTTCAGGTGATTTTAGTGGACCCACATGGCCACAATTCTACAAGCAGACCAATTCATTTTAAGAATGTGCCCTTATATTCATCTATGTGAAGACTCTAGAAAGACACATTGTGCAAAAAATAAAAAATTCTAGACTGATCACCTCTCTCAAAGTGTTTGAAGTTTAACATACTGTGTAGTACACAATTATATGTTAAATGACTCGTGCTGAATAGTACTAAACGACCACTACTACTTTTGTGTGTGTGGTTTTGATATCATCAACCAATGGTACTTAATATACTTTTTGGTTATTAGCAAAATAAAAAACTGGCTCCATGAAGTACACTAAAGATGCATCCGGCAAAAGCTTTTTCAACCAGTTTGTAGGGTTTTGCCTGACTTGGACAGACTACGAGTGGCCCTTTGTTCCAGGAGCTCTCCTCATTTAAGATGTAAGGGTCATGTTATTAGGTAAATAGATGGCCTTTTCTTCCTATATGCATACCTCCCTTGTCCAGTTTTAATTCTCTGTGCCCTGATGTTTCAAAAGCTACCAAAGTAAACGTCCCATCTTGTATCCTCTTTGTTTGTTGAAAATCTACCATATTATATAGCATTCTTGCCCACCCCCCTCCAACAGCCCCAGAATTGATCTAACATCTTGCTTCTAATGTAATAAATCTAAGCTTCAACTATGCTCCCTAGATAACTATCCACCAACTTTTATTTCCAGGTAAATATTCTCTCTTGAACTTCCAAATGACTCCTAAATTTACCCATCTGGTCACTCTGACCTCCTCAACTCATTTAGGCTCAAACGAGAACCTATTCTTTCTTCTTCCACCATCCTCCCTTCAGTGCACCTGTTTCTTTCAGCAGCAGCATCACACCCTCAGTCACCTAGACAAATAACCTCAAATATTTGTAAGGCTGTACTTTATATACATCTGGCTCTTCATATGCTTTCTCACTTAATCCTCACAGCAACCCTCCAAATTAGGTACTATCTCACTACACTGAAGAACAATCTGTAGCTGCGCGAGTTGTTTTAAACCCTTTCCAAGACACCAGGCCCTTCCAGATTCGGACCGACTTTACCTTTCCGATCTCACCTCTCATTTCTTCATGCACCTTATGCTCTAACCCGAATGAAATACTCACTGTAGCCAGTACACATAACGGCAAGATCTCTAAGCATTTGTTCTCACTTTTCCTTCCAGACTCTTCCATCTCAACCCGGCTTATCTTAATCCTCACAACTCCCTTTTTTTTTAAAAAAAGGGCAACTTTCCCTCCCCGATTTTATAAGGAAACCTTGGTTAAAGGTCACAAAGCCACGAAGTAAGGTAACTGAATGAAACCCAGGACTTCTTAAATTCCACCAAAGGCCAAACTGTTCTCCAGTTGCTCGTTGCACGTGCAGAGAGGACATCAAAGCACAATGCAGCTTCATAATTATTCTCAAACAAGATGGGTCGGTTGGTTCCCCACATCCCAGTACAATGGGCCCCGCCCCAATCTAAGGCGCAGAGAGTTTACCCGAATTCGTTTCAATAGCTGTACCGAAATAAGCTTTTAAATAAGAACAAGAAAACTAAAAAGTCCTGTTCAAACATTCTACCAGTGGACCGCTGCATGCGGGCCTCGGCCCTTTTTTTTTCCCCCTGTACGCGGGCCTCTCACTGTCGCGGCCTCTCCCATTGCGGAGCACAGGCTCCGGACGCGCAGGCTCAGCGACCATGGCTTACGGGCCCAGCCGCTCCGCGGCATGTGGGATCTTCTCGGACCGGGGCACGAACCCGTGTCCCCTACATCGGCAGGCGGACTCTCAACCACTGCGCCACCAGGGAAGCCCGGCCCCTTTCTTAAATAGGATGAATGAATGCAGCACGGCCCGGCATGAAAAATTATGGGCGTCTAAGACGCAGAATGGGGCAAGTCCAAAGGCCTCCATACTCGGGGTCGGAAATCATGGGCAGAGAACAGACAGGAGGATCCCTGCACTGAGCTTATTCTACGGGAAGCCCACAGGGGATTATCTGAAGGAACAGAGAACGAATCATGCCCATCCAAGACTGGGAGTGAGCATGCACAGCTAAGCCCGGAGGGCCACGGCTTAGGCCGGGCAGCGATACCTTTGGCCGCGGAGATGTTGCTGAAGCGGATCTGGGCCGGCTTATCGCGGTCCTGATAGGCGCTCTTCCCGCGGCCGCCGGCAGCCCCGGCGGGCGGCCCGCTCCGGGGGGCTACGTTCTCCGGCATGGCAAGCTTGGACGGGTCTGCGTGAGCTCTGGAAGGACAGATGGACGCGGATTCCGGCTGGCCCGGGACTAAAGGTAAGCGCCCACCGCCTTCTCGAAGCTTCCAGAGAGCGACGCCGGCGCCGGGAGGAGGAGGCGGGGAAAGGGGCCTCCCTGGAGGCCCGGCGCCGCCGTGACGTAAAGGCTGCCCGCTGCATGCCGGGTGCGGGGGTCGCGCCGCGGATCTTGGGGCTGTTGGGAGCTGTTGGCAGCTGTTGGCAGCTGTTGGCCTGCGGCCTAGTGGGCGGTGGGCGGGCTCCTGGGAGGCAGAAAGGACCGCCTGCGATTGTAAAGGCTGGTGTTGGGACATCACATCTCCTTGACCCTGAGGTCCCTTCTGTTAACTCAAGCTGCACCTGTCCGCTAGGTGTTGTAGCCGCCGGGAGTTACTCCTGTGTGGGTGGGGCAGGGCTGAGTCGGTTTTTACTGGCGGTAGACGTGTATTTTATTCAGTTTTATATATTTTGAAAGCGAGTTGGAAGAGAGGTTGGCAGGGGTGACTTCTTTTTCCCCCTTTCTTGTTTTAATTGAGGTATAGTTGATTTACAACATTGTATTAGTCTCAGGTGTACAACTCAGTGATTAAAATTTTTCATGGATTATACTCCGTTTAAAGTTATAGGGAATTCCCTGGTGTTCCAGTGGTTAGGACTCAGTGCTTCCACTTGAGGGGGCACGGGTTACATCCCTATTCTGGGAACTGAGAACCTGCAAGCCGTGTGGCGCAGACAAAAAAAAAAAGTTATAAAATATTGACTATATTTCCCGGGCTGTATAATACATATATCCCTGTAGCTTATTTATTTTATACGTCCTAGCTTCTACCTCTTAATCCCCTATCCCTGTTTTGCCTCTCCCCCCCTTCCCTGTCTCCACTGGTAAACACTAGTTTTTTTAAATTATGTATCTGTGAGTCTGTTTTTCTTGTTATATTCATTCATTTGTTTTAGTTTTTAGATTCCACATATAAGTGATAACATATAGTATTTGTCTTTCTCTGACTCATTTCACTTACCATAATATCCTCTAGGTCCATGCATGTTGTTGCAGATGGCAGAATTTCATTCTTCCTATGGCTGGGTAGTATTCCATTGTGTGTATATACCACATCTTCTTAATCCATTCATCTGTTGATGGACACTTACGTTGCTTCCATATATATTTTTTTTTTGATTTTTTTTTAAAGAACATTTATTTATTTATTTTTGGCTATATTGGGTCTTCGTTGCTGCACGCGGGCTTTCTCCAGTTGCGGGAGCTGGGGCTACTCTTCGTTGCAGTGCGCCGGCTTCCACTGCGGTGGCTTCTCTTGTTGCGGAGCACGGGCTTTAGGTGCGCGGGCTTCTGGGCTTCCGTAGTTGTGGCTCATGGGCTCTAGAGCGCAGACTCAGTAGTTGTGGCGCACCGGCTTCGCGGCTTGTGGGATCTTCCCGGACCAGGGCTCGAACCCGTGTCCCCTGCATTGGCAGGCGGATTCTTAAGCACTGTGCCACCAGGGAATTCCGCCCGATATCTTGACTAATGTAAATATTGCTGCTATGAGCATTGGGGTGCATGTATCTTTTGGAATTAGTGTTTTCATTTTCTTCAGATACATGCGGAGAAATGGAATTGCTGAGTCATGTGGTAGTTCTATTTTTAGTCTTTTGAGAAACCTCAGTGCAGTCTTCCACAGTGGCTGCACCAATTTACATTCTCACCAACATGCCTGCCAATATTTGTGTTCTTTTTGATGCTAGCCATTCTGACAGGTGTGAGGTGATAGCTCATTGTGGTTTTGATTTGCATTTCTCTGATGATTTGCGATGTTGCGCATCTTTTCACAAGAAGAATGTCGTCTATTCAGGTCTTCCGCCCATTTTTAAATTGGGTTCCTTTTTTTTGGTACTATAATTTTGGATATTAACCCCATATTGGTCATATCATATCATTTGCAAATATTTTCTTCCGTTCAATAGATCGTCTTTTCATTTTGTCAATGGTTTCCTTTGCTGTGCAAAAAAGCTTTTAAGTTTAATTAGGTCCCATTTGTTTATTTTTGCTTTTGTTTCCTTGTGACTGCTTTTCTTTGATTTAGATGTTGGAGTTGGTTGTTGAATATTGATTGATACTAGGTGGTAGTTAGAAATTTAAATATACACTGGCTAAATACCAGAGAATCTTAAAAGTTTTGGACCTGTGATTGCCTACCAAATCAGGACTGCCTGTCCAGTTAGTACAGTGCCTTAGTTTTACAGTATTTTCTCCTGCATAACATAGCCAATGACTCTTAGGGAGCCTGAACATTTTCATAACAATCATTTAGTTCAGTTATGTGCTAGTTGCAGTGCTAAACCCTTTACACGTTTCATCTCATTTAATACTCTCAACAATCCTATGAAGTAGGTGTCTGTCTTTTTTGGTAGGAGGTAAGGGAACGAAGCACAGGGAGAACTGAAGCCCAAGGTAAACTTGTAAATAAATGGAAGAAGTATTCCAATAGAGCAACGACTTCAGAGGTCATGAGCTAAACTGCTGGGCTTTTTTTACTTCTATATTTTAATATGAAAATAATGCAGGTGAGGTTCTTTCGATATTCATTCACAAATAGTTACTTAGCATCCATAAAATGATGGATGCCTGGGATAAGTTCAAGGACAATTGTTCATAGTACTTAATCCTGTGATCCTTAGGAGCTTTTACACTCACTCAGGTTACTGGCCGTAGAAGATGAAGCTTCTTAGGTGCTCTGAGATCCATAAGTCTAGTGCTGATTTCTCTTTAAAGGAGCAGATTACTTCTATGCAGCCCACAAACATGCTATGATTATTTGTTAAAACAACTGGTGTAGTATGATGGAAACAAGTGTGATGATGATGGAAATAGCATTAATCTGGGGGCTCAAAGTTCTGGCTTGAGTTCCACTTCTGCTACGTATTAGCTATGTAATCTTGGGCGAGTCATTTAAGTTCTCTGGGTCTCATTTTCCTCACCTATAAAATAGGAGGGTTGAATTAGATGGCTTCTAAAGGCTTATTAAACTACTAGTTTTATCAGTGTGAGGAGTAGACGTGTCAGAAAGGACAAAGCAGAATTTGGAATATGCCATTATTGGCTTTTGGGGACAGTCTCCATAGGTATGACAATTGCTTTAATTATCTGAGAGGTTTCAAGTTATAAATACATATTTTTCTTTTTCTGTGACAACTGATATTGGAATTATTTTTCTTCCTAGGATTAAGCAATAATAAATGCTGAACATTTGATTGCTTAAAAGTATTGATGTACACTAATTCTCCATTAGAATGGGATTTCAATAAGTATTAAAACATACAAATTTTGTAGGATACTTTATAGATACAAAGCACTGTTGCTAGTGAAGGATAGACATGTTGGAAAAATTCCTATTGTATCAGATCCAAGCAGAGTTAAGACAGATGTGGGAATGTTGGCAATAACAGTAGCCTTATAGAAGTTCTCTAATGATTTGTAAAATAGTTTTTATAAAACAATAATATTTGGCCAACCATCCAGTTGAGGGTTCTCCTCTCTAGGATGGATGTTGAACCATGTGCTAAGCCCTCAATAATAAGACAGAGCCAGGCACCATTTTGGATTGGAAAAGGAGGCAGGAACGTGTTTAACTTTTCTCTCTTAGGTTTTCACTCCATCTTAAAGACAATTTTTTAATTGTTATTTTTATTATCCATATTTCTTCCCTTCCGAATCAGTTTATGTTGTTGAGACCACCATTAAGCTCTGTTTTCCTAAACTATATTGTTTGCATCATTCTTTTTTAAAGTTTGGCTTGCAATATGTTAACATGAAGCAGGGGCCTGTTTTCCTTAAATACATTTTGATTTTTCTAATTTTCTCTGAAAGGTTTCTAGTTCACATTTTTATCACTTTCTAACCCTCCCAATTATAAGATTACTATCTGAAAATGGGAGAAGGAAAAGCCCAAGGGGGGTGCTGGAAAACTTAGAAGTTTTGTGATCTATTATAAGTAAACAAGTAACCAGATGTCCTATCTAAAAACAGAAATGAACTAGTATTTAATTATGTTAGTACTATCCAGAGCCATAGAAGTTGCAAATTTGTGGACAAAATAGATGACTGTTATTTTGGAGGTCTAGGGTGTGGAGGGGACACAACACAAAAAGAGAGGCAGCAGACACTAGATACCTCTGATGGAACATGAAACAAGCTGAACCTGAGTCTAATCAAGTTCCTAGATCTAACTACAAATTTACAGATTTGTAGGACATACAAGGATACAAGAATATATTTTTAAAAAATGATACCAGGAGGGTATAATCAATAAAATCTAAATCATGGGAAACTCAGTAGGACAAATGACCTACAAACGAATTGCAAGAAAATGAAAACAAAAAACAATGAAGTTGGAAGGGGAACCTATAGGTAATTGCATTTGGCTGGCTAATCAACTACTTAAATATTCAGACAAACAGTTAAAAAATATGAAGTTTGTAAGACAATCAGAAATTTGAATACTGATTGATATTCAATGATTGATTATTAAGAAAGTATTTTTTACATGTAGAATATGGAAAAATGTATTATGGTTTTTTTAAAGAGCCTTTATCTTTTAAGAGAAGCATACTGAAATATTTACAGATAAACTGCTATGATATCTGGGATTGTCCAAATAAAAGAGAAGGGTGAAGTGGATGGGAGTAGAAAGGAAACAAGATAGGCAGTGTGTTGGTATTCATTGAAGTTGGTGATGGGGACATGGGAGCTCATTATACTATTGTTTATATTTTTTATGTGTTTGAAATTTTCCATGAGAAAATGTTTTTAAAAAATGTTTGGCTATTCAAAAAGAAAACAAGACTAGATTTCTCCATGTATTTTCCATCTTTCTAAATTCAATCCCATTTAAATCTTTGAGTCTGAATTTGAATTAAAATACTTTAAAATGCAGAATGAGAGTTTTGTTCTGTGGCAGTTTCATTCCAAATGCTTGCTGTGATAGTTATCTTGATTAACACAGCTCATTAAAGGACAAAATAACACACAAGATACATAGAGAGGTAGCCCACAGATAAATGAGCCCCCGTATGCTCTGAACCATCACCTACTCTGTCACCTAAACCAGAAACCTGGGAGTCATTCCTTTCCCTCTTCCCTCATCCAAACTCTGCTAATTTTACCTCCTTTATGTCAAAAAATCCATCTCATATTCTCCATTCTAAGTGCAGCTCCCTTAGATCAGACCCACATCATCATCAATTTGATTACTGTGATAGTCTAGCTTTTGGCCTCCCTTGCTCCTTCAGTTCATTGCCACATCACTACCACAAAGGAATCTTAAAAGCTCAAATCTGATCTTGTTATTACTCTTCTGCTTAAAATCTTTCAGTCCCTCTTCAAGGACCAGATATAAAAATCAGCATTACATGTAAAGTTTCCATCTCTATGACCGAGGCCCTGTTTATCTTTCCAGGTTTATTATCCTAGGATCCTGGTTCCACTTTGCTATTGTAGGGGAGGAAGCTATATCTTTTTCTTTCTACCCTTCTAGGTGCTTGGCTGGGGCTCTGTAACAAAAGATAGATAACAAGAGAAAAGCATACAGATTTATTTAATGTAAGTTTTATGTGGCAGGAGAGCCTTGATAAGGAAATTAAGACTTGAAGAAGTGGTTAAAACTGAGTGTTGCTGTGATTTGATGAAGAGTGGAAAGTTGTGGGAAAATGTGATGGGACAAAAGGATATGAGCTAAGGGTAGTCAACTGGGAAAACTTAGTAAAGCCTGTTCTTCCCTCTGTCTTTGGAGATAAGAATGCTCTGGGTATAGGGAGGGTACCTCTCACATGAGGTTCTTATGACCTGTTTCAGGGGAGAAGGGGGAAGTCAGAGAATCCTTCTTGCACCTGTCGTTTCTCAAGTTCCTTCAAATATTCAGTATGCCAAGGTGCCATATTTTGGGGTAGTGTGTCCTGAATCCTACCATTACACTATGGGGTTCCTAGTGTACCTCAATACACCACTATGTTTTGTGCTTGCATATATAGGGACATGCTATTTCACCTGCAACATACCTGGCTATTCACATTAAGCCTTTCTTTGACTGATTCAAACTGAGTTAAAAATTATTTTCTTTCTTTCTCCACCAATTCTGATAGCTACTTCTAGGTACTAAGTAGTAACAACCCTTAGTTCATTGCATTTTAATAATTTATTGATACAGAGGAGGCAAAAATAATTTTCCCTCCCACTTTTCTGTTCTGGCTGGGACCCCTGTATCAAAAGACAGATTAATGAGAAAAACAGAGGTTTATTAACGTGTATACCTCATGTATACATGTGACATACCCAGGGAAAAATGAGTAACTCAAAGCAGTGGCTTAGAACTCCTGTTTATATACCATCTTCAGCCAAAGACAAAGGAAAGGACCATGTCCAGGAGCTCATTTATGGAGAGATGACAGGGAAAAGCATGGTAAACAAGAGTAAGTTATCGCAGATTTAAGTCGGTGCATTCTCCATTGATAAGGGTCTAAAGCTGTCTTCTGGGATTGGTTTTTGTACTTTCTGGTGGACAGGGAAGGAGAGACACCTTTGAAAATGTATGTCCTGCTTTTAGGTGAATCGGAGAAGGGCTGTGAGCTTTCCTTGTATCTGCTTATTCTCAGTTGCCTTCAGCTCAAAAGAATCCTTATGCCAAAGTGGTATATTTCGGGGTGGCATATTCTGCTACCCTTCATTTACATATTATTTTCCTTTACCAGAATGTAAGATTTTAGAGCAGAGTGTCTTATTCATTCTGTATGCCCTGGAGCCTAGCAGAATGATTGGCACAAAGCTCTCAACCAATATCTGTTGAGTGGAGAGTGAATGGAGATTAAAGTAGAACTGGAAAAGGCAGAGGAGAGACAGGGAGCAAGGGGAGTTTATTGCAAAACTTAGGGGCCCCTGTCTTTCCACATTACTTCAGTTCACATTTTAAATTTTAACATTTTGCAGAGCTGGAAAATCTTATAAAAACATGTATTGCTGGCCTGAGACCAAACAGCCTGTAAGCCATAATAGGAGCAGTTTAATAGGGGAAGCGACTAGTTGCTTGATGAGACTTAGAATGGGAACCTATCTGACCACAAGGAAAAGGAAACCTGTTTAGCAGAAGGGCGGCTAGTTAGATGCTTATAATTTCCCTTGAGCCAAGGCTCAAGGTATTTTCCTTGCTGTTGTCTCACAGCAATTAGGCAATTCTTTTAATAGGCCTGCGTCCTGGTTTATCATCTGCGAAACAGATTGTGTTTTGAAATTTAATAAAATAAAGCTTGTGCTTTGATCCTTTTGTTTGAAACGCATTCTAAAAATGCGGCTGTTACCAGCCTTGAACAGTCACATTGGCAATAGCAGCCCCTGGTGGCACAGGGATGATTTTCTTTTATTGGTCACCTTGGTGTTTTGGAACTTGTAGGCTCAAGCAGGCCCTGTGTTAAAAAACAAAATTCAACTGAGTAAATTTTAAAGATTTTACTGGCTTTATTCAGTGATTCATGAATCAGGCAACATCCAATCTAGCAAGTAGAAAGTAGCTCCAAGGAGCTGTACAAAATGAAAGACTTTTATAGACAGAAGGGAGTGGGAACATGGAAGTTACACTAGACAAAAAAGAAGGTTGGTTATTACAAGGTCACCTTCGTTTAGCGGATGGCAGGGATCTATCAGTTTACCTAACTAGTGTTGATTAGGAGATTCTGAGTTGGTAATTAAGTCTCAGTTTGGTGATGTGGAGCTTAGCGTTAAGTGACTCCATTTTGGGCCTCCTTTCTTATTTTTAACAAGTGATATGTCCAGGTATAACATACATTGGAATAAAAGTTGAATAATGATAGTGATATGCAGAATTTCCCCCTGCTTCTAATAAAAGAGCAATCTATTTATTGTAAGGATTAATTAGAACTGGGAGTACTAAGAGAGAGTTCTTAGAACCAGTGGAAAACTAGCAGGCTTCCAGAAACTTCAGAGGGGTAAATTAACCCCTAGATATTGTAGACTACATTTGGTGTGTATTTGCATTTTGGGGAGAAAATATCTGAGGCTTCTATAAGATTCTGAAAGCATCTAATTTTATCAAAATGGTTATGAAACACTATGTAAGGTGTGTGGCTTTTCTCAGTAATGTAGAACACATGTTCTTTAAAGCTTTTCATTAAAAGAATTCTGATTTTAGGACACACGTCTTTTTTTAAAACTGAAATATAGTTGATTTACAGTATTGTGTTAGTTTCAGGTATATAACAAAGTGATTCATATATATATATATATATATTTTTCCAGATTATTTTCCATTATAGGTTATTATGAGATTTGAAAATGGTTCCCTGTGCTATACAGTAAATCCTTGTTGCTTATGTATTTTATGTATAGTAGTTTGTACCTGTTAATCCCATATTCCTAATTTATCTCTCCCTTCCTTTCCTCTTTGGTAACCATAAGTTTGTTTTCTATGTCTGTGGGTCTGTTCCTGTTTTGTATGTAAGTTCATTTGTATATATATATATATTTTTAGATTCACATATAAGCAATACCATATGATATTTGTCTTTCTCTGTCTGGCTTACTTTACTTAGTATGATATTCTCTAGGTCCATCTGTGTTGCTGTAAATGGCAATATTTCATTTTTTATGGCTGAGTAATATTCCATTATTCCAGTAATATTCCAATATGTGTGTCTGTATACATATATATTTGTATATATATGTACGTATATATACCACATCTTCTTAAACCAATTGTCTGTTGATGGGCAGTTTATTTATTTATTTTTATTGGCTGCGCCGTGCGGCTTATGGGATCTCACTCAGTTCCCCCACCAGGGATTGAACCCGGGCCACGTCAGTGAAAGCCCGGAATCCTAACCACTAGGCCACCAGGCAACTCCTGATGGGCACTTTATCTTTTCATTAAATAACTTTTTATTACAACAATATTATATGTACGCTGTAGACATTTAGAAAAATCAGGTAAGCAGAAAGAAGCAAATAAAAGCCATCTGCTCAGAGATATACTTCATAACCATGTTGGTAAATAACTTTCCAGACTTTTTTTAGGCGGGTTGATAGATTCAGCTATATAAACCTAAGGAACATATTGCAATGTAAGTGACAAACATTAGTGTTACTAATGTGTAAAGAGCTGTTAGAAATCACTGAAGTGACAAACCTCTGTAGAAGGTGGACAAGGAAATGGGAAGAAATACAAGCAGTCAATAACTATATATAAAAAAGTCCTGGGCCTCCCTGGTGGCGCAGTGGTTGAGAGTCCGCCTGCCGATGCAGGGGATACGGGTTCGTGCCCCGGTCTGGGAGGATCCCATATGCCGCGGAGCGGCTGGGCCCGTGAGCCATGGCCGCTGGGCCTGCGCGTCCGGAGCCTGTGCTCCGCAACGGGAGAGGCCACAACAGTGAGAGGCCCGCATACCGCAAAAAGAAAAAAAAAAAAAAAAAAAAAAAAGTCCTCACGTAAAGGTGGTTGTTTAAAACAAGACAGCAGGCCCCAAATGGAGTCACTTATGCTAAACCAGCCCCACATCACCAAACCGAGAATTACAGTTTCACCTTTCCCAGAAATGGAATCTTAAACCAGCCAATCAGGAACCGCCTAATCAGCACTAGTTAGGTAATCTGCCTGATAGATCCCTGACGTCCCCTAAAGGAAGGTGACCTTGTAATAACCAACCTGCTTTTTTGTTTTGAGGTACAACTTGCTTATTCTCACTCCCTTCTGCCTATAAAAGTCTTTCATTTTGTACAGCTCCTTAGACCACCTTTCTAGCTGAGATTGAATGCTTCCCTATTCATGAATTGTTGAATAAAGCCAATAAAACCTTTACAATTTACAAAGTTGAATTTTGTTTTTTTAACAGTTCAAAAGGTACAAACTTCCATTTTTAAAATAAATAAGTCCTGGGGATGTAATGTACAGCATGTTAATTATAGTTAATAATAGTGTATTGTCTTTTTTTTTTTTGGCCAAGATGTGTGGCTTGTGGGATCTTAGTTCCCCAAGGCCCTCGCAGTGAAAGCGAGGAGTCCTAACCGCTGGACTGCCAGGGAATTCCTGAAAGTTGCTAAGAGAGTTAATCTTAAAAGCTGTCACCACAAGGAAAAAAAAAATGTAGCTGTGTGGTGATGGATGTTAACTAGACTTATTGTAGCGATCATTTTGCAATATATACAAATATGGAATCATTATGCTGTACACTTGAAACTAACATAATGTTATATTGTCAATTATATAAATTTTAAAAATCACTCTCAAAATTTAAGACATACATTTTAAAACAATAAGATAGTATTTCTCATGTATCAAATAGCAAAGATTCTAAAGAATAATACCAGTCAGTGTTAGTAAGGTTTCATGGAAATAAATGGGTACAGCCTTTCTGGTGGGTAATTTGGAAGTCATGTACTTAATAATGCTTTCTATCCACTCACCACCCTTATATTACTTTTTCCCTTACATGGACCATTCTCTGTAACACCTGCAGGCACACTTAACAGGATGTATAGTTTATCTCTAGGTTTGTTTTTCTTGGCATTCTGAAAGCATCTCTGAATTTGCTTTTTAGAAAATTAATTCCTTTAGGGAAAGAAATATCATATCTTTTCTAGTATAAAGAATACCTCCTGACTTCAGGCAAATGCTGGATAAATATTAGTTAAAGTAGTCTAGATCAGTGATTCTCAGCAGCGTGGCACTACTTCGAAAGGGGTATTTCAGTTTTCACAATAATGGAGGGGGAGGAATGGCCAGGGCTGGACAGGCACCAAGGATACAAGACATCTTGCCATGCAGGGGACATTCGTATAGGTGAAAAACCTACCTGTTTATTATTGTCTGAGCCTGAAATGTAACATTTATACATTGAAATGCATATATTATAACTTTCTTTCCTTTTATTTTTATCCTAAATTACAGTTAGATCATTATATTGATTTTTAAACTGAGATATAATTCACATACTGTGAAGTTCATTTTCTTTTAAAGTGTACAATTCAGTGGATTTAGTATATTCACAAAGTTATACAATCATAGCCACTATCTAATTCTAGAACACTTTCATCATCCCTAAAAGAAACCCATTAACAGTCATTCTCCATTCCCCACTCCTCTAGTTGCTGGCAACCATTAATCTACTTTCTGTGTCTATAGATTTGACTGTTCTGCACATTTCATATCAATGGGATCATACAATGTCTGGCCCTTTATGTTAGTCTTCTTTCACTTAGCATGTTTTTAAGGCTCATCCATGTTGCAGCATGTATCAGTAACTCATTCCTTTTTATTGGTGAATAACATATTGATTTTTGGAAATTATATGGGTAAGAAGTTATATTATCTATGCCCTTTATTTCAGGATAGTAAAGAAAGTGTTAACAAAATATTTGTTATAGACAGCAACATTGGATCAGAGCCACTAATCTAGCTGGAAAGACAAGACACATGTACGTAAAAAGGCAATTAACAACCCAAGAAAACATATTACCAGGGAATAGTTAAATTTTCGGTGGGCAAAGGTGCACAGGTAAGGATTAGGCAGAGGTCAGATTTGAGTGATAGATCCTATTCAGTTAATGGATTGGCAAAGCTTGCAGTGAGATACAGCCATCCGAAAGTTAAACTGCCACCCGCATAGGATGCTACTCCATCTAAAGTAATATCCATTGAGCAATTTTTTCTTCGACAAGCCCCTGGAGTGATGAAGGAAATCAGCGGAAGCAAAGTGAGCGGTATGGAACTTAATGGATTGATAGCTACGCGGTGGCAAACTTAAGGGTTGGGTTTTGCAGAGCTGGGAGGGGCCAACACCGACCCCTGCTGGAACTCCGCCGCCACTTTCCTCTCGCGCCTTTGTCCAGCTGTTTAGGCCCATATCGGCTGCCGTGGCGGGGCAACGCTCAGCTGTTGGGGGGCGGGGCCTCCGCCAACTATGGCGGGCGAGCTTGAGGGCTCTAAGCCGCTGAGCGGGCTGCTGAGCGGCCTGGCTCAGGACGCTTTCCATGGGCACCGGGGCATCACGGAGGAGCTGCTGCGGAGTCAGCTCTATCCGGAGGTGCCACCTGAGGAGTTCCGCCCCTTTATGGCGAAGATGAAGGGGATTCTTAAGGTACCGCTACTCCCTGCAGCCTCCGCCGCGGAGCCTAATCTCTTCCCCGCCACCCTCCGACTCGTCCCCCCAGAAGCTGAAAGGCTTCCCTCCTCAGACCTCCGCCCCAGGGGCTCCACATTACGCTCCTTCAGATCCCCTGCACTCGTTCTGTCCCTTTTCTCACTTTCTTAGGGCTCCCCGCAGCAGTGCTGACCGACACCCACCGGAGAAAACTTGGGATTTGTCTCCAGACACTTCTCTCTTGTGTAGGTTACGATTTCGAGTTGCCTCGGCGGATCTGTGCGCTCCATACTTTTTAAAATTAAGAGCGATCAAGCTATCAGCTTTCCTAGGCCGTGGAAGTGTTCAAGAATGTTCAAGTGATCATGTGTATGCCGGCATAAGGGGTGGGTTAGCCGGAGTGAACCCCAGTCAAGCAGTCCACCGTATGGTTAAGAGAGTACGTTCACCAGCTTGAAGTCAAAGCGTAGCTCAGCCTGTCCAATAGAAATGTAATGAGAGCCAAACATGTAATTTTTACAATTTCTAGTAGCCACATTAAAAAAGTAAAAAGAAAAAAGTGAAATTAATTTTAACATTTTGTTTAACCTAGTATATCCAAAGTATTATCTCTTCACGTGTAATCTATACAAAATAATAATGAGATGTTTTATATTATTTTTTTTCACTAAGTCTTTGAAATCTGGTGAGTATTTTACACTTAAAGCACATGTCAGTTTGGACTAGTCACATTCCAAGTGCTCAACAGTCACTTGTGGCTAATGGCTACCATATTGGACAACACTGGTTTAGACTAAGAACTAGTGATAGGACTGAATCTAGTAATTAAGTGTACTCTAGAGATAACTTGTAAAAATTATTTTTGTGGGCCTCCTATGTGTTAGGAACTCTGTTAGACATGTTATATTTTATTTAATTTGTTTCTTGCAAAAGAAACAAGTGAATACCTTGTATTTCTATCAAATATTACCCTTTGAGTGGTCAGAAAAGGTTTCCTAGAGAATTTGACATCTTACCTGAGTTTCTGAAGTGTTTGCTAGGTCTACAGGGGATGAGGATAAGGGACTGCAGGCCAAAAAGTAAGAACAGCACTTGTGTAGGCAGTGTCTTAGGATTTCTAAATATTGGGGGCTACTTCTCTCTAGGTGGCCCGTATTTTGATTCTTTTGTTTTGTTATGAGATAAAAATTGCAGTATACTGCGAGAAAAGATTGTCTAGAAACTCTCTCTCTTATTTTCTTTACAATACATTGCTAAGTAATATCTAGGTCTTGCTCTCACTATTCTCAGTCCTCTGCCCAAGGCTAGAATACTTAAGTTTTCTGAGTGGTCTTTGAGTAGCATGGTTCTTTTGGTATTGGGAGAAGAATAGAAGATTTGCCTGTGCCTGGCAGCACAGACTCTGCACAGCTGCTGGTCTGAGGTACCAAGGGAAATAGCCTTTGATTGTTTGACTTAGGGCTGAAACTATGGGCTCAAGATAACATCTAGTTCCAATCTTCATTTACCTTATAAGCAACACTGAGGGATAAAACATCTCTCTAATTCTTATGGAAACATAAAAAGCAAACATGATTTTTAAACAAAAAGGCTTTGAGCAGAGATGGAATGTCTAGCTGCAATAAAAGAGAATATACACAAATAAACATGATGCAAAGATGCTGTAGCATTTGGAAATAGAGGTCTGAGTGGACTACTGTGGACAGAAAAGAGATATTAGTTCCTTCTGGCAGATGGAGATGCCATATTTGTTGGGTTTTTTCCCCCAAATAATTAATTATTTATTTAAGGCTGCGTTGGGTCTTTGTTGCTGCATGCAGGCTTTCTCTTTGTCTGTGGAGTCTCAACAATCTTGAATTCAACATGCAGGCTAGAATAAAAGCAGTGAGGAAAAATACTAAAGAAAAAAATGTAGCAGTCTAAGCAGAGGGAAAAAAACTGAGGATAAAAATGGAGTAGTACCTCAATTGTCATTTGGTGGCCATACCTTTCAATCATCTATAGAACATCAAGTTCTATAAAGAGAGTGAAAATGAAAAGGGACAACAGGGGTAGGAGGAAAGGGAAGGAGGGATGTGTAACTCCCGGCAGGGAATGGACAGTGCGTACCCATTAATAATCTTATTGCCAGCTGCCTGCATCCATTTATTCATAGCCTGTGTTTCAAGTTCAGGTGCTTCCTGAGCTGTAGCTTTTCCCTCTAATCTTCACGTTCCTTGCCCAGGTGTAGTGGGTGAACTGGAGTGAACTGGAGCTTTTCTACCCTACTTGGCTGGGACATTGACCCAGCCTGTTGATCACAAAAGGACAAACCCTTCATCTGCTTGTAGATACGTGAAGCTGACTGTTCACTTGCTTTAGTTTTATTTTTTGGTATCTCCTGTGAAGCAGTGAAATCAGTGAATTGAGAGTGGTGTGTTTAGTTAGGGAAATGACATCCTATATAAATACTCTGCCTTTTTTAACAAAAAATATTTATTTATTTATTTATTTTGGCTGTGTCAGGTTTTAGTTGGGGCACGCGTGATCTTTAGTTGCGGGATCACAGCATGTGGGATCTTTAGCTGCGGCATGAAGGATCTTTAGTTGTGGTATGTGGTATCTTTTTAGTTGTGGCATGCATGTGGGATCTAATTCCCCAACCAGGGATTGAACCCAGGCCCCCTTCATTGGGAGCTGGGAGTCTTACCCACTGGTCCACCAGGGAAGTCCTACTCTGCCGTTTTTATCTAATTTTTTTTTTGCTCACATTTGTAATTTCAACTTCTCATAGATATGTGTTTGCATACTCTCTACTTCTTGCTCCTGCTGTTAACCTCGTGGGTATGCTCCTTAATTCTAGTTTACTAGAATTCTAGAGAAAGATCTTTAACTATGAAGCTGGATCACAGTTTGTACACTTATGTCCTGTATTCACTACTGCCCTCTGTTGATGATGATATTATATTTCATCACTGAAATCTCATGTTAAACAAAGAAATTTAAAAAAAATATTTATTTATTTATTTAGGCTCCTCCAGGTCTTAGTTGTGGCATGCAGGCTCTTTAGTTGCGACATGCATGCGGGATCTAGTTCCCCGACCAGGGATTGAACCCTGGCCCCTGTATTGAGAGTGCAGAGTCTTACCTACTGGACCACCAGGGGAGTCCCTAAACAAAAATTTTTGATGAAAATTCTATTGAATTTTTTGGGTCTATTGTTGATATAATTTTTTATTCAATTCTGTCAATCAAATGTTAATTTTTCCATTTCTCTTTCCGTCTATAATTTTTTTTCCTTTTTTAAAAAATTTATTTATCTTACTTTTGGCTGCATTGGGTCCTCGTTGCTGGCACGCAGGCTTTCTCTAGTTGCAGTGAGCAGGTGCTACTCGTCGTTGCAGTGCGCGGGCTTCTTTTTGCGGTGGCTTCTCTTGTTGTGGAACACAGGCTCTAGGTGCACAGGCTTCAGTAGTTGTGGCTTGCAGGCTCTAGAGCATAGGCTCAGTAGTTGTGGCACACAGGCTTAGTTGCTTCGCAGCATGTGGGATCTTCCCAGACCAGGGATCGAACCCATGTCCCCTGCATTGGCAGGCGGATTCTTAACCACTGCGTCACCAGGGAAGCCCTCCTTTTTTTTGTTTAATTGAACTATAGTTGATTTACAATATATGTTTCAGGTATACAGCATAGCATTCAATATTTTTATAGATTATACTACATTTAAAGTTAGTACAAAATAATGGCTGTATTTTCCTGTGCTGTACAATCTATCCTTGTTGCTTATTTATTTTATACTATTTTGTCTATAATTAAAAATTTTAAAATGTTTATATCCTATTTTATTAATTAATTAATTAATTAATTATTATTTATTTAGGCTGTGCTGGGTCTTAATTGCAGCACGTGGGATCTTTGTTGTGGTGTGTGGGATCTTTAGTTGCAACATGCAAACTCTTAGTTGCAGCATGCATGTGGGATCTAGTTCCCTGACCAGGGATTGAACCCGGGCCCCCTGCATTGGGAGCGTGGAGTCTTACCCACTGGACCGCCAGGGAAGTCCCTAGATCCTGTTTTAGAAGTCTACAAATACATGCGACAGCTTATGGATTGGCCTTCCTATTCCACTTCTACCTCCTGATCTATTCTCAGCACAGCTACCAGTGAACCTCTTTTTTCCCCCAACTTTATTGAGATTTAATTGACAAATAAACCAGTGATCTTTTTAAAACATACATCATACCTACTAACTCTCCTGCTTTCAACCATTCCATATTCATGGCTTCACCTCAAACTTCAAATAAGATCCAGTCCTTTTACCATAGCCTTCACGTCCTTGTGATCTCCCCCTTACCTATTTCTCTGATCTCATTGTCTTATTCCAGCCACACTCATCTTGTCTTTATTTAAACCTGGTAGATGCTTTCTGAATTTCTTTAGGACCTTTGCAGGTAGTTGTCCATATGCCTGCAGTGCTCTTCCCCCAGATACTCACATGGATTGTTCATTTACTTCATTCATTCTCTACTTAAAAGTGATTTCCTATGAGGTCTTCCCTGATCTATACAAAGAGCCTCACCCTTCCTCTCCACTCTTTTTGCCCTGCTTTGCTTATCTTCATACTTAGCACTAACTGAAATTATGTACTTATTAGCTTATTTGTTGACTCCCCTATTAGAATGTAAGCATTAAGAAGGCAGGACTTTATTATTTTTTTTTCCTTTTTTATCACTAACACCTAAAACTGTTTCTGGCATGTGGTATGCACTTAGTAAAAATCTGTAGAAAATGTGAATGAATGGATAGTGCTTAAATGTGGAGATTGCCATTGAGAAGGTAAGCACAGAGAGAAAACCTACACTACTTCTGTATGGGGAGAGCTGGAAGGTATAATACTCTGGAAGGTATAATCAGGGGTCAGCAAACTATGGCCCCTGGGAGAATCTGGCCTGCAACCCGTTTTTATAAATACATTTTTATTGGAACATGGCCACATGCTTATTCATTTCCATATTGCCTATGATAGCTTTCACCACTATAATAACAGAGTTGAGTGGTTGTGACAAAGATCTTGTGGCCTTCAAAGCCTAAGATATTTACTATCTGAACCTTTACACAAAAAGTTTGCCGACCCCTGTTTCAGAATGTTCTTAAATTCATAATGTTTGGTATTTGCAAACAATATTGTATATAAATTATAAGTTGGTTACTTGACTCAAATCTAAAATAGGAATATTTAGGAAATAGGGATTATTTGCTCTTATGTCCTCTTGAGGAATTTCACTAGTTTGTTCTTTATGCTCATGAGGTTTGTGGTAAATAAAAAGTAAGCTTTAATAATTCTGTAGTACTCAGTGTGTGTTCTTGGTAAAACATGGTTATAATTTGAACTTGGAATTTTTCTTCATATTCAGAGGATGTAAAATTTTTGTTTATTAATATAATTTAAAATAATATAAAATTTAATGTAAACTTGAGAATCAAGTTTTTACTGTCAACATATGAAAACTGGTTTAAATTTATTTGAGAAAATAATATCAGTAACATATATGAAGATTTAAAGTAGTAAAAGACTAAGAAATATTTGTATTTTATTCATTTTATTTATTTATTTATTTTTATTTATTTATTTTATTTATTTATATTTGGCTGCATTGGGTCTTTGTTGCTGTGCGCGGGCTTTCTCTAGGTGTGGCGAGCGGGGGCTACTCTTCGTTGTCGTGCGTGGGCTTCTCATTGCGGTGGCTTCTCTTGTTATGGAGCACGGGCTCTAGGCGCGCGGGCTTCAGTGGTCGTGGCATGCGGTCTCAGTAGTTGTGGCTCGTGGGCTCTAGAATGCAGGCTCAGTAGTTGTGGTGCACGGGCTTAGTTGCTTCGCGGCATGTGGGATATTCCCGGACCAGGGATTGAACCCATGTCCCCTGCATTGGCAGGCGGATTCTTAACCACTGCGCCACCATGGAAGTCCTGAAATATTTGTATTTTAAATACCTGGTTTTGTCTCTTCTCTTGAAGCTATGAAGATTTATAATTTTTTTGAGAATTAGATTGACTGGAAAGGAAAGACCTGTGGTAATACAGTTTTTGTATATCTTATAATGGGGATAGGTCATGTGACGTATGCTGGATTTAATTTAATTTTTAATTTTGCAAACATTCAGCTACCTGTATGCTTTCTCTTAATAATTTGTATTGTAAATATTATTTAACTTTATTAAAGAAAGTATAGAAATTTGAAATGTGTAAAAACACACAATATCATCTGCTGACATGACCATTATTAATATTTTTGTACATTTATTCATCCAACAAATATTTATTCAGCATACATATTTTTTTAATGGAGAGTAGACTTTTTTTAATTGGTATTTTCACCATTGTGTTTAATGTGTTCATTTAAAATTAGAGCTGGTAAGCAAGTCCATGAAAGGAATGTCACCAACTAAGTGGTTTACTTTACTCCTCCAGTGTAGTAAAATTTTCAGTACCTCTTGGTTGTCCTTTTTACAAATCCTCCAGAACCTCACGAAGTGCTTGGCCCGTGGTGGACAGTAGTAAATCCATCTTCATTAAGCAGCAGGTATTAAAAAGTAATTGTAATTCTGTTAGAGGTACTAATTGAAGATATTCTATATTTACTTCACCTGACTCCTAAAACGTAAAATAAAAGACAGTGTACAGATACTTAGGCCTGTGTAACAGTGAAGAAAACTCAGCTTGGAAAGAGTTGATCATTGGCCAACAAGAAATTTCAACAAATTTAGACTTGATGGGATTCAGTGGTCTCTGGGAGATGGAGGGGGCGGTGTGCCCAACCCGGGCACCACCTGGCTTCCCTAAGCATCTTAATTGTATACCATGCACTATGCTTGGGATACAGCAATAAACATCACAGGTGTAGTCCCTGCCCCAGTGGATCAGATAGCTCCTGGAGAATATAGGCATTAAGCTAATGGTTAGGGGTATTTGGAAAAGGCAGTCACAGAGTACTCTGTGTCAACTTAAGTAAATTATAGGCAATTTAGAGTAGCTCCTAGCCCACTTGACAGCGTGAACAAAGAAAGAGAAAAGGGGGGAAAAGTCCTACTTTTAAAAATTTTTTGGCTGCATCGGGTCTTAGTTGCAGCATGTGGGCTCTTTGTTGTGGTGTGCAGGCTCCTTTCTAGTTGTGGCACATGGGGTCCAGAGTGCGTGGGCTCTGTAGTTGCAGCACTCGGGCTTTCTAGTTGTGACATGTGGGCTTAGTTGCCCCGTGGCACGTGGGATCTTAGTTCCCTGACCAGGGATTGAACTGGCGTCCCCTTCATTGCAAGATGGATTCTTAACCATTGGAAAACCAGGGAAGTCCCAGTCTTACTTTTTAGATATAGTGGACTAAAAAGAAAAGATAGAAACAGCACAGAACTAACTTCCCCTAGTTGTGTAGCCCTGGTCCCAAGGTTGAGGTTTCTCATGAATATGGCTGATGAAAGTCATGATAATGCCTTTCCTGGATGAGTATATGGCTGCTCTGGGACCTCATTTTCAGTTTCTTGCCTTGATCTTTGGGACCGTATTGGCTGTCAGAGTGTCTCTTGACCAGACCAAGATGTGTGCTGTAGTAGCTCCATCTTCTCACTGGGGCTCAGCTTACTTACTGTGCCTCTTCTCAGATCCTGAAGCATGTTCTCAAGTAGCTCCTTAAGAAAGGATATATGAGAGGTAATTTTTTTCTTTTTAAGTCATAAAAGATATATTTATTCTAGTCTCACACTTAAGTGCTAGTTTGGCTGAGAAGATATTTCTAGGTTGTGAATAATTGAGTCACAGTTTTGAAGGCATTGTTTCATTGAATGTGACTTGTCTTTTTCTCTCTCTGGAAGCTTTTAGGATTTTCTCTTTATCCTTTATTTCCTCGAATGTCATTGATGTATGATTTTCTTTCATTTCATTCTTTGGGCTACTGTGTGCCCTTTCAGTCTGGAGACTCATGACCTTTTAGTTCTGGGAAAAGTTGTATTTCTACTTTATTTTCTTTTTTCTTTCTATTTTTTAAATTGAAGTATAGTTGTTTTACAATGTTGTGTTAATTTCTGCTGTACAGCAAAGTGACTCAGTTATACATACATATATATGTGTGTGTCTATATATATATATATATACATTCTTTTTTAAATAAATTTATTTTATTTTTGGCTGCTTTGGGTCTTCGTTGCTGCACGCGGGCTTTCTCTAGTTGTGGTGAGCTGGGGCTACTCTTCATTGCGGTGTGCGTGCTTCTCATTGTGGTGGCTTCTCTTGTTGCAGAGCATGGGCTCTAGGCACACAGGCTTCAGTAGTTGGGGCACGTGGGCCCAGTAGTTGTGGTTCATAGGCTCTAGAGCTCAGGCTCGTAGTTGTGGCGCACAGGCTTAGTTGCTCCGCAGCATGTGGGATCTTCCTGGATGAGGGCTCAAACCCGTGTCCCATGCATTGGCAGGCGTATTCTTAACCACTGCGCCACGAGGGAAGCCCTACATTCTCTTTTATATTCTTTTCCATTATGGTTTATCCCAGGACATTGAATATAGTTCCCTGTGCTATACAGTAGGACCTTGTTATCCACCCATTCTATATATAATAGTTTGCATCTACTAACTCCCAGTCCATCCCTCCCCCACCTCCCCTCCCAGTCCATCCCTCCCCCACCTCCCCTCCCCCTTGCCAACCACAAGTCTCTTTTCTATGAGTGTATTTCTGCTTCATAGGTTCATTTGTGTCATATTAGATGCTACATATAAGTGATATCATATGGTATTTGTCTTTCTCTTTCTGACTTACTTCACTTAGTATGATAATCTCTAGTTGCATCCATGTTGATGCAAATGGCATTATTTCGTTCTTTTTTTATGGCTGAGTAGTATTCCGTTGTATCATATCTTCTTCATGTACCATCTTTTCTTTATCTATTCATCTGTCAGTGGACATTTAGGTTGGTTATTTTCTTCTATCTTTTTTCCTCTATTCTCTTTCTAGCATTCTGATTTTTCAAATGTTAGACCTTCTAGACTGAATCCTCAAATTTTCTTTTATTTTCTCTATTTTCCATTTATTTGTTTTTTCTTCTGTCTGGTAGATTTCTCAACTTTGCCTTCTAGCCTTTTCTTTTTTGGCTGCACCACACGTCATACAGGATCTTAGTTCCCCGGCCAGGGATTGAACCCACGCCCCCCGCAGTGGAAGCGTGGAGTCTTAACCACTGGACTGCCAGGGAAGTCCCCTTTCTAGCCTTTTAATTGAATTTTTCATTAGATCATGTTTTTAATTTCCAAGAGTTTTGTTTTGACATGGACAATATCCTATATTTAGCCAATGTAGGAGAGGAAGAAGTTTTTCCTTGACTCTCTTGGAATTCCTGGCCAGGTCTGAAATTTAAACTGACAAAGACAGATTGACAGGAGAGAAGTATACAAGTCTTTTTTAAAATAAATTTATTTAATTTATTTATTATTTTTGGCTGCCTTCATTGCTGCGTGTGGGCTTTCTCTAGTCGCAGTGAGCGGGGGCTACTCTTCATTGCGGTGCATGGGCTTCTCATCGCAGTGGCTTCTCTTGTTGCAGAGCATGGGTTCTAGGTGCGTGGGCTTCCATAGTTATGGCTTGTGGGCTCTAGAGCACAGGCTGAGTAGTTGTGGCGCATGGGCTTAGTTGCTCCATGGTATGTGGGATCTTCCCGGACCAGAGCTCGAACCTGTGTCCCCTGCATTGGCAGGCAGATTCTTAACCACTGCGCCACCAGGGAAGCCCCGAGAAATGTCCAAATTTGTTTAATATAAGTTTTATGTGACAAGGGAGCCTTCATAAGGAAATGAAAACCCAAAGAAACAGACCTGAGTATTTTATATGTTTGATGAAGAGTGGACAGTTCATGGAGAAATAGGATAGGTTAAGGAGTATGAAGTAATTGTAGTAAACTGAGGGAATTTAGCAAGGCCTGTTTGTAGGCTTCTTCTTGGCACTCCTTTGTTTTGTGAGATGAGAATGGACATTCCATTCCTCTGTGTATAGTGAGGGCACCTCTCATGAGGGTTTTATGACCTGTTTTAGGGAGAAGGGTTGGTGAGGAGGTCAGGGTGACTTTCCTCCTCTTCCTTTTCTTAAATTACTTCACCTTAAGATATTCAATATGCCAAGGTGCCATAATTTGGGGTAGAATGTCCAGAACCCCATCACCACCAGCCTCTCCTCTCTTTCTTAAAATACAAGGAGGAGGGGCTTCCCTGGTGGCGCAGTGGTTGAGAGTCTGCCTGCCGATGCAGGGGACACGGGTTCGTGTCCCGGTCTGAGAGGATCCCACATGCTGCGGAGTGGCTGGGCCCGTGAGCCATGGCCGCTAAGCTTGCGCGTCTGGAGCCTGTGCTCCGCAACGGGAGGGGCCACAACAGTGAGAGGCCCGTGTACTGCAAAAAAAAAAAAAAAAAATACAAGGGAGAGCATACAATACATAATTTTCTGCATTTGGCTTTTAAAAAATTTGACTCTATATTTCTGAATATGTATTTTTTTCTTCTGGCTGCGTTAGGTCTTCGCTGCCGCGCACAGGCTTTCTCTAGTGGCAGTGAGCGTGGGCTACTCTTCGTTGTGGTGAGCAGGCATCTCATTGCGGTGGCTCCTCTTATTGTGGAGCACAGCATCAAGGCATGCAGGTTTCAGTAGTTGCAGCACACTGGTTCTGTAGTTGTGGCACACGGGCCCTAGAGCGTGTGGGCTTCAGTAGTTGTGGTGCGTGGGCTCAGTAGTTGCAGTGTGAGGGCTCTAGGCCGTATGGGCTTCAGTAGTTGTGGCGCAGGCTTCAGTAGTTGTGGCTCATAGGCTCTAGAGCGCAGGCTCAGTAGTTGTGGTGCACAGGCTTAGTTGCACCGCGGCATCTGGGATCTTCCCGGACCAGGGCTCGAACCCATGTCCCCTGCATTGGCAGGCGGATTCTTAACCATGTGCCACCAGGGAAGCCCTAATAACCTGGAAACTTTTGTGGAAATTACATATGGTAAAAGTAGAGGCTTAAGAGTGAATTTGGTATCAAGTTTACAAAATGACTCGAGGTCACTGCCCATTAGTGATTTTGTTATTGTTGCCAAAGAGTGGTTTTACCAGCTTCTCTTTTGAAATTTATCTTGTGGCATATATGCAGTGAAAAAGCCAGTTGTGAAAAAGCCATAATGCTTTTAAATATTGAGCTTTCTTGTCTCTGAAGTAGGGTTTTTGGATTTATTATATAATGTTAAAAGATTTTACTGTGTAAGATATTTTAAAATCTGGTATTGGACCTCCCGAGGGAAGATGGCGGAAGAGTAAGACGCGGAGATCACCTTCCTCCCCACAGATACATCAGAAGTTCATGTACACGTGGAACAACTCCTACAGAACACCTACTGAACGCTGACAGAAGACCTCAGACCCCCCCAAAAGGCAAGAAACTCCCCACATACCTGGGTAGGGCAAAAGAAAAAAGAATAAACAGAGACAAAAGGATAGGGACGGGACCTGCACCAGTGGGAGGGAGCCATGAAGGAGGAAAGGTTTCCACACACTAGAAGCCCCTTCGCAGGCGGAGACTGCGGGTGGCAGAGGGGGAAAGCTTTGGAGTAGCGGAGGAGAGCACAGCAACAGGGGTGTGGAGGGCAAAGCGGAGAGATTCCGGCACAGAGGATCGGTGCCCTCAGGCACACACCAGCCCGAGAGGCTTGTCTGCTCGGCCGCCGGGGCGGGCGGAGCTGGGAGCTGAGGCTCGGGTATCGGCTTTCAGTCGGAGCGCAGGGAGAGGACTGGGGCTGGCGGCAGGAAGAGAGCCTGAAGGGGTTAGTGCACCACGGCTAGCCCGGAGGGAATCCGGGGAAAAAGTCTGGAGCTGCCGAAGAGGCAAGAGACTTTTTCTTCCCTTTTGTTTCCTGGTGCGCGAGGAGAGGGCATTAAGAGCGCTGCTTAAAGAAACTCCAGAGACGGGCGCGAGCCGCGGCTAAAGGCGCGGACCCCGGAGACGGGCGTGGGACGCTGGGGCTGCTGCCGCCGCCGCCACAAGGCCTGTGTGCGAGCGCAGGTCACTGTCCACCCCCCCTTCCGGGGAGCCTGTGCAGCCCGCCACTGCCGGGGTCCCGGGACCCAGGGACGGCTTCCCCAGGAAAGCGCACGGAGCGCCTCGGGCTGGTGCAACGTCATGCTAGCCTCTGCCGCCGCAGGCCCGCCCCGCACTGCGTGCCCCTCCCTCCCCTTGGCCTGAGTGAGCCACAGCCCCCGAATCAGCGGCTCCTTTAAACCCGTCCTGTCTGAGCGAAGAACGGACGCCCTCCGGCGACCTACGCGCAGAGGCGTGGCCAGGTCCAAGGCTGAGACCCGGGAGCTGTGAGAGCAGAGAAGAGACAGGGAAATCTCTCTGTGCAGCCTCGGAGGCAGCGGATTAAAGCTCCACGGGTACGCTTGATGTGCCCTGCGTCTGTGGAGTGCATGAATGGACAGCGAATCATCCCAAATTGAGGAGGTGGACTTTGAGGACAAGATTTAAGATTTTTTCCTCTTTTCCTCTTTTTACAACGAATTATCCCAAATTAAGGAGGTGGACTTTGAGAGCAAGATTTTCGATTTTTTTCCCCCTGTTCTCTTTTTGTGAATGTGTATGTGTATGCTTCTCTGTGAGATTTTCTCTGTATAGTTTTGCTTCCACAATATATCCCAGGGTTCTATCTGTCCGGTTTTTTTTTTCCAATAATTACTTTTTTATTTTAATAATGCTACTATATTTTATACTTTATTCTATTTTACTTTATCTTCTCTCTTTCTTTTCTTCCTACCTTCCCTTCCTCCCTCCCTCCCTCCATCCCTCCTTTCTTTCTTTCTCTTTTTCTTTCCTTCCTCCCTCCCTCCCTCCTGTCTTTCTTTCCTTCTTTCTTTTTTCCTTTCTTTCTTTCCTCCCTCCCTCCCTCCCTCCCTTCTTCCTTTCACTCTTTCTTTTTCTTTCCTTCCTCCCTCCCTCCCTTCTTCCTCTCACTCTTTCTTTTTCTTTCCTTCCTCCCTCCCTCCCTTCTTCCTCTCACTTTCTTTTTCTTTCCTTCCTCCCTCCCTCCCTCCTTTCTTTCTTTCTTTCCATTCTTCCTCCCTCCCTCCCTCCCTCCCTCCTTTCTTTCTTTCTTTCTTTCTTTCTTCCTTTCTTTCCTTCTTCCTTTCTTTCTCTCTCTCTTTCTTCTACTAATTCTTTCTTTCTACTTTTTCTCCCTTTTATTCTGAGCCGGGTAGACGAAAGGCTCTTGGTGCTGCAGCCAGGAGTCAGTGCTGTGCCTCTGAAGTGGGAGAGCCAACTTCAGGACACGGGTCCACAAGAGACCTCCCAGCTCCACATAATATCAAGCAGCGAAAATCTCCCAGAGATCTCCATCTCAACACCAGCACCCAGCTTCAGTCAACGACCAGCAAGCTACAGTGCTGGTCACCCTATGCCAAGCAACTAGCAAGACAGGAACACAACCTCACCCATTAGCAGAGAGGCTGCCTAAAAACATAATAAGGCCACAGGCACCCCAAAACACACCACCAGACGTGGACCTGTCCACCAGAAAGAAAAGATTGAGCCTCAACCACCAGAACACAGGCACTAGTCCCCTCCACCAGGAAGCCTACACAACCTACTGAAACAACCTTAGCCACTGGGGACAGACACCAAAAACAATGAGAACTACGAACCTGCAGCCTGCAAAAAGGAGACCCCAAACACAGTAAGATAAGCAAAATGAGAAGACAGAAAAACACACAGCAGGTGAAGGAGCAAGATAAAAACCTACCAGACCTAACAAATGAAGAGGTAATAGGCAGTCTACCTGAAAAAGAATTCAGAATAAGGATAGTAAAGATGATGCAAGATTCTATTTCCAAGATCCAAAATCTTGGAAATAGAATAGACAAAATGCAAGAAACAGTTAACAAGGACCTAGAAGAACTAAAGATGAATCAAGCATCGATTAAAAACACAATAAATGAAATGAAAAATACTCTAGATGGGATCAATAGCAGAATAACTGAGGCAGAAGAACGGATAAGTGAGGTGGAAGATAAAATAGTGGAAATAACTGTTGCAGAGCAAAATAAAGAAAAAAGAATGAAAAGAGCAGAGGACAGTCTCAGAGACCTCTGGGACAACATTAAACGCACCAACATTCGAATTATAGGGATTCCAGAAGAAGAAGAGAAAAAGAAAGGAACTGAGAAAATATTTGAAGAGATTATAGTTGAAAACTTCCCTAATATGGGAAAGGAAATAGTTAATCAAGTCCAGGAGGCACAGAGAGTCCCATACAGAATAAATCCAAGGAGAAATACGCCAAGACACATATTAATCAAACTGTCAAAAATTAAACACAAAGATATCATATTAAAAGCAGCAAGGGAAAAACAACAAATAACACACAAGGGAATCCCCATCAGGTTAACAGCTGATCTCTCAGCAGAAACTCTACAAGCCAGAAGGGAGTGGCAGGGCATAATTAAAGTGATGAAGGAGAAAAACCTGCAACCAAGACTACTCTACCCAGCAAGGATCTCATTCAGATGGAGAAATTAAAACGTTTACAGACAAATAGCTGAGAGAGTTCAGCACCACCAAACCAGCTTTACAACAAATGCTAAAGGAACTTCTCTAGGCAAGAAACACACCAGAAGGAAAATACCTACAGTAACGAACCCAAAACAATTAAGGAAATGGGAATAGGAACATATATATCAATAATTACCTTAAATGTAAATGGACTAAATGCTCCCACCAAAAGACACAGATTGGCTGAATGGATACAAAAACAAGACCCATATATATGCTGTCTACAAGAGACCCACTTCAGACCTAGAGACACATACAGATTGAAAGTAAGGGGATGGAAAAAGATATACCATGCAAATGGAGATCAAAAGAAAGCTGGAGTAGCAATTCTTATATCAGACAAAATAGACTTTAAAGTAAAGACTATTAGAGAGACAAAGAAGGACACTACATAATGATCAAGGGATCGATCCAAGAAGAAGATATAACAATTGTAAATATTTATGCACCCAACAGAGGAGCACCTCAATACATAAGGCAAATACTAACAGCCATAAAAGGGGAAATTGACAGTAACACACTCACAGTAGGGGATTTTAACACCCCACTTTCACCACTGAACAGATCATCCAAAATGAAAATAAATAAGGAAACACAAGCTTTAAATGATACATTAAACAAGATGGACTTAATTGATATTTATAGGACATTCCATCCAAAAAGAACAGAATACACATTTTTCTCAAGTGCTCATGGAACATTCTCCAGGATAGATCATATCTTGGGTCACAAATCAAGCCTTGGTAAATTTAAGAAAATTGAAATTGTATCAAGTATCTTTTCCAACCACAATGCTATGAGACTAGACATCAATTACAGGAAAAGATCTGTAAAAAATACAAACACATGGAGGCTAAACAATACACTACTCAATAATGAAGTGATCACTGAAGAAATCAAAGAGGAAATAAAAAAATACCTAGAAACAAATGACAATGGAGACACGATGACCCAAAACCTATGGGACACAGCAAAAGCAGTTCTAAGGGGGAAGTTTATAGCAATACAATCCCACCTTAAGAAACAGGAAACATCTCGAGTAAACAACCTGACCCTGCACCTAAAGCAATTAGAGAAAGAAGAACAAAAAACCCCCGAAGTTAGCAGAAGGAAAGAAATCATAAAGAACAGATCAGAAATAAATGAAAAAGAAATGAAGGAAACATTAGCAAAGATCACTAAAACTAAAAGCTGGTTCTTTGAGAAGATAAACAAAACTGATAAACCATTAGCCAGACTCATCAAGAAAAAAAGGGAGAAGACTCAAATCAATAGAATTAGAAATGAAAAAGGAGAAGTAACAACTGACACTGCAGAAATACAAAAGATCATGAGAGATTACTACAAGCAACTCTATGCCAATAAAATGGACAACCTGGAAGAAATGGACAAATTCTTAGAAATGCACAACCTGCCAAGACTGAATCAGGAAGAAATAGAAAATATGAATAGACCAATCACAAGCACTGAAATTGAAACTGTGATTAAAAATCTTCCAACAAACAAAAGCCCAGGACCAGATGGCTTCACAGGCGAATTCTATCAAACATTTAGAGAAGAGCTAACACCTATCCTTCTCAAAGTCTTCCAAAATATAGCAGAGGGAGGAACACTCCCAAACATTCTACTAGGCCACTATCACCTTGATACTAAAACCAGGCAAGGATGTCACAAAGAAAGAAAACTACAGGCCAATATCACTGATGAACATAGATGCAAAAATCCTCAACAAAATACTAGCAAACAGAATCCAACAGCACATTAAAAGGATCATACACCATGATCAAGTGGGGTTTATTCCAGGAATGCAAGGATTCTTCAATATATGCAAATCAATCAACGTGATACTCCATATTAACAAATTGAAGGAGAAAAACCATATGATCATCTCAATAGATGCAGAGATATCTTTCGACAAAATTCAACACCCATTTATGATAAAAACCCTGCAGAAAGTAGGCATAGAGGGAAGTTTCCTCAACACAATAAAGGCCATATATGACAAACCCACAGCCAACATCATCCTCAGTGGTAAAAAACGGAAACCATTTCCACTAAGATCAGGAACAAGACAAGGCTGCCCACTCTCACCACTCTTATTCAACATAATTTTGGAAGTTTTAGCCACAGATATCAGAGAAGAAAAGGAAATAAAAGGAATCCAAATTGGAAAAGAAGAAGTAAAGCTGTCACTGTTTGCAGGTGACATGATACTCTACATAGAGAATCCTAAAGATGCTACCAGAAAACTACTAGAGCTAATCAATGAATTTGGTAAAGTAGCCGGATACAAAATTAATGCACAGAAATCTCTGGCATTCCTGTACACTAATGATGAAAAATCTGAAAGTGAAATCAAGGAAACACTCCCATTTACCATTGCAACAAAAAGAATAAAATATCTAGGAATAAACCTACCTAAGGAGACAAAAGACCTGTATGCAGAAAGTTATAAGACACTGATGAAAGAAACTAAAGATGATACAAATAGATGGAGAGATACACCATGCTCCTGGATTGGAAGAATCAATATTGTGAAAATGACTCTACTACCCAAAGCAATCTACAGATTCAGTGCAGTCCCTATCAAACTACCACTGGCATTTTTCACAGAACTAGAACAAAAAATTTCAAAATTTGTTTGGAAAAACAAAAGACCCCGAATAGCCAAAGCAATCTTGAGAATGAAAAACGGAGCTGGAGGAATCAGTCTCCCTGACTTCAGACTATACTACAAAGCTACAGTAATCAAGACAGTGTGGTACTGGCACAAAAACAGAAATATAGATCAGTGGAACAGGATAGAAAGCCCAGAGATAAACCCACGCACATATGGTCACCTTATCTTTGATAAAGGAGGCAGTAATGTACAGTGGAGAAAGGACAGCCTCTTCAATAAGTTGTGCTGGGAAAACTGGACAGGGACATGTAAAAGTATGAGATTAGATCATTCCCTAACACCATACACAAAAATAAGCTCAAAATGGATTAAAGACCTAGATGTAAGGCCAGAAACTATCAAACTCTTAGAGGAAAACATAGGCAGAACCCTCTATGACATAAATCACAGCAAGATCCTTTTGGACCCACCTCCTAGAGAAATGGAAATAAAAACAAAGATAAACAAATGGCACCTAATGAAACTTCAAAGCTTTTGCACAGCAAAGGAAACCATAAATAAGACCAAAAGACAACCCTCAGAATGGGATAAAATATTTGCAAATGAAGCAACTGACAAAGGATTAATCTCCAAAATTGATAAGCAGCTCATGCAGCTCAATAGCAAAAAAACAAACAACCCAATCCAAAAATGGGCAGAAGACTTAAATAGGCATTTCTCCAAAGAAGATATACAGACTGCCAACAAACACATGAAAGAATGCTCAACATCTTTACTCATTAGAGAAATGCAAATCAAAACTACAATGAGATATCATCTCACACCAGTCAGAATGGCCATCATCAAGAAATCTAGAAACAATAAATGCTGGAGAGGGTGTGGAGAAAAGGGAACCCTCTTGCACTGCTGGTGGGAATGTGAATTGGTACAGCCACTATGGAGAACAGTATGGAGGTTCCTTAAAAAACTAAAAATAGAACTACCATATGACCCAGCAATCCCACTACTGGGCATATACCCTGAGAAAACCATAATTCAAAAAGAGACATGTACCAAAATGTTCATTGCATCTCTATTCACAATATCCCAGAGATGGAAACAACCTAAGTGTCCATCATTGGATGAATGGATAAAGAAGATGTGGCACATATATACAATGGAATATTACTCAGCCATAAAAAGAAACGAAACTGAGCTATTTGTAATGAGGTGGATAGACCTAGAGTGTGTCATACAGAGTGAAGTAAGTCAGAAAGAGAAAGACAAATACCCTATGCTAACACATATATATGGAATTTAAGAAAAAAAAAATGTCATGGAGAACCTAGGGGTAAAACAGGAATAAAGACACAGACCTACTTGAGAATGGACTTGAGGATATGGGGAGGGGGAAGGGTAAGCTGTGACAAAGCGAAAGAGAGGCATGGACATATATACAGTACCAAACGTAAGGTAGATAGATAGTGGGAAGCAGTCGCATAGCACAGGGAGATCAGCTCGGTGCTTTGTGACCGCCTGGAGGGGTGGGATAGGGAGGGTGGGAGGGAGGGAGATGCAAGAGGGAAGGGATATGGGAACAGATGTATATGTATGACTGATTCACTTTGTTATAAAGCAGAAACTAATTTTAAAAAATCTGGTATTGGTCTTTCTTTACAAATGGAGAAAAAAGTATGTAAAGCAATATCTTTTTGATACTTGAGTCAGTTTAAGAACGAACTTCACCCGTATACGTTTTGGACAGTAAATATTAAGCAATAAGAAATTAACTTGAGTATAAAAAATGTATGCAAAATATCTGGTCTTAAAATGTTTAGGTCAGGAGACATGAATAGGAGAGACTGAAAACATTTGACTTACTCTGTCATATTTTCAGGATTCATTTGTCTTCTGTCTGAACTATAAGCAGTAATTCTCTTTTTGTACTTTAGATGGCAGTAGAATATTGGCTTGCTAGTAACACTGATAAGATACGTTGGAAGCAACGTAATATTTAAAATGTTCTTTCTCTTGAATTGTTCTAGTTCAGAAAACAAAGTTGGCTACTCAGCAATAAGAATTTCTCATCCAAAAGAAGTCTAAATATTTGGTTTGATATATTGAATTTAGTAATACCATTTTCTGGAAAACTTAAAGCTCTGTAAACAGATTCCTTTTGCTACAGTTCTTTAGGTTTTGTTTAAGTAAATTTAGCTAATTTCATTGATGATTTTTAAAAATTTAATTTTATTTTTATAATATATTTTTAACTGAGATATAGTTGATGTATACAGTATTATATAAGTTACAGGTGTACAGCATAGTGATTCACAATTTTTAAAGGTTATACTCTATTTATAGTTATTATAAAATATTGGCTGTATTCCCTGTGTTATACAATATATCCTGTAACTTATTTATTTTATACATAATAGTTTGTATCTATTAATCCCCAACCCCTATCTTGCCCCTCCCTCACTTTTGGGAATTAAGATAGTAACTCATGAGATGTATTCCTACTTCTCTGAAGGACTGGCAAACAACTATTTGATGTTATGTTTTTTATGTCACTGGACATCACATGATAAAGCAGCAACTGCAGATTACCAGCTAGAATTTGCAGACTATGTGAATAGGCTCAAATGACCTGTAATGAGGTGTTCTGTAAGTTTTTTTCCTTTCTTTGTTTGTTTAGAGTAAAATGCATATTAATTGAAGACCTTTTTTTGGTTCTCCTATCTCAAAGCAACTATTCTAGGTCTGAAAACTTGACTTGGGTTGAAGGAGTTCCTGGGTAGGAATATTTTTAAAGAAAATTTCTATCTTTGGTTTACCTATCAAATACAGTCAGTCCTGCTTATTCATGGCTTCTGCATCAGAGGATACAGAAGGACAACTGTACTATGCCATTTCATATAAGAGACTTGAGCATCTGTGATCTGTGGACACCAAGAGACAACTGTATTTATTGAGTCCGTAATGTGCTATACCCTGCTGTGTACACAAAGGTGAATGTGATAGTCCATGTCTTAAAGAATCCTGTATTATATGGTAAATGCCTTAAGAAAGTCATAAATAATGTGTTCTGCTAGAATGGATCCTAATTTATAATCCTTATAAACTACAGAAATATAAAAAGTCAGGGGGTTTTGGTCATAATAAAACACCTAATTTTTTTGGCTTTAACTTAGAATGTAATTTTTATAAATTTTAACTTCCATTATGGATCATCTTTAATACAAATTTATGTTTCAACTAGTTCCTTTTTTAAAAAAAAAGCCATATGATACTAAATTGTAGAAATTTTGGTATGGGTTGTGTTATATATGCTGTATATATGATTAAATTTAATGTTTTTATATGCCAGTATGGGATTATCTCTGAAAGATACTGTTCTCTGTCATGACATCTGATTTCTTCCACAATTTTCTATAGAATTCTTCCTTCCTTCCTCCCTTCCTCCCTTCCTTCCTTCCTTCCTTCCTCCCTTCCTCCCTCCCTCCCTTCCTTTCTTCCTTCCTTCCTTTCGGCTGACAGGTCTTAGTTGCGGCACATGGGATCTTCGTTGCCACGCGCGGGCTCTTCATTGCAGCATGCGGGATTCTCTCTAATTGTGGCGTGTGGGGTCCAGAGCGCGTGGGCTCTGTAGTTGAGGTACACGAGCTCAGTAGTTGTGGCTCACGGGCTTAGTTTCCCCGTGGCATGTGGGATCTTAGTTCCCTGACCAGGGATCGAACTCTCATCCCCTGCATTGGAAGGCAGATTCTTTACCACTGGACCACCAGGGAAGTCCCTATAGACCTATTTCTATACAAAGAAGCTATCATTTATGAAATCCTTAAATTTCCATTATGTTTTTCCTGAGCATATATTACATATATTACATAGCATATATTATATTTGATTATTAAGAAATAAACATTTACAAATCATTTATCATTTATTTAAAATGTTTGTTTATTCAAACAAACATTTATTGAGTACCTGCTATGTGCCAGGTCCTGTGCCTGGCACTGGAAATATGAATGAACCAAACTGACAATTTTCCTGCTTCTTTAACCTTACACTGAAGGGGGGCTGTGATTTCCTGACAGTAAACAAGAATATGTGCATAAAGGGATGGTGGCAGAAAATGTATTCATTTTTTATGTACTTCCTACCCTTCACCTCTAATAATCTTTTTTGATCCATTAAAGTCAATGACAGACACTTCCCTGGGATAATGAATCTTAAACCATTAGTATCTTTGATTTTCTTTTAAGAAAACCACTAGATTTTACTTAAAATCAACGTGATAGATGTTAACATATTAATCTTATATAAATTTCATGTTTAGAGCGAAATCTCCTAGTATGTTATTTTTTTACCATCCAGATTTGCTTGGTGTATAATAAATTTCTTGGTAGAGAGATATAAAGTGACTTAATTTTTCTATTGAGGATTCCACTCCTATACATATATCATGCATGAGATGTACTCTTCCTTAGGTCTCTTTAATTATCTGTCCCTAGAGTCAGCGGATCTTTGTATCTTTTCTGGCTTTTCAGCTAGTTCCCTAGAAAGAGCACTTAAATTTTATTTTCAGACATTTGTTAATTGAATATAGCATACATAAAGAAAGGTACACAAATCACATGTGTGCAGCTTAATGAATTTTCACAAACTGAACATACCCATATAACCAGCACCCTGATCAAGAAACCAAATACTACTAGCACTCTGGAGCCCTCCTTATGCCCTCTTCCTGTCACTAGGCACCCACGTCCAAGGGAAGCACTTTACCAACTTGTAATACCATAGTTTAGTTTTGCCTGTTTGTAAACTTTTTTTTTTTTTTCGGTACACGGGCCTCTCACTGTTGTGGCCTCTCCCATTGCGGAGCACAGGCTCTGGACGCACAGGCTCAGCGGCCATGGCTCATGGGCCCAGCCACTCCGCGGCATGTGGGATCTTCCCGGACCGGGGCACGAACCCGCGTCCCCTGCATCGGCAGGTGGACTCTCAACCACTGCGCCACCAGGGAAGCCCTGTTTGTAAACTTTATATAAATGGAATCTTATAGTACATACTCTTGTGTCTGGTTTCTTTCACTCAACATGTTTATGAGATTCAGCATTATTGCATATAGTTGTAGAGTCATTCATTCTTATTGCTGTAGAGGAGGGGTCAGTAAACTATGCCCCATAGGCTAAATCTGGTCCCCTGCCTCTTTTTGTACAGCCAGTGAGCTAAGAATAGTTTCTACTTTTTTTAATGGTTTAAGAAAAAGAATTTTTTGTGGCACACGAAAATTATATGAAATTCAAGTTTCAGTGTCCATAATAAAGTGTATGGTTGCTTTTGCTCTACAAGGGCAGCGTTAAGTAATTGCAATAGAGATGGGATGATTGGCAAAGCCTAAAATACTTACTGTCAGCCCTTTATAGGAAAAATTTGCCAACTCCTGAATACACCAGTGTTTGAACATATCACAATATGCTTATCCATTCTACTGTTGTTGGGGATTTGAGAAGTTTCCAGTTTTTGCCTTATTATGGATAGAAGATACTACTTTTCTTTTTATAAATTTAATTATTTATTTTATTTTTATTTTTGGCTGCATTGGGTCTTTGTTGCTGCACACGGGCTTTCTCTAGCTGTGGCGCGTGGGGGCCACTCTCCTTTGTGGTGGGCAGGCTTCTCATTGCAGTGGCTTCTCTTGTTGCGGAGCACAGGCTCTAGGTGCACGGGCCTCAGCAGTTGTGGCTGCTGGCTCTAGAGCCCAGGCTCAGGAGTTGTGGCACACGGGCTTAGTTGCTCTGCGGCATGTGGGATCTTCCCAGACCCGTTCGAACCCGTGTTCGATGCATTGGCAAGCAGATTCTTAACCACTGCGCCACCAGGGAAGTCCCTGAGTTGTATTTCTTTTGAACTCCTATATAACTGAGATGTGTTCTGCTTTGAAGCTGCAGATAATTAAATATGTTTGTGTATTCTTTTCCTCAACTTTTATAACTCTGTTATCTCTCATTGTACATTTTACAGCCTTTCCAATAGTTCTTTAATGGTCTGATGACCTAGTATAGCTAGTGCAGTATTTATCTTTTCTCTTGTTCTATTTTTTTTGAATTTTTGAATTTAATTTAATTAATTTTTTTATATAGCAGGTTCTTATTAGTTATCTATTTTATACATATTAGTGTATATATGTCAATCCCAATCTCCCAATTCATACCACCACCACCACCACCACTCCCACCATTCTCCCCGCCCTTGGTGTCCATATGTTTGTTCTCTACATCTGTTTCTCTATTTCTGCCCTGCAAACTGGTTCATTTGTACCATTTTTCTAGGTTCCACATATATGCATTAATATATGATATTTGTTTTTCTCTTTCTGACTTACTTCACTCTGTGTGACAGTCTCTAGATCCATCCATGTCTCTACAAATGACCCAGTTTCGTTCCTTTTTATGGCTGAGTAATATTCCATTGTATATAGGTACCACATCTTCTTTATCCATTCATCTGTCAATGGGCATTTAGGTTGCTTCCATGACCTGGCTATTGTAAATAGTGCTGCAATGAACATTGGGGTGCATGTATCTTTTTGGAATATGGTTTTCTCTGGATAAATGCCCAGTAGTGGGATTGCTGGGTTATATGGTAATTCTACTTTTACTTTTTTAAGGAACCTCCATACTGTTCTCCATAGTGGCTGTATCAATTTACATTCCCACCAACAGTGCAAGAGGGGTCTCGTTTCTCCACACCCTCTGCAGCATTTGTTGTTTGTAAATTTTCTGATGATGCCCATTCTAACTGGTGTGAGGTGATACCTCATTGTAGTTTTGATTTGCATTTCTCTGATAATTAGTGATGTTGAGCAGCTTTTCATGTGCCTCTTGGCCATCTGTATGTCTTCTTTGGAGAAATGTCTATTTAGGTCTTCTGCCCATTTTTGGATTGGGTTGTTTGTTTTTTTAATATTGAGCTGCATGAGCTGTTTATATATTATGGAGATTAATCCTTTGTCCGTTGATTCATTGCAAATATTTTCTCCCATTCTGAGGGTTGTCTTTTCGTCTTGTTGGTAGCTTCCTTTGCTGTGCAAAAGCTTTTAAGTTTCATTAGGTCCCATTTGTTTATTTTTGTTTGTATTTCCATTACTCTAGGAGGTGGATCAAAAAAGATCTTGCTGTGGTTTATGTGAAAGAGTGTTCTTCCTATGCTTTCCTCTAAGAGTTTTATAGTGTCTGGTCTTACATTTAGGTCTCTAAGCCATTTTGAGTTTATTTTTGTGTATGGTGTTAGGGTGTGTTCTAATTTCATTCTTTTACATGTAGCTGTCCAGTTTTCCCAGCACCACTTATTGAAGAGACTGTCTTTTCTCCATTGTATATCCTTGCCTCCTTTGTCATAGATTAGTTGACCATAGGTGGGTTTATCTCTGGGCTTTCTATCCTCTTCCATTGATCTATATTTCTTTTTTTGTGCCAGTACCATATTGTCTTGATTGCTGTAGCTTTGTAGTATATTATGAGGTCAGGGAGTCTGATTCCTCCAGCTCCACCTTTTTCCCTCAAGACGGCTTTGGCTATTTGGGGTCTTTTGTGTCTCCATTCAAATTTTAAGATTTTTTTGTTCTAATTCTGTAAAAAATGCCACTGGTAATTTGATAAGGATAGCCTTGAATCTGTAGATTGCTTTGGGTAGTATAGTCATTTTCACAATATTGATTCTTCCAATCCAAGAACATGGTATATCTCTCCATCTGTTTGTGTCACCTTTGATTTCTTTCATCAGTGTCTTATAGTTTTCGGAGTACAGGTCTTTTACCTCCTTAGGTAGGTTTATTCCTACGTATTGTATTCTTTTTGTTGCAGTGGTGAATGGGATTGTTTCCTTAATTTCTCTTTCTGATCTTTTGTTGTTAGTGTATGCAAATGCAAGAGATTTCTGTGCATTAATTTTGTATCCTGCAACTTTACCAAATTCAATGATTAGCTCTAGTAGTTTTCTGGTGGCATCTTTAGGATTCTTTATGTGTAGTATCATGTCATCTGCAGTGACAGTTTTACTTCCTCTTTTCCAATTTGTATTCCTTTTATTTCTTTTTCTTCTCTGATTGCCATGGCTAGCACTTCCAAAACTCTGCTGAATAATAGTGGTGAGAGTGGACATCCTTGTCTCGTTCCTGATCTTAGAGGAAATATTTTCAGTTTTTCTCCATTGAGAATGATGTTTGCTGTGGGTTTGTCATATATGGACTTTATTATGTTGAGGTAGGTTCCTTCTATGCCCACTTTCTGGAGAGTTTTTATCATAAATGGGTGTTGAATTTTGTCAAAAGCTGTTTCTGCATCTATTGAGATGATCATATGGTTTTTATTCTTCAGTTTGTTAATATGGTGTTTCACATTGATTGATTTGCATATATTGAAGAATCCTTGCATCCCTGAGATAAATCCCATTTGATCATGGTGTATGATCCTTTTAATGTGTTGCTGGATTCTGTTTGCTAGTATTTTGTTGAGGATTTTTGCATCCATATTCATCAGTGATATTGGTCTGTAATTTTCTTTTTTTGTAGTATCTCTGTCTGGTTTTGGTATCAGGGTGATGGTGGCCTCATAGAATGAGTTTGGGAGTGTTCCTTCCTCTGCAGTTTTTTGGAAGAGTTTGAGAAGGATGGGTGTTAGCTCTTCTCTAAATGTTTGATAGAATTCACCTGTGAAGCCATCTGGTCCTGGACTTTTGTTGGACGATTTTTAATCACAGTTTCGATTTCATTACTTGTGATTGGTCTGTTCATATTTTCTATTTCTTCCTGGTTCAGTCTTGGAAGATTATACCTTTCTAAGAATTTGTCCATTTCTTCCAGGTTCTCCGTTTTATTAGCATAGAGTTGCTTGTAGTAGTCTCTTATGATCCTTTGTATTTCTCCCTTCTGGCTTGTAGAGTTTCTGCTGAGAAATCAGCTGTTAACTTTATAGGAGTTCCCTTGTATGTTATTTGTCATTTTTCCCTTGCTGCTTTCAGTAATTTTTCTTTGTCTTTAATTTTTTCCAATTTGATTACTGTGTGTCTCGGCATGTTTCTCCTTGCATTTATCCTGTATGGGACTCTCTGTGCTTCCTGGACTTGGGTGGCTATTTCCTTTCCCATGTTAGGGAACTTTTCGACTATAATCTCTTCAGATATTTTCTCGGGTCCTTTCTCTCTCTCTTCTCCTTCTGGGACCCCTACAAGGCAAATGTTGTTGTGTTTAATGTTGTCCCAGAGGTCTCTTAGGCTGTCTTCATTTCTTTCCATTCTTTTTTCTTTATTCTGTTCCACAGCAGTGAATTCCACCATTCTGTCTTCCAGGTCAGTTATCTGTTCTTCTGCCTCAGTCATTCTGCTATTGATTCCTTCTAGTGTATTTTTCATTTCAGTTATTTTATCATTCATCTCTGTTTGTTTGCTCTTTAATTCTTCTAGGTGTTTGTTCTTTAATTCTTCTAGGTCTTTGTTAAACATTTCTTGCATCTTGATCTTTGCCTCCATTCTTTCTCTGAGGTCCTGGATCATCTTCACTATCATTATTTCTGAATTATTTTTCTGGGAAGCTGCCTATCTCCACTTCATCTAGTTGTTTTTCTGGGGTTTTATCTTGTTCCTTCATCTGGTACAAAGTCCTCTGCCTTTTCATTTTGTCTGTCTTTCTGTGAATGTGGTTTTCCTTCCACAGGCTGCAGAATTGTAGTTTTTCTTGCTTCTGCTGTCTGTCCTCTAGTGGATGAGGCTATCTAAGAGGCTTGTGCAAGCTTCCTGATGGAAGGGACTCGTGGTGGGTAGAGCTGAGTGTTGCTCTGGTGGGCAGATCTCAGTAAAGCTGTTATCCACTTGTCTGCTGGATGGGTGGGGCTGGGTTCCCTCCTTGTTGGTTGTTTGACCTGAGGCGACTCAGCACTGGAGCCTACCCTTCTCTTTGGTGGGGCTAATGGCAGACTCTGGGAGGGCTCACGCCAAGGAGTACTTCCCAGAACTTCTGCTGCCAGTGTCCTTGTCCCCACAGTGAGCCACAGCCACCCCCTGCCTCTGCAGGTGACCCTCCAACACTAGTAGGTAGGTCTGGTTCAGTCTTCCCTGGGGTCACTGCTCCTTCCCCTGGGTCCCAGTGCACACACTACTTTGTGTGTGTCCTCCAAGAGTGGAGTCTCTGTTTCCCCCAGTCCTGTTGAAGCAATCAAATCCCTCTAGCCTTCAAAGTCTGGCTCTCTAGGAATTCCTTCTCCTGTTGCTGGACCCCCAGGTTGGGAAGCCTGACGTGGGGCTCAGAACCTTCACTCCAGTGGGTGGACCTATGTGGTATAACTGTTCTCCAGTTTGTGAGTCACCCACCCAGCAGCTATAGGATTTGATTTTACTGTGATTGCACCCCTCCTATCTTCTCATTGCGGCTTCTCCTCTGTCTTTGGATGTGGGGTATCTTTTTTGGTGAGTTCCAGTGTCTTCCTGTCGATGATTGTTCAGCAGTTAGCTGTGATTCCAGTGCTCTCGCAAGAGGGATTGAGTGCACGTCCTTCTACTCCACCATCTTGAACCTATCTTGTAGCAGGGTAACTGAGGACATGGGAAAAGACGTGACCCAAGAATCGGCTCACCTAACAAGCTGGGTGCATGAGAATGTTTCAGGACTGCAAGCAGTACTGATTGCTCTGTGCACTGATCCACGCATGTCCTTGGTATAATTGGGAACATAAGAAAATAAGGAGGTGCATTGCTTAGATGTTCAAGGATGACACAGCCTGTGCTAAAAAGAACCTTTTTGTATTAGATAAAGCTTAAATAAATACGCCATAGTGGACTGAGGGCTTTGCTGTTTTGCCTGAGCGAGCAACAGCCCTCTACCACTGTGCTTTAACGCATACGTCTCGTGTGTTGGACTCATTTTCGTCCCTGACTGAACAACTGCAACACTATCTCTTTTCTCTTGTTCTTATTTTTCCTTTATTATTAAGTCATTTATATTTCCACAGGGTCAGGACTGTGTCTCCTATTGCAGACCTATGAACTTCATCTGGTAGTGGGGCTCTGGTTATAATAAAAGATGACCTCTAAGCAATTCTGTTTCTTTCTTTTTTTTGTTTTTTTGTTTTTTGCTGCATTGGGTCTTTGTTGCTTCGTGCGGGCTTTCTCTAGTTGCGGTGAGCAAGGGCTACTGTTTGTTGTGGTGCATGGGCTTCTCATTGTGGTGGCTTCTCTCATTGCAAGCACAGGCTTAGGCATGCAGGCTTCAGTAGTTGCAGCACGTGGGCTCAGTAGTTGTGGCACGCGGGCCCTAGAGCGTGCGGGCTTCAGTAGATGTGGCACGTGGGCTCAGTAGTTGTGGCTCACGGGCTCTGGAGTGCAGGTTCAGTAGTTGTTGCGCACAGGCTTAGTTACTCTGTGGCACATGGGATCTTCCCGGACCAGGAATCGAACCTGTGTTTGATGCATTGGCAGGTGGATTCTTAATCACTGCACCACCAGGGAAGTCCCACAATTCTGTTTCTTGTACAGTATTTTTTTTTACATAAATATTAATTTAGGCACTTGGTTTGGATACTACACTAATCATGTGCTCTTTCCCAAAAGAAGGCTTTATGGTCTGTCAAGAGAAAGGGAAGAAGGGGTATTTTTTAAATTTTGTAATTGCTTCTGGAGACTTTCCCACACTTACATCCCTGAGCTGGCCACAAAATGTTCTTTTTGAAAAGGCAAAATTCTTTCTCCATGAAGTTAGAGGCTAATGTCTTGCTTGGAGTGTTTAATAGGAGGAAACTTTCATTGTACCTCATCATGGATTTTTTTTTTTTTTTCCGCTTGCTGACAGAGACAGAAGTCCTACCCCAAACGGGAAAAACATAGAAGATGAGTAAGTTATCGGGTAAAAGTAACTTGCCAGATTGAAAGCCAGTTAGTAACCATGAACTTCTAGTAGTAAAGAGTGTAATTTGGAAGCACCCCGAACATTAGGTCCTCTCCTTGTGGCATAAATAGCCACCTAACAACAGATCCAAATCACTCTTTGCTTCTCCAGTGAATAGAGGAAATCCTAAGCCTAAAAGATTTTTAGTAGAGAAAATCCTGGGTTTACTCAGAAATATATTTTCTATCTTTAATAATAATACTCGAGATAAACATTTGTAATCGTTTAAAATGTGTTAAATTCTTGAGTTTAGTCATTTATAGAAGCATTAAAGTGTTACGTAAATATATCCAATTGGTCATTGTTTCTTAGAATTAAACCAACCTAGCCTTATTTTGAGGGGAGGAGTGATTGTTGAGTTTGCTTTACCCTTCTTTACCTACCTGGTTTGTGTGTGTGTGTGTGTGTGTGTGTGTGTGCGCGCACACATTCTTTTTTGTTTTTCTTTTATTGAATGAAAGATTCTTTAAATTCTATAGTTCTTTTTTTTAATTAATTTATTTATTTTTGGCTGTGTTGGGTCTTCATTTCTGTGCGAGGGCTTTCTCTAGTTGCGGCGAGCGGGGGCCACTCTTCATCGCGGTGCGTGGGCCTCTCACTGTCGCGGCCTCTCTTGTTGCGGAGCATAGGCTCCAGACGCGCAGGCTCAGTAGTTGTGGCTCACAGGCCCAGTTGCTCTGCGGCATGTGGGATCTTCCCAGACCAGGGCTTGAACCCGTGTCCCCTGCACTGGCAGGCAGATTCTCAACCACTGCACCACCAGGGAAGCCCTGTAATTCTATAGTTCTTTACAGTTTTTAAAAGTTTCACACACGATTTCATATAATCCCATAATACCCCCTTTTTTCCCCCACTACCCTAATTTTGCCCCTTCTCCCCCACATCACTGGTAACAACTAGTTTATTCTCTGTATCTGTGAATCTGCTTCTTTTTTGTTTTATTCACTAGTTTGTTCTATTTTTTAGATTCCACATATAAGTGATATCATATAGTATTTGTCTTTCTCTGTCTGACTTATTTCACTTAGCATGATGCCCTCCAAGTCCATCTGTGTTGCTGTAAATGGCAAAATTTCATTCTTTTTTATGGCTGAGTGGTATTGCAGTGTGTGTGTGTGTGTATATACACACACACACATGTATATACCACATCTTCTTTATCCATTCATCTGTTGATGGGCACTTAGGTTGCTTCCATACCTTGCCAATTATAAATAATGCTGCTGTGAGCATTGGTTTACCTACCTGTTTTGCATGAATTTTTTTTCATCTTGGTATCTAAGAAGATGTCCAAAATTGGCAGTGCTACTGCTTCCTTTGTTTCTTTTGTTAACTTACTATGTTTTCTTCATTACATAGGTACAAACTGGAAAATTAGGTTTTTTTGAACCCTTATTTAACTTTACAATTTTTTTCTTATAATGTGTTCTGTAGAGTGTTTGGACTTGAAAATTATATTTATTACCACTTTAATAACAGACTGCACAAGAAGAAATGTAGGAGATAATAATTAGGTTTATAGCCTTTTAAAAAAATTATTTATTTATTTATTTATTTATTTATTTGGTTTTGCTGGGTCTTCCTTGTGGCAGGTAGGCTCCTTAGTTGCAGCTTGCGGGCTCCTTAGCTGTGGCATGCGAACTCTTAGTTTCGGCATGCATGTGGTAACTAGTTCCCTGACCAGGGATCGAACCTGGGCCCCCTGCATTGGGAGTGTGGAATCTTATCCACTGTGCCACCAGAGAAGTCCCTATAGCCTTTTTAATACAGAAAATGACCAGGTCTTGGCTTATAATGTTTCATATTATGACATTAGAAAACTTGGTAATTTTTGGTGTTTAACAATGACATGGGATTATTTTTTTGGAGGAATCTGGGCCAATGCAGGAAGTATTCTAAAGATTTGCCCTGAAGACAGAATCTTAAATTCTTAGTCTGTTTTTTTGGTTCTGTTTCCCTCCTATTTTTTATAGCTTTGTGGCTATCTTATTATCTTTCAAAAGTTTGTGAAGTTTAATTTTTTCCCCTTTTCCAGTTTTATGCAACTTGAATTTGATTAAAATAAACAAATGTGGAGCAATTCCAGAGATACTATTAACTATAATTACTTTTAAAGATACCATATAGACATCTGGCCAAAGATTGTATATTACCTATGTAGGAGAAGGTTAAGGTGGGGGTAAACATCTGTTTGGAGGAAAATGATTAGAATCAAATTCATAGAATCACTATTGACTTTGCATGATTTCTGAATTAACCGTCTTAATTTGTTCCAGAATCACTAAAATTGTAGATCTTTTCGTTGAGTAACTGTGTAATTTAACATAATCCTAATATAATGTTCTGAAATTAGACTAGAGTAATATAGAAAGCAGCTAATTCCTTCCAAGATATCTAGCCTCAAGAGATCTTTGCAGAAGCAGATACTAGGCTGTTCTTTCAGGCATTTAGAATATTAAGATTTGAAAGCTGGCTTGATTAGTGGATTTGAAAACAGAAAACACCACTTTTCATAGCATATCTGTCAAGATTTTTTCATTATTAAATTGTAAACCCTTTTAATACTCCATCAGGTTAGTCATAGTCATTAATTTTCTCTGACTAGGTAGGTAGACTGGATGATAGGTAATGCAGAATTGAAGTGTTTATTTTAATCAGGTCATGAAACAAGTATGGTAGTAGACATTTTTCTTTCGTTTATTCCTATATTCATTTAACTGTGTGCAAAGTATCCTGCTAAGTACTGGGGGGAATATGATTCGTGTAAGACACTGTGAATTTCACACGGAGCCTGAAGTTTACTAGTTTATAACACCCGGCCCACCAATGATAAGGCTTCATTTTCATCATTAAAGTTGTTTAGAAGGATCAAATTTAATCTGTTTGAATTTCACAACATTCTGTTGCTACTTATTCAGCTCAGACTTTCAGTAAACAACAAAATGGTCACCTGAGTGCAGCAGAAGGAAGCAAAGTAAGCTGTATGATCCACAAGATGGGAGATGGATCCTGAATTATAAAGATTTTTCCACAGTATGAAATACTGAATTTTGATTCCCATAGTACACTTCCTTTTGCTTTTATTTTCTCTCCTATTGTGAATTTGTATTCATTGATAGTAAACTTACTTAAAAAATTAATGGGGGGACTTCCTGGTGGTGCAGTGGTTAAGAATCTGCCTGCCAATGCAGGGGACATGGGTTTGAGCCCTGGTCCGGGAAGAACCCACATGCCGTGGAGCAACTAAGCCTTGTGCGCCACAACTACTGAGCCTGCGCCCTAGAGCCTGAGAGCCACAACTACTGAGTCCGTGTACCACAGCTACTGAAGCCCACGTGCCTAGAGCCAGTGCTCCACAACAAGAGAAGCCACCACAATGAGAAGCCCACGCACCACAGCGAAGAGTAACCCCACTCGCTGCAACTAGAGAAAAAAGTCCACGCGCAGAAATGAAGACCCAACGCAGTGAAAAATAAATTAAAAAATTTTTAAAAATTAATGGGTATAAATCTGGAAGTATTGGGCCTGAGTCATTGGTTTGGATCAGGCTCTAACTGGGGCAAGCCATTAGAATTGCTTTTAGTTTCCACTATGTCTTAGCCTGCTTTGGCTGCCATAACAAAATACCATAAACTGGGAGGCTTAAACAATAGAAATTTATTTCTCACAGTTCTGGAGCCTGGGAAGTCTAAGCTCAAGGTGCCAGCAAGGTAGGTTTCATTCTGAGTCCTCTTTTGGCTTATAGGCACTGCCATTTCACTGTGTGCTCGCATAAACTGTTCTTTGTGCATGTATGCAGGGAGAGAGAGGATAAACTCTCTGGTGTCTTGTCTTATAAAGGCACTAATTCCATTATGAGGGCCCTACCCTCATCACCTCATCTAACCTTAATTACCTCCCAAAGGCCCCATCTGCAGATCATCGCATTGGAGGTTAGGGCTTCAACATATGAATTTAGGGGGGACATAAATTGTTATTCATGTTTGAAGAGGAAATTAATCTTCATGCTTACTGTTTAGTTTATGTATAAACTGCTTCTTGAGAATTTAATAGCCATCAGAATCTTTTAGCTAATGAATTTGACATTTTCAGATTCACATAATCAAAACCTGTGGAATGTCCTCATTCTGAAGTCTACCAAATCCAAGTTCTTTTTTGCACAGGGAGAGCAAGCAGTAAACAGAACGGGAGTTGGACATGTGTTTGAGCGGCAATACTGGCTTGTTCTTATCTTTTGACTAAAGAAGTAGGTAACAATGTCCGCTCCGGCGAAACAACTCTGTCTCCTGTTCCCCTTAAAAAACAAGACTAAGGGACTTCCCTGGTGGCTCAGTGGTTAAGAATCCGCCTGCCAATGCAGGGGTCACGGGTTCGAGCCCTGGTCTGGGAAGATCCCACATCCCGTGAAGCAACTAAGCCCATGTGCCACAACTACTGAGCCTGTGCTCTAGAACCCGAGAGCCACAACTACTGAAGCCCACGCGCCTAGGGCCCGTGCTCCACGACAAGAGAAGCCACTGCAACGAGAAGCCTGCGTACAATAAAGAGTAGCCCCCGCTCGCTGCAGCTAGAGGAAGAAAAAGCCCGTGTGCAGCAACAAAGACCCAATGCAGCCAAAAAAAAAAAAAGAGACACTAAAATTTTTCTTTTGACCACGTATGTCTCCTGATATGAAAACGTGCATTTAATTTTCTTTATAGTAGCTAAGATCAGTGAAACACAGAACTGTTACTTTTTTTTTTTTTTTTTTTTTTTTGCAGTACGCGGGCCTCTCACTGTTGTGGCCTCTCCTGTTGCGGAGCACAGGCTCTGGACATGCAGGCTCAGCGGCCATGGCTCACGGGCCCAGCCGCTCCACGGCATGTGGGATCTTCCTGGACCGGGGCACGAACCTGTGTCCCCTGCATCGGCAGGTGGACTCCCAACCACTGCGCCACCAGGGAAGCCCCAGAACTGTTACTTTTTAAAAAATGTAAATAGACTTAATTTTTTAGATCAGTTTTAAGTTTACAGCAGAAAGTACAGAGAGTTCTCATATACTTCCTGTTCCCACATAGGCATAGCCTCCTCTATTCTCCATATCCCCTCCAGAACGGTACATTTGTTACAATAGATGAACCTACACTGGCACATCATTATCACCCAGAGACCATAGTTTACATTAGGGCTCACTTGTTCATCTCTCCCTCCCTCTTCTCCTTGGCAACCACTGTTTTAAAATTTTATTTATTTATTTATTTATTTATTTATTTTTGTCTCCATGGTTTTGCCTTTTCTAGAATGTCTTATAATTGGAATCATAGAGTGTATAGCCTTTTCAGATTGGCTTCTTTCACTTAGTAATATTCATTTAAGTTTCCTCCATGTCTTTTCACGGCTTGAAAGCTCATTTCTTTTTTGTATCGAATAATATTGCATTGTGTGGATGTGCCACAGTTTATCCATTCAGCTGCTGAAGGACATATTTGTTGCTTCCAAGTTTTGGCAATTATGAATAAAGCTACTATAAATATCCTTGTGCAGTTTTCTGTGTGGACATAAGTTTTCAGCTCATTTGGGTAAATACCAAGGAGTGCAGTTGCTGGATCGTATGGTTAAAAGTATGTTTTTTGTTTGTTTGTTTGTTTGTTTTGGAGTATGTTTGGTATTGTAAGAAACCGCCAAACTGTCTTTCAGAGAAGCTGTAGTATTTTGCATTCCCAACAGCAATGACTGAAATTTTACATCACTTCACGTCTTTGCCAGCATTTGGTGTGTCAGTGTTCTGGATTTTGT